>NC_140591.1:74027495-75227495 GCF_964204655.1 Triturus cristatus | reverse complement strand
CAGTGTGTTAAGCATTTATGAACACAGACAGTAATACTGTGAAAAGACTACAAATGGACACCACACCGGTTTAGAAAAATAGTAAATCTTTATCTAAACCAACAAGACCAAATACGATAAGAATCCAACATACAATACTCTTGAAAAATAGTACTTGTGCAAAATAACCTTTAAATTGTGGGAAAATCAATAAAACACAGTTCTTCTGACTCTGTAGGTCCCCCTGGGGCTCACCGCGATACTGAATACGACAGAGTCTAACAATTCCAGCTGACCGCGTCAATACGGGCCAGCTAAAGCGTCGACAGACTCAGACACAGTACCTTTCTTGTTGCGACCAACACGTTGGTGATAGTCAGTCAGGGCAAACGTTGCAGTTGTGTTGTGATGCAAAGCATTGCGGCGGACGATATCCTCACGATTCGGTGCAGGCAGCGGCTCGTTGACAGAGTCGGTGAGACCAGGGCTTGCGTTGAAGGGTGAGACGGTGCTGGCAGGTCACAGTGCGGCGACGGAGTCGGTCAATGTTCGGGTCAGGCAGCGACGGAGTCGGTGACGTCCTTGCAGCATGTAGCGAAGCGTTGCGGTGTGCGGTACCCTCAGGACGCGGTGCAAGCATCGGCTCGTTGAGACCAGGGTTGCATTGCGGAGCGAGGTGATGCTCTCGGCGGTGCTTTCAGAACACGAAATCCTGCGACAGACTGGATGACAGAGTCGGTTACCCTTTTCTTCTGCGGCGACGATCAGAGAAGGTGCCCACAGACACAATGAGGTAGTTGCTGTTCCTGAGACCTCTAGAAAGGGGGCAAGCTCAGTTCAAACCCTTGGAGATCTTTTCTTCAAGCAGGGGGACAAAGCAAGCAGCAAAGTCCTTTTCTCCTTTCCTTGGCAGCAAGTAGCCACTATAGGCCAACCCCAGACAGCAAACAGCACAGGGGCAGTATTCCTCCTCAGCTTCTCTGGCTCTTCTCCTTGGCAAAGGTTCTTCTTGATTTCCCAGAAGTGATCTAAAAGTCTGGGGTATGGGCCCTTCTTTTTATACACCAAAATCGTTTGTTCTCTGAAGGCAGAGAGTGTCTGTACCCAGCCAAAACAAGTTCTGTCCTCACTGGTGCAGCTTCCTGGCAGGAGGTGGAGACAGCATTGTTGAAGGCAGACCAGGCCCATTCAGGTGAAAAGGAAATCTCCTCCCCCTACTCTAAATGCAGCCCAGGTCTATTCAGCCCAGCCCTGACTCATCAGACTTCTGGAGCCACTGCCCCTGTCCAGCCCCTGTCATCCAAAAGCCAGACATGCAATACACAAACCTAGCAGAGGCACACTGGATGGTTAGGCAAGAAAATACCTACTTTCTAAATGTGGTATTTTCAAACACAGAATGTAAAAATCACCCTCACTAAAAGATGCATTTTAACATTCTGAGTTCAGGCATACTAAACTTTAATTTTCTAACTTGTTTGCAGGGCCAGTTATGTGTATAAGATGTTATAAACAAACTCCCCATTCTCTCCTATGGGAACAGGTAGCCTTGCAATAGTGAAAAACGAAATTGGCAGTATTCCACTATCAAGACATGCCACACACATCAGGGCAGGTCCTACCTTTCACATACAATGCACCCTGCACACAGGGGTGCCTTGGGCCTGCCTTAGGGGTGACTAATATGAAGAAAAGGGAAGGTTTAGGGACTGGCAAGTGTGTGCACTTGCCAAGTCGACATGGCAGTCCCAGACTGCACACAGGCTCTGCAATGGCAGGCCAGAGTTACATTTTACATGCTGCTTCTGTGGATGGCACTAGTAACATTTGATTTACAGGCCCTGGGCACACACAGTGCACTATACTAGGGTCTGACAAGTAAATCAAATATGCCAATCATGGAAACACCAATCCATAACAGTAATTTACAAAAGGAGCTCTTGCACTTTGGCACTGAACAGCAATGGCAAAGTGCCCAAAGCATCTAAACCAGCAAAACGGAGTCCAACACACAGCACAAACACAGGAGGCAAAGTCACAAAATGGAAGGGAGACCCATGCCAATGGTGCCAGGTCTAACACTTATCTGTAGGGGCTTTCAGCCAGACCTCTTTATCCGTTGGTCTGTTGTTGTGTCATTCACGTTTTTCTTCTGCCCACCACAGCATACAGCATTGGGCAATAGTTCAGCGCACTTCAGCCATTGGCTGAGACTTCAGTATGAGTGACAGTGGGGGAGTCATTACGATGGCAGTCGGACGCTGCAATTGGAAAATTTATATTTTTTATAAATAGCCAAGCACCGTGTGCCAGGCACCATGTGCTGAATGGCACATGGATTTTTGGGGGGCACCAAACGTGACCCCCTTGGCCCCATAGCAGAGGCCTATGGGGATGTCCTTTTCCTTGTGCCTTTACTTGCCGGGGACCACCATGTAAAGGCTGAGGGAAAGGGACATTCTAATCTCTATGGTGGTGCCTCTGCAGGTACGCCTCCATCCTAGGGATTAGGCTACGACCTCCACCCCTGCGGGCTCCTTAAGGCTGTCGGAGGCACCGGGCCTTGCCCCCTGCCCAAATCGCTCCGCCTGCCCGTATTGTTATCCGGTGGTCGGACCGATACACTGGATGCATGGCGGTCCACTCAACATCATGGTAGGGCCCAGTGTTTTTTTCACAAGAAACAAATCTAGACACAAAGTTGTTTCCTTTATGCTGGAGGCTACAGTGACAAACAGAGTGTGCTGTGCTTGTTGAAGCAAAACATACTTTTTGGTTTAAATATATGTATCACAAAAAAGGAAAAATAGAGAACATGCCCAGTGCTGATTCTCAGTTCCCTTTCTTCCTCTCAGGGAATTCTCTATACATTGGGTCATGCGCTAAGAAAGTCACATGTTGAATCTTGAGTATCCATGCACATTATTTTATTGTGCGTCCTTTTCACGGACATTATAAACATTTCATCTTCAATTAGTAGTATGATAATCGTTTTTGGAGAACATCATATATTGGGTTACAAATCTTCATCAACATTTAGTGGATTTGACATCCAACACGTTTTTCGTGAAATTGTTTCACTTCTTCAGGGTTTGAGAGATTTAATTCATCCAAGGAAAGTTTATATCAGTAATCTTGATAAAAGGTTCCCAAATAATCTTCGTAGCATTATGTGGCATCAAATGATAACTTCCAATAACATAATCCGGTAGTAGCTTCACATCAGTGTATGTAGTATCGTATCATACTTGGCCAGACCCCAGTACCATTGAAACTGAACTTCTCATCATGGGCGATGAATGAACCCTGACCTCATGGCCTGACCTCACAACCGAAATCGCTGCTACCATGAAGACCATCCACTCGGGGGCTCCATCTGACCCTTGCCCCCTCCACATCTAATCATCAACAGCAAACTGGACAAGACCACACAACAACGATGTCACTGCATCCTAATTTCACACTCTGCAGGTGGTGAGGTAGATCTTAAAATTGTTCTAAAGAAACACCCAAAAACCGGTCACACTTGCCCTAGTCAAACACAAGGAGATGATGGACGGAGCACTGAAACTTTTCAGACACTCACCCCCAGGCACAGATCTGGGTTGAATCCATCATCGTTCTTTAGCTCACTTCGCCACCCCAGTTCAGACACAGCTATATGCAAATCAGTCTTGACACTGTGCCTCTTGTCAACAGTCCAGCCCGAACTGCCAAACCAGGTCCATCCTGGACCATAAACAAGCATCCTGGGACCTGTTTCGGGCTAATAGTCCTCATCAGCCAGGCTAGCTTGAATCCAGTGGCAAAGTGAGCTAGGGACTCACATCAAGGCATACCTTACCTACTTAGGGCGAACAAAGCAATCACAAGGAGATGATGGATGGAGCGCTGAAACTTTTCAGACACCCAACCCCAGTCAGCAGCAAGTCAGACTATGGCAACACCCTCCACACCTGGATCACCAAGCAGCTCACTTGAAGACTACAAACAATCCAGTACTCAGCAGCCAGGCTCATCCTCAGCCTCCCAAATAGAACTGACATCATACCATATCCCAGGGAACTCCCCTGGCTCCTGATACACAAACACCTTCAATTCAAACTTCTCATATTTATATGCAAGGCACTACACAGCTCTAGCCCCACCTACCTGAACAGTCGCCTCTCCTTTCACCAACCACCGAGACATCTCCGCTCCCCCGTACTCCAACTCACATATCCTACGCATACACAGAACCAGATCAGGAGGACAAGCGTTCTCTTACATCGCCCCTAAAGAGCGGAATGACCTCCTACTTCACATCAGAATGAATCCCGCTTGCAGCTGAAGACCTGGCTTATCATTGAACCAACCTATCATAGGCAGGGCTAGGCACATACTCCTGCACAGCACCAAGATACCCTTGTGGGTGATCGTGAGCTTTACGCATACACATAACATAGCATAACATACTGTCACTGTATAATCACTCCGATACACCCTTGACACAGACTTCTCCTACAAAGTACACATCATCAAAAAAACCTCAACAGCCTGGAACCACTTGTTGCTCTATCAAAAGGTAAAAACGTTCCTATCTGTATTTGAATCTAACCTCTGAATGGTAACGCAAGCCCTGGCCTTCTCCTACCTGGATGGAGGCAAAGCTCTGCACAATAACCTCTAAAACACCACCTAAGCACTCCTAAAAGTCATCCTATGTGATGAGGTACATCTCATCAGGGGCTTGAGGTCATTGGCCATCATAACCTCAACTTTAAAGGAACTACACTGTGTCCCCCTAAGTGCCTTCATGTGCCCCTCTGTGTGCATGCACCCCAGTTCCTGCACGGCATGAACTTTTCAGTCCATGCTGTGCAGGAACAGTTTTTGGCATTCCCATTGCAATGCCCACTTTCAGGGCACCGCCGAGAGAACATAAACACAAAGCCCACCAGACACAAGAAACACTCGTAATTTGGCTGGAGGCCCGACCATGGGTTTGGCAGTGCGGCGGTGGGGCGAACCCGGCGCCGCACCACTAAACTCGTAATCAGGCCCTAAATGTCCATCGAGCGAGTACATACCAGTAAACACTAGAATGAACAACTCATGTGAGTTCACTCTGCTTATAGTTCCACCAAAAACCGTTCACAAGGTCTTTTATAGTCAGAAGAACTTATATTCAATTGAGTGATGCAAGGAAAAAGAAACTTGTAGATCCTCAGGAATCAGACAATAGCCAAACGATTCAGAATGCACAGATAATCAACATTTCTTTATTGGAGAAGTAATCATGTCATTTCATCCAAGATGAAACATGCCAATCTGTCCTGTTTCAGTCGACAAGCAAAAGCCAAATGGCAGAGAATGCATAGATTACCACCATTTCTTTGTCAGGGAAGTAATCATGTGATTTCACCCATGATGGAACATGCCAATCTGATACGTTTTTATTCCTGGTCGGCTCCCACTAAAGGTCAGTGATAAAGCAAAGAACACTTGTTGAAGAGCCTTCGCCCCTCACCCTTGCTCCTTACCTGCAGGGCAAGTGGCTCCGCCATGTCATGGAATCCCTGCAGGAAACCATCTTCCGATAGATATAGGCCACTAACTTCTTGTGGGCCAATTACTACCCGGACTACCCGACCAGCAATCCCATCTCGCTCCATCTCGGATGCTGCCGAAGCTCGTGGAGTGAAAATGGGCACCATTTTAACCCGGTCAATTATCCCATCAAACCGTGGACATGCTGTATCTAGTTGCTTCTTCTTCTCATATTATGTGTCTAACCTCTATCACATAACTGAGTGACATTTTTTAAAATAATGCGTATTCTTAAAACAACAGCTCATCTGAAATGCACCTGGAACATACGTCTAAGGGGGCACCAGGGCCAAATGGCTGCACAAATCAGGACTCCATTTTAAATGCTAACATACTCATCTGACTGTGGTACCGGCTACTGTAACAAACTGAACAATAGAGTAAAGATGCAGCGGTCACAACCTCCAACAATGTATGTATTGACATTTTGTGCTCTCGTGATCAACGTACCATGCTCATAATGTAAGGCAAAAGTGCCTAAAAACAGAGGGGAGTCAAGGGAGGAAGTTGAATAAAGGGGTACCCTAAGTCCAATTTGACACAAAAATCAACGTATAGTTCAATCGGTAGCAAAAACATGGATAACACAAGTAATGAGCATCCAGAAATCAATATCTAGCTCTTTAGATGACAACAAGGCTCAGATTTATGGTCTCAATTAACTTATTAAGGCCATTTTTATCAGTTTCCTCTGAGCGAGCCTCCCTTTGTGCTAAAGCGGCTTCCACTCCATTTAGCCCCTGGTCGAATGTTTCCTGAACCGTCCATTCAAAATGCATAGGTGGGCCAGGCCTCATGTCTTTACAGTGTTGGACTTGTCTAGAGGTGATATTTGTGGCTGTTAAAGTACTGATATGTTCTTGCATTCGCACCTTAACCTTTCTGGTGGTCAGACCAGTGTAGAAGAGGTCACAGGAACACTTCAACTAAGGATGAAGTGCAGTCTGTCATTTTATTCTGCAACCAAACCCTGCCACCATCCACTTTTTTTTTAGGGTGCCCGGGGTTATTTTTTATCCCAATCCAACCCTGTTTTTAGGGGACAAACAAAATTAAAGTCTGTCCCGGCCCCACTACACCCCCAACCTCCCCAATAGCTATGGTTCTTGGAAGCGTATGCAGAGAATTAGGCCACAAGGGCAGACACCTGCACAGCTTACACTACTTCAATTTTGCTGAAAGATTTTGAGGATTACGGAGGGAGTGCACTGTTCTGATCTACTTGCTCAAATGCAACAATGATCATGTTTTTGGGATATAGCTTGTGCTTTAGCATCAGTGGTAACAAGAACGCATATGTGGATGAGAGACTGGAAAGTAATAGAGATGAAAAGACGGTGTTGCCAAATATCCCTTGCGTAGGAATCATCCTGTTTGGAGACCCTCTGGTTTAGGCGTGATGACATCCTTTGAAGACATATAGCATGCATTGCCTTATAAGGGAAAGGCCTCTGGTTCACATTTCTCTGGAGGCTGATAAACAACAGACACTCTTCTTGCACATATAGAACCTCCTGTTGCAAGTGTTTCCAGCATAGAACATCAGATAAAAACTAACACAGCTCAGCCTTCCTCTGTTCTGAACAGACAACATTGATCATGAGGTACAATGGAGAATCCAGATTGATTTGGTGGCTGTATCCCAGACTTCCTGCCCATTGCGGGAAGCAGACAGCTCAGTTGGTGCTGGGTATTATTCGAGATGGATATGTTATAAACGTTGGCTCCATGTTCCCAGATTCTGAATTCATCCTTATACCTGATCCCAGAAGCAGATTCCAAAAGGCAGGCATTAGGAGAAGTTACAACTATGTTACTTCTGAAGAGAACAGTGATTCCAGTTCCTCTAGAACATTACACAGGAGTCTAGGCTGTTTTTTCTAGTTAATAAAGTTACAAGAGCGTATCACCCAGTAGTTGGTCTAAAAAGAGCTGAGAACAGAGTGTGGGCAATGCACTTCAAGATGGGCTTCCTTCAAAAAAGAATTCCTTTGTTTCACATGGGGGCAATCTTGGCCACACTTGATTTGCATGTTGCCTATCTCCACATTCCTATGAATCAGAATCAGATATTGCTCAGATTTGCAGAACAGACTCAGCATTTCCAATGTTGTGTCCTGCCATTTGGTCTCAAGTCTGCACTCAGGATCCGTGGCACGGTATTGGCTCTTTGGTGGTTGTGTTACACAAGATGGACATTCTCCTACATCAGTAATTCGATGATTGGATGTTCCATTCAATATCAAAGGATCAGGCTAGTTACTGCATCACAGAGCTCTAGAAGCAGATCTTACTCTTGTGACTGTGCTTCATGCTGGTGGAGGATGTGATCCCAAGGGTCTAGCTCCAGTGTCAGCAGATGTGATGCATAGTTGTTTTTTCCTACAAGAGGAGTTTCCGGTTTTCTGGAGCCAGCCTTTGTTTTCATCAGATTGACATTAAAGCCTTTTGAGGCACATGTGACTTGTGTATGCATTTCAACACTATGCTTCACACTGTTCAGAAAGTTTGCCATTTCTCGCCCTGATCGGTACAACCTGGTTCCTAGCTGGATCTGTTTTTGGCTGTGGATGCTTTACAGAAACACCTTTGAAAGGTTATGCTTCACTCTTTGGTTGTTAGAAGGGCATTTGCCAAGAGTGGCTTCTTTCAGTGGTTACTCCCTATTTTGTGAACTTTGGTAAGAAAGGTTTTCAAACCCTCTACGCCTGCTCTGAGATGTAAGGCGAGATCTTCCTTTTCCATGCTGGCATAAACGTTACAAAACATTCCTTGTCCCCTCTGGTGCAGGGTACCGTGACTTGACTTGGGTCATGCTGAGACACAGAGAGCTTCTTTGGTTGAGATGTGTGGGGCGGGCACAGGAGTGACACTTCAACGTTGACCATCCACTTAGTTGAAGGCTACTGGTGCTGTTGATTTCAGTTCTAGAATTCTTTCCACTATGAAGCAAATATGAATAAGGATTCTTTAATACCATGTCTTGTCTATGTGCCTTTTGGTACAGTCTGTTCTGGTCACTCAAGCTAAGCATGGCTTTAGGTTACTCCATTGCGTAAGGAATGGAACGAGGAAATGGATGAGGAAGTAATGCTTACATGACTTACTAGGAGCTCAGCATAGACTCTGATTTCACTATTCCATGTTTAACTCTTAAATTCCTACTCCTTCTCCATGATGGTCCAAGATAGCCCTAATCGCAGAGATGGGCCTAGATGCAGGGGTTAAAACATTTCCCAGGTACCTCATTGGGGCCCTGGAGTGCCTGTGTGAGGGAGGTGGACTCTCCCCCTAGTGTAAGGACTGAAACAATATTGGATTGAGAGCAATGGAATTTTGAGTAAATAATTTAATCATTTGTCACCATAGTAAGTAGTGACAGTCATTCCCTAGGACGTGGTCGAATTTATTAAACATGTCTTGATAGGCTTCAATCTAAATAAAAAAGGGAATTCAAATGATTAAAAAACAAGCTTTCGCCCTGCTGCCTCGTGCCTCAAGATTCAGGGCTTGTGTTTCTGGAAATGGGATGATACCTGCAGTAAGTTAAACGCACGAAAGTAGTGGATGGAAATACTAGAATTGGCATGAACCACTGCCAGAAGCTCTGGGCAAGGGCCCATTCCACTTTGGTTTGCTCCTCATCGCCATTGCAACGAGAGCCCAGACATGTGCAGCTCAGTCTTAGCCCCTGGCGTGGCACAGACAAGCTAAAAAACAATGGAATAACCCATAGTGGCCAATCAGTAATGTATGTGATTAATTGAATCATGATTTTCCATCATGTGTTTGCTGTCGTCTTTAGTGGGAGGGGCATGCCCAGGTGGGGGTTCTAGGAGGTCGTCCTGCACCTCACTGATGTGGCCCTACAAGACCATATCTTGAGGGGGTGTTCTCCCCTTTCTCAATTAGAGGGGATGCGGCCTAGCAGTTCAGTACTGGCTTGCGTGTGATTCCATCCCCTCTGGAATGTAATAAAACCAAATAAAAACACACAATGAAATGGAATGAACCCAGAATGAATAACTGTCTGAGATTAATTCCAGCATTTTCCATTCTTCAGTTTATTGCTCTCTGTAATTCATTCTGCCGCGCAAAATACAAACATCCGCATTACTTGTCAGGTTGAAATAGCGCTACAAATAAAACGTAGAATATGAGATTTATATGTCTAATGAACCTGCTTTTTAAGTGGCGCACATAAAGTGGTCTCGGTGGTGTAAACATGGTAAGATAGTGATGTTTTCTAGCATCTTCAGAAGTAAGGGAGGCTGCATGCAGCTGTGATTCCTGCACGCAAAGTTTCCAGTAATATGATGGAAATCAGCAGTACAAACCGGCCCCCCTTGACCCTAAACCAGGCCCACAAACTGCTAGAAACAGACCTACCTGGCCATAAAGCAGGCCCGCAAACTGCTAGAAACAGACCTACCTGGCCATAAAGCAGGTCCGCAAACTGCTAGAAACCAACATATCTGGCCATAAAGCAGGCCCACAAACTGCTAGAAACCGACCTACCTGGCCATAAAGCAGGTCCGCAAACTCCTAGAAACCGACCTACCTGGCCATAAAGCAGGTCCGCAAACTGCTAGAAACCGACCTACCTGGCCATAAAGCAGGTCCGCAAACTGCTAGAAACCAACGTACCTGGCCATAAAGCAGGCCCACAAACTGCTAGAAACCGACCTACCTGGCCATAAAGCAGGTCCGCAAACTGCTAGAAACCGACCTACCTGGCCATAAAGCAGGTCCGCAAACTACTAGAAACCAACATACCTGGCCATAAAGCAGGCCCACAAACTGCTAAAAACCGACCTACCTGGCCATAAAGCAGGTCCGCAAACTGCTAGAAACCGACCTACCTGGCCATAAAGCAGGTCCGCAAACTGCTAGAAACCAACATACCTGGCCATAAAGCAGGCCCACAAACTGCTAAAAACCGACCTACCTGGCCATAAAGCAGGTCCGCAAACTGCTAGAAACCGACCTACCTGGCCATAAAGCAGGTCCGCAAACTGCTAGAAACCAACATACCTGGCCATAAAGCAGGCCCACAAACTGCTAAAAACCGGCCCTCCTGGCACTAAAGCAGAATGGACTTACTTTATTTACAACAAAGAACAAACGAGAAACAGTGCACACCTTGTTCACTTTTACGAAATGCTAAGTCACTTACATTAACCCTAGACAGCAACCCCACCATCAAGGAACACACTTTCACAAAGCAAAGACAGCCTAGTATCAGCTCTCTCTTCCAAAGAAATTGAAACAGTTTTCCCCAGAAAACAACTACGGAACTGCTGTTCAAGCCCTCGTACTCTTGCATGTGGATGCTGGTAACGCTCTGCTCCATGGCCTGCAACACTCCACGCTGCCACCCATTAAGGGCATCCTACATGCCGCAGCAGGTCTCATCCAGGGCTTGAAAAAATATGTTTATAATACTCCCAACCTACTGGACCGACATCAGCTCCTCTCTCCAAAACCAGCTGCATCATTTACAGAGCCATCACTAGCAGCACCCCAGCTTATCTGCTGGTGCTGGGCAGAACACCAACAGGCTGCAGACTACGAAGAGCAAGAAAGATAAAAACAAGTCAGCGGGTCGCTTCCGTGTATGCACCTGGGACTTAAAACAACTTCTCTGTATTCACAGGACCACCCCATCACTGTTCCAAATTTAGGAAAGAGTTGTACACAGATCTCTTTAAAAAACACTATAAGAGAGTGCATTAACCGTCCACAAACCATCTACCTCCCTCACCACGTGTTGATTGCATGCTTGCCTTTTGCTAGGGTCACTCTATAGAAGTACTACATGCATACATGTGTACAGGATGATGCTGTAAGCAGGGCAGCTGGTAGTGGCGGCTCCTCCGCTGTGGCGCAGGAGCGTCACCCCACTGCTTTTAAGCAGTGCAAAGTACGAAATATAAATGATAATGACTTGAAGTTATTATCATTTTATGCTTCGTGCTGCTTTGTGGGCGGACGGGTGGGCGGGGCTGCCCTGCTCTTGGAACAGGGCAGGGGAAGAGTGGATTGTCCACTCCTAAGTGCGCAATGACTATTTGGTCGGCCCCTCTCGGGCTCCCCAAGCCAGTTATGCGCTCTTTCCCTGTTATCTGTGCACGCTGCATTACAGCCTGCATGGAAAACATGCCCAGGCCCCATTCCCTGGCTGAGGGTCGAACAGGATGCTCAGACCAATTAAAACGCTGCAGTGCAGCATCGTGATTGGTCAGGAGAGCCTGGGTGCTTACCAATCACAGCACTGCAATGCAGCGTTGTGATTGGTCAGTGGGACCTGGCTGTGCTTCCTGTTCCTCGAGTTAAGGCGAGGAGAGCAGGAGCAGGGACGCGGGACCCGGCAGCAGGGTACTTCCTTTTATATTGCGTAGCCCAACCCCCCGCCTGACTCCCCGACCGCAACCCCCCTCTCCAGCCACCCGCAAGCCATGTCGGCTGCCACTGGCAGCTGGTAGAGAAGCATGTTGAGCAAACCCTTTTCCATGGGCTGCCAGCCACACCCACAACCACCTACGTTATGAGATGCTGACGTTTTGAAATTTACACCTAGTCACTGACGGCTCCATTTACATTTACACAAAGTTATATGAGATACACGCAGACTTTATTTTGAGTGTAAATTCTAATTTTTTATTGGCAACATTTTAATGTAAACTGGCAAATCCATTTGTTCACATGTAAAATTACACCAGTATAGACAAATTACACTATTAATATTACACTGCTCTGGTGTAATATTATGCACGAGCAGAAATTCTTACCCGGGACGAAAGTGTGGGTTCCAGGGTAAGAGTGGCAGGGCCAGACTGGGAACCGAAACTAGCCCTGGCAAAGTGCTCATCCGGCCCCCTGGAGGGTATGGGGGAGCGGCCGAGTCGTTTGCTAAGGCCAGTTTCAGGATGAACTTGTAATTCACAAAAGAATTCCAGAACTTTTCTGGCCAAACTGCGATTAGTGCATCTTTCAAGGAGTACTCCCAGAGGTCTCTTTGAATTCTAAAAAAAGTAAATTGTTTTCTCCAAACGTAGGAATGAACCTGCAGGAATAAATCGCAAAATGTTGTAAGCATCAGACCCAGAGTAAATAAGATGAATTCATAAATGTTGTTGGATGGAGAGCCAGGTATCGATTGCAGGTGACCGCCTCAACGAGCCGGCTGCCTTTCTTGGTTCAATAGCCTTATATCAATAGGACGGAGATTAAAGGAGGAACCCTTTCTAGCTTCTTCCAAGTCATGGCAAGGCGGTGTGAAGTGCCCACTCTCACCACTTCTGTTGTCCTATTGGGTGCTGCGGAACTCCCTGGTTCTACCATCTGTTGGAAGTTTGGATTCTTCTTGTTCTCCAGGATGTGTAGAATGTCTTTGGGTAGGAGAGTGGACATAAAGTCCATAAGAAACAAGCATTGGCATAGCCAATAGGTCTCGCTTTTGGGACCTTATAAGTATTTAGTTATGCAGCACAATATCTTTGGTACAACAGCATCAGCTGTTGCATGGCTAAACACTTATAAGGTCCTATGCCAATGCTTGTTATTTATTGCAATGAAATGAGTCAGTTAACGGAACCTAGAGGTTCAGGAACACTGAAACAGGAGAGGTGTCGCCCTGCTGTCCTTCTCCCAATCAGCGTCGAGTAAATGCTGAAGAAGGTCTGATAGATGTACTGTTTGAAATGGAGCGATAAACATCATTTAGAACAGAGGATAAATTGACACTAAGCAACTAAAAAATGATATCCGTGAGGAGGGTGAAGGAGTGCTTTGCCCATAAAAAGAAAGATATTAGTAATTACAATGGTGCAAAACAAAGGTTATATACAAACATTTACTTTAACGAAATATGTGATTCTGCGGCTACAGCGTTTTCCGTATCATTATGAATTTGCAGCATTTGCCACATAAGCCATCACCTGTCGCATAATGTGCTGATTTTAAGAAAAAAATGTTTCTAGTTAAAATAGATCCAAAATTACAAAAATAATGGCGACACATGTTGCCGAGTAGCAGAAGGCCCTATGCAAAGGTTGATTAGTCATGTTCAATTTGAATATTGCTGTATTTTGATAATAAGCTGGTGATAATTAACTGGAAACTTTGGGCCAGACAGTGTTAACATGTGAAAACATGACATAATTATGAAGTAACACCATCACAAAATGTGCCACATTACGGTAAATAATTGCCCTTTCCGTGCCGCACAATTTAGTCAACCCAGCTGCGCACTCAGGACCTCACCTCTTGCATAATTCCAGTGGTCCTGCATAAAGTTATTAGCAAGAATTTCTGCAGCAGTCTCAGTGGCCGCCTGACATTGATGGTGCACATTATGAGTACTTGTAAAATAGAATTTAATAAAGAAGTCCAGATCTTTTAAAAGGAGTTAAAAAGCGCATACATACCAATTTACCCAAAAACTAAGTTTACATTGAGCAGATGGGATGTTTGACCTCAAGGTGAGAGGTTCAAATTCAGCGGGTACACTCAGCCTTTCGTCTTCCTGAGGTCGATAAAATGAGTATCCTTGAGTAAGGTAACAATCAAAATTTGTTATTCAGCGCTAAGATACCCTTCCAGGGCAGCATTCACTTCACATATACTCTGTGTTTTGGTTAAAGACACGTTGTATGAATGAAAGTAGTGAAGAAAGCAGACCTTCACTTCCAAAGGTGGAAACCCCCACGCCTGGTAACAGATTGTAAAATGTGTGTGTCCTGTGATTAACACGCATCTGTGACCTCCCCGGATATGTCTATCAAGCGTGCCAATGTCTCACATTTCTAGCGGCAGTACGGTTGGACGGTACGAGCATTTATGCCAATGTAAAGACTCAATTTCGAACATGTTCATTCACGCCAGGTTTATAAAAGCACATTGACGAGGAAAGCTCTAAGTGCCAGAGCCATGAAGCTCACGAAACTAAACTTGAGGCGGGAAACATCGCACACTGCTCATAAGTTGCTGAGCGTTAAAGACGTAAAATACCGTCGAACAGAACGCTTCCATTCATCGTGCGGCTGCGATCTCGCGAGAACGGTTTAAGAGCATCTGAAAATGAAACTACCCAAAAAGTTCAAGTCCTTGCTCTATAAAAGTATGTGGAACAACCGTTAAAGCGAGTTTGAGAGCTGTTCAGTTTAGAATGGAGCGAGCGTAATTCTGATTGGTGGTTACATGTTAGTCAACGTTCGCATCGGTCGAAATCAGGAAGTGTCGGCCGCCATTTTGTTTGTTTTCAGTGCGAGAGTGAAACAGGAAGGTGGCGAACGTGAAAAGGGGGCAGGGTAGAGAGTTCCTGATCCCCTAGCCTTTGTCAGGGGGTCCCTGAAGGACCCCGAAGGCAGAAAAAAACATTTAAATTATTTTTTTTTTTAATCGCGGGGGTGCGCGCACCGTGTGCGCACGGTGAAAAACCAAAAAAATATATATATATTTTTAGTACGTAGTTTATTGTAAAATAAATATATAAAAAAAATAATAATACATACATAACTTAGCATTTAAAAAAACGTACAAATTCACTGAAAAAACCATAGGTTTCACACACGTTATAGTTAGGAATTAGCATTTAAAAAACCTTGCAAATTCACTTAAAAAACCATAGGTTTCACACATGTTATAGTTAGGTGGATATTTCACTCGTAAAAAACCAATGAAATTCCCCCGTTATAGTTAGTTCAAATAACTATAACTCGCGCGACCGCCACTCTATCACAAGGATGATGTCATCAGTAATGTCATGAGTGATGCCACTGACCATGTCATGAGTGATGTAATATGTGACGTCATGAGCAGGATTGCGGGCGCGCGAGTTATAGTTATCTGAACTAACTATAACGGGGGGATTTCATTGGTTTTTTACAAGTGAAATATCCACCTAACTATAACATGTGTGAAACCTATGGTTTTTTAAGTGAATTTGCAAGGTTTTTTAAATGCTAATTCCTAACTATAACGTGTGTGAAACCTATGGTTTTTTCAGTGATATATATATATATATATATATATATATATATATATATACACATATTATCTACTGGCGGTCGCCAGTAGATAGTTATAGTTAGGACCGTGTTTCCATAGGAAATCTCAAAATTCTATTTTGAATAACTTTGGCGCCGGTTGACGAATCTTTGCGAAATTTTCAAAACTAATGGGGCGCTACGCTCAGCTCCTACCCTGAAAGTCTCGGGGGGATTCGTCAAGCGGGGGCCGAGAAAAAAGGGGGTCCCAAAACGCTTTTCCCCATGCATTTTCCCATAGGACCTTTAGTCGAAGGTACAGCCCGAACGGCTGAACAGAATTACTTGAAATTTGGCAGAGAGGTAGTCCTCAGGTCAGGGAAGTGCCTTTTGCATATATGGAGTCAATCTGTTCAGCAGTTCCTGAGAAAATTGCAGTAAAAAGCACATACATATCTATAGCCGCGCACCGTGCGCGCACCGTACGCGCACGGTGCGCGCACCCTAACGTGCGCGAGCGTAATTCTAATTGGTTGTTACATGTCAGTCAACGTTCGAATCGGTCGAAATCAGGAAGTGTCGGCCGCCATTTTGTTTGTTTTCAGTGTGAGAGTGGAAAAGCAAGGTGGCGAACGTGAAAAGGGGGCAGGGTAGAGAGTTCCTGACCCCCTAGCCTTGGTCAGGGGGTCCCTGAAGGACCCCGAAGGCAGAAAAAAACATTTACATTTGTTTTTTTTTAAATCGCGGGGGTGCGCGCACGGTGAAAAACCAAAAAAAAATGATATATTTTTAATACGTAGTTTATTGAAAAATAAATGTATAAAAAAAATAATAATACATACATAACTTAGCATTTAAAAAACCCTACAAATTCACTGAAAAAAACATAGGTTTCACACACGTTATAGTTAGGAATTAGCATTTAAAAAACCTTGCAAATTCACTTAAAAAACCATAGGTTTCACACACGTTATAGTTAGGTGGATATTTCACTCGTAAAAAAACAATGAAATTCCCCCGTTATAGTTACTTCAGATAACTATAACTCACGCGACCGCCACTCTATCACAAGGATGATGTCATCAGTGATGTCAAGAGTGATGCCACTGACCATGTCATGAGTGATGTAATATGTGACGTCATGAGCAGAGGATTGCGGGCGCGCGAGTTATAGTTATCTCAACTAACTATAACGGGGGAATTTTATTGGTTTTTTACGAGTGAAATATCCACCTAATTATAACGTGTGTGAAACCTATGGTTTTTTAAGTGAATATATATATATGTATGTATGTATGTGTGTGTATAATGCATGTGTGTGTGCATATATATTTATATATATATCTCTCTCTTCCGGAGGAGTCTCCAACTCGACAAATACTAAGGTGGAGGGTTCATGCTGAAGAGCGGTCATCTTAATGATTGGAAATAAAGCACGACACATCGGCTTGATATTGCTCACTCCCAATGGCCCCGTTACATGATAAAAGGTGGTGGAACCAGCTCCCATATGTTAAAAATCCTCCTCCAATCCTCAGTCATTGCCAAGGGAAAGAGCCAAGTAGTGGCACTCGATTAAACAATGCATGTAATATATGCTGCAGTGCTGGTGCTTTCCTTTGTCGATGATTGAGGAATGGAGGATTATTTTGAATATGAATAAATATATATATATATATACTCATAAAATACTAAATGACAGGGTTCATGCTGAAGATGGATCATCTTAATGGTTATAAATATAGCACAACCTATAGACTTGACTTTGTATCTTGAGGATACAAACAGCAATACTGAAATCCTTCTTAATTCCTAATGAGTATTAATGAATGAGAAATTTAAAGAAATGTGAAGAGCGACTTAGGTAAAAGGTCAACAATCTATTTTAACCACTACCTGAGCATTCAGGAGGAGCAACTGCAGAATGAAGCGTAGGGGAAAGAAGAAGTAAGGAAGAGGAGCTGAGGTGAGTCGCCTTTCAGAATGGTTCATACAGAGGGAATCATACCTGGGATTCTTGTTTTGCCTAATAGGAAGTAACTATCCTTGCTTCATTAATGCACAGCGGATATGAGCGTTGTGTAAATCCTGCTTGTAAGATATACCTACTGCGGAAACTCCGACGCTGACTTTTCTCTAGGAGTGCCCGCGTCTCTTGTTCTATTGCTCTGAAGAAGTCCGTTACCGGACGAAACTCGTCGGCTGTGGTCTTTTATAAAAGAATATCTTGTGAATAAAAGAAGATACTATATGAAAAATACTATAGACACGGACTTGATGTTTTGTGATGTGTCTATCTTTTCTTGTTATTAAGTGGTGCACCTTTGTGATTCATTCTGCATATATATATCAATTGTCAACATGTGGGCATGGTGCTGCAAAAGGGAATGATTCTCTGTTGACAAGTTCCTCTATATGTAACATGCTGCCTGGCAAACTCTTAAACACACACTCCATTTATGGACACATCTGATAGGGATCAAACTGGTGTTCAATTTCAGTGAACTTTATGAAAGTTTCATTGTTGCCTGCAAGTTTCCATCCATGGAAACACTGCCACTGTCCTCATGTTCCTGATTCGGTACAGAGCAGCAGGGGGCTGTGAAGCCTGTGTCTCTTCCCTTAAGGTTTAGGATATTGCTTTTGTTTCCAAATGGAACAGAAGCTCACTTCTGCTCTTGGTTACACTTTTATAGGTTTGTTGAGATTTCACAAAGGGTAATGCTGTGTTTTTGCTTTTTAGGAAAAATTCCAAGAGATGGGAGGAAGCCCGAACCCTGTAAACCCATTCTCAAAGTAGAGTACAAGACGTGTAAAAACAGGTATGGTATATAGATTTATTTCATTTAGCTACGGTTATTTGTAAAGCGTACTGTCACTCATAAACAGAGCTGACAGGTGATGTAGAGGACCTGGTTGATATTGCATGATGAAAGAACATAAACTGATAAATATTGGGTAGAGAGTCATGTTTTAAGAAGTTTCCTAAATTCGAATAGGTTTGTTTCAGTGCTGATAAGCTATATAGAGAAACCCCTGGCAAGAACATCCGATAGAGGGCAAACCTTTCTGCTGAGAAATGAGTGAAGTCACTTTCTTACCTGAGGCTCGAGGGAACACCAATGCTTTTGCACAAGCAGGGCGCACACATGGCTTTTTTACTTAGTATACAAAGGGTCATGACCCAACTGCACACAACATTAGTGAAGCAGGGTCTTGTGCAATTGAGTGGAAATGTTACTCTGCATGCTTGCTCTTCCTGCCTCCATTGAGGGTAGTAAAATATTTAACATAAGAACATGTTCGACATACATATCGTTTTTCTATATAGCAATGGTTATTTAATATTTAGCACTTGCTTCTACCGCAGCCTCTTGCCGAACCACCACTCTTGAATGCTTTTATTTATATTTTTCTCATCTGTATATGTCTTTCAAAGCGGTGATCATGTATAAAGCGTGTTTGTGGCAATAAGTAACTTTTGAAACTAGCCCACAAGTGAAAGTTAAGCAAAGTGGTCTCCTAAATATGCCATCCTGTGCTTGTAATCCTGCAGTGAGCCCTTTGTCATCTTCTCGGGTGGACTCGCGTACGACAAAGCCTGTAGGAGACCCAGCCTGACGATCATGCACGGGAAAGCAATCACGGTGCTGGAGATGGACCATCCAATTGTGGACTTTATCACCCTCTGTGAAACACCCTACCCCAATGGTGAGTCAAGTGTCAATATCATCACTCAAGGTCTCATAGAATAGCTCCTTCACTGTAGTCAGTTTTCAGGCAGACTTTGGGTTCACCCATCTCAGTTTGGAACACAAACTAATGAGCACGTGTTAAAGCCTTCCCATAATTCTCAGCCACTCAAACTTTCAAAGTAAACAGAAATACAGTGAAACAGCTCTTTAGTGGCTCAAGTATTGTCTTTATAGGTCAAATTGCCTAGAAAATGTCTTACTTGTACAACCAAACCACCATTGCCTTCTCTAATACGTGGCTTCCATAAAATCAATACAGTATGGGCCTTATTGTGACTTTGGCGGTCTTGCTTCACGCCGCCACCCCACTCCAAGACCACCATAAGAAACCGTTGCCAGATTACGATGCTTTTTGTCTCTGGTGGGTGGTTCTTTGGCTGCTCCCTGCAGTGCCTATAAAATAAAGGCCCTACAATGGGAGCATCAAAGTCAGTTACTGCAGGGCATGGACTGCTAAGTTCATGCCCTGCAGGAACTGGGGGTGCATGCATACAGGAGGGCACAACATGTACCCCCCCTCCATGCATCCCCTGGTGCAGAGGCAACAGAAGGGCCCTGTACGGCCCCCTTTGTTTCCTCTCCGCCACACTTTCCAAGGCGAGCTCACCACCATGAAAAGTGTGGCAGTGAGGAAACTCCTAATAGGCCTGTTCGTGCCGCAGCAGCACCACCCGCATATTAGGGGCCACAGACCGCTGCAAGACGGTCAGAGATCACGGATCCCTGGATGCGGCAGTGGTCTCATGGCGGTTCAACCGCGCTACTTGAAATTGGGCAGTTGGACCACTGCCGCACCACCACCGTGGACTGCTGAAGTACTGGGAATTTTAAGCCCAGCGGTGCAGGGGAACACACCCTATGACTTCGGGTTCTTCCTGTTTCAGACCTACAGAAACACAGAGTCTTCTGGGTGAAGTCAAAGATCAGTTTATTGGCTGCAGACCAATTACAGGTATCCTAGAAGTACAACAGCGTGTATGTTCTCAGGAGACTGCTAAAAATCACAGAAACGGGCTTCTCCTTAAATACAAAATATCATGCTTTAGGCACACATTCCTTGGTTTACGATATGGCCATATACATGTATACATTTCAAACGAAAAGGCAGAGTCATGATGACCATCCCACATTCCAGTTAAGCCAGCCCATAATTATTTACCCAGCAAGGCTCAGATCCCACATCAGATATCAACAGGCCCCAATAAACACGAGTATCTCCTGTTTAGAAAACAAGCCATAAAGCAGGAACAGTCAGGTGTGAAAGAGATTAGCTGGAGGCTCGTGTAGGATGAAAAGGCTTTATGGTGTGTCAAGCCCTGATGCTAATCACAGGTGGCCGAAGGACGGGGAGCTCGTGAGACCGGACTGACCTGGGGCAGCGGAGCCAAGCTGCCCAGGTCACAGAGAAGTCAAAGGAAGGCACATGTGCTCTAAAGGCCCGTATTTGCTTCATAATATGTGCCTATGTGAGGGCAACCATAAGATGGCCACTGCTCTAAAATGGAACCCACGGAGTCAATGTATAATAACGTATACATAGTGCATTCATAGCTAAAACGTTACACAAAGCACTTGTACATACCGCATTGACCATTCGCGGTTCGCTAATACCGGGATAGACAGGGGTAGGGCCCTGCCTCCTACGCGGCCCCAAATTTCAAAGTACGACAGACCCTCCTTTTGCCCTTACATAGGCAATAACTATACTCACATCAATCCGAGTCTAGGTCAATATTCACGAAGTCATGGAGATGTTGCTGTAGCATCATCCTATTACTTAGCTCGGCCCTCGATACAGGTTTCCTTACACATAATGTAGCACAGAGGCCACATATCGCAGGAGCACATTGTATGCACAGACAGAACAGGAAAAGGATGGCTAAGATCATTCCAACGACCATCAGAACTTTCCAACCCCAGGCAGATATCAGTTCCCAGAACCACCCCACCAGTGACCAATCTCCTTTATCCACGTGTATGGACTCAGATATTTTATGCAGTTTGGAGATGGCTTGATAAACTGTTGGAGCGTTATCTGGTATGAAAATGCAACAACTAGATTGGATAACCTTACATACCCCACCGCGGTCTGCAAGTATGACGTCTAGAACCATGCGGTTCTGCAAAGTCATGAGGCGATCCGCTTGGAGCTCAGCTGTCAAATTACCAAGGGCACCAGCCGTAACATTAACAGTGGATTCAACCACACGAGTCAGTTGTCTCAGGTTCCTACTATTGACCATAGGTCCCCAAAACGGCAGGAAACCCAAAAAGAAGTCTCCTGCTTCTTGACCGGCAGTATCCTCCTTACTAATCACGCCTCTCACAACTCTAGTTTTGTGATAGTCAGAGGCAGCAGTAAATGTTGGCGGTAGCAGATTTGCAATATAAAATGTGCCCGAGAAATCAGGGGGCAACCATGTATACGCTCGGTCATTGCAGACAAAATATGTACCCTTGGCAGCCAAAAACGCAGGGGAAAACTGTGACGGAAAAGTGTACGTTTCAGTACAGTCACTTCTTCCCAGTTGAGCTCTAGGATTCTGACCATTACCTTGTAAACAGAACCGACCTATGTGGGTACGACCCAGATTGGGGATGAAATTTTCCGCTGTCTTTCACCCAGACTAATACTATACCCCGTT
The DNA here is from genome assembly GCF_964204655.1 of Triturus cristatus. Classification (NCBI taxonomy): domain Eukaryota; kingdom Metazoa; phylum Chordata; class Amphibia; order Caudata; family Salamandridae; genus Triturus; species Triturus cristatus. The sequence continues at coordinate 75,205,538 of NC_140591.1, read as the reverse complement.
GCATTCCACCCTACATAAGCTCTCAATTCCTCCTTGGGTATAGATGAGTATGCGTCGATATCTCTGCTCATATCGGCAACTCCTTTCATTAAAGCCTTATTATTTGTGCTAGGTCTGATGGAACGCGGTTGTCGCGGGGAGTAGGCGTCTAGAGCAAAGAGAAACATGGTCTGGAATGCCCATGACGATCCATTGTAACTAAACGGCAGCACTAGATAAGGAATACCCTTATTAATGGTATGTGGCATTAAACCACACACCCAGCAATTGGTTGTATTCATGACTAGTTGGTGCTGGTGCAGGAGCTGAATAAACAAGTTGTTTACAAACTCAGACCGTCTAGCTTGTTCATGTTCAGGCAGAGGGTGAAAAGAGTGTGAGGAGACAGTAGGAGGAGGTATAGGCTGTACAGTGGGTGCAATGGGCTCTTGAGAGGAGAAGAATACAAATCCTACAGTAAACACTACCATACTACATAATATAAACAAACATAAAAATACAAAACGTTTGCTCTTCATTATTTTACACATTCTTGCTTTAAAGTTCATTTCCTCAGCGGGTCTCTCCATCTTGAAAAACTCCATCCTCTAATCGTGCCGCTCGCGGCGGGTGAGTTTCTTCTGCTAAGGGGTACGCCTGTCAGTCCAGGGAACGCCCTAGACCAACCAGAACCGTTGACCTAATGTCTTCGGCCTGTACCCCAAAGACTTGGCACCGCGACCCTGCGGCTGAACCCGGATGGTGGTTCGAAAAACAAAAATCAAGAAAGTCCTTCAGATGGGAGAACTATGATATTAAAAAAAATAAAAAGGTAAAAGAAAAAGAATATTTATTTGTCCATAGGCCTTGGTCTTAGATTGTAGTGGAAACGGCCAGGTACTGTCTGATCTTGAAACAAGAGTTCAGGCTCTGTAGTGTCCAATCGAATTGACGGTGGCACAGCTTCTTGCAAAATATCGTCACTCTGTTGTGCTGAAGTTGTGCCTTTTATGCGTGCATCACTGAACGGCACAAAACGAGGTACAGTGTCTGTTTCAGAGTCAGCGATACCCTCCTGGACCCACTGGTCATGCGGCAGAGGCAAAGGTATCCTTTTGACGTGGGCGCCGTGGATCCAGTTCTTCTTCCCCTTTACTCGAACAGCTGATCTTGTAGACAGAAGTACGAGATGAGGGCCGATCCAACGAGGCTCATCGTTGCTTTTGCGCTGGAAATTCTTCACCAGAACCCACGTGCCAGGGTCGATAGGGTGTCCTGGAGCTTCAGAGGCCTGGGGGAGAGTATCATGCACCTGTTGGTGTAAAACACGCAATTTAGCCGTCAATTCGTACAAGTAATCAAGCAGTACTGGATGTTCGATTTCGCTGAATTTTGTCGGTCTTGGCACACCCCATACATTGGCCGGGCGGCCAAAAATAACCTCGTATGGGCTAAGTCCCACTCGTGAGTGTACGGTCATTCTGGTGGACAGGAGTGCTAGAGGCAGAGCGTCAGGCCATTTAAGACCGGAGCTCGCCTGGATTTTGGCCAGCTTGAGTTTTAGAGCGCCATTGTAGCGCTCTACTAATTCAGCTGATTGGGGGTGATTTGCAGCGTGGAACTTCTGCTTGATCCCTAATCCCTCACACACATTCTTCATCACTTGGCCCACAAATTCACTCCCATTATCACTTCACATCATTCTTGGCATTCCAAACCTAGGGAAAAATTCCTTCACAAGGGCTTTGGCTGTGGACAGAGCAGTGTTGTCCTTTAGGGGATAGGCTTCTATCCATTTTGAAAAAGCGCAAACAACCACCAATACATATTTCAGGTTGTTGCACCTTTCCATGTGGATAAAATCTAGCTGCAAAACTTCAAATGGATATGATGGAGGCACAAAATGACCAGCTGGAGTTGGGGTTCCCCTACCAGGGTTGTATTTCAAGCATACCTTACAATTCTTGACCACATTCTCTGCACACTTGGGAATCCCAGCATTCTGCCACACTGGAGCCAACAACTTACAGATTCCTTTCATACTGATATGTGCCATTCCATGTGCCATAGTAACCACTGGAAGCACGTATGCATCAGGTAACAACCATCGCCTATGTTCTGACAGATCAATCCAACAACCATTCTCATCCAACTTACCCATACTTTCTCTCCACTTGCTCAACTCTTTCTCTGTGGCTTCAGCTTGAAGGGACTTTACACTTTCTATTGTGTTTTCACACATTCCAACATCACCAACCCATCTTGCAGGGCCTGCAACATACATTCGAGTCTTCACATCTTTTGCTGTTTCTTTCGCGACTTCATCAGCAAACGCATTACCACGACCAACATCATCAGTGATTTTCTTGTGCGCACTGCATTTCATAATCGCAACTTGTGACGGTAGGGTCAGCGACTCAAGGAGATCATTCACCAACTTGCCATTCTGAATCTTAGCTCCATGCGAAGTCAGGAATAGGGGTGGGCGGAATTTGCGAAATTCCCTTTCGCAAGCTATCGTGAAAATGTTAAAAATCTCCGCAAACACGCGGAAATATCGCGAAGATGCGGACGTTATTTTCCCGCCGGTTCGCGGTATTTTCTGCGTGGTCGCGGCTCCCCAACTTACCCAGGCGGTTGCTCATGGGCGCGGCCATCTTGTTTTCATTTGTCTCACGGTGCATGATCGCGAGAAGAAAGACGTGATCGCGTGACGAATGACGTTACTGCAGGCGCAAACTGTCGCGCGACAGCGCAAACGGCTACCAACAATCCAACATCTCGTGGAGAACGCGACCGGATCGGGAAAACTTGTCGGCGAACACGAGGATTCAGGTAAGGCGATCGCGCGCACGCGAGAATGTCGTTTTTTTACAGCGCGAGCAAGCAAAAAAATTCCGGTAAGATGCGGATTGCGGAAATTTTGACATTTTCGCGCTCTCCGCGGAATGCCATAATTTCAAATTATCGCAATTTCCGCAAGCGGAACGGAATTTTAGCCCAGGCCTAGTCAGGAACCCACGTTCTTTCCACAATCGCCCAAAACTGTGCGCCACGCCAAAGGCGTACTGGCTATCCGTATATATGTTCACTTTCATTCCTTCAGACAGTACGCATGCTCTCGTAAGGGCAATCAATTCTGCTGCTTGAGCCGAATTTTGTGGCACACGTGCAGTTTCCACAATCGTGTGCAAAGTCGTGATAGCATATGCAGCAGTCGTATCACCATTCGGAAGCTTGAAACACGAACCATCCACCCATAAAGTACCATCACACTCAGTCAGGGGAGTATCTTTAAGATCTACTCTCCCTTTCGTCTCTTCTTTTGTTCTGAACAGACAATCATGTTGCTCAATCTCATCTAGGTCTGCTGGAACTGGTAATAATGTAGCTGGATTCAACGTGTTGCATCTCTTTATGTGTATATGATTTGCTAACAGTGTCAGCTCATATCCGGATAATCGCGCACTAGTTAAGTGTTGTGTCTTGGTCCTGTTTAACAATGTGTCCACAGCATGTGGAACCATAACAATCAATGTATTATCCATTACTAGGCCAGCAGACTGTCGAATAGACATAGCTGCGGCGGCTGTAGCTCTCAAACAACTTGGCAATGCCCTCGCTACCGGGTCCAAGGTTGACGAAAAATATGCGCATGGACGCGGTCTGTCGCCAAAAGGCTGTGTTAACACTGATAATGCGCAACCATCTTTCTCATGAACATACAATGTAAAAGGCTTGCTGTAGTCAGGGGTACCCAACACAGGAGCTGAACACAATGCATTACGCAATTCCCCAAAACTTTTCTGACACTCTTCAGACCATGGGATAGGATTCGGTGTGTCTTTGCATGTTAATGCTAACAAAGGTTTTGCCAACAAGGAAAAATTGGGAATCCAATGCCTACAGTATGAAATAATGCCCAAGAAAGCACGCACTTCTCTCTGTGTTCTTGGCACACTCAACTGTGCAATGGCTTGAATTCTTTCTGGGGTCAGTTTCCTTCCCTCCTTCGATAAGAGATGACCTAAGTAGGTCACTTCTTGTCGACAATATTGCAGCTTTGAGAGAGACACTTTGTGATGAAAGGCAGACAAATGACGCAACAATGACAAGGTAGCGTTTTTGCAAATCTTTTCAGTATCCGCGGCGATTAGTAAATCGTCAACGTACTGAATAAGGATAGCACCACTGGGTAAAACCAGTGCATCAAGCTGCGCTTTTAAAGCCTGACTGTATATTGATGGACTCACAGTAGCCCTGGGGAGCGCGTTTAAAGCGGAAGCTTCGGCCTCCTAAACTAAAGCCAAAAATGTCTCTGCTCTCCTCTGCAATTGGGATGCTAAAGAAAGCATTCTTTAAATCGATCACTGAGAACCATGCAGCAGAGGCTGGAATCATGGTTAACAAGGCAGTTATATCAGGGACAACTGGAAACTGTGGCACAACAATCTTATTAACCTCTCTAAGATCAATCACAAATCTGTAAACAGGTGGCTGTGAAGGGTCCGTTCGTTTTAAGACAGGTAAAACAGGACTATTGCAAACGTTGCCTCTTGTCTCTTCAATTACATCCTTTTTAATCAAATCACTGACAATTGCTAACAATGCTTTCTGACCTTCATTGGAGATCTTGTACTGGGGAATACGTGGCAATCTGACATTGGCTTTTAAAGTGACCACATATGGCGGTATTTCCAAAAGACCCACATCATTGGGACCAGTAGCCCAAAGGACATCCGGAAGGGATGACAATTCAGGTGGCATTGCATTTTTAGACAAATACATCGGGGAAATCACTTTCTTGCCTAATTTAAGTTGTACTCCTGAGGGAGAACAATATAGCGTTGCATGCAATCTTTTTAGCAAATCTAATCCTAGCAGATTTTCACCACAACCTGTCGTTAGGATGAGGGGTGCTTTTAGCTCACAAGGTCCAACAGAAAGTGACATAGGACTAGAAATCGGGTTCCTAACTGGGGCGCCAGAAAAACCTACTGAAACATTCATTTCGCCAGACAAAGGCGCGCCAGGGAGTTTTGAATGCATGATTGAACTCTTTGCAGCACCAGTATCCAGCAGAAAGGGCTCCGTTACATTTGCTGTAGTTACTTTAACATAAGGTCCGCTCTGATCCACTGGCACTGAAACAACTCCCTCTCTCTGTCTACGGCTGTCCTAGTAATCATTATCTTCTACATTGTCATCTTCTGCATAATAATCATTATTGTAATACTGAGCTGTATTACCAGTCGCGTTGGCTTGCTGATCAAAGCTATTTATGGTATTTTGAGGGGGAAGAGGACGCGCGTTCTGGGGAGCATTTCCACGCCCTCTGCCTCTAGGAGCTTGCTGACCACCTCTACCTCTTGCGCCATACGCATTACTGTTACGCTGCATTTATTTAGGGCAACTATATTTAAAATGACCTTCCTCTTTGCAATATGAACATTGGTTGGGACCTACAGGGATTCGTGGTTGATAATACCCATTCATTTGCTGATTATTCTGAAATTGTTGGGGTTGCTGATAGATACCTTGTGTTTGCCTATAATTATTCTGTCCTCCACGTGGTGGATAAGCCTGCTGCAAGAGGACCTTTGTTTTCAGTTCTTTCGTTTTCTTATCTGTTCTATCCTTCTCATCTTTATCTCTATTTTCATAATACTGTGCAGTAGCCAGTATTTGCGCTGAAGAGGAAACAGCCCAGGAACTTTCTGAGTCTTTTAATTTTTTACACAACTCGGGAAGTAGATTCTGCACAAATTTATCAACAAATAACCGTTGGCCACCTTCAGTGCTCATGTCTTGACCACTGTGGTCGATAAACGTTTCTTCAAACCTGGTGAAGAAATCGGAAACTGTCTCATCTTTCTTCTGCTTACATGCGGATAATTTATCCCAATTTACGCGCATCGCGGGCATTAATGTTTTCATATATGTAATAATTCTGCCAGGGAGTTCTGCTACCAGAGGCTCAGGTTTTGCACCACCAACTTGTCTAGTGTCTGCGGCAATAATATTAGCCCATGTAGCACCTAGTCCTGCATCGTGATCTACATTACGAATTGACCCCCACAAAGGCTGTGGAACAACATTTCCAAACAACATATCAATGTCAGCTAGATTCATGATACATGATCCTGCAGTTTGTGATAACTCCTTATAATATCCTGCAGGGTTTTTATGGGGTCAGACAATCTCTGCTTGAGCGCTAACACCTCAGATCGCTTCCATGGGACATGCACCCAAACACGCTGAAAATGAGCTGGCATAGCAGCAATACCATTAGCGGCATCAGCCGCAACAGCTTCCTTCCATACCGGAGGGACTTCTCTCATAGGGTATTGTCGCGCTTTTACCTTTCTCCCCACAGGGAAATCTTGTTCAAACAACAACTGTTGACAATCATCATTCCTCAAGGATAATAAGATCGCAACTGCTCTATTTACATCGGGACCCACAATCGTACCTTTTCCAAAATCGAATCTCACTCGACACAACTCCTGCGGGTTTGGGTCTCTACCATGATCATCCAATTCCTCACAGAGGATTTCACACATTTTCTCGAACACATACCTCTGTTTCGGGGCATCCCATTGGTGAAAAACGTCAACAACTGACTCCACATCATACAGTGAAGAAAAAATAATCCACCTACGCGCCATATGATCTAATGTCTTTTTCTCTTCAGGATCAGGCAGCTGACTGCGCAATTGCTTACGCTGTAAGCCAGGGGTCGCACTAGATGACCCAAAGAGAGGCGACATTAAACTAGTAACTACATTAGCTAGTCGTTGTCGTGCTGAAGGAGAAGTTGAGGCGAAAACAGGGGGATAGACAGAGGGAAGAAAAACGGATTCAGATACAGGTACCTGGGTAGTGTAAGAAGGAGCGCCAGGGGAAGCCGCTGGCGTGCTAGGCAAAGTCGCAGGAAGCGCGGGGGCAACAGGTAACACAACTGGCGGCCCTTGAGAGGGCTGCACTGCAGGGATAGGAGCCAGCTGAGGAGGAGCTGGTGGATGTGGGAAGGCTTGCGGCATATTTACTGGAGGCTGCGCATTTACAAGCTGTGGAGGTGCTGTGGCATTTTGCGCATATGGGGGTGGCGAACTTAGCAAATGGGACATTAGGGAATCTTTCTCATTCTCTTTTGTCTCATCTTGCACAAGGGGTGACAAAACAGGGTAACATTTATCGATCCCTAGTTTGCGCTGTCTATGTAATTGCTCATTCATTTGTTCCTCCTCATTATCTTTAAATTGCACAGCTGCTTGCATAACTGACATACCTCTTTCTCTCTTATTCCTTTTCGCTAGCTTAATTTCCTTCTGTTTGGCTTCCTTTCGCCATAGGCAGAAAGAATCAAACATCGCCGGCCGGGCTTTCTTTTTAAACAATTTAACTTCCAAATTATCTAAGATATCTGTATCGAAACTACCATTTTGGGGCCATTTTAAAACACCGTCCTTTTTGGTGTATCGGATCCATATTTCATTATATGCAATGGGGCCCACGCCATGTTTTACATAAAGCTCATAAGTTGGAGTTCCAATTGGAGGAACCGGACATGAATCCTCTAACTGGAAATCCCTTCCACAACCCAAACAAAATAATCTTCCAAATACACTAGCACCAGGCTCACTAGTCTAGTTCCAAACTTCAAAGGATTATCGATTACGATAGTCTCGTGAATACACGAGTCCTCTGGCTTTGGCGTTTGCAAACTCCAAATCAAAATAATCCCGAAGGATACCAAATTCAAACTGGGAGATGCTCCACTTATACTTAACTGAATATCGATGATCAATGGCGTCACCAGAAGACTCTCTCGATTGTTTCGCACTACAAAAATCGTCAAGGGGCCAAAACAGGGCGATTAATCAGGGCAGCAGTCCTTCGTAGCCGTCGGGACGCGGAGAACCTCGCAGAAAAGACTTTCGGACCACGTCGACATGCAGGGGTCAATGAAGTGGCGGCCTTCCTCCGGAATTTCCACACGAAGCTCCTCACGAACCTCTGGCTTGGACCGGTACCTCTGAAATCGCGCCGAGTTGGGCGCCAACTAAAGTACTGGGAATTTTAAGCCCAGCGGTGCAGGGGAACACACCCTATGACTTCGGGTTCTTCCTGTTTCAGACCTACAGAAACACAGAGGTGCCGATTACGATCCGGCAAAAACCGGGTACGAACCGTCGGACGGAGGCTTTTTTCCGTCCGACTCGTACCCGGTCGTAAAACTTTACAAACATGCAAGTACGATTCGCACGGAAACACCATTTCCGTACGAGTCGTACAAAACACCGACCGACGAAAAGATACATACAAATGGGATCCGGGGAATGCGCCGACGTGACGTCGGGACGCTCTCAGGCCGCGTTTCACGACCCAGGAATTACGATTCAAACCGACAGCAGTCCGGACGGCAATATTTTTACGGCACCCAAAAAGTGCTGGAAAAGCGAAGTACGGCGCGAAACGACCAGAGTAGGTGGCCCGGTAAGCGCCGTACCCCCCCCCCCAGCCCCCGCATGTACGCGCCGTACCCCCCCCAGCCCCCGCATGTACGCGCCGTCCCCCCCCAGCCCCCGCATGTACGCGCCGTACCCCCCCAGCCCCCGCATGTACGCGCCGTACCCCCCCCAGCCCCCGCATGTACGCGCCGTACCCCCCGTGTATGTACACCCGAGTACGTGTCGAACCCCCCGTGTATGTACACCCGTGTACGTGTCAAACCCCCGTGTATGTACACCCGAGTACGTGTCGAACCCCCCCGTGTATGTACACCCGAGTACGTGTCAAACCCCCCGTGTATGTACACCCGTGTACGTTCGAGTCGTACCCCCACCCGTGTATGTACACCCGAGTACGTGTCGAACCCCCCGTGTATGTACACCCGTGTACGTGTCGAACCCCCCGTGTATGTACACCCGTGTACGTTCGAGTCGTACCCCCACCCGTGTATGTACACCCGAGTACGTGTCGAACCCCCCTGTGTATGTACACCCGTGTACGTGTCCAACCCCCCCGTGTATGTACACCCGTGTATGTTCGAGTCGTACCCCCACCTGTGTATGTACGGTGCGTACCCCGAGCGCTGGGGGTACGCACCATACATACACGGGTGGGGGTACGACTCGAACGTACACGGGTGTACATACATGGGGGGTTCGACACGTACTCGGGTGTACATACACGGGGGGGTTCGACACGTACTCGGGTGTACATACACGGGGGGTTCGACACGTACTCGGGTGCAGACGGTCTTTTAACCATACGGTTGTACATTCGGACGCCCGGGACGGATCGTGATTCCCCGGTCGGACTTCGCTTTTCACGTTTGTACGGTAAATCGTCCGAGGACGTGTCGGACACATTTTCCGACCCGAGGACGTGTGGGGAATAATTCCCAAGGCGGTTCGTATGGACTTTTTACCATGCGAATCGTGATTGCCAGTTTGTACGGCACTTGTACGATTCGTACGGTAAAAAGACCGGATACGAGTCGTACGGGAATTTTTTTTACCGGATCGTAATTGGCACCAGAGTCTTCTGGGTGAAGTCAAAGATCAGTTTATTGGCTGCAGACCAATTACAGGTATCCTAGAAGTACAACAGCGTGTATGTTCTCAGGAGACTGCTAAAAATCACAGAAACGGGCTTCTCCTTAAATACAAAATATCATGCTTCAGGCACACATTCCTTGGTTTACGATATGGCCATATACATGTATACATTTCAAAGGAAAGGCAGAGTCATGATGACCATCCCACATTCCAGTTAAGCCAGCCCACAATTATTTACCCAGCAAGGCTCAGATCCTACATCAGATATCAACAGGCCCCAATAAACACGAGCATCTCCTGTTTAGAAAACAAGCCATAAAGCAGGAACAGTCAGGTGTGAAAGAGATTAGCTGGAGGCTCGTGTAGGATGAAAAGGCTTTATGGTGTGTCAAGCCCTGATGCTAATCACAGGCGGCCGAAGGACGGGGAGCTTGTGAGACCGGACTGACCTGGGGCAGCGGAGCCAAGCTGCCCAGGTCACAGAGAAGTCAAAGGAAGGCACATGTGCTCTAAAGGCCCGTATTTGCTTCATAATATGTAGCCTATGTGAGGGCAGGTGAGCAGTGAGTTGTAAATATCGTAGGTAAAGAATATCGAAGTCAAGAATATCGATGGACAGAATATCGACCCCAAGGTAAGTATTATCGAAGTTAATAATATCGAAGTCATTAATATAGATGTAAGTAATATCGTAATCAAAAATTTCGATGTCAAGAATATCGATATTTTATTAGTGTAATGTATTTTAATATGTATTTTATTTGTATGTTAAAGATTATTGTAATGTATTTTAATACATTTAAAAATAAATGTTTAGAGATTAATAATTATTTAAAATATAATTTAGCGTTTTAGTATCAGAGCGGGTTGTGGGTTTATAGGGGAATAGGGTGGGAAGTAATTTAATTATAATTAATTAATTAATATGTATTGGTTAATTGGTATTTATGATTAATTAATTGTTAATTAATTACTAATTGTTAATTAAATATATTAATTGATTAATTAATTATTAATTGTTAATTAATTTTATTAATTGGTTAATTATATAAGTTATAATTAGTTTAATATTAATATTTATTTATTGGTATTGTTAATTAATTAATTGTTAATTACTAATTAATTGGTGATTTAATTTTATTAAGTGATTAATTGATGATTAAATTAATTATGTGAATTTTTATGTGTAGTGGGTTGTGGGTTTATAGGGGAATAGGGTGGGATGTAATTAAATTCAAATAATTACTGATAATTTTTATTTATTTGTAATTAATAATAATTAATTGTTAATTAATTATTAATTGGTATTTAATTGTTATTAGTACGTTAAATATAGTAAATATAAATAATTAATTATTCCATGTTATTTGCTGTTATTGCTAATTAATGTATTGTTAATTAAAAATTAATTCGTGAATAATTGTAATTTGGTAGTTAATATGTATAAATTTGTAAATAATAAGTATATTAATTATAAAGAATGTATTATTAATTGTAAATAATAGATAAACTGATATTTAAATGTATTGTGTATTTTGTATGTGTAGTGTGTTGTGTGTTAAAGGGGGAATAGTGTGGGATGTAATTTAAAGTTATTTATATAAATATTTATTTTAAATAATTGGTATTTAATAATACATATTTTGTAAATTAATTATTAATATGCTATTTTTTTATAACTAATTATTTAATTGGTTATTATGTTTATAGAATCCCTATGCTATCCAGTGCTTTCCCAACTGTTTTACTATCTGGAGTTGGAATAGTAATTTTTAACCCTACGCTATCCAGCGCTTTCCCTACTGTTTCACTTACTGGAGTGGGAATAGTAATTTGTACCCCTACGCTATCCAGCGTTTTCACTACTGTTGCACTCTCTGGAGTGGGAATAGTAATTTTTACTCCTACGCTATCCAACGCTTTCCCTTCTGTTGGACTCACTGGAGTGGGAATAGTAATTTTTACCCTTACGCTATCCAACGCTTTCCCTACTATTGCACTCTCTGGAGTTGGAATAGTAATTTTTACCCCTACGCTATCCAACGCTTTCCCTACTGTTGCACTCTTTGGAGTTGGAATAGTAATTTTTACCCCTACGCTCTCCAGCGCTTTCCCTACTGTTTCACTTACTGGAGTGGGAATAGTAATTTGTACCCCTACGCTATCCAACGCTTTCCCTACTGTTGCACTCTCTGGAGTTGGAATAGTAATTTTTACCCCTACGCTATACAGCGCTTTTCTTACTGTTGCACTCTCTGGAGTTGGAATAGTAATTTTTACCCCTACGCTCTCCAGCGCTTTCCCTACTGTTTCACTTACTGGAGTGGGAATAGTAATTTTTACCCCTATGCTATCCAGCGCTTTTCCTACTGTTTCACTTACTGGAGTGGGAATAGTAATTTGTACCCTTACGCTATCCAGCGTTTTCACTACTGTTGCACTCTCTGGAGTGGGAATAGTAATTTTTACCCCTACGTTATCCAACGCTTTCCCTACTGTTGGACTCACTGGAGTGGGAATAGTAATTTTTACTCCTACGCTATCCAACGTTTTCCCTACTATTGCACTCTCTGGAGTTGGAATAGTAATTCTTTTCCCTACGCTATCCAACACTTTCCCTACTGTTGCACTCTCTGGAGTGGGAATAGTCATTTTTACCCTTACACTATCCAACGCTTTCCCTACTATTGCACTCTCTGGAGTTGGAATAGTAATTTTTACCCCTACGCTATCCAACGCTTTCCCTACTGTTGCACTCTTTGGAGTTGGAATAGTAATTTTTACCCCTACGCTATCCAGCGCTTTCCCTACTGTTTCACTTACTGGAGTGGGAATAGTAATTTGTACCCCTACGCTATCCAACGCTTTCCCTACTGTTGCACTCTCTGGAGTTGGAATAGTAATTTTTACCCCTACGCTATCCAACGCTTTCCCTACTGTTGCACTCTTTGGAGTTGGAATAGTAATTTTTACCCCTACGCTATCCAACGCTTTCCCTACTGTTGCACTCTTTGGAGTTGGAATAGTAATTTTTACCCCTACGCTATCCAGCGCTTTACCTACTGTTTCACTTACTGGAGTGGGAATAGTAATTTGTACCCCTACGCTATCCAACGCTTTCCCTACTGTTGCACTCTCTGGAGTTGGAATAGTAATTTTTACCCCTACGCTATCCAGCGCTTTTCCTACTGTTGCACTTTCTGGAGTTGGAATAGTAATTTTTACCTTTACGCTATCCAACGCTTTCCCTACTATTGCACTCTCTGGAGTTGGAATAGTAATTTTAACCCTACGCTATCCAACGCTTTCCCTACTGTTGCACTCTTTGGAGTTGGAATAGTAATTTTTACCCCTACGCTATCCAGCGCTTTTCCTACTGTTGCACTCTCTGGAGTTGGAATAGTAATTTTTACCTTTACGCTATCCAACGCTTTCCCTACTATTGCACTCTCTGGAGTTGGAATAGTAATTTTAACCCTACGCTATCCAACGCTTTCCCTACTGTTGCACTCTTTGGAGTTGGAATAGTAATTTTTACCCCTACGGTATCCAACATTTTCCTTACTGTTGTTTTTGTTGGAGTTGGACTAGTAGTTTTATTGTGTCTGATATTTCATATGTTTTGTATTATTTTTGCTATTGTAATATATCATTAATAATAAAAATTATTCACATTAAAAATATTGATTATTATTTGCTATATGTAATTATTAAATATTTATTAATGTTATTATTTTATGTGTATAGATGTATTGGTAATTTTTAAAAACATTTAATAATTTATACGTTACAGAAATTATTAGTAAAATTAATTATTGAGTAAGTATATATATTATATGTTATATGTATATGTTTAATTAAAGTTTTATTAAATTATATATATTAATTATACATTTTAAATATTATACAATATATTTAATTATGTTTATTTAATTTCTAAGTATAATTTGGTTTATTTTACATATATTTTTAAAGTAAAAGAAAAACGATATTTTTAATAACGATATTTTTGACATCGATATTTAATTTTCGATATTTTTGTACTTACCATGTTGTAGATAGGATGTCGATATTCTTGACATCGATATTTTTGTTGCGATATATTTGTAGGTCGATTTTATGTCTGTCGAAATTATGTCATACAACCGTGAGGGCAACCATAAGATGGCCACTGCTCTAAAATGGAACCCACGGAGTCAATGTATAATAACGTATACATAGTGCATTCATAGCTAAAACGTTACACAAAGCACTTGTACATACCGCATTGACCATTCGCGGTTCGCTAATTCCGGGATAGACAGGGGTAGGGCCCTGCCTCCTACGCGGTCCCAAATTTCAAAGTACGACACTGCCAAAATCATAATAAGGCCCTAAGACTACCAAGTGTTCATTTTACGTTATCTAGGGTGTGGTTGATGTATTGCTCCAAGCAACAGCTTGAGTCTCACCACAGGCTCAGAATTTACATTTGGAAACTCAACCCCCTGAAAACGCAGAATACCACCATGAGGAAAATGATCAATCGCAAAGAATGATGGCCCTGTGTCATTGCATTTCTGGCTGTGGCTTGTAACTAACCTCGAAAGGTTAGCTAGCGCCTAAAAAGCATATTGCCTTGCTAATATTATTCATAAGTTGAGAACCAAGAATCAATTGAAGAAGTGCAGTTATGAAGTGTGTCTCCCTGTGGGAATAATGCAGCTAGCCTTAATGGAAACTCTAGTCAGAATGAATGAATGAATGATAGTTAAACTAGGAATGTGTAGTGTATACCGACAAGGATGTTTAGAAAAAAAACATTTGACCATATCAGCATAACTCCTGTTTTGTACTGTTTTCTCCCGCTGAAATTAAATACACTCTCCCAAAGTTAAAAGGGAAAGAACGTGTGCATGCTTGAATGAAAGGTAAACTGCAGAAGGTGACTGGCTAGTTTGATATAACTGGAGTTCTTGTGTGTGCATGCACATTGGAGTAGAAAGTATGGGTAGTAGGTGTCCAAGTAAATTGTGCTAAGGAGAGTTGTAGGCAGAACTTTGCTGTGTACAGAATGTCTAGTCTGCAACAGGCGGTGAGCTAGAACCTCCCCTCTGGCTCCCGACGTCTTGCTCTCAATGATCCAGAGAAGGAAGTAGAGTGAAGTAAGGTTTAAAATGTGTCTCCTCTACCTGGGTAGAGTCTCATACACCCTCCTGATATACCCCTGGCACAAGTACAATCCTCTTCCTCTCCTGGTGGCCGCGGTAGGTAGAGGTGTAGTGAGGGTGACATTTCCAAAGCCCCCCTTCCCAGTTCATTTGCAGTCCCAACCTTCCTTTGACCATGCACCCAGCATGTTTATTGAGGGGTGGTCGGGTACATCTCTGTCCATTGGGGGCTTATTAATGTTACAGGTATGAACAGGCTCCCTTAACTTTCATGTTAGTTCCAGTCTCTTTCTTCGGTTCTCTATAATGCTGTTTTCTTGAAATTGAGTTCGTTAATTAGTGTAAACCCCCTGAGGGCCTGCGACTAAGCTATGTTCCCAGATGAAAGCTGTGGGATGGCCTGCCCCTTGTCTTGAACATGGTACCTGCTGGCAGTAATCCCAGCTGTGCATTGTGCTCTTTTTACTGTAACAAACAATCAATCCCCGCCAATATTTATCATGAAAGGTATGGGAGGTGTGAGGCAAAGTTTTTGTTTGCCTCAGTGTTATTTTGAGAATCGTTGTCAGCTCAGGTTCATCTTGTTGAGGATTACCTGTCAAACCTAAGATTCATTGTTGAGAAAGTTCCTACCCCTGTGAGGCTTTGGGAGTACTGCAACTCAGGAGAATGTATAGATTGCGTTGTAATCTTACTTAAAGTCCAGGGAAATAAGAGTCCAATGGGAGTAAAGTGGTCATACAATAATTCATCAAAATATGTTCAGATCACAAAACATACTCAAAACAAAATTCAAATTCGGTTTTAGGGGAAACATAGGGCCTCCTTAATGGCATTTTGGCATAGGATGGCATATCAAGGCACCTTGCTGTACTGCCCTAGGGGCAAAGTGAAAGGGCAGGTATGCGTCATATTTAACTAATACGGTGCGATCCTGTCCTTTCGGCCTGCGCTGGTGCCGTTTGGCAGCCTAGCGCCAACATAGGCACCCTTGCACCATGGTATAAGGGTGCCTCCAATGCAGAAAGGATTGCTGCCCTTTCCGGCACAAAAACAATCCTGTGAGGCGTTCTCCTCTTTCTATGTGAGCTGCAGACTGCAGCACACATGAAAAGAGGAAAAAGCGAGGAGAAATTAACATATTTGTCTTTTTTATGCCTCACCTCGTGAGACATACGGATATGACGTTTCCCCAGGTTTATATCACTTTGGAAATCTGGGGCAGCATCAAATTCCATGGGTGCTGCATGGGAAACCCACCGCAACGCGCATGGAGCACCTCCCGGGCGCAGGGCAAGGTGATGCTGCGATTTGCGCTGTGTTTCCTTACTCATGATTTATGAGACAACTATGAGCCACGCAGGCTGGCGTTGCGTGGCTTCATAAGTCTGTATGAGAGTCCTGCGTCACACTTCATGCGGTGCAAAAGGGATGCAGGGCTGGCATAAATAAGCCCCTTAATAACTTTGTGCCAAGTTGGAGCTTCCTGACCAATATTTACAGGGGTGCATTGTGCAGGGCCCCCCGCAAGGAGGATATCCCTTGCACATAAGAATGGTTATTTTCATTCAGGAGGATTGATAATGGCAGAATCCACACACGATGGGCACAAAGAGTAGGGATTGAATCTTTCGAAGGTGAATCGAAACAGATTATTCAAAATAAGTGTTTACTTCCTTTCTGCTCCAATATACTTTCTGCTCATGCATTTAGTTGGAACATATTTGCAGAACTATATTTAAAAAGGTGAAATACCCCCTGCTCCCTGTTCAGCCTTGCTGGGCTTCTAGGGAAATCCACTCCTTCCCATGAAAAAATGTTGAAGTGTAATTAATTTTGGTTGTATGGTTGTCTGATGTTGCACATATTAGTAGGCCAGAAAGGCGCTCGGCGGAAGCTCAGTGTTTTTCCACTTGGCTCAAGATTTAACATTTGGCTTGAAAAAAGAGGACATCTATAAAATAAATGCTCAGTGCAATACGTTTCTGAAAATATGTTGCTCTTTGAAACAATGCTTGAAGAGAAAAATTCATTCTAGTGCACAAACATGCACTTTTTTGTCTTTATTCTTGCTTTGATTTGTAAAAACAAATTGTAGTCTGTTTCATGGGACGTTGGTAATAATTAGTATCAGTTTTTTTCATATTTGAAGAATTTGGTAAGGAAGTTCCATTGATTCATTGATAAACCCGACCTAGCGCCAACGCATGCCTCTGCTATATCTGCTAAAGAATTTAGTGAAAACAAGCCCAGATGTATGCCCTAGATAGGCACAGCTGTTTTTACATTCAGTTCCTAATTGCATACTCTAATACCGCCCCCCCCCCCCCCCACCCCCTGCAAACACGGTCTTTGATGTGGGACTTCTGCTTCCACAGCTCATGAAGTTCATAATAGCCCAGGCAAGAAGTAGCAAAATCTGCTTGTTATTGCCCATCATTGGGAAAAACTTGAAATACGTGCATCCGATAAATTGTAAATCCCAGCGTGTCGAAGTTTATCAGGTTGATAAATACGGTAGACCTCTCGGTGCCACTCATAGTCATGCCCAAACTAGATTCTACAGGGTATTGTTGCTAGGAGCGAAATGCGCAGTCGGAGACATCTACTATGGGTATTTAAAATCATTGTGTTGATATATTCCATTAGCCTCAAACTTAATTTGCTCAAAGTTAGAAGTCTTATTTTGCGTAATAATGGGATTACCAACTAATAAAGCTTATCCGAATGCTCAGTAATCATTACCATTAATATGCATACCTTGTCGTTCGGTGTGAAGAAACACTTACATCACACTACATTATACGTCCACAGACCAGCTACCTCTCCTATCACTTGATGACTTTAAGCTTGTCTTTGACTCTGTACAGCGCTCCGATGCCTTTTAAAAACACCACCTACAAATACAGATGCAGATATATCAACACAATCCTGTCCTGTAAGCTATGGGTACAATTAAGTTTAAATTGCTTTGGTGCACTGGACCTTAACTGAGGATGGTGCTACCTCGTTTGGGGTGTTTCATCGCTCATCAGTGAAACATTTGGATCATTCCATGACATTGACTTTCTTTTAGGATCACTGCCCACCTCTCCCAATTTCCTCCCAGAAAGGAAGGAAGGAAGGAGCAGCTCAGGTTCATCCTGATTCTTCCTCATCGAGTCTCTGTTGGAGCAGCTCAAAGGCAACCTGGTTGCCCCAAGGAATCTGCGCTGGGGCAGCTCAGGTTCAGTTTTCATTTCTCATCAATCGACCGTACTGAAATTCACTTTTTACTCCCTTTCAGGCCTGATTGGTGGTTTTGTTTGCCAGGTAGGTTGGCTGATGTGGTGGTTTTCTACACTAGACTTTTCCACAGCCCTTATTCTACTGTGTGGCGTGCTCAACCCGCATGTGTGTGCTTTCTCTTTCGTTATATTGCATGTTTTTGAAGACTATTTTTTGTTGATTATGCACCATACATTAGAGTGTCTTTGTAACACCAGCCTATAGTACCCCCAAACCTCAATTTTATTTATGTTACATTCAGCATCGCAGATTTATTGTCATCACTCATTCACAAGTCAGCTGTACAAGGGTCACCATAAAGAAGTGTCGCTCGGCCCCACTCGTCAGGCTCTCGCTGGCTGCGTTGCCGCTCTTCTATCCCGCTGGCTGTGTCATTCACATTTCACCTGAATGACACTGCCCACTCTCCTGTTTCACTGCTGCCCGTTTGCAGTGTCTTTGGCTCCATTGAACGGCTCTCCTCTACAGGGATGGCATCCGCCATGTTGGATGCCGTTTTCTAAAGTTCGAGAAGCCAAAGGAAGTGACACAGAAGGAGAAGGAGGATATTCTAAGGAAGGCCAGGGAGAGGGAGCAATCCAGTCTCTATGGTGAAAACACAGGGAGGAATTTGAAGGACAGGTTGGACTGTGGAGGAACAAGGTGTATAAAAGCCCAGAATACATAAGACAGTGTGGTATGTTCTTTCCCTAGGGCAGCATGAGTGGTTGTAAAGTACCCGCCCCTCCTGCGTCTTTCTTTGCACCATGAGGCAATCATTCCACTGTTTCTATTTTTCATTACTTTATTATCTTTTGATGTGTTGTGTTTCTGGTGAGATTTGGAACCCACAGTTGTCAAGTTTTCTTTTTATCCACAGTATTAAAGTTGAATCTGCTGACTTTAGTTCTAAAATTGTCCTCACCTCTAGCCACCCTTCATGTTTCTGTTGACTCAGAGAGGAGGCCAGTGTTCCACAAAATGTACTTGCTTCTATAGTTCCTATATCCCTTTCTTCTGATGTGAAGGCGCATTTAGGGCTATTACTGTGCTCCATGTTTCGAGTCCTGGATTTTGCTTTTACAAATTATTGTAAACAGAATTGACAGGCTAACTGGCTCAGTCGATGCAAGCCAAGACGATCACTCCCAGAATGAGTTACATTGTCAATTGAAAGTACATGACTGTAGACATAATATACTGACAACCCTCAGCCCTGGGCGCACCTTCCCATTTGACTGACTTCACTGCACAAGCTTAATTTCTCGATACCTACACTTGGCTGGCGTAACATCAGATATGAAAGTGGTTCCTCAGATCTGGAGGCTTTTAATCGTCCCCACTTCGTCAGAGGCTTCATTTGAATTAGATGATCATGTAGCCATCTTGTTTTCATGTGCTTATATTGTAAGACTCGAGACATAAAACTGTCCACCAGCCGGGTCTAGTGACTCAGTGGACTAATGCGTCTACTGCAGGAGCCTGTGTTCGACCTCATGGTCACAGGTTCAAATCCCGGCGGGTCCACTCAGCCTTTCATCCCTCTGAGGTCGATAAAATGAATACCATTGAGTTGGGTAACAACAAACATCTGTTATTCAGCGCCAAGATACCTGTAGTGGTAAACAAGCGCTTTACAAATACATATGTTATGTTACAGCAAAAAGGATGGATGAAAGCATTTTTCACTTGCACTCTGAACACTGTCCCCCCCATAATGAACCTCTTCCCACCCCACCTTCTAGAGACAAAGACCTGCCTACCCACATATTCAAGATATTACGTTTTCCAGTCAATGGATGACACCTTGTAAAACAATGAAAATTCACACTGAACTCTCAACCAAGACCTCCATCTCGCACCTCTGGGTGTCCGGCCCTCTAACTCTTCTGCTGAAGGTGTATAATTCCTTGGACCCTTCATTGGAACTCTGTTGTTGCATCTCATAGGTCCGCTTTGCTTCTCTGCCTACATCTTCCAGCTGAGCTTTCTCTACTTGAGGGTTCCCGGTTCAGTCAATTCTAATGAGATTTTTTTACTGGGATTTATCTTACAATGTGCTAGGCTTGTTTGCTCAGTCAGGACCTGCAAGGTTCAGTTCAGTCCTCCTTCTTTGGTCTTTATTTTTCGCTACAAGCCTGCCTGCTATCTAATTTAGGTACTTTGGCTCCAACACACCAGGAGCATGGGCGCCTTAGCCAAATCTACGGGGACATGAGAAGAGACTACTATCACAGCAGAAGGAAACATGAGTATTTCTCTTCAAGCAGACAGAAGGAGAGCCCAAGGTAAGACCTGCCTGAACACACTCTGCTTAGGAATGGAATCAGGACACTGGCTTATCCAAGCCTGCCCAGAAGGGATTCTGGCAAGGAATACAAGGGCCCAGCTTGGAAGAGAAGCAAGTTACCCTCAAAGATATTCGGAGCTAGTAGCCCGATCTGAGTACCAAGGAGACACAGTTGTGTAGCAGGTGAGGTTTCAAGCCCGACATCTGGCTAAAGTGAAATATTTGCAAGTTGTGTCCAGATAACAATCCAATGAGCACCAAGAAAGCACACAAGATGTGGCTGGTGTCACCTGAGATGATTATATTTCAGGCTCGCTGTACTGCTGATGGCGACAGAGAGATATTTTGAGAAGCAATCCCTTTCACCAGCCACAACTTGGTATTATGTCAAAGCAGTACATTGGAATGATATGCGCCGGTGAGCAAATTCTCTATGATACAGGCTCAACTTGAGCTATTTGGAAAATTTCCGAAGAACATAATCCAACATTGAGGTAGCAAGTTGGATGAGGGCACACTGTTTGAAAGTGACTGCCGAATCAGTGATCGTACTTTTTGGTGGTTCCCTTCAAATTTGGGAGTCCTCATGGTGGCCGACTTCACTGGGCTTAGCACCTGGGCCCAAAAAAGTGGCAAAAAACCTTTGAGTTTGAATCGATGACTCTTTATCCATGCAGGAGCAAGTCAATGCACGTGTGGCAAATGCTTTGGCTTACTTAAGCTCCTAAGAAAACTCTTCCACTGGATTCCTGTTCACTGGCGAAGAAATGTAGTCCAAGCACTAATCATGAGTAGATTGGACTACGGGAATGCACTATATGTGGGCATGGCGGACTATCTCTTCACTTACCGTCAGGTGATTAAAAATGTGTCAGTCAAGCTTATCTGTACCAAAGACAGATTTAGCTCAGCAGCAGCCTGTCTGAAATCCTTCCACAGGCTACTACCATTGCGTGAAAGAGATAAATTTAATCTTCTCTGCCACACACATAAAGGTCTGAATGAATCTGGCCCAGCAATACTACGATAAAAGTTGGAATTTTATTAACTAGCACGAAATCCGAGATCACTGAAGTTAGCACTAGCCAAAGCTAGGCTCATCAAAAAAGTAAGACTTGGTTGTCACTCTTTTTACTATCTAGCAGCGGCCCATTGAAACTTACCGCATCTGGACCTCCACCTCTTATCCAATCATATTAAGTTTAGACAAAACCAAAAAAGCCAGCTTTTCTCAGGCTATCCTTAATGTAATTTATGGGCCTTCACCAGAAGAATCCCAGCCATAGCCATTTGATATCACAGCAATTCAGCGCAGTGATATCCCCTAGGGGATGTGTGTTTACGCTTTATAGATAACATAAATAAATAAATAAGTAAATAAATGTGTATTTACAAATCACTCATACTGGTCAGCTGTGTACTTTGCTCGAAACTTGTAGTTGAAATAGGTACTGGGTGCATCTACATAAAAAATGTATGTTTCACATGTCCTTACTTCTGTGTTCTTTATGTGTGAGGGGGAATAAACTGAAGCAAAGGCAGAATGGCTGGCAGGCCATGAGGTTAGCCCAGTGCTGGGGCACACAGCTCAAGACAAGTTGGTCTGTTTAGGGCAATGACACTGTCACCCTAATTTGCTACCCTTATGCTTTGCAGCACTACTTGAAGTCTACTTGAAGTCTCTGGGCCTGACTCTCTTCATTCTTACGAAGATTATAATTTTGACCCTTCATACTGACAATAGCTGCAACTTTTCAAAGAAAAGGATGCTGTGTTTACATGGCAACCAAAGGTGATTAACCTCATCTTTAGAAACACAACTTACAGCATATCCCCTCCCTCATAGAACCTCTGCATGCCTCTGAACACATATTGGTTAACCCAAATATAGGCGATCGAGTCCTTGTTAGAGGTCGGAATTTGGGTAGAGTCAAGCTGAAGCCTGAGGTGCATAGATGACAGATGGGTAGGCTATTGTAAAGTTCTTGCCCCGTTACCTGGTGGAACATAAATGCCCGCTGCCGACCGTGAGACATCACAGGCACCTGAGACATTTTTTCAGGGCTTCCAAGACTGTGATCTGACATTATCTGTGGCCCCTTGTAAGAGTGCTAGAAAATGTCAATATTCATTCTGGCAGGTTGATCATAGAATGTGTATGGATGTCAAACAAGGCTTGGTGACACGAGATCCCTACGATTCCTTTTCTGACCAAGCACTCACGACACAGCACAGACTACTCGCTAAAGAGTGAGTGAGAAGAAAAGCTCGGATCTTGCTTCAAAGGTCAGTCCTTGCAACTGATGGATAGCAGTAATTCTGTTCAGCTAAAAAAAGGTGTTTTGTGTGTTAACAGAACTATATAAAATGAATCATTTTCCTTAGACGTAGTCTAGAGTTAAAATACCCTCATTGTCCAACTGTCACACCAGTTCTTTGATTTTAACAAAATAGGTCTCTGAAACACAGCCATTTTTATCAGTACCTTGCATTACCCTCAAAGCTTCTATAAGACTTTTCACTTCTGCTGAAATGAACCGCGCCCTTCAAACACTTGACATTTCTTTGGTGGTAGAAGTGCCAGGGGCCCTAGTGCAATCAAGTAAAATAGGCCCATGAACACTACTTGGGCCCTGTCCGCTATACCCGCTGCACCATTGATTGATAGCTACGCCTCTGCTCATCTTCGCTGTGAGGGCAGAGTAATCTGGAAAGGTTTTGGCTGGGATCTCTGCTCAGATGCTGCTTTGCTCACTGTGGCAAGGGATGTTTACACTTCAGGAACAGAAGGGCCCAAAAGCCCATCTGATTTAGCAAAGACTGTGATTTGCAAATTCACAGGTTGAGCTGCTACAAAAGAGCAAACCTCACTGCACTAAGGATAGATTGCAAGTTGGAAATGGCTTTACTACTCCACAACTTCAACCTTTGTGTAGGGCTAATTTTGGTCCTGGGAAAAACTAGGCCCTCACCCAAGTGTTATGGCATGCTTCCTCATTGGGCTTTCCTCAGCCTGATCACGGAATGGGTCCAGGTGGGCTCTACAACATAGAGTGAGAGTGAGGCTTCTTTGGGATTATTACTGGTGAAATAGTGTGCCAGAGCAACAGTGGATAAAAGATTGTAGGGCTGTCCTCTCTGCTGTGTTTATTCAGGGATGGCCTCGCTGGGTTAAAAGTGTTTATGGTTAGGGGTACGGCCATTGGGCAAAATTGCCCTGCCATCCAAGATTGTGAAAATGTTTTGACCATTATTTACTTGCCTTGTGTGTCAGTAGCCTTCATCAGGACATCTCTACTCTCGATACTGATGGCTTTCCTTGCCAGCATGCAGGGTACCAATGATACTCCCAGCTGCTGTGTCTCCTCATTGGTACAGTCTTGGCATTACCTCATATCCCAACCCGCAAGTCGTTTTCATCCCCATATATACTGGCTAACACATTACCATAGAGCTATTCAATTACTTCTGTCTTGTGTCAGTAGGTGCAGGCCAATCCACTACAAGTTGTTGTTGTTTTTTTCCCTGGTTTATTGCTCTCATTTTTGCGAGGTTGAATATCTTTTCTGCATTTTCCAAAACAGACACTCTACCTTGGAGGCAAACTCCCTCATAATTTGATTATCTTTATTGGGTTTCTACCAATGTCTGCCTACTCTTTCATTTCCTCTGTATATCTGTTGAGTGTCTCCAAGTCCCGCCATAGTTGGATATGTATAAATATTAAACATGCCTCTTTCTGCACTGTCTTGTATTATTTGATAAAACAAATGCAAATAAAACGAGTTTGAAAAAAATAAGGACATCTATACTCGGTCTATGATGATCCTTATTTGGATTCTCATTTTTAGGTCAACTCATAGGAACACTCTTGTGACACTCTCACGTGCACTCTACAAGATAGGGATAACCGAGACAATCACCCTGGTCTGGTTTCGTATTTTGTGACTGTTGGGGCTACTAGCTGTTCAACGGCACAGGGAACGAAGGGGGCCAAGTTGGCATCGCTGGACCCTCGATGCAAGTGTGACGATAGAGCAATGCTCGCCCTCAGTCCCCGGTTAAGATCTAGTCGAGTCGCCCAACCACAGGAAACCACCCAAGAAAAAACAACACATCCACTGTGTTGTGGTGTTATTTTGTTGTTGTGTTTTACGCCATTGTGTTGTGCAGTTGTGTTGCATTCTTGTGTTGGTATATAGCTGCTGTGTAACTGTACAGTGAAGATTGTCGCTGTGGCTTGATAAAGATTCCCCTGCCACGTTTGTCTTTTGCAATGCAGTGTGACTTCAGGGGTTGTAAAAGTTACACAATCAAGTAACAGAAGATAACATGGCAACACAGTGGTTGTCTTATATTGAGCCACCACCACATATTGGTAGCCAGCCTCTTAATGAGCTGTTTACCTTTTTGCACCCCAGTGCATGTACATCGGTAAGAGGGCAGTGACTATAGTATTTGAAACTTTCAATTTGGATTTCATGCGCATATGCATATCCAAAGGAGCTGGTGTAGTGAGGCTTTCTTTGACCACTTTGGGTCTCTATTTTATTTTTACGTTTTATTTATTTTAGCTCGCATCATTTTAGTTATATTATTTTTACATGTTTTACTTGCACAATATTATTCTGAGAAGACACTGTACTTTCTTCTTGAGTGAATTGACATATTTACATAAAACATATAATGAGTCCATGGCACGCAGTCTGCAAGAGGCCAGTCATGTCAAGTCAATTCAGCTTTATTCGGTGTAAATAATGCTTCCATAAAAGCATTCTATTCAGAGGAAACAGTTACAATTGCAATTTTAAAAACCTAAAAATATACAATCAAAAGATAAAATCAAAATTTCATAGTCATACAGTAAGTCGAGATACAATACAAAAAGTGCAAAAAGCAATCTGACCAATAGCAAGAAAATATACATTCAAGGGGTACGATCAACGTTTCATAAGCATTCAGGTACAAAAAATGGAAGGTGTTCAAGTGTATAAGACAAATTCTGTCTCCATACCTTTATACACAATGGAGAGCAAGCAGGATAGTCTTTGTCATACAAATATATGAAGTGCATAGTGCTATTATGTGTACCACAACTACGTGCAGTCATCTGGTTTTTCATACGACAGTGCGTCCAGATGTGCATAGACCTTTCTTCTCCTTAGTGCCAGTTGTATATACAAAATAACTGCATTCGCGATTTTCTGGTTTTCCAGGCTACATACAAAATTCAAAGCATGTTTATAATAAAAAAGCATCTTAGATAAAAACAGAGGTTTTAAAATGGATTTCCAGATATCCATATAAAAACTACAAAAAAGTAAAAAGTGCAACGTAGATTGGGGGGACTTTCCGTCACACGGGCAATTTGGAAGTTTATGGCACCACTTTTCCTGTTTGGGGAATGCTATTAAATAGTGAAGGGTTCCAAACCTAAGCCTTGTCAAATAAAATCTGTGTTGTATATTTTGCACCTGTATTAAATAGGTTTGTGTACCCCTTACAGAAGGGATTTCACAGTAAGAATTAACACTATGTTTTTGACGAGCTTCAACCTCTCTAGCACCTTCCATACCATTCAAATAACTTGTCTTCAGATCTCTTTTACTATAATCTAGAATTGCTGCTGGGTTATTTCTATCAATATGCACCCTACAGTGTGCCAGAAGGGTATGTATATGCTCAAGCCAAGGAATTTTACTACTGTGATCAAGAGATAGACAGTCTAACATTAGCTCCTTTATGAATTTAGTCTCATCTTTGGCCCATATTCCTTGCCAAAGAATGAGACCAGCCATGTTTATTAAGTCGGTCAGGAATGGTACAGATAATTCTTTATGTGTTATATAATTCGCGGTGGAGTTAGGGACTGCCAACAATCTTTTTAAGAATTTATTGTCGTGGGTTTGTAGAGGGACGGTGTTGGCTCTCCCCCATAGTGCAGCCCCATAGCAAACACCTGTGACACACTTACTACGGTACAGGGTGAGGATTTCCCGTATGGGTTTGTTTCCTATTTTGGCAGAAAACCTTAAAATGCCCTCAGTGGTTCTTAAAAATTTCAAATTGCACAGTTCCATATGTGTGTTCCATGTACCATTCCTGTTAAAAGGCAAACCCAAATATGAAAAAGTTAAGACTCTGTTAATGGCTACCCCTCCCACGTGGTGTTGTCTGTTCTTCAGTGTGGAGCTCCCGCATGTCATTACAAATATTTTTTTTAGATTTATCTGAAGATCCTTTTCAGACATGAACAGGGCAAAGTTGTCTATTATACGTTGCTGACCATTAGCTATCCTTGCTAACAGGACAGCGTCGTCTGCATAAAGAAGAACGGGGGTCGGGCGCGCCCTGACTTTTAGTATATCTGCGACTAGGTTTTGTAAAACGGGGTCTACATTATTAATATATAAAGAAAATAAAAGGGGCGCTAAAACACAGCCTTGCCGTATTCCGTGTGTTACTCTGAAATCCGGTATGTATTCCCCCATTGTACCGAACCGCACTCTGGAAGTTAAAAAAGTGTAAATCTGGGATAGATATATAATTATATCGTTAGTGGCACCTAGATCCTTCAGTGTCTGCCATAATTTAACGTGATTGACAAGATCGAAGGCGCTAGTAAGGTCGACAAAACAAAGGTGCAAAAGTCCGTCCTTAGCTAAGGTATGCTTCCCAATCAATAGCTCCAGATTGACGCATTACCCTTTCTGAATCCATACTGGGCCTCAGTCAAGATGTTATTATCATTGGCCCAGTTTTCTAGCCTTTCCAACATTATTCTCCCCATCAGTTTGGAGGTGGAGTCAAGAAGGTATATGGGACGGTAGCCTTCCCTCTGTCCCCTTTTTTAAATATTGGTACGATTACACTTTCCACCCAGGATGCAGCACTCCCCCTAAGGTGGTATTAAAATCCAGAAATCCATGCTGTGTTTAAAAATGTCGATAGGAACCCCATCCGGTCCTGCGTCTTTACCATTAACACTATTTTGTAAGGCGGATATTATTTCATCTGATGTTATAGGGGATAATGTTACTGGCTCCACTAAGATGTAATTGGCATTATTACTCTTGGTTACTTTAACAGCATCAGGATTAAAAATACTCTCGAAATGCGATGTCCAATCTCCAAGAGGGACAACAGTATCAATTTTTACTGCAGTATTTTCCCTGAAAAAGGTGTGGTCAATTGTTTTCCAGAACAGAGCTACATCTCGTGTCTCAGCAGCCTGTATTAGTGTATTCCAAGCCTCCTCGTGGATCTTTTGTTTCCTTTCTTTCAGGGCAATTTTATAACTTTTCTTTAAAAATGTAATACTTGCACTATCTCATGGTCTTAATTTCAGGGCCTTTTTTAAATCCCCATTTAGCCTTGAACAAACCTGATTGAACCATCTAGGGTTAAAATCACAACCATTCTTTCTCCTCTTGGAGGTCAAGTTGCTAGCTATTTCGGTTGTGATATTGCAAAATGCATTTATAACAGCCGGGTTTGTTGAGGAGCATGTATCTAAATCTCTCTGTTTTTGCCCCTTAAGATTTTCCATAAAGGAAATAGGGTCGACACCTGTCCACCGTATGGTAGTATCATTATTACCCCGAGTCCTGATATTTGAGTCCATAGCCTTACCCCTTTCTTGACGAGTCAGGGTAAGCCTAAGGGTCAAAATTCAGTCACCAAAGCGGTCACAATATTCACAAGGTTCTCCTGCTTCAATATCACATTTATCAAAATTAAAATCACCCGCCCAGACTAATACATAATCCCCTCGCACTTCCTCCAAAAAGTGATCCAGATCTTCTTCCAGTAGCTTAATAACCCTCTCTCTTGTTTTATCAAAGATATTGTTATAAAAATTGATTACAATAATAGACTGTTTTGCCTCTAAAAAGAAATGCAAAAATTGATAAGACTCTGACGTAATGTTGGCTTTCTTTAGATTTAAAGGCGATGTTATCGCGATTAATGCTGCTAGGCCACCTTTAGTTCTCCCCATTCTTGATGGACTGGCGTTAGTACACACAATTTGAAAGTCGTCAATAAAAAAGGGCTCAGTATGCCAAGTTTCCTGTATTAGGACTAAAGAACAGCCCTCTAGCGCTTTAAGCCATACTTCATCAACAATTTTATTTTTAATCCCTGCAATATTCCATGTCATAATACAGAGGGACTCGTCAGATCGATTTAAAAAGGAACCAGTGTCTAATTGAGTGTGAAGACCAATTTCCGATTGGTCACAAATAGGGGGGTGATCCTTATCATTGGTCTTTGACTCACCTATGGGCCCCTTCAAAGCGTATTCACATATTTCAGCCAGTGACTAATTATACTCTGGAGTGTGAACCTGGCCCTGAAGCTGCACCATATACCCCTTCTCGACTTGTAGGCTAGGGTCGACATTTAACTCTTTGCAGGTTGCCATATGTTCAAATTTCCCATCTGGCGGGGCAGCCAACCCCCCTAACTGTCAATCAATTTCACTACATCTACGCAGAGGTTCTTACCTATTAACCAGTGGGACCATCGCTCTTGGGTTATACGTAGACATTGAGTTAGCTATACATTGTCTAGGTCTATAAAAAAAGCCTAGTGGAGTAGCTATTATATGTTCCTTGTGGTTGGGACCAGACTCAATGGCATTATTAAGGAGGACTTCCAACAAATTCCCTACAAATTCTCTACTTCGAAAATTCACCACGACACAGTCACCCTGGTATAATTTTCTGGAACTGCCCGCCTGGTGCACCCTCCTCAGCATTATAATGTTCTGGTGTAACACGTTTATGCCAAAGTTAGAACTTCCCGAAATCCAGTGTACCACCCGGTTTTTTAATGTCTCGTAGGATTCGCTCTGGTTTGCTGCTAATGTTGGAACATTGTTCAGAACAATGACATACGGAGTAGCTTGGGGAGGAAGGTGTAGGGGCTCCTCGGTGTTGTTATCAGGGTGCATGACTCTATTTGTTTTGTCCTTCAAGTTAGATTTTGCAAAACTCAAAGGGGGAGCCGTAACTTATTTATTAATCCTTAGATCACAAGTGGGTTGGTCAGTCTGACAGCCCCTAGTGGAAGGAGTAGGGGTAGGCTCTCTTTGGTTGTTTTCGCCGGCACACATGGATGTACCTACTCCTTCTTTTGATCCATCCATTGGTTTATGCATTCTAATATTTTTATTCAAAGTTTGAAAGGGCAGTAGTTCAGAGATCAGATCTGTTAAAAAAGTCACATCCTTTTGAACCAACTTAATTTTAGCCATTAAACGTCGTTCAATACTATCTAGTTTACTATGTAACTGTTTAGATAACATTTCAAGATCTTGCAGTCTCTGTACATAGTTTGAGGTGTTAGTGTCCTCCCTTGTCTCCCCCGCATTTTTCCCTCCCTGTTTTTTGCTTCGGTTTAGTTTTACCCTTGACTGGCTGTTTCTCTACAGAGCCGTTGTCCTTTAGTGGGTGTTGTTTCGCTTTTGTTCCTGGCGGAGATGGCAGATCGGAACCATTTGATAAGACTGTGATTTCCAGAGGGGTTGTAAGTATGCGGGGGTTAACCAGATTACATATTGAGTCCTTATTGGTAGTTGCAACGGGTTGTAATGATTCTAACTCAATGGCCTCGGCAGCCTTGTCTCTCCCTTCGTTCATAAGAACTGAGGATTCGGACCTGCCTTCAGATGTAGAGTCCTTTATGGCAGCATCTAGTGCTATTTTAGTGGCTGCCAGTTGTTCCTCCACGTGCACCATCTATCTAATCAACCCCACAGCATTTTTCAGGTACTTGGTAATGGGTGCACTCTTTATAGGCCTTTTCTTCTCACAAGGCGGAAATTTCCTTTTACCCATGCTATAACACAAAGGTATTCAATTGAGGTAAGAATACAGACAAAAGATGGATCAGCTTACCGGGATTTAACTCTGGTTCACAGATCCCAGGGAGAGGAACCAAGAGGGGTGGCCCAGCCCAGCCTCGGCCAGTCGTGGACGGGCGCAGATGGACCCGCCCTTGGCCTGGGCTTTGCCAGGGCGCACCCGCGTGCGTCCTGTGAGGCGGGGAGTGCAAGTTGTTAAAATGCACCTCTGGGTGCGATGTAAAGCTGAAGGCGCCTCCTAGCGCGAAAAACAGGGCAGTCGGGGGGCTGTAGTCCCCCCTGCAGCAATGTCCTATGGCCGGTATCATTGAATACGGTTATCGTGAAGCGTGGAGCGCAAGTTGTTTAAGTGCGCCTCTGGGCACGATGTAAAGTTGTAGGCGCCTCCTGGCGTGAAAAAGCAGGGCAGTCTGGGGGCTGCAGTCCCCCTGCAGCAATGTCCCGTGGCCGGTATCACTGAATGCAGTTCCCGCGCAGCAGGGAGCGTAAGTTGTTTAAATGCACCTCTGGGCGCGATGTAAAGCTGAAGGCGCCTCCTTGCGCAAAAAGCAGGGCAGTCTGGGGGCTGTAGTCCCCCCTGCAGCAATGTCCCGTGGCCGGTATCACTGAATGCGGAGGCACTGACACGAACGACTTGAAGAAAAGCAGACTCCCTGCCCAATGATGGAGGCCACACGTGTAATTGTCCCTAAAGAAGGTGAAGACCACACAAAGTTTGGGTTGTAGCACCTCATGTCTCTGTTAAGTACAAACAGTAAATAATATACCCGGTTTTGTATAGGCTTCAATCCACCCTGAATGCATTAATGTACCCAGAGCAGTGATGTTTTATTCATGGGGCGCTTACGATCAACAAAGCAACCTGCAAGTAGAGAGCACAATAGTTGCAAAACTCCTAGCCACCCATTCACTAGCTTTGATAAACTCCCTGATCCACCCAGACCAACTGGTATTAAAAACTGGGTAGGTCAACAAGACTTAGGGCCTGATTACGTGATTACGAGTTTGGCAGTGTGGCAGAGGTCTGTTACGCCAGAGCTCCGCTGCCACACCACCAAACTCATCCACTCACTTCCTGCCAGATTGCGAGTTTATTCATGGTCTAGCGGGCGGTGCTTTGGCGGTCCCACAGCAGCCCTTTCAAAGGCTCATATCTGAGTCTTAAAAAGGCCCTGCAATGGGAGTGCCAAAGCACGTTCCTGCATGGCAAATAACCTGTGGAGTCCATGCTGTGCAGGAACGGCAGGAGGGCACAACATATGTCCCCCCTGCATGCACCTCATGGCCCAGAGGTAACTAGGGTCCCTTCCACACTTTTCATGGTCGACTCACTACCATGGAAACTGTGGCAGTATGGAAACTCGTAATATGCTTAGCAGTGCCGCAGCGGCAGATGACATCCAAAGTATACTGGTACCCGCCAAGCATAACAGAGTGGCCTCACTGCATCCTTCACCTGATTATAGTACAACAGGTCATCAAACAATAGCTTTGGCACTGATGACTTCCAAAGTGTACCGGTACCCACCAAGCATCCTTTTCTTGATTATAGTACAACAGGTCATGAAACAATAGCTTTGGTACTGATGATATCCAAAGTGTACTGGTACCCTCCAAGCATGACAGAGTGGCCTCACAGCATCCTTCATCTGATTATAGTACAACAGGTCATCAAACAATAGCTTTAGTACTGAGGACATCTAAAATGTACTGGTACCCGCCAAGCAGAGGATGCTTGGTGGGTTCGCTAGCCGACAAGGCTCTAAAGCTGTGAAGGAGCCTTTTTATTTCAGGATAATATTGATATAGGGACTGAGAAGATGGAGAAGATGGTGGGAGCAAGGTATACGGCCATCAATGATGACAGCCAGATCTGCCTTCCTGCAGCCATCTCCCCACCTGTCTTGTCATGCCTCTTCCAGCCAGAGCAGCCATCAGCTGTAGTCCGACATCCAGTTGGACAACAAAAAACAATATACATATCGAGACATTCACCTCGCCCTAAGAGTAGACCTCGGCTTCCTGAAAAAGGGCTAGAAGTAGTTACTCTTTGATGCGTGTGCTATGAAAGTCAAGATTAGATCTTACATGAGGATTGATCAAGGCTCAGACAAGTACAGGTGAACAAACCTTATTCAGGACAGCCCAGCCACTTCCACTTGGGCTAGAAGTTGGTTGGTTTCCTTAATAAATACCCTATAATGAGGACACGACCCTTGATGCACCATCGAAGGGAATGTGCTGCTTATTGCTAGCATTCTCTAAACTATAAATTAAGAATTTTGTGGAGTACAAGATGTTTTTGTGATTGTAACTTCTGTTCATTTGTATTCCCACCAAAAAGTCACTTTTAAGTCACCTGCCTGCGGTAAGGAAATCGGCTGATTTCCCAATACCCTGTCACGTCCTGCTCACTAATTGTTTATGTATTGTCTTGGTTTAATTGTGTGTTAATAAATTTCTAAGATCGCCCATTCCGACACGAATAGACCAAATCTTGATTGTAATATTGGGGCTATATTGATCCACCGCGTAAGGGACCGCTGTCTCTTAATAATTGCTTATTGCTAGCATGTCAAACTGCACCTATGTCAACTCAAAATCAAAGACTACAGCAGCCTTAGAAAAGCAAAAGGGTCGTAGACGTTGGAGTGTAGACCGCAGCGCTGATCTTGATTATTGTAAACACCAATGACAGGTAGTCCCAAATCAATGTATAGTATAGCATATGAAATAAATAGGAGTGACCACATTTCCAACACCTTTTTCATTTTTGCATTATTTAGTACAATTTTAGAGAAGCCTTAAACACTTAATGAACCATGCTGAGGTAACAAACAGCTACAAAACAGGAACTTGATGATATGCTGCTGTAGCTGGTCTTAGATTTAGAAAACAAGGAACAGTCTTGCTGATTTACAACTTTTTCCTGACAGCAGAATGCAAAACGAGAAATTGAAAAAATAAGATAACCTGCATGCTTTGTCAAAGGGCAGCAGTGTGCACTGCTTCTATGAATGAATAAATGAATGAAATGGTGTTATATAGCACAACCAGCTGCCCCAAAACTGCATCCAAGCACTAAATGACAATCAAGTTAAAATGTCATTTGAACAGATGTAAGAAGCGGAGAATAACCAACTTCCAATGCTTCCTGAAAGGCTTCTCATTGTTAGTAGCTCAGAGAGCAAGACACGTCTTATTCCAAGCTTCTGCTGCTAAGATGGGGAAAGATCCATCACCTCTTCTTGTCAGAATGAGTATCAGGATTTTGAGGAGCATGCCCTACTAGATCTGAACTCTCTGATTAGATTGTCCTGTTGAAGCCTTTCCCTAAGATACTTGGGACCAATGTCCTGAGCTCGGACGAGCATCCTAAGCTGAACGCGCTTCTGCACCGGTAGCTAATGAAGATATTTGAGATGCTGGAGACAGATGGACGGTGAGGGATCCTCAGCACCAGTGGTGCTGCTACATTTGGACCCACCGGCAGCCGATTGATCTCTGGCTTTAGGAAGGCCTTAGTGAAGACTCTTAGCATTGTCCATTCTAGAAGTAATTAATGCATGCACATCTATTCTCCGTGCCTCAAGGGGGAGAAAGTCTCAACATTCCTACAGTGTACACAGACCACTAATTGTAATTCCTAATTGTAAAGCAATAGAATAAATTACCGCAGCGAGGTTGAGGAGGAAGGCGGGAAAGCAGGGTCTTGTGGTAGACTGCACTTCACATCAGAAGAGGTCATCACGGTCCGTTACTTACAAATCATAATATTTACAGCATACCTTATCAAAATGTATGTCTATTAGACAAATGTAACAAACTGGGGAGACTACAAATGTGCCCAGGTTTAATCAGAGTTTACTCTAACAGGTCCTAACAAGGTGCAAGTGTGATATTTAATGGGATGATCAGTAAGGTATCAATTCCTGCAGTCTCTTTCAAATCGGGCAGGTGTGCAATCAACAAGCCGAAGTTAACACATCTTGGAGATGTCTCATCCAGGGTCTCCTTAAACCATTATTGAAAGGATTTTCACAAATACCTTTTGAAATGTGACTGTGACATTTACAGTTTGGCAATGCATGACGTCCACCACACCTGGGAAGAAGAACAATCTGTCCCATTTAGAGTGTTTTCCCACATATATGCCCACCAATTTGTGGTGGTTGCCCCACATCTTCCAGTTTGTGGTGGGCCTTCTGTATCTGCCAAACTCTAAATACCCCTCAGTGTCTTGGCTTTCCTTAACTAGTTGCTGCGATGTCCAGCAGACTAGAGTGAGCCTGAAGAACCGCATAGGTAGACCCTTGAATGTAGCACCATGCTGCTTAAAACCTGTAATGAGTCTATTCCAGATGGAGTGAGAGGCATGGGCAAGTGTTGCGAGGGAACTTTGCCATAGGTGGCCGGCCAAGAAGATTCTATCCAGGACTCAGTGAAAATGTATCACTGAAAAGATTTGGAAACTTTTGTGAAGATCCATCATAAAATGGTGACAGCGGCATAGTGAAAAAGGAAAGAAACAACTTTCCCACTGAAACTGTATTACCCTGCCAAGTGGTGCCACCTCAGTCCTGGCCCACTGGAAGTGGGCCTGAAGGTGGTCTGCTAGCCCATCTGTAGACCAGCCGCGGCCCGTGCAGGTAACAGTGGTGGGGCCGCGTGGGGTATTTCGAGGGATGATGCAGTGGGAAAATTAATTATTTATTTAATTTTCCCTCTACATCGTCCTTCGAAATCCCCCCCACATGGCCACACCGCCCCACTGCTTTTACTTGCACGGACCGCGGCTGCTGTGGACCCAGCAGAACTTGCACACCTCCTCTGCTGTATGGCGCAACCCTGAGCAGAACCGGTGCATCACTTTGGCTGCATGGACATTCCTGACGCAAGGACTCTGCATCACTTATATCAGCCTGCTGGAAACGCCGCTGCATAACGCATCTCCGTGCTAGGACTCCACATCGCCTACAGCGGCCCTCTGGAACCACCATTGCGGGCTGCATCTCCATGCAAGGACACAGCATAGCCAAATGCTGCTCCCCAGAACCTGTGCTGTGTGACGCATCTCCTGTCCGGACCTTGCATTGCATCTGTTGCGCGACGCATCCTCTACGCGGGACTCCCCATCTCTTTGCAATCAGGATTGAGGTACTGTGTCCAGTGGAGCTAAGTGGGTCCTGGTAGCCGGCCCGCACGTCATTACAGTTGGCCTGAACTTGTGACTGTCCATGTATCGCATGATAAGATTTCTACAGTTGACACTTTGTGCTTTTTTGCAATACATTTACTGAAATCTTTAAAAGTGCATATCTCTGGTTCTACTGATTGTATTTTTGTCAATTTGGTGTTTATTTGTCAAACCAAACCTATACTATAGTTCTAATATGATGTGGGATTTTTTTGTCTTAAGTTGTGTTTTCACTTTATTGCTTTTTGAAGTTCTGCATAAATACTTCACACATTGCCTCTAAGTTAAGTGTGACTGTTAAGTATCAAGCTACCAGAGGGTTGAGCACTGGTTAATTTGTGGTTTGCTATTGACATCACCCTGACAAGGATTGTGATTACTGCATGAGTAGTGCTCCATCCCCCCTCAACACTAACTCAATGTCTTGCATCTTATATGTGACAAAATGTATACACAAAATCTATGTGACTGATCCAGTCAGAATGTATTGTTTTCCAAATCAGTGCAGGCACTGGTAAGAATACTTGAGTCTATAGTATCCTAGTTTGAAAAATCATTGATAAGCCCTGAACATTTATGGTCTAGTCCCTGTCATTCTACAAACATTCCCAAAATCTGGTGCTATTACCAACATTGTTGAGCAAACAGAAGCTTGAACACCACGGGCAAGGGCCAATGCAGTGGCAGACTTTGTGCACCTTATTACAGAAACCTCACAAGATGTGGATATGGAACCCCCAGGCTAGTGTACAAAGTGTAAAAAAGAAAGGACGACTACAGAGACCACGCTCCATAATCAGGATGAGTCTTGTGGAAGGATAAACAAATTACAAGCTCAACGTATTGTCGGAAGAGGCATCAGACCGCACGATGATGCCAAAGCTAGAGCTATAGATATAGTTACAAAATGTTAAAAAGAAAAAACCTAACGTTGTTGACTTAAGCGACCTCCAGCAGGCAGAGAAACCTCTAATGAGTCCACGGATCTTAGGAGCAAACAGAAAACCACCATAGAAATAAAAGGTACCTGTAAGACACCAAGGTGATAGTGGCGGTAGTGGTAAAAACACAAAGGGCCGGATTCACAAAGGATTGTTTGCTAATTAAAAAGTGATTTACAAGTAGGCCCAGAGGGAGAAGGTAAGTGGGGCCAATTTAAAAGGGTACTGTGAGATAATTTTGGACATCAAGCCTGCACCCTCCTTAAGACTCAGCCTAATTCAAGCCAAACCAAGGACTATTTAGGTACACACTTGAATTGGACATTAAAATGACACTCTCACTCAGAGAAGACTACAACTGTATTCAAGAAGACTACTGATGCTGTTCTGAGATTTAAACATGAGGTCGGTAGCCAACCTCTTTGAATAATTCCCGCAAGTTCATGGATAAAAAGCAGTATTTGGAGTGGAATTATGGGGCTATATTAAAATCAAAGGTCTACAAATACATGAGAATAGATTGCTGAGTTCATTTTTGGAGCTCGGTCCTGGATCCCCTTTGGCACCACACGGCATGGAGGCGGGCATTAGAGCCGTTTCGGATATCATTGCGATATGTCTAGTGGGGCACCATCCTTTAAGACTATGTTGGAGGTCTTCTCCTCTAGTGTAGCGGGGGAAGGTGCTATTAGTTGGGCAGTACATGGAAGGAAAATTCTTATGGACTTGGGATTTGGAGATTTTGGAATTACCCTAGCACCATTTGGCCCAACTCATTCAAATTAGAGTATTAGTCCTGAAAGTCTACAAATATCTTTTCTATCGTAAGGCCTCTTTGTTGACATTTAATTATTTAACATACAAACTACTAATTGTTATTGAGAGATTTGGAACTCTCCCAACCAAAGTTTATCAGGCTAAAGGGAACAGTATGGCCCTGAATAATGATTTGTGAAACTGTAGCTTTGGGGGATGCGAGACAACATTGCCTTTTATGCTTTTTTGCACAAAGAGCATAAATGGCATATTCCATTATTTAAACTTTTGTCTATAACTCTACACTTTAGACAGGCTCAGCAGAGTTGTGGACATTATTTTTTAGAAAGAGCACTTTGTCTCCAGGATATTATTTGATAGAGGTTTGTGAGTGATATCAGCATTTTCATGAAACCTTTATTGATTTATATATTGTACTTTAGCTTCTCTGTCTTTTTACGAAAAGTTTCAGCTAAGGGCATTTTCTATTTATTACTAGGACTGGCATGATTTAATACTCCATTGTATATTACAGTTTTTTCTTCTTTTTCATGTATATTGTTATGGCTGTTGCCAAAATTAATAAAGGTTGTTACCTAGACAGTTCATCAGTGACACGCTGATGGGCGTTGGATAAGGAAGCTAATCCCAGCCCGGTAAAGCCTTTTCCGCCCCGGAAAGCTGTGTGTACATGCCTTGAAGATCGAATAGTCGATGGCACAGTCAAAGAAGTGACAACATGTAGGGATTGCCCCAGTTCTCAAATGAGCAAACCTACGTGATGAGTTCATACGCTGACCTTGAGTGCAATCTACCGCTGTCAACCCAAAGCACCTCTTTGGGAAATATTTTTCCATTATTTACTGCAGTATTATAGATATACATTTAGCTGTTATAAAAATTATGTAAAACCGGTATCACTAAGTCTAAGTTGAAATGCAACACACTGTCAAGAAACACATTCTTGCTAATTTCCCCTAGAACCTCTTATATCCAACTCCAAACCTGGCTGACTGCTGCTGTTGCTTTGGATTGTGCCCCAGCTATTGCAGTTAATGCTAAATTCCTAGACCTACTTCTAGATTACAGACTCCACTCCACAAGAATGACTATAAATGCTCATTCTAATCATAAGGGGAGTGAACCACAAACATTTGACAGGATCTCCAAGAAAATTGTCGCGAAGACCATCAACCACGTCTTCGCAGCCAATGGTGTATGTCATCATCCTAGGTGTGATATGGTGGAAAAGAATATAATCAGGTCTAATCAATTAAGTGTCCTGTTTTCCAGGTGACAACATACTTCATCAGGAGTGAGACTGTTTGAGTAGTGATAGTGTCAAGATGTGAGTAGAGGATCGTACAATTATCTCCTGTCCCTGAAGAGGATATTTTAATAAAAGTTAGGGACAGGATTACAATTGTAGGTGTACCCCTGTCTCTCTACCCTCCCAAATAAGAGAGACAGTGGAACTACGCTGGACGGCCTTGCATCAAATCATGACAGACCAATCCTTGTCCTCCTGAGTCCCATGGGCTACACCTTCATTCACCATAAGGGTAAAGACTATGCCTATAACAACCGATCTACTCCAGGCAAAGTTCTAACCCTGGATAAAGACATGTAAGTTAGTTGCCATACACACATTAACACAAGGGATCTCCTAAAGTCTAGGTTTTTCCATACACATGGTCCTGACGAAGGCCTTAGACTTGTAGGGGTGACCGCCTTGCCGAAACGTGTCGACCAGACCACTAGGTGTCGGTCGGTGACTTATAACCCATCTGCACCACATTACTCCATTTTTAATCTTATCCAGGACCCTACCTTTTATTAAAATCTCCTGTACATTCTGGCTACTTCCTTCATGCTGCCTTTGGAGAAGCACATATGTGTAAACCCTCCAGATGCTGGGCTCCAGCTGAAATTCCTCTGCCTGCATCTTCTCCCTCATCTTCCTCCATTCCACTCCCCACCTCTAATCCCAATTTAGCATTGGGCTCTACTTCTTATTAAATCTTGCTTGTAAATCCCGGTATATAAATACTTCATACAAACATCTGTAACTGTGTGTGCCATTAGAGGATCACATCTAGTTTTCACTCTGTTTATGCTGTAATTCTCTCCAAATTAGCTGCCATTTGCTGCCATTCAATCAAGCAAAAGTTATCAAAGCAGAGCACATATTTACGGGGTACTTAACAAGGAGTTTCATTAAAACATTGTACAGTTCACTTGGTTCTTCAAAGTCTATTACAGTGAAATGAAATCTCAGTTACCCATGATGCTCCTGAGAGCAGCAGCTTCCTGCTCAGGAAAGGGCTGGATAAAAGGCCAGCAAGTATCGGCTCTGTTGGGCCAGTCCATCAATGAGTAATCTGCAGAAGTTACTGATAGTAATTCATGGAATACCGAGGGAGTGGTGGCACTGCTAATGTTGGTCTGGTGTGGTGACTTCAAAACGTATCTTGAGCCTAGAATGAATATTTGTAGAACTTAATAGTTCCTCTGTGCAGAACACATTGTGTAGTCTTTTCTCCCTGTTTAGTGCATTTTTTGTGCTCATTTTAATAGAGGTCATATTTCTAAAGACATCACAGGTTATCTTGTGTTATGTTCCGCTTTATCGTAAGTCTAGGTTCTAGTAAAGACATTGAGGCAAGTGACTAGACAACTTGGTCTCATGACTGCAATATCTAATGAGAGAAGCCTGCATTCTGAACACGTTTGTTTCTTGTCCTCTGCAGAGTTCCAGGAACCCTACGCCGTGGCGGTACTGCTGGAAAAAGATCTGATTGTAGTTGATCTGACGCAGAGCAAGTAAGTAACCTCTGGGCTGCCTGGCGCCACTCAACCACCGGATGCATGTCTGCCTCTGATGATGGATAGTATTATTTGTAGCTTCTCAAAAGCATTATCAATCCTAGACATTGGAAGGCATACACTGAACACTCCAAAGGTCACACCTTAGTAGAAATGCTATTATGCTTCACTTTTTCCAGTGTTGGTGTAAACAGTTTGTGTAATGCGTATAAGTGAAAGGATACGGGATGTTCTCCCTTTAAAGTTCCTCGTCCCCATTCATCCCAGACTTGTGGCGTGGAGACCACAGGCTTCCAGGGCGATGGGGTCAACAAACCATGTGTATGTTGAGGACTGCGCCAGTTACTAGTACTCTTAATGCATGTTCTTGTCCCAGTATTTACTGTTTGAGATGTATCACCTTCATAGAGCTGATGAGTAACCTAGATAACAAGCATTGGCAAAGCCAATAGGTTTCGCCATTGCAAGATCTATTTGCTTTATCCATGCCAAATTATTTTAGGCATGTTGCACAGAAGCATGGGCTTCTCTGGAACGTGGCTTAAAGTAAATACAATAAAGAGCTGTGACGGAGCCAGATCTGGCTGCGTCATATCGCACTTATTTTCTTTACTTTCAGTTAGGGAGCAATGAAAAGAAAGGACAGCATGAGGAGGGGGTTGGGGCTAACACCATCTGGGCCTCATTTCCAAGAACTGACGCATCGCTGCCACAATGTAGTAAGGCGTCAGAAACACTTGTGCAGCGTTAGGACATTTTTTTAACGCCAAGGATGAACCATATTTACGAACAAACATGAGTCAAAAAAAGTGACGCATTGGTGAGGAGGGATGCGCAGTTGAAAGTGACACAGTAGTTAGAAAAGTGACGAGTGGCAGAATTTGGGCTTACGACAAGTTCAACTGAAGCTATGCATCCCAAACAGAGGACAGGCGTAGTTTCTAACTGACGCAAATGGCCCTATGCGTCAGCAATATTGTGAAGAGTGTAATGGTGGTAAAGTCACCTTAGAGACCATTCCATAGGTCCTGGATGTAAAGCATACAAGTATGAAGTAAGGTTGTGTGTTACATTTCAGTGGGCATAGTCCACTCATGTGTAAGATACCTAACTATGTGTGATGTGTTGAGTCAAACAGTAATGTGAGTGGATACATATAAGTAAAGAGATGTAGAGTGACAGGTCCTGTGTTACTTACCTTGTGTTGGTGTACTTTCCTCTATCGCATGTTGCTCAAGGGGTCCAATAACATGATTGATGCATGTGTAGGCATATTGCTAGTTGACGAGATGTGATGTATTGACTAATTACAGTGTTTTAAGTGAATTCAGCTGGTCAAAAACGTATTCTACAGGCATTGCATCATTCCTACGCCTGGTTTCTGAGGGGTAGGAATTTTGACACATTGCAGATGCTGCATTACTTTCCCTTAAACTCATAAATACCACAGCATCAGTTTACAACTGAAAATAGAAGGGTACGCCTAACTTGCATATGATTAATGCAGCCCATTCAGGCACCGGAACAAACCGACGCAGCGCGATGAAAAGTAACGCATCTGCCTAGATGCATTACTTTGTAAATTTGGAGCACTGAAAGCGCTACCGGTGCGTAAATAAAAAAGTGATGCACAGGCGGCTAAAACTCCTTGTAAATAAGTCCACATCTGAGTGTGGCAGGAGAGAGCAAACCACAGTATGGAAACTAGCTGGAGGAGGAAAAGCTGTGGGGTGTGGCAAAAAACAAAATGAATATGGACAGTCGTTTTTAGGTCTCGCCTGACGAACGCAGCGCGAGAGCGCTGTCGCCAGCGAGATCTATTGTTGCTGACTTGCCTCGGAAGTGGGACAGGAGATGGGCACGCACAGGGCTTTTGGTGGATTGAAGCCTGTGTACGCGCACGTACGGCTATGCGGTGTGCACATCTCCTGTCCCCCTTCCGTCCTCAGTAGCCTCATGCACTTTCACTTTCGATTCCCTCCGTCGGCTCCACGAAGACAGCTTGTTAAATGTCTAACCAGCGAACCATTGACTACTAAAAGTTAGCGATTGTTTATCTATCATCGGGAATTCTGGGACGATAGACTATACTATGTTAATGAAGCATTCCGATATATGCAACTTAGTAGTCGCAGAGATCCACAGGTTTGCCTCACAGCTCAGGCGGCCCGCAGTCTAGAACTGTCCAGACGTGGACTTCAAGCTCCCTCACGGTACTCCTGGCCACTGGCAGGAATCGCCCCCACTTCCCCCTAGGAATCTCTGTTTAACTTACCAAACCCGCACGCCGCCGCCATGTTGAAAACACTTCGGTTTACAGTACCCTGCGCGTGGACCCGCCTCCAGAGACGTCACTGGCTAGTGGCTACCTGCAACTGTAGCACCGCCTCTACAAAAACATCACTGCGAGCCGGCTGCACCCGTCCTCCCCTAAGACTGCGCGTGCCCAATGGCATGCCCAGAGGCGTCCATGCTGGGGTCAGGCAAACGATTCTTGTTCATTAGGAGGGACATAGAGGCAGTGCTTTAAGTGTGATGACTCTCTACAACTACTACTACTCATAATAATAAAACTTGAATAAGAAATAATAATTAAGGCTTTCATGGCACACACCATAATTAATCCTCGCTCGGCGGTGGCGGATCAGGCGCTGTTCTTCTTCGGAGGCTCTGGTGGTAGAAGGGAACCCCCACGTCTCCGGTGGTTCCCGGGGTCCCCTTGCAGCGTCAGCGCTTCCATGCGAGGGTAGTACTGCCGGGACAGTGCACGCTTCTGTCGCGCTGAGACCGCGTCGCCGCCACCAAGCGTGCTTGAGCGCGGCCCCGCTGTGCGCACTCCTGCCACCAGAGGATCGAAAGGCGACAGCCGCTGCAGCGCTCTGCAATGCAACCCACAGGGGCACGACCTGCCCCGGTAGAGACAAGCGGCGTGCCAAGGGAAGGAATTAACCCGAGTACACTGCTTTAGGAATAACAATTATTCCTCCTCACTGACAGAAAGATGCACCGCCCACTGAAAGTTTTGTCAGTGAATGAAAGGCAGCAGCCCTGGGAATGGGTCAGCAACAACAGCAAGGGATGGGGCCCTCTCTAGACGCCCTGCTCTCTGAAGCTAGCCATCCTCGAATATCTTCCACTTGAGGCTCATAGCCCCCCCCTCCCTCCGGGGCCTCATTTGGGATTGTCTGATAAATGCCTCCCCCCCCCCCAAATCAGGCGTAAATACAACGCAAAGCTTCCATCATGATGACACCCCTGGAGCCCCCTCTCCCTCAGATCAGACCTAAATACAACACAAAGCTCCCCTCACGCTCCAGCTGTCATTTGCACAGGCTGAGTTTAAAGAGACAGGGGCAGCCGGGAGTTCAGACATCCCGGCCCCAGCCCCA
The DNA here is from genome assembly GCF_964204655.1 of Triturus cristatus. Taxonomy (NCBI): domain Eukaryota; kingdom Metazoa; phylum Chordata; class Amphibia; order Caudata; family Salamandridae; genus Triturus; species Triturus cristatus. Next base: position 75,162,309 of record NC_140591.1, on the reverse strand, counting down.
CCCACGTATTATGAATGTTGGTTATTATGAATGTTGGCTGCCAAGGCGGAGTACAAAGACACCTGCGCCCCTATTGCCTCTGGCACCCAAAGCCCCGTCCACAACATGCTATCAAGGAAAAGCTTCAGTGACAAAATGCAGACAAGAAAACCAGTCTCTTTTGGAAAGTGTTCTTGTCGTAGATAAGTACCTACGTGGGATACTGTTCGAAGTGTACGTTATATGGATATTCTAAACAAGCATTTGAAATGCAATAGGTCTCGCATTCGCGAGAGTTTAAGCTAATGGCATTGTTAAATGACTTTTATTTATGTTTTAAAAATCAACACATAAATAAAAGGCATTGTCATTTACAATGCCAATAGCTCAAACCCTCGTAAATGCGAGATCTATTGCATTGCAAATGCTTGTTATTCCTTGGTGTTGAAAGCACTGGTTGTAACGAGTGCAGAGTGAGGTTTCCTGCCTCCGTGCAGCATGCTAGTCCAGCTTGGAGAGCCGGGCTTCTGCCAGCTTTTTGTTCTCTAACATTGCTTAAGGGTGAGGGCTGTGAGACGGCACCCCCTGGCCGAAGTTGCAATAGAGTATGTATTGCAATGGGTGGGCCACGCACGAAGATGGGGCTGCTCCGTCACCCTGCCCAACAGGGAAAGGTGTTTGAGTGGGGGCGTTAGTTGACCACAGGAGCGAACAGTGGGAGGAGTGAGGGAGCACTTAATAATAATCCACGATTACATGGATAACTGGGGAGGGAGTAGAATTGCATCATGTCTGAATGTAGTCTGCGAGAGACACAAGGTCAGAGCTGGGAGCTAGTTGGAGGGTGGAGGCTGCCTCAGAGGAGGAGGGTGCAGTGGTCCTGCCACCTAGCTGCTGCTGGCCAGATAAGGTCCGTCTTTGGCTCATCATCCACTGGAACGTTTTAGTGTGATGTACAATCCGCTGTGAAATAAGAGAATGTAGTCCACCTCCAGCCCCCGTCTATGGGGCTTCCAGCATGGAGAGAACCTTCAAAGAGAGGATTGTCATGTGGCATGCTGGGAACTTTGAAATGGGCAGAAATGCACGTTATCAGGGGAGAGGGGATGAAGCGAGACCAGAAGCAGTCAACTGACCGTGAAAGCAGGGACTCTAGGAGAGAAGGAGAGATGGGAAGGGGTGAGAAGTAAGGGTGAGCTGAGGGAAGAGAGTGGAAGGGAAATTCAAGAGGGGAATGGGAAGACATATGAGAGGTGCTGGGAGCCAATAAAAGGAAGGAGTGAGAGGGGCAGCGAATGGGAACATCAAGGGACATTGCAAGGGGGAAAGATGAGAAAAAGAAGAGAGTGAATTGGAAGCTTGAAATCGAAGGAATAGAGCCCAAAGAATTAAATAGGGGCTGGGAGGGGACACGAAGGAAAGAGAGGGATGGGAAAGAAGAAAATGATATGGCAGCACAGTCAGACTCACTGTCTTATGACACCTGCGCCAACAAACTGCGAAGCAAGAGAAACAGCAGCGCTTTATGATTGAAGCCTCGTCGGCTGCTGAAATGTTGTACAGATTGCACACAGGGCAAGTATGTTTTGCTAAGGGATTTTAGTGACCATAGAGTGTAAGAAGTACATCCGGCGTAGGGGGCAGCTATGCTGTACGGCCCATTGGGGATGTTGAAGAGGACGAGTCAAAACAAAGAGTGCTACGTCACCATAGGTGTCAACTGCCAGTCTTCTTGATAACCTGCCCCTCTTTTAGAGTATTTTATTTAAGTTTTCCATACGAATCATGTTCAACTAAGTAGAGAGCAAATGTGGAATTAAGGCCAGAGTGAAGGACGTGACCTGATTAGGGCCACCCGGGTCACTCATGACCACCTCTCAACCTTCCATGCAGATGAAGAGTCAGTCAGACAGTAGAGAATACAAACCAAGCATATTTATTCAGGTACACTTGAGCGGAGGCCAGTCTGCCCAGCCTCTATGGATTTCTGCAGAGGGACTGACATCAGAAAACATAGTAGTACATTATTTACGATTCAGAACCAATGAAGGCATTCCCAGACTAGAAATTTCCAGATGGAGGCAGCTACACAAAGGAGGTACAGAAGGATAAGTTTTGATCCTGTTATCTGGCAAACACTATCTCTATGCCAAGGTCGTTCTGCCTGTGCCCATCGCTGGACTAGTGGGAGCAGGCCTCTATCTAGTGGGAAAGGTATGCGCTAATAAGAACAGTGTATTCATTAGTACAGCAGGGCCCAACCTTGGAAGAAAAGGAAAATAACCAAAGCTGCTTCTCGCAGAAGCAGAGAGAGATTAGTTTCGCTCATGGGTCCAAATGGCGGCCAAACATAAAATGGTGCCGCAAATGCTAACTTATGCAGAACAATATATACACAACACGGCTAAGAAATTTTTATTCTAACAAGAGATGTCGAAGCCTGCAATCGGGTCGCAATCTCATGAAGCAAATTGGAAACAAATCTGTTAACAAACAGTCAAACGCCATCTTCGATTGACAAATCCTGTTCACTATAGTCTAGAAACACACCTTCAAACCGAGTGAAAAAATCTGACACACTCTCATCTTTCTTTTGACGGCAAGCCGATAACTTGTCCCAATCAACTTTTCTTGGAGGGATAAGAGAACGCATATACATAATGATACGGCCGGGCAAAGCAAGTATCTCTTGTCTAGGCTTATCACCTGGCTTCCGTTCCTGATCCCATACTTTTATCTGATTGCAGGTACCACCCAATTCCGCGGCATGATCCTGTGTGTATACTTGCTTCCAAATATCCACCGGAATGAGTAAGCCAAAGAACATTTCAATATCAGCAAGTGTCATCACTGTTGAAGAGGAAGCTTCAGTCAATTCTTCATACTAAGCAGTTGGATTCTTCCTAGGATCAGGTAACTGAGTCTTAAGAGACAACACTTCACTTCTTTTCCATGGAGTATAAACCCATTGTTCTTGGAAACTGGCCGCTGCCTCTGGTCTAGTAACAACATTATGCTGACCCCTTACCTCTGGTATTTCAGGATGATAAATAGGGGGCCCCACTGACCCCTGCCCCCTTACATCTACCACAGAGCCGCGGCCGCCATCACACCCGAACTGCAACGCACCATCAACACCACCTTCAGAACAGGCACCTTCACAGATGACTGGAAACACGCAGAAGTCAGGCCCCAGCTCAAATAGCCCAAAGCGGACCCCACCGACCTCAAGAACTACCGGCCCATCTCGCTCCTCCCCTTCGCAGCCAAAGTTACAGAGGAAACAGTCAACAGGGAGTTGCCACGATTCATCAAAGAGAACGCCATCCTCGACCTGTCCTAATCCGGATTCCGAAGCAACCACAGCACCGAGACCGCCCTACTCGCCGCCACAGATGCCATCCGCACCCTCCTGGACCAAGGCCACTCCGGAGCCCTCATCTAATCTGAGTATATCCAATAATTTATTTGTGTGCTTAACAATAGGAGTAGATCATTTTTGAGGTTTCCGAGTAAATGATAAATATTCTTGAAAAGAAAAGGGAGTGAGATATGAATGTTCAAGTCTAACACAAAGAGGAGAATCCAAAGAAGATCCTCTTAGCTAACGGGATGATTGACGCAAAGTGAAAGTTTTATGGTAGGTAGGAAAATCGGGAAAATTGACACCGCCCTCTGATTTAGGGCGAATAAGTTTTGACAATGAAATACGAGGCTTTTTATCAGTCCAAAGAAAAGATGATAATAGGGAGTTAATTTTTTTTAAAACTCTGAGGTAAGGCCGCTAGAAATTTTTAAAAAGAACAATCGGGGCTAACATCATCTTTATTGTATCTAATCTTCCCCACCAAGAAAGGTATAAAGGGTGCCCTTTGTCTATCAGAGAATTAATTTTTAAAGAGCATTTATCTAGATTAATAGAAATGGACGATTTGATTGATGCAGAGAAGTATATATCTAGATATTTTGTATATTGGGTGCACCATTTAAACTTAGTTATTTTAAAATCTTCTTTAAAGGTAAATTTAGACAGGGGTAAAATTTCACATTTGTCATTGTTGAGTTTATAGCCAGAGACAAAGGAGTAAGCAAGCCGTTGTTTCAAGGAGGAGCGCAGGAAGGGAGGATTGTGGATTCGAGATAAATAATAAAATATCATCTGCATAAGCTGCCGACTTAATATGCGTCTTATCATAGATAAAACCAAAAACAACTGGGTTCTGGCGAATCTTGGATACAAAAGGTTCTAAAGTATTTAAATGTTTCTTTATTATCAATATTCACTAATGAAATTGGTCTGTAATTTTTACAGAAACGTGGATCTTTATCCTGTATGGGAATGAGGCAGATTAGGGCATCCAAAAAGGAGCCAGAAGAAGAATCCACTTGCAAAAAGGAGAGTAGAAGTTTGTGTAATTTAGGAAGGAGTAGCTGGGAAAAATATAAGAAAAATTTGACCGTATAGCCGTCCGGGCCTGAGGCTTTATATTTTTTAAGTGTGAGTAATGCAGTATGTTATTCTTTCAATGAAACATCGAGGTCCAATAAATCAAAATTACAATGGGTATCAAAGGTTTTTTCAATGGAAGAAAGATAATCCGAAATGGAATCATTTGTAGGTGAAACTTCTGGTGTATTTAAAGATTTGTAATAAGAGTACAATTCTTGTAAAGAGTCCTTATATTTGGGCATTTGGTGGTCGTCAAGTATCGACTCAATGTTTAAATTTGTGTTTTTTAACTTTAAGGTAGTTTGCCAATAATTTACCAGATTTGTTTTGGCCACCATCAAATTTTGCACTGGATTTGAGTAAATACAAAGAAGCATTCGCGGTGGACTCCTTATTGAATTTAAGTTTGGTAGCTATAAGTTCCGCCAAACACTCTTTCGATTTAGTAGCATAGTAGGAATGTTCCAATCTCTTTATTTTTTTTGTAAACAAACTTTATTAAGCTTTTATAAAATGTGCACTAGCATCGTACAATCATTACATAAACAGTCTACGCTCTAGATACATATACATCCTGTTACTGCTACATTGATATCTATATTCGCTCAACGTGTCCTCAAGAGTTGCAGTGTCAAATAGCTCTACATCGCATGTCATTACTTGGTGCAATAATAATGATCTGAACTCCCCACCTTCGCCAATTGGCAACTCCCACCCACTCTATCCCTCCCCCTCGCGTGTCTTGGATCATTATGCACAGAGAATCTGCTCCGGGCCACTCTCCAGGGACGGTCAACCGATCAACGTGGACTCAACGGCCCCTTTATGCCTTCCGCTGATCGACGACTCCACATCATTCCCTCTCCCCAATGCATTCACACCAACATATTTCACGAACCATCATCCTGCGATACCTCCCGGTGTCCCTCGTCTGACATGTCATTGAGTTGCTTAAGGTGCATTATCAGAGCTTCCCAAGTCCTAGCTGCTTCTAACATCTTCTCACTTCCATTACGCCTAGCGTCCCGTAGGTGTGTTGTTCCCTCATAGCCTGCCCAGCGCTCAAACTCTCTCCTCCATCTGCCTATATTAGGCCCTCCTCTTGCCTTCCAATGACTCGTAATATCCCGTTTGCTAATATTAATCCCAAGTCCTGCAACCTAGTTCTTGGAAGTATGTGGAAAGGTATGTAGTAAGCAGTGTCCTGGGGTCTTATGCACTTCTTTTTCAGTAATTTTTGCTAGCATGTCCGTCACCTCCCACCAGAAATTCCCTATCGCCGGGCAGTCCCAGAACATATGCAAGAACTCCGCACCTACCTCCCACCATCTGGGACAAGCTGCCGTTGTCATGTTGAAATACTTGTTGAGGCGCCCTCGGGTGAGATACGCCTTATGGAATACATACAAGTTTACTAGTTGGAATCTAGCATTCCTGGTGATCCTACTGACCCTCTCCGTTAGTTCACCCCACACCTTTTCCTCTATAGGGTCCTCTAGATCCTCTTCCCATTTTTGTTGGAGCAGAGTCAGTGGAAGAAGTGTCGCCCGGCTCAGCCTCCTATACAAGCAGGTAATGTTCCAAACTCTTTATCTTTGCAAAAAGGTCTGTGGCATTTTTGCGAGCAGCATGTTGTTTCTTGAAAATATAGTTTATTATAAAATCACGGGCTACAGCTTTAAAAGCATTCCATATTGTCTGATTCGTTAAAACGGAAATATTCTTCAAAAAAAGAGGAAAAAGATGAGGTAAAAGCAGAATCAAGTAGCAATGAGTTATTAAATCGCCAACGTCTGGGGGCAGAAGGTTTGTTAGGTATATCTAATGAAATAAAAATGGGCATGGTCATAAATCAGTATAGAACCAATGTCTGCAGATTGTATGGATTGAGAGATGTTATGAGAAACAAAAAAATAGGCAATGCGTGATTGTGTCTGATGTACTGGAGAAAAGTAAGTATACTCTCTCAGATAGGGGTTACATAGTCTCCATGCCTCCATCAAGTGTCTGTATTGGAAGGAATGTAAAAATGATTTATGAGCTTTAGAAGAAACAAAGGTAGTCAAGGAGTTACGGTCTATGAAAGTGTCAATAATTTGATTGCAATCACATGCTAAAATGAGGTTAGCATTAGACCATTGCATCAATTTTTTTTCAAGGTGCGACCCAAAAAGGGAATCGCCCATGGTTGGTGCATAAATATTAAATAAAGAGAGTGGAACCTTCCCAATTAATAATTCTGTGCATAACCATCGACCTACATCGTCATTTTCCTGAGATTTAAGCTTAACATGAAGAGATTTGTGATATAACTTAATAACACCATTAAGCTTACCAACCCCCCGGAAAGATGAAAACGTCTCCAACCCAATCTCTCTTTAACTTTAAGGATTCAGATTCTGTGAGGTGTGATTCCTGAATCATTGCTATATCTGCTTTCAATCTTTATTAGTGCAATCAAACACGTTGCCTTTTGATTGGTGAATGTAAACCTCGAACATTCCAAGTAACAATATTCAATGACATAGAATAACTATTGAAAGAACAAATTGAACCAGACCAGACAGAATACAAACTTGATATAGAAAAAACCACAACATCATGTAAGGAAGGCAAAATTTAATGATGGATAATGTAGAAGAAAAAAAGGAAGAGAGTTAAAAGTGGAGAATTAGAGAAAGAGCAAGTAAATAAGTAAGATACCTAAAGATAAAAGGAAGGAAATGTAAATAGATGAAGAAAGGCAAAGAATGAGAGAACAAGACTAACACAAAAGAAAAAACACATACCTATGAAAGTCCAAGAATGAGGAGGGGGGGTAAAACCACATGGAAGAACGGTGCATCCAGAGCTCAGGGAAAGGGGCACAAGGGCGACTGGATAAGGTAAGGTGCGAGACAACGGGAGAGACATACAACAGGGGTACCTGTGGGAGGAAATAGATAAGGTTAAATTATGAAATAATAACATCACAGTCACCCTATATCAGGAAAAGAAAAAACTAGGCCAGCTTAAGGAGAAGCACTGAGTACACAAAAATATAAACATAAGAGATAACAAAAGTATTAAATCCAGAACAAATATCGGACCACATTAAGAAATTACATAACAGTCACAGTATATGCTGGACAACAACAAAAAAACAAAAAAGAAAAAGACTTGAGAACAACATTCATGATATAGCCAGGACAACTCAAAACAGAAATGGCTTAAGAGAAATGACTGAGTATTTAAAAGTGTAGGTAAAGGAGATAACAACAGCATTAATATAAAATCATATGCTTAATCAAAAATGAGAAGTTGAAGCACCAGCGGTGTCCATAGCTTCATCCCCACATGCATTAAGAAAACTCTTCAGCTTAACAATGTCTTTGTAGGAGGTTGTCTTGTTTCTGTCCATGACTTTAAACAAGCAGGGATGGAAAAGGTAATATCTAGCACCAAGAGCACGAAGATCCGGTCTCATATTTAGAAATCCCTGCATCGATCTGCAGTACTCTTAGCATAGTCCTGTGAAAAGAACAATGTATGACCTAACCAACCAAGAGATACGAGGTGATTTTTTAGAAGCTGAGAGAACTTAAAGAAGATCCATTTATTCCAGGAAATATAGAATGACGCCTCTTGGACGATGAGGGCCAGAAGTGTCAATATGTTGATGTCCTAACATATGTGCACGTTGAATGTTGAAGGTAGTATCTTCAGGTAGACCCAACACTTTAGGTAGAAAGTCTTTGAAGAAGGTGAGAGGGTCCACGCGCTCTATGTTTTCTGGCAAGCCATAGATATGTAAGTTATTTATTTGATTTCTATTTTCTAAATCTTCAACATGTTTCTGCAGAGAGGAAACTTGTGATTCTTTTGTCTAATTGGGACCACCTGTCTGTCAAAAATTGAAGTTTAGAATTAGTCTCTTCCATAAAGGGTTTTAAGGCACATATTTCTTCCAATAACACATCTAGCGAGGCAGGAGGTGGTGATTTTGCAGGAGAGGGAGAGTCTTTTTTGAGGCGCTTAAGATTAGCTTTGGCAGGAGTAGCCAGATTTGGCACCAGTGATGACACGGGTGTGGGTGCACCAACCTTTGGTTGAGAAGGGGAGGCAAACTCCATTGCAAAACTTCGTGAAGACTGTAGAGTTTTTGACAAATCTGCATGTGGGAGCTGAAGCAGAGGAATTTAATCTCTTTAGCCTCGCCATAGACTGTGTGAGGAGAAAATTGAGAGAAATGTAGATTTCCTAATGTGAAAGATTCAAAAGTAGTAGCGAACGGACGTCAAGGTTCTGAGTAGGAACAGAGAACTTGCAGAAGTAGTTAGGGCATAGTCCGTTGGGGAAGAACCAACGCAGAGGATGTCCTCTATGTTTGAGGACACTTAACGTGAAAATAGACCCACTTCTATTCAAGTAATAAAGACAAGGGCGTCAAAAGTAGAGGTCTGCAAAAAGAGAAGGTGTGGTCAAAAGTGCTGATTAGGGTCTAATGGCAGGCAAAATTATAAAGAAAAAGTTCCTCATGGTGGCATAAAAACATTCTGTTGTCTGTATATAGGGTCAGAACACACTGAGGAGAGAGGTTATCATCCTGTGGAAGGTTTAACAGTAGAAAAGCTGAGGCACATGATCTCAGCGCTACCGAGGCAAAAGACGTAGCGACCGCACCTACAAAAATGGGAGAGTAACGATCATTTCTGAAGTGTGGAAAGATTATGCCATTAGCAGTAATGCGCTTTGTAGTGGAAGGAGCTCAACAAGCGGTGCACTAAAATAGGCTACAAAATGTTGGTGAGAGCCCACAATGATGCTGGAAGCAAGCAAGACATGTGGCGCGTCACTTCCATGCTGGGTGGTGAGAAGTTGAAGCGGCCGCATTACAAAGTGGTGGCCGCGGTTGAGGAGACAGCAGAAAAGATGAAATACCTTGATTTCGTTGGTGCTGGAGTGCTGCCAGCTCTACCAGGGGGTCGTCGGGTGGTTCATCTCCATGGTGCCGCACTTTGGGAGAAGTAAGGGTTGCGGGGCCCATGAAGAGCAATCACCAACTTGTGCCACCGCGCCGGAGCTCACGGAGCAGCCGCCATCTTGCTTGGGCGTCAAACCATGCCCCCACCCTTAAGTTTATTAAAGGCGAAACTATGATTCAAGTGTCGTTTAGTGCTTTAAGTATATGCTGTTATTGAATTACAATGGGCTTACAGGTGTTGTCACTTACTTGTGTAAATATTGTGAGGTCATAAACACTGCATTCGAGGTCCAAGTTGTGGTTTGTTTGGTGGTTATTGTGCTAATTATAAATTGCTAAGCTAACTTGACTTCTGAATTTCAATGTTTTTTTACTTTCAATTCACAACCATAACAGTACTTAACAATGTTTCTTTTAAGTGACTTTCTGTTTTAAAAAAATATATATACATTAGGGTATTATTACCAAATTAATTTGTACCTTCACTGAAAACTTGTTTTTTTTAGCTTTCAGAATTCCTTTTTTTCCCCATTATATTCAGAACGATTGGCCAGAAGTCCTTGGGAAGCTGCACCCAACCCTCCATGGGCATTAATTGCCTCTTTATTTGGTTAAAAAAAAGCATAGAAGCATTGAAAGCAGATAAAATATTTAAATTATTACAATTTTACATGTCAAGACATTTACGACTCTTGAGAGTAGCTGACAAATAACGACTAGCAGTAAAACATACCAGGGGTGATGTAGGAATCTGTAAATAAAGAAGTGCTGGCCTACATTGTGCAAAAGTTTTATTTTTAGGACTAGGTACAAGGAACTTCTTTTGCGGAAGAGTATAAAATATACACACAAACATGTGCATTGTGCATTGCGAGAACACATTATCACAAGGGCAGACTCAAATGCTATCTTGTGTCCTTGTATCCATAGGGAATGATCAATGATATTGGAGAAGACCAATCATAAAGCAGGTTGGCAAATGACAATCCCAGGCTTCATGTATGTTATAAAGATAAGGTTACATCATAAAAGTAGTAGTAACTATAATGTATGCCTTAATAGACAGTTTAGACAACTCAGGAAATTCTCTATCCTGGGCTCTATGTTGATTAAAAAGAAAGTGTTTGCCCATAACTTATCCTTTTTGTGATGTTTTCTGAAATCTCAAAATTTTCAGTCCACCCACTTGAGCACCAATAAACTTAACATAAGATAGCCATTTTGACATGATATGGTTCTCCACACGTAATAAATGAACAGTCTGTTTAAGCTGATACAAATGTTAGACCAGATAGAAATTTGCAAAAGAAGAAGCAAGAGTTGGATTATATCTACAGGATAAGAAATTCAAAGCTCTTCATGGCAGGAAAAGTGTCGGCTAGTTTGTTCGACGGGAACAAAAAGACTTTGACAAAATGTATTTTCTTCAATTTTCAGGGGGCCAGGATTAATATATCCACAGATGTCCACCCCGTAACAGGCAACAGAAATACATTTATATCAATATATGGAGCAACATATACAGGATGTACTTCTTACCAAGTTTATGTGCAAAATTTATTACACATGAAAAGGAGTGCACAAAATATCCTCATTTTTGACCACACCTCAATATGCGAAGGCCTCAACCTTTTCTAATTGATGACCTTTTATGTAAAAACTTCTTGATTTGACAGATTTTGAGCCAGTAACCATATTAAAAGTCTAAGTAAAATTGGTAATAAGGTCAAAGTTGTCCACATAAGTTACAAAGTCATCAACTAATGCTTTTAAAGCATTTGCTCTCCTTGCCAATAGAAATGCATCTTCTGCGTATTAACAAATCAGTATTAAACGATTGCCAGTGCGTGGAAAGCCCTTGTACCCTCTTGTTAATAAGATTCTAGATCATTTATATATAAAAATAATAATTTGGGGGATAACACACACCCTTGTCTAACACCTGTGGCCAGTTTATATGTCTCAGTACAATCACCCTTGTTTTATAATGGACTTTAAAGTTTAAGCAATTGCCGAGGTTTTGGAAGAAGGTGACCTGAGTCACCGCTTATATTGGCAAGAATGGACCACAGTTTCAGCCTATTAAACTGATTAAATGCTGAACTGAGGGCCATAAAAGCCAAATGCAACGAAACTTTAATTACAACACTATACTTTTCAACTTAAACTGAATTGAGACAGTGCTCTACACTGCCTAATCCAGATCTAGAGCCATTCTGTTGCTCAGAAATAATTCCCTTGTCCTCTGCCCAACGGTAGTCTAGCCCTGCTGTGCATGGATTTTGACTTAATGCAGCAAGAGTTGGTATCCTCCTTTGATGGGCAAATCCTGCTGCATCTTACCCTCAAGCGGGTGCAGTGGAGTTTGGTTCAGGGCTTTCACCCAACCCTCTGTGGACACCTAGTCCTTGCTGTACACAGCCAGAACTCTTGTATAGAGGCTGCACACAATGAACAGAGCATCTTGAGGCCATGTGCAGCAGGGGTGGGCTGCAGGACCTGGCCTTTGGCCATTTTCTGTGCCCAAGCCCTACTGTGCAGAGCCTTTGGGAAGCAAGTGGATATTTACCTCCTTTGTTGGGGGTGGCGGGGATTTGCAGACGACTGTTTGGTTTTGCACATCCACACGGACTCCTGGGGTCTTGCTGGACCTTTCACAAGCCTGTTGACCCAGTACCGGGTACACTGAGCCTTCGAGAGGTCCAGCTAAGGCCCAAAAAGCTGTGCGGGTTTGTAGACCCGAAGCTAAGGTTCACAGACGTCTGTAGCTGTGCTGGGGTCAGTGAGCCTTTCTTCGTGTCTGCAAATCCTATGACAGAATGTACTTTTGACCACTTCACAATAGGCATAAAATCAAGCAGGAATAATGGATAGCTGTGCCAGCTTCAGCAGGACCCAAGCGAACCCTAATGGTTAGAGAGACCTCATTTTCTCCTCTCCCTCATTCACTCACCGGGAAGGGACCTGCTCCATACAAAACCAGCACATGGCCAAACTTTTTTTTATAAGAAAAAGAAAAACAAGCGACAATAAGCCCTGGTCCAGTCATGGCTCAAGGTCTGTCTGTGGAAAATAGGCTATGATGAGGGATAAATTGAGGGATGGTTGAAGTTATAACACATTGAGAGATCAAAGAATCCAGATAAACTTCATTGAAATACATTCTCTTTATTTAAAGTCATTGAAACTCACCCATAGATAAAGCATCATAAAGCAATGTTGGCCCATTCATGTTTCGTGACTTTGAATGTCACAATTAGTAACCTCAACAGGTTATCAAGTATCAACAATTCTAAAAATGCCTCCATTCTCATGCACAAAATATTACCTGTCGGTTGAACTCATAGCACTGAAATGTTGTATTTGGTCATAAATTCTTTGTTGGCTTACCCCCAAATTTGAAAATGCAGTGGGTTTATCATGCTTCTTGTCAGTCGGGGAAGTTACCTACCATCCGGAAACGGAAAATTTAGGACCCAACACAACATTTCAGTACTATGAGCTCAACCGACAGGTGTTAATTTGAACATCAGAATCAATGCATGGTTAGACTTTTTGATACTTTAAACGTATCTGAGAAAAAAATGGCTTATCGTGAGAATATCATGGCCTTCTGCAAGCAACTAATTGTAATATTAAAACTTGTGAAGCACAGTTGGCCTACATTGCTTTATGTCCTTCATCTATGGATGAGTTTTTCATTCACATAAATAAAGAACTTTTACTTCATTATAAACTATTTGGATCCTTTGATCTCTCATCACTTTATAACTTTCTACCTGGTGTTTGGACACAATATCAAGTTGTAAATATCGAGATACACCAATATCTGAAAAAAATATTGTAACACAAAAAGATCCTGATGCAAAAATATCTTCATCAACTATATAGATTTTTAGGTAAGTAATATTATTTTGAAGAATATCATTGTTTTTAATATCTTTTTCAATATTATAGCTGTAAAAATGTTTTTTTTAAATTATTTTATTATGTTCAGTTCATATATTAATTTTATTTTACTATTGTTTCATTGTTTTTTTTTCTTCTTTTTTTCCTCATATAACCTCCGTAGCCATAGCAACCTCTCGACCTGATCCACCACTAATGCTGATGACTTGGTGGTTTCAGTCTCAGCTGTTGTTTCTTCCATGGGGACCGCCCAAAGTACACATCATGAGCTGACCAAGAGGTTTTAATCATTGGAATTTAACCTTAACCTACTCTAATCTACTATCCATTGTATTTCCATCCAGCAGATTCCAAAATAACCCCGTAGCAGGCCTACCTCTATAGATGTTCACCCTTTGATCCAGAGCTCTAAAATAAGTAACTGAATTCCACCAGGCATTCCAAGACGGTGGGGCCATCTGACGCCAAAGTTTACATATCTCTCTCCTGGCCAGAAGGATCATATAAAACACCAGCTTATATTGCAGTACGTTCATGTCTTGCCTCCCCCCAGGTTCAAGGGTTATCCCAAAAAGTATAAGAGATGGGCTTACCTCTACATCTGAACCAAGCACCTTCGAAATACTCTTACCCACGTTTTTCCAATATTCCTGTATCTTAGGGCAGGAGGCAAATATATGAACATCATCCGCATTCAGGGAGCCACACCTAATGCATCTTGCTTCTCCCCCGCCTATCATTCTTGAAATTTTCAGGGGGGACCAATATAGCCTGTGGATTGTAAAAAATGGTTCTTTCTGAGTGGAGCAGATTTGACAGTCGAATAAAGAGTATCTATTGATACTTGCCATAATTGATCTAACTCCTCTCTCGGCAAGTAGTTCTCCCAGACTCCCGTTGGGTTGTCGATCTTCCTGTCGGCTGCGGCTAGGAGATACCCGTGCCAAAGTGCCACCTCCTTTTTCCTGGGAGCCACATCTTGTAGGTCACTTTCCATCTGACACTCCTCAAAGGGCGGTCAGGATTGATTCTTGTACCAGGAAGCAATCTGATAGTATTTAAACCTGGATAAAGTGCCTCTAGTGATGGAATTCCAATACTCCCATGAGAAGCATTCATTGTTTAGGACAATATCCTTCCAAGACATGCCACCAGCCTCAAACAAAGGACGAGCTAAAGCATCTAGGAGGCACTCCGGAGTTCCTGGGGATCCCCACACAGGGGCCCACTCACTATAATATGAGAGGCCGAGACAATCACGATAGCTTTGCCGCCATTTGTAAAGCCTTCAAACGCACTTTTTTTGAAGAATTTAGAAGAGCCGAATTTATACATAAATCCGAATGCGTCTATGCCCATTAACATGGCGGAAAACATACTCCCTATTAGTGACTTGTCTGGGGAGAGCAGTAGCATCCTACAGTTCTTTAACTGGTAGGCCCAGCAATAGAGTTGTAGGTCAGGTAAACCTATACCTCCTTGCTTCAGTTTACGTCTTAGTTTCTTCCAGGATAGACGGACCCTCTTGCTTGCCCATATAAAAGACGAAATCTTGCCCTGGATTTTAAGCAGATCCGCTTTTGCAAATGCTAAAGGGATATTATTAAACAGGTAGGTACATTTTGGAACTATGGACATTTATATGAGGTTCACCCTTCCATAGTGTGAGAGAGGTATACTCTGCCACCTTTTCAACAAGACGTCGACCTCTTTAGAAACCCTATCTAGATTTGTTCTTGGGAGTTTCTCCAGGTCGTGGGTAATTGTAATTCCTAAGTATCTAAGCTCCCTGACCGACTTGCTCTCATGATCTGGGATATTCCATGCCATAACCTCCGTCTTATCTTCATTCACTTCATACCCTGAAAGTTTCCCAAACGCCTGTGCTTCAGCCATAAGCTCCGGGAGTGCAGTAGTGAAATTAGGGGACATTAACACCAAGTCATCTGCATAAAGGGCGACTTTCCTCTCAAATTCATTTATAGAAAAGGGGGTTATCTTCTGGTTCTGACGGAGACTTTGGGCAAGGGGCTCAATATATAGGTCAAACAAAATAGGTGACAGAGGACAACCCTGCCTCGTTCCTCTACTTATTTTAACAATTGGGGAACGGCTTCCATTAACTAGTATCTGGGCATAAGGTGACCTGTAAATTTTCTTGAGTACATCCCTGAACTCATCCCAGAGTCCAAAAACCTTCAAAACCCTATCTAAAAAGTGCCAATTTTCACGGTCAAAAGCTTTGGCAGCATCCACAGTGATGATGGAAAAAGGCATATTCTGTGACACTGCCAAATCAGCTGCCCCAATTAGAGTATATACCAGTTCTGACATCTGCCGACCAGGAATAAAACCCTTCTGGTCTTGATGTATAATGGGACCTATAATTTTTGACAAGCGGTTATTCAATATCCCTGCAAATACTTTATAATCAGTATTTAATAAGGAAATCGGCCGATTTGACTGGCATTGAGTCGGATCCTTCCCTGGTTTTAAAATGAGAGATATGAGTGCTCCATTCCAAGAATCTGGCAGGGGGGAAAGACCACCTAGAATATAATTAAATAGATTCAACCAAACTGGAATAATCTGATCTCTTAATATGGAGTAGACTTCAATTGGGATTGAATCTGGACCGGGGGCCTTTCCCCTCTTAGATTTATCTAATACCGCCAAAATCTCACTTCCAGTTATTTTAGACTTTAGGAAGTTCTGACTATCCTCTGATATTTTCGGGAGTAATTTCTCAGTAAGCCAGCAGTCTTTGTGTTCTTCCACTGTATAAGAATCTTCTTGATATAGCTCCTGAAAGAACTGCACAAAAGACTGTTCTATCACATCTTTATCCTCAATGATATGTGCATGAAATTTTATCCTACTGATGTAGTTATAGGATCTATCAGTTCAACTCTTTATCGCCAAGAGTTTACCACAGTTCTCCCCCTGCTTAAAGTCAAACATCTTACTCGCTTCCCATTTTTGAAGTATGATCTCCTCAGATTTAAGCCTAAAATTCAACTGTACTTCCTCGAGTCTCCTTACTAGATCTTCTCTCACTGTAGCAGTTGTATTCCTCAACTTAAGCTCTACCTCTATTTTTTTTATTTGTGACTCTACGCCGGCCAACTCAGTCTTCTCTGCCCTAGACCAGACCGCTACCGCCCCCTTTAGAGTTCCCCTCAACCAGGCTTTATAAGTATCCCAAACATTATGCAGGGAGGTTGATCCGAGATTGTCTTGTAAGAAACAGGCGGTTTTGGATTTCAAGAGATCAGGGGTGGAAGGCTGCAGTAGAAATCTCCTATTTAGAGTCCATCTCTTCACAGGAGATTTTTGAGGGAGCTCCAAATTGAAGACTATTGCCCCGTGATCAGAAATATGAATAGGCATATACTCTATGTGGCTTACTTTGTCCACCTCAGAACGTTCCATAAATATATAATCTAGCCTAGAAAAGTGTGAATTCTTTTTACTAAAAAAGGAGTACTCTCTCACCTCACCATTTTTTTTCCGCCATACGTCACATAAATTTACATTTTTTAGAGTAGTCCTAAGATAGGCTTTGACACGAGGAGCCGCAATATGTTTCCGAAAGGAGGATCTGTCCAGCCCATTATCCATAAGGACATTAAAATCTCCACCCAATATAAGTGGGGAATCAAAGTCAGCCAGGGCAAAACAAAGATTATTTAGTGGACCTGTATCATCCTCATTCGGGCCATAGTAACTAACTATAGTGTATTTAGACAACTGAGATTTTATTTTGGCTATGACCCAGCGCCCCATTGTGTCTACCTGAGATCTGATAAGTTCAATCCCCGAATTTGGTTTCAAAATAATGGCTGCCCCTTTCGAACAGCACTGTTGGTCTGAAGCAATAAATTTGTCTACCCATCTTTCCTTACCGAATAATGCCCTGCACTCTGATTGTAAAAGATGAGTTTCCTGAATCAAACAGATTGAAGCTGAACTATTTTTTAGATATTGAAGGATCAGACGCTGTCTTCTCTTAATTCTCAGCCCGTTGACATTCCAGCATAAAAAACCCAAGTCCCGTCTCGATCCCTGTAGAGGTCTATCCATCATCACTATCTTTGTCCTGGTCACCTCCCCTGCTAAGGCTACTGAGAGTTATTATATCAGAAAGGTTTAACAATTTTATTATTTTTTTATTTTTTCCCAATACTGCCCACCAACACATGTGTAAACCCCCCCACAACATCCCTTCCCCCTATTTGCTGGTACACCCACCCCATGGAACCTTCCCTGTCTAACCATGGCAATAAGTATTGCCCTATGAGTCGTAGCTCTCCCGTCTCCCACAAAGAAAGAAAAGTGAGATATAAAGGTGTATATGGTACCAAACATCCCTTAACCTTTAACTTAATTTCTAGTTTTAGCCTGTTCTAGAAATGTGTCTACTTCTTCCGGGAACCTAAAATTAAACATCTTATTAGCCCAGAGAACCTTCAAGAAGGCTGGAAATCTCAGCTGCACCTAAGCCCCCTACTCTCTTAATGCATCCATCCGCTTCCCTAATTCCCATCTCCTATCTTTCGTTACCCTAGAGATGTCAGACCTAATGTTAAAGGAGATGTCATTAACCTCAATAGACTTAAGTTTAAGGGCTGTCCCTAATAGCTGCTCTTTTAGAGGGTAGGATTGGATGCATATTAAGATCTTCCTTGGCTTCTTTCTTGCAGGGTTTAGCCTAAAGGGGTCTCTATGAATGCGCTGTATTTCTTTCTCCCTTATTGGTGCTGAGGCAATTTGGGGAAATGCTTTAACAAGAATATCTATAACATATGCTTTCAGATTGTCCCCTTCCAGTCCTTCTTTTAAATCTAGTACTCCTATGTTGTTTCTTCTAGATACATTTTCAAGTCTCTCCAGCCTCTCATCGACATCCCGCTCTCTCTCTTTTAGCCTGAGCACTTTGTGAGCATTATCCTTGACCTCCTGACCAAGTTCTTCCACCTTATTTTCCAATGCCTCCAGTCTTTGTGTTAGTGCATCTAAGTTCTCTTCTAGGCTGCTGCATGTATCCTGTATCCTCCTCTGATTAACCTCCGAGGTTGAGAATTGGGTGCTCATCTCTGCAGATATCTGTCTCAGCATCCCTTGTATTGAGTCAATAGCAGGACTTAACTCGACCCCTTCTACACTCTGCCTCCGGCCTTCCAAATTGCGTTCTGTGTCTTCCACCATCGCATCCCTGAAGACAGTTCGGTTTTCATGTCTATCTTCCATAGTGGTAGGGGCTGTACCATTAATCTTATCTAGTACGGAGTATCTATTTGATAGAGGGATGACAGGATTGAGAACTAAAGCCGAGTCTACCACTGGGGTCCCCTTGCTTAGGTCCCTTTTTCCCTGTGGATTAGACATAAAGTAGGCCTTTAAAGAGGGTGTTATTTTTGTAAGAGGTTGGATTTTATCTCTCTTCCTGCCTTTCACGAGAGCTGGCTTCCCTGTCCTAGAGACCGGCTTTTTACTCTTATGGCCACTTATTAAGGCTTCCGTGGGCAGAGGAGGCTGCGTAGGCTGTATATACTGTATTGCCTGTGCTGGCTTTTGTACAAGGGGCTCTATCCCAAGAAAGTTTTGCGATCTTAATTTGTACCTCCTTCCCTGAGAAGTGGCAGTACTGGGCGTCTGTTTGATGGGGTTTGGTTCTCTACCCCTTTATTCGGCTGTTGCCTTCTCCCTCCCGATAAAGCTGGGTCCTGCTCAGGCTGCTCAGGCTGCAACTTGTCTACCTCCATGATGTAGCAAATATCCTCATTACCTATTTTAGCCACGTCAGAAAATATAATATAAGGCTTGCGCTGTTTATATGAAGATTGAGCCCTATACAAACAGTTCCCGGAATGAGTTTCTCCTCTGCCGCAATCTCTGTATATTTGGGGCAGCTTTTCAGGGGATATACATAGCACACCTAGCGCTCCTAGTGTAAAGCAGCTAGCAAACTGTGCTCGGTTATAACACTGCGCACGTCTGCTTTGCGATAGTGCCCCTGCTGCCCTGAAGAGGGGAAATGTAAGTCTTGCACACATTCAGGCTACCACCACAGTCTCTTTTACCTGGCTAAGAGAAATTCGACTCTTCCTTCCCAAAACCTCAGCAGCTTCAGCCCCGAAGCCCCGAAACCACTAGCTCCAGCGACTCCGGCGGCAGAGGAATGAACCCCAGGCAGGAACAATCAATCCCAGATACGGAAGGCAGCATCAGACCAACCAGAGAGAACGGGCCGCAGAAACAGCTGAAGCCGCCCGACACGAGCGGAACATGAAGTAGACGAAAACACAGGCTCCAGGGCGGCAAAGCCGCAAATCAGGATGCGTCGGTATTACCCCCGCAGGAGGCAGCCCCAAACAGCCACAAGGAGAGAGAACGGGCGGGCGGGGCCTCAAAACAGCTGATGCCTCCCGGCCCGAGCGGGACACGAAGCACGCGAAGAACCAGGCTCCGGAACGACAAAGTCACAGACCAGGATGCGGCGGCATCAGTCCCTCAGTCAGACACACTAGGTAAGCATTCCGCATTGGCCTTAGTCGGTACCAAGAACAGAGGACGGGAGAGCGGACGACTCGCGACCTGCCGATTAGCTGCCCGCCATGTTCCCCTCCTCACTATTGTTTCATAAACATCATAACTATTGTTTCATTGTTATGATATTTATGAAATGTAGTCAGTAATTTTAAGTGATTTAGGATTTTTAATTTAATTGTCCATAGTAATATATAGGGCGGAAAGTTAATGAAGCAAAAACTAATTATTTATTAATTAATAATTTTTCTTAGCTGTGTGATAGATATTAATTATGTAAATTATATGATACTGATTTACTTTATTTATATTTTAGATGCAGGGTGCTAGGTTTGTAGAGGTATGGGGTGGGAAGTTATTTATGTAATAATTAACAATTTTTATTAATAGTTATTTAATTGATTATTAATTTTGTAAATAGTGTAATTATATATTTCTGTTATGTTTTTAGGTGTTTGCTGCTGGGGTTGTAGGGGTATGGGGTGGAAAGTTAATTAAGTAATAATAGATTAACAAATAAATATGAATTGGTAAGTTGATTATCAGTTATGTAAATTGTGCTATACTTATTTATTTGAGGTACATTTAAGTTGTGGGATGCAGGATTGGTAGTGGTATAGGGTGCTAAGTTAATTCAGAAATAATTAATTAGCAATTAATTAGTTATTAATTCAATTTATTTTAAATATGTAAGTTATGTAGTAGTTATATTTTTGGTTCTATTTTAAGTGCAGACTGCTAGGTTTGTAGGAGTACAGGATGGGAAGTTAATGGATAACAATTATTTAATAATTGATAATCTTTTTTTAATAGTAATTATGTAAACTGATGAATTGTTTTTAGCTTTTTAAAGAGAGATATCTATATTTTATGTTAATTCATTTTTTTATTAAGAGTTTATTATTTTTTCTACATTGATGAGGTCACTCATATATGGACTGTGTTTAAAGTGAGTATTTTGCCTACTCTTGCTTAGATTGCAGTAAGAATAGTAAAATTAATGTCTTCGCAGTTGAACACTTTCCCTACTGCTGTGGAGACTGGAGTGGAAATAGTAAATTTTGCCCCTAATGTTCGATTCCATTTTATGTAGGCCCTGACTCCATCTTGGTCCATGGAGGCCTCCATCTTCCTCAACTTAGACGATTGAGCCATATTTCCTGGTTAGTGCAAAATCATTGCCATGTCAGTCTTACAACGCAGATGTCAACAGTCCTTATCTTTCGAAGAACTGTCATATTGTTAGGTTGCTAGATTAATGACATAGATACAACTTCTTGGGTGACATTCATCTGGGTCAGATGCCTCCACCTCATCATGTCAAGGATTACAAAGAACGCATACTGATGTATAACCAAAATAATGTTGTCTGAATTGACGTCTGGTAGCCTTTTATGGGCCTGATTCACAGAACTAATCTGAGACAAAATCCTAAACGTACTACTATTGGTATTCACAGAAGGCACGTACTATTTTTGGTATTCACAGAATGCACTTACTACTTTTGGTTAAACTTACTACTTTTGGTATTCACAGAAGGCATTTAGTAGTAGTTAACTAAGTTTACTATTACTAAATGCCTTCTGTGAATTTTAGCCGCAGCCCGGTAAAGGGCTGCAGCACCAGCTGCAGTAGAAAAAGGCACTTTATGAACATCCATGCGCCGTGTATAAGGCACCATGTGGTGCCTTTCAAACGGTGCATAGTTGTGTGGGGGGGCACCACATGTGCCACCCTGGCCACTTAGCAGTGGCCCACGGGGGCCCTGCCTGAGGCCCCAAAGTCCATCTCCCTTTTCATGGCAGTAGGACCGCCATGAAAAAGCAGTCGAAAGGGACATTCTAATCACTACGGCGGTGCCAGTGCAGGCACCACCTCCATTGTTGGGTTTAGAGTCCGAACACTGCCCTGACGGTCTCCTTGAGCCTGTCGGAAGCAGCTGTCTTGTCCCTGTCATCATTGCTTCGACCACCGGTATTGTAATCCTGTGATCGGACCGATGACCTGGATGTCGGGCGGACCGCCACCGATGGCCTGTTGGTGGCGGTCCACCCAACATTAAAAGAGGGGCCTGAGTCTCTTCTGTCCTGGCCCAGGAGTGGTGGGAGGGTTTGTTTCTCTTCGAAAATGTTGTCACTTACTAGAAGGCATTTCATTTTAAGACAGGTTTGGGTAACAGGGTTGCTCGAGCTAAGACCCCATAACTGAATTTTCTATTTAGCAATATCTTGCATTTATTCATTTTCAGTATTGGAGGATGTCAATTTTAGTCTGCTGCTGACCAACAGAGCACGGGGCACAGTCGTAGTAATTCCTAGAGTGATGGCACTGTGTATTAAGTAGTTGAACCAGTCCTCATAAACTGTTTGATATTCCAGACAACAGCTATAGAAATCACTTATAATAATATGATGGTCTGTAAAAGAACCCTGAGGTGGGCTGTTGACTCTAAAGTGACTGTTAATCAGTCGTCTAATTTCATTAATTTTTGCTTACAATGCTGTATTTATTGTGGGTTTATGGAGAAAACTGCACTGGACAATTGGAGCATAGCCTATTGTTTTGTCTAAGATCAAGGTGACATTTGTAAACTTGGTGGAAAGCAAAACTTGCCTTGTTCTAGGTGGGTGGATCCGCACTGCAGCTTTGATATCAGTGACAGCATGTAAGATGGACAGCCAACTGTGCACTTGCTGTCAGACCTAACGGTGCGCCCAGATGCAAATCCCTTTTCACAAATTACTTTCAGGCAGATGTTAATGGAACTCACAGTGCACCGCGGTTCTGGTAGGAGGCAGCATGTGGGAGAACATGAAGTATGAATGATGCCTGCATTGATGGTTGAAGCAGTTGGAGGAGAGCTGGAAGAATTATTGTATTGGCGAGTTTTTCATATTTAAAAATCCCTCCTAATCCAAAATGGACACGCCATTAATGTCTAACTAGGTAACAATTTATGGAACCAGCAGGATATTACCACCCTAAAAAAGGTACCTATGACCTGCAAATCAGTTGATATTGATTAATCTGAACACTGATCTTAAACATTTATAGCAACCCACTCTCTTTCTGTTCTCTCCAAACTATTGTGTCTAACTCTGTCTAGTAGACAAAGGTTGGTTCTCATTGGACCTGTGGTCAATGGCTCTACTAATCGGAGAGGGAGCAAAGTTATCTCGGGAGAACAATCCACACCCATGGTAGGCTGGTCATTAGTCAGGACAGGCTACAAGCCACATCAAGATAGAATCAAGAAGCAGAAGAACATAGGTGGAAAGCACATGCTGCTGCTTCCTCCTTACTTCCAGTGCCCTGACACTCACAGAGCCTGTCCAGCATCTGAGACTTGCACAGTGGAGTTCAAAGCACGGCTGGTGGTAACTACTACTGGTAAGGCTGACTCTCACAAATCCAGGTTTGATAAATCAGGACATTGCTTCCCTATCCCACCTGATTATCCTTGGCACCTCATACTTAATATTCTGTAAACGACACTGAGGTTTGGACAGACCTACAGACTGCAGTATTAATCAACTAGTGGAAAATGCAAAATTAAGTGTGTCTTTTCTGTGTCCTAGTTGGTCATTGTTAAAAATGGGGGTCTCTAGTTAGCAGAGGTAGGTACAGTTGTCCAAATAGGGACCCTTGCTTCTACTCAGGGTAAGGGGGATACCCACTTTAGATAACCCCTGCTCACCCTCTTGGTAGCTTGGCACGAGCAGACAGGCTTATCCCAAAGGCAATGTGTAAAGTATTTGTAGCAGCACTCACAGTAACATAGTGAAAACACCACAAATGGACACCACACCAGTTTAGAGAAATTAAATATCTTTATCTAAACTTATCAAGACCAAAACGACAAAAATCCAACATACACAGTTAAAAATATGACTTTCAAAAGGTATCAAGAACTTGTACCATGGAAAAGTACGGATGCTTGACTTTTACACAAAGTACCAGTAGTTGCGTCAAAATTCACAAGGCCAAACAGCCGCAGAGTGAAAAAGCGTCGAAAACAAAGAGATTTGTCAGTTCCTGAGACCTCCGGGAGGCGATGCAACAGTTCTGCCACACGCAGAAGTGATGCATTGAATCCTGCCTGTAGGTGGAAGTGATGTATCGAATCTTCGTGACGGTTCCGGTCCACAGGTGCGATACGTGGAAATCCGAGATGCGTTGGTAATCGATGCGGCGACGGCGAGTGCCGCTACGTCGTTTTCTTCAGCGGCGACCCTTCGATGCATCGATTCTTGCAGCAGCGACAGGCCTTGCGTCGGTTTTCGTGGCAGCGCGGCAATGCGTGAAAATTCTTCTTGCGCCATGGAGATGCGTGTAAAAGAACAGCCGCACGAAGAGCGATGAGTCGTTTTTGTAGTTCTTCAAGTTCCTTCTCCCTTCCAGCTCCCAAACAGCAGCAACACCCTCCAGAGGTCAAATACTGGTACAGGAACCTCCTGGCAGGTCAGAACTCACACCAGCAGAGTTTAGGGGAGCTGTGGGTGAAGTCTTTGTGTCCCTGAGACTTCAGAAGAGGAGGCCAGCACACACAGGCCCTTGGAGATCTCCTTCAAGCAGGGTACACAGCACACAGCAAAGTTCTTCTCCTTTGCTTGGCAAAAACCGCAACTGCAGGCCAACCCCACACAGCACACAGAAAAGGGGCAGTACTTCTCCTCAGTCTCTCGAGCTCTTCTCCTTGGTAAAGGGTCCTCTTGGATTCCAGAGATGATCTAAAAGTCTGGGGTCTGGGCCCCTCTTTTTAGACAGTAAATCTTTTTGTTGTGTCCTGGCCCAGGGCTCTGAACTCCCGTTCAAACCAGTTCTGGGGGACACTTTGCAAGTGCACAACAACCTCCATTGTCAGTGTGAGCCCTGGCTCCAGACACACCACAGGGGGTGGAGCCATCATTGTGGAAGGCAGGCACAGCCCTATTCAGGTGCAGGTGCTACTCCTCCCACCACTCCAAATTCAGACCAGGCCTATCAGCTTAGCGCTGACTCATCCAGACTCTTTGTAGCCAACTCACATCCCCAGTCCTTGTCACTCCAAAGCCAGGCAGTCAATACACATCCTAGAGAGGGACACTGGATGGCTAAGCAAGAAAATACATACTTTTTAAAAGTGGTATTTTCAAACACAGAATGTAAAAATCACCCTCACTAAAAGATGCATTTTAACATTCTGGGTTCAGGCATACTAAACTTTATTTTCCCATCTGGTTCCCAGGTGCAGTTATGCTTGCAAGATGTTATAAGCAAACTCCCCATTCTATCCTATGGGAACAGATAGCCTTACAATAGTGAAAAACTAAATTGACAGTATTTCACTATAAGGTCATGCCACACACATCAGGGCATGTCCTACCTTTCACATACACTACACCCTACCTTAGGGGTGACTAACATGAAAGAAAAGGGAAGGTGGGTGCACTTGCCAGGTCGACACGGCAGTAAACAAACTGCGCACAGGCACTGTAGTGGCAGGCCTGAGACATCTTTTCATGTGGGTGGTACAAATAGTGCTGCAGGCCCACTAGTAGCATTTGATTTACAGGCCCTGTCACACTCAGTGCACTTTTCTAGGGGATTATCAGTATATCAAATATGTCAATCATGGATAACCAATCATAATAAAAATTTAGTGAGCACATGTACTTTGAAAATGATCAGCAGTGGTAAAGTGCCCAGAGTCCTAAAACCAACAACAACAGGTCAGGAAAAAATAGGAGGAAGAAGCAAAATGTTTGGGGATAACCCTGCAAAAAAGGCCAAGTCCAACAGTCACTGATTCTGCTTATTCTTTTCAGTTGCCCCTGATACCCTTTCTGATTCCTCCAGGTTTGTTTGGCCAAGTGGATTCTTCCTTCTCTCTTCTTTTGTTTCCCCAAGTCACTCGGGTGTCACTTTTTTGTTTTCAGTGCAGCTTATTATCATTACTGTCACTGGTGTCTATTAGGACCAGTTAAAGGTAGCAGCTTCTACTCTTTTCTTGCCTTTTATTCATCCAGGCATTGCCTTCGCCTCCCCTGCTCTCACTGGAAATGGAGGCCTCAATCAGAAAGTAAACCGGGCCATATTAGCCGTGGTTATTTCCTACAGGTTACCACTTTTTGCCCTTACCCTAGTTTTTCAGCAGGAAATAGGAACCTGCTCAGGGGGTGAGGCAGGTCTTGGGGACAACCCTTTTATCTCACTGGGTGTCAAACAGTCTGTTTGGAGTAATGCCGCAACACATGTGGGATCCGGAATACTATCCATTTCTATTAGCTGCATATTGCAATACACTTATCTTGTGATTTATAATTAACGCGTTACTGAAGTGGTTATCTTGATAATTACTCTAGTTTCTGAACCGATATTACTTACTCATCAGCCCTGATGAACTTGAGGTATTACTCACCTGTTGACGAAACGCGTGTTGGCTGAATTGTTCTCTTATATTGCTGAATTTTCTTTTATACCACCTGTTTTTGGAATCTTCATTGGTTATATGAAAATCATCGTTCTTTGTCTGAGAAACTTTTGCATTACACCCCCTGTTGGCCGGAACATGGATTAAAGTGGATTTGTATTCCATAATTTTGGATGGACATTTCGACCTTTCTTACCTTTTGAGTGCTTAGATTATTCTGTAAGTCAAACAGTGTGTGATGTTACTTTCTCTACCTATGACATTTTAGTGAATTGACATTCATGAGTCCTGGATCTCTGAAGAAACAAGCATACATTGAAGTTGGGCAAAATGGCATTTCAATAGCATCTGGTCAAGAGAGGTACTCAATGCTGCAGAGAGGTTTGCTTCAGTCACAAACTCTTCAGCTGTCAAAGAGTCATACCCGTTTTCTCACTCAGACACAAGTCAGAGATATAAAGCATTTAACAGCAAGTACATGTCTCTTAATGTTTTGTGACAGAAGAAGAAACTCTGTACATCTCTTTTGATTCAGTGGAAGACAGGAAACAAGCAATGCCTGCAAAGGACATGGACAAAAACATAGAAATGTGATAAAGATTGCATCATGCTCAATCCTAGCAAAGAGACATTATAGATAGATTTACTATGAGGTCTCATCCAACAGAATACTGCAACATTTTCATCAACTTTCCTTCTGCATCCCTCTCCATATCATAGAGTCATGCATATTGACGTTGCCTGCTTTTACCGACTGGGGATTCAAGTGTGAGGTGCTGATGGTAACATGAAATAGAATTTATCAACAAGATAAAAAGACATGTGTCTCCTCCACAAATTCCCATGAGCTATGATCCTGAATGTGTTCCATCAGGTGAAAATGGTAATGCATACTCCCACAGCTGACCTTTGAATCCTGGATGAGAAAGCCTGTGCATTATTCATGGCTTGTTTATGGCAACGACTAGTGAATGCAGAGTGTGTACGTGAACATTTTTAGAAAAATGTGTATATAGAGTTCTCACTGCAGGTCCCATATTCAGCATCAGACTTGTTGTTCAGCACTGTTGGGACAGGAATTTCCCCTGCTTGGTGAACGGACCAGCGTGAGTCCATGACTACGTGTGAAACTGGTATGTTGACTTTTAGTTTGGTGCTAGTGTTATGCTAATCTAGCGTGTGCACATAGGCCCAGGCCAGTCCCAGATAGTATTGTATTGTAATTGTATTTTAATTGCATTCATATAGCGCTTACTACCCCTGACGAGCATGCTACTCAAGAACCCATAAAGGATTAGTGGTGAATTAGTATAGTGAAATATGAAAGTAATTTGAGTGGTGGACATGTTAAGTTATTTGGATTGAGAAGGATAGTGGAGGGATAGAAGAGGGGAAATGGTTTGCATTTATATAGAGTTTGCTACCCCTGATGAGGAGTTGATACTCTTTTTTGGCAGATAGCACGCTACTCCGAAATCCATAAAGGATTAATGTGAATTAGTATAGTGAAATATGAAATTAACTTGAGAGGTGCACATGTAAGTTTGTTATTTGGATTGAAAAGGATAGTGGAGGTATAGAAGGATTTAGACTTTTTTTTTGGGTGGTCACAGCAGTAGGAGGAGGCTTGGAATGAGTAAAAGGAATGTGGAGGTGAAAGAGACATAGAAAAGGTTTTAGAAAGCCTTGTTTTGGGGATATGATTAGTAAAAGAGCAGGGAAGAGTCTAGACAGGGTTATTTTGGGGTTATAGTTGTGGTATGGGGTTTGGGATGAATGAGAGCAGAGGTAAGGGATATAGTGATAGAGGTATAGGGTGAGAAATAGGGTAGTGCATTGTAAAGAGTAGTAGAAAGAGGTTTAAGATGAGTCAGAGTTGAGGTAGAGGATATATTGAGAGAGGTATAGGGTGAGAACTAGGGTAGTGTATTGGACATGCTTAATTAGAAGAAAGTAATAAATATATAGATTCAAAAGTATATAGAAGGTATATAGATGCATAAAGGAAGTAAGTACATGTAGATTAAAGATGCATTAAACAATGGCGCTGTGGCTGAGACGGACTGTGCTTGGGGGGTGGTGTGGCGGGGTGGCCCCGTGGATGGAATGTCCCCAGAAGTGACTGGAGGCATGGTGCAACCTAAACGAACCAAAATGGGGCAGCAGGCGAATTCCGGGCCACAGCTTGCTGAAATGGGGCAGCTGGAAGCACACACTGAACGCATTCTGGCAGCGATCAAGGACATCAAAGTGGCTCTTGAATACAAAATCAAAACCTTGAATTTAGACCTGAGGCTCCTTCGCGTCAGTCATAAGAAACTGGCTGAGAAAGTGTCTGACACAGAAAAAGGACTGCCCCACACCACACCTGTGGTCAAATACAATACAGCCCAGTTACGTAAGCTTCATACAGAGGTCAAGACCCTCACAGAGTGCCAAGATGATACGGAGGGCAGCTCAAGGAGCAACAGTGTGCGCATCGTTGGAGTCCCTGAAAAGAATGAGGGCCCTAGTGTTAATCTCTTTGTGGAAAAATTTCTTATGGAAACTGTGCTGACTGGGCGAGCTGCGACGCTCTACACTGTGGAAAGGGGTCACAGAGTACCAAGGTGGCCCCCGCTTCCGTGGGCCCCCGTCCGATCATAGCATTCTGCAGGTGGCATGTACACATGGCCCATGAACAATGGAGGGCAGCTCAGTGAATATCTACCCAGACTATACAAATACAGTTCAGAGACAGCGGGAGACGTTCCTGCCGGTGAAAGGCCAGCTCCATACTCTGGGTCTTAAATACACCCTACTCTTCTCGGCAAAGCTCTGTGTTTCTACCTCAGACAAATCTTGGTTCTTCATGATGGCAGGCAATGGTTGGAGGAGCAACCCCATCCACCACCTAAACCTGAGACAGGGGCTCCCTGGCCAGGGCCCTGAGAACACCCTCTGCTAGGTGCGTTGGCAGGGTACTATGACTCCAACAAAGGATCAGGCCTGCGGGGAGAGAGCTTGTGTGGTGCAAGATGTACACATGAGGAGCCTGTGGGCAATGAACAACTAGTGGGCAGCCCTTTGAAGGATTGGCTTTGAGGCTGATGTGGGGTAGCCGGAGGGTTCGGGCCAGCCGGTGGTCTCTCCAATGACTGCAGAGGACCTGCTCCAGCCCCCTAGGCAGAGAACTGTATGTAGCAGCAGGGGGGCCTCGGCTACGAGATGACGGGGACAATGTTCCCTCTGGGAGACAGTAGAACTGGCCTGCGTGAAGATGGCCACCCTCCCGACCTAACAAGTACCTTTTTATATTTTGTAGAAGATTTTACACCATGTTTTGGAGCGGAGGGGCAGGCATCTTGAGTGTTGAAGAGGTGGTTAGTTGGAAGCTCGCTGCACAAGATGATAGGGTGGGGGGATAGTTTGGGAGCTAGGGGGAATTCTGGAGCCTGGCATACTTATGGAGTAGATACACATACACTAACACAGGCAGACTTGTACATTACACATAGACACCACATATGTGATGCACGGAAAAGAGGACACCTCATTGAACTTTCTGTCGTGGAATGTAAATGGGCTGTGCAATAAAGTGAAGAGAGGGGTGGTTTGGAAGTTTGTAACACAACATGCTCCAGACGTCATGCTTTTGTAGGTGACCCACTTGTTAGGAAATAAGGGAGTGGAAAATACACTGTGCTGGCACATGCTGGCTTTTCTAAGGGTGCGATTGGTGCATGCATCATGATTCGAAAATGTGTTCCCTTCCATGTTTTAGGTACATGGGAGGGCTCCCAGGGCTGCTAGGTGGTGGTCTGCAGCAACTGGCAAGTGAAGGAGGTGTGGATTGCTTCTTGGTATCTTCTGTCAGGCCTACATCCGAACGGGCTAGAGGCGATGGGGAATTGGATCCTGCAAGTGGCAGATGTTTTTGGTGGTGACTGGTGGAGATTATGATCTTACATTGCTGGGTGACCTGGACAGAGTTGTATCAGGGAGGCACGCCCTCGGGCAAACATCAGGTTGGGGATATTTATGGATGCTCTGGGGTTCGTTGGCCTGTGGAGTTCCACGTACCCTCACAAGCAGCTGCACTTTTACTCTACCAATAAAATGGCATTTATTTACAGATTTGATTACTTTCCGGTCCCGGCAGGATGCCAGTCATTGTCACGCCCTTGGGTACCTGCTGCAAGGTATCTCGGATGACTCCCCACTTAAGATGCACCTCACCAGTCCCATCCTCTTACTCACAGGGGTTGGTCGCTTGATCCCTGGGTCTTGGCGTACTGGACCTCCAAGTATTTAGTGCAAGAGGCAACCAAATTATATTTTGGGAAGAACAAAGAATCTGTACCCTTCACCATTACTGTTTGGGAAGCATATAAAACAGTGGTAAGACACCAGTTGACAGCGCAAGTGGCGGGGCAAAAACCAGAGAAAGAGGAGCGCAAGTTAGAAGAGCAGTTGGTGGAAGGAGAACCCCAAAATGTGACCCAGCTCAACCCACAATTAGCAACTGCTATTGACACCAAATGGGAGCAATATTTATGGCTCGTGCACCAAGAGCCAAGGCAATCTAATATGATTAACAGCATAAATTATATGAGATGGGGAATAAGGTAAGGAAGTTGCTGGCGTGGCTCGCAAGGCGGGAGGCAGGGCAGAGGTGGGTACACAAGGTGGCTACACCTGCTGGACAAGAGGGGGAATCCTGGTTGAAATAGCATCTCTACGCTCCTCCATCTAGACACCTCAGTCATAAATGACTTGGGGGAATTTCTGGCTGACTTCCCCCTACCAATACTTGGAGAGAAAGTGGTGAAGCTTCTGGAGGAAGGAACCTGGAAGGAGGAGATTGCGGGGCTTTGTCTCAGAATAACAATGTGAAAGCCCCCCAGACCAAAAGGCTTCCCCCCCTAAATTGTTTTAAATGTGTTATGAGCCAGGTAGTAAAGCAGCTATGGGCTATGCTTTGCGAGTTCAAACAGAAGGGGGAACTGCCGGAGGACCTGCGGCAGGCAACAGTGGTTCTTATCCACAAGAAAGGGCTCCCTCCCACCCAATGTTCCTCCTATAGCCTAAATTCACCCCTAAACATGGAAGTGAAATTACTGGTGAAAGTGTTGGTGAATTGCTTGATGTGGGGCATACATCAGGTAGTGGCGCAGGACCAATCCGGTTTTATGCCCTGTAGGTCAACCTGGCACAATCTTCGGCATCTGTTCGGTGAGGGAGCGGGGACTGGGAGAACCTGCAGCACCATTGGCCCTGAACGCAGAGAAGGCGTTTGACTCAGTGGAATGGCCTGATCTATAGGCAGTATTGGAACTGATGGACTTCAGCCCCTCCTTCTGGGCCTGGGTACAATTGCTCTGCACAAAACGTATGGCCCGGGTGCAGGTTAATAGGGCAGTGTCAGCAGGGTCCCTTCTTTGGGAGAGAGACTCAATAGGGATATCCCCTGTCCCCTCTCCTCTTAGCAATAGCAGCAGAGCCGGTGGCCTGTGATTGCGGTGGGACCACAATTGGAAGCATGTGGTGTTGCTTTACGCAGATAATGTTCTCCTGTACCTGACGGACCAAGAAGACTCCCTCAACAGCATTCTGTAAACCTATTGGGTGTTTGGGTACTATTCAGTCCCTCTCTGGGGAGAACAGACACTCAAGAGGTATATGCTCTTATTCTGCAATCTAGCCCTGATAGTGACACAGAGACGTGATACAGAAATGGGGCAGAGAGGGGAGCCCAACTGGACAGCAGTGGGACTATTATATGAACGGGGTGCATGAGGGCGAAGGAGCAAATCTTGCACATGTTCGCCTTAACTAATTCGCTTAAGTATGGAGATCATGGAAAGGGGTGGATGACGCCTTATTGGACAGTTAATGAGTTGGGAGGAGAAATACGCCCACTGGAGCCACAGGACTCAAGCTTGGTACTATGGCATTTGTCTATCACATGCTGTGGCTGGATTGTGTATTTTATATTCAGGGATTATATGGGGAGTTGTGTTGCTGATGGGGGTTGGGGGGGGAAGTTGGTATGGTAATAACAGTTTGTCGATTGTGCTAAGATGTAATAAAAATATCATGTTTTAAAGCTCCTGTGGCATGATGAGTTAAGATGGGAAAAAACAAAAATCAGAGCTGTTCTGAGCAGGGGGTCCAAAATCATGTTTGGTCCAGAGCCTCCAACATCTCTAAACTTTTCCTGCCCAGGACCCCGCAGCAATGAGAGTAGGCAGGGCTCCAAGAACAGTTCAGTGAAACAGGCAAGCGAAGGTGCTCCAAGCACTGAGGGCAGGAGCGGGCCCTGGATCACCCTAGGGCAGCCAGCCTCTTTTCCCCGAATATCCCAGACTCCCCATCTCCACCCTTTCTTTCCCATAACACGCAGGGGAGAGGGTGACTAGGGTCCCCAAAAGACTGAAAGCAAGAGTGGGCCACAAAACACCATAAGGCAGCCAGCCCCTGTCCCCCGAATCCCTAGGCTCCGCATCTCTGCCTCTTCTTCCTCATAACAAGAGGGTAGCTTGTGCCCCTACAACACTCCCGGTAAGAGTGGGCAACACTGCTAAACCTCTGCAATGTCCAACTTTCCATTATCACGTCACACAACACTTTGGGACTCTGCAGTCACAGTGAGAAGGTGTTGACACTTAGAAGACATCAGAAAATGTTTGTTGCGTCGTGGGTGGCTAGCAGTCATGCAGTTCATTTTTGGGTGCTTTTAATTCTAAATTACCCTCCTGTCAATCAGTCATTAAGAAGACATAGCTCAACTGGAGTTTGAGATTAGTGAGTGCTGTTACTATGCACTCTGTTTACCACTTCCTGGAATAAGTTGGTTCACTATTGCAACCTTTGAGAGACAGTTCAGGATCAAATCTCTTTTTTTATTGGCAGACCAAATAAAGAAACAATTACACAGCATGCCGCGTACAACCTGAACCGGGCTGGGCGTGAAATGTAACTGCTTGTGGGTGAACAATACCAAATCTATAAAGCTCTGTTATCGCAATGTAACCCCAGTAATACACAGCTTTCGCCTACAACCCACAATGGGCCGGCCGCAGACAGAGGACAAGTGAATAAGAGACACTGGGGCCTCGTTAGCGTGTGCAGTGAACAACGTGCTTGATGCTCTCTCCAAGCAATCTCCGTGTGGTGTTGCTGCATGCTGCAGTTTGGTGTACATGCCAAAGAGTAAAGGTAGAACAAAAAAAGGTAAAAATAGCCCAGAATGAGAAACCATCCACCCCCTTGGTCCCCCCCTTTCCCCCTCCGACTGGGCCAATCCGCCAATGTTAAGTGCCTTGCTCAATTGGTGTCCGTCAAGTGCCATCCACCTCACGCCGCCCCAACTCTTCCTGCGCAGTGGGCCGCAACCTAAGAATGCACAGATAAGAAGGGCATGTCAATTCCCTAAACTCTCTGGACAAGATCGCAATGAAGGGAGACAAGATTTTTGTGTATGATGAAGGGTCAGTGCCAGTAGCCATCAACAGCCTCTCCATCCCTCGCAGGGACCAAAGCTGGTGAAGCCATTGCCTGTGGTCAGGGACTTTCTCTGGTCCCCAATTGGCCAGAAGAAGCCTATGTGCAGCGTTTATGGCCAGTGCAATCTGATGTCCCCTAGTGGACGGAAGAGGATATGTGAGTGTGTTAAGGAGCCCCATGATCTCATAAGCGGGGAACCGCAGGATCTCAGTGTTAAAGGCTCTATCAATGTCTTTCAGTTCTAGATCACAGAATCTAGAAAGCTTTGAACAGTGCCATAAAAGATGCAGCAGCGTCCCTTGGTTGCTACAGCCCCGCCAGCATTGGCCATCACACTGTGTATTCCATCTTTGGATGCGTGCAGGAGTGTAGTACCAGTATGAGCTAATTTTGTATGCTGTTTCAGTGTGCCCTGTATTGTGTGCCATGTGGTGCACTCTATAAATGATGTCTTCCCATTCTTTGTCTGAAAGGGCTCGACCAGGTTCTAACTACCAGCGGGTCTGGCCTAGGGACCTGTGGTCACGGAGTGCCTTCATCAGGAGGCGATAGATTTCAGAAATGAGCTTCTATCGTCTGCTTTAAGAAATAGCCATTTCTAAAAGGGGGTCATGGGTCTGCTGGCATTAGGCCGAGTCTCAGGACTGAACAACCAATGTGTCAGCCGTGTATGAGTAAAACGGTCCTTCTATAGTAAGGAATAGTGGGTCTTGAGTTGATCAAAAGGGATGGGACCTTCGTGATCAAAAATGCAACCAATCCGATTGCATCCTCCCACCACCCAGTGCTTTGCAATGCCAGCAGTCATACCCGGGGGGAACTCCTGCCTCCGCAACCCTGTCCCATACTTTCAGCATTAGACTGGTCACCGGGGATGAGTACAGACCACATGATCTATGGTAGCCAAGCCTCGCACCAGATGTGTGCACCCACCACTGTTTGGTCCATGAAGACCCAGTGCTTCTCTGTCATAGGGCGGTTCCACTACACTGGATATTGCAGCTGCACAGCTTGGTAGTAATGCAGGACATTAGGTACAGCAAGGCCCCCTTCTTGTTTTGCTTGTTGCAGCATCTGCTTTTGCAATCTGGTCATTGTTTTCCCCCACATAAAACGGTCAATCTCTCTTTAGAGATTGGAAATCGCGCCGGGAGGGACCAAGGAAGGACATTATCTTCAATGCAGCTATGCTGCCCAACCACAAGAGGGGCAGTCGTTGCCATTGCACTAAATCCCTGTGAATTTGAGTCAAGAGTCTGGTGTAGTTAGCCGGTGCATTTTTCGTGATACTCCACGCAAGAGCAAGACCTAGGTAGGGGAGATCTGCTTCAACTCACTGAAAGTCAAACTGGGAACGTAACTTTTTTTCTGTGGCAGGGAAAGATTTAAAATCTGCGACTTATGCGAGATGACCCCGAAGCCTGATACTGCACCATCAGCTCCGAGACATGGCTGGGAGCGAAGACAGTGGCCGGGTGATAGAGATGATGATGTCATCTGCATAGAGACTGATCAGATGATGATCGTCCCAAAACTGAATGCCCGTCGCTTTCGGGTTGCCCTCAACCTCTGCGCAAATGGCCCCATGTACAAGGCAAAAAGAAGCAGAGAGAGTTGGCAAACCTGCCGCGTGCCTCGCTCAATGGCAGACCCAGGGGAACTCGCCCCATTGATCCGTACCACGGTGCTTGGGGTGCTATAAATGCTTTGAATCCACTTCTCAAACCGTCGACTTACTCCAAAGCATTGAAGAGTTGCAAATAGATAAGGCCAGTGCACTCAGTCAAATGCCTTTTAGGCATCAACAGCCAGCAGCAAAGCCTGTTCCCGTGAGCGATGCACCTTGTCAATAAGATGGCAAATGCCTTTGGTATTGTCCCAACATTGGCAGGAGGGGATAAACCCCACCTGATCAGGGTCTACAAGACCAGGTTTTAAAGGGTTAAGATGTTGGGCTAGAACTCAGAACAACAATTTAGCATCCACATTTGGAAGGGAGATGGGACGATACGAGCCTGAAGCATCAACTCCATTTATTTGCCTGTATCGGGAAAAAGATTTAAAGAGGCAATTCGGAAATGGGGCCAGCTCCCAGCAAAACGTCTTATAGAATGTCCTACTGAACCCATCCGGGCCCGGCGATTTCATTGGCTTCAGTCGAGCAATCGCCAATATTACCTCTTCTATTTGAATAGGCTAGTAAAGTGCCTCTGTTTTTGCAGGTGGGAGAGGTGTGACCACCTCCGTCCGGGCGTATGTAAAGTGGTCCATTACCATTGTGGGTTCACTCACGTACAGCTCGGCGTAAAATGCCTGGAACTCTGCCGCTATGCTGGATGCATCTGTCGCCTCAGGCAGTAGGCAGGAGCAACGTTTTGTCACTCATGTATATTTCATATGTGACACTTTGGAGGTAACAAGCTGCACTCATAGGATGGGGGTTGTTGTGGTTATTTAAATGTAAGTGGGGAGTGTATATATATATGAGGGCAAACAGTCAGTTGTCATTCAGATATTGTACTTAAATGTGGACAGATGTTCTTGTCGAAATAATCTATAATTTCATAGAGAAGACGTTTCTTTGAGTTGTCTCTTTTCCAGGATTTATTTGTCTCCCACTTCCTACAGTTACCTTGGGGCTTGAGTTATAGTTACTTGAGATAACTTTAAGTGCTGAATTTCTGTGGTTTTGTGTGTGTAAAATCTGAACCTAACTAGAACGCCCCTGTAGTGAATTACATATATATAAATAGCTTGTCGATATTTGATACATGAATAGGTGTTTCCTGGGGGATATGGATAGGGAAACACAAGAGAGAGCAACCATATAGTAGCCGTGGAGATAAAGTAGAAAACATTTTCATTGGTCCATTGAGGAGATCCTGGGGAGATGCACTGGATAGAAGCTCAGTTTCTTCTCAGCTCCCCCCACCTTTGGTTATTGCTTCGCTCTTTGTCCTGAAACTCAAACCCGAATTGACCCTGGTCCCTGGGCGGCAGTGAAATTGACGGCGGCGGTCCCGCTTCGCGGGAGACCGCAGGAGGAGGAAACGCGCACTACGCACCTTGCCATTTCTCCAGAGGCCCTGACCTAAAGGCACCCAGCACTTTGACCCTGGTCCCTGGGCGGCAGTGAAATTGACGGCGGCGGTCCCGCTTCTCGGGAGACCGCAGGAGGAGGAAACGCGCACTACGCACCTTGCCATTTCTCCAGAGGCCCTGACCTAAAGGCACCCAGCACTTTGACCCTGGTCCCTGGGCGGCAGTGAAATTGACGGCGGCGGTCCCGCTTCGCGGGAGACCGCAGGAGGAGGAAACGCGCACTACGCACCTTGCCATTTCTCCAGAGGCCCTGACCTAAAGGCACCCAGCACTTTGACCCTGGTCCCTGGGCGGCAGTGAAATTGACGGCGGCGGTCCCGCTTCGCGGGAGACCGCAGGAGGAGGAAACGTGCACTACGCACCTTGCCATTTCTCCAGAGGCCCTGACCTAAAGGCACCCAGCACTTTGACCCTGGTCCCTGGGCGGCAGTGAAATTGATGGCGGCGGTCCCGCTTCGCGGGAGACCGCAGGAGGAGGAAACGCGCACTACGCACCTTGCCATTTCTCCAGAGGCCCTGACCTAAAGGCACCCAGCACTTTGACCCTGGTCCCTGGGCGGCAGTGAAATTGACGGCGGCGGTCCCGCTTCGCGGGAGACCGCAGGAGGAGGAAACGCGCACTACGCACCTTGCCATTTCTCCAGAGGCCCTGACCTAAAGGCACCCAGCACTTTGACCCTGGTCCCTGGGCGGCAGTGAAATTGACGGCGGCGGTCCCGCTTCGCGGGAGACCGCAGGAGGAGGAAACGCGCACTACGCACCTTGCCATTTCTCCAGAGGCCCTGACCTAAAGGCACCCAGCACTCTGACCCTGGTCCCCGGGAGATGCACTGGATAGAAGCTCAGTTTCTTCTCAGCTCCCCCCACATTTGGTTATTGCTTCGCTCTTTGTCCTGAAACTCAAACCCGAATTGAATATGAACAAGATAACCAAGTTAAACTTTCCTTCTATTTATGGAACCTCCTCTGGATTTATCACGTAAAATGGCT
Organism: Triturus cristatus; assembly: GCF_964204655.1. Classification (NCBI taxonomy): domain Eukaryota; kingdom Metazoa; phylum Chordata; class Amphibia; order Caudata; family Salamandridae; genus Triturus; species Triturus cristatus. The sequence goes on along the minus strand of NC_140591.1, from coordinate 75,124,467 downwards.
CATATGGTCCGTGCCTAACTTTTCAATTCCGCCATTTTAGTTCTACCAGTTCTTTTGTGGCCGCAGGAGGAGGAAACGCGCACTACGCACCTTGCCATTTCTCCAGAGGCCCTGACCTAAAGGCACCCAGCACTTTGACCCTGGTCCCTGGGCGGCAGTGAAATTGACGGCGGCGGTCCCGCTTCGCGGGAGACCGCAGGAGGAGGAAACGCGCACTACGCACCTTGCCATTTCTCCAGAGGCCCTGACCTAAAGGCACCCAGCACTTTGACCCTGGTCCCTGGGCGGCAGTGAAATTGACGGCGGCGGTCCCGCTTCGCGGGAGACCGCAGGAGGAGGAAACGCGCACTACGCACCTTGCCATTTCTCCAGAGGCCCTGACCTAAAGGCACCCAGCACTTTGACCCTGGTCCCTGGGCGGCAGTGAAATTGACGGCGGCGGTCCCGCTTCGCGGGAGACCGCAGGAGGAGGAAACGCGCACTACGCACCTTGCCATTTCTCCAGAGGCCCTGACCTAAAGGCACCCAGCACTTTGACCCTGGTCCCTGGGCGGCAGTGAAATTGACGGCGGCGGTCCCGCTTCGCGGGAGACCGCAGGAGGAGGAAACGCGCACTACGCACCTTGCCATTTCTCCAGAGGCCCTGACCTAAAGGCACCCAGCACTCTGACCCTGGTCCCTGGGCGGCAGTGAAATTGACGGCGGCGGTCCCGCTTCGCGGGACGCGCGCGGGCGAAGACCGGGCCAAGACGGGCCCGTCTTAGCCCGTCATAGCCAGGCATAGACTGGTCTGGGCCTATGACTTTGGATTTTGTCCCTTCAACATCTGAACATCCTTGTTCTACCAGCTAAGTGGTTGTTATACTGCTTCTTATTAAACGCCTGACTGTATGTGTGATAGAAATTGCCGTTTAGTTTTGACTCTGAGGTACATGCTAAATTGCTTTCTTGCTTCTCGATTTTAGCGTCATTTTACCTCTATTTGTTGGAGATTCGCGAGTTTATCTGAGCTTCCACCCTGCTTCTACCCTGTGGCATTGCTCTTCCTCATTGTCTGCTCTATTATACTTTAGCCTTATTGTCTCCCCTATAGAGATTTCCCACAATGGTTAAGAGAAAAGCCCCAAGTTCCCAGACTAAGGAACTGACAAAAGCGGGGGAGGGACCCTGCGCCTCTATTTTAAATTATCTAACGGGTGCGATGGGGGCCCTGGAGGAGCAAATAGTGTCGGTCGAAGAAGCCATCTCTCGCGATGGCACGGTCGTCACAGTCTGCTCAGGGGACTTACCGGTAAACCATAGTAATCAATCGGTAGTTGACCATATTGTGACGAGTAATGGGTGTGTACAAGACACTTCAGAACATATATCCTTTTCTGAACAGGACGTTGAACTACAACCACCCTCTAAACGTCCAAAAAACCCAATTACAAACTTATGCTTAGCGGTAGATTCAATACTGAGGGCTAAAGTTAACCCACCCAAACTCGGTCCCAAGGGAACTAACAAGCCCCCTGCAAATAAATTTAAAAAAGCATCGCGTAATTTGGAACTTACTCCGGCTCATAAACCACCTCAGGCTAGTTTATTAGCAATTCAAACCAAGTTAGAGGCAATGGATAGCTTTATTAGGGATTCCCTTAGTAACATCTCCACAAGGCTTGGTGTAATTGAAGAGATTATATTTAAACATCCCGAGCACGCGATTACTCCTGAAGCGCTGACATCTAAATCCACCGTATCCATAAACCAGCCATATAAAGACAAGGCCGAGATCACATCTAGATCTAACAACACACAGCCGAACAACTATAGACATCAAGATGTGTGTCCACCTACATCGCAGGGTAGCACTTCAAATCATTTACATCAAAGGCAAACCCTGGCAGACCACAATATTGGTGACGCTAGTAGACACAATATAGTTCCAGCTGTAAACCCAGTGACTGCACAAACTGCCCTTTTCCTAGATTTACCGCCTCCCGCGACACCCTACACTGTGATTCTAACTAACGTGCCAAAACTTAGAGTAGCCCAGCACGAACCCTGGCAGGAGTTAAGAAACAAATCCTTAGCGTGGCTGGGTTCCAGGATCGGTGAAACAGGCAGACTGTTTGCGGAATTCAAAATGGTAAGAAGGGTGGGATGGGTTGGAAGACATTCTAAAATTTTGCCAGGCGACTGTGTGGTTTTGAGCTTCAAGACGCCTCAATTTGTCCAATGGATCTTGGGCTCCATGGAATATCACTCACTGACCCCAGGCAATATTGGTGTGGTTCCCCTGGGTTTCTTTTATAAGCCTAGTGCCACAGGGAAAAGAGCTCCAAATAAAGACTCCGGCTATTCATATCCCATACATACATATAACCGATTTGAGTCCTTGCCCTCTCTAGAAGATGTAGATTGACATAGTAGACTGGTCAAGCAAGGGGACAATTTGGATCAAACACCTGGGGTGGTGCCATCTTATAGCACAGATGAAACTTGCATGCCAGTTCTCGATAATAATGTACGGCGAGGTGACACGGTTTGTACAATACCTCTCCGTCCTGTTTTAGCGGGTAGATCAAGCTCAGACCCAATAATTCCCAAAACTACCCTAGTATCTGACATCATGACCTCAGGTCCCCAACCTTGTATGTCACAGTCGTCACCTCTGAAAATTGTGGGACATGACGGTGAGGGGGAGAATGCAAGAGCCGACCCTAAAGGTCTTCAAATTGCTTACTGGAATGTAGCAGGATTGAAATCGAAATTGTCAAATGGTATCTGGTCGGATTTCATACGGAACTTCGATATTCTTTGTCTACAGGAAACTTGGTTAGTGGAAACTGTTCATCTGGCTGGTTTTAGAACTTTTTTTACACCAGCAGTTCCATCCTCTTCCGGTAGAGCAAAGGGTGGCCTTTGTGTTTATATTTCTAACTTATTGAACTTTGATAAATGTAATTTCATTGATGGCCCCCATTATCAAATTATCGGCCTTACTTGTGATCGTCATTTGAAATTGATAGTGGTAAATTTTTATAATAATGTTCCTCAGCCACTATTTGTAAGCACTATGAAAACCCTTTTAGAAAAGCTGGAGTGGATTCAGGACTCCCAGGACAAGGATGTAGTCCTTTTGTGGGGGGGAGATTTTAACTGCCCATTATGTGAACATACAGGTAAAGGGTTATGTGGTTTAACTCATGATCAAAATGATGAAGATTGTCTGCCACATTTTGCACACACAATCCAAGGAGAGTTACTTAATGATGTTTTATCAACATTGGATTTGGGCTTTTGTAACATGCTAACTACCCCCTCAACTGCGTTCTCTCCAACATTTAATGGTCGTGGTGCCACTTCCACAATAGATTTTATATTGTTGCACAATAGGCACTCCTCAAGAGTTATGAATTTTTATACACATGACCTAGCCCTTAGTGAGCACTTCCCACTAAGTACATGTCTGATGATGAAGCCCCATCTATCTGGTAAGAGGGGTAGAGATCTTAACAACATTGATAACATCAACCTCACCAGACAGAATGGATACGTACTAAGATGGGAACGAGTTAATCCTGAAGCATTTCTGGGTACATTAGTCAGTGATTGTTATAGTAATATTGTAAACTGTCTACAAGATCCAGGTGATTATAGAGCCATTTTGGAGAATTTCTTAATAATAGGAAAATCTATTAAAAAGGCTCTCTTTGTTGAATCTAACAAAAGTAAGGCTATAAAGTCTGGGTGGTTTGACCACATATGCACCAAAGCATATTCAAAGCTGAAGCAAGTGCTACATGCCAACCCTAAAAACCCGATTGATGTTTCTAATGCTAGGAGGGAATATAAAATCGCCTTGAAAAACAGGAAATTGGAAGTAAAAAAGTCACTGTGGTCTACTCTTCAGGAAGCGGCCTTATCGAAAGACTCGGCGGCCTTTTGGAAGGCCGTCAATGCTCCATTCCTAATTAATCAGAATGGGGCCAACATCAAGATTGCAATACCTGAAAAGGAATGGATTAGTCATTATATGCAGCTCTATAGTTGTCCTATCGACACTGAAGACGCCCCAGGACTAGTGGATTTTGAGAAGTCACAGCAAGGTGCAGAATGCGCAACTCATCTGGTATTTGAGCTCCATGAGGTAAATGAGGCTATTTTGGCTAGTCAATGGGGCAAGGCACCAGGGCCGGATGGCATTCCTGCGGACCTTTTTAAATGTAATCCTGATTTATGGGGACCTCTTTTAACCCTACTTTTTAATGCCTCTAGTGCGTTAAGTCTTCCTCCTACCTGGTTGGTCTCTATTTTAGTACCCATTTTTAAAAAAGGTGATAGAGCTAACCCGGCATGCTATCGTCCAATTTCCCTGTTAGACTCTTCTATGAAAATTGCTGGTCGAGTGGTTTTAAACAGATTACAAGAATGGGCTGAAGACTCGGGGATTTTAAGTGATATTCAATACGGATTTCGCAAGGGTATGGGGACAGTGGACCAGAGCCTCAATTTAAATCTTTTAATTAATAAGTACACGACAGCAAAAAGGGGCAATTTATATTTAGCCTTCGTCGATTTATCATCAGCATTCGACTGTGTCGTCCATGACAAGCTATGGGCAATCCTAGAAGACTTAGGTGTGGATATTCCCCTAATTTCTTTTCTTAAACAGCTCTACGCAGGGGCCAAGGCAAGGGTGAGGTACGGGACTGAGGGTCAATGTACTACTGATTTTAGGATTGGAAAGGGAGTGAGACAGGGCTGTGTTCTCGCTCCCTTCCTTTTTAATCTTTATATTAATGGTTTAGGTAAACATTTAGTACACAATTGTATTGACCTTCCTCAAATAGATTCTAGACCCATTCCGGCTCTACTATATGCTGATGACGCCGTGTTAATGGCCCGTACTCCCCTTGCCCTACAACGTGTCGTCACTGCTTTTGAGAAGTATATGTCCAATCTGGGACTCACCATTAATGTTACTAAAACATTTGCTATGTTTTGCGGCATTAGTCAGAGTAGGATCCCTAAGACCATCTTTGTATATGACAAACCTATAGAGTACACTAAATCATTTGCCTATCTGGGCATTTTATTTGATAACAAATTGAGTTGGCATCAAGCTGTGAAAGCTAGGAGGATCCTGTTCGCTAGAACAGTGACTGCCCTACATAATTTTAGTAAAATGTTGGGCAAAAGGCCCCCACATGAATTGCTAAAAATTTATAATGCCAAATGCGTCTCTGTTGCCACCTATGGAGCAGGTGTCTGGGGGGTCGTTGATGTCACTATTTCACAGATGGTGGAAAATAAATTTTTAAGGTTTTTATTGGCGGTTCCAGAGTCCATCTCAACTTACTCATGCCACGTAGAACTAGGAATTGGTTATCTAGAAGACATTATTAAAATACAACCAATACTCGAGTGGCACAGGATTTGGACCTCGGATAATCTGGCTCTGAACCGTTCCATAATCCTTGACCTTTTAAATTTGGAAGGGGTCTTAAAGATCAGTTGGCTAACATATATCAAATCATTCTGTGGCAAATTAGATCATTGTGAGTTTTACGATAACCCCACAACCTTGGCTCGGATAGCGAGAAAAGATCTGAAAAAACTGTGTTTGGACTATCTAAATGACTGCAGATTGGCCATTGAACTGAGGAAAACATCGGTCCAGAGCCACCAGCTGATTTCTACTCATTTATCAATTCAACCATATATAAAATTAGTAGATGGTGACTTTGATAGGTTTTTGTTAGTTCGATTTCGCCTGGGAATTATTCACAGGCTACTAAGTTTCCCGGAACGGAATGACTGGTCCAAACAATTATGCAACTGTCCTTGCGACGATATTTCGACTCAATCTACACTGCATGTTGTACTTCTGTGTAAATTCTATTCTATTCCTAGGAAAAGATGGATTCTGCCAGTTTTGAAACTGTTTGGCCTCAGGCACTGCCGACCTGCACTTATTGCCCTGCAAATGCTAGATACTGTCTTTGCTGTAGCTTCAGTCAATGCTTTTTTAAAATTCATTTTCAAATCAAGGAATCAGTTGTTAATGTAGACATTCTTTGTGTTTTTAACTTGAATTGTGTTATCCATGCTTTTATGATTATTGATTTTAATCGAATAAAGCTGTATTTGATTTGATTTGTGGCCGATACTGTCGGAAGCTTGTTTGCATTTATGGAAATCTAATAACAGTTGAGTCGTGTATGACTTCAGCATTCTGACACCATTTTAATTGGGGGCACCAAGGATGATGTTCTGTGGGGTGTTTCAAACCAATAGGAAGGAATAAATATTTCTCCTTTGGACATAAATGATGAGAGTTTCAGTCTGATGTATTGTACATCCATGAGGCATGATATTGACTAGGGAGCGTTGTGGGGGTATTCCTCCTAAGTGCCCTAGATTGTGTCCACGTCATCTTGATGGCAGTTAAGAAGGTTCATCCTACTTAGGTAGATGCTAAGGCCCTGATTATGACTATGCCACTTTTTACTGAGGGGGATACTGGCAGGCTGGATTCCCCAGTTTCAACTGGTTTCCCTGCACCAAAAAACGGCAACTACGAGTTTTCTCTCTATGGTAGGAAGTAAGCACACGGACCCGGAGATACCTTGTCCTTTTTAGTGTTCCCCAATTCAGGACAGGAAACTGCAAATATTTTCCACCTACTATGTTAGTGGGAGAGCTGGTGGGAGTTGGGGCACCTTGGTGGAGGGCCAGGAGGTCAGGACAGGTTTGCACCTGTCAGGTGGGAGCACTGGCCATGGCCCCCATCCTGCAGCATGATAGGGGGTACAGACAATACAATGTCCCCTGTCCCTGCAGCTTGAAGCAGAGGTCCCAAGTCTCTAAGCCCAGAATAGCAGATTCCGAGTTTGCAGACCAGATAATTCCAGGCCCACAGACACTAGGAATTGCCAGGGCCAAAACGTGTCAGTAATACCGTCAACAATGTACTATCGCAGTCAGGACCAGAAACACCTCTGGGAGGAAACTCTGACGCAGCCTAATGTCTTCCTGGAAGGAAGGTTGGGAATGATTTAACACGCATGGCATGGCCAAGCCTTGGTAGACAAGGGGTCAAGGAAAACAGTCGAGGGACGAGTAAAGATTAGATATGCCAGTCCCTTGAAGAATGCTAGCTGTATCAGTCTGTGGATTGAAACCCTCCCCTGTTTCCAGAGACTGACCTTTTAATCTCCAGCCAGTCGCATTGTTTGTAGCATTTGTGAAATGCCATTTCCTCTATTGTGCTTCACAAACACTGATGATAGACCCTGGGTGGATGGTACTATGGCTGCAATGTCCTTGGATGACTGGGGTCCAGAGGCAAGGACTGACGGCTTTACAAGTACTCCCTTTTGGAAGATGGAGCAGAGCCCAGCATGTTGGCAAAGGCATTGTCAAACTACTTTAAAGAGCACAATAATTGGGAAATAACAAAGTCTCTTCGCAGTGGATTTAGAGCTACAACCAGTGGTAATCTGAGATCTGGAGGAGCTGCCAGGAAAGGGGTGAGGCAGTGATTGAAAAGGAGGTTGTGATTAGATCATGGAGCTTGAGTGAAAAATAGGAAAGGGAGAGGAGATCGTTGAAGAGGTTTCAGACTAATACAGTTGACAACGAGATAAATGTAATTAATCTTCATATCTGACAAGGCCAAGAAGCTAAGGCTTACTAAGCATAACCATTATGAAAAAGGAAGAATTATCCTGAAAACCTCATTGCCAAAAGGCTTCAGGATCAAAGAAGGGAAAGAGCGCGTAGAATTGTAAAGGAGGGGGTTGTGGTTCATAACAATATAGAACGGTTCCCCCCTTTGATAATCTTATATTGTGTTTGACTTGAATGTATTTTCCTTGGGTGTGCCTGTGTCAGAGGGATGTGTGTTCTTGTGTTGCATTGAATCACATTCAAAGTGGAATACATTTATTTTCACTGTATTTTGCGTCAGGAACTGTAGCAGGTGTTCGTATATTGTAACATGAAATATACATTTTGAATTGCCCCTGTGAGGCAAACAAAAGTATTCTGTTCATCTGTGTGCCGGAGAGTAGGTGTGATCATGGTTACAGAAAGTCATCTCTTAGAAAAACATGTAGCCTAATAATTATAGTTGTTGTCCATTTGGTAGCCATATTCTATGAATTGTTGTTGTAAAAAAGAAGCACCACTGTTGTTCACAGTACGTTCGTTGAAGAGATGTAAAAGGATTATTTCAGATGGCAGTAGACTTTTAATATGTATTTGCTGATATCTACGTATCTGATATTAGCCAGGATATTTTCTTTAGAATTCTTCAAAGGCAGCTCAGCACACAAGCTGATGATACGTTTGTTTGGCTGCCCAAGTTGTGGCACTAGAACCTTTATTCTATTAGTCCACACATTGTTCTGCTTGCGATGATGTTACTCATTTTATATGGCTTCAATGGAAGCCATTAGTGTGAATTACCCAATCGAAAACCAACAACCGGGGGAAACAAAAGTTGTGTCCCACTGGTGTGACATCACTCCTTTTCCCGTTACTTTGCCTAGGTCTATAGTCAAGGGTCAAGTGAGGAGGTGAAATTGCAACTGGTATTCTCACCCAGGTTTCCACAAACCTGAGAAACGTGGAAGAAAGGATGGCAGAGTGCTGCCTGCACCGACATCCACATTTCCCTGTGAGTCTCGGTCCCTGCAGAAGACCCCACAGGCAAAACGTTTCAGCACTGACCAGCAGGTCAATGCAGTGCTCCCAATGTGAGAGCCAAGAGCATGGGTTTGGGCAAAGAGAGAGGAGGGCTGGCACAGAGGGTAGTGGGGGTAGCAAAGTATCTTTTTATATATTTGGACAGGGGCGGGAGTGTAAATGTAGAGGGTGGTAGTGGTGGGTGGAAGGAGGCCAAGCCTTTGTTTTCAATTTGGGAGGAAGGAGAGGGTAAATGTAGAGATAATGGGGGTGGGTGGCAGGAGACCAGTCATTGGGTTTTTCAATTTACGTGGGTGGGACGTGTGTGGCTTTTATTCAAAATATGATTTTAGAAAACCTATTAAGACTGCCCCCCATATTGTCATTCCTTAAAACAGACATCACTGACATCAGAGGAGGCTAGTACTTGCAGTTGAAAATTCTTTGCATCAGTAAATGTGCTAAGTAATGAAAAAACGATAAAACCAGCTCACTGGAGAGAGAACTCAAGAACACAACTGAAAAAGTCTTGAATCTAAGGAGTAAACAAGTGGAGAATCCAGCCTCACCTGCACAAGTAATGCCCCAAAATAATGCTCATTGGTCAACCTTCAAACTATATGACCAGCATGACATTTCCAAAATTTTACTAACTATGGAACCAAATAACCATTACAACGACCCTCTGCCTGCAAAATGTTTGCCCACATTCAAAAACATGGTCATCCCCTATTGGATTAAGATAATTATTAAATAACTAGCCCAAGGATCTTTTCCTGATTGTCTAAAAACCGTCCAGGTCATCCCTCTCTTAAAAAAACCTACTGAGAACCCCTCGGACCGAAACAACTTTCGGCCGGTAACAACCATACCCTTACTATACAAAGTACTAGAAAAATGTGCTCAACAACAACTGAGTCAACACATTACTGAATTTAAGCTACTAAACGACTGCCAATCAGGGTTCAGATCAGATCACAGTACGGAAACAGCAATTATGCACATAGTAGATGACGCTCTACTTGCTCTCAACCTCAATGAAACCTGTCTTCTGGTCCTTCTTGACCTATCGTCCGCATTTGACGCAGTAAACCATCCCAAATTATCAGACCGCCTGGGGCATAGAATTGGCTTATCGGGAACAGTCCTGAAATGGTTTTATTCCTTCCTAGAGAACAGATCGCAAAGATTCCTGGTGAACAACAAACTATCCCCACCATCTCCGATTCAAATTGGGGTTCCACAAGGATCAACTATATCCCCTTCTGTACATCGAACCATTAACAGAAGTATTACAACAGGCTAACATTTCCTTCCACGTGTATGCAGACAACACTCAGCTGTATATGGAGATCTCATCACCAGAAGAGATCAACATAATGAACCAAGCACTACAGAGAACCGTGAATGGCTAGCTGGCAATCATCTTAAGCTCAACTCACAAAAAACAAGATTCCTTCTGATCTCCCCTCCTAAAAGTTCCTCCAGGATTAAGGAATTGACCAAGATGATCAGTGTGCTAAACGGTACCCCGATTCTATTAGATTCAACTAAGTCTCTTGGAATCACGCTGGATAAAGAATTAAACATGTGAACCCCGGGGGAGGAGCCTAGCGCCTGACCAAGATGGCCGCGTGAGCCTTGAGCTCCCGCGACCCTCGCGCCCTCCTGCAATTATCCTGTCCTAAATCCTGATTTTCATGCACGAAATCCTGCAGATGAGTCACAGCTGGGGCGATTGACGTTGTCCGGGCTAAGATCGCCCACCGGGAACCAAAGTTGTGCATGGCGGAAGATTGCGGCCTACCTCCGAAGGATGCCAGGGGCTTGCGTTGGCAGGATGCCCGGCCACTAATTGAACAACAGCGGCCTCGGGAGGTGTGAACTGGCGGACGGGTGCCGCTGCACTTTCACTTTTGCTTTCTCGCCCTTTGCTTGCTCTGGGTCGGGAGTGCTTCATGCCGGTCCCCTGCTGTCTAGAAGATCTCCGCTCGGCCCTGGCTGGCTGTTGACGTCCTAGTTGACCCTGTTTCCTCTGGCTGAGTGAGGGACGTCTTTTTGCGACTGACCGCCCTGCTGTTCGAGATATCGACCAAATCGGAGGCAGACAAGTCGAAGTCTAAGACTACCAGGCGGGGAGGCTATACCCAATCCAACATTATGGATCGCTATGCCCAGCAGAAGGGGTCGCCTGGTGGATCGGGACAGTCGCTGGAAGCACAGAAGGCCGATTCATCCCCAGCCTCGGAGTTATCATTGCAGGATATCAAAGGGGCGATAGATGGGATGCAATCTTCGATTGGGCGACAATTCGAGACCCTGGCGCACAAGGTGGACATGATCTTGGTTGATGTCAACTTGATTCGCGCGGACCTGGGCAAAACCAATGAGCGGGTCAAGTCCCTGGACCTCAAGACTACTGGTCTCGCAGACGATGTCTCGGAACTCCAGGCTGAGGTTCGTAAGCTACGAACCGCGAATGACCTCTCTGCCCGCCGGCTCGAAGACTTTGAAGGTCGGGCCCGGCGCAACAATGTGCGCCTTATTGGGGTCCCGGAAACTTCGGAGGAGCTCACCGTGGATTTACTCGTCGAGGACTGGTGGTGAATCATCTTGCGCCTAAGGGCCTTGGCAAGTTCTTTGCGGTGGAGCGGGCTCACCGAGTGCCTGGCGGACGGCCTAAGGTGGGAGCCCCCCCGCGGCCGATTGTCGCCCGGATCTTTAATTTTCGGGATCGAGACGCTATCCTGCAAGCATCGAGGGTGACAGGCCCGGTGCCTTTTCAGAATGCCTCTGTGAGCTTTTATCCTGACTTCACCCAGATGGTGCAGAAACAGAGGCAGAGTTTCCTGGGGGTGAAGCGGCGGCTTAGGGAGATGGACCTGAAGTATGCCATGCTTTTCCCCGCCAGGCTACGTGTGGTGTATGAGGATCGGACTTTCTTCTTCGAATCTCCGGACATGGCGGGGGACTGGTTGGATGCGCTCCCACGGCGACAGCCCGGCCGGGACCGTGTGGATGGAGCGGAAGGCGACCGGGATGGACAGAAGTGATACCCCCGGTGTCGGTCTGTTTTGACTCAGCCCCGGACAGTGACTCGTACCCTACTGCAGTAATGGGAGGGCGGCGGGGGGAAGATAGGAGCTCTTTCCTCCCTTGGGGTACTTTCTGTAGATTTGTTTTTGATAGGGCGACAGGCACACTGCAAGTTGGGGGGGCTTAGTAAGCTGACGCAGGGGTGCAGGGAGGGGGGGGGATTCGGGATGTTGGGGTTGTTGTTGGGGGTTGTTTTTTTTCTTGCAAGGCGTAGCAATGGTTGTCAGTATTGTCCGTTCGTGGTTCTCCGGGGGGGGTGGAGGTCTCTTTGTGTTTGGGGATGGGGGATAGGGGCTTAAACGTAATTAGCTGGAATGTCAATGGCTTAGGGGATCGTATTAAACGGGGGATAGTCCTGCAATTCTTGAAACGGACCTCGCCAGATGTGGTCCTCCTGCAGGAGACCCACCTTATAGGGAATACATGTTATGCACTTAACAGGAAGGGTTATAAATTCATTGCTCACTCAGGGTTTTCCTCGGGCTCCAGGGGTGCGGGCATACTTGTTAGAGCTTCCCTACCATTTGAGGTTGACTCCACCATCGCTGATGACAGGGGGCGCTTTGTGGCTGTGGCGGGGAGGAGGGCAGAACGTTGGTATTGGTTTCTGTTTATGTCCCTCCTGCCCTGCAGGCCTCCACGTTTGCTGATCTGGGCAAGGCCTTGTTGGAACTCCCCGAAGGGATGCTAGTGGTGGGAGGAGACTTCAATGCGGTTGGGTCTGGAATGCTAGATAGGTACCCGCCCAGGGACACCGGGGGTGCTCAGAAGTGGCTCCCCGACTTTATAGATACTTTTGGTCTGGTCGACTGTTGGAGGCTACGGCACCCCACTCAGAGACAATATACCTTTCATTCCGGGGCCCACGGGAGTCTCTCTCAGATCGATTACCTGCTCACTCTGGCTGCGCACGCCTCATTGGTATCTGAGGCTAGGCACATGGCACGGGGCATTTCTGATCATTCGCCGGTGTGGGCCCGTCTGGATATTGGCCGGGTGGCGGGGGGCAGGGTGGCTCCCATTAACCCCTGGTACTTTCGTGACCCCAAGCTGCGCAGTGCGTTGCTGAAGACAGTTGATCACTATTTTCAAGATAATCAGGGTTCATTTGAATCGGCGGTGTCTTTGTGGGAAGCTTTTAAGACTGTATTGAGAGGGGAGGCCCTCTCCTTGGTAGTGGCCGCCAAGCGGCGGAGAGACGCCGAGGTGACACAAGTAGAGGACGAGATAGCGGCTTTAGAAGTGGCTTTGGAAGAGGATGTTGCAACGGCCACACTGCATAATTTGAGCTTGAAGCAATTGGAATATAGGGATCTGGTGACGAACGCTGCCAAGACCCTCAATAGGGAGCAGCAGGGTCGATTGTACGATGTTGGTGATAAGGCCGGGAAATTGCTGGCGTGGTTGGATAAAAAAGAGCGTGTTAATCGAGTGGTGCCGGAGTTGTCGATGGATGGGGGAGAGGTTGTCACTGACCCCGATGGTATAGTTCAGTGTTTCTCGGACTATTTTCGTACGGTATACACTTCGGTCTCGGATAGGCCGACTGAGGACTCGTGTGACCTTCTGCGTGATATCGCTCTGCCCTGCCTTTCTGCCATTGATAGGGATGACCTCGATGGCGATATAACTGTAGACGAAGTGGCGTGTGCTATCCGTGCGTTGCGCTCCGGTAAGGCCTCGGGCCCAAATGGTCTCCCGATTGAGCTGTATAAGCTTCGCCCGGATAAGTTGGCTCCTCACCTGCGCGCCATGTTCGTGGAGGCGCGGGTGAATGGGTTTCTTCCGCTTGATCAACGGCTGGCGACGATTGTGGTCATACATAAAGACGGTAAGCCCCGGGACAAGTGTGGCTCCTATCGGCCGATATCACTTCTCAACGCCGAGCCGAAAATCCTTGCTAAGATCCTTGCTAACCGCCTGCTCCGGGTGCTTGGCGACTTGATCCACCCGGATCAGTCGGGTTTTATCCCGCACCGTAACACTGCACTGAATCTTAGACGTCTCCATGGAGTGATTGCTAGGACGGGCACGATGCGAGAGCCGGCTATTGTGGCGTCCCTCGATGCCACGATGGCCTTCGATACGGTGGAGTGGGCATACCTGTGGGCTGTGCTAGCCAAGTTCGGCTTTGGGCCTGGATTTGTAGGCTGGGTGAGGTTGCTCTATGAGGGGCCTCTTGCTAGCGTCGTGGTGAACGGGCGGGCGTCGACACCGTTCGAGCTCGGGAGAGGCACCCGGCAGGGTTGTCCCCTGTCGCCGTTGTTGTTCGCCCTTGCTCTTGAGCCGCTGGCGGCGTGGATACGATGGCACCCCGATATACGTGGGATTCGTTGGTCGCCTGACCACGAAGACCGTATTTCACTTTACGCCGACGATATTCTGTTATACCTCGCCTCGCCTCAGAAATCTCTTATAGTGGTTTGTGACGTCTTGACTTCTTTCGGTAGGAACTCTGGTCTTGTCATCAATTGGGGGAAGTCATACTTGTATGTCCTGTGTGGGGATGTCCCGCCTGTCCCGCGCAACTGCTCGATCCAGATAGCCCAGCAGGGTTTTTTGTACTTGGGGATTTATATTTCCACCGACCCCATTTTACGATACGAGAAGAACTTGCTCCCTCCCTTGGCACGTCTGCGACGGGACGTGGCGGGCTGGCGGCGGTTGCCGCTTTCCCTCCTTGGCCGTGCCGCCCTGTTTAAAATGATGTCTCTTCCCCGTTTCCTCTATGCCCTGCAGAATACCCTTGACTTGGTCCCGGCCAGTTATTTCCGTGAGGTCGAAAGCCACCAGCGCGCGCTATTGTGGGAAGGGCGTCCGCGCATAGCGATTGCTAAGTTGACGCTTCCATGGTATGACGGTGGTATCGCGCTTCCAGACATTCGACGTTATTATTGGGCCACTCAGTTGAGCGCGATTAACCATGGTGTATATGGTCCGGCGCTGAGCCCCGGCTTCGCCATGGACCGATGGTTACTACGTGGGGGTAATTACCACAGAGCGTTGTACTCGAAGTCGTCGGACTTAACCCTTACGGGGCCCACCAGGGTGGCCGTGCATGTATGGAAGGTGGCGACGGATTTACTGGGCTGGAGGGGTAAGCTTACCCTTGACACCCCTCTGTTTGACTCTGATATTCTGGGAAAGCTTTGGCATACAAAAGGGTTTGAGAAATGGGACCTGATCGGCATATCCAGGGTTGGAGACCTTTTGGTAAAGGGTAGGATAAAGTCATTCGAGGAGCTGCAGAAGGAATATGAGCTAGGGAGCACGGAGTTCTTCCGATACGCTCAAGTGTGCCACGCCTTGCGGTCAGTCCTTGTAGAAGGGGAGAAGGTGCCTGAGTCCTCTCCGTTAGAGGACCGGATCCTGGATGGCCATATGCCAGAGAGTACGATCTCGCTCATTTATAAGAAACTAATTAATGTTCGGGCGGATCTTCTACTAGGGTTGCGCGAGCAATGGACCAGGGATGGCCTCGAACTCGATGATGAGGATTGGCAGTATGCAGTTTCTTCTCCCAAAGAGGTCGCGATCCCCGCGTGCCTGCAGCTGGTGCAGCTTAAAATACTCCATAGGGTCTACGTGACGGGGCCCAGGCTGGTCCATATGGGCTTCTCTGAGGAGGGCTTATGTAAGAGGCTGTGGTATGGTGGGCACCTTCCTACATATTATTTGGGAATGCGGTGCGATTATGGAGTTTTGGAAGCGAATCCACGATGTGATGGGGGAGGTGACGGGCATCGTCATGCAGCCTGAGGCGCGGTGTTGTCTCCTGAATGTTTGGGGTCCTACTGACCACGACGCGGCACAGACTCAATGGGTGACCCTAGGGAACATGGTAGCCAAGCGCGACATCGCTCGTCTGTGGGGCTCTACTAGGCCTCCTACATTGACAGCGTGGATGGAAAACATGGATTGGAGCATGTTTAGGGAGAAGACAGTGTATTGTGCTCGAGGGCGCCCTCGGAAATGGCACTCTGTATGGGGGCGATGGAACCAGTACAGAGGGGGCATATGCCTGCCCCCAGACCCGGACCCGCCTGAGGAGCAGCTCTCCCCTTAGCTTTCTTTCCGGCTTTGTACTTCTTGCTGCTATGTGTTTGTCTTCTTGAGTCTCTGACTTCCCCTCCTTTCCCTTGTTATCGACCTGTGTCTGTTGGACGAAATGGGGCTCGCTCCCCCTGATGGGAACCCTTTTTATGCTTTCAGTACTTATCGCCTTGCTTGTGTTTAGGTTTGGGTTTGTGTTTATTTAAAACTGAACCTTTAACTCTCCTGCCAGTGAAATGTGGACGCTCGCATGTGTTGTGTTTCTAAAGCTGCCGTACCTCCGGGTTGTCGGCTGAATAGCTGTGTCACTGATTTAAAAGAATAAAGGTTTTGGAAAAAAAAACAAAAAAAAAACATGTGAACCCCAATCAACACAATGGCAAAAAACGCCCGTTTTCATCTGAGTTACTTCAGAAAATTGAAGCTGTTCATCGATTCAGGTGATCTGAAAATGACAGTCCAGGCGCTGGTCATATCAAGAATTGAGTATGGATGCGCAACTTTATCAGGACTTCCTAAGATCTCAGCTCCCCTAAAAACTTGTCTCAAAGCAGCAGCTAGACTTATAACTGGATCAAAAAAATTGAACCACATTACTCTACATCTGAAAGAGCTGAATTGGCTACCGTAGGAGGCAAGAATACAGCTAAAGATTGCATGTATTACACACAGGGCAATACACCACAAAACTCCACATTACCTGGCCCTGACAATTACATTGTATGGAGACAGTAGACCATCCAGGGGATCCAAAGATATTTTACTGAAACCAGCGTTCTTCCGTAAGAAGAGAACATACGATAGAGCGGTCATGGGAGCTGCACCAAGGATTTGGAATTCGCTCCCACCGCATATTAGAAGAATCACCTATGCTTCACAATTCAAAAAAGAGACTAAGTGCTTTATGGTGGGTAAATTTCTCCCATAACGGAAAACAGGGATTACTAAGACTTTTCTGAGATCTGCAGTCAACCCGGAGAGCCTCTCCATTCAGCTGTTCAAGTAGGCTACTGTAAGCAGGATTAAATTCCTGCTGATCACAGGACAAAGAAACTAGTCAATCACAAACCAGTTTACTGTAATTGATTGAGCTCTATGGCTATTTTCAGCTCGGGTGGATACAGTTAGTCCCTTCGACTGCCAACAGTGATGTTGTCTATGGCCGGTACCTCGATCAATCCTCAGGTATATTTGATTAGACTAGTGTGGAAATCTAAGATCTCAGGAGTGGTCTTATTCAGAAATGTAATTATGATATGTCATGCTTTACTATAATCTAGTGATTTCCAGTATTCTTTATTTTATGTGTTTTGTGTAAGGGTAAGCTTATGCCAATGTTATTGGAATACATATACATGTACTTGACGTTAAAGATTTGGATATCTGCTGATTTTGAAGGTGGTTGTAAAGTAAAGCGCTCTTGTTCTCACTATAGAAAACATTGAATAAATAAATAAATAAGTAAAAGACTGCAATTACTTGTTGGTGGCAAGTAAAACAAATTGCAACTGATCTTAACAATGGACATTCTACTCCTTCTGTGATGTCAGTTCCTCTTTCAGAGTTTGAGTTATGTTATCTTATGTTATGTTGTGTACATTTGTAAGGAGCACTATCATCAGCAAGGGTATCCTGATGCTGAGCATGTGTGTGTGCCTAGCCCTTCCTATGGTGGTTGCTTAATTGAAAAGCCAGGTCTATAGCATCTTGCAGGATTCAGAAAAAGATGAGGAGTCTCTGATGGGAAGCCGGAGGTCATTCCAGGCTTTAGGAGTGATGTAAGAGAGCAAGCCTTCTCCTGATCTGGTTCTGTGGATGCGTGTGATGTGTGTGAGCAGGAGTCGGGTGGAGAGGGGTTGTCCGGGTGGTTGGTCGAAGGAGATGCTACTATTCAGGTAGGTGGGGCCTAAGTTGTGTAGTTCCTTGAATGTGTGTCTGAGGAATATGAAATTAGTATGTTTGAGTATCGGGAGCCAGTGGTGCTCCCTGGAGCTTGTTGTGATGTGAGTTTTGTGTGGGAGATTGAGCCTGGCTGCCAAGCTCTGGGTGGTTTGTAGTCTTCTGGTCATTTGTTTAGTGAACCCTGATTAAAGAGTGTTCCCATAGTCCAACTTGCTGGTGACTAGGGCATGAGCGACTGTTTTTTTTGGGGGAGTTCCTTTGGAGCCATTTGAAGATACTCCTCAGCATCTAATGGATTTGGAAGCAGGATGCAGTGACGCCATTGACTTGGGCGGTCATGCCCAGTATGCTGTTGAGGATGTTTCCAAGATTCCTGGCATGAGTGTTGGGTGTGGGAGTCTGGTCGGCCACCAGTTTGAGTTCCATGACAAGATATTCTTACAGAAGATCATTACTTCTGTCTTGTTGGTGTTGAGCATGAGACAGTTTGCTCTTATCCAGTTAGCATCATCGATCATGTAGGCCATGAACTTGTTTCTTGTGTTGGGGGTCTTGTTTGAGAGGGAGAGTTTGAGTTGTGTGTCATTGGTGTGAGAAAGGATGTTGATGTGTGTGTGTATGAAATTGGTTAGAGGGATTATGTCTGCTTTAGAGAAGTTGGGGCTTAGCGATGAATCTTGAGGCACTTTGCAGATCAGGTGGCAGGTTTCCAAGGAGTAAGGTGCCGAGCTGACAGTTTGCATTCTATCCAAGAAGGAGCCGATCGATTGAAGAGCGGATCCTTGGATGCCAATCTCATTCAAGCACCATTGGTGATGAGGTGTAACCCATGTCAAGTGCTGCAGAGAGGTCCAGGAGAATGAGGACAGATGTCACCTCTGTCATGACTCCTCTGTCATGGGTTATGTGAATATCTACTGTGGCAGTGATGAGTGCTGTTTCTGTACTGTGGTTGGGCCTGAATCAAATTTTGTGGCATTGAGGAGCTGGGGGTTGCTGGGGTGGTCGGTAAGTCATTGGTTGATTAGTTTCTCCAAGACCTTGGCCGGGTATAGGTGGAGGGAGATGGTTGTGTAGTTAGAGAGTGTGACTGGGCCACCAGATGATTTCTTGAGCAGGCCATGTCGGTAGGTGTTTCCTGTTGTCTGGAAATGTGTCAACTGAAGTGTTGAGGATTGGCGTTAGTGCTTCACTCATCAGCAGGAGAAGGTATTGTGGAAACAAGGGTCAGATGGGGTTCCCAAATTGATGGTCTTCCTGGTAGTGTCAACGGTATGGAGGGCCACAAGGTCCGGGTTCATTCTTCAGGCCATTATAGGAAGTTGAGTTGCAACAGCGATTGGGGTCGAAGGTGCAATATATGATTGTGATTTTGTTACAGAATAATTCAGAGAAATTGTTGCAAAGTTCTTGCAAGGGGGTGATGTTGTTCGAGATTGCAGAAGGAGCAGTGAAATCGTTGATTATGGTGAGAATTTCCTTGTTGCTGCTTGTGCCATCATCATTGCGGTCTGCAAGAGCAGGGCCTTGGTGTCCTGTATCTGGTGGTTTTAGCATCTTAGGGTGGATTTGAAGTGGTCTTTATCCACAATGTCTTGACTTTTTCTGCATTTCAGCTCCATTGCTTACAGTGGCATTTCATCACCCTGGGTTCCTCTGTTTACCAGCTGGCCTGTGGTCAGGTTCTTGCTGCTGTGTTGTGCTTGAAGGGAGCCAGGGTGCTGGAACACACAGTGATCCAGTTGTTAAAGTTCTTTATGGCTTTTGGCAAGTAGCTGGTGTGCTTGGGCCAGTGTGCTGAGTGGGTGGAAGCCCAGTCCTCTTCTGTGATGCTTTTCCAGCTACAGTAGGTGGGTCAAGTGGTGGTAAGCCTATGGTGCTGGATCGGTATGCTGAAACTGACATGATGGTGTGGTCTGTCCAGGTCATAATTGCTGATTTGTCAACTGTAATGTTGCTGATTGAGAAGAAATGGTGCCCAATAGGTGCCTGGCAGTTTGGGATGACTTCAGTAACCTGCTGGATGAGGCTGAGTTTTTTGAGGTTTTCTAGAAGGACAATTGAGTATGGTTTTGTTGCAGTATTCCAAGTGAAAGTTAAGGTCTCCTAGGAGGTGAAAGATGCTGGCGTTGATGATGAGGGGTGGGAAGAAGTCTATGATGTCGCAGGCAAAATTGGTGCAGGGTCCTGGTGGTTTGCATACGAGAGTTCTGTTCTGGGAGAAGTTGGCTGTGATGCGGACCTGGAAAGTGATGTCCAGGTAGGTGGGCTAGCTGATGGTATATTTGAATATGATGGCAACTCCGTCTCTGAGCTTCTTCTGACTCTCTTGCCCGGCTTTCTTGCAAATGATGGAATGGTTGTAGCTATGTCTGGTGCAGAGGTTGGTTTTAGCCATGTTTCCGTGAGGAAGAGCATGTCTGGTGCTTAATCGAGCAGTAGCTCCCATACCTACATGATGAGTTTGGTGAGTGAGCAGGTTTTGAGTAGGATTCATGCAAGTTTGATGTGTTGTGTGGGTAGTGGTTGGCCAGTGTGAGCGTGAACGAGTGGCTGGTTTGTGTGAGTGTGAGTGAGTGGGGTGCTGTTAGTGCAGGATTGGTGGATGTAGGGTGTTGGAGAGTGCAGGAGAACTCACAGGAGGCGCATGTACATGTTCCTTCTGTGTTGTGTGTGCAGGGTGGCTGCATTACAATAAGTGGTGGATGGGTCTGAGAGCGTAGAGAAGTGTGGTAGGGTAGCAGTGGGTAGGAGGAAGGCCAGCGTTTCTTGCACTGAGCACGGTCCGGGCATGGAGGGGTCCAGATGGACTTGGCTTGTGCACACCTTTATCAACCAAGCATGCCTGCTGTGTACATCCACTGCTCTGTATCCGCCATTAAGTAGGTCCTGAACGGGGAGGAGCACAGGGATTCACGAAATGAATGAGGACCACAAGCCAAACATGCTTACAAAAACTTACAAGACACGATAAAGTGAATATGTTTTTATTGATAAACTTACTCGTAGTGAAATCATTAACTTCAGGGAACACCATTTTTTTTTATTAAGAAAACGTAATGCCCCTTTATAGCCGAAACACAGTTTTATCTTTTGTTTTGTTTTATTCACTAATTGTAGGCAATTGTAACGCCTTCCTAAAATACGTTTTTGAAAAATTCTGTCCAAGGAATGGTATTCATGTTTGGTTTTAATCCGATAATATTCTCTACTTTCCACAGCTTCCCGATCTTTGAAAATCCCTACTCCATGGACATCCACGAATCGCCAGTAACCTGCACAGAATACTTTGCTGACTGCCCCCCAGATCTTATTCCAGCCCTTTACTCAGTGGGAGCCAAGCACAAAAAGCAAGGCTACAGTAACAAGGTACATCTGCCATCCTTCCAGCAAGAGTACATGTGAATAGTACATCTCCCTACACAGGTTAATGTTTACATGGAGGACAATGAACGTTTGAAAATCAAACAGTGTTGCCACAGTTTATGTGTATTGTACAATGCGAAAGAGTGAATGATATATGTGTCTAAAATTAAGTAGACTTTCACTGTAAACATTTTAATAAAAGTGACTCCATCTGATATACAGTCATACTCTGTAATTGGAAACACATTACCAGTAAATCATGAAAAATATATGTCTAGTAATAGGGACGAAAGCTACAGCCCTCAGGGAGAGACAGTTTCTAATTAATGTATAAATGTACAGTTAAATCTTCTTGTTTCCCTCCTTGTTAATATAGCTCCTGGAAAGTGTTTACACAGCTAAAGAATGTTCTGCAATGCAATCACATATCTGTCTTAGATTATATTGTGATCAATCTGGTTTATATTAAGACTGCATTTCAACAATAGCCAGGCAATTGCATTCCTTGGGAACACAATGCAATTACTGAGTAAATGAGCCTCGGTTTGTGTGATCAGACACACACATCAGAACTCCTACTGCCCCTTCTCCCCTAGGCAAATGCTATTTTTATAGTTCAATTTCTTAGGTTTTCTTTTTGTCTTCAAATCTAGAGAGATAAGTACCATTCTTCTGTGTGTAAGGAAGTAATACCCCAGGCAGATTTGTAGCCTGACCTTTTTATGAGTTTGAAAACGAATGCATTGTAGTATGGCTGCATTTGTTTCAGTAAGTCTAATAAAAGGTATAAAAACTTGAGTAGTTAGATAGTACTGGGGAATCTGGATGAAAACCTGTTTGCTCGATTCTCTCCTGCCTGCTCAATTAAATCCCTCAACATGCAGTCTGCAGCCCAGTTCATGCTTTGAATATCCTATTTACCCTTTGCCTACTTATAAAATCCACAGTTAGTTTACCTGACAGGCATTGAACACATAGGCTGAAATCCCCCATCATGATCACAATGCCAAATCTAGTGGCCATATAGATAGGATTGACAAACATGTCTTTAGTGTCGACTGCTTTCTACCTGGGGTTGGTACATTCCCGGTGTTCCAGGGTCCTAGTAAGAGACATGTTTTGGAATAAGCCTAGACATTCTGTCACCTTGGCTGGGGGCCCGATACTAAATATGTACAAGGAATTAGTTCAATGTACTAGACTGACGAAGAAATACCATTTGGACCACATCCCTGGTATTAACCCATCAGGCAATCCAGCAGGCAGTAAGATCCAGCACACTGCCAAAGGCAAAACCATCATTGCCTCTGGCTGAAGATCTAAGCCACTACTGCACACACAGTAAGGCCCAGCACACTGCCAATGGCAAAACCACCATTGCCCCTGGCTGAAGAACCAAGCCACTACTACACACACAGTAAGGCCCAGCACACTGCCAATGGCAAAACCACCATTGCCCCTGGCTGAAGAGCCAAGCCACTACTACACACACAGTAAGATCCAGCACACTGCCAATGGCAAAACCACCATTGCCCCTGGCTGAAGAGCCAAGCCACTACTACACACACAGTAAGGTCCAGCACACTGCCAATGGCAAAACCACCATTGCCCCTGGCTGAAGAGCCAAGCCACTACTACACACACAGTAAGATCCAGCACACTGCCAATGGCAAAACCACCATTGCCCCTGGCTGAAGATCCAAGCCACTACTGCGCACACAGTAAGGCCCAGCACACTGCCAATGGCAAAACCACCATTGCCCCTGGCTGAAGATCCAAGCCACTACTGCGCACACAGTAAGGCCCAGCACACTGCCTATGGCAAAACCACCATTGCCCCTGGCTGAAGATCCAAGCCACTACTACACACACAGTAAGATCCAGCACACTGCCTATGGCAAAACCACCATTGCCCCTGGCTGAAGAGCCAAGCCACTACCGCGCACACAGGAGTAACTGAGAATGGTAGACGTAGTGTTTGACCTTTCGGTTGTTTCCTGTGTGTGCTGCTTGCAGAATGGACATCTGGACGCCTGAGGAGTGTTCTGCACAGTTTTCTGCAGGAGAGATCAGGTGTTTAGCACATGGAAGCATAGTTGAATGAGTTATGGGAAGAGGTCTCTGATGGTCACAGGAAGTTTGAGGTAGGTGGTCAAAGTTGTGGTGCGATTTTGTGCTATCCTGAGTATGACCTAGGCCTGATGGGCAGCGATGATGCCAGAGGTGTGTGAGGCTGGACCAGGTACTAATTAAAGCTGAAGGGATTGGGAGGAAAATAAATTGGTCACAGCAGCAGAAGCTACTGATAGGGAAAAGCAATGTCTGGACACGTAGGCCTGATTATCATGTCTAGAAGTGACTGCTGGGAGGATGCGGGTGGGAAGATGGCAGAGTAGTGCAAGGTGAACGGAGTAGTTGGAGCCAGACAATGAGGAAAGGGGGTGACAACCTGTTCTCTGAGGCTGGTGCGAAAATGCTGGGTGGATTATGAGGCAACAATAGGGAGTATTTAAGCTTCAGTTGGTTACATATCTGCCCCATCTTTCTTTCTGTGGGGTCCCTTCATAGCTACGCTTTTGCTGTCACTATCCATCACCCACAAGTAAGCAACAGATAGTACTCAAGGGCCTGGCTCAAGTGCTAAGGAGGGTGTGAGATGCCAGGGAGGGCATGGTGTGACTGAGGTGCTCACTGATGGGGACTGGGAGTAAGGGTGGTACCTTGTCAGTGCCTGGGAAGCTCACAATGGTGTGAGGTAGAAGCAGGTTTCACACCCTAGGCTTGAGGGAAGAAGAGCTGGCTGAAGTGAGATGAGGAGGAGGTTTCCCAACTAACTTTGTCTAATTCGCCTGTGCTCCTGTAGGCCATTTTCTTACTCCTTGTTGGACTACTACTGAGACGTGCCACACATATTGATTACTAATCCCAAGTAAGAGAATAGTAAGGATACAGGATGACCTGGCTGGTTGCAAAGGGGTCAGTTATGTTAACTGTGAAGCAGGACAAATCATCCACACAGTTGTAACCATGTCAGACGTGCCAGAGTCTTCCAGCTGTCCTACAGAACCATGTCTCAGATAAATAAATGTGGCTTAACTACCCGTTTGGATTGAGAGATAACAACCTAACTGTAAGTTACCCTGAACATCTGTAGTCAGTTTTGAGTTACTATTTGAGATCTGGTCCTATTCAGACACAGAGTAGCGAGTGCCTCATCCAGCTTCAGTGGCTTAAAGAGATGAATCTTTATGACTGGAAGGATCTGTTTACACCAACTAAAAACTCTGACCCAAGACCATCTGGCAAACAAAGCTTCCAATGGTGCATGTGCACAGAGCTGCTCAGGAATGGAAGGGGCGCCTCCTGCTCTCTGCGCCTGCCATGTGGGACTCAGTGAACTTTGTTGCACTTTGGCCCTTTCCGGAAAGAGATCTCATCGACTGTTGACTGGCTGAACTGGTTGGTAGTGGGTGGGATTGGAGCGCATAGTTGAGCATCCTGGCCGCAAAGATGACCCCAGTCCTATTAGAAAAAAGTGTACAGAATTATGTATGTGCCACTAGACACAGCAATTGTACCTTAATTAAATAAAAGTGAGTGTGGGGTATGGGAGAACTTTTTTGGGATTGTTTTCAAATCACTTATCTGAGGCATAATAATTACCATATATAAAGCCCTTGTTTTGCCAGCTGGACCTTCTGAACCATCTTTTTTTTAACTCTTTTTTTATTGACTAACACACTCAAACTTAGGTGTACAAAGTAGTCGGCGAATAAAGGATTGCATGGTTGTAAAACAGGTGTATCAGAACACATCACATAGGCCAATTCCCAACACAGGGAAGAATCATCAACAGTTGTTGTATCTCATTGCTTGGCATTAGAATAATAGGGGTAGTCCATTTACAAATGGATAATGACTTGCAACAGTCAAGTACAATCCTATGCATGGTCAACCATCTGTGCCGCTCTCATCGTCACCTGATATACTCTCAGGAGCTAGGAAATGATCACACAACCCCACCCACACTTCAATGACTTCCTGTAACTTCTCTTCGGTCCTACTGATCTTCATATGGTTCTCCTCAGCCAGTGACCACTCAGTGACAAATCTCACCCAATGACTCAGCAGGGAGTTTCTTAACCATCCTACATCCAGAACTAGGGACCGCACCATACATAATGCAAGAGTACCTTCAGATTGCGGACTGGGCAACATTAGAAGAGTGTGTTACTCCCTCTGTCTTGCATCTCTTCTTCCAGGACTTGATTCAAGAACTTGGGGAACCAGTTTCCTAACCCAGCCTGCAAAGATACTTGTACTTGATTGATGAAGAAGTCTACTTCTGGAGGCAGGGGGCTGGGGAGCTGCAAAGATTCTGCAATTCAAGCAAATACAGAACACCCTGAAGTGGATGGGGTTTTGTACAACTATTCCTGAGACCTGTGCCAGAATTAGGTGTTTGTGAAACTATATTGACCTTTTTTGAATATTCTAATTAGTACCAATATTCTCACTCAGCTGGGATCCAAGTTGAAATACTTACTTACTTATTCGAAATGAATCTTATAGAAGATGTATGCACCTTCCATCCACAACCTCACACATGCGGACCATTATCACACCCTCCAATACTCTTTTCAGTAATCTATCAAAACATGGCACCTAACAAAAAAGGTCTACTGGATCCCCTGCACCCAACAGAGCATACAAACACTCACTCACTTCAAAGCCCTGTTTCATCACGTACTACAACTTTAATAATATATGACACCCATATCACCTGCCGGAGATCGTTGCTTCCCAGTTTGTTCAACATTTTATTTATTTCTGCTCCTCCTATTATTTATTGCCCAGCAACACCTGCAATGCCTCCCTCTGAGCCAATGGCCGCAAGACACTTACAACTCCTGCGTAGGTTGGCAACAGCAAATGGATGAGTGGGTGTGTCTAAGGCAAGCGTTTCTGTCCAGGTTCCCACACAAGACCAAGGACCCAGACCCCTGCCTCTCTTATAGGCTAGGGAGCTAGACAATATTGTGCTGCCTCCTTGCCTTCCCACTCTTGAGTAAATGCTTGTGCTCCCTTTCGTCTCCTCATTCCACGGAATTATCTAGCCTTTTGTTAAACATATGCTCCCTAGCAATGCATAAAACCAACATTCAAGATTCAAATCTGACATTGTGTTTGTAATGGTAACATGTCTCCAGAACCGCTCAGCTACTGACATCTTGCTTGACATTCTTCCTTATGAAATTCAACATCCTGAGGGACCCAACAAACCTGCTTGCAGTGTCGCCTTAATTCAGAGGGACCCTGATAGGTGCACTTTGCCAAAAGTGTGGTGTTTCAGACTCACTGTGCATTGTAAGTCTCAGTCTATCGTGCTTTGGTGTTTCGTACCAGGCCTGCTACTGACCTTACTGCCCCACTGATTGTTCTGTCCACCCCTTATATTAAGTTGATGATACTAATCTGCCTGCTATGATCTTTTTGCTTGATGCCTGCTCTACCTTGGCATTTACAAGCAATATATTACTGACCATCTTTCTTCATTTGAACACATCCCTGTATCTTCTCCCGTCCATTTCCCTTGGACTGGTCACTTTGGGTTGGGGTCATATTCTCTACTGGTGTCCCCATTCACTCAAGTACCAGACCCTAAAGCAGCTCTTCCTACTGCTACTAGAGTTTGGTTCATGGTCACCGCTGCAGGCTTTTCAAGGGTGCTTGCCACTTGCAGTTTCTCATCAAGCACTTGTGTTAATGAATGTAACTCATTTCATTAGTTGAGTTTCCCAAGCCCTCGACATTTTGTCCCCCATAATTCAAGTGTGTTCTCATCATTCTCATCTCTTTATATACTGAGGCTCTGTCAGCTAGTAAGCATCAGTGCAAGAAGTTGAATCAAGACCTGCAGACAAATTACTGTAGCTGGGTCAAAGCTTGCTACTCTCTTGCTCTCAAAGCCTCCCAAAAATGTAAAGATGGTTCCAACTCTTAATCCTCTGCATTTATTGACAGTGCAAAAGCTTCTCTATGGAAATTTGACACATTGCTAGGTCCTTTGTGTATGGAACCTGTGAATGATCACCCTCAAGCTGACTGCAAAAATATTAAATGCTATTTTGACCTATTGTCAAAATAATATTGAGACATCTCTTTCAACCAGAAAGCCCAGAGTGAAACACATTCTCCTTATTTGTCCTCTTCAACAGACTATGTTCTCTCCTATTTAATCATGCAGAACTTACTTCCAGTATCAAATCTGGTTACTGTGTAGGTGTAGATCCTGTGAAACTCGGGGACATCTTAAGGATTTTAGGGGCTCTAGGCCAAATGTATTTTGGGGCCCCTGTTTGGAACAGCTCTGAATTTATGATCCAATTTCATCTTTTTCATGCTTTCTTTGGTCAGGTCACCGACACTGCACAGGTGCACTGGTCCAAATTCTAAATGTGTAGTCATCTAATATTCAGGGATAGTGGCGTGTGCTTTCAATATTGTAACACAGCAGCAGGTCACTAATATTACTGCAAATAATCTCTGTGACCCCCCTCCCATTTCTCGTATATGAGGTCCTGTTTAGATCTAAAAGGAACTTTTCTATGGATGTTGCATGAAACATAAACATAACATTTCTCTGCAAAATGTCTGTAATAGATCCCACACATCACTCGTACTAAAATAAAATTAGAGGAAAATTGTATTTAACACAATCTATGTTTAAGAATCATTCAAGGTCGTCAGGGCATGACTGTGTTGAGAACAGAGCCGGTCTATCTGCCCCCCCCCCCTATAAAGACTGAGGCCCTTGTAGCAGCCCTTAGAAACTCCTGAAGGAGCCTTTGGCCAACTCTTCTGGCTTGAGCAATTTCAGCATTATTTCTCTCTCGTGCTGCTTTGCAGATTTTCGAAAAAACAAGCCAATCGTCCACGTTCAGATTTTTGGGAATCCCAGTCTTCTGCACTCTACTCGGTCCTGGTTGCAGCAAAGAATTGTGTTACCACTAATGAACACAGGGCCTGATCCCAAAGGTAAACCAGTACTTTTGTGTACGTTTATGAAAGTTTGCTATTCACAAAGGTGTTTTGCGAGTAGTATCTTTACGACTGCGGAGTCTCCGCACATAAAAAGATAGGACAGCCCTTTCTTAAAGATACTACCTATAAAATACCTATGTGAATAGGAAACAATCTTAAACTGACACAAAAGCATATGTTTCTCTTTGTGCATCAGGCCCTCAGTATGAAGGTGGAACAGGGTAGCATTGCTGCTCTCATCCTCCTGGATCTATCTGCGGCTTTCGATACAATCACTTACAGTATTTTGATCAACCATCTTTCTGAATATGACATCCAAGGGTCTGGTTTTATCTCCATTCATTTTGGCCAGCTCATTCCCAGGATCCCGTCTCTAACCCTACCAATCCCATTTACATTACTCAAGTGTGGAGTTCCTAAGGGGTCGTTCTTTTTTCAGTTTAAAATGCTTTATTGAGATAACTTGAAAGAATACAGAAATACTGACCAATACATATGATCTTAACAATGATGAATGAAAGAGACAGTAGGCCAATACTATCTAATAAGTAAACAAAAAGCATTTTATAAGGTTTTATGGATGAGAGGGGAGGGAACAGAAGAGAGAAAGAAAGAAAGAAAAGAAAAAGAAAAGAGGAGGAAGGAGAACAGAAGAAAAGAAGAGAGGGAAACAATATGAAGAGGGTAGGAAGCAAACATGGCAAAATAGAAGAAGTAGATAAAGAAGTCAAAAAGTGATTGTCAGTTGAGTAAAGGAGAAAATAAACAATATAGGAGATATGATAAGGAGGACAGAGCAGAAACAATCATTCATGGAGGTTTGAAATTCTCAGAAGAGCAATGTGAAGTACGCCTCGACGCCATGCGATCAAGGTATGATGTGAGGGGCAACCAAAACAAGTCTCTATTAAGAGAGGGAGTGGAGGAGGCAGCAAAGCGCACATCAAGCCTATGATGATGACAAAGGGAGTTCCACCAGCATTTTATGGATAGATTAGTGAGAGATTTCCAGTTAAAGGCTATGTGTTGGAATGCCAGGGCAAGCATAAGGTCTAATAGACCAAAGCAGTCTGAGGGGATACCTAAGGAATCAGAGAGGCTGCCTAAGAAAAGAAGAGGAATAGAGTAGGGGAGAGATATGGAAAATAGTCGAGAAACATAAGACCAAACCTCACGCCACAGAGTAGCAACAGGGGGGCAAAGAAAGAGAAGGTGAAGAAGATCAGCATCAGAGGAACCACAGGTCCAACAATTAGAACCATGAGTAGGGGAGAAACGAGAAATCGAAACCGGGGAGAGATATAATCTGTGATAAAGAAAAAACAAAGACTGAGTCAGGGAAGCAGAGCGAGATATTTTCAATGATCTGGACCAGATTTTATCCCAAAGAATAGTCGACCAGTCACAACCTAGATCTAACTCCCAAGCGCACTCCAGCTTAGATTTAGAACGGTTCAGAGGAGGGGACGAGAAAGATTTATAAATAAGAGATGCTTTGGGCAGATTGAGCAAAATTTGAAGGAGAGGAGGCTGGGAGATAGGAGATGATGAAGGAGGGAGGGAATAGTAAACATCGAGAAGGAGAGTCATGAGAACAGTGAATTTGCGAAAGAAAGACTGAGGACAGTGAAATACAAGACGAAAGCTAGGAAAGGAGCGTGGGATAAGTCCGTCAAAGAGCTGCTTAACCCATACGAGACCCTTTGGCCTCCAAGAAGACCAGTAAATAGGCCTATTATTTAAGAGGATAAGTGAATTATACCAAATAGGGGATTCTAAAAAGGATTCACGAGTGATAGGAGTAGAACAGACTAGAGAATGCAGAAGGGAGGAGGTATGTTTGAATAAAGGAAGAGAAGTGAATGGGTTTTTAACAGAGAAATGTATGGTTTCAAGAGGAGAAAACGGAGAGAGTAGTGAACGCTCAATAGAAAGCCAAAGAGGATCAAAAGGAGAGGGTTGTGAGATAAGCCATCTAGAGGCCTGACGCAGAGAGAAAGCCTTATGATAGAGACGGAAATCTGGAAAGTTGACTCCACCGTTCGGTTTAGGTTTACGAAGGATGGCTAATGCAATCCTGGACCTCTTATTCCTCCACAGAAACTTAGAAAGGCAGGAATCAATGCGTTTAAAATGGACATCCGGAATGTGCACAGGGAGCATGGATAAAGTATATATGAGAATGGGAGATACCATCATCTTAATCGAGTCAAGTCGACCCCACCATGAAAGATAAAGAGGGTTCCAAGAGGATAATAATTTATCAATACGGGAGAGAACTATAGACATATTCAATTGAATGGACGTGGCGATGGAATTTGAGAACCATACTCCGAGATATTTAATTTTAGAGGAGTTCCATGCAAAACCAGTGGAAGAGAATTGATGTGGGAGGCAATATTTTGTAAGGGGAAGAATCTCAGTTTTATCAGAGTTGATCTTATATCCAGAGACTTGTGAGAAGGAGGTAAACTCAGATAGTAGAGCTGGAATAGATTGTTCAGGGGCAGAGATAAATAAAAGGATGTCATCAGCATATGCAGAGAGTTTCAGATGTGTCTTGCCATACAGAAAGCCAGAAATAGAAACATTATTTCGAATAGACGTCAAAAAAGGTTCACGGGCAAGAACAAAAAGAAGTGGGGATAAGGGACAACCTTGACGGACACCACGTTGGAGAGGGAAATACGAAGAGAGATGGCCGTTGACAAGAACAGATGCCTTAGGGGCTGAGTAAAGCAAGGAGATAAGGGAAATAAATTTAGGACCAAAGCCATGCCAACGTAAAGCAGCGAACAAAAAGGACCAGTCCACCCTGTCGAAAGCTTTCTCAGCATCAACAGAGATAGCAGCAAGAGGAATGGAAAGAGACGTGACTTTATTTAAAACGTTAAGGAAGAGGCGAGAATTGTCTGAAGTGAGTCTACCTTTGACAAAACCACACTGTTCTTTCCCAATGAGATGGGGCATAAGAGGATCCAGACGTAAGGCAAGGAGTTTGGCGAATAATTTATAGTCTACGTTGACTAAAGATATCGGGCGGTAATTTTTACATAGTTGAGGGTCACGACCTTCCTTGGGGATAAGGCAGATCGTGGCCTCATGGAAAGAGCCAGCTGCAGAGCCGGAGAGAAAAAAGGATTGAAAAAGTGACAGAAGTTTAGGGAGCAAAAGATCAGAGAAACGCCTGTAAAACTCAACAGAGAAGCCATCGGGGCCCGACGCTTTGCCTTTGGTGAGAGTCCTTAAAGCACTATCCAGTTCAGTGATAGAAAGGTCGTGCTCAAGATCAGGGAAATTAAGATGGGAGGTGGAGGGGGTAGGGAGCTTTTCAAAGTAGGATTGGAGAAGAGAAGGGGAAGGAGGAGATTCGGGTGTGTAGAGGGACTGATAAAAAAGTTGGAATTGGTTAAGAATCTCTTGTTCCTTATGAAGAAGTAGGTTATCCGAAGAGTATATGGAGTCTATAGAGGTACGCTCTTTGCGGGTTTTAAGATAGTTAGCTAAAAGCTTACCTGATTTATTGCGACCCCCATAGTAACGAGCACTGCTCCGAAGCAAAATTGAAGAGGCATTGTCAGTCGTGGTTTTGTTAAAATCCATTTTAGCACGTATAAGGTCTGGCAAAACAGACTTGCTAGAGGAAGTATAGAATTTATGCTCTAAAGATTTAATATGAGCCAACACACTTTTCTGCTTTTTAAGAAAATGTTTCTTCTTTTTAGAAACAAAATCAATAACAAAGCCCCGTGCAGTCGCCTTAAAAGAATCCCAAATAACATGAGGGGCCAAAGAGGGGTCGGAATTAAGTAAGAAGAATTCATTAGCAAAGGAAAGAAAAGAGGAAGAGAAAAGAGGATCTGTGAGGAGGGAATTATTAAATCGCCAGCGGGAAGGTTTAGGAGGTGCAGGGAGAAGATCGAAGGTAGTGACAATAGGTGCATGATCAGAAATAACTATGGGTTCGATAGAGGAGGATAAAAGATTCTGAGAAAGGGGTTGAGAAAGAAAGATGTAATCAAGGCGGGAGAGGGAGGCATGAGGAGGCGAGAAGAAGGAGTAATCAAGGGTGTCAGGGTGTGAAAGTCTCCATGAATCAATGAGATGTGACTGTGAAATGGTGTCGAGAAATTGTTTGTGTGATTTGTGAGGATTAAAACGGACAGAAGATTTGCGGTCAAGAAACGGGTCAACAATCTGATTGCAGTCACCTCCTAAAACAAACATGGTATCTTTATGCTGAAAACATTTCGAGGTAATTACAGGCCAAAAATTACAATCAGGGTGAGTAGGGCCATAAACATTAAGAACAGTTAGGGATACAGAATTGATTAACAACTTAGCTAATACCCATCGACCATCAGTGTCAGTATCTTGGGAAACAACTTTACATTTTAACCTTTTATGGCATAAAATAGCAACACCATTCTTTTTATTAGAAGAGGGAGAGAATAAAACCGTGCCCACCCAGCTTCTTTTCAACTTAAGCGATTCCGCTTCAGTACGATGAGTTTCTTGTAAAAGTACTACATCGGGGTTGTAAGAAGCTAGGTGGGAAAGGACTCTCTGTCTCTTAATCGGGTTAATAAAACCTTTTACATTCCATGAAATAACTTTGAAGGCAAAAACAGTAAATGTTGAACATGGAAAGAAAGCCACAATAACAGAAAATAAGAAAAAGATGCCAATAAATACATATGAAGAGAAGAAGGAAAAAGAAGAATGGAAGGTGCAGTTAAAAGGGGATGAGAAAAAAGATGTAATAACAGAGTAGGCAGAGAAAAGATAGGAATAAATAACAGAAGAAGCGAAGAGGAAGGGGAAGAAGAGGAAGGACAGGAAGAAGGAAGTACAAGAAGAGACAGTACATATCCAAAAAGGACGACTGAAAGAGACATACCTGAGAGGGAGAAAGGGGAGATAATGGGGTTATGGAAGGATTCGACAAGAATGACCACCCAAAGCCAGGAGAGCCAACTGCACCAGGACGGGAAGGAACAAAACGAACCACATGGGATGGAGAATAATAATAATACACCAGCCAATCTAGGGAAGGAAAAAGATAATGCAAACAATTAGACTAAAAAACGACAATATAAAAGCAGAGAATATACATAGGAAACGAAAACACAATCCAGCAACTAATAAAAAACAATGACAAAGGCGACAAAGTGAAGCCCACACCAGAACATTAACCGAGAAAACCTGCAAGAGAAGAAAAGAGGTTAAGATAGTCAACCATTGGCAGCATTGGAGGTATCCATGCCAGCATTAGTCTGAATATGAATGAAATTTTTAAGTTCGGCAGGATCATGAAAAGTCCACGTCTGATTCTGATGGGTCACCTTGAAGAGGCAGGGATGGAATAAACCATACCTAGCACCCAGAGAGCGTAGAGAAGGTCGAAGACTCAAAAATTCCTTTCTTCTCGCAGCAGTAACATTAGAGACATCTTGCGAGAGGAACACCCTCTGGCCCATCCAGGAGACTTGGCGTTTGGATCGGGCTGCAGAAAGGACCAGAAGGAGATCAGTGAACTTCAGAAATAGGATGATGACTCCTCGTGGTTTAGCTGAGGTTGAGGAACGAGGACCAAGTCTATGTGCTCTCTGGATACTAAGAGAAGTAGTAGAAGGGATGTCCAAAAGTTTCAAAAGAAAAGAAGAGAAAAATGCAACATGGTCATCTCCCTCCAAAGATTCCGGCAGACCATAAATCCGTAGGTTATTCCTCCTGTTTCTATTTTCCAAGTCCTCAGTGTGCTGTTGAAGTGTGAGAACAGACTTTTCCAGCGAGGAAATACGTTGAGAGTTAGTGTGGATATCTGTAATCTGCTGCTCCACGGAGGATACTCGGGTGTCCATAGTCGCCCATCTTGCCTCAAACATTTGCATTTTTGTATTGGTCTCTTCCACAAACGGGCGTAAAGCGCGAATTTCCTCCAGCAGTAGTTCCATAGAGATAGGAGACGGTGGTTTATCGGGAGGAGGAGAATCTTGCTTCAAGCGCTTAGAAGAAGTAGTAGGAGGAGACGCTTTATTAGAGGCTGATGATGATGGAGAAGGGCGAGTGGGAGCCGCTGCCGCCATTGTATCTGTAAGTGAGGAATGATCTGCTGTTGAGGAAGAAGAGAAAGAGGGCGTAGGAGAAGACTTCGAGGGCACAAAGACGAACTTTGGATTGCGTAGCTTGCCCATAGAGCCCAAACGAGCAGAAAACAGAATGAGAAGGACCCTGGCGAGCGTCGTGTACCACAAATAACAAAGTTCAAAAAATGAGGCAACCGTGTTCAACTATGCGTGGTAAAGCTCAATA
The DNA here is from genome assembly GCF_964204655.1 of Triturus cristatus. NCBI lineage: Eukaryota > Metazoa > Chordata > Amphibia > Caudata > Salamandridae > Triturus > Triturus cristatus. The sequence goes on along the minus strand of NC_140591.1, from coordinate 75,090,012 downwards.
ACGGTCCATAGAGATGTGTGGAAAACCAGCAGAGAAGTTTACTGAGGGGCAGCAGCACACCAGGTATCAAAGGTAGTCCCAACTAACGATGAGTTGACCTTCAAAGAGTAGCAAAAATGACCTGCGGACATCCAGGAGCCATGCAGAGTATATTTATTTGTTAAGGAAAATGGGAAAGTCTAAAACTTCTTATTCATACTTGAGGTAGAGAGGCAGAAGTCACCCATGAAGCAGGAATAATGGCTGGTGAGGAAGAAAAGCTGCAGCATAACATGAGGGAGAGTAGGAAGCAGCTGTCAAAAATAGAGGTAAAAGGAGGTGCAGATGTTCAGAAGCAGCGGGCAGGTATAGGAGGAGCCATCAGGCACTATCAACTGTTCTCCTGTGAGGAGAATTTACACAGATTTGGCCGCGCGCGAAAGACGTGCCAGCCTCAAAATGGCGGACGCGCTGAGGCACCTACAGTTCCAGACGAAAAACGGAGCATTACCGCACAAAGGTCGGGTCTGGCGGTCACATCTGAGGCACACCACGGTCCGTAGGCGGCAGCCGAAAGAAATCCACAGGAACGTGCTGAAAAACAGCAGAAACGGAAGAGAAGTCCGTCTCGGTGCAGCGGAGCTCCGGAGTCAGGCGGCCATCTTGTTCGGCGTCCAAGCCACGCCCCTAAGGGGTCGTTCTTGAGCCCTACTTTATTTACCTGTAGCAGTATGGTACCAGAACCTGAATGACATCGGATAAAATGTAGGGTATCATTTAAAGTTTAATAAATGGGTTACTCCATCGCAAACATAATGCATTTCTCGCCCTTCTTATTCAATCAATCAGGATTTACAAAGATCGGCTAATCGCCCTAGAGGGTATCCAGGCGATGAGGACCTTGCTGTTTCGGGTGGGTCCAGCTGAACATCCAGGTCTTGATTCCCTTCCTGAATTCTAAAAGAGAGGATGACATCTGGAGTTGAAGGGGGAGGTTGTTCCAGGACTTAGCAGAGAGATTGGAAAGGAGCAGCCTCCACTGTTGATTTGGCGTATGCTGGTGGGGTGAGAGGGAGAGGGAAGTGGAGTGCAGGAGTCTGGAGGGTTGGTGGAAGTTCATGCAGTGGTTGATTGATGTATGTTGGTCCTTGGTTGTGAAGGGCTTTGTAGGTGTGAATCGGCATCTTGAATTGACATATCTTATCAATGGGATGCCAGTAGAGCTTCTTGAGATGGGGAGTGATGTGGGTCAATTTCGGAAGGTTGTGGATGAGTCTGTCCGCTGAGTTCTGTATGGTCTGCATTTTCTTCAGGAGCTGAGTGGTGATTCCTACATGAAACACGTTGCCATAGTCCAGCCGTCTGGGGGCTAGGGCTTGAGTGACAGTTCGTCTGGTGTTGGCTGGGAGCCATTTGAAGATTTTCCGGATCATGCGAAGAGTGAGGAAGCATGGCGGATGAGACTGCATTGTTCTGGCTTTTCATTGAGATCTTGCTGTCAAGGATAATGCCAAGGTACAGGCATTATCTATTGTAGTGGGTGAGAGTTCTAGTTCAGAAGGCAATCATGAGTCGTTCCAAAGGGAGCTGTTGTTTCTGAAGATCAGCACTTCCATTTTGTCTGTGTTGAGTTTTAGGCAGTTGCTCTACATCCAGTCGAAGCTACCGATAATAACGAGACACATTTTATAAACAGAACTCCACTCAGTCAAATAACAATTTAAAGAAAATGACAACAAATCCCTACTCAGTAATACGCCATGATATAAGTCCAGGCTATCCCCTCTACCTACTCTTCCACTGTCATGTGTGACATCCACAGACTATCAAGAATGCCACTCATGAATACACCCATTTTCAACAATGACAGTCACAGCCACTCCAATCAACCTATGTGAACTTAGACAATAACACACAGATCAGTCACAGACTCCTGCCCAACCATGATGATATCAGGACTGTTAATCGATTAATTGGAGGACCATATGACCTGAACCTCCCCCTTCTGGACACACCTCAAAGGAAACCCTAAAAACTGAACAACATGAATTACTCTTGCACATAGTAGGTGGAAGGTTGATGGATCTGCTCCCCCAGTCTCTTCAAAGCACTAGGATAACAAACATCCAACACTTCACATTACCCACACTGGGAAACCGTGGAAGAACAGATCACTCACTCCCTCTGATGTTAGGAAAGTTGCCAGGTCATAGACCTTGCACTTTTTTCACTCCATAACCACCAAGAGTCAGAAGAATTGGGGGAATGCACCCTTATGCAAATGGAAAACAGCACAATGTAATGCTTTGCTAAAGCGGCAAGTCCTAGAAATAAAACATCAATGAAGAATTCCCAAAAATTTAAATTGCAAAAATTACAAACAACTGCAAAGCTGAGAGTCTGACTTCCCAGCTTACATGACTAATTACAGATGATGAAAAAACCTAACTTGTGATCCCACAAGGACAACAGAATTCCTGCCAAATTTAGTGCAGATACTAAAACATTCACAGCACTATTAACAAAAGCACCCAATGCATGTCTGCACAACGTAGTAGCTCAACATCACTAACCAACACACCCAACAGCAGTCAGAAAACAATCAATCAATCAATCAATCAAATATTTGTAGAGCACACTACATACCTGTGAGGGTCTCAAGGCGCTGGGGGGGCGCTACTGATCGAACAGCCAGGTCTTGAGTAGCCTTCTGAAGGTCAGCAGGTTTTGGGTCTGTCGTAGGCTCAGTGGGAGGGTGTTCCAGGTCTTGGCGGCGAGGTGGGAGAAGGACCTCCCGCCGGTGGTTGTTCTTCGGATGCGCGGGACGGTGGCGAGTGTGAGGTCGGCGGAGCGGAGCTGGCGGTTGGGTATGTAGAAGGAAAGCCGTTTGTTGAGGTAGGCTGGGCCGGTCTTGTGGAGTGCCTTGTGTGCGTGGATGAGGAGCTTGAAGGATATCCTCTTGTTGACGGGCAGCCAGTGCAGGTTTCTCAGGTGGGGGGTGATATGGCCGTGGCACGGTACGTCAAGGATCAGTCGTGCCAAGGCATTTTGGATGCGTTGCAGTCGTTTGATGAGCTTGGTCGGGGCTCCCGTGTAGAGGGCGTTTCCGTAGTCGAGTCTGCTGCTGACGAGGGCCTGGGTGACTGTTCTTTTTGTATCTGTCAGGATCCACCTGTAGATCTTGCGGAGCATGTGGAGGGTGTTGAAGCAGGAGGAGGAGACGGCGTTGACTTGCTTGGTCATGGAGAGTGTTGAGTCGAGGATGATTCCCAGGTTGCGTGCATGGTCGGTGGGTGTCCGGGCTGCCCCCAGTGCCGTCGGCCACCTGGAGTCGTCACACGCTGAAGGGTTGGAGCCGAGGATAAGGACCTCCATTTTGTCCGTGTTCAGCTGCAGTCGGCTGGTCTTCATCCAGTCGGCGACGGCCTTCATTCCTTCATGGAGTTTGGCTTTGGCGGTGATGGGGTCCTTGGTGAGGGAGAGGATCAGTTGAGTGTCGTCGGCGTAGGAGATTATGTTGAGGTCGTGCTGTTGGGCGACGCGTGCGAGCAGGGTCATGTAAAAGTTGAACAGTGTTGGGCTGAGGAAGGAACCCTGGGGTACGCCGCAGATGATCTCGGAGGCTTCGGATCGGAATGGGGAGGCGGACGCTCTGGGTTCTGCCGGAGAGGAAGGAGGTGGTCCATTCCAGGGATTTGTCTCAGATTCCTACGGCGTGGAGGTGTGCGTGTAGTATGCGGTGGCAGACGGTGTCGAAGGCGTCGGAGAGGTCCAGGAGGATGAGGGCCACGGTCTCACCATTGTCCAGCAGTGTCCTGATGTCGTCGGTGGCGGCGATGAGGGTGGTCTCGGTGCTGTGGTTGTTGCGGAACCCTGACTGGGAGGGGTCCAGGATTCTGTTTTCTTCGAGGTATCGGGTTAGCTGTCTGTTGACGATCTTCTCGATGACCTTAGCCCGGAACGGGAGCAGCGAGATGGGCCGGAAGTTCTTGAGGTCTCTAGGGTTTTTTGAGTAGGGTGTTGATCTCAGAGTGTTTCCAGCTCTCTGGGAAGGTCGCGGTCTCGAGGGAGAGATTGATGATGTTGCGCAGGTGGGGAGCGATGGAGCTGCTGGCTTTGTTGAAGATGTGGTGCGGGAATGGGTCTGACTGGGAGACGGAGTGGATTGTGCTCATGATCTTGATGGTGTCATCGATGCTCACGCAGTTCCAGGCTAGCAGGGGGTCGTGGTCGATGGTGTGCGGAGAGTCTGTTGTGTTGCTGTCTGTCGGGGCTGTCTGGGTGTTGAAGCTGTCGTGGATGTCTGCTATCTTGCGGTGGAAGAAAGTGACGAGGGAGTCGCACAGGGCTTGCGACAGCGGGATGTCGTTGGTGTTGGAGCTGGGGTTGCAGAGTTCCTTTATGATGTTGAAGAGCTCCTTGCTATTGTGTGAGTTGTTGTCGAGGCGGTCTTTGAAGGAGGTCCTCTTGGCAGTCCTGATGAGGTGATGGTGGTTGCGGGTGGCATCCTTGTGGGCTGAGTGGCTGTCCGGAGTTTGTTCGCTGTGCCATTTCTTCTCTAGTTTCCGGCAGGCTCGCTTGGAGGCTAGGAGTTCTGGGGTGAACCTGCTGGCCATCTTGCTGGTGTCTCTGTGGGGGGTTTCTTCAGCGGGGCGAGGGTGTTGGCACAGTCGTCGAACCAGCGTCTGAGGCTTTGGGCAGCGTCGCCGGTGTTGGAGGGATCGGTGGGTGGGCTGAGAGCGAGGTTTGCGTGTAGTTGGTCTTCGGTGATTTTTCTCCAGCAGTGGCGAGGGATCTGTTGGGTGCGGTGGTGTGTGGTGGGTTTCTGGAAGGAGAAGTAGATGCAGCGGTGGTCGGTCCACAGGAGTTCAGTGGTGTGGCTGAAGGCGACGTGGGGTACAGCATGACCATCTTGTGACCATGGAGATGGCAACCCTGCATCAAAAATACAAATTAAATGAATAAGGGTTCAAGGATATATATGTGACAAGGTCTGATTGACAAAAGGCCTGTGGCATAATTAGATGTTATCCCTGAATACTTAGGTGAATAACAATGGTTCCCCGCCTAGGACTAAGTGATGGTGCACCTCCAACTCCATCAAGACCAGACCCAATTCAGATTGTGCTCTGGCATCGACGTTTGCAGTCAGCTTCCCAGTACACCACTCCCACCTCGCAGCTGGAGACCCATGATATGATCATACAGCCACTAGACGTCTTTGACTCAACGGCAATGGAAGAACTAACATGCCTTTTTACTAGCGAGGTGCCATGTAGAGTGGCTCGGGTTCATCTCCCCAACAATCGTGTGAGAGAATGAGGAGTCTAAATGGCATCAACACAGTAACTCACATCAATCTGTAGCAGAATCTGGCTTAATCCGATGAGGCCTTCTGACCTAGATTGCCCACCTAGCTGCTCTGCTGAACTCACCTGGACCTTTCAGAGTGCTCTTGCAAACCACTTGCTCAGCTACGCTCTGATTTTCAATATTGCCATCATGTTTAAACCCCTGCCACTACTAACTGTCCCTCAACCTTTTAAGTTCCGATCACTTGCGGGCCTTGTCGGTACTCGTTCTATACAAGAAGACGCCAACAAACCTTTGCTTTCTTATTGTTTACCATACAAATATGAGTCAAAGGAAGTGTACTGTTTGTTTTGCCTTTCTTTGATAACTACTCAGGGGGCAGCTCCCCCCATGCTAACTTTGTTTCTCTATCAAGACTTTTTTTGCATCACCACCCACCTCCCCCCACCCATGACACAGCGTGTCTCTTTTGAGCGGCCTCATCACATGGTTTTGCCAAGCAGCTCTTAATAACCTGTACAAGGCCCCTTCACATAGAACTCAGTGACACTTGTTCTCAGACTGGGACTGTTTGTGCATATATCTCTCCCCGTTTTAGACTCACTAGAATGGGCGGCAGAGGGTTCAGTGTTATCGCGGCAAAATTGTGGAACGCTCTGCCAATCGATCTTAGATTCTGCCCTTCTGAATCCATCTTCCGGGCCAGACTCAAAACTTGGCTCTTTTCTGGACTCTGATTTTTATCCTGCTGATTCCCTCTCTGCTCCTTTCTTCTCACTCGGAGGTTCAGGTTCTAGCGCCGGGACACCCCCTTGGGGGTAGCTGTGCGCTGTACAAACTACATAAATAAATACAAACTACATAAATATGTATAACAAAGCAGTTTCATTATCTTATAAGGCTGGATCACAGTGAGACTATTTAAGACCTCATTTATGCATTACACAATAGCTCTATATTTCTTCTAGTACAACGTGTTTTATCTACTTCTTCACTTTACAATTGTGTACACATTTGAGGTTTTCCCAGGCCTTTTTCTCGTTTTGCATGCCCCAGAAAAAGGAGCCCTTTATTATTGAAATAATATTTTTTATTCTCATTTTTATTTACTGTTTAAAATAACACATTGTATGAAGTTAATGCTTGAATCCATTTTAGGTCTGGCTTGCCAGCCCAGTTGTCACCTTGCTTTATGTCTTCAGAAAAAGATCTTTAAGCAGCACTAATGAGTGAGGAGATTAGGCTCTCCCTGCATGTTGGTTTCCTTGAGTACAGCATTTGATTGAGCAGAAGTTGTGTGCTTCCTCTGAAAAACAGTGCTTGTATTGTACTTTTTTTGCTTTGTGTGAAACCTTCTGCTCAGTTTAGCAGGACTGTGTCAGTTATGGTGGCCAGTCAGTGTTCAAGGCTGTAGGCCTGATCTATTTATTATAAAAAGTAACAACAAAGGCAGTTGACCGTACCCATTTATTGTGAAAAGCATATGTTTAAATCCTTGAAGATTACTGTAGTAGGCAAAGATTTTAGTGTTAGTTACCTCCTTCTTATAGGTTTGCTGTGATAACCCTTGTTAGGCCCTCTTAAAAGGGATTACATATTGTTTTGCCACCTGCAGTCTTGTACATCTATGTAATTTTATGAAGGCATGTCCGATGTTTGCATTGTGGGAAAGCTTATACCCAATACAGTTGCCGTGTATGGTGTCAGGCCAAAGACCAAGCCCGTAGGCCTGATTGTGTCATTGGAAAAAGGTATGTCAGATGCTGTAGGTCTGATCTGCTTAATATGAAAAACGTTTAAAGCATTATGTCGGCCATTATGGATTGGGACAACAATGTTAGACTTACCACAATACCATTCCTAGTTGGCTGTCCAGTGCAATGTTTACTGAGCAGCAATCTCTAAATAGTATATGTATAGAGTATCACTGTTTGTGGAACTTTTAAACAATGATAAACTATGTACAATACCATTGCAAGATGGTCGTCCATTAATATGGTCAATTTAATTTTTATTGCAAGCATATGACTTCCATGATTAGGCAGTAGCTTGCTTTATTATTCTATTTCTTTTATCTTGTATATACTTGTTGAATTAGTATATGCATTTTATTGTAGATAGCTAAGGGGGTGAATGCAAGAATGAGTTAGTGGGTGGATGAATGGAATTAGTGTATGGAGGAGTGACAGAGGGCACGCATGATCAATTATTGAGTGCCCAAACTCACCAGTGACTGAAAAAACAATTGTATTTACAAGCCAGACCTATTGACATAGCCAATGCTTGTTACAATACCATACAAAAATACTAAACAGCCAACGAGCTCACCCACTTCATTAATCCTCATCTTTGGCCTCTCTTTTAACCTTTGTTAATGGAGGCAGAAGCCTCTACGTCTGTCAAACATATCTACTTTGCAGCAACCAGGTGTGCCCAGTTTCTGACAGTGGGAGCCGGAGGAGGGAATTTGACACCCCACCATACTCATACGACTCTACCAAGACCCATAAAACCACATCTAAATAGTTTTGGTGACCTTTGGTGCCAGCACTATTGTGACATAATTGTCCTTCACTATGATGAGAGGCCATCGCTTCCTGCTGAGGACCCCTAATTCAGGGCAGTTATCTTCTCCGAGGCTGACCACAAGTTTGATCTTAAGGAAATCTGATTATGCACTATATAATCAGGTGGTTGGACCACATGGCTGCGTTGATCATTTGCTCGTTTGCTCGCTTGCCTTACCAGCAGCTCTGTTACTTTGTTGCTTGCTGCAATTATAATTTCCACTGGTGCCCTACGCTTATTGCCGACATTCTTCCTTGTAATACTGCCTACAGCTGAGCACTAGGCACCAGGCTGCAGCACCTTATTGGAATTACTCGCCCTTTTCTGCCTGACCCACAGTGTGGTGTCTCATCAAGCAAGACATCCTGGTGTCTCAGCGTTCTGGCACCTCAGTGTCTCATGGTCTGAGGGCTTTGGAGATCTGGTGGGCCAGGCAGTTCAGGCACTGGTGCAGACCATCAGGGAGCTGGAGGTAGGCGCTCAAGTGCTGATCTGAGGGGGCCTTTACCATGCACACCTTTACCACACAGGTATGTTTTTGTGCCTTTCCCACGCATGCCTTTATCAAGCATGGTAAATATTGATAAGGTACGTATAAGCCTTCAGGGGTCAGATGGAGAACCAGATTTAAAGGCCTTGAGGACCGTAAGTCAGTCAGGCAGATTAATAGGTGTAAAGGCCACCAGGGAAGCAGATGAGCCTCCAAGGGCGAGGTCACGGCCACAACCTGATTGCGGATAATCAACAATGCCTGTGTAGAGCGGATTTTATCACTGAAGAAACTCGAACGTTTCTAGCACCAGGCGTTCGAGGAAGAAAGCATAATCGATTCTGCTCTAGGGGCATATTACCTGTGTGTTATGTATCAGGCAGTCAGTCTGGTGTAGAACAGGCAGCTGTCCTGTGCAGGATACGGATTGGAGTCAGCAGGGCTGGATCTCAGTCATGGACGAACGATCCAGGATAATCCACCGAAGTGCTCCTCTGAGAAACATGGCTTAGAGGCAGTTTCTATAATAAAAGCCTGGTTCCATTCACGCTGTGTCAGAGGTGCAATGCTAACGTGTGTGTTTGTCTTTATGATTCAGAGCTGTCTTCAAATGGGCAATAAAATGCAAGGGCAGTGTGCTCAGTGTTCTTGCAGCCTTTAACAGAATGTACAAGTGTCATAATAAAATTCTTACAAAGAAATATGCTTGCAAGCAGAACACTTTCAGAGTATGTTATCATGTACGTGCAAAGTATGTAAAAAGTCACCTACTAAAAATATGTCAATTTAAACATGTAAGTCAAGATGGATTCTTTAGTGCACTGGCCCTGTTGAACCCCACAACAGTATAGTGGCACAGAGTTTAGTAGGGTCTTGTATAGTGGAGTTGCATAAAGTGGAGAAGAGTGCGGTACAATGGAGCACTGTAGAGTGGAGTGCTGTAAGTGCCATAGAGTGGAGTAAAGTGTAATATAGTCGAGTAGAGTTGAGTGGAGTACAGTGGAGTGGTATTGCATAGAGTGGAGTAGCATGTTGTAGAGTAGAGTGGCGTGGAATGGAGTAGAGTAGACTAGTGTAGTGTACAGTTGAGTAAATTGTTATAAAGTGGAGTGGAGTGGTGTGGCATACAGTGGAGTGGACTGGTGTGTTGTAGAGTTAATAAAGTGTCATATGGTGCAGTACAGTAGAGTGCCATAGAGGGAATTACAGTGTTGTACAGTGGAGTGGCGTGGAGCAGAGTGCAGTACAGTATGGTAGATTGGAGTGGCATAGATTGGAGTAGCATACAGTGGAGTGGTGTAGAGTGGAATACCGTCAAGTGGATGGGGTACAGTTGAGTGGCGTACAGTGGAATAGCGTAGAGTGGAGAAGCGCACAGGGGAGTTGTGTAGAGTGGAGTGGCACATAGTGTAATAGAGTACAGTGGAGTAGTGTACACTGAAATAGCATAGAGTGGAGTGGTGTATATTGGAGTGGTGTATATTGGAGTGGCATACACTGGAGTGGCATGGAGTGGAGTGGTGTAGACTTTAATACTGTACAGTGCAGTACAGAAGAGTGCCATAGAGTGGATCACAGTGCTGTACAGTGGTGTGGGGTGGAGAAGAGTGCAGAACAGTATGGTAGAAGGGAGTGGAGTGGCATAAACTGGCTTAGCATACAGTGGAGTGGTGTTGAGTGAAATGGCATTGAGTGGAGTGGGGTACAGTGGAGAAGCGCACAGGGGAGTTGTGTAGAGTGGAGTGGCACATAGTGTAATAGAGTACAGTGGAGTAGTGTACACTGAAATAGCATAGAGTGGAGTGGTGTATATTGGAGTGGTGTATATTGGAGTGGCATACACTGGAGTGGCATGGAGTGGAGTGGTGTAGACTTTAATACTGTACAGTGCAGTACAGAAGAGTGCCATAGAGTGGATCACAGTGCTGTACAGTGGTGTGGGGTGGAGAAGAGTGCAGAACAGTATGGTAGAAGGGAGTGGAGTGGCATAAACTGGCTTAGCATACAGTGGAGTGGTGTTGAGTGAAATGGCATTGAGTGGAGTGGGGTACAGTGGAGTGGCGTACAGTGGAATAGGGTACAGTGGAGTAGCATACAGAGGAGTGGTGTAGAGTGAGTTGCACATAGTGGAATAGCGTACAGTAGAGTATCGTACACTGAAGTAGCATAGAGTGGAGTACTGTAGCGTGGAGCGACGTATATTGGAGTAGCATAGAGTGGACTGGCGTTGACTGGAATACCGTACAGTGCAGTGGCGTAGAGTGGAGTAGCGTACAGTGGAATAGTGTATAGTGAAATGGTGTAGAGAGGAGTGGGGTACAGTGGAATGGCGTACAGCGGAGCGGCGTGCAGTAGAATAGCGTTCCGTGGAGTGGGACAAAGTAGAGTGTCGTACATTGAAGTAAGGTAGAGTGCAGTGGCATACAGTAGAACAGCGTATTCAAGGCACAGAATGGCAGCAAGGTTTATCAACACTGCACTACCCAGTCTAGTCACTAATATATTATGGCACCCGTATTGCCCTCCTCAAATGACCAGCTGCCACATGGCCACAAATAAAATACAGATTGGACAGAAAGTTGAGAGGCAATACAAATTATATGGTGATATGCCAGTGTTCAATGATAGTTCTTTCACAGGTTTTTTTATTGTGCTTTGAAGATTCTTTATTTCTTATATTCTTTTCACAAGTAGGTACAGCTAACGCGTTTTGCCCTAGAGAGGGCTTTTTCAGGGCAAAGTATTATAGTAAGCACTGTTCTAGAATTCTTCGTGTGAAATGCCAGCATCAAATTGCGTCAATACCGTCCCTTAATCAGTCATATAATTTTATTCAAATGCATAAATTATTGTACTATGGTAGCTTTAGTAAAAACGATTAAGAAATTGATCAGCGGTGTCTCCCTTGTCTGCTCAGGCGCTTTCAGGTCAGTGACTCATTGCGATTAGGTAACAGTCTTCTCCCGTGTACGGTCAAGCATCAACTGTAGAACAGCGTAGACTGGAGTTGCATAGAGTGGAGTGGTTTAGAGTGGAATAGAGTATCGTGGAGTGGCATACAGTTGAGTGGTGTGGAGAGGCATAGAGTGCAATAGCATAAAGTAGAGTACCGTAGAGTGGAGTTGCCTACAGTGAACAAATGTAGAGTGGAGTAGAATAGATTGGAGAGGCCTTTCAGTGGAGTAGCATACACTGGAATGTCATAGAATGGAGTGGTGTAGAGTATAGAAGCATACAGTGGAGTGGGATACGGTGGAGTAGTGCACAGTAGTTTAGCGTAGAGTGGAGTGGTTTATAGTTGATTGGCATGGAGTGGCGTAGAGTGTAATAAGGTACAGTGGAATGGCCTAAATGGAGTGGCATATAGTGGAGTGTGGTACTTGAAACAGATGTGGCCTGAAAGTGGGTGAATAGATGTTGATGTATTGTGGCAGAAACATAAATTATGTGATGTAAATGGTAATTGTTGGTAGTAGGTGTAAATAGTGTAAGTACTGTTAAGCTAATAAGTATTCACATACTTAGTAATATTGTGGCATGATACACTGCAGTAACTTCGCGGTATGCTGTGGTACATGCCATAAAGAAGGCAGTATGTGATTGGCTAATGGTTGGCTTTACAAAACGTAGGAGGCAGCCAAGTTGTTTTCCTCACACTTTGGCTGCCATTTGGGTTAAGGCCTTAAATATAGGTAAGTAGTAGGTTTTATTGTTAGTCCCTACCCATTATCACTTTGCTTGAGTGGTAATAGGTAGAGAAATATATTTATATTGTTCTATGTATTTCTGCAGCACTTTACGGAGAACCAAGTTTTTATTTTAAAAAAGTGAATTAGTGCGGTAATTTGTAGGTATTACCACGGTACTCTGAAGCATTGTTTTGTTAAGAATTAGATATGTAAAAAAATGTCATAACACTGAAGTACACAGTATTTGTCATATATAGTGTAGTACAGTCTATTTTAACTTTATTTAAACAAAATATTACGCTACTCTGTAGATTTAAAAATATGTATATAGAAACGTATAAATACATTTCCCTACGAATTACCAGTTTAATAAAGTAGTAATAGGTAGGGAAAAAATATGAAAACTAATACTTGCCTATATATAAAGGCGTAACGCAGAACACAGTGAAAGTGCACTTAAAACAACGTTACCTTTTGTAAAGGCTGTCATCAGCCAATCACATAATGCCTTGTCATTGCTATGTAGCGCAGTAGTTTCACCAAATACTGTAACATTTTGCAAAACTACTGCGACAGCAGAAATCACTTACTTAAAATGTCTTATAACTTATAAGATACCTACCTTACACACACACATAAAGAGGTTTCTCATACCTTATGATATTTGCCAAGCGGGGTAACAGCTTGCATGGTAAAGGCTGTGTGGAAAAGGCATGCATGGTAAAAGCATGTGTTGTTTTAACATACCTCCGAGATAGGCTTATTTCCTACATACAGATGTGAAGGACCCCTTGATATTCTGAATTGTTATAACATACTTAAAATATGAATTCACTTTCCAGATTTACAGACTATAACGTCTATCGGTTTAACTAGCCTTTGGTTTATACCAGATTAATAACAAAGTAGAATGCCGGATTCAAAGATTAAAAACATATGGGCAAGAAGATCAGACTTGGCACAATGGGGCATTATAGTCAGCTTAGTTATGCAACCTACATGTACACAAACCTTAAACCGAGTTACTGAATTGGCTTTTCTATGTTACAAACATCAAACAGAATCCGTAATAGAAAAGGACTAGAATTTATCTATGACTATGCGAATTTCCCCATCTCGACAAAGAATTGTTACTCCACCTTTAATCAGTTTTAACCGGTCAACTAACATTAGTCCTACACAGAATTCCTAACCTATTATTTAATTCTATGAAGACGCTAGATCAAGAATTTACATTTTGTTCATGTGACTTCACAGGTTTGGAATGACATATCTGGACCTCAGGGGATAATGTCCTTGCATTTTTGGGTATGCATCAAGTAATTTGTTTTCAAGAATCCTGTGAGGCCTCAACATTAAGCTACCTACCTTCACTACGCATGAAATCATACCAACACAAAATACATCCGTGGCTCGAGTAGAGTCCTTCTAACTCTAATCAGTAACACCTCAGCTGTGAAATCCACCATGATTGAACTTAAGACAAATGACATCTTGGAGGTTTCAGTCAAAAAATTCGTAATTCATAATTGTAAATATATATTTTCCACCAATCTTACTAAAGAATAGGCCACGGTGTCTATTTACTCTGGATCAATTGCACCGTGTCCTTGAACGCCATGCGCAGTCTTGCTGCACTTAGTGGTGTTGCAGCCAGTATCTGTTACCTTTATGTAATTCTCCTGGAAATGAAGCCTTTCCAGATATGTGCTTTGGAATACAATCTCCTACTACAAACGCTGCCAATAGCTATTAAAGTAAGCATACTCTAATGTGGAATCGTTCATATGACCTACAGTGATCGAGGCTAGCGAGCCTTAATGGTAGATTTGCAACAGATCAACCAGCTAAACATTTATTTCAGTCTACAAGAGCAGCTAGGACACTTGATTAAAATATTCCAGATTTCACATGTGTAAGGCCTGAAATCTATCCTCGAGCAGAGAGTGATCACATTTGGAAGAAACCACTCGCAATTTAAACTTGGTCAGTATCTAAACAACTGCTCTCTCACTGTTATAAGCAGTAAAAAATAAAATGGAACTCTGAGCTGTTTTTTAAATTGCAAAGTCTTTACAAAGTAGACATTGTCATGAATTATTCGAATTCCTCGACAATTAGTGAAAGTCATACAATGGATTTAGGACTGGCAAGCATTGCTAAACTTAACGCTAAGGTACCTATTATCTAAATCAACGTCTCGAGATATGCTAAAGAAGATTACTTCGCCAAAAAGTTAATAATCAATGTGTTTTTAGACAGTTTTATTGTTGGTGACTTGTGTATTATTTATTGGCCACACTTTTACTAGCTTCTTATTGCTATTTAGTATTCATATTACCTACTGGCGGTCGCCAGTAGGTAGTTATAGTTAGGACCCTGTTTCCATAGGAAATCCGCAACATTCTATTTTGAATAACTTTGGCGCCGGTCGACGAATCCTCGCGAATTTCTCAAAATAGGTGGGCGCTACGCTCCGCTCCTACCCTGAAAGTCTCGGGGGGATTCGTCAAGCGGGGGCTGAGATAAAAGGGGGGTCCCAAAACACGTTTTTCCCATGCATTTTTCCATAGGACCTTTAGACAGGGCTACAGCCCGAACGGCTGAACAGAATTACTAGAAATTTGGCAGAGAGGTAGTCCTCAGGTCAAGGAAGTGCCTTTTGTAGGTTTGGTGTAAATCTGTTCAGTAGATTCTGAGAAAATAGCCTTTAAATCAATATATATATCTGAGCCAGCTTACGGTACGCTTACCGTAAGCTTACCGTACGCGTACGGTGGCGTGCGCGAGCGCGATTCTGATTGGCTGTTACATCTAAGTAAACATTCGAATCGGTCGAAACCAGGAAGCGGCGGCCGCCATTTTCTCTCTCGCACTCTGAGGGGGGGGCTGTAAACAAAGGCAAAAAACATATAAAGGGGCTGTTTAGACAGCGCCCATGCACATAGCCATGTTAGTTGAGTCCTCAAAGATCCCCCAAGGCCAAAAACGGTAAATTTTTATTTTTTGAAAATTTCGCCGATTACGCTTACCGTACGCGTACGGTGCGCTTACGCTAAAAATTTTAATAAAAAAAAAAAAACACTCTGTGCATGGCATATTATTGTCATCACTTACAAATTAAATTTAACAGATTACCTATCACAAGGAAGCGCATAAGATGTCCTCCATGTGCGCACGGTGCGTAACGTGGGCACGCGGTGCGCGTAGCGCACTGCGTGCCCACCTTGCGTGTACGGCACTAACTGCGTAAAGTGGGCGCGCGGTGCGCGAAGCGCACCGCGTGCTCACTGTGCGCGCACGGTGCGCGAAGCGCACCGTGCGCGCACGGAACGAACTGCGTTAAGTGGGCGTGCACGCCACGAATGGCGTAAAGTAACTTAGCATTTAAAAAACCGTACAAATTCACTGAAAAAACCATAGGTTTCACACACGTTATAGTTAGGAATTAGCATTTAAAAAACCTTGCAAATTCACTGAAAAAACCATAGGTTTCAGACATGTTATAGTTAGCGGAAATTTTACTGATAAAAAACCAATGAAATTCCCCCGTTATAGTTAGTGCAGGCAACTATAACTCACGCGACCGCAATCTTCTGCTGATGACATATGTGTCTTTATGAAAAAAAAATATTTGTAATATATGTATAGCTAAAAATTTATGGAAGAAGACATGGGCAAATAAGTGTCTAAATACAGTATTAGCATCAGCAGAGGATTGCGGTCGCGTGAGTTATAGTTGCCTGCACTAACTATAACGGGGGAATTTCATTGGTTTTTTATCAGTAAAATTTCCGCTAACTATAACATGTCTGAAACCTATGGTTTTTTCAGTGAATTTTATATATATATATATATATATATATATATATATATATATATATATATATATATATATATATATATATATATATTATCTACTGGCGGTCACCAGTAGATAGTTATAGTTACAACCTAGTTTCCATAGGAAATCTCAAAATTCTATTTTGAATAACTTTGGCGCCGAATTCTCGCGAAATTTTCAAAACAAATGGGGCGCTCCGTTCAGCTCCTACCCTGAAAGTCTCGGGGTGATTCGTCAAGCGGGGGCTGAAAAAAAGGGGGGGTCCCAAAACGCGTTTTCCCCATGCATTTTTCCATAGGACCTTTAGTCGAAGGTACAGCCCGAACGGCTGAACAGAATTACGTGACATTTGGCAGAGAGGTAGCCATAAGGTCAAGGAAGTGCCTTTTGAAGGTCTCGTGTAAATCTTTTCAGTATTTCCTGAGAAAATAGCATTTAAAAGTATATAAATATCTATACGCGTGCACCGTGCCGTGCGCGAGCGCAATTCTGATTGGTTGTTAGATGTCGGTAAACATTCGAATCGGTCGAAACCAGGAAGTGTCGGCCGCCATTTTGTCTCTCGCAGTCTGACGGGGTGAAAAACAAAGGTGGAGAACGTGAAAAGGGGGCAGGGTGGACAGTTCCTGACCCCCTAGCCTTTGTCAGGGGGTCCCAGAAGGACCCCCAAGGGCAAAAAAAAGATTTTTTTTTTTTTTGAAAAATCGCGGAGTGCGCGCACTGTGCGCGCACGCTGAAAAAACACGTAAAATTTTTTTTACAATTTTTTACGAAAAATTAAGCGAGGTTCGCGCACCGTGCGCGCACGCTAAAAATCCCATATAAAAAAAATAAAAAATACATACATAAATTAGCATTTAAAAAACCTTTGAAATTCACTGAAAAAACCATAGGTTTCACACACGTTATAGTTACGAATTAGCATTTAAAAAACCTTGCAAATTCACTTAAAAAACCATAGGTTTCACACATGTTATAGTTAGCTGGACATTTCACTCATAAAAAACCAATGAAATTCCCCCGTTATAGTTAGTGCAAGCAACTATAACTCACGCGACCGCAATCCTCTGCTGATGACGTCAGATATTACATCACTGATGACATATGTGTCTTTCTGAAAAATAAATATTTGTAATATATGTATAGCTAAAGATTAATGGAAGAAGACATGGGTAAATAAGTGTCTAAATACAGTGATGTAATATCTGACGTCATCAGCAGAGGATTGCGGTCGCGTGAGTTATAGTTGCCTGCACTAACTATAACGGGGGAATTTCATTGGTTTTTTACGAGTGAAATGTCCAGCTAACTATAACATGTGTGAAACCTATGGTTTTTTAAGTGAATTATATATATATATATATGTTTCCACAAATATCCAATAACGTGCGCTCTCAATACCAAAGAATCCACGAGAAAATGCGGTGAAAGGGTGTTTATTCACAACGCGTTTCAACTACAAGAGTCGTGATCAAGACTATTGTAGTTGAAACGCGTTGTGAATAAACACCCTTTCACCGCATTTTCTCGTGGATTCTTTGGTATTGAGAGCGCACGTTATTGGAAATTTGTGAAAACATTGGATTTCCGGCGTGCTCCGCCGGTGTGTGCGCCAACTCCCTTGGGTCCGACCAATCAGATGGAGCAATCTGGAGTTTGAATATATATATATATATATATATATATATGTGTGTGTGTTCGAGTCGGATGTATGACGTTACAACGCACACTTTTACAACGCATGCACTTACAACGCATTTTTTACAACGCATAATCCATTACAACGCATGACATTACAACGCATGACACTACAACGCATTTTTAAAAACTACCGTTACAACGCATTTCCATTACAACGCATACTACCTTTACAACGCATACCATTACAACGCATAATATTAAATTGCATTTAAGGTAAGTATTAGATAGTATAGGGGTAAAAATTACTATTCTAACTCCAGGGGGTGCAACAGTGGGGTAAGTGTTGGATAGTATAGGGGTAAAAATTACTATTCTAACTCCAGGGGGTGCATCAGTAGGGTAAGTGTTGGATAGTATAGGGGTAAAAATTACTATTCTATCTCCAGGGGGTGCAACAGTAGGGTAAGTGTTGGATAGTATAGGGGTAAAAATTACTATTCTAACTCCAGGGGGTGCAACAGTAGGGTAAGTGTTGGATAGTATAGGGGTAAAAATTACTATTCTAACTCCAGGGGGTGCAACAGTAGGGTAAGTGTTGGATAGTATAGGGGTAAAAATTACTATTCTAACTCCAGGGGGTGCAACAGTAGGGTAAGTGTTGGATAGTATAGGGGTAAAAATTACTATTCTAACTCCAGGGGGTGCAACAGTAGGGTAAGTGTTGGATAGAATAGGGGTAAAAATTACTATTCTAACTCCAGGGGGTGCAACAGTAGGGTAAGTGTTGGATAGTATAGGGGTAAAAATTACTATTCTAACTCCAGGGGGTGCAACAGTAGGGTAAGTGTTGGATAGAATAGGGGTAAAAATTACTATTCTAACTCCAGGGGGTGCAACAGTAGGGTAAGTGTTGGATAGTATAGGGGTAAAAATTACTATTCTAACTCCAGGGGGTGCAACAGTAGGGTAAGTGTTGGATAGTGTAGTGTAATATTATGCGTTGTAATGGTATGCGTTGTAATGGTAGTATGCGTTGTAACAGAATGCGTTGTAAAGGTAGTTTTTAAAAATGCGTTGTAGTGTCATGCGTTGTAATGTCATGCGTTGTAATGGATTATGCGTCGTAAAAAATGCGTTGTAAAAGTAGTGCGTTGTAAAAGTTGCGTTGTAAAGGTTGTTCCCCGTTCGAGTCATATGAGCTTCAGATGACACACTGAGCATAGATCGCCATCTGGTGTTGGGCCCGGATGTTTGCACTTGTTTTTGTCTTGGAAAAGTCTTTGGAATTCACGAGATAGGTGACTCCTCCTTTGGATCATGGTGCGCATGGGCATCGGCTCCATCCCCAGATTGTTTTTTCCGCCATTGGGCTCGGATGTGTTTATCGCGCTCCAGTTCGGTGCCGTTACCGATCCAACTTTCGACGCTCAATCCTTCACCCTTTCTCCGATATTGTTTCGATCGCAATCCCTAGTCGTCGCGCATCTCCTCAAGTTCGAAGTCGTCGATTCCGGTCGTCGACGAAGGCCTTCGGGCCTACCTATGCCATTAGATCTGGCTCATGGAAAGGACTCCTTTTAAGAAGTGTCCTCAATGTGGGTCGAAATTCCCACACACAGATCTTCATGAGGTGTGTAACCTCTGCCTTTCACCGGAGCACGAGGCCAGAGACTGTCCAGCTTGCCCCTCTTTCCGCTTCAAGAAAACCATTCGGGATCGTCGAGCTCGAAGAACAATGACTCGCTCGTCAACATCCATTCCCGACAACATCTTCCAGGAGGGCGTTGATGTACCAGAACAGGAGCGGGTCGAAGAAGGCCCCGTCAGCGCCTCCGAAGCCGATGACTCCGACATCGAAGACATCACTCCTGGGCAGCGGGTCGTAAGTAGTGACGTCGACCCCGACCCCCTCCCCCCACCACCGAAAAAGGCTTTGGTAACACCTTCACCTTCGGGCCCAGGTGCACCCGAGACAATACTTCTCACGCCCCGCCTTCGGGCCCGGCAAAGAATTCGACAAGTAAGCCTTCAGGCCACGCGGGATCGAGTCAGCCTGGCATCGGTGCCGAAAACCCAAACCCCAGCACCCAAAAAGAAACCTTCCCCCACCTCCACGTCGACCACTGCCTCCACATCGATGCACTCGGCACCTAAAACCAACGGGCACCGACCCCTCGACTCCGAAAAAGTCGTTGGAACCGAGTAAAAAGACACTGCCGAAAAGTTCACATTCTCAACCTTCGGAACCGAAAAAACCATCGGAACCGAAAAAACAACCGGTTCCGCAGGCTCCGACAGAGACTAAAAAATCTCACGCTTCAAAGCCAAAAGAGCACATATTCACCCCAGATTCGGTGCCACACAAGCCCTTGGTACCAAAAAGGTCAGTGCCAAAACACCAGCCTCCACAAGAAGAGCTTTTTAAACCAGATCCCACCCAAAAAACTCTTCTAAAAGACCCAAAAACAGGTCAACTGACTCTCAGTTCCAATGGACACGCCTCTACCGACTCCATCTCCACCTAAAAAGAGAGACATTGCAACATCTCCTCTCAGACTCCCTTCCCCACCTCCTCCTCCACCTCCCCCACCACACCACTCTCCTATACCATCTCCTCCACCAGTGGATGATGATCACACCTCTGATGACACGGGGGAGGGTGTAGATGATGAACCACTAGGGGGTCCTTGTCCGCCTTATACCCCAAACCCCTGGGACGATTACAATACACCAGATGTCCCTAATGTACCACAAGACGACATCTACCCCTCTAGACCTTCCCCTCCAGAGGATACCATAGGTTTTACCCAGCTCGTTCACAGAGCTGCACAATACCACGGGGTTGATTTACATACAGACCCTGTGGAAGAGGATTTCTTAATGGACACTTTTGATACTTCACACCTCCGTTCTCCCTATGTTAAAAGGGGTAATGAAACATGCACCTGAGGTGTTCAAAGATCCTGTTAGGGCTAGGGTTATTAACCCCAGGATAGAGAAGAAATACAAATCTGCCCCAGCAGACCCCGTATACATTAAGGGCCAAATACCATTGGATTCCTTAGTGGTCTCCAATGCCAGAAAGAGAGCTAACTCACAAACGTCAGGGGACGCTCCACCTTCCGACAAGGAGTCAAAACTCTTGGACGCCTCTGGTAAACGCACAGCGTCACAACCAGCTAATATACCGCACATTGCCAACACTCAAGCTTTGTTAGCCAAATACGATAGGGCACACTGCGACGAGCTAGAGACCCCGTTGCAGCACCTTCCTGACAAATACAAAACCAAAGCCCACGACCTCATAGAAGAGGGTAAGCTCATCACAAACACCTACATTTGTTGCGCTCTAGATGTGGCAGACACCGCCTCCCGAGCCATCAACACAAGTGTCCTTCTGCGTAGACATGCATGGCTATGCATTTCAGGTTTTAAACCAGAAGTACAAACTTCCATCCTTAACCAGCCATTTGATCAGGAGCATCTATTTGGGCCTGCCGTGGATTCATCTCTAGAAAAGATGAAAAAAGACACCGACACGGCTAAATCAATGGGAGCCTTGCAATCGCAAGCTCCCAGACGTTCGTTTTGTCGCTCCTCTTAAAAAGGCACCTCCAGAGGCTACTCCTCTGACAACCCCTCCAGGTCCTACAAGACTCCCAGCCAGACCACATTCACCGGAGGTTATCAAAGAGGAGGCTACAGAGGCAATAATAACAAAGGTAGAGGCAAGACCAACAATACTCGCTCTGCCTCCACCCCTACCCAATGACTTCCCTCCGCTCCCCGCGGATCATTCCACTCCAGTCGGGGGAAGATTGCTACATTTCCTACCTGTCTGTAACAACATCACCACAGACAGGTGGGTGAGACAAATCATTCAATCAGGATATTGTCTAGAACTCACCTCTACCCCCCCAAACATACCACCCAGATAGCGCCCAATGTCACCAGAACATTTATCGCTGCTAAAGCAGGAGGTAATCTCCCTCCTACAAAAACATGCAATAGAACCAGTCCCCCTGCTTCAACAAAACACAGGAGTTTACTCCCTATACTCCTTCATCCCAAAGAAGGACGGCTCCCTGAGACCTATCTTAGACCTCAGACCCTTAAATCTCTACATACAATCAGACCATTTTCACATGGTCACGCTTCAACAGGTCCTTCCTCTTCTCTCACAAGGTGATTTCCTTGTCACTCTAGATCTCAAGGACGCCTACTTTCATATCCCCATTCACACCTCTCAGAGGAAATATCTCAGGTTTGTAGTGGACGGTCAGCACTACCAATTCAAGGTACTCCCATTCGGAGTCACCACAGCACCCAGAGTATTCACCAAGTGTCTGGCGGTTATTGCGGCTCACCTAAGAAGACAGCACATCCACGTCTTCCCATACTTAGACGACTGGCTCATAAAAGACAAGTCATACAATCAGTGTGTACATCACACTCACATCACAATCCAACTACTCCACGACTTAGGGTTTACAGTAAACCACGCAAAGTTTCACCTACAACCGTCCCACATACAACAGTACCTCGGTGCCATAATAAACACCTCCAAAGCACTTGCATATCCCAGCCCAACCAGGTTTGCAAGCATACAAAGCCTCACAACAAACTTTCAGTCGCAACACTCTCTTACAGCTCGAGTGTTCATGCAGTTGATAGAGATGATGGCCTCTTGCATATTTATAGTACCTCATGCAAGACTCCAGATGCGTCCACTGCAGGAATGTTTGGCACGTCAGTGGAACCAGGCTCAAGGTCAGGTGACAGATCTGGTGTTGGTGGATGGTCGCACGCATCGCTCTCTGCAGTGGTGGAACACAAAAAACCTTTCCAAAGGGCAACCGTTTATCGAGCCGGTTCCACAGATTGTGCTAACAGCGGACGCATCGCTCTCCGGCTGGGGAGCTCATCTATTACATCACACCATGCAGGGCAGGCGGACACCTCAACAAAAGTTACTCCACATCAATCACCTGGAGTTACTAGCCATATTCCTAGCCCTAAAGGCATTCCAGAAACAAATATCAGGCAAGGGTGTCCTAGTCCGCACCGACAACATGACAGCATTGTACTACATACAGAAACAAGGCATGACACACTCCCTACAGATCTCTCAACTGGCGCAAAGCATATGGAGATGGGCTATTCCTCAGAAAATTTTCCTCATAGCCCAACATGTTCCGGTGAGTCCAGAACAACATAGCCGATCTATTAAGTCGTCAAACGCAACAGATTCACGAGTGGGAACTTCATCCACAAGTTCTTCAACCATTTTTTCAGATGTGGGGGCAACCAGAGATAGATCTCTTCGCCACACACGAAAACGCCCAATGCCCAAGCTTCGCCGCCAGATATCCACACCCATTATCCAAAGGCAATGCGATATTGATGAATTGGTCAGGCAGATTTGCGTACGCTTTTCCGCCTCTCCCACTCATTCCACTGGTGGTGCGCAAACTGCAGCAACACTCACTGACTCTCATCCTAGTTGCTCCAACATGGGCCAGACAACCGTGGTACGCCACATTACTGGAACTATCCATAGTCCCGCACCAAAAACTACACCTCTCCCCACGCCTCTTAACCCAGAACCATGGAGAGATGAGACACCTGGACCCAGCACAGCTCAACCTAGCGATCTGGCTCCTGAAGTCTTAGAGTTTGGTTACCTAAACCTCCTCCCTGACTGTATAAATGTTATCAGAGAAGCTAGACGCCCCACCACTAGAGCCTTCTATGCAGCCAAGTGGAAACTATTTGTGATATATTGTCACAACACCATCAACCCTTTAGATGTGTCTATTCAACACATCATAGGTTATCTACTGCATCTCCAAAGGTGTAACTTAGCGTACACATCTATTAGGTTACATCTCGCTGCCATAGCAGCCTACCTACAAAATTGACAACACTTGTCGGTCTTCGGGGTACCTGACATCAAGGCGTTTATGGAAGGCCTCAAAAGAATAATTCCTCTCAGGGTGCCACCCTCACCTGTGTGGAATTTAAACATAGTTCTCACATGACTAACGGGCCCTCCCTTTGAACCCCTACACAAATGCGAAATACAATTTCTAACATGGAAAGTTGCTTTCCTAGTGGCTATTACTTCGCTTAGAAGAGTCAGTGAGCTACAGGCACTAACTATTCAAGAACCTTTTTTACAACTCTATCATAACAAAGTGGTTCTCAGACCCAACCCAAAATTCCTCCCTAAGGTTATTTCTCCCTTCCACCTCAATCAGTCTGTAGAGTTGCCAGTATTCTTCTTGCAACCACAAACAGTCGCAGAAAGAGCTCTTCACACTCTAGATATTAAAAGAGCACTGCTTTATTACATTGAAAGGAAAAAACCTTTTCGCAAGACAAACAACTTTTCGTGTCCTTCTCACCAACACATTTGTCAAATGCATACAGATTTGCTATCACAAAGCATAACGTACATTATCTGTTTCTCCTAAAGACCACTCAACCCGAAAGATAGGGGCTTCAATGGCATTTTTAGGCAACATTCCCTTAGATGGCATCTGCAAAGCAGCTACATGGTCTACACCGCACACATTCACAAAGCACTATTGTGTATATGTGCAAACAAAACAACAAGCTAGTGTGGGCCAGGCTGTACTCAAAACACTATTTCAAACTACTGCAACAGATACTGGTGGTCGCCGCTAGGAATGGGTACTGCTATACAATCTATGCTCAGTGTGTGATCTGCAGCTCATATGCCTCGAACGGAAAATGCTACTTACCAGTATGCATCTGTTCTTGGCATGTAGAGCTGCAGATCCACACATGCCCACCCGCCTCCCCGGCTACCTCTATCTGTTCCAGTGCTATCTTATTTAGATACAGCATACATGGGCATCTTTTCTGTTTCTTACAAAACTCCATCATTTCCCTGCTGGCGGAAAACAATCTGAGGATGGAGCCGATGCCCATGCGCACTATGATCCAAAGGAGGAGTCACCTATCCCGTGACTTCCAAAGACTTTCCAAGACAAAAACAAGTGCAAACATCCGGGCCCAACACCAGATGGCGATCTATGCTCAGTGTGTGGATCTGCAGCTCTACATGCCAAGAACAGATGCATACTGGTAAGTAGCGTTTTCCATATATATATATACATATATATATATATGATTTAACCACTCAACTATGGAATCTATGGGCCAAATTCACAAAGGTAAACTGAGACGAAAGTCTAACTTTACGACTTTCGGTATTCACATAGGGCATTTACGAGTAGTAAAGTTAGGCTTTTGTCTCAGTTAAACTTAAGTTTTGGTCTTAAGTTTAACTGAGACCAAAACTGAGACAAAGGTCTAACTTTACTACTCGTAAATGCCCTTTGTGTATACCGAAAGTCGTAAAGTTAGACTTTCGTCCCAGTTTACCTTTGTGAATCGAGCCCAGTATTTTGAGAAGCCTTTGGAGATACAGAGCCCCTTATATGGAATGTTTTGAGGACCGTGTATAGAGACTAAAACGCAATCTTTTAGCTGACCAGTAACTAGGGTCAGACGAGGGCACTGGCTAAAGCAGGCACAGCAGTTTAGATCCACAAGGACTAGACATGTGTCCGATTACAAGGATAACCACTATATAAAAAGATCCGCTGATATAAATTCATCTTACATGGATATCCTGAAGACCTGGTAGGGATCCGCCTCTACTAAACCGACGCTGGGCGCGCTTGGGTTAAAGCAGCGGTACTCAAAGTACGGCCCGCGGGCCAGTTGCGGCCCGCCAGCCCTTTCCATGCGGCCCTCGAGTAAAACAACAGACAGTTGGCAATCAACTGCAATTCCGCCTGTTGTTATTCCTCGGGGGCCGCATTCAGAAGCATCCGCAAAACCAGTGCCTCGCAATTTTCGGCGGCGGGGGGGGGGGCTTGAATCTTTAAGCTATAGGCAGAGTGGAGCTGATTTCGGGGGAGGGGGGGGCTGAATCTTTAAGCAATAGGCAGAGTGGCGCTGCAGGGCCTCTAGAAGGGGTGAAACAGCGAGGCCTCATTAACATGCAAATGGTCTTTTAAAGACCTGTGAAGTGCTCGGGTGCGGCTGTGGCCCGGAAAGCTGTCTCATCCCGAGCTGCCACACAGGTGGTTAAATGATTGTACATAGATATTCCTTCTTGCCACATACTGCTCCAAGCAAAGATGTGAATAAACATGGGAAATGAAGCATAGTTTAATTGTCCACTGATGTTGCTGGACTGTGCTTGTTTCCATTTTACAAAAATAAATGACAGTAAAATATTTTTAAAGTACGTTTGGCCCATATTCAGGGGGCTTGTATTTGTGGGCTGGCAACTGCCAAAGATCACCGATGACGTCAAAAATCAGCACACAGAATCTAATCTTCACCCAGTTACCACTTACAGAGCAGCATGGCCTGTAGAACTTGGCGGGTTTTAGAATGGGTGCATGTTTAATTTTCGTCACAAGGACAATGAGTTCTCAGACAGAGAGAGGCAGAGAGATGTAGAAGACGAAGACGGAGGGAGAGGGAGAGGGAGGGAGGGAGACAGGGAGCGAGACAGAGGGGGGGAGACAGAGAGAGGGAACAGAGGGAGAGAGAGGGAGGGAGACAGCGAGAGGGAGGGAGGCAGAGAGAGAGAGAGACTGAGAGGGAGGGAGACAGAGAGAGGGAGACAGAGGGGGAGGGAGACAGAGGGACACAGAGGGAGACAGGGAGACAGAAAGAGGGAGACAGGGAGAGAGAGAGGGAGAGAGGGAGACAGGGAGAGAGAGAGGGAGAGAGGGAAACAGGGAGAGAGAGAGGGAAACAGGGAGAGAGAGAGGGAGACAGGGAGAGAGAGGGAGACAGGGAGAGAGAGAGGGAGACAGGGAGAGAGAGAGGGAGGCAAAGGGAGGGAGACAGAGGGAGGAAGAGGGAGGGGGAGACAGAGAGAGGGGGAGACAGAGAGAGGGGGAGACAGAGAGGGAGGGAGGGAGACAGGGAGGGAGGGAGACAGGGAGGGAGGGAGACAGAGAGGGAGGGAGACAAAGGGACACAGACAGAGGGAGACAGAGAGAGAGAGGGAGACCGGGAGAGAGAGAGTGAGACCGGGAGAGAGAGAGTCCCTGTTTGGCAGTATGTTGTATGACCAAATGGGCTGCTCTATATGAGACAGCACGTTGCGTACGATATACTGTCAAACAAGGACTCGGGGAACTTTCATTCGCATACTACTGACTGTGTGAGCCTCTGAGGAAGAGAGTCATCGAAACGCGTCGGGCTCAGTCAGGTGTGAATAATTACAGGCAAGCGCGACGAACCATACCTAATAAAAGCTTGTGGGGAAAAGCAGCTTGTGTTCAAGTGCGGTTCTTCTGATGGACAAATCCCCAATGAACTGTATACATGTGTGTGTGTGTGTATGCTGGGTCTGGTGGCTCAGTGGACGAATGCGTCCGCTGCAGGGGTCTGTGTTCAACCTCATGGTCAGTTTTTTTTGTTGCTCTAGCCCCGCCCCCTCCACCACTGACCCCGCCCCCACCGGTGCGGCCCTCTGCCACAAACCACACTGTAAATTTGGCCCCCGAGAGAAAGTTTGTGAGTACCCCTGGGTTAAAGGATGGAGAGAGCATTGCACTGCACAAGTAACAAACCTGTGCTCATTTTCCCACCTTTATTATTGTGACCAGTATTGTTTTAATAAATCACAGTGGCTAAGATACAAGGATCTTTTCTCATAGACTCTCCCTGTGATCTGTGTGCTCAGCATGTCTTATCTGTTCCCCTCTGATAGATGAATATCCTTAGATTAAATGTAATCTCCCACAAATGACCTTTTGACCTTCTCTTTCAACGTAGGAATGGCCAATCAGCGGAGGGACGTGGAACCTCGGAACACAGACCTATCCAGAAATTATTATCACAGGGTAAGAGACATAAACAGCTTTTTACACAATTATATTGAACCTGTTTCTAAAGAAAATGGATGTGATGACATCATTGAAAGTGGCCTCTGGTTTCTTGTCATTGAAATATTACAGTTTCAGAGCTGGCAATGTTTTTTCACTTGTAGTATTAAGATTAAGGGTCGAAAATGCATAATAGCTTGTATTTATTCCTTGATGAATTTTTAGACGGCGTATTGAAAAATATGAGAAGTTGTTTTTTTCTAATTATTTGATGGTGATGTTAGAACCACTGTTGGAAACACTATGTGGCTGATATTATTGGGGGTTTCTAAAGCCCTTGTTTACCAGGAGGTCGATATTTTTTTTTTTTACCGAGTTTTATATAGCGCGAACTTGACCGGTATCAGAGCGCTTTACATAGCACCAGTTGCATTACATGAGCACACGTTCATTTTTGTAAGGCACCGGGAGATAAGTGATTTGCCCAGAATCACAGGATGTTCAGCGTGATTGCCGGACCCAGTTCCCCAGATTGGAGGTCGACCGCCCTAGCCATTATAGCAACTCCTCTCCGTTTGGCGTTAATGAGTAGAGAAGGACAGGGTCAGGGGGGCCTGGCCGGGCAGGTTGGGCTGGACGGAGTGTCTCTACCGGAGTCTGACCGAGGGAGCTTTGCATAAGGCAGGCCTCTGTCTATAGCCGCAGAGTGGGCGGCTAGCGATGGACCGGGCATAGGTTTGCGCTCTGTACCAGCACATACATATACAGTACAGTGCCACCATTACAACAGAGACAACGAGCAGCAGTAAACACATCAAATGTTAAAGTCACTGGGAGCCCTCGCTTCGTGGCACTTCCGGGTTCTACTTCCAAGAAGTGAACTGCACAGCGCCTTGTTCTTTTAGCAGACGGACATTTTAATTGTCTTTGTGTCCCTGGCTGTTAGTTGTGCTCCCACGCGCGGCTCCCTCCCGGTTCCAGCAGTCTCACCGGCTGTCTCTCCGGCAGTGGGGACCCAGCCAGGAGGCGTCTCCTCCTGCAGTGAAGGGGACGCCGGCTGCGCATGCGCCTAGACGCACTGACCGGAGGGATGGACAGCCTTTTTATTGTTCATTAGAAATAAGTGCTAAACACACAGGCCTCCGTGCACCTGCGGTGGCCCGATCTGCGTGTTTGTCTATACAGTTCTTGTTTACCTTCAGGATTTTATAAACGTGCAGAACATACATATGGCCTGGCACTTACCCATGTCCCCTACTCTAACTACAGACCCTGGGGTTATAGATGGCATTTCCCTCCCCTCCATCATAACAGTTTGGAGACCACACCAATAGTTCTTGATTTTCTGGATTAGGGGGGAGTAACTTCCCCCTCCCCAGCCGTATTTATTAACACGAGCAGAATGCGTCACCCTGGTCCTTTCTCCACTCAGTGTCATCTGAATGATGGTACTATGCAAATATATATTGGGGGACGTCACTGCGTGCTTTCCGCCATTTTACGGTGACGGTGCAGGTGAGCCATGCTGCCTCAGATGCCCACCCTCTGCATCCCCCCTCAATAATAAGGTTAACGGAGGACGGTAGGACCCAGAAGGCAATGTTCCACGTCTGGGCTTTCGTCAATCAATCAGTCGGGATTTATAGAGCGTAGCTAATCACCCGAGAGGGGATCCAAGCGGTAGGATCCTGCTGTGATCAGTCAAAGAGCCAGGTCTTAAG
The DNA here is from genome assembly GCF_964204655.1 of Triturus cristatus. Classification (NCBI taxonomy): domain Eukaryota; kingdom Metazoa; phylum Chordata; class Amphibia; order Caudata; family Salamandridae; genus Triturus; species Triturus cristatus. Next base: position 75,060,880 of record NC_140591.1, on the reverse strand, counting down.
ATCCTTTCTGAATTCCGGCAGAGCGGATGCTGTTCGGAGGTGGAAGGGAAGGTCGTTCCAGGTCTTGGCGGCGAGGTAGGAGAAGGAGCGCCCTCCGCTGTGGGTTCGATGGGCGAGGGGAGTGTGAGCGAGGGAAAGAGAGGCGGCACGCAGGTGTCTGGAGGGTTGGTGGTAGTTCAGGCAGTGCTTGAGGTATGCTGCTCTTTTACAACCAAATACACTCTGGGAGTTGTAGTTCTGATTCACATTGATGAAACAAATGGGATTCACTTAAAGGAACTCCAAGGTCTGGATCATGGCACCCTTGGTGACATGCGCTCATAGGTAACCTTGCTAAGGACGGACTGCTGAGTGCGGCTCACACCAGGGGGGATGAAACTTGTCCCTAATCCAGAACTATCACATAAAACATTTTATGATTTGCTCTAATTGTATCCCCTTTCTACACAGTTCTTTGTTTACATGTTCTGATTTAGATTGTGGGGGTTGAAATGGAGAAAGTTGTTACAGCGTTAAGGAAACCGGGTAAAACAACATTCAGGGATAATATTCACTGGGGCACATTTTAAGTGTGTTCATTTTTTAAGTTTGTTTGGAGTTTGTGTCTTGAAAACAGAAAACATGGTGCCCCCTGGGTAAAGTTCAGTGCCTTCAGTGGAGTCACCTCTTTGGTGGTTTCAATGAAGACACACAATCGGGATCTCTAAGTTCGGGTACGATCTCATTAGTAGGATGCCAGCGACAGAACCAGCCAGGGTTCGGTTCATGTTGATGGCGCTGTGTAGATCGCAGGAGTAGTTTCAAGTAGTGGATGGTTCTCATGGGTTCAAAGTCTCTCCTTTTCTGCAGACGTCCTTCACATGGGTTTTAGATAGCTGGTCCTTGCCCCCTTGATCAGTGGCTTGTCTACTCCTTCCAGTGTCCAGTTCACCTTCCTCTTGGTCAGACGCTAGAGCGTATTCTCAGTTCAGAAGTGGATAGAGCAGGCCCTGCCTCTGGTAAGGTCCTTCGGTCTGTCCATGCAGGCCCTGCCTCTGGTAAGGTCCTTCGGTCTGTCCATGCAGGCCCTGCCTCTGGTAAGGTCCTTCGGTCTGTCCATGCAGGCCCTGCCTCTGGTAAGGTCCTTCGGTCTGTCCATGCAGGCCCTGCCTCTGGTAAGGTCCTTCGGTCTGTCCATGCAGGCCCTGCCTCTGGTAAGGTCCTTCGGTCTGTCCATGCAGGCCCTGCCTCTGGTAAGGTCCTTCGGTCTGTCCATGCAGGCCCTGCCTCTGGTAAGGTCCTTCGGTCTGTCCATGCAGGCACAGCCTCTTTCCCAAAGCCCATATCAGTACAGACGTTTGCTTTGAAGGCCCGGCACTATTCTCGCATGTAATGTCCCTTACAAGACCTGACAGCCGTGCTCCCCTCCTTTATTCTTTATGCCATGGTGCCTACTTCTGTCAGATTTCCTTTCTCTATAATTACAGAGTACAATTAGACCGATATCGCCTACTAACGATACGCAAAGGCTTGAAAGGATCCAGTTTCTTGTTTGTTCTTTTTGTAGAATATTTAGTAGTTACAATAGCACTCACGTACTACAAACCTGTGAAGGTCTCTACCATGCTGTGGCCGCTCCTATCTTTTCTTTGCAGAGATCTCTGCCCCAGCTGCAGAGATCTTCGCACAGATAGTTATACGTATTAGTAGTACATGTGGGAAGTGACTTGAAAATGGGGAATACTTACTACTAAATGTAAAGGTTATGGGAGGAGTAATGTGGGGTTTAAGGAGGGCTTTAGCAAGGAATATGCAACAACTCAAAAAAGAATAAGAACATTGATATTTACAAACTTCACTTCTGTAGCTACTACAGCCAAAAACAAACCAAAACGGTACCAAATGTACTCCAGCTTAGAGATGAAGTAAGTCCAGCAGCACACATGGCCAACCACTTGTACCATAGGAAGTAATGGAGGCATGGACTTAAAATTAAAGCCTATATAAAATAATCTTTAATTACATTTACTTATATTACCGTTTTAAAAAAAAATGTTAATGTTAAAAGGTTATTTAAGAATTTAAGAGTAAATTAGTCATCCATTATAAATTATGTTAACCTTTTACATTTGTAAACATTCATGCACATTTCTTAGCTAAAATACTCATGTGTGAGGTTAACCTTTGTGAATAGCCCTTTTCATGTGTTGTGATTTTGTGAGTAATTTTCTTTATTTTGGAACCTTGTCTGTAGCAGGCTAAAGATTACTTCCCTCAAGCCTCTTTCATTGGCTGGTCTAGTAGCCAATCACTGTGATAATCCAATCTACTGTGAGAAGTTCAGCTTTTTAAGATATTCTAATCAGAGCTTTAATTGTGGCCCAGAGAGCCATACTCTGACCATGGAAGTAAAAAACATAGCCAAATGTGGCTGTCTTGTTGGAAGGGCATTTCCGACCTGACAGGAGAGATCTCTTCACACACGGGTATCCATTTTAGTAGCATATGTGGGAGAGACAGGGAAAGTGGCTGAAAAAAAGGAAATACTTACCACTAAATGGCTCATTACTACTCTTCTTGAATGTAGAAAAAAGTGATCTAATTTTGATTAACATCCATCCTAGCTCCTTCATTTGGTTTAGCACCAAGAACCTTTGGGTAGCAGGGTGCAATAAACAGCATAACACAGCAAGAGAGGCTCTACATGAGAATATACTACGCTGCAGCCTTATAGCCATGTATCCCATTTTAGCTCTAGCCCGATAGCGCACCTGTCTGCAAGACGTATTTTACCAACTCTTTGAAATATACTTAAAGAGAGTTTGGGCTAAACCAAGAAAAGTATCCCTCTCTCATGCTAAACTATTTTACATCGAAATATACAAATAATCAATACTCTGTTTGTTCCAATTAATTCTTTATGTTGTATATGAATTCTATGCAGAACTCAATCCTCTTTACTTCTTTTTTGTCAGCATTGGCAACACCAACAGGGCAAGCTTTGATATGTTATGAAAGGATATGATATGATATGACAGGATAGGAGAGGATGTGATATGATATGACATGCTAGGATAGGATATGATATGACAGGCTAGGATAGGATAGGAAATGCAGGATAGGGTGTGATATTATATGACAGTATAGGATAAGATATGATATGATAGGATAGGGTAGTATAGAATGTGATATGATAACACAGGATAGTATATGATAGGATAAGATAAGATAGGATAGGTTGTGAAATGATATGACAAGATGGGAGGAGGGTATTATGTAATATTATGTGACAGGATAGGATAAGATAGGGTAGGATAGGATGTGATATGACATGACAGGATAGGATAGGATGTGATATGATATGATATGATATGGCAGGATAGGATAGGATGTGATATGATATGACAGGATAGGATATGATATGATACGACAGGATAGGATGTGATGTGATATGATATTACAGGATAGGATAGGATATGATAGGATGAGATAGGGTAGGATAGGATGTGATAGGATGTGATAGAAAGGGATAGAATAGGATATTTTAGGGTAGGACAGGATAGGATAGGTTAGCATAAATAGGATAGGATAGGATATGATAGGATAGGATGTGATATGATATGATATGATGTAATATGATATGATAGGATAGGATGTAATATGATATGACAGGATAGGATATGTCAGGATAGACTAGGATAGGATAGCATAGCATAGGTAGAATAGGATAGGATAGATAGGATAGAATATGATAGAGTAGGATAGGCTAGGATGTAATATGATATGAGTGGATAGGATAGGATGTAATATGATATGACAGGATAGATACAATGTAATATGATATGACAGGATAGGCTAGGATAGGATACCATGGCATAGGTAGGATGGGATAGGATAGGATTGGATATGAACGGATATGATATGATAGGCTAGGATATGATATGATAGGATAGGGTAGGATGTGATATGATATGACATGATAGGATGTAAAATGATATGACAGGATACGATATGATATGTCAGAATAGACTAGCATAGGTAGGATAGGATAGGAAGAATAGAATATGATAGGATATGATAGTATATGATAGGATATGATAGGATAGGATGTGACAGGATAGGATAGGATGTGATATGATATGATATGACAGAATAGGATAGGATGTAATATGATATGATCTGACAGGATAGGATGGGATGTAATATGGTATGACAGGACTGGATAGCATAGGATATGATATGATAGTATAGGATAGGATAGGATATGCTATGATAGAAAAGGATAGCATAGGATAGGATGGGATAGGATAGGATATGATAAGATATGATAGGATATGATAGGATATGATATGACAGGATAGTATAGAATATGATATACTATGACATGATAGGATAGTATAGGATAGGATAGCATAGCATAGGTAGGATAGGGTATTATAGGATAGGATACAATAGGATGTGATATGATATGTGTTAGACCTGGCACCTTGGTGTGGGTCTCCCTTCCATTGTTTTGCTGTTACCTCATGTGTATTTGCTGGTGTTAGATGCTTTGGGCACTGTGCCGCTGCTATCCAGTGCCACAGTGCAAGTGCTCCCTGTTGTAAATTGATGTATGGATTAGTGATTCCATGATTGGCTGATTTGGGTTACTTGTCAGACCCTGTGCACCAGGAGTGCCCAGGGCTGGTAATCCAAATGCTGCTAGTGGGCTTGCAGCACTGGTTGTGCCACCCACAGAAGCAGCCTGTTAAAGTGTGTCTAAGGCTTGACATTGCAGAGCCTGTGTGCAGTCTGGTACTGCCAAGCTGACTGGGCAAGTGCACCCACTTGCCAGTCCCTAAACCTTCCCTTCATATCAGACACCCCTAAGGTAGGCCCACAGGTAGGGTGCATTGTAAGTATAAGGTAGGAAATGCCCTGGTGTGTGCAGCATGTCCTAATAGTTAATTACAGCCATTTTCGTATTTCACTATTGCAAGGCTACCTGTTCCCCATAGGCCAGAATGAGCAGTTTGATTATTACATCTTATAGTCCTAACTGACTCAGGGATCTAGGTAGAAATTTGAGTTTAGTATGCCTGAACTCATCTTTTGGTGAAGTTGGTTTTAACATTCTGTGTTTGAAAGTACCACTTTTAGAAAGTAGGTATTTTCTTGTCTAACCATCCAAGCCTGCCTCTGCTAGGTTGTGTATTCCTTGTCTGGAGTTTGAGTGACAGGGGCTGGGTGATTCCAGGAGACAGGGTGAGTCAGCACAGGGCTGAATAGAAAGATCTGCATTTAGATGGGTGGGAGGAGTTGCACCTGGGACCTGAATAGGGCTGTGCCTTCCCTCCACAATGCTGGCTCCACCTCCTGTGGTGCGTCTGATGTCTCTGCCCTGCACTGTGAAAGGAAAGAAGGAGTCATGTAAACAGAGTGCTCCAGGACTGACCAGAACTGCTTTGCACTAGGCAAAGGCCTCTCTGCCCTCAGACAACAAAGAGAAACTGTGTATAAAAAGGGGGACCCAGACCCCAGAACTTTAGATCACTTTTGGGAAACAAGAAGAAACCTTTGCTGAGGAGAGGAACCAGAGAGACAGAGGAGAGACTATCCCTAAGCGTGAGGGATTGGCCTGCAGTGGTTGCCTAACCGCCAAAAAGAGGAGAGAGGAAATTTGTGTGTACTTTCATCAACTTGTGAAGGATCTCCAAGGGCTTGAGAAAGAGCTTGCCTCCTGCTGAAGTCTCAGGGACAACAGACTTCCACCATCAGCTTCCCAAGAGTTCTTTGGAAGTGCCTGCAGTTGTGTTGAGCTTTCTGAGGGACAGCGTGTCGCAAGGAGCTGGAAGCCTGACTCACGAAGAGGAAGCGTGTCGCCACCGCAGCCGCTGTCGTCGCATCACTGAAGAAGGGTGTCGCCGCTGTAGCTGTCGTAGCGCATCGCAGAAGCGTCTCGCAACACCGAATAAGCGTGTCACCGCTGCAGCCGCTGTCGTTGCATCACTGAAGAAGGGTGTCACCTCTGTAGCTGTAGCTGTCGCATCGCACCGCACCGCAGAAGCATCTCGCATCACCGGAGAAGAGTGTCAGCGCCGCAGCCGCTATCGTCGCATCACTGAACAAGGGTGTCGCCGCTGCAGTTGTCGCATCGCCTCGGAGAAGCGTCTCGCATCGCCGGAGAAGAGTGTCTCCGCCGCAGCCGCTGTTGTGGCATCACTGAACAAGGGTGTCACCGCTGCAGTTGTCGCATCGCCTCGCCGAAGCGTCTCCCATCACCGGAGAAGTGTGTCGCAGGACCTGTCGCAGCTCAGAAGAATCGTTGAGTCGCCGTCAGGAAGAAGATGCCATCTTTGTTTCATTGCACCGGATCTTCATCGCATCACGGCGTTGCGGGCCGCATCGCCACGGAAGCGCAGTAAGAAACCGACGCATCACCGTTCTTGCGTGTAAGGAGCCGACGCATCACCTTCCCTGCAACACTTTCGTTGTATAGCGTAACACGTCCAAAGGTACATTGAACTCAAAGTGTCGCATTTTAACATCTATAGAGAACTAAGCTAATTCTACCATTTTAAGTACAGTATTGTGGATTTTTGTCGTTTGTGGTCTTGTGATATGTCTATATAAAGAATACTTATTTTTGATATAAAACTTGTGTGGTGTCCATCTGTAGTGTTGTCACTTGGTTACTGTATGTGTTCACAAATGCTTTACACACTGCCTCTGAGATAAGCCTGTCTGCTCGTGCCAAGCTACCAAGGGGTGAGCAGGGGTTATTTTAGGAGTGTACCCCCTTACCCTGACTAGACGCAAGGGTCCCTATTTGTCAAGGGCACCTACCTCTGCCAACTAAAGACCCCCAAATCTAACAATATGAAATGACAGGATAGGATGTAATAGGATATGACAGGATACGATAAGATAGGATATGATAGGAAATCTTTACCCACCCAGTTTTGGATTTGTGCAAAACTCCATAAGACTTCGTCCCTTTGAATTTCCAAACATCCTCATTTATACAGTTCAAATAGCTTTAAAAACAGTTTACAATAAAATAAAAATGACATGCTACTCAGCTAGGACCTTTTTTCATTAAGATCTTACACATGATGTGGGGCGTGGCCAAATAGCACTTGGTTTTACATCCTGCACTAGATTTCAGATTTTAATGTACAAAAATGATCTACCACTCAAAATCGTATTTGGCCTACCGAATATTAAGCTCCTATCTAAAAAATATTAAAAAATTGTTTGAAAAAGCTAAAAGTTTTAGCACATACTAATTCAGAGGGGGTGGGGCAAATAAACATTTGCAAGCCTCCTCTGTGGTAGTAATATTATACTTTAAAAATACAGGTCTTAATAAGTAATGTCGTAGCGGTTGTTATGTTGGACAAATAATAATACATGGTTCAAATCTTGCACCCAATCTCCACTTAAATCACAAATTCTTTCCTCTGTAGGTAATCCCTCCCAGGCCCCTGTTATAATTCGCAAGGGGAGCAGATTCATCCTTAGCAGTGAAATTGTACTACGCACTCCATGGGAGAGGTTCCATACAACATATGGTTGGGGTGTTTTATACATACAACTCCCAACTATTATATCGTTTCAGGAGTGCCTTGAACACAAAGAAATATCTCTCTTACGACTGACTATGTAAATAGTTTTTTTGTTTAAAACTTTCACTGCAAATTTTGGTTGAGAACATGCACCACCCCCTTGATTTCGAATAAGACCGAAGCTTTCTCATAATTTCTAAAAATGAGACTTTTCCCTTTGAGACAGTCAAAGATTTCATGTCTTCGTGCAGCCCGAAGAGAAGTTGCATTGTTTTCCAATACGGCGTTTCCCCACCTTAAACATGCTGCCATAGCAAACACAACAGTCGAGAGAAGCCCAAACTCAAGCCAAAGTGACGCTATGCTCGCTGCACAATTCAGATTACAGATTTGATGCCAAATGTGCCCTTTCACCTTTTCAAAAAAATCCCATTGCTGAGCATCGACCGACTCATAAGCATAACTCAACAATGGCGGGATTTTGATTTTATAAACGGACAGAACATATGCAAAATATCTTTCCTACAGCATTTATACATCCTACCAAGTGCAGAGGCCGGGGAAATAATGTAACTTCTGCACTAGTCAATGTGGTAATTGCTGGAGAACTTACTCGAGAAAATTCTGCCCAGATACGGGTATTGCGTCACTGCCTCAAGTTTATATTTACCTAAAAAACAATTCATATTTTTCCTGATCCTACATCCCGAGACCTAAAAACCATGATTTAACTTTTTAGAATACTTATTTTTAGGAAGTTACCAAAATGGTGACCAAGCTCACTAAGGGGCATATGTATCAACATCTCCATTTACGATTCTCAAATAGCGATTTTTAAAGAATCGCTATTTGAGAATTGCAAAACGGGATGTATTTAAAAAATTGCAAAACTTTAGCGATTTCTTAAAATTCCTTAATTGTGATAAGCAAATTGCGAAATCGCAATTAAGGAATACCTTCCCATTCATTTCTATGGGCCAGGAGACCCATAGGAATGAATGGGAAGTAATTCTCAAATTGCTATTCGCAATTTGCTAATCGCAATTTGAGAATAATTTCAAAGGTGCAAGGGTGTCATGATGACACCCTGATGCACCCCTGAAATGAGCATGTGTGTGCATATGGCGCACATACATGCCCTAAGGGCATGTATGTGCACCACGTGGCACTTTGTAAATTTACAAAAAGTGAATTTTTAACAGAAATCGCAAATTACCACCAACTAGCAGTTGGTAGTAATTTGCGATTTCTTAAGGATAATTCGCAATGCTTTGGTGCGTGGTACATATCATTTAAGAAATCGCAATTTGCGATTTCTTAAATGCTTACGCAAACTTAAGAAATCGCTAAATTAGCGATTCCTTAAATTTGCGATGAGAATTTGCCTCATACATCCCGTTTTGCGAATTTTTAACCGCAAACGCTGTTTTTTGCGAATCGCAGCGTTTGCGATTAAAAATGTGGTTGATACATATGCCCCTAAGTCACCTTTGGAAACCTATTGGAGTTAAATCCAGTAGGATGGCATCATATGCATAAAGCAGACAGCTCAATTCCATAGGGCCTAGTTTTGGTGGATCACCTCTACAGAGCCCAACTCGGTTAGGAAGATGACTGATGTACAAGAAAAAAAGGAGAGGGGCTAAAAGGCACCCCTGCTTCAGCCCATTGTGGGTTACCACTTTGCTTGACAGACCCTCATTACCGCCCAGAAACACCTGTGTCCATGTAGAGTAATGCAATGCAATGATCAGTCTTAACAGATGCCCCGGGATCCCCATAGCGACCAGTTTCCTCCACAGAGTCCCCCGGTCGACCTGATCAAAAGCTGTGGTGAAATCTATGAAGGCAACATATAAAGCCGTTCCCTCACTTATAGGATATTTTTCAATCAGGGTTAGTAGGACAAAGATGTTATCCATAGTGCCACTATGAGCATGAAAACCACCTGCTTGTTTTACAGGGACTAGAACATTACCAAAAGCCCAATCTTGAAGGTGAAGGAGTATGATTTTGGCACACAGTTTTCCGGTTGCATCTAGTAACAAAATCTGCCTAAAACTGGCAGGAGAAATCTTGGGGCCCTGTTTATATAATGGAACCACTATGCTTCCTCTCCAAGAGGATGGAATGATTCCGCAAGCGTAACAGTGAGCAAACACCAGGTAAAGAAACTGAGCCCATGCCGACCTATCTTGTTTAATGACAGCTATTGGAAGATCATCTGGACCCATCGCACCAGAGTACCATGACACTGTAATAAAACTCTCTATTCCCTTACACAAAAGTTCACCGTAAATATTCTCTAGAGAGGATTCAGAGATTAGCTCCAAATTGAAACTGTTCCTAGTATTTAGTGCATACAGCTGTGAAATGTATAGGTTCCATTCTGCATCCGATATTAGAATGGCTTCTTCCTTAGTTCTACTATCACAGAATTCAGCGATGAGGGCCCAATATTTACGTGAATCACCAGACTGTGCTACCTCTCTCAGTTTGATCCATTTAGAATCCTCCACCCTCCTACGTTCAGAGACCTCAAGTCTAGTTCTTATCCGCTTTAACCTATTGATTTCCCTTTGCCTGGGCAATGATGCATGCTTAAATTGGTCCCTTACTAAAGCATTCAAATCCCGGTTTAGCTTTTTTATGTTCCACGATGAAACCACAGGATGGTCAATGACATTGGGAAGTTTTTTACTCCCACACAATCTAAATCGATCTAAATGCTTCTCATCCCGACTAATAGGGTTCTCCTGGGCAGGACCTGAGCCTGAATTTTTAACATAGTCCCCTACACAAATCAGATTTTTGTTTGACCAAAAGATGCGCCCATTTGTCTTATTATATGTAATAGTTTCCTTTCTCGGATTCCAACGATCAAGCATTTTAAATTCCAATTTCACATCAACTGATAAAACACTATGGTCACTCAAATCCATCCCTAGTGTCTTAAAATGAGTGCATGATCCAAAAAGTTGGTACGATACCAACTTTTGTTTTGTTTGTTAGGATGTAATATGATATGACAGGATAGGATATGATATGATAGGATAGGAAAGAATATGATAGCAAGAGAGTCTCTACAAGAGAATATACTACGCTGCAGCCTTATAACCATGTATCCCATTTTAGCTCTAGCCCGATAGCGCACCTGTCTGCAAGACGTATTTTACCAACTCTTTGAAATATACTTAAAGAGAGTTTGGGCTAAACCAAGAAAAGTATCCCTCTCTCATGCTAAACTATTTTACATCGAAATATACAAATAATCAATACTCTGTTTGTTCCAATTAATTCTTTATGTTGCATATGAATTCTATGCAGAACTCAATCCTCTTTACTTCTTTTTTGTCAGCATTGGCAACACCAACTATGAAAGGATATGATATGATATGACAGGATAGGATAGGATGTGATATGATATGACATGCTAGGATAGGATATGATATGACAGGCATAGGATAGGATAGGATAGGATAGGATATGACAGGATAGGATAGGAAAGGAAAGGATATGACATGATATGATAGACTAGGATAGGATATGATATGACAGGATAGGATAGGATACGATAGGATAGTAAATGCAGGATAGGATGTGATATTATATGACAGTATAGGATAAGATATGATATGATAGGATAGGGTAGCATAGAATGTGATATTATAACACAGGATAGTATATGATAGGATAAGATAAGATAGGATAGGGTGTGAAATGATATGACAAAAAGGGATAGGGTATGATGTAATATTATGTGACAGGATAGAATAAGATAGGGTAGGATAGGATGTGATATGACAGGATAGGATAGGATGTGATATGATATGATATGGCAGGATAGGATAGGATGTGACAGGATAGGATATGATATGATACGACAGGATAGGATGTGATGTGATATGATATTACAGGATAGGATAGGATATGATAGGATAAGATAGGGTAGGATAGGATGTGATAGGAAGGGATAGAATAGGATATTTTAGGGTAGGACAGGATAGGATAGGTTAGCATAGATAGGATAGGATAGGATATGATAGGATAGGATGTGATATGATAGGATATGATGTAATATGATATGACATGATAGGATAGGATGTAATATGATATGACAGGATAGGATATGTCAGGATAGACTAGGATAGGATAGCATAGCATAGGTAGAATAGGATAGGATAGGTAGGATAGAATATGATAGAGTAGGATAGGATAGGATGTAATATGATATGAGTGGATAGGATAGGATGTAATATGATATGACAGGATAGATACAATGTAATATGATATGACAGGATAGGCTAGCATAGGATACCATAGCAAAAGTAGGGTGGGATAGGATAGGATAGGATATGAACGGATATGATATGATAGGATAGGATATGATAGGATAGGATAGGATGTGATATGATATGACAGGATAGGATAGGCTATTACAGGATAGGATGTAATATGATTTGACTGGCTAGGATAGGATAGGATATGATAGGATAGGACAGGACAGGATATGAGAGCAGAGGATAGAATAGGATGTGATATGATATGACAGGATAGGATATGATATGACAGGATAGGATGTAATATGATATGATAGGATAGGATAGGACAGGACAGGAAACGACAGGATAGGATAGGATATGATGGGATAGGATAGGTAGGATAGGATAGAATATCATAGGATATCATAGGATAGGATAGGACAGGATATGATAGGATAAGATGTGATATGATTTCATATGACAGGATAGGATGTAATATGGTATGACAGGATAGGATATGAAATGATATGAAAGGATAGGATATGATATGATAGGATAGTATATGTAGGATAGGATAGGATTGGATAGGACAGGATAGGATATGATAGGACAGGATATGACAGGATAGGATGTGATATGATATGACAGGATAGGATACGATTGGATAGGATAGGACAGGATAGGACCGAATAGGATAGGACGGGATAGGATAGGATATGATGGGCAGGAGAGGATGTCATATGATTGATATGATATGATATGATATTATGTGATGCAACACGTCTAAACAGCATTTGTGAATGCCTCTATTTACATGCTTTATTCACATTAAAGCCAGACTGTTGTCATCGTCCTTTCACCACACCTCCAGCCTGCCCTATTCATCTAAGTTGAATGAGAAAGCAGAGAACACCCAACTCTAGTATTTTACTCTCATTTGTCATCTTGTAAGCCCCTCTAGCCAGGATTTAGAAGCTACGGAGGCAGGGAGACAATGTTCATTCCACCAAATAGATGGGATATGCCTGGCAGCCATTTCTGAGCTCTCATTGTCTTGAGAAGCTATATCTGTCAGCTGCATTTGCCAACATTTATCAAAAGATCCTAAGAGCATGCCTGGCCAAGCAGAAACTTCATACCTGGCTCTTAAGTGGACTGGATCCTTCTTGAAAGATAGAATGCTCCAAGTGGTCATTCCTTATTCTCTGTAGATCCTCAACCAGAGGACCTGTGGCATCCCTCAGGGTGCTGCTCTAAAGCCATTGTTGGCCAATCCTATGCGCATCCTCTGGCTGACCTCGATTCAGACTAAGCACTAGGATCCGCCTGGGTCTCGATTACACGATGCAGGACTCGGGATGCAATTTAATGTGTAAGGTTTAATGGGCCAAAGCTGGATGCCCTCATTACCGCTGAAAGTATGGGTCCGTGCTCACATTCAGGGTTGGCCTCTTCATGGTCAGAGTCTCTCATCACCTTCTGCCATCTAAAGGCAGAAGGAGAGAAGGCTGCACCTGTCTTTTTTCCTGCCAAACAAGCACAGTAAACTGTAGGGGGCGGCGGTAGAGAAGGTCCCGCTTCCTCCCTCCCCACTTCTCCCTTGCATCACATTTCTCCCCCCTACTTGTTTTCACATTTTACTCAGGCTGCCACCTCATCCTGTTGAGCCCTATATCATCAGACAGGCAAAGTTTGTTCCAGCATTGCTGGTACATTCGGGTGACTCACCAGGGGCACCCCTGGTAGGCAGTCTTTCTCGAGAGGTCACCTCTCTGGACCAAGATCTTTGACCCCCTATGTGGAGACTCAGGGTGACTTCTTATGCTAAGCGAGGGGATATATCAAAACAGTGCTCCCATTTCACTGTTCCTTTTACTCTGATTCTATATTGTTGTGTTCATTTACACACATCACAGGGGTGTACAACAGAACAGTATACCATGGTTTTCTAAATTTATACCAGCATCAATCTCAACTTTCTGGGTCACTGTACAGGTGCAATGAGTGTGGAACTGCTTATTTTAGCAGCAGTAGAAATAATACACCTATGTTGGCCAAAGAGGCTGCCAGGGAAAGTAAGAAGGCAGAAGATAAGTGAGAGTAAGAAGAGGGGACGAGAGAGGAAAGGGAGGAGAGGATAAAGGGACAAGCGGTGGTAAGAGGAAGCGATGCTGAGAGGAGAAATTGAAAGAAAAGTAGAACTTGGAGACCCATAAGCACCCCAATTTGCTCTGTAAATTCATACTAATTTTCCTTGCTTGCATCAGAGCCCATGACATCCATGTTAGACCACTGGGGTGGTGGCATTTTTAAAAGTTATTTTTCATCTGAGACATATACAGGAAGTGGATTATGGAAACCAAACTACTGAAAAGGAATATGTTTCATCTTCTATTAGTCTTTTAAATACTTTTTGAAATATGGTAAGAGTCTATCTTGTAGCAGATTTTCTCACAATGATGATGTATGGATTACGACCATGCCCAAGGATCAGGTTTTGCGGATGAAGGACATGTCTGATGACGTGTTACTACTCCTTCCAAATGTGGGCGCAACAAGAGGTTGGGGCATAAATATTAAGCAGGTTCCAGATGACGTTCCGATGATAACAGTGGGCATGCATCAGGAGAAGGACCTAGTCAGACAGTGGTAAACATGCTCCGGGGACTTCAAGCACCAGAGTCCCCCGCGCTGTGCCTGTATCCAGCCTACTGGCGCCTACAGCAGAAAGCGGATCCAGCTTGCACTCTACATGGACACACGGCAGGAGAATCACCTGCGAAGTTGGAAGTGAAGGTGCACAGGGAACTACAAGCATCAGAATTCCCCATTCCGTATCTGATCTCACTCACCAATGCGGCCAATCACAAAGTGGATTCAACTTCTCTGCTGCGTCAGATACGCACAGGTCAAAGTCAGGCCGGTCCATGTGGGTCTGGGTCTGGAGGAGTCTGGGCTGTCTCACGCTTTGTGGTTTTGTGCCTTAAAGCAATAGTAATTTTAATTTGAAATGTACAAATTGTAATTGCCCCTGACAAGGCATTGAGGCTTTTGATGCTGGGCAGCAATCTGTTCCGGAACCCAAGGTTAGTGGTTTAGTACAGTGTTATTAGTCATTGTTGGCTATTAGGATTAGTCTTGTGTGCCCAAGAAAACCATTCATCATTCACTCCGGTCTCTTTGTGCTGGATTAAATGAATAGGAGTTAGGTGTAATCATCATTAAGGGGTATGTGAGCTCATACGGATTAATAGATGAGCTAAAGGAGAATAGGTATTACTAGGTTACAGTTGCCTGACTTACAGAGGACGGAGGAAAAGTTGTGATGTGGCAAATATGTTGTGAGCAATTTGCAGAAATACAATGACAGATTAAGGAAAACATGAATGTCCGAGAGAAGGTTGTGCTCTGAGAGAGGAGGCTTGCAGAGGATGGAAAAAAGAGAGGGCTTTTTGAAAGAATAAAAGGAGAATTGACAATCAGAAGTTCTAAATAAATGTCAGATTATCATGCCAAATATTAGGGATATAGACAATATTTTTGTGAAAGCATGAAATTTGAGGATGCAAGACTATAGAAATAAACGACGTTATGTGTGTGTGAAGATAGTGCTATATTAGATATTTTGGTAG
This sequence comes from Triturus cristatus, assembly GCF_964204655.1. NCBI lineage: Eukaryota > Metazoa > Chordata > Amphibia > Caudata > Salamandridae > Triturus > Triturus cristatus. The sequence continues at coordinate 75,045,457 of NC_140591.1, read as the reverse complement.
GAAAAGAATCTGTTAAGCAATCTGCCTGTTGACCGACCGCTCCAGTCAAGTCAGTTGATCAGCTGAAGGTCTGGAATGAAAAAAGTAATGGCTGGACAAATGTAGGGAGATATCAAGCATTAGGCTGTGCTGAAATGAGGCAGTAACCTCAAGATAATAGCAGTGTGAGAAATAATGTGGGCAAACAATGGAGAAGGAGATTTTGCAAATGGTGGAGAGAATGTCTTCTGATGTTCATCCTCAAGTTTGGCTCACAGTATTAATCACAAATCAGATCCATTTGGATGCCTCTGGTTTGTATTGCCACAAGATGGAGGGTAAGAACAGCTTCCCTGAAGGTGGAAGTGTATTGCCTGCATTGCCGGCACTACAGTGGCTAGAGGGTGGAGATGTAGACATTGGTGTGAGGAGGATGGTGACAGGACTCCCTTTACAAATTCAATGAAGATAATAAAGGGCTGCTGATTACACTTCCTGAAGGTTGATGGTAAGCATGAAAGGTGGGACGGCTAAATTTGTTGTGCAAGATAAAATTCCTCCTTTTGGTGAGGCCAAAGCTCTTTCTTGATAACACTTTTGTTATAGAAACCTCAGACCTCTTTGTGCCTCTGAGTGCTTCAGGCTGGAGACTGCCCTGCTGTGAGGAGTAGAGTACACAAAGGCTGTATCTAGAGAGCAGACCGGGCCATCATCAGGACAGATCTTGTGAGACCGCTCCGAGAAACAGGCAACATTCGGCACTTGTAAAATCCTCTGCGGGCCGAGTAATATTAATTCTCCAATGGTGTTTGATTGTTTCAATCCTCCTGGCAATAATCTCGGTTCGTTCAGTAGCCAGATACTTTTTCAAGAACCTTCACATCAAGAGACCTTTACAAACCTTGGAGACAAGCTCCCTGCCACTTTCTGTTGCTACCACATTTGCCCTGATGATGACCCTGTTAAATTGATTAATGGGTTGAAATGCCGGCAGTCTCACTGGCGAGCTGATACGGATTGTAGTGATAAGCACGTTGTACTCTTATTTAAAGTTGTCCCATCAGAATTGAATCATTTGTCAGTCCTAGTTCTGTATATACCTTTGTCTTATATACAGCATTTGTGCTTTTTGCACCCATGTCCCTTTTCACTCTATTTGTGCCGTTCTCATTGGAGCACCTACAGTATAAATAATTAGTTAAATGAACTGAGTTGTACATGGATCACACAGTGAAACAATTGTCATTGTAAATCTTGTATCATTGTTGTGTATAACCATCTAAGTGGGTCTAGGGTCCAAAACTCCTGCCGGGGTTACCATTGTAACATCTTTCCCCATAGCAGCTGCTGCGACAAAACTTAACAAGTTAGTTCATGCTCTTTCTTCCTTATATTCTCTGCTTAATGGACCATTCCTATCACTGCCATTGATGTGGGAGGGTGGTGTCTCACCACATTTGTGTAGTGGCAGAGGGTTCTGGAGGATAGCAGGGTTTGGAGTACCTTAACCCCCCCCTTTGATTGCCTGGGGGATGTGGGTGGAGTCCCTGTACTGGTCGAACAATGGAGGATAGGGTTGGCCCATGTGACGGCTGGGAAATATCTGTATACCCAGCTGGCACCTATGTGAGGGATGGTACACACCGCTAATATTCTAGCCCTTAGATGTCCCCTCTGGGAACCGGCCAGAACCATAGCGATGGTGCCCCTACCCAGTTAACCAGTTACCCATCCTCAGTGTTGAACAGGAAGGCAGCTGTACCACCAAAGACGTCACCTGGTATATACATAAAGACAGATGTTTCCTCAGCTGATGTGTTTATTTGTTTTTTAATAAGCTGAGCTGTGTGAGTATTGAATGATGCATAGAAGACATGGAACATTCCAACAAAGGCACTACTTCTTCTGCTAATGCTGTTTTTGACAAGGATGTGTACCCCACTGTTTCCAATCAGCACCCTAAGAATTCCTTTTCACACATAATCCAATGTGCGCAGTGATGGTCAAAAAAGAGAACGCTGGCCATGCTGAGGCAATTTCCAATTCTCTGATAACTCGGTCACTGGCGCCTATTGAGAACTTGCTCAGAGATAAATTCAACTCTTTCTCGCAAACTGAATAACCTTGAGCAATCCTTAGCAGAGTTACGGCATCTCTTGATGGCGTGCTGGTTGGGTTCTGGGTTTTAACTACAGAGAAATGGAGGATCTTTGATGCTTCAACGCCGACAGACATATCATCTCTGCCCATATGTCTTTACAATCTACATCAGATATCTCTTTAGTATCAACCTCTGTAAAGAGCAGGGGATGGCAGTTCATCTGACTTTCTTCAAATTACTGATGGTAGGATTAGCTCTGGCAGACGCTCTCTGCCCAGTGCATCAGCCCCTTAGGGCACAGTCTTACATCTTCCCTGCAGATCACTCCATATGGTGCAATTCTATCTGATAACCTGAAAGAGAATGTTGACTGTATTACCAACTGATCCATCTCTTGGTTAAACAAACTTAATGTGGCTGCAGAATCTCTCACTGTGATGTCCTAATGGCTTTTCGCATTTCGTGGATTGGGCCTTCAGAACAAAACGTATTTCTGGTGACTGTCATGCTGACACTCCCGTCCTCCAGCAGTGCTTACAGGATCTTCAGCATTACCCCAATATCATGCAGACTATTTGATTAGGGGCCTGAATCTTGGCTTCTTTTTTTCAGGCACCCACACAATGTTCCTTCAAGTTTACAAAAGACAATAATAGACCTTTGTGTCTGAGTACCAACCATGTGGTGGAATCAGCCTGAAAGGAGGTTTTTGTCCTGCTCAAGAAAACAGAACCAGGTGGCTTGTGCCACCTCCAACAATCAGGAAGATAATTGTGCTGGTGCTCATAGAGCAAACCTGTGTTCTAATCAATAGTCTGTTGCACCATCTAATCAACTATTACTGAGCAGTAGGTTTGCACCTTTATCGGCATTGGAGAGCAAGGATTGAGAATCTTCCCACCAGAAGACTACAAAGGGGGCAGGAGCTAACCGTGGCGAAGAAGGCAGCTGCGGTTATTTGGTGACAATAATGTTCTCCGCTCAGGCTCCATTGGGGCGGCAACCTTGTCTGTCCTTTCCTAGATCATTACAGAGCTAAATCCAAGATGAATGACATCCGATGGAGGTTATAAATAGGGCAATATCACATAATGTGCCTACAGGAAACACAGACGGTGCAGGAACCACACACATATGGTTATCTTCGCACCAGCCAGGAAAGGTGACCGAGGGCGTCCATCTGCAGGATTACTGGTTTGGGCTTCATTGACTCAATCACCGAATCTGTCACTCCTCCCTGTAACGCCATCAAATGTTCATTATCTTTCTATAATTTTCCGTGATTTGCTCTGGTTATAGTAAATTTTTGGGATAAGGACATTTTTCCAATTTGATTATTACCTTTGTGAGTACTTGACTTGTTAGATATCAGCAACTGTTCTTTTCTGCTATCTATCCTGTATTAGTAATTCTAGGAGATTTCAATAAGATTGGGGTTGGCATTGACTGTGCTGGGATGTATGATGTTACAACGCAAAGTATTACAACACATACTTTAACAATGCAGTTTTTACAACGCAACTTCAATTACAACGCATGCTATCACAACTCAAGCCATAACAATGCATGCAACATTAGAACCTAATTTACATTTCTAACGCCACCAGGTGCTTACCTCAGGAAAGGTGCTGGTCAGCGTTGTAATGGCATACGTTGTAATAGCATGCATTGTAATGGAACTTGTGTTGTATTGCCTGCATTATAAAGGCCTTGTGTTGTAATGCCTGCGTTGTAATGGATGTTTCCCCCTGTGCCGTAGTGTCTGAAGTACTAGATCTTTAATAGGCTCAGGCTTTAGTGGAAGACTGTAGAAGTGATTCCTAAGACAGAGATCTAATTCAATATATGTCTTTCTTTAATTTAAACAGCTGCTCTGGACACTTTGATTCAGACAGACCACCACGGCCGTTTTTTTGGGAAAAGTTGCACTAGGTTTGAGGTACAGCATAGGCATGAGAGAGAATGTAATCCCCTTAGTCCGTGTCTTGGTATCCGGTTCATAGGTTACACCTGATAATGGGGTCTAGGTCGAATGATGCTAGGAGATACATTGGTTTACTGTGGTCCCTGCCTACCTGCTTGCAGCAGCGGTAAACTGCACCAACAAAGCTTTCATGATCTGTTCAGACCTGGATGCTCCTCATGATACAATTATTAAGGGGTTGAGATCATCATCAGTGAAAAACTGACCAAGATAGCTCCGCCCTACAAGCACCTACCTATAAGTTGATAAAAGATGGTTCACAAGTGTTTGCAGTAAAAGCCAAATGAGATGTATGTAAATCCCTGGAAATCTTCCTGGGCCTTGGTTATGTAGAAAGAGGCAGGAGCACCGCGGCACCATTTCCAAGGCTCAGCAAGATTACAGTAGGCCGAGTTTAGACGTTTTGCAAAACACATGACATACAAAGGTGGGAGGTATTCTGGCATATTATGTCAGGTAGGGGGTTGTGAGCTTGCTTGATTCTGGCCTGGATGGGGTTAATCCCGCTAAGTACTGGTACTAGCACTTCTCCAAATTATATGGGGTTTGTCATAACAGAGGCTCTGGACTAATGTCATAGACTGATACTCAGTAGATTCTTAAGTAGTTGAAGCTACTAAGGTGGGCCCATTTCCTTAGAACGAGTATGCCAGAACTGTGTGCATCTGGTCAACCATGTGATTCACGTTTGGGCCAATCATATATGGATTTCTTTTACTTTTGCACCTTTTTTTCTTTGCCAACGGTAAACATTTAAAACCTGTTTTAAAATCTTCTGGAATATTTAAATAAAGACTAGCTTTTACTTATCTATCGGGGTAACATTCTCCCTCAACCTGCTGCTCTGTCTAGATTTCTTAAAACATCAATTTGAGAACTAGTCTAAATGACATTGTTTCAACTCTATAACCTAGATGAAGTCTTAACATGATTCCATTGTTTCTTTTTTTATGTGTGTTACCATATTTGATGGCGTATTCAAATTGTGTTGCATTGCATTTACGTTTATTGTTTTATGCTCCATGGTGGAAGTAAATTTAAATTCAAACTAAAACGATAACAGTGGCTCTGGCCCACCTCCCTTGTAGATCACATTTGATAGCAGTGATTTTGGCATTCAGGTTCTTAGGGATCAAAATTGCAGCTTCATTCTTTATCTTTTCTGCTTTCTATTTTGACCTTTGTGGCTTTTTCCTCATTTAAGCGAAGACAATGGTTAGGTCCAGATTATGTTATTTTCTGCCTTATAACATTTCATTAGATGCTTTGAGGAATATCATGGTATTCACTGAGGGGCGTTGATTCCGAATTATTAGAGCCAACAGGCTACCCTAAAGAAATGCTTGTAAGAGTACTAGAGATGAGGGGTTTACACTCAGTGAGTGCTAGAGAGGGAGCTGAGATTTGACCACACTCTTTTTCATCATAGTGATTGAACTTATTTGTTGGCTAGATCTACCTTTAGGGAAACATTGTGATCTTCTTTAGGAGGGTTTGTAGGGGTTTTGTGTCATCTCAAGTGATTTGTCCCCATTTCATGAGAAGTTAAAAAGACTAGTAGTTGTAGTTCTTGTGGTTCATCAAAGATGTTAGCTCTGTTAATGAGGTGATTTTGCATCTTCCAAGGCGGATTATGATGCATCTGATGGGCTTTCATTGTGGGTTTAATCTCCAAGGACTTTTTCTCCCTCTCGACTGTTGTTTCAGTCAAAACATGTGATAGGTACATTTATTGGCCACGTTGTGGTAGTTTTTTCTGCTTCCTAGCAGCTTATAGGATCGTTAGGCTTGAGCCTTTTCTAGGAATTACATAAGTACGCCTCTGTGGTTTGATTAGACTTGTTTGCTGATGTTGCATGGGGTGGCTGGTGGGCACATTGACTATTCAACAGTTCTTTTGAAGGAATGTCAAGGACTTTGGTAACAGGTAGTAAGGAAGTATATGACATTACTTCTATCTTTTCCTTCTGAGATGCTATATAGTTTCCAATTGTTCCTTCTGCTCTGTTTTTTCAGGTCTTCTTGGACTTGATGGAGTTTGTTAGCTTCAGATTCGAGCTCTTGGAGCTTTGAAAGAAGGCATTAAAGCCACCCAATTCGGCTGTCATTTTCAGTGAGTTTCTTCACGATACAGTTGCTCTTCCCCTTTATACTTTTCAATTTGTCTGAGGTTAGTGCCAGGAAGGATTTGAGTGACTTCACCTGTTTCATGAGTTATACCTGCATGAGTTATTCAGTTTCTGTGAAGGGCAAGAGAGGATTGCATTTGTGGGCCTCCAGTGCATTGGTTAAGTCATTCTTGGTTGCGTTCCTTCCATTTTGCGTATGATTAGTTGTGGAGTCTGACCTGTCATCAGTTTGAGCTTTTCATGATGGTTAGTTTTTGCCATTGTATTAAATTGGCTGTAAATGCGTGATCTAGAGCTTCTTGATTGCTTTGAGTGCTAACTTACAATTTGAATCTCAGTATTGATTATGAATGCCTAGTGACCCAGTGTTATGCCGTTGACCAGTTGGCTAGTTATACAGAGTACTTCTGTGTATGGTTGAGCGCTTCTGTCGTTGGTATAGCTTGGTCCAGGAACACTGTGGTACATAACAATGCTTGCTCTTGCCTCTGTTGCTTAACGTAATGCGTGTTCACTTGATTTAACATCAATTTTACATCACATCACTTTTGCCTCATTTCCCTTTACTTGCACTTCACTGACACTTGCACTTCAACTCGCTTCCTTTTTACTTGCTCTTGAGCTGTACTTTCTCTTCCCTGTATAGTTTTTTTTAGGTCTCGCCTAGCGACGCAGGCATGCGTTGCTCGCCTTGGCGAGACCTATTGTTGTTGGTTTGGTGGGCGAAGGAGGACCGGAATGCATGAACTTATTGTAAAGAGAAGAGGTTCAGTTCATCGCTGCGCCCGGTGGCAGGCACCTCAAGGTGCCTTCCACGGGGTGTAGGGATCATCACAGGGGCACCATAGGTGCCCCCTCGGCCGCCATCCGGAGGCCTTGCACCCATAGGTGCCCTGCTGCGGGCCCCCAAAGTCGACTTCCAACAGCCTTTCTGTGTCGGAAAGGCCAGCACAGAAAGGCTGTCAGAATTCGACATTGTAATCCCTCTGGCGGAAAGAGTCGCCCTTGGGATTACAGGAGGCTTTCCGAATGGTAGGTGGGCTCTCCGAGCCCATCGGAAGCCATTCAGAAATCCAGTTTAGATTCATTTCCGACCAACTCCATCCAAATGGGTCTGTCAGAAATTAATCCAAACTGCTGATTACAATGCCGTAGGAATGGCTCTGACCAAGGGTCGGAGCTGTCTCCTACGGCATAGTAATCGCCCCCTTAGTAAAAAACGTACATGTATGAGGCACTCCCCATAGAAATGATAGCAGAGGTGGAGTTGACCATTTACACTTTCAGGTATGCAGATAGTATTTTGTAGTACTTTAGTAGTATTAATAAAGTACAGTTTATGAATAGGCCCCTAGGTGTCTACCCATTATATGAAACTTTATCAATAGTTCTAAATGACCAGCAGCAGTCTCCCATGTAAGACCGGTACTAGGATTTTCAGAGATCCCGTCAAAAAAGCATTTTGCCACGAACTCAACTCTCCCCATCCCTTTTCAAGCCATGCTGTGTGATCTGGCAGCATCTAGTGCTGGCAAACAAAGGCAGCAGCCTTGCTTCACCTTAGGAAATGCCTTCTAGCCAACTCTCATTCACCTGTTCATGGACAACCTTTGGGTCTAGCTGCTCCATGAGCCAGTTCATCTTAGTCCATGTTCTGCACATATAAGATTACCAGACTACTCCATGTCTTTAAGGATTTCATGGAACCTGAGTTACATTTAATTCAATGTTTTCTGAGAAATGTAAACTTGGATGAAGTCTGGGGAATCCATGTGGCTTGAGTTCTCGATTACATTGGTGTGTGGAAGGAATACCTGGAATGGAATCATCCGTTCCATTGACATGGAGGCATCCATCTGGACAAGGACATCTCCTTTCCAGCTGTTGTAGGAATTTAACAAATTACTAGGGGAACGGAAATCGTGATGACCTAAGTGATGGCTGTTTGGGTGAGTTCTCCTAGTAAGGTAATGTGAAACCACCCAAAAGCCTGGGCTTATAGTTGTTAAGTGATTGGTTGCCCTAAATAGGAAAGCACCACACACAACACGGGACCTGCATAGCTCAATCACCGGCTTCACTTTCGCCAACCCACCAGACAACCTCGCTCAGCATCGCTCTCATTGGCACACACATCACTCATACAGATGAGCCGAACGGGAGGTCGATCATTCTCCTTCCAAGACGCCAAATCCTGGGACGACCTCCCCCAACACATCAGGGCCTCCTCCTCACTTCATGAATTCTACAAGAGGCTGAAGACCTGGCTATTCAATTAGTCTTCTTGGGGGACCATCAAGGCTGCCCATACTCAGGCCCAGCCTCACCACACGGCTACACTCACCTACTCAGCCCCTGGATGCCCTCAAGGGTCACAAGCAGCGCTCTACAAATCCACCTTATGTTACATTACCTTTCATTACACTGTCGTTGAAGGGGAGGCACAGGTCATTGTTGAGGTGAGCATGTGGCGTGGCATTATTTACAATGCCTGGAATGCCTTCTAGGAAGCAGCATGTTTCACATAGGACCTGTCACTGCCTTGAAAAGGACTGTATGTTGTACTTGAATTTTTCCCAAAGTCTCACGTTCACAGGACTGCCACTGAGCAGAAGGTGTGAAGATGGGGGGTGGGGGGGGGGTTCTTCGGAATAGCCTGGTGTTTGTTTTGTATGCTTAAATCATCAAGTGTTTAAAAATTCTTTTTTAAACTACAGTTTTTGTTCTCCAGGCATGCAGATGGGACAATCAAGTTTTGGGATGCGTCTGCTAGTAAGTTAAAAGCCTCTTTATTTCATTATTGTAGTAATGTGTGTTTTTTCTGATATTGTGCATATTGTACTCCGTTTTAAACAACCATTTGCAAAGCCAATAGGTCTCAGCTTTACAAGGACCAGCTATTGGATTTACTCATGCTTTTTTCCTGAAGTATACAGTGGTATTCAAAAGCAAACGCTTATGCCGTAATGTCTTTCATGCATGTGGATGCACATCCGGCAATCTTGCAGTGGGTTTGATGCCCAAACATGCATGTGTGTGTCATGACACATGCATGCGAGTGAAGCACGGCAATCATTTTGTCATTTTTAATTAACTGTTCAAATTGCCAAACGGCCATTTTAGAGTGGTAAATTAAAGTAAATAGAAAACAAAAAGCAAAGTGTGCCAAAGAAGGAAATGAGCAACTCGGTAGCACTTTGCAGATACTGGGGTCTTGTAAAAAAATAACATTAAATTAAAAAATTGACAGCAGAAAGGGGAGCCACAAGGATGTAAGGGGAGAAACAGCACTAAAGGAAAAAGAAGAAATGTTTGGGAGAGAGAAAGGAAACATATGAACTCTCATGGAGTGCTGAATGCTAAAGTCAGCCCTGGAAGACTCCAGTCCCAACCGAAACTGTGAGACCCAAAACGCCCTATGGGTGGGACAAACAAGAGAGAGGAAAACCATTGAATCAGGGGCAGAACCCTGAGGCAGACAACAGAGCTAACCAATCATGAGCAACCGGCTGGTCCACAGCCCACTCTAAGCGTATGTTATGTATTGGAAGCAATAGATCTGTCAACATCCAGCTAAAGATCTCTGTCACAAGACCTAAAAACATTGTTACGGTCACTGTTGGGTTCAAAACGGTTCCTGTGTCTGCGGGCAAAGCTACTGCTAGGCTCATGCTCTTCAGCTACCGCTGAACAGATCTCGGATCAGTGCCCATGGGCATGGGCAGACACGCTTTCCAAAGCACTGTCTGACTCTGAGATCCAGGCTTCATGCTCTTCAGCTACCGCTGAACAGATCTCGGATCAGTGCCCATGGGCATGGGCAGACACTCTTTCCAAAGCACTGTCTGACTCTGAGATCCAGGCTTCATGCTCTTCAGCTACCGCTGAACAGATCTCGGCTCAGCGCCCATGGGCATGGGCAGACACGCTTTCCAAAGCACTGTCTGACTCTGAGATCCAGGCTTTACGTTTCCACCTGAATTCCATCTTAAAGGTTCTTGAGGATATAAATCTAGCTCATAAAATATCTCCTTCTACCCCTTTGTTTTATGAAAATAAGATCGAAGTGCTCCAACCAGATATTCATGTAGTATATATTTAAATTATTTCTTGGCTCTTCTGTGATGTTCAGAATTGCACAGCCTTGCATGTGTTGGGATGCCGTCACTGCACTGCAATGTTTACAAGTCCCTTTGTGGCAATCTTCCTTGTTTTTTCGCAAATACAATTTGCTTTCTTGACAGCGGCATCAGAAGACCTCCATGTTGACCCTCATTAGCTATTGTATAGAGTTCTGCAAAGACAACCAGGAAACAATGCACCTGGTTTAATGTCTGGTTACAGAGAACTGACGCTGGATCAGTTCTTTACAAAAGTACAATAGGAAAAGAGTGGGCATTGCGTCAAGCACCTTCAGTCATTGGCTTGCATGTGTTCTCTATGGTTTGACATTGCTTGGACAGGCTATCCATCAGGCCTTTGGGCATGGGGCTTCTAGTAGTTCTTAGACTTGAACCAGTGTGGTTATTCATGTATTTCATGTCCTGGCATGACAGCATTTAAGGTGCTAGTTTATAGTTTGTTTTGTTTAGGAAATGTGTGCTACTTGAATCTATTAGCCTGTTGTGCTACTCGCGAATCACCTTTGTGCGTTTGTTTGTTTTTACTTTCCTGTCTTGTCAGTGTGCTAATTCTGCAATCATACTGCCTTGATTGAAATAAGTCACTTGACTCCTAATTTTGTTGATCTATCTATAGCTTTTGAAATGATCCATCACACTTTGATTCAGTAAGCTAGAGTAGATGAAATACTTTTGCAAGATGGTCAAAGGCCTGCAGGAGGCTTACTGATGCGAGTGTGGTGAGCCAGCATTCCCCCAAGCTTTGAGCATTCAGCACCTATGTTGTCCTGTACCCCCAAATCAGTCCTTTACCCCAAGTCATTAGGTACGGTGCCTGTGTTGTTTGTTGTCTGTTGTCGGAACAGTTTGTTAAATCATTTTAGACCTCATGATTCTGTAGCTGTTGCAAAATGTAAAGACAGTTCCACAGTCGCTGCTGCCTTGGGTCCTGTTGACACTCTTACCACTTTGGCCAAGACTAGCTGCTATGATTTATGAGCACCTGAAGTTTCATACCAGAGGGAAGGTTCCACTGCAGACAGCCCAGTGGTAGCAGCAGTTGCAGCTGTTTGTGACCCTGACTTTGGTGATCAGTTGGAGCAGGGATTGGCTACTGTGTCTAATGGTTCTAGTCCAATGACCATTGTTCACCAACCTGCTTCACCGCACACTGGAACTTGAAACCACTCTTTCTGCTCCCTAGAACCAAAATATGTCTGTGAATGGTAATCCCAGTTTGATGGTGGGTTTTCAAGGGGTTCATGTTATGTTGTTATGTTATGTTAAAAGTACTTCTAGAGCACACGTATACCAACGGTTTCTTGGCGCTAGGGGGAAGACGTGTTAAAACTCACGGTAGAGGACAATTAATTAATTGTAGGCTAAGGTAAAGAGCCAAGTTTTAAGGGATTTCCGGAATTGAGGGTAGGAGGGGGTGAGACGTAATTCAGAAGGGAGGGAGTTCCAGAACTGAGGAGCCAAAGTAGAGAAACGTCGACCGCCATATTTTTTCCTTCTGGAAGGGCAGGGGGTCAGGAGGTTCATATTAGAAGAGCGAAGTTCTCGGGAGGGGGCATATGGTTGAAGTCTAGAGGCAATAAAGACTGGTCCATGAGATGAGAGGGCTTGATGAATCAAGCAGCCAAGTTGGAAAAGACACCGTTGCGAGATGGGGAGCCAATGAAGATTCTTAAGAAGTGGTTTAACATGGTGGGATTTAGGCTGGCCATAAACAAGTCTAGCTGCTTGGTTCTGGATTAGTTGTAAACGGTGGGATTGATAAGCCGGGATGCCAGAGTACAAGGAGTTAGCGTAATCGATGCGGGACATGACAAGGGCAAGGATCACTTGGATGAGCGCCTCCGTAGAGAGAAATCTACTGATCTTTCGAATTCTTCTTAGGTGGAAAAAACAGGTGGAGGTCACAGAATTTATCTGGGTCTTCATAGTGAGATCACTGCTAATAATGATCCCAAGACTCTTAACAGAGCTGACTGGGGAAGGGGGGCAACCCAGTGAGTTGGGCCAGAAATTGGAATTCCAAGGATTAACGAGAGCCCCGGTAAGGACTAGCTCAGTCTTATCAGGATTGAGTTTGAGCTGATTTAAGTTCATCCAATTACTGATAAAATTCATAGTAGATTGAAAATTTTCCATTGAGGAGGGGGAAGAATTAATGGTGAAAACTAGCTGAAGGTCATCAGCATAGTTGAAGGTGACGACTTCTCTCTTACGGAGGTCAAAAATCAGGGGAAAGATGTATAAGTTGAAAAGGAGGGGGGAAAGGAAGGAGCCCTGCGGAACGCCACAGGACAATTTTCTCTTTTCCGAAGTGAAATTAGCAAGGCGAACTGCTTGATAGCGGTCGCTAAGAAAAGAGGAGACCCACTTCAGGGGGAGCCCCCTGATCCCGGCACTGTCGACCCGATCGACCAGTAAAGCGTGGTCGACGGTATCGAAAGCCGCCGACAAATCCAGGAGCCCAAGGCCTGCGAGATGTTAGAGTCTGCCCCCCTCCTAAGTTCGTTGAGGACTGCCAGGACAATAGACTCGGTAGAATGTTTGGGTCTGAAGCCTGCTTGATGTGGGTCAAGGTAGAAGGTGTCCTCGACAAAGGTGCTCAAGCACTTAGTGACATGAGCCTCCAGGATTTTACCAAGAAAAGATAAAAGGGAAATCGGGCGGAAATTGCTGAGAGTCAGGGGATCAGAACCGGGTTTTTTTTAAATTGGTACAACTTCTGTGCTCTAGAAAAGATTGGGGACTATACCCTCCAAGAGAGATCTGTTTAGAAGCAATAGAGGGGGTTCAGGGAAGTGAAGAAAGGCTTCCCGAGTGATATGAGGGGGACAGCTGTCCGTAGAGGAGCCGGAGCGGACCTGAGTAAGGAGGGAGGAAAAGATCTCCTGGGTGATAGGTGGTATTAGGTCAAAACGGTGGGGATTCTGGTAGAGACAATCGGAGACTGGAGGAGAGGTAACCTTGGGGATACTGGCTTTGATAAGAATAATTTTATCCGAAAAATAAGAGTTGAGAGAGTCACATAGGGACTGAGAGGGAATGGGTTTGGCGGTAATACGGTCAGGCTTGACAAGTTCATCCACAATGGAGAAGATATCTTTGGCTTTGTTCGTAGACGCGAGGATTTTAGACGAAAAGTATTCGGATTTGGCTAGAAGGATGGAGTTTTTATATTCTCTCAAAGCCAAGATGAAGGTAGCCTTTTTCAGAGGGCAGTAGTCTAGTCTCCACTTCCGCTCAAGTTGGCGGAGGGCAAATTTCTTTTCCTTTAAATCAGTGGTGAACCAGCGTTGAGCGTCGTGGGACCTCAAAATACTGATTTTCTTCAATGGGGCTAGTTTATCTCTAGCAGATGCTAACCAAGCATTGATGTCGTCTGCTAGTATGGGAAACCGTGTGATCATTAAGCATAAGCTTATGAAGCATAGGGGAGGAAAGAGCGGAGCACAGTTGTGGGGGTTCAATTCGGCTCCAATTCCTGACCTTGGTAGTGTTAGAATGGAGGACTGTGACCGGGGAGGAGAAGGGAATAGAAAAGGAAATGGCGTGGTGGTCAGACCAGGAACAAGGAAGAATTTGGAGGTCGACTACCTCAAGATTGGATGTCCAAACTTGATCAAGGGTATGTCCTTTTGTATGAGTTGCTACCTTAATGTGCTGGGCACAATTCAAACCAATCAGTAATTCAGTAAATTCCGCCGAACATGGGCTTTCCCGTGCATCGTAGGGCCAATAGTTAAAGTCGCCGATGATCAGCACCCTGGCGTGATTAATGGCCAATTCCGCAATTAGGTTACCATCACGTTTTTGTTGTACTTTGCGAGACGGCCAATGATCAAACCCACTACATTGTCCTTTTACCACCCGGGGCCATCGCAACAGGCCAAACATATTGCAGGAGGTTGTACCGTGTTCATTGTTGAGAAATAGCATCAGGTTCTTCTTAACACCTCTAATTTCATCACTTCCAAATTGTAGTGTGTCCAATGAAAATGAACTATGTACAGCGTTACTGTGAAAGGTCGCAATATACATTGTTTCATTTTGAACAAATGAACAAAAATGACTGTGACAAGCACCAACAAGTTTCAAATGTTGACATTAAACAGATGTAATCATAGAGGTTAACCTTTTACCTCAACCCCTTTACCCTGTTCCCAAACCATTAACCCTAAATATTTATTCCTTTATCCATACCCATGTAACATTAACCATAACCTCTTAACTAAGCCCATATACCTCAACCCTGTACACTTAACTGCATACACATAAACTCAACCTTATACCTAGAACCCTGTACCCAATCCCCTTATTCTCAACTCTAATCCCATATCCTTAACATCTGTACCCTATGCCCTCTACTCTTAACCTTAAACCATTAACACCCTACTCATGACACCTATACCCAAAGCCTTAACCCTTGAATTCTGTAACATAAGCCATATAAATTAGCAGTAACACCCCAATGCTGTAGTAGCCGTAACGCCTCCCCTGTAATCTTAAACAGCTGCCTTAATCCCTATACACGTAACCCTATATTGCAAGCCCTCAGCCTTATACCCTAAGCCCTTAACTCTTCGCCCTATACCCCAAACCCATACCCTAAACCCTGTAGCCTCAACCATCAACCTCATACTACACATTTGTAACCCTATGTTCTAAGACCTTGACCGTATGCTTTTAACTCTATGTCCCTAACCCAACCCCTAAACCCATAAATCTAAACACTACTTATACCTTTAACCCCCTCACACCTTTCACACTATTCTTACTTCAATGTATTTTGGGAACAAACAGTTTGAGAAGTGTTCATTTTTTCCAAGTATTTTTTGTTTTTGAAATTAATATTTAGGAATGGTTATTTTATGGTGTTAATTTCAAACGTTTGAGAAAATACAATTGCAATGTAACATTTCCCCTACATTTAGTTCCATTTACTAGGCCCTGATAATAATATTATAGTAGAAGACGTTAGACCCAAGTATTTTGGAGTACTGCCGATATCTTTGAATCCTTCTACCTACAGTAAAATTATCTACAGCCAACAGTGCGGTTTGAGTATTGCATTCTACTGTGCTCTAGATCTGCAAATACCTTTGGAGTCATATTTTGGGAATTTAGGTATATGAAGTCCCATTAAAGATATCGCGCTCATATGACTTTGAGTTATTGTGTATTGTTCCTATAGCACACTGATACACGCCCAATAACCTATCCCCCTGGAGTAGGCCTGAGGGTTCAATCAAGCTACTTTTGGAGACATAAGTGAACACAGGGTAGTACTTGGTTCTGTAGCACAGCAAGGATGCCATTTGCCCTAAAGCAAGGAAGGAAAGAGGGCCCCATGCAGCCATAATTTGGATGCATTGAGCCCCTCACACTCCAGTGCCCCAGTACCACTGCACCTGCTGCACTAACAGTAGCTGTGTCCTTCCTTCCATCTACCCTTTCTCTCCCTATATTCCTGCATCCTTCCTGAACATCCTCAACCCCTTTCCCTCTTGCTTTTCCTTTATATCACGATGCCATCCACGTTTCACTCTTCAACACTTTTCTCTCTCTACCTTCTCCCATCCTCTCCCTTGATCTTTGCGTTCCCCACAGCTTCTCTCTCTGGCCTTCTGTTTTCTTCTCTCTTGTCTCTTTAACGCCTCCTCCTCTGCAGCTGCCCCACATTAAGTCAAACCAGGAAAACTATCCCGTGTCCCGTATTTCATTGCATCAACACTCAATCAACCACTCAAGCAAGGATAACCTATTTTCAAGGCACAGGCGACTTTTTGAATTGTCACGTGGTACAATTCTTGGACATGACCATCCAGCAGCCGGGAGACATATTCATTTAGAATGGACTTCATTTATCTAAATTAGATTTATATTTTTTTAATTTCAGATAACTGTTCTTTTTGCATCCCTATTGTGATATATTTTATTCTAATTGTGACAATCTTAACTGATTTACAATAATAGTTATTTTTATTATGCCATCTCTACCTATCCCCTCCCACTCACTCTGTTCCCCACCGATGCTCTCCTTCACTTCTCCACGCGTTCTTCTCCTGTATCACTTGAGTCCCTCTCATTCCCTCTTCTAATCCCCCTTCACTTCACTCCCTGCTGAAGAAAGTGAGGCCATTCCTTCCAGAGCGTGTCTTCAGGGCGGCCCTTCAAGCTCCTGCACTGGTGGATCATTTGGTAGGCATGGTAATGTGTTGGATGAATGGTAGATGAATGATCACGGTCTGGATGCTGAGAATGCCTTGTCGATAGCCTCCCAGACTCCACGCTGGCTCCCCCTTAAGGGCATCCCACGTGCCACAGCAAATATGATCACAGCACCCCCATCCTGAAGGCTCTCAATAGCTCTCTTTGCTGGCCCGCACCATCTTCAAACCCAGAGCCTCATTTACAAAGCCATCGCGAGCAGCATCCTCGCCTGCCTTGCTGGCGCGTTTGCCATCTCTGGTCGTTCTCTGCGCACCTGCAGCTAGGGCACCATCAGCTGCACCATCAGACCGGAGGCACGGAATGTGACAAAGACAAGGCAATGGGCCTTTTCCATTTATGCACCAAAGATCTGGAACAACCCCCTGTTTCTATGAGGACTGTCCAATCCTGCTCCAGTTCAGGAAACTGTTGACGACTTACCTCTTCAAACAATACTACATCATGATGCAGTAGGAGTCCACAAACCAGATCTCGCGCCAATCACTGGACGGCGTATACTTGCCTTTAACTCTGTATAGAGCACTTCTGCCAGGTTAGCGCTATACAACTGCCTCATACATACATACATATTTACTCTCTCTTACTTTCTGCATCCGTCTGAATCTAGTTACCTTGCACCTTCCCCTATCCTTCACTCTCGCCCTCTATCTTCTGTTCTTGTTCCTCCCTTATCAGCCTCCCTGTGTCCCTACATCCTTCTTTGGATATCTCCCGGCTTCCCCTCTTACTTTCACGGTATATTGCTCCTTCCCATCTTTCATCATCTTTCCACTTTCTGCTGTATCTCGCTGTTCTTCTTTCCTTCTTACTTTTCTCTCTTCTATCTGTTCTATTATTTTTTCATCCTTAGCGCTGCTTTTTATCGTATATCTCTCCACCCAACCCTACTTTCCCTTTTCCCTCTCCTTTCCACCTCTGCCGTTCAATTCTCCCCTCTGTCTCTCAACCCTCCTGTCTTCTGATTACTCTCTATGTCTCTCAGCCTTCTGTTTGCACTCCCCCTCAGCGGTTCTCCCATGTTTCTGTGTGCTTCTCCATCGATTTCTCTCCTTCCATTCGCTCTTCATTCTCCTTTACGTCTCTCTGTTCTGGCCCATCCTCCATTGCATCTCTCCCCCTCGCTCTTCATCTCCACACCCGCCACTGCCCAGTATGTCCCCATTCACCCCATTTTCTCTTTATTCTTTTCTCTACCTCTTTTGACCCCTTTATTTTTCCACCTCCTCTTTTCCTGCCCTGTTTGTCTCCGGCCCGATTCAGTGCCCCTTGTGTCGCTCTCCATTGCAGTCTCTCGACCACCCCTTCTTCTCTTCAGTCTTCCCTGCGCCTTCCCTCATTTGGACCCTGCATCTCAGTGAGTCTTGTTTCTGACTCTGGGTCTCAGGCAGTGTTCAATGCAGGCTGTTTGAGCGCCTCCAGGGCCTGGACTTGCAGCCACGTCAGCTCACACTTGTCAGGATCCACGATCTGGCAGCCTGCTTCACGGGGGCCCACCTAAGGATGGAGCCACGTCAGCTCACACTTGTCAGGATCCACGATCTGGCAGCCTGCTTCATGGGGGACCACCTAAGGATGGAGCCACGTCAGCTCACACTTGTCAGGATCCATGATCTGGCAGCCTGCTTCACGGGGGCCCACCTAAGGATGGAGCCACGTCAGCTCACACTTGTCAGGATCCATGATCTGGCAGCCTGCTTCACGGGGGCCCACCTAAGGATGGAGCCACGTCAGCTCACACTTGTCAGGATCCATGATCTGGCAGCCTGCTTCATGGGGGCCCACCTAAGGATGGAGCCACTCAGCTCACACTTGTCAGGATCCATGATCTGGCAGCCTGCTTCATGGGGCCCACCTAAGGATGGAGCCACGTCAGCTCACACTTGTCAGGATCCATGATCTGGCAGCCTGCTTCATGGGGGCCCACCTAAGGATGGAGCCACTCAGCTCACACTTGTCAGGATCCATGATCTGGCAGCCTGCTTCATGGGGGCCACCTAAGGATGGAGCCACTCAGCTCACACTTGTCAGGATCCACGATCTGGCAGCCTGCTTCATGGGGCCCACCTAAGGACGGAGCCACGTCAGCTCACACTTGTCAGGATCCATGATCTGGCAGCCTGCTTCATGGGGGCCCACCTAAGGATGGAGCCACTCAGCTCACACTTGTCAGGATCCACGATCTGGCAGCCTCCTTCACGGGGGGCCACCTAAGGATGGAGCCACGTCAGCTCACACTTGTCAGGATCCATGATCTGGCAGCCTCCTTCACGGGGGGCCACCTAAGGATGGAGCCACTCAGCTCACACTTGTCAGGATCCATGATCTGGCAGCCTGCTTCATGAGGCCCACCTAAGGATGGAGCCACTCAGCTCACACTTGTCAGGATCCATGATCTGGCAGCCTGCTTCATGGGGGCCCACCTAAGGATGGAGCCACTCAGCTCACACTTGTCAGGATCCATGATCTGGCAGCCTGCTTCATGGGGGCCCACCTAAGGATGGAGCCACTCAGCTCACACTTGTCAGGATCAATGACCTGGCAGCCTGCTTCATGGGGGCCCACCTAAGGATGGAGCCACGTCAGCTCACACTTGTCAGGATCCATGATCTGGCATCCTGCTTCACGGGGGGCCACCTAAGGATGGAGCCACTCAGCTCACACTTGTCAGGATCCATGATCTGGCAGCCTGCTTCATGGGGGCCCACCTAAGGATGGAGCCACTCAGCTCACACTTGTCAGGATCCACGATCTGGCAGCCTGCTTCATGGGGCCCACCTAAGGATGGAGCCACGTCAGCTCACACTTGTCAGGATCCATGATCTGGCAGCCTGCTTCACGGGGGCCCACCTAAGGATGGAGCCACGGCAGGAACACTTCCAAGTCCTTGCATGGCTCATCCAGTCCAGGATTTGGATTTCGCTTTGGGGGGCTTGTGGTCCTTTATAAGATCAGGGCTTTTAGTCCCAGAATGCAAAGCACAATACGTAGTCTGGATGAGCTGTTCACGCGTGGACCTGGCAAACCTGGGAGCTCTGTCATTTCAGGTTTCTGCCAATGTCTGTACCTTGCTGTCCAGAGATATGTTGGGGCCAAATGGGTAATTAATTGCCTTCTAAGGGCCCCCCGGTAAAGTGCGAGGACATTCAAAATTGCTTCTATTTTAATGTTGCTCGTAAAAGCAGCTTCTGTTGTTGAGCTTCGCAGCCGAGCATGCTTCACAGACACCTTGGACCACGTTTGCTAAGGTTTGCGCTGGGGAAAGGCGTGCAGCGTGCTGCAAGCAGCACAAACTCCCGCTAGGGCATTTACGTTCCAGCCTGAAAGTCTTGTGTTACTGGCGAGGTGCCTTTGTCTCAGTGCAAATAGCGCTTTGCACCACTTTGTTTCAAGAGTGCAGTACTTGGGGCGATTACAACAAGCACCCATAGTGTGTACTTTATTTTGAAACAAATCCTGGCCTACTGCAGGTAGCTGGACTGGGCTTGAAGTCAAAAACGAACACCTCGTTAAAGCAGGCACAGACATGGAGAAATGTTTTCGTTTCTGCAAACTTTCCGCACAGTGCATGTCCCCTGCACTTCGCAGCGCATATACAATGGCATGTTCATGGATTTGTGGGTATGCTTCCAGTACACATCCTATGCTGGCAGCTCACTCACACCTCTGCACCACGGTGCAAAGGTTGTGCATTAGCGTACGGGTACAGGCAGCTGCAGGATATTTGTAGGGTCGAGCCTGTGAGTGCATGCGCTAGCGCATTCGTCTCGCTTGTCAGACACTATTGTTTACATTAAAAAGCTTGGAACCCGCCCTTTGCTTACTATTTGTTGGCTCCAGTGTCCTTCTTCTTTGCAGCCTCCTTGATTGGCCAACACTTGTCAAGGTCACTTCCTATTCTTTAAGTGGAGCAGGGACCAAGCACAGACTGATTCAACTTAATCTGTGTCTGTTTACTGCCTCCAATGTGAATCTGGTACTATTTCTTCCTCCATGCCCCTCCCTCTGCTCCGTCTGGCAGACCCTCTCTCCTTCCTCGTGTTATTTTCCCTCCCCCCCTTCCCGCTCTCCGTTGTTGTTGCTCCCTGACCCCCCCACCCCCATAATGCTTCCCATCCCATCACTTTATTTTTAACACATTGTTCTTAATATTGTTTTTTTTAGTAAAGGCTGTCCTAGTCCCCCGCTTAGGACTGCTATTCTCCTCTGGATGGCGAGCAGGCTTTGTTTTGCATCACCTTGAAGAATGTCCATACTAGGTCATCAAAGCACCCGAAAGTGCTTTTTTCATAGTGATATTTCTTCTTTCGCCGCACGGAGAGGGAACATCTCGATTCTCAAAGAGAAAACTTTCAAATGGGGTTCATCCATCAGAGTGCAAGTCACAGAGACGTGCGCCCTGGAAGTATGAACCGCAAGTGCAAGTCACAAAGATGTGCGCCCTGGATGTATGAACCGCGAGTGCGAGTCACAGAGATGTGCGCCCTGGATGTATGAACAGCAAGTGCAAGTCACGGAGAGACGTGTGCCCTGGATGTATGAACCGCGAGTGCAAGTCACAGAGAGACGTGCACCCTGGATGTATGAACAGCGAGTGCATGTGACAGAGACGTGTGCCCTGAATGTATGAACCACGAGTGAAATTCACAGAGAGATGTGTGCCCTGGATGTATGAACCGTGAGTGCAAGTCACAGAGAGACGTGTGCCCTGGATGTATGAACCGCGAGTGCAAGTCACAGAGACATGCGCCCTGGATGTATGAACTGCGAGTGCAAGTCAAAGAGAGACGTGCGCCCCGGATGTATGAACCGTGAGTGCAAGTCACAGAGACGTGTGCCCTGAATGTATGAACCGTGAGTGCAAGTCACAGAGAGACGTGCGCTCTGGATGTATGAACCGCGAGTGCAAGTCACAGAGACCTGTGCCCTGGATGTATGAACACAATATAAGGAAACGTGGTATGGAGGAAAAAATATAGAACAGTATTTTTTGAAAAAGGACACTTTTAATTATCCATTCATATGTGTTTAAATACACATCTCATTTGCTTCGTTTTTTGCTGAGCATATACAAAAAACATATATTTACAAAACAACACCTCTGTACATATGACAAAATCACGCTACTGTCCTAAATAATAATTTTCGATTATGGATCCACCTTTCAATAATGTGGACATCCCAGAGGGCATATACATTGCATAAGGAAATCAATATCTCCACAAATTCAAAAGCAATGCAAAGTTGTTAAATCCCCACACACTCAAATTATTTAGGATCCCTCTGTAAAACCAAAATGTCGACGCGGACGCGTTTCAGCCAATCAATTCCTTTTGGCCTCTTCAGGACAAGGAAAACAGCAGCAATCTTATTGGAAAATCAACTGAGCCCCCTATTCGTGTTCTAAGGTCAAGGGAATTCTTCCGCCGTGATTACACGCTTACTTCTCAACTATCTCCTCGATTTCTATTCCGCTTCTGTCGGTGCTAACTCTCTCGCTGCGCAAGTCAAATGTATGAACGGCGAGTGCAGGTCACAGAGACGTGTGCCCCGGATGTATGAACGGCGAGTGCAAGTCACAGAGACGTGTGCCCCGGATGTATGAACGGTGAGTGCAAGTCACAGAGACGTGTGCCCCGGATGTATGAACCGAGAGTGCAAGTCACAGAGACTTGTGCCCCGGATGTATGAACCGCGAGTGCAAGTCACAGAGACGTGTGCCCCGGATGTAAGAACGGCGAGTGCAAGTCACAGAGATGTGTGCCCCGTATGTATGAACGGCAAGTGCAAGTCACAGAGACGTGTACCCCGGATGTATGAACCACGAATGCTAAGGACAGAGACTTGTGCCCTGAATGTATGAACCACGAGTGAAAGTCACATAGAGATGTGTGCCCTGTTTGTATGAACCGCGAGTGCAAGTCACAGAGAGACGTGTGCCCTGGATGTATGAACCGCGAGTGCAAGTCACAGAGACATGCGCCCTGGATGTATGAACTGCGAGTGCAAGTCAAAGAGAGACGTGCGCCCCGGATGTATGAACCGTGAGTGCAAGTCACAGAGACGTGTGCCCTGAATGTATGAACCGTGAGTGCAAGTCACAGAGAGACGTGCGCTCTGGATGTATGAACCGCGAGTGCAAGTCACAGAGACCTGTGCCCTGGATGTATGAACACAATATAAGGAAACGTGGTATGGAGGAAAAAATATAGAACAGTATTTTTTGAAAAAGGACACTTTTAATTATCCATTCATATGTGTTTAAATTCACATCTCATTTGCTTCGTTTTTTGCTGAGCATATACAAAAAACATATATTTACAAAACAACACCTCTGTACATATGACAAAATCACGCTACTGTCCTAAATAATAATTTTCGATTATGGATCCACCTTTCAATAATGTGGACATCCCAGAGGGCATATACATTGCATAAGGAAATCAATATCTCCACAAATTCAAAAGCAATGCAAAGTTGTTAAATCCCCACACACTCAAATTATTTAGGATCCCTCTGTAAAACCAAAATGTCGACGCGGACGCGTTTCAGCCAATCAATTCCTTTTGGCCTCTTCAGGACAAGGAAAACAGCAGCAATCTTATTGGAAAATCAACTGAGCCCCCTATTCGTGTTCTAAGGTCAAGGGAATTCTTCCGCCGTGATTACACGCTTACTTCTCAACTATCTCCTCGATTTCTATTCCGCTTCTGTCGGTGCTAACTCTCTCGCTGCGCAAGTCAAATGTATGAACAGCGAGTGCAGGTCACAGAGACGTGTGCCCCGGATGTATGAACGGCGAGTGCAAGTCACAGAGACGTGTGCCCCGGATGTATGAACGGTGAGTGCAAGTCACAGAGACGTGTGCCCCGGATGTATGAACCGAGAGTGCAAGTCACAGAGACTTGTGCCCCGGATGTATGAACCGCGAGTGCAAGTCACAGAGACGTGTGCCCCGGATGTAAGAACGGCGAGTGCAAGTCACAGAGATGTGTGCCCCGTATGTATGAACGGCAAGTGCAAGTCACAGAGACGTGTACCCCGGATGTATGAACCACGAATGCTAAGGACAGAGACTTGTGCCCTGAATGTATGAACCACGAGTGAAAGTCACATAGAGATGTGTGCCCTGTTTGTATGAACCGCGAGTGCAAGTCACAGAGAGACGTGTGCCCTGGATGTTTGAACCGCGAGTGCAAGTCACAGAGACGTGTGCCCTGGATGTATGAACCGCGAGTGCAAGTCACAGAGAGACGTGCACCCTGGATGTATGAACCGCGAGTGCAAGTCACAGAGACGTTCGCCTTGGATGTATGAACCGCGAGTGCAAGTCACAGAGGCCTGCGCACTGAATGTATGAACCACGAGTGCAAGTCACAGAGAGACATGCGCCCTGGATGTATGAACCACGAGTGCAAGTCACAGAGAGACGTGCGCCCTGGATGTATGAACCACGTGCAAGTCACAGAGAGACGTGCGCCCTGGATGTATGAACCGCGAGTGCAAGTCACAGAGAGACGTGCACTCTGGATGTATGAACCGCGACTGCAAGTCACAGAGAGACATGCGCCCTGGATGTATGAACCGCGAGTGCAAGTCACAGAGAGACATGCGCCCTGGATGTATGAACCGCGAGTGCAAGTCACAGAGACCTGTGCCCTGGATGTATGAACCGCGAGTGCGAGTCACAGAGAGATGTGTGCCCTGGATGTATGAACCGCGAGTGCAAGTCACAGACGTGCGCCCCGGATATATGAACAGCGAGTGTAAGTCACAGAGACGTGTGCCCTGAATGGATGAACCGCGAGTGCAAGTCACAGAGACGTGCGCTCTGGATGTATGAACCGCAAGTGCAAGTCAAAGAGAGACGTGCGGCCTGTATGTATGAACCGCGAGTGCAAGTGACAGAGACCTGTGCCCTGGATGTATGAACCGTGAGTGCGAGTCACAGAGAGACGTGTGCCCTGGAGGTATGAATCGCGAGTGCAAGTGACAGAGACGTGTGTCCTGGATATATGCATATATAATGCTTATGCACTTTCTCAAATCCCGGATGGACCACCATCCTTTCATGATCCTTGGTGATTTTAATTATCATCTCGAACGCTCGGATCAGTCAGATGTGGCAGTGCTAATTGACAACCTATTAGCACTAGATCTCAATCAAGTAGTCAATGGCCCTACTCACAGTCTGGGACACACTTTAGATGGCATTTTTATTAACAACATGGATTTGAAGATTGTCGATATTATGCCTCTTCCCTGGTCAGATCATAGGGCAGTGCATTTTAACGTTAAGACTGGAGTATTGGGTATCCCCCCAGGTCAGAGGGTAGAGAAACAAATGATCAGACCGTGGTCTCAGGTGACCGTGGACAATCTCCTCCCTATTCTGGCAGACTCACGTCCCTCTTATAGTGATGATATTTCCGAGGCGGCGTCACTCTTTAAGGGTGGGCTGGCGGCCGCGGTTGATAAGGTAGCACCTCAGAAGTTGCTGGGTTCTAGGAGAGCCAAACTATCTGCGCCCTGGTACAACAACGGACTTAAGATCTTGAAGGGGACTTGCAGGAGGGCAGAGCGGCAGTGGAGAAGGGACTATAGTGTTGAAGGTAAAGAACACTATAATTACACCCTTGTAGCTTACAGGCAAGCAATAGTTGCAGCTAAAAGTGTCTTCTTTGCAACTAAGATCAGGGAGGCTGGCAACTCGGCCAAGGAGCTTTTGAAGACTGTAACGGCTCTCGCTAAACCTCCTCAGGATAACACCTATCGGCCCGACCTGGAAACATGCCAAAAGTTGGCGGCTTATTCCCAGGATAAGGTGCAGAGAATCTACAATGAGTTTAGCGGCCTGTCCCCCAGCTCGGAGCGTATTGCTCAGGAGCTGGAACCTGGCTCGAGTGCCAACATTGGTCTCATTAATTTTGCCCCCATTACTGTGGAGGAAACGTGCAGGTTGATCACCTCAATCAAATCAGGTTCACCCTTGGATCCCTGCCCCCCTTCAGTTTTTCATCTTGCAGCTGAGTTGATAGCGGAGGAATTGTCCCAGTTAATCAATAAAGCAATGCACTCCGGCCGTTACCCCGCAAGCTGGAAGAGGGCAATAATTAGACCCCTGCTAAAAAAAAACACGCTAGATCCTCATGTCCTAAAGAATTATCGTCCAATTGCCGCACTGCCTATGGCTGCCAACATTCTGGAGAGGGAGCTAAACCGCTCCTTAACGGCATATCTGGATACCCAAAATCTGCTTGACTCCTCTCAGCACGGTTTCCGCGCTCAGCACTCTACTGAATCTGCACTTCTGGTGGCAGCAGAAAAAATTCGGAGTATAGTAGATGGGGGAGGTCGGGCAGTCCTGGTGATGTTAGATCTGTCGGCTGCCTTCGATACTGTTAACCACACGGTTCTGATTCAGAGGCTCCAGGAGATTGGTGTTCAGGGAGCTGCATTGGCCCTCCTATCCTCCTTTTTGGAGGGCAGGGAGCAGAGCTTGCTATGGGATGGTTTGCAGTCAAACACTTTTCATCTACCATGTGGAGTACCGCAGGGCTCTGCCTTATCTCCGACGCTCTTCAACATCTATGTAGCTCCCTTGGCCAAGCTCATCAGGGAACATGGCTTCACGATAATCTCCTATGCCGACGATTCCCAGCTCATAGTGTCAGCTGGTGAACAATCTAACGACACGGCCATTAAGTTCCATAGCTGCCTGTCAGAAATTATGAGCTGGATGTGAGAGAACTTCCTTAAAATCAACACGGAGAAGACAGAGATTATAGAGTTTGGCCAGGGCAATCCCTTGTGGAATGGATCTTGGTGGCCGGAAGAGGCTGGGGAATGCCCTTGTCCCGTGCCCAAGGTCAGAAACTTAGGAGTGTTGTTCGATAATCAGCTCAACTTTTCAGCGCATGTTAGTAACCTTGCGTCCTCTTGCTCCCATTTAATAAGGACGTTGCGGAAGATCTTCCCTTTCATTGAACCTGATCTGCGCAGGAATGTGGTAGTGGCCTTAGTGCTATCTAGAATGGATTACTGCAATGCTTTGTATTAGGGTTAAACAAGACTCTGATGAAGAGGTTGCAGACTCTGCAGAACGCTGCAGCCAGACTCTTGTTAGAGGGGAACAACCTTTACAACGCAACTTTTACAACGCACTACACTTACAACGCATTTTTTACAACGCAACATCCACTACAACGCATTCCATTACATCGCATGACACTACAACGCATTTTTAAAAACTACCTTTACAACGCATTCCATTACATCGCATACTACCTTTACAACGCATACCATTACAACGCATAATATTACATTGCATTTAAGGTAAGTATGCACCCCCTGGAGTTAGAATAGTAAATTTTACCCCTACACTATCCAACACTTACCCTACTGTTGCACCCCCTGGAGTTAGAATAGTAAATTTTACCCCTACACTATCCAACACTTACCCTACTGTTGCACCCCCTGGAGTTAGAATAGTAATTTTTACCCCTATACTATCCAACACTTACCCTACTGTTGCACCCCCTGGAGTTAGAATAGTAATTTTTACCCCTACACTATCCAACACTTGCCCTACTGTTGCACCCCCTGGAGTTAGAATAGTAATTTTTACCCCTATACTATCCAACACTTACCCTACTGTTGCACCCCCTGGAGTTAGAATAGTATTTTTTACCCCTATACTATCCAACACTTACCCTACTGTTGCACCCCCTGGAGTTAGAATAGTAATTTTTACCCCTATACTATCCAACACTTA
Organism: Triturus cristatus; assembly: GCF_964204655.1. Lineage (NCBI taxonomy): Eukaryota > Metazoa > Chordata > Amphibia > Caudata > Salamandridae > Triturus > Triturus cristatus. Next base: position 75,018,123 of record NC_140591.1, on the reverse strand, counting down.
CCCTACTGTTGCACCCCCTGGAGTGAGAATAGTAATTTTTACCCCTATACTATCCAACACTTACCTTAAATGCAATGTAATATAATGCGTTGTAATGGTATGCGTTGTAAAGGTAGTATGCGATGTAATGGAATGCGTTGTAAAGGTAGTTTTTAAAAATGCGTTGTAGTGTCATGCGATGTAATGGAATGCGTTGTAGTGGATGTTGCGTTGTAAAAATTGCGTTGTAAGTGCATGCGTTGTAAAAGTATGCGTTGTAACGTCATACATCCCTTGTTAGATGTCCCCAGAGATCAGTCTATTGCAGAGGGAATCAAAGCATTACACTGGCTTCCTGTGCAGCAGCGTATAGATTTTAAGGCTTTATGTCTAGTACATAAGGCTGTATTTGGGGGCGGGAGCTAAGGATCTCCAGAAGCTTCTTCCTCCGTACTCCCCGGGTCGGGCACTCATGTCTTCCACTCAAAGCCTCATTAAGATAAATCGTATCAGGAAAGCCAGATGGGGTGGCAGAGCTTTCTCTTTTCAGGCTGCCAGTCTTTGGAACAAGCTTCCTTGTTCTCTGAAACTAACTGACAGTCATCAAGTTTTCAGAAAACTGCTAAAACCACTGCTCTTTGATGAGATTCGTTGCTAAGATAGGGTCTGTCTCTCTCTACTCACCAGCGCCAAGACGCTTCGGCATTCGTTGCGCTTTATAAATGGTTAACCTATCCTATCCTATATATGAACAGCGAGTGTAAGTCACAGAGGCGTGTCCCCTGAATGGATGAACCGCGAGTGCAAGTCGCAGAGACGTGCGCCCTGGATGTATGAACCGCGAGTGCAAGTCAAAGAGAGACGTTCGCCCCGGATGTATGAACCGTGAGTGCAAGTCACAGAGACGTGTGCCCTGAATGTATGAAGCGTGAGTGCAAGTCACAGAGAGACGTGCGCCCTGGATGTATGAAGCGTGAGTGCAAGTCACAGAGAGACGTGCGCCCTGGATGTATGAACCACAAGTGCAAGTCACAGACAGACGTGTGCCCTGGATGTATGAACTGCGAGTGCAAGTCACAGAGACCTGTGCCCTGGATGTATGAACGGCGAGTGCAAGTCACAGAGAGATGTGCCCTGGATGTATGAACCGCGAGTGCAAGTCACAGAGACCTGTGCCCTGGATGTATGAAACGCGAGCGCAAGTCACAGAGAGACGTGTGCCCTGGATGTATGAACCGCGAGCGCAAGTCACAGAGAGACGTGTGTCCTGGATGTATGAACGGCGAGTGCAAGTCACAGAGACGTGTCCCCCGGATGTATGAACCACGAGTGCAAGTCACAGAGACGTGCGCCCTGGATGTATGAACCGAGAGTGCAAGTCACAGAGACGTGCGCCCTGGATGTATGAACTGCGAGTGCAAGTCACAGAGACCTGTGCCCTGGATGTATGAACGGCGAGTGCAAGTCACAGAGACGTGCGTCCTGGATGTATGAACTGCGAGTGCAAGTCACAGAGAGACGTGTGTCCTGGATGTATGAACTGCGAGTGCAAGTCACAGAGACCTGTGCCCTGGATGTATGAACGGCGAGTGCAAGTCACAGAGAGACGTGTGTCCTGGATGTATGAACTGCGAGTGCAAGTCACAGAGACCTGTGCCCTGGATGTATGAACGGCGAGTGCAAGTCACAGAGAGACGTGTGTCCTGGATGTATGAACGGCGAGTGCAAGTCACAGAGAGACGTGTGTCCTGGATGTATGAACGGCGAGTGCAAGTCACAGAGACGTGTGTCCTGGATGTATGAACGGCGAGTGCAAGTCACAGAGAGATGTGCCCCGGATGTATGAACTGCGAGTGCAAGTCACAGAGACATGCGCCCTGGATGTATGAACTGCGAGTGCAAGTCACAGAGACGTGCGCCCTGGATGTATGAACCGAGAGTGCAAGTCACAGAGACGTGCGCCCTGGATGTATGAACTGCGAGTGCAAGTCACAGAGACATGCGCCCTGGATGTATGAACTGCGAGTGCAAGTCACAGAGAGACGTGTGTCCTGGATGTATGAACGGCGAGTGCAAGTCACAGAGACGTGTCCCCCGGATGTATGAACCGCGAGTGCAAGTCACAGAGACGTGTGCCCCGGATGTATGAACGGCGAGTGCAAGTCACAGAGACGTGTGTCCTGGATGTATGAACGGCGAGTGCAAGTCACAGAGACGTGTCCCCCGGATGTATGAACCGCGAGTGCAAGTCACAGAGACGTGCGTCCTGGATGTATGAACGGCGAGTGCAAGTCACAGAGACGTGCGTCCTGGATGTATGAACGGCGAGTGCAAGTCACAGAGACGTGTGTCCTGGATGTATGAACTGCGAGTGCAAGTCACAGAGACATGCGCCCTGGATGTATGAACTGCGAGTGCAAGTCACAGAGAGACGTGTGTCCTGGATGTATGAACGGCGAGTGCAAGTCACAGAGACGTGTCCCCCGGATGTATGAACCGTGAGCGCAAGTCACAGAGGGACGTGTGCCCTGGATGTATGAACCGCGAGTGCAAGTCACAGAGACGTGCGCCCTGGATGTATGAACCGCGAGTGCAAGTCACAGAGACGTGCACCCTGGATGTATGAACGGCGAGTGCAAGTCACAGAGACGTGCGCCCTGGATGTATGAACCACAAGTGCAAGTCACAGACAGACGTGTGCCCTGGATGTATGAACCGCGAGTCCAAGTCACAGAGACGTGTGCCCTGGATGTATGAACCGCGCAGGCTTCCCATTCCAGTGATAGGCGAGGGCTGTGAACACTCAAAGGCCTGGGGCGCTCGAGTCGCCCTGACAAACCCCAAGCGCTGTAGCTTTACATCTTCACCAGGCTGATTTTTGCGATATGCGTATATCCGGGGGCCCTCAGACACTGAGCAGGGATTATACTGTGGTAAATATTAAAAACTGGCCCCAGGAGAAGAGCAGAGATTAACATGGAGCTGCACTGAACATGTATTATGATTAATGCTAGAGTTTCATATCAGCCTTATAGCATGTCTGTTTTAATTCTACTACAGTTTACAGGAATTCCAAATCAAAAATGCGATCCCGTCTTTTCAGAGTCTATAAATATAAGCAGGTATGGGTAATCCGCTGCGCATGCTCCAACCGTTACTCTACCGCAGACCTGCCAATTCACACTGCTCCGTGTGACACACGACATCGGCTCCCATCACACGGTATCACGTGGTGGCAGGCAAAACCAGCTGAAAACTACTGTCAATAGTGGATTTCCAGCTCGTTTTCGGAGGCTTTGAACTGCCGATGTTCATTAAAGGGTGTGACAACACCCCGGGACATTGGCCCCAGCCTCAGCAAGAATTCTAAAAGAAAAATTTGGATGAGGAGGCTTGGCGGCGGGGAGGGTGGCATCAGTGCCTCTTAGGTACTGCTCGGCACCTAGGCCCCACCCCCTCCGAGGCCCTGCCCCCTCTTCACACAATGAGATTTTTGTTAAAGTGGGCAGGTCTGCTACCGCATCTTGGTTTGAAAGTACATTTTGGTCATTGACCCCACTGCAGCAATAACAGACTCCTCTGATCCGGGATGCGTAAGTAAATTGTATTTATTATGAGTATCGGGAGCATCAGGCGGGAGCTGCCGGCAGCACCTCAGCTGTCGCTTGTCCCCGCGTTCTGCTTTTTGAATCCTCATGACACATGTCGTGCAAAGCAATACATCGCACGAAGCAATGCATTGTGCCGCGGTGCCTCATGAGGCAGACACCTACGTATAAATATAACGAGTGCCACAAGAAAACACCTATAGTTAGCAGTGTCATCTTTTAACCCCAAGGCTCGCTATGGAAAACCACTGGTGTGTCTCTTCTTTTCTGTGCTACATGCAGGGCTTTCAGTGGGCTGGGTCTGTCCGGGTCTGAGCACCGGCAGTTATTTTTAGGGGGCCTCGAAACGGGTCTTTATCGGGCTCTATTTTCGGCCCTCGCAGAGGTAGTCCGTTATCTTTTTAGGTCTCGCTGAGTCCATCGCATGCGCTGGCTCGGAGAGACATTTTGTATGTGGCTTTTTTAAGTGCTGCTGGCTGGCCTAGCGCTTGCGTGCATGTGAGCATGCACGCGCGCTAGCGCCATGCGCTAGGCCAGCCAGCAGCACTCAGGATCGCCATTAGCGCATCATCGCAATCACTTTTGCTTTCACAGCAATCGTGATCGCGATGACTTTCGTAGCATTGGCCGCACGCGCACACAACTCCCGCTTCTCCCCCTCCCCCTCCCCCACCCCCCCGCGCGCGGCCAATGCTTGTTAAATTTTTTTACTACCGGCACTTCCGAGGGTGCGTGTGCGGCCACCGTCATGTTTCATGGCATACTTCCAGTGCGGCACACTGTGGCGTCGGGCTTTATCTTTAAAAGTGGTGGCAGCCCCTTTTAAAAAAAATTTACTACCGGCACTTCCGAGGGTGCGTGTGCGGCCACCGTCATTGCCTTGGACGCACGTTACGCATGAGTATGGGCACCAGGGGCATTCTTCTCGTGCCACACACCCTGACACCAGGAAGAGCATGTCGGCTGTTCTTCTGCCCCATTCTGAACGAGGAACGGGAACAGCCGTGGGTGACGAGCACCCCGAGCCCACCTGTATCGCACCCCGACTCGAGTTATATTCAAAGTTCCACACGTGCAATCTATGCGTTGACCTTACCCGCGAGCACAGTGCGTTTAATGTAATCCTCCGGCAATATCGAGTGAACGCGTCCCTTCGAAAGTACTTAAAAGAACCCAGATTGGTAGCAGTCGAGTATTCCACATGCAAATGGCACAGAGAGCACACCAAGATTGTGCACAAATCAAGGAGCTGAGAGTTTGTTGTTAATTATGGAGGGTGAGCTGATATGTAGAGCAAACCAGACACCATTGCCGGCAATGTACTCATGCATGTGCAAAAGACCGTGTGTTCGTATAGATAAATGTGAACGGATTTGTGTTTACGACATTCAAAGATGTATGCGCTTAAATCCACTTGCTCATGACCTTTTATTTCAGGGGTAATGCCGCCAGAACCCCTTCATTAGGTATGGACTATAATGCACGTTACGCGCTGTGTAAATGTGTGTGTGTGCAAAATTAATCTGAAATGTAAAGAAATGTTAACATATCTGACATAATTCTGGTTATTGGTTCTTTGTATAATTACTTTATGTGTCTCTAGTCTGAATACAGCCAATCGCCCTATTTAAAATCCCCTTTTTGTGCCTTTACAGAACTACGGTATAAGGGGCCTAGGACCACACGGCTTCTCCGGTCAAGCCACCAGATTTCTTGTTCTCCCCAACTAGAGTTCAGAATCGTCAGCTTAAGCAATCGTCTCCCATGAGGAAATAGCGCTGCTTTAAGGTTCTTCCTTAGTCCATTGATCATAAAGTAATAGTTATACTGTATTTAAGAACAGTTATAGCAGAAACTGTCTTTGATACTTCCCTGCCCATCTGTTAAATGTGGCAGTCTCGGGTCATGGGTCGTGTTTATAAGACTAGCATGCATTTTGAAAGGAGGCGACTCATCACTGAGGTGAATCGAGTTAATTGCATTTGCATCCATAGAGCAAATCATACTAATCTTAACCACTGTTAAAATGTGTTACTGCTATTTTTTTGTGGTCTTGAAAATTAGTTACACAAACTTCATGCAAATTAGCTGCACCAGGAGGTCCAGATATCCCAAAATATATTTCCAAACACAATGCCACGTCCCTCATGTCATATTTAAGCAAGTTCAGGATGCAATGGCCAACGCACATTTGGGTCATCGCCCACTGGCGGCATCTATTGCTTCATATTTTCCATCCTGGTTATCCATGGCTTTGTTTTCAGATATAGAGCAGTCATTTATGTTTTTACACCACTCATCCTGCAATAGGACAGTTTTAGCATTTACCTGTGCTCTTTGCATTAGCAGTTTTTCTTTTTAAAAGACGTCTGCACCACTCACATTATCTTTCAGAAACCAATATTGTGGAGGAAGCACACTGCCGCACGTAAATATTTACTACAGTTGACAGCAGTAGTATAGAATCTGCATGCGAGTGCGCTTCCTACGCAACATTGGTTCCTGTATATGATAACTGGGTCAGTTGGGTGTATTATAACAATATTGTTTAATGCATGTGCAAAATAAATTCCTCCTGGTAAATAGAGTCCTCAGTTCCAATCAGGACTACAACACCGGATTTCACAGGCAGTAATAGCCCAGAAACTCCATATTCTAACTTGTTCGTTGTTATCTGCAGTTGTGTGTATTGAGAAAGTGCTGATGGTTCTTTACCATCTTTTTATACTCCATCCCCCACGTTTAGGTCCAATCTTGGGACGTTTCTGTGCGTATTTTTCAAGATATATTAAACAAAAAAACAAAACCACTGCAGCCTTTCTTCAAGTGTGCAACGGTACAAACTTTATTATATGGAGTGGGGGGAGGAAATGTTCAGGTTGGGGGATTCCTTTCCAGAAAAAGCCTTCTAGAAAAAACGTGTGCATTTCTGAAACTGTCCAATAGAGCACGATCGACACAAGAAACCCAAGAGCAGCCCTTAAAGACCCTTTCTATCATTTCAATTAAAGTGCGAATGACATCAGACAAGAAACGAAGTGCCAGCTCTCTACTAAAGTGCAGAAACAAATAACTACATCTAATCCAAATGCTTCAGTAAATGCATCAATACTTTCACTCAATATGCAACATGGATTCATTTCACTAATAATGCATACGAACAGAAGGAGCTTAAAGACTATGCTCAGGAAACAAGAACAAACAATATTTATGATAGAAGACACTACGTAACCCAAGTAAATAACTGTCCAGTCTGAGCTACAAATAGTAATTCATTACTGCCTTCCTATCTAAAAAGTACTAATTGGTGCATTTGGTGCACACAACAACATGTTAACTACAATTTATCTAGCTAAAAACTGACAGATGAAAAGACAGGAATGCCCTGAAAACTGTTCAACGGCAAGCAAGAAACAAGCATTGGCATAGCCAGTAGGTCTCGCCTTTGGGACCTTATAAGTGTTTAACCATGCAACAGTTAGGTGCCGATTCCGATCCGGGTAAAAATATTTGCGTACGACTCGTATCCGTATATTTTCACGTACGAATCGTACAAGTACCGTACTAACTGCGAAGTACGATTCGTACGTGAAAAATACATACGAATTGCGTCGGGAAAATGGTCCGAGAGGGAGCCGTAAATTTTTACGTCCGAATAGCGTCGGGAAAAGTGTCCGATAGGGAGCCGGACATTTTTACGTGCAAATCGTAAAACAGAAGTCCGAGCGCGCAAGTACAATCCGTACCGCCCGTCCGAATACAAAACCGCATGTAAAAGGCCCCGTACGGAGCGAACGCTGTAGCACACATGTACAAGGGTAAACTTGTGCCCGGATACGAGTCGTAAAGCCCCCCCTCACCCCGCACATGTCAGCACCGTACCCCCCCTCCGCACCGTACCCCAACACCGTAGCACAGCCCCGCACCTGTACGCACCATACCCCAACACCGTAGCACAGCCCCGCACCTGTAAGCACCGTACCCCCCCGCATGTACGCGCCGTACCCCTACCCCACATGTACGCACCGTACCCCCACCCCGTATGTACGCGCCGTACCCCCAGCCCCCCCCCCGCATGCACGCGCCATACCCCCACCCCCGTATGTACGCGCCTGGCACTAACATGCATTAGAGACAACTGTGGGCTTTTACCACAGGGTCTCTTAGAGAATGACACCTCAGGTCCATACACAAGGGCTAAACACAGCACGTTTCTGGGTTCTCCGCACAACGTGTTTGCTATTTGACACCAGACTTCTGCAGCTTGTGTTGAGGAAATTAAACATCCCCTTGTGCTTGTATAAAACATAGCTGCCAAGTGGCATTGGCACCATGTCATGTCCATTCGTAGCTTTTATCCAACAACACTTTGCATGCTGGAATGTTTAACCCCTTACTTAGATGGTCACAACACAACTCCCAGAATGCAAGGCGCTGTTAGCTTAAAATCCAGGCCTGGCTGGCGGTGTCACACGTGACGATAGAGCCATTTGGAGGCAATGGTGAATCTGTAATTTAGCAGGCGTGTCTATACTCTTTGTAAATTGTAAATACCGCCAGTGTTGACACACTGAGGTCTGAGGCCTCTGTTTGGTATGAAGTAAGGCCCAGTCTGGTGGTTCAGGTCAGTCCTTGTGAGGGGAGCTGTTGGACTTGTTTTTACCATGCACTTTGAAAGTATTTTCACCTTGATGGAAGAAGAACGTTGGATCGTTTTACAAAACATGCTTGATTTTTGTTGATTGCCGGACTGGTGATTGCTTTATTTTGCACTTTGAAAGTATTTGCACTTTTTCTTTTGCTTTACCAGCTATAGTTTGTATAGATTGTCATTAGGTACTTGGTGATATGGTTTGTTTTTATTCTACATGCAGTGTTATTTATGGTATTGCTTGCACTTGTCTGTAATACGTGTAACTTAAATCTTGTATTTAGCATTGTTTACACTGCAGAAATGTTAAATTATAGATAGGAGGCAAGATGGCGTCTGCGCGAGCTTCCGCGCCGGCTGTGTGAGCTGAATCTCCTCTGTCCCGCAGCTCTACAATGAGTTTGCTGTGTCCCGCCCGCGATTGATGAGAGCGGACGTTTTTTGCTGAGAAAACGCTTTTTCAGAGAAGTTTCGCTTTATTTGCCTCCCGAGCCCGGACTGACGGGTATGCCGAAGGTTTTGTGAAACGCCGATACCTTTTCAAAACGTTGATGCTGGAGGCGGTCACCGCTGTAGCCGCGCTGTGGAGGCTGCGAAGAGCGTGGTGGGCGGTGACCAGCACAGGTGTACCGGCTTGGCTTCGTGGCGAGTATTCCGCCAGTATAGAGACGGATTTGCCGAAGAAAGGAGAAATGGCTCCAAAACAGGCTCGGAAGGGCCGTGGACAGGATCTAAAGACTTCTATCCCCGCAGCAAAAAAAGGTGAGAGAGATTCCAGCGTTCACCCAGGGAAAGTTAAACAAACAATTATGACATTGTTCTCCAACACCAACACCGAGCAAAAATGCTGAGCGACGCCGACTAATGAGCCTTTATCGCTTAATAACTACTCTACACTTCAGCTTGATATTTCCACCACAGATGAAGCTTCGAACGATGGGGGAAATAACAACATAGTAAAAGCGGTGGGCAATAATGTAACTGCAGAGAAAGAACCTAGTTGTTTATCACCTCTCGAAGTCTTAACTGTAACGGATAATTTAACCCTTGAAGAGCCTGTTAGACTTACGCCACTAGAGGTTGAATCCGGAGACTTTTATTCTGTCTCAGAGAACTCAGCATCCTCGTGCGAGGACTTGGTAACACAAGGTATGAGTCAGATGTCTTTTGAGGGGGAACGTGAGTCTTTTGAGGATGAGGTGAACGCTAGCGGCGAGCCTGGGGAAGAGGATACCCCCATCACAGTAAGAGGCCGTGATACACCTTTAGCTGCTGGCACTGCCGATTTTCAAGCAACCCAAACGGCGGACATCACTCTCACCACAATTTATCAAACAATTCTGAGTCACATGGACAAGACCGCACTAGATAGTCAGAAGATACAAAACTCCTGTCGGAAGCTACAAGGCTCGATTAGACGGCTCGTGAAAGCACAATCCGATTTCGGTGAACGATTTACAGAAGTTGAAACACGCATATCCAATATAGAAGATGAAATGTTCAAGCAAAAAAAAACTACCGAGCTCTTGAGTAGCAACAGAGATGATGTGCTCTGGCGAATGGCCGATTTGGAAAACCGATCCCGACGTAACAACCTAAGGGTAATGCAGATCTCGGAAGGTGACGAAGGGCAAGATCCACGGAAGTTTGTGGTGGATCTGTTTCAGAAAGCTTTTCCTGGTTTAAATAAATGGGATTGGGATCTAGAAATTGAAAGGGCTCACAGATTCCCTTTTAATGTTCAGTCTCGACCCGGGCAAAGCATAAGATCTAGACCGAGGCCGATCCTTGTCGCCTTCAATAGCTTTCGAGCCAGAGAAGATGTTTACCTGCAAACTCGACTAAACAGCAAATCCATGGCAGACGGATATACTTTTTTCACGGTACCTGACTATTCAAAGTACACAATGGATATTCGCTGGCAATTGCGACAATTGGTGGATTCATTTCAAAAAGAGGGTGCACAGGCCTACATCATGAATCCAGCAAAACTCTAAGTGACTTATAAAGAAAGATCAAGATTTTTTACCAATGTCGCTTTAGCAAAAGAGTATTTACATTCTTTGAAGAACCCTTAAATGAACTCTTTTTTCTCCATTTTATTTTTTGACAAGAAATATTCTGATTATAATTTGTGAATGTACGGGGTTTATTAGATTTATTAGATTTATTAGGTTTATTAGAGTATTATACTTTGTAATGCTTAGTTATGTTTCGGGGGGTAAGCATTTGTCAAGGAAGGAGGGCAAAGACTAGATTAGACAAGATTGCGGGGGGGGGCACAGCAGGAAGGGGTTTGTTTCCCCAAGATTTGTTTTTCTTTTTTTCGCAATAGAGTAGACAGAGCTGTTGGGGTTGACAGAGGGGCTGACGCTCACTCCCATCCTCAGGACTGGGTCCTAAAGCCTCGATTAAGGGAGGGGGGAAGGGGTCACTGGGGTTGGGGAGGGGAAGAGGGGGGGAGGGGCAGGAGAAGGTGGTGGGGGTAGGTGGGGAATAAGGGGAAAAAATTCCTTGGCGGTTCCAAATGACAGTTTCGTAACGGATAGTTTTGAACGATGTACGTATATCAAGAGCTTATGTTTGTTTAATCCTCAGCTTGACTGGAATGATATTGTATTGTGGATATTGATTATTATTTTTGTTTTGATTTTGAGAATAATCCTTAATGTCTCGTAGTATAAAAATCTGCTCGTTTAATGTATCCGGGCTCAACTCCAGCAATAAAAGACGGCAAATAGCTGCAGAAGTTCGTTTTATTCAACCTGATATTCTCTGCTTGCAGGAAACACATCTCTCTTGGGATAATAGGTTTTTGATAGCTGATTTAGGCTATACGTTGGATGTAGCTTCCCAACAAGTTAATAATACTAGAGGGGTTATGATTTTATCTAGACCTGGATATTGCGCAGTCGGTCGTAAATTAGCTGATAAATGGGGTAGATGGGTGATTGCAGAGTTCACAGTGCGGGGTAGGATCTTTACAATCTGCTCCATATATGGTTCTAATATGGATGAGGCTGAAGTCCTTGAGTTACTAAATATAGAGTTAGCTAATTGGAGAACACCGTTAATCTTATGCGGAGATCTGAATATTAACTTAAGTACTACGGAACTAATGAGAGGTTTAGCATACTATCAGGGACGAAAACCACGAGTTTTTAAAGCTCTATATAATCTAGTTGAGGATCATGGTTTAGTGGACATTTGGAGTAAAAAATACCCTTCTCTTCCAGGATACACGTATTACTCAGCACCTCATAAGAAATTAGTTAGATTAGATTACTTTTTTATATCTTCAATCATTCATACACAGACAAAGATACAGACTTTCTCCAGAGTTACTTCGGATCATTCTCCTCTTATGATTGACTGTTCAATCCTGGCCGAGATGAATATTGTAAAAAGTTTTTCATTCGATAGGAAGCTCTGTCTTGATATACAATATAGAAACCATATAATCGAATGGATGACAGAATTCTTTAGTATTAATCTAGGATCAGCTAATATTCCAATAGTTTGGGATACATTTAAGGCCTGTTTTAGAGGAGAAACGACAAAATTTGGATTATACCACCAAAATAAATTACGAGCACAAATGAGAGAGTTCTATCAGCAATTAGAGGCAGCGGAAGTGGGTCTTGCTACAGCTTTGACAAAAAAAGATAATTTAAATCAGATATTGCTTATGGAAGAGAAAATTGCACAATGTAAGGCGACTATCACAGGAGTATGGGCCGAAGAGATAGCGCGTAAATATTTGGCAAATAGAAGACATATTTACGAATATGGGGAATCTATCGGCCGCTCTTTAGCCTTGAGGTTAAAAATGAAGTCCACCTCTCGGGTGATTTCAAGAGTTCAGGATCAAGCCGGGGTGGTTCGGGAAGCCCCCTCGGAAATCCTAGAAGTATTTCATCAATTCTATTCGGAACTTTATACTCGGCAATCAAACTCTACTACGGCTCAGATTCCTGATTGTGCAGTGATAAATCAACTAAACAAGGTAGAAGCAGATATTTTAGATAGCCCCTTTACCATGGAGTAATTAGAGGAGGCGGTTAGTCAAATACCTAATGGGAAGGCCGCCGGCCCTGACTTTATTCCTGGGGAAGTCTATAAATGCTTCTTTGAGCCACTAAAGAATGTACTGTTAGCAATTTTCAGGACGGCACAAAAGGGAACAGCACCCGCTACATGGAACGACGCCTCTATAGTCGTTTTTAGTAAAAAAGGGAAACCTCCTGAATTACCTGGATCATATCGTCCAATATCTTTACTTAATTGCGACAGTAAGCTATATTCCAAAATGTTAGCCAACCGTATGTCTAAGGTTATATCTTCACTAGTCACTATAAATCAGCATGGCTTTATACCAAAAAGAGGAACGGTTTCTCATATTAATAAAGTCATTACCTTATTTGACTATGCAGATGTGAAAAAGAAGGACTTAGCCCTGATACTTCTTGATGCTGAGAAAGCTTTTGATCGCGTGGAGTGGGTTTATTTATGGGAAGTGATGAGACGGATGGGTTTTGGAAGTGCTTTTTTAACGGCAATTCAGGTATTATACATTGCACCAATTGCCAGAATCACAGCCATGGGTTTAAAGTCAGAGAAGATTAAAATCACTAGAGGAACAAGACAAGGGTGTCCTTGCTCCCCTTTACTTTTTGCCTTATATATTCATCCTTTTATTATAAACTTACAGAATTCTCCATGCATCAAACCCTTCTCAGTTGCTGGCATTTTATTTACAGTATTTGCATATGCAGATGATATAGCCATAGTGACTACTGATCCTAGGGAGGCAATGGTGGAGATCGAATCATTAGCCAAAAATTTTGGAAGTATGTCAGGATATAAATTAAATGGTGAAAAAACCCAAATTCTTTGTACAAAGAATATACAATTTAATGACTCTCGGGTTACAAACGAAGTAACCTACCTAGGTATTCAAATCAAAACCCAAATGCAAGAAATTGTTGAAAGTAATTGGGAAGCGAGCATCGCTCAAATTAAACACTCATTAGATAAATGGAGTAGACTTCAATTATCCATAATCGGAAGGGGGAATATAATCAAGATGAATATATTAGCCAAGATTTTGTATTTATTTCGAAGTATACCCTTGGAATTTCCACTTAAACATATACAGTATTTACAAAATATTTGTGGGAAATTTGTATGGGCTCCTGGTAAACCTCGCAGAGCCATGAAATGGCTTACATTACCGGAAGAAAGAGGAGGTCGTGGTCTACCTGATTTTCTTTTTTATTATTATATCTGTTTTTTACAAAAAATGGGCTATATATTGACAGGGGAACCTCCAAAGAACGAGGCGGATATCCCATCTATCTTTTTTTTACTTTTAGGAGAACAGGCAAAAGGCTGTTTATTAAAAGAATTAGAGGGCAATTATTACAAACACACACGATTTAAGGTACTTGCCTCAGCATTTAAAGTGTGGAGAAATGTTAAGAAAATGATTAAAGTAGGTAAAATCACATATTATACTCCTTTTGATGCTTACAAAATACTCCCCTCTGTGTTCTGGGATGATAATGCTAAGATATGGCTTAAAAAAGGGATTTCAAAAATTGGGGATTTATATCATAAAAATGCTATATTTGCAACATATGCAGAATTATCGGACAAATACCGGCTTTCACCGGTGTTTTTTTTTAAATATCTTCAAGTTCGCGATTTTTGTTTGAAAAATCAGATCGAGGCTCTTCCTAATGACTTAATTGAGGGAATCCGGCTTCAAAAAAGGATTGGTCCATTATATGCGATCTTAAATGAATACAGAAATGATGACATGCAAAAATACAACCAGTATTGGATCAGACAACTGGAAGACCCTCAAATTGACATAGGGGAATCATTATGTCTTGCAAAGAAAATTTGTTTGGCAGCTAATTTAAAAGCTCAAGTTTATAAAACTACTTTTAGGTTATATTATACCCCTAAACGTATGGCGACCTGGGGTGATAAATACGATGGTAAATGTTTTCGGTGTGGAGAACAGGAAGCAGATATGGTACATATTTTTTATAATTGTACAAAACTGGCGCATTTTATTGCTGAGGTTGAAAGATTTATATCATTGGTATTAGCTTGTCCCTTAAAGATTTCTCCGTCACTGATGATATTGGGAAGATGTCAAAAAATATATAGCCATCAGGTTTTAAAAGAACATTCTTATTTTCTATTTCTTGCAATGACGGTCGCCCGGTTATGTATTGCAACAGAATGGTTATCACCTGAGGCTCCGACTTTTGAATTCTGGAGAGCTAAGCTGTATCGTATGTATGAAATTGAAATGCATCTATATGCCTTAAAAGGAATCAGGAAGAAACGTCTAGGTATATTAATTTGGGGAGCCCTCATGAATTTTCTGTCTGATGATATGGGTACATCGTAGTATGTGTGATCTGCTTTTTCTTTTTTTGCTTTCTGTTATATGAATTCATGTATGTTTACAATTGTGGAACTGTCTTGGAAACAATAAAAAAATAAAAAAAAAAGAAATGTTAAATTAAACCAGAAAAACATCTGCATCAATGTTCTGAAGCATCCAAACAGTTTTCTTCCTCAGCCTTGTTTGCCTGCCTGTTTTGCAGTACTTACTAATAAAGACATTATGATTGAAATTGCTTCCTCAGTTCACGTTATTATCATGCACAAACCTTGACAGTCGCTAGTGTGTGGCTGCAGATAATTCACCAGTCTATTTCTCTTGACTTTCGCAGGATACTGAGTTATAGCTTGTGTACTTCTCATGTATCTTGTCAGTTGAGTTTTTATGGAATTGCAGGTTTAGGTTGGTCTTTCAAAGTTTCAAGGTATTGTCAATTCTATTTCAGACCCTGCATAGTTGTTCTTTGTTATTCAGCCAGAGGAGTTCCTGAGACAATAGGATCGCTCCTTGGCATTGTTCTGATTGCTGCCTCAGTTAAATAATCTGCTTTTGACAGTATTGTTACAAATGGCATTGCTTGTATGTTAAGATTGTTTCCCACTTTCTCATTAGAACTTAGAGAAAGACAATATAGAGGCATTTCAGTTAAATGTTGGAGGTTTCAAATCAAAATATGCTAGATTTCTGGGTGGTAGGGCAAAGTGGTAGATGGTGGGCCGCGCCGCCATGGGAGGGGGGCCCCCTCCATGTGCTTTGCAGGGGGGCCCCCTCAAGTTTCCTTATGCCACTGTGAGGGAGGTGCTTTTGGAGGATCAGCTCAGGGAGTGAGGGGGGTGCTTATGGAGGATCACCTCAAGGAGTGAGGGAGGTGCTTATGGAGGATCAGCTCAAGGACTGAGAGAGGTGCTTATGGAGGATCAGCTCAAGGACTGAGAGAGGTGCTTATGGAAGATCAGCTCAAGGAGTGAGGGAGGTGCTTATGGAGGATCAGCTCAAGGAGTGAGGGAGGTGCTTATGGAGGATCAGCTCAAGGAGTGAGGGAGGTGCTTATGGAGGATCAGCTCAAGAGGTGAGGGAGGTGCTTTTGGAGGATCAGCTCAGGGAGTGAGGGGGGTGCTTATGGAGGATCAGCTCAAGGACTGAGAGAGGTGCTTATGGAAGATCAGCTCAAGGAGTGAGGGAGGTGCTTATGGAGGATCAGCTCAAGGAGTGAGGGAGGTGCTTATGGAGGATCAGCTCAAGGAGTGAGGGAGGTGCTTATGGAGGATCAGCTCAAGAGGTGAGGGAGGTGCTTTTGGAGGATCAGCTCAGGGAGTGAGGGGGGTGCTTATGGAGGATCACCTCAAGGAGTGAGGGAGATGCTTATGGAGGATCAGCTCAAGGACTGAGGGAGGTGCTTATGGAAGATCAGCTGAAGGAGTGAGGGATGTGCTTATGGAGGATCAGCTGAAGGAGTGAGGGAGGTGCTTATGGAGGATCAGCTCAAGGAGTGAGGGAGGTGCTTATGGAGGATCAGCTAAAGGAGTGAGGGAGGTGCTTATGGAGGATCAGCTCAAGGAGTGAGGGAGGTGCTTATGGAGGATCAACTCAAGGAGTGAGGGAGGTGCTTATGGAGGATCAGCTCAAGGAGTGAGGGAGGTGCTTATGGAGGATCAACTCAAGGAGTGAGGGAGGTGCTTGAGGTGCTTATGGAGGATCAGCTGAAGGAGTGAGGGCCGGAGACATGCTGTGATATTCTTCAGATCTCTTTACATAATGTCAAGCAAAACCAGCATGACCAAAGCACAGCACAAAACAAACCTCATCAACTTAACGGTACAACAGTGCAACACATATAATGTTTTATAAAATCCACACAACACCACTACAAAAATCAAAGCAACATAGCTACATAATGCTAGAAAAGAACACAGCACACCAGCACACTATATCTACACCATAGCTATACAAGAACAGAACAGCACAACAACACAATAACATAGCAACAGAAATCTAATGTTAACCCCACAAAATAACAACATAACTCAACAGCACAACACAACAGTGGAAAGACACAATGATAATATGGCAGCATGCGACACAACAACAACAGCACAACAATTTTGTTTATAACTCCTGAAACCCAGCAGGGAATGAACCGGGGATGCAGATGAGATGTTATTTATATGTGTTCTTTAGAAATCTGTGAGGGGGAGGGGGGGCATTTATGAGCGAACAGAAGATGTGTCTCGTGAGTCAGGTTAAATAACTGCAAACTTCACCAAGCACATTATTGAAGCTGATTTGTGATTTCACAACACCTGCTGCCAACAGACAGTGTGAACAAGAGCTCCTTGACCAGAACACCATCTACACCTGAAACCATAGAGGGATGTCTGGCTTTTCAGACCCCTTTCATTTCTAAACTTGAACATTCAGTCATTCGCTGATACTCTGACATTTGTGGAAGTATGTTTATTCATTTCACAGCAAGAGGTCACGATTTATTTATAAAGTTTCATGTAGCGCGAACAAGATCCTGAAGGATATCAGAGCGCTTTACAAAAGGAAGGAAGGACATAAATGAAATATTGACATCAAGTAAGAATACAAAACAGGAATAAACGCATAATTAGAAGACAAATGAGTCAAGGAGAGACATACAATAAACAGGTATATTTCAGGTTACAAATGGGCACACTATATGATAAAGAAGAGCAGCGTCAAAATGGTGGTACAATGGTTGTGGGATAAATGACTTCGAGCAAGTGAGCCTAGCCCAATTAAGGGAAGAATTTATTCATAAGGAATCTTTTGGCTTCCAGTTTGAAAGCAGTAGTTGAGGAGATTCTACGTACTTCCAGTGGAAGAGAGTTCCATATCTTTGGGGCAGCGCCGGAGAAGGCTTGGTGACAAGTTCTCTTTTTGCTAGGGATGAGTGGTTTCAAGAGGAAAGTGTTAGCTCTTCCTGAGGCTCTACCCGACAAAATAATTCAAGCTTTTGCGCTAGGTACCTGGGATTTTTTAAATGCAGGGCTTTCTGCGTCAGAACGGCAATCTTTAACTGAATTCGAGCTTCGTAGGGCAACCATTTAAGAGATTTTAGTACTGGAGAAATGTGCTCATTTCGTTTGGTACCTGTAGCCAGTCTAGCTGCCGCGTTCAGGGATGCCCTTAGTGGAGCCAGGTTATATTTGGGAAGGCCATAGAGCGTAGCACTGCAGTAGTCTAGCCTCGACAAGACAAGCGCTTGGACCACCTGCTTGAAGTCAGATTGTGGAAGGAATGGTTTGATATTTCTAAGTGTCGTCATCAAGTGATTAGCTCCCTTACACACATTGCTGATGTGATTTTTCATATTCAGGTGTTTGTCCAAGGTGATTCCGAGAGATTTGGCTGAGTCTATGATGAGAGGGATACAGTTGAAAGCTGTGAGGTGATTCAGCCAAAGGTCTGGCTTGAGGATGTGGTTCACAGGCAAGATGAGAAGGAATTCAGTTTTGGAGGTATTGAGCAGGAGATGGTTCTCAGTTAACCAATTTTGAGTAAACATTAGGGTAGTGTTGAGTGAGATGATGTTATCCAGAGATGAAATTTTCAAACAAAGATGTGTATCGTCCGCATACATATGGAAGAGAATGTTATTGGAATTGAGTGAATTAGCTAATGGTTAAAGAGGATAGGGGATAGGGCTAATCCTTGGGGGACACCCATGAGTACTGGAGAGGGCTTGGAGAGGGAGTGGTTCGCCTTGACTCTTTGTGATCTGTGGCGGAGGAAGGACAAGAACCATTGTAGCACCCGACCCAAGAAACCCATCCTGTTCTTCAGAATGGATAAGAGGTTGTCATGATTAACCGTGTCGAATGCGGAGGAAAGGTCAAGGAGGATTAGGAGGCAGAAATCATTTTGGTCAAGCATTTTTAAAATGTCATCCATTACGTGGGTGAGGGCCAATTCAGTACTGTGCTCCTTCCGAAAGTCAGATTGATGCTGGTCTGGGAGTTGAAAGTTCTCAATATGAGCTCAAAGTTGGGATTGTACGCATTTTCCTAGGAGTTTGGCTAGGATAGGGATGTTGGAGATAGGGCGGAAGTTATTGAGGTCAGCTTTATCTGCGTTCGTTTTTTTTAGAATAGGTGAACCCTGAGCTGCTATTAGGCAGTCCGGGATCGTGCCTTGTGATAGAGAAGCGTTTACAATCCTTGTCCAGGTGGGGATGAGTACATTCTTGTTTTCTTTGAAGATGGCCAGTGGCAACGGGTCACTGAAGTGGTTAGATGGGTTGATATTCTGAAGAATCTTGTTGATGTCTTTTTCACTGAATGGGGTAAAGGTGTCCCATGACGCATTGTTCTTAGTGTTCAGGCTGAGAGCTTTGCACTTTTTTAAGGGGTCAAAGGGTGGTGCGGACCCGGAGGATGGCAGGAGAGCCTTCTTAGAGGCTAGCTCAATGGTGATGAGTCTTGATTTCTCAGAGAAGAAAGCAGCAAGTTCATCGCATTAGGGTGGGCTGCCTCCAGAGTCAGAGTATTTTGGACCTACCCCTGATTGCTGTTTGACCAATTCGAAAAGTTTCTTGGGGCGGTTAGAAGCTTGATCAAGTTGGTGTCTGAAGTAGTCGGATTTAGCGCTCTTGATTTGTTTGTTGTAGAAGCTCCTAATCTCTCTAAGGAGTTTTAGTTGGTCCAAGGAGGGTTTGGATTTCCAGGTACGTTCAACTGCCCTGAGGTTGCGGCGTTCCGTGTTTAAATTGTCGTTGTACCACGGTTCGGATATTTTTGTTGAGGCTTTTTTCTGTTGGAGTGGTGCAATGTCATCCATGATGTTGGAGATGGTCAAATTGTAGGAGTCGGTGAGCAACTGAACCTCAACCAAGTCAGCTTGGGAGGAGAGGGCAGATTTACAGTGGGCTGCTAGTTCATCTGAGTTTATAGATCTGAGGACCCTTTTCCAGATCTTTGATTTCATTGATTGACCTTTCCTCATCGACACCTCCCTGTTAATATAAAAGAGGATGCAGTGGTTGTCGGACCAATCGCAAGGGGTAATGGTATCCAAGGTGATAGTCTGCCCTTTCGAGATAATGAGGTCTAGAGTTTCTCCTTTATTATGAGTAGGTTGGTCACAGTGCTGAGTCAGATCTTGATAGTTTAAGAATGATTTAAGGCAAGTTACTGCATGGTCATTGGGGTTAGACCAGTGAAGGTTGAAATCATCCAGGAAGATTTGGGACACGGCTGAGTCAACATTACCAGAGATGATTTCCATCAGTTGCTTGATGAAGGGGAGATAGTCTCCCGGGGGGTGATAAAATGTGTGAAGTTTGCAAACCGGCAGGTTATTACTTGAGATGCTGAGACAGAAGTATTCACAGGAGGAAGGCGAAGAGGACTCAATGTGAGAAATCAAGAGTGTGTTCCTATCAATACAGGCTAAGTCACCACCCAGTTTCCAAGCTCTGTCTAGCCTGATTATGTCATGAGTAGGAAGTACTAGGAGGTCTAGGATAGGAGTGGAGGCGGTATTTAGCCACGTTTCAGTGAGGATTATAATGTCTAAGTCCTTGTGTTGGATGAGGTTGAAGATATCGGATGCGTGTTTACTGGCTGACCTGCAATTGAGTAGTACACATTTAAGTTGTGACGGATTTATGGGTGAAGGAGTCTGGATGACTCTTGTGAGGTTGTCTTTATTGATTACTCCAAGATTGTGAGGGGGTTCTCTGTTCGGATTGGAATGGATGGCTTGTATTTGTCTCGGCGGGATCGTGTTGGAGTTGGACCTAGTAGAGTACGAGTTGTGAAGGTCATTGAGATCATTGGATGCCGAGTAGGTCTCGAATTTCCTGGGGCGGGAGGGAGCGTTAGGTAGGGGTATGGTTTTCATGACGGAGGGGGCTGAAGGCTGCCCTATGCGATCACTAACCCTAAGGGAGGCTCTCGGCAGATTCGCAGAGGTGAGGAAGGAGCTGATAACGGGGAAAAGATCATTTGAGAGGGCTTTCAGGTCATATAGTTTATTAGTGAGACATGCAAATGGAGAGATATATCATCCAGGCACGCGACCACTTCTAAAAGGGGTAGCGGGTGTGTTGGGAATGCTAGCGGAGAGGGGGGCCTCGGTGTAAGCCCGTGGGGTCCAAGGTGATGGTGAGTAGTTCCCGGGGAGGGAGTTGATCATTTGGTACTAGGGGTGCTCCATGGCCTTTGGATATCGAAGTTGGAGCATTAGCGAGGGTGGTCCGGCCATTAAGCTGAGGGTCAGGTACAGTCCAAACAGGAATGAGTGGGCTTGACCGATCATGGTCGGTGGTGGGCATTTGCCCATACTCCAGCATAGTATGAGGCGTGGGGGGAGGGATGAAGGAAGAGGGATCATTCATTAACAGCAGTCTATCTGCAGGACACCACACATTCTGAGCAGCAAAGCCAGCTTTGATAGCGGCTTGCATCAACATACCTACAGTTTATGGAAGCACCGAAACTACAAAAGATTGCAAGCTGCAGAGCAGTGATTTTATTTTAGCTGCACAGAGTCCATATTTCTCCCACGCTGCTGTTTTCGTCATAGGATGCAAGGAGCCATTGATGTAATAATGGGCTGTAGTTTAGGAGCAACTGAACTACTGTGTGCTCTCAGGAATGAAATATCCCCGGCCCTACAGTAAAACGATACTGATAGTCACCCTAGAGTTCTTTGACTTTATAAAATAAGTCGACCTTCATCCTCTTTTTTCTGATTGCCCCCGTCGTATCCTTATAATATATGGTCTCAAATGCGCGCTCCTAAACTGCAGATCGGCTTCTAAACTCGTGGCGGATATTGCTGATCTCATCCTTGTCCAGGATTTGGACCTTGTAATGTTGACCGAAACATGGCTAAATGACTCAGCCACACCCATCCTGGACTTTCTAATGCCTCTTATCTTTGATATCATTAGGTTGGACAGAACTAGCAGTCATGGGGGAGGCATCGCTTGCTTACATCGTAGTAATTTAATAGTGAAAGTCATTCATACCGACCTCCTGCCCTTGTGTGAATACCTATACATTGATGTGACAGGGGGCAACAATCACTCATGCAAACTGCACACGTTCTACCACCCCCCTCGAGAAACAACCTTCCCTTCACAGAACAGATCATGAACATTATTTCGGCCAACAGGGGTTTCCAAGGCACGCAGTTCTTCCTGGGTGACTTCAACCCCCACTGAAACTATGTAAACGATGTGCTGGTTAATAGCCTTAAATCCTTCCTACTTGACCTCAATCTTATCCAAGTATGTGACAGCCCTAAGCATACCAAATGAGCCACGTTAGATCTGGTCATTGGCAAGCCCGACTCTTTCCACCTGGAGTCGATCCTTCCATGTGACTGGACAGATCACTATTGCATCACTTTCCTCGTCCATGAATCAGTAAGAGCAAGCAGATCCCAACCGAAGAACCCAAAAAAGTTGAAAAGATGTCTACGGAACATCACCTCGCAAGACCTGATGGAGCTTTGTGATAACATGTGGGCCCCCCCTCCCCCCCTT
The DNA here is from genome assembly GCF_964204655.1 of Triturus cristatus. Lineage (NCBI taxonomy): Eukaryota > Metazoa > Chordata > Amphibia > Caudata > Salamandridae > Triturus > Triturus cristatus. The sequence continues at coordinate 74,995,942 of NC_140591.1, read as the reverse complement.
GAACATGTCTGATGTCCATGACCTGGCATCCCACTATAACCATGCAATGCTCAATGTTCTTGACTCAGTGGCACCACTTCAACTTAAAAGAGTGTCTGCTAAAATCTCCAAACCATGGTTCAATGAGAGTCTTAATGCCGAAAAAAGAAACTTAAGACTTGCAGAAAGGAAGTGGCGAGCCCATCCCTCCTTGGAACATCTTTGTCTCTTGAGATCCTTGCGAAGCTTATACAACAGACGCATTAGATGCGCGAAGGCCACCTTCTTTAGAACACAACTAGATCAAGCAAAAAAACGACAGAAAAAGCTATTCGAACTCATCAAGTCCCAATCCAACAATCATCCCAACCTCTCGGCTCCGGGTCAAGGGACACTGCCGAACTGTGAAGAATTTGCTGTCTTCTTCAGGGATAAGACCACCAAGATCGAGTCTGAACTACGCTCAGCATGTGATCACCTCTCGAGGGGTCCGCTGAACACTCTATGCCCCTCAGAGTTGAGTATCTCAGAACATTTACAGCCCTTCAGCCCTAAAAACAATGCCTCGTGGAGTTTGTTCCAAACTGTGGATGAACCCACTATTCGCAAAATGTTGTGGACCTTGAAACCTTCCAATCACAACAACGATCCTCCTTACTAACTCTCTGGACGATGATCGTCAATGCTTCCCTTTTGCAATGTGCTATCCCGGATTGCCTTAAATCAGGTCAGGTTACCCCGATCGTAAAGAAACCAAATGCGGATCCCACGGACCTTCTTAACTTTCGACCAATCACTAACATTCCCACCTTGGCAAAACTTTTGGAGAAATGTGTGCTCACCCAACTTGTCATCACATTGACCAGTTCCAACTCTTGGACCAATGCCAATCTGGTTTCCGCCCAGGTCATAGCACAGAGTCGGCGCTCACGCAATTCGTGGACGATGCGCTTAGAATGCTGGATCACAATGAGTCGTGCATACTGATGCTTCTGGACCTTTTATCAGCATTTGACCCTGTGAAACATGATCACCTAATTGACCTCCTAAAACACAGGATGGGGCTATCGGGCCGGTTTTAAGCTGGTTCTCTTCGTTCCTTCAGAACAGATCCCAATTTTTCAAGGTGGACCAATCCTTGTCCCACCCTGCACCAGTCACCCTGGGTGTTCCACAAGGTTCAGCTTTGTCCCCCACGCTCTTTAACCTGTTCATGGAGCCTCTGACGGAAATGTTAAAATCATCCAGCATTCGCTATCATATGTATGCGGATGATACCCAACTATACCTGAAGATCACCTCCCCTGAAGACATCCAGTCCCTCAACTCAGTCCTGCTGAAAACACAAAGCTGGCTGACACGCAATCACCTGAAGCTTAATGCTCTTAAAACGGAATCCCTACTGATCTCACCCCACAACCAATCCCTCGTCATGGAACAATGGCTGAATCAGCTAACTGCTCTTAACTGCAGTCCACACTTCGTGGACTCAGCATCATCTCTGGGTATCAATCTAGACAAAAGCCTGAACATGCTGAAGCACATCAGTTCCCTCACCAAAGGAGCGAAATTTAAACTCAGCTTACTTAGGAAACTCAAACCCTTCCTCCCGGCCCATGACCTCAAGACTGCAGTTCAGGTATTAGTGATCTCAAAACTGGGCTATGGCAGTGCAACACTATGTGGCCTGTCTGGAGTGAGGATGGCTCCTCTTAGGGCTACCCTCAATTCTGCTGCAAGGCTTTTAACTGGTACTAATAAATACCACAACATCTCTCCTGACTTGCATGAACTGAATTGGCTTCCCTATGAAGCTCGGCTTCAGTTAAAAATTGCATGCATGGCTCACAAAGCCATCCACTTCAAGACCTCGCTGTACCTAGCACAGAAATTGGAACTCTCTTGTGGGTCTAGAGCTTCCAGAAGCGCCAGCACCCTTTTGCTTAATCCTCAAAAATTCTAGATAAAAAAGGCCTGTAACCGAGCCTTCTCAGGGTTGGCTCCGAGGATCTGCAACTCCCTTCCCCCTAAAGTCAGGGTGAACCCTTCTACTGTCCTCTTCAAAAAAGAGGTCAAAGGGCTCCTGATGAAGCCATTTCTGCCTTAGCATGGCACCTGCATCGGATTCGTGTCCATACACGTTGTCTCTGGCTCTGCCTCCGGGTTCACGATTAGATTGGACAATGCTAGAATCTGACTCTGCCTGTGGGTGTGTTTACTTCCCTCACAAGATTGTTGGACTATTTTAGACTTTGATTTTGTCGCCTGTCTATTCTGCTTTGTATGTTTATGCCCTCTGATGCATAATCTGTATTATACCCTTATGATGCATAACGTGTAACGCGCTCTGATACCCTCGGTGGTCATGTTCGCGCTATATAAAACTTTCAAAGTAAAATAAAATAAATGGTCCCAGTGGGGCTGGAACAAGTTTCAGAGTGGGGGGCTGCCATCAATGTAACCTCTCTGAAGTCATAGAGATTGTGAGACATCCAAGCGTCACACAAAGAAAGAGCGCAGCACACGAGTCACACCCATTCAGTGGGTTCTGGTGTGGTATGTCATAATCATAGTCAATGTTATTGTGTAGTTAATAAAAACCTTTACAAATAGTAGCAAGTATTAATATACAGAGATCTATAGAAACCGTATGATAAGCCCATGATAAAAGCAGGTAAAACCAGCGGACAGAACATAATATGGAACCTGCTGATCACAAAGGGAGTACAGACCATGTGCAAATTTTGCAGAGTTCAAGCCAAAATATGAAACAGTTAGAAGTAAATCAGAGGTTCTCTTGCTTGAGGCCAGTCGAGTGCATTTCAGACTGCACGGGGTGCACCAGCATAAAAGTGCAGTCTGTGCATAGCGTCTTGCTGGTTAGGGAGTTACACACAGAATCAATTTCCGCAGATCCCAAGCCTGAAAATGAAGCCATAAGGATGGATGGCAAGTTCCATCGCTCTAACCTGGCCCGGTGCGTTCGGGTGGGACGTTTTGAGCTTGTTGACCCCGAACGAACCAGCAGGAAGGTGCGATCAGTGCGTAAACTTTGAGACGGCTAAGATCTAAGAGTGTCGAGCCCTGTGCAAATGTTGCTAATCCCAAGCCTGACTGTGTTCCCTAACGTTTCGTGTGCTCGATGCAAGTTTCACAGGCCGTGAGTCTTGATATGAGCTGTCGGCCAGAGTGGAAATGCGACTTCTAGTTTTCAGTTACTTGCCAGATGCAGTCCGGCCGATAGATTTTGTAACTGGTCCGGTGAAGATGATGGTTGCAGCAGACGGTGAAGCCGGTCTAGAGCAGACCTAGCGATGTTTGTTAAAGCTCTATACAGGATGTGCAGGCCTACAGGGCGCAAAGCGGAGCCAGCAGTGTGCAAAGATTTGTGAACCTCACACTGGCTTTGGAGGTCCTAATGCGGTCCGGATTGTAGATTTTGTAACAGGTCCGGTGAAGATGGTGGTCACAGACTGGTTTCGGAGGACAAGGTCCTAGCTATGAGGCTGTCGGCGATGTGGTATGTAGCTGAGAGTTTATTTTGGAGCTCACTGACACAAACATATCACTAAAGCAGAGTGTGGTAGTGCGCTGTCTTTTACAGAAAGCTCTTTTTTCATCAAAATGGCAACAAAGTTCCCACTACCATGCAGTTTTACTGACACAACCCAAAAGATAATGTGTAGAAATCCGGTTTCTGTAAATGTTGATCACTGCACATCACCAAGTAAAGTGTCTTGATTTGCTCTGATCCTATTAAAATATTTGTTTCCATCACACTTCATATTTACCAAACGTGCTTCATTTTTGCTTTTCTAACTTCTCATGTCTTTTGAAATATTTGTACAGTTCATATATATTTCAATGTTGTTGTGAGTTATACAAAGTGAGACCCTACAGCCTTTCCTTTCACGCTCCCTGTTGTCCAGCAGGATTATCGGATAGGTTGCTTTACAAAATACTATAACGTAGCAGCCAGAGAAAGAGAATTAAACATTAATCCTCATGTCAAAATAATGAGCAGCCACTGCTTAATTTGAGGCAGTGGTTTTCAGTGCACAGCACTGCAAATTAATCATCAACACCGGCGCTTTTCATGAGCACCAGTGGAGGACATTTGTGGTAGCCCCAGGGAGATGAAGGGATTTGTCCAGAATCCCAGGGTGCTAAGCTGACACAGAGCCTCAAAGCTGGTTTCCCAGTTCCGAAGTCTGCAGCTCTGGCCATTACGCTACATCCTCTTCCCACTTTCATGGTAGGCAGTTGCTTCTCTTTAATGCGCTAACAGGAGAAATGGGCCGCCTGACGAGAGCCCTGAACCACTGCGCGCAGCAAATTTGTCAGAAGACAGAGCCTGACATTTGACCTATGTCTTTGAACACACAGCAAATGTGACAAGATAAAAAGATACTCATGTGACAAGATAAAAAGATACTCGAAGGGCATTATTGCTCATTTACCTTCTGACCTTCAGCCTGTTTATTTGGGGGTGCTGTAGTATCCCTTCACCCCTACTTCTAGCGCCTATGTAAACTCCTGGGAACCTTTTCGTACACAGCTCTTCCTCAGAGTAGTAAGTGATCTATGCAAGAGTAGCTGCCACACAAGCATTGGCGAGCAATGGGCTAAGAGACATCATTGATTTAGAGCTGCCTCAATACTGCATGCAGACACTGCTTACAGTGGTGTAGGTGGGGGGCGTCACCTTACAAACTGACCCCCAGACATCGCCAAAGGGAAATGACTCCCCTCAGCATTGGCATGCAGTGGGCCTGATAAGACACTCCTTTCATCAGCCCACAGAAGCTTGTCACACATTATGAATAGTTGTTTCTCGCTTCCTCCCATGTCTCACTTTATCTTTTAATGAGCAGGGCATCTGCTTACCATGTACCAAGGAGATTCATGCTCATGCTGAGCTGTGAAGAGACTCATTGTGGAATTAATCAAGTGAATGCATCCAATGGAGTGGAGAAGGGTCAGCAAATCCACCGCCTCTTCCTTGTACCGAGGAAAGATGCCAGCGCTGTGCCTTGAGGGAAACCTGCCCTCCCAGAAGGTCCCTGGTGAGGAGCCGCGCTTACTCCATGAACATTGGGATCTCGCAGCCATTGTAAAAGAGAGAAAACCACCACCGGGGATCCATGTGGAAAGTGACAACAAACTGAGCATGCGCGTTAAAGCACACATTCAGCAGCATGTTTGTGTAGAATGAATGCGCTCCCCTGCACCCGAGTCGGATTGGAAGATGTCGCCTTGAAAAGGATGCTGTACCCCCTGTGGCCAATACATCCCTCTCCTGTGCTCAGGGAGAAGTTTCGTAAAAGGAGGGCAACACAAGATTGATGGCAAGCTTCTGCCAGCTTCCTATTAGTGGGCACCTGCTTGTACCACTTTTAGTAGGGGAAAAACAATATATCATAACCCCATATTCCCACGATGGGACTCCAAATGGTCTCTGTCAGAAAGACGAGGAAGAGCGCCACAGGCTGAGTGAAATTAATCGCCCTGTCGCTTACGAGTACCAAGGGGAGAACGGTGCACGGGCGCTTCATGCGCGTGGGTGTGATGACCTTATTGTTCTCGTACAGGCGCGCATTAAAGGATGCTTTTAGCAACACATCAAAACTACAGAACTATCCATTACTTTGCTCAGATGCATTTCCTTTCTGTTGCCACTACCCAAGTCCTTTATTCTTTTAAAAATATTGATAAGCTGACCGCACAAGGGCCTTTTGTAAGTAAGGCTAGGAAGTCGGCCATTTTTAACCTTGTAGGATTTTATACGTAGTTAAGCAAAGGGGGCTCAGCATTGATTCACAACGGCCATATTTTCAGGGTAACCAATGACTATCTGAAGCATTCACATTTAAGATAGGTTATATGTAAGTTTATCCGCTGTGCTGTGAGAAATCCCTGGTTCACAGCTAGGTGGTGATTTGGCTTTCTCAGATGGAGTACTGCACATCAGGGTGGTGATGGATGGCATTACCCCACCCCCCTGACATGCTTCCATCTCACAAATGTAGGGATGGCCACTGGCCCAGAATCTTAAAGACAGGAGAAGGCCTTGTCTTCGTTCACAAATACCGCAGTCCTAAACACTCTAATAATTCACCAGCCTTGAATAAATGGATCTATTCACTGGATACTTGACCCACTCTGGGTTTCAGAAAACCACCTTCCACCTCCGAATCCCCTGGACCCAGTGAATCTTTCATTACAGAGTGACCCAAACTATCTACCACATTATACGTTCAGCCGTTGAACAACACCTTCTGCGTGTTGTCAATCTCTCTGATGACTTCACTGTGGATAAAATGAATGAAACCTTCCTTGACCTCATGAGTACACAATACCAGATCTAGCCACTTCAAAATCAACATCCGAAATCTAATATTTATCTGTGTAAGTAGTGCTACCAGCATAGCGCACACCTAGCTTGGGTGCTTTATAATTGCGGCAACAATTTACTGCCACTCCCCTCTATCACTGCATTGGACAGATTATCTCAAGATCACTCAGGCCTCCAGCACAATTCGCCTGTCTGCCACAGTAAAGCCGAACTTAGTTTACAATTCCAAAAATTCAGCTCAGTCAAAGATTCTCCTATAGACTCACTCAAACAAGGTCTAGTCACCCTAGAAGCCAAAACTGATCCTGCAATGAATTTGAACCTGCTGCCCAACTATTTCTGAGCTTCATTCTGAAAAACATATAGAAAAAACACAATGAAAGCCCGATCCTACACAAGAAAGCCCTATGCCCAGGACTTCTGACAACAATTGATCAATCTTCAAAAGGGCAATGAAATGGAGAAAGCCAAAGGAGGTTGTTCTCATGTTAAGTGCAGCGGGAGCTCTTGCCCTTACATACTGGTGGTGCTTCTGCCTCTGACAAATGTGTTGGGGACTGTTGACCGCTCGTCAGTGGAGCCTCAGCGAGTGCAGAATCATTCGTGGTGGTCCCTCTACCACCAGGCCTCAACCTTCGCACTATGGGGGACTGCTGAGACTGTGCGTCGGTGGAGCCTCAGCCGGCTCAGCGAGTGCAGAATCATTCGTGGTGGTCCCTCTACCACCAGGCCTCAACCTTCGCACTATGGGGGACTGCTGAGACTGTGCGTCGGTGGAGCCTCAGCCGGCTCAGCAAGTGCAGAATCATTCGTGGTGGTCCCTCTACTACCAGGCCTCAACCTTCGCACTATGGGGGACTGCTGAGACTGTGCGTCGGTGGAGCCTCAGCCGGCTCAGCAAGTGCAGAATCATTTGTGGTGGCCCCTCTGCAACCAGGCCCCAACCTTCAAAATATGGGGGGCTGCTGACTGTGCGTCAGTGGAGCCTCAGCCGGCTCAGCGAGTGAAGAATCATTTGTGGTGGCCCCTTTGCCTCCAGGCCTCAACCTTCGAACTACGGGGGACTGCTGACCACTCATCAGTGGAGCCTCAGCTGGCTCAGCGAGTGCAGAATATTTTGTGGTGGCCCCTTTGCCTCCAGGCCTCAACCTTTGAACTATGGGGGACTGCTGACTGTGCATCGGTGGAGACTCAGCTGGCTCAGCGAGTGCAGAATCACTCGTGGTGGCCCCTTTGCCACCAGGCCTCAACCTTCGAACTATGGGGGACTGCTGACTGTGCGACAGTGGAGCCTCAGCCGGCTCAGCAAGTGCAGAATCATTTGTGGTGGCCCCTCTGCCATCATGCCTCAATCTTCGAACTATTTTCCATCTTTTCCCTTTCCAATGATGAGAAGTCTTTTAGGATGTGAAAACAGGAATGTTCTTGACCTTTGCCATAATGTCACAATTTGATGGTAGATCATTTGATAGCAAAAAAATCTGTGTTAAGCTTTTCTTGAAGCCCTTGTTTGTGTTGGCTTTGTACACAGATTGAACTAAAGTAGTTGTCACTCTCCTTTACAAGATGGCTGCTGTAGCTATCAATGAGAGTTTTCTTTCTCTGTCTCGTAAGTAGCAGTTACTCCACAGCGGTCAAACCCAATTGTTTCACTTCGATGAGAGGTGTACGGACCATCTGAGGTCAGTAACTAATGTGACTCTGTGCTTCTCAGCCCAGCCTTCATTCCACCACGGTAATCTACCTTGTATTGTGCTGTTCTTGAAGTCATGTCACCTTTAACCATTATAGCCACCTCTCATCATAGAGGCCAGTATGCATCTCTTTCAGACCACACTGGTCCTTTCACAGGTTTGACCTGTGTCCAGCTGGCAGCCTGGAGATGGTTTCCTGACTCTCCTCCAGCGCAGTGGCAATCCCAGCCCACCTGCAGCTTGGGAACCTCCCTGTGGTGCCTCCAGGGCCGGCTTTAGCACTGGTGGCGCCCGATGAGACAGTCTTTTTTGCGCCACTGCCCCTCCCCCCAGTGACTTCCCTCACTACCACTCTCCAAGAGTGCCCCTCATCTCTCCATAACCTCTCTCTGACATACATTTCCGACCTGGCCCCTTATGTTGCTGCTTTTAATGAAGTTTCTGCTTTAGACAGGAACAAAAAAATTGGGTGGATAAAATATGTTAATACCTTCCGGGCAGCAATCGGTCTCCCAAATGAGTCTGTTAGCTCCCCACCACTGTATTCAAAGGACCTAATAAAGCACCAATATTGGTTATGGGTAGAGCGGACCACCTACTCGAGGATTCGCCATGGTAGTCTAACCAATGTTTTTTTTAGATATAAAATCCTCTAAACATCTTGAGAAATTTTTTGCTACCATTAAAGTGCCTGGGGACAGGAAACTGTATACGCAGTTTAGGTACGGCTGTTTACCTATTAATGCTTTTACCAATCTTTGGCTAAACAAAAACAGCCAGCCTAAGGGATGCCCGTCTTGCTCAGATCCAAACGAAACTGTGGGCCACGTTTTTTTTTGCATGCCCCGCATATGCGAGATCAAGAAGGAATTGGTTGGTTCCATTATGTAGACAGTTGGGGACTCGTAGCCACCTTGAAGCCTTAAAGATCTTAAGATCAGAAAACATTTCTTGGCCAGTTTTGGGCCATCAGGCGAAGGCTACTGTCTACTCTTCCTTGTGCTATGGTCTAGCTGCAGTAAAAATTCTATGACTGAGGGCGATTTAATTTTCAGGATCCTGTTTGTAATTTTCCTTTTAAAAGTCTTTTTAACTAATTTTACCATTTTTATTCAAATTTATAAAGGCATAAGTGTCTCTATTGAAAGTTTCAGAGTGATAACTGTGGAGATTGTTAGATACTTATGCGCTTGCACTTTACTCTTGTCTTACCTATTTTTACTTGGTTCTAATAGAGACAACATACTCTGTTGTCACAGACAATGCTTCTCTGTGATCTTCTTTGTGTCTACAAATTACATGATAAGATACTTGACTTTTAGAACCTGGTGTATTAAATACTCTCATTTGTGATAACTGTATCCTGGGTTCCACTGTCAAGGAAGAATTTGTGTGTATCCTTTATTGCTTTACAACCGAAATAAAGATTTAAACTGAGACATACATTTCATTTTTTTAAAGTGTTACTCATAGTTCACTCACACTCAGTTTGTTCTGTAATGTGCACTGCACACTTTCTTTGCATCAGGCACATAATCCCTCTGAGCTACATTATGAGTCTAAACCGGCAAGTAACATTAATCACCAGAATTATCTTGACATTTTTATTGTTGGCTGAAACTGTGGGCACACAAGGAATGCTTTTAAACCCATAAGTTATTTTTAAACCCAGCGCCCCCAACTAGCGCCAGGTGTAGCTGCAGGGGCTATACGTTCACCACCTAGAGACCCACAGAATCCACCACAACAGTAACCACTTCTTGTCCCACATCAGCCTGTGGAAACCATACATTGATGATGTTCTGGTAATATGGAAGGGAGATGAGGAAACGGCACAGACATTTCTTACATGGCTTAATTATCAAAATGACTTTTTGAAATTTACAAACACCACCTCCAATCAAGAACTAGTATTCCTGGATCTCAATATCTTCTGTCAAATCGGCACAATAAAAACGGCTACACATATAAAGCCAACGACAGAAAGTTGCCTTTTGGTCTATGATAGTTTCCACCGAGACATCCGAGAAACAACCTCCCATTTGACCAGTGCCTACGTCTGGAAGGAACTGCTCGGACATCAAAGACTTCAAAGAGCAAGCAGCGGACCTCCACCAGAAACAGATAAAAAAGGAACTACCCAACACAAGTCATAAACAGTAGCGGTGTACTTACCTCTGTTCATCCATATTCCGGTGTTTACATTCCCCCGCCCCGCCTCTCTGCCCCACCGAACTCCCTCCACGGACCGCTACTGGTCATAAACAAGGCAATGAAACGTTCTCGAAATAACAATAGAAAAGCTCTACTGGAGATAAGACCACCAAAACCAAAGGAAGACAGACCCATCGGTATCACTACTGATAACACAGCTAGTAATTAGGTGAACAAAATAATAAACAAACATTGGCACATGTTGAATTGTGGGGAGCTTTCTTTTCCCAAACCCATGTTCTCACACCAAAGAGGCAAGAATCTGAAGGACCAATTGGTACACTCTAGAACACACAAAGTTGGAGAAGAAGGGACCCAACAAACCTTTCTAAGCCCCCTGTCTGGTCATTACCCATGTGGAACATGTAGTGTCTTCAATCTCACCACCAGAAGTAAAAAGATACGGTTCAATGACAACACTGAGTGGGAACAACGCAGTTTTACCAATTGCAACACTAAAAACGTGATCTACATGATCACCTGCCCATGCCAATTACATTACATACCATTATAAGCGAATGGGGTAACCCGTTCACTGTCCGTGGACCTGGGAATCGTACATTATAGAAAAACCGTTGGTCCTCGGGCTCCTTTTTAAATATGCATTAAATGCCAACAATGCTCATGTTTTTACGATTCGAAAACTGCAACCAAAAGTGGAGCAAGCAGTGAAATAAATATGCACCTGTATTTGTTAAAAATAGATGGTCTGTTTTGTTTCTAGTGCCAATGTTCTAGGTGAGCACGTTACCAAACAATGAAATCATCAAGAGGTTGCGCAGAAAGGAAAGAGACGTGAAAAAGAAGGGTGCGCGTGTGAGGTAAAGTTTAAGGGAAACCATGGAATGAAGGTAGCTCAACAGGAATTACAATGGTTCGATAAGCGCAGCCGGTTATATTATCAGCAGTCGGTTATGGCCTGTCCAGTATTCTTATTGATACAGGAGGCACGGTCCACTACGCACCTCTCTCTCCCTCTTCTTGATTAATGCAAGATATTGAGGAACCATATATAAAACACGACATAGAATCTGGTCACCTATACATAACCCAGTGTTTCTGATCGTCCTCTCATCTATACCTCGTGCAGAGGTGGCGGTTATAACTTGTATTTTTGTAACATCTGTGGGTATCAGCCAGGGCCCCACTCTCGCAACACACAATGTATAGCTTCATGGACATGAGACATAGGAACGGAAAAGGCAGTTTTATAGGGGCTGAGGAGGGGGGCGAGCGTCTAATCTTTCCGTTTCTCTCCCCCTGCTCTGATCGTCGGGTTTTCCCTTGTGATTCCAGCATCTGTAGCTGGCACAAGAGCGCGCCTGTGATCTTGAGCATGTGGCACGTGTGCCTGCTCGCAGGGGTTCGTCTCCCCCTAACCTCGCAGCAGTGATGCCTCCATCATTATTCTGTGTCATTTGTCGCGCGTCCCAGTCCTTCCAGCTTCATTCAGAGCAGACCCAGGCTGAGCACAATTTCAATCCAGGTCTATTCTTCCCCTGTGACCCAGTTATTATTTTCCCTGCTGTGACCCTCCGCTGCAGGGTCAGAGCTGCTCAGCTGTCGCTGATGGATTTTTATCACCCGCTGTGAAGATCCGGCTGATGGAGGCTGCTTCCGCTGCGCTGTTCCTCTCTTCTAAGAGGTTTGACCTAAGAGAACAATGTCCTGTATTTCGTACGCGTTTTACGCTCCTTACTTTATATATATCGTATAAACTGATATTAATATCGGACCAATCAAAGGAGTTTTCACTGTTTCCATGGGTCATGCTGAAAATGTGCAACTCTGGAATGAACTCCCTGCGAGAATGTATTGTGCAGACTGATGCTATGAATGAGGGAGGCTCGGTAGCTCAGTCTTTGCTCGTTCCCACTCTGACCATCCTGTGTGCCAATGACTCCCGAAACACTGCTGCCACGGACCTTTCAGGGGTTAGCTTGTCTTCACCTGTAGGGCATTGCCATAAACGCGCACCTTAAACTGTAGACTTCTGTTGCTTATGGTTCAGGGGCCTCTGAGTTCAAGGCTGACCATTAGGAATGACTAGATGGCCAATGCGGCCTCTCTGGACAGACGCTCATTGTGGCCAGGGAGCATCTCGTCATAACCCTCCAAGAGTCCTTTGGTGGGGACATGTACTAGCCTTGGGATGATGGTCAGATGATGGCGGCTTCCATGAGGATGGTGCCTTCCATAACGATGGCGCCTTCCACGAATACGCCATTTCACACACCTCACACTGGAAGGTCTCCTTGATGGTATAGGGTAATGGATTCAGTGTGGCGGAAAAAAACCACATGAAAATGCTCCTCCATGCATACTTTACATAAGCAAGTGTTTCCATCTGCTGGTGTTTCCTCATGCAAATAGTCAAACGTCTGTCCGCGAGAACCTGAAGTAGTTCCGAGATTCTTTCTGAAAACTCTATAAAGTCAGAAATCTACTCCAGATACATGATTAGCCCCATTTCTTAATCTCAGGTTTTTAGAACTGGGCCTCTGAGAATATTGTGTTAGTCCAATATTTCATTCATTGTTGTGATTTAATCATATAAATAACTTTAATTTTTCAAACGTGAAATGGTTATAGTCCTTCACACAGTATTTTTTCATCTGACCCTAAAGGTTTCCCTTTTTTTCTTGTCTGGAAGCAGTTTGTGGGGTTTCTGATCCAGAGTGACACCTCAAACTGCAAACAGGTGACCTTCATAGTCACTCTTTTGGGGAACACTGAGAGAGGAGTCACTCCATTTGTTTCACATTCTGTAATCGCAAGGGACAGCTCTTTTTGGTTACTTCTACACAAGGCCTAGCTTGTGGTATCCGAGTCTTGATTGGAGTGCACTGGATGTACCGAGTGCAGACGTGTACTCAGTGGCATAGCAAGGTCAGGTGGTACCCGGTGTGGAAACTTTCTTGTCATCTGCGGCTTGAAAAAATGGCAAAAATATGTGTTTAGATTTTTTTTTGCCATTTTGTCACCCCCCTCAATGATGATACCCGGGGCGGCACGCACCCACTGCACCCCCCTTCCTAAGCCACTGCGTGTACTGGCATGTGTACTGCATCCAGAGATTGGAGGCAGCTTAAGCAGAAATTAAACAGAGCTCTGAGTTCTGTTTACAATTGGTTGTTTCCACACTTTGGTTTTCCCCTAGACCCTTAACATAAGACAGGAGTTTGTCGACAGGGTATTCACAGGGGTCAGATGAGTGATTTCACACTAGCCAATAAACAAAAGGCCTCCTGTCACCGGGGTTTAAGGTCTGGGACTCTTTTTTTCCTATTTTTAGTCCGTCTCATAACCTATTTCCAATTTACCACTGGCTTGGTAAAAAGTACAGAATAATGCCAGAGCACTTGATCATCTCCCAGAGTCAATTCGTATTTTCTCTCCATTTTTAGGTTAGCCTAAGCAGCGCTTGCGCTGTCTCTTTGAGACATGCTGGATTCAGGATATGCAAAAGACACAATGGATGGACGGAATGCAGAACAAATCAAAACATTCACCCCCAGTCAAGAGATCTGGGTTAAATCCATCATTCTTTTGCTCACCATGCCACCCCAGTTTAGACCTGGCCATATGCAAATCAGTCTTGACCCTGTGCCTCATGGGAACAGTCCAGCCCGAACTGCCAGGCCAGGTCTTCCCTGGACCGGAAACAAGCATCCTAGGACCGGTTTTGGGGTTTCACCCCTCTTCCGCCAGGATAGCTTGATTCCAGTGGCACAGTGAGCCCAGGACCCACGTTATGTTATGGTATGTTAAACCCACTTTAAAGCGCACGGTTACCCGGAGGTGTCCTGGCGCTAATGGCGAATTCCCCCAAGAGCATAGGTGGGCCAGGAGATAGATAGCTGAGGATAATCTTTATAGATTAAAAAGCCAAGTTTTAAGCTGTTTCCTAAAGGCAAGAAGGCTAGTGGAGTTCCTAAAATTCTAGGGGAGGGCATTCCACGCCTTGGCGGCATCTATTATAAAGCTTCTACCCCCCCATGAGACGTTCTTCATGGGAGGTACATCCCCCATTTTAGCCCCTGATGAGCGCAAGGTTCTCTTAGGGGCATACCATTTAAACTGGTTGACCAAGAAGTCAGGACCCTTACCATGCAGTGCTTTGAAAACCAAGCACAATGACTTGAATTGTACCCTTTTCCTAATGGCCAGCCAATGTAATCTTCGTAATTCTTTGGCTATAGATACAATTTTAGGAGTGCCTGTCACCAATCTTTTTGCAGAATCTGCAGTCTATTTAGATGCCGCTCTAAGATGTTTAAATAGAGCCCATTGCAGTAATCCAGCCGCGCTAGCACCATAGAGGAAACAACTATTCGCAGGCTGTCTTCTGGCAAAAACGGTTTCATCTTTTTTATCATCTTAAGAGATAGGAAAGTGGCCGAGGACATAGCCTTTATCTGATCTTCAAAGTTCAATTTATCATCCATCATTATACCCAAGTTCTTAGCCTTTCTTTTGGGTATAGGGAGACTGCCCATGTCTTGTGGCCACCAATCAGGGGTCCAGAAGTTGGCTTTATTACCAAAAATGAGTACCTCTGTCTTTGCTCCGTTCAATTTTAGACAGTTCTGTGACATCCAGGATTTGACTGTTTCCATACATTCTTGAAATTTCCTTCTCATGTCTATTTCCTGTCCTGGTAGAAGAGACACCACGATTTGCGTGTCGTCTGCGTAAGATGTTAGACTAATGTGACCTAATCAAAGGAGCCAGGGGTGCCCCATAAACATTAAAAAGGGTAGGACTGAGGGCTGATCCCTGTGGAACTCCACAAGGAAGCATAAGGGCATTGGAATAAAAGCTTCCCAACGACACTATTTGTTTCCTATTTGTTAGGAATGCTTTTAACAGCTTCCACGCCTTTCCTCTTACCCCTGCCTCTGACAAACGGTCCATCAACAGTTTGTGGTGGACCGTGTCAAAGGCCGCAGACAGGTCCAACATTATAAGGGCTGCCTCACCTCCTTGATCCAGGGCTTTCCTAATTTCTTCCATTGACTTTATTAAGGCGGTCTCCGTACTATGTCCTGCTCTGAAGCCGTATTGTGTAGGGTCCAATACCTTATTTTTATAGAGAAAAGTGCTCAACTGAGCATTTATTTCTTTTTCAACTGTTTTTGCAGGTAACGGGAGACGAGTGATAGGCCTGTAGCTATTTGGATCTTTTGGGTCGAGATTATCTTTTGTCAGAAGAGGGAGTATTGAACCCAACTTCCAGATGCTGGGAAAGTCACCTGATTCAAACATATTATTGAATATTGGTGTCAATGTCATAGCAATCGTGTCCAAGGCTAACTTGGCCACTGACACTGGACATGGGTCATACAGAGAACCAGATTTGGCCGTACTTAGTAGCATCTTAGTAGCACTAATACCAAGTGGGGCAAATTTCTCTAAAGAGGGCCTTACTTCTGTACCTAATTCTGCCTCAGTCCCCATTTTTTCTGGGATACCTTGCGGAAGTTGGTTAAAGGCTGAGAAAATCACTTCCACCTTATTTTGGAAGAATTTAGCAATATCTTCAGCCATTTCTTGGCTTGCTTCCACCCCCGGTTTAATTGGATTTGCCAATCTTGCTACCGTTTTATAGAGTTCTTTAGAAGAATTTTGTGCTCTATATATTTGATTTGCAAAGAAAACCTTCTTTGCACTTAATACGGCCTGTTTGTAAATAATAAGGCTTTGTTTGTAGCTCTCTTTATCTTTTGTATTGTAATATTTTCACCAGTTACGTTCCAGCTGCTTACAAGTTAGCTTTTGCCTTTTTAGCTCTTCTGAAAACCACGGTGACGTTGGTAGTGCTCGTTTAGGATATATCAATTTTTCCGGCACTAGCTTTTTACAAGCTGTGTCCACCCATTTGGTGTATAATCTAGCTGCATCTTCTACATCTGTTTGCTGAGACTGTGCAGTGGACTTAAGCAGATCTTGTAGTTGGGCACCCACCATTTTATCCCAGGCCCTTATTTTTATCTCCTTTGGCCTTTCCCTGATTTTGTGGTGGTCATCTAGGATGATAATTTCGAATAGGATTCCTACATGGTCAGTCCAAACCAATGGGAGCAGTCCAGTATGCTTAAGATGAGGATTATTGGAAAAAATCCCATCCAGTGTAATGTCCTGCCCTATGGGTAGGTCCATTTACTAGTTGAGTCAGGTCAGCACTGCTCATCAAATCTAGCAATGCTTTAGTGTCAGGGTCCTCTGACTTTTCCAGATAAAAGTTAATATCTCCCAGAATGGTGAGATATTTGGAACAGAGCCCTTCTTCTAATAGAGGCCCTACCGTGGTTAGGAATGATCTCCTTGATCCTGGAGGTCGATACATTAGACTGCCTTTAAAAGAGTGGTGGGGTGATAATTCGACATTAAAAGTCTGGGCATACCTGGCGCACTTAGAGCGAGAAAGCAAAAGACACGCAATTGATGGACGGAATACAGGACAATTCAAAACATTCACCCCCAGTCAAGAGATCTGGGTTAAATCCATCATTCTTTTGCATGGTGAGCAAAAAAACGATGGATTTAGGCCCAGATCTCTGTACTGGGGTAAATGTATGACATTGTTCTGCATTCTGTCCATCAATTGTTGGTTTTGCATTTCTCACCCAGAGTGGGACGGGTATGCCCAGACGTGGGTCCCGTGCTCTCCATGCCACTGTAGTCAAGATTTCCTGGCTGATGAGGGCTGAAAGCCCGAAACCGGTCCTAGGATGCTTGTTTCCAGTCCAGGGAGGACCTGGCCTGGTAGTTCGGGCTGGACTGTTTCCATTGGGCGCAGGGTCAAGACTTATTTGCATATGGCTGGGTTCAAACTGGAATGGCATGGTGAGCAAAAAAAACGATGGATTTAGGCCCAGATTTCTGTACTGGGGTGAATGTATGACATTGTTCTGCATTCTGTCAATCAATTGTTGTTTTTGGATTCAGGATATGGGCATGAAACTCCACCCACTTTCCGCCCATCTTTTTCATTGGCTCCTGTCAGTGTTCTTTGTAAATTGTGTTTTTTTGATTGGTCAATAGGTTTAGTAGTCCCTCCTCAGTACTGCCTTTTCTCTTCTTGTAACCTAATGCCTTTTCTTGCTATTTCTTTACTTTTGAAGCAATCGTGGCACCCGTGCTTTAGCTTAAGATGTTTAAAGCTAAAGCGCAGTGCCGCCATAGTAACAAAAGTAAATAAATAGGAAAAAATGCATGCAGCCCCCATTTTTTCTATTTGTTTACCTTTGTTACAATTACGGCACCCGCGCTTTAGCTTTAAACATCTTAAGCTAAAACGCGGGTGCCACGATTGCTTAAGCCTGTACTCTCTGGTCTGGTTCACACGAGAAATGTATGCTGTCTGCAAGAGTCAGAACACACTTCTCCACAATGTTTCTATCAGGGTTGAAGAAAAGCTTTCCTTCTACAAGCGGTTGCTGAAGTTGGTGGCATATTTTCTCCCTGTTATCATTGCTTCACTATCCTACCCACTGAGGACTGTAGCTCCACCTTCTCACATGGAGGACATAATTCTAGCCTTAATTTTGAGTTGTTGCGTAATCTCCTCTTCACTTTGATTGGCTGCCGACCCGCACTTCTTACATCATAGGATCGCTCTTTCTCCAAACGTAGATAAGCAAATAAGTTTGTTCGTGAAAATTGCAGATTGCATCTGGTGTTGCTTACTTTTGGGTGTCTTTCTTAGTGTATTTTGTTGCAAACTATCTACCTGATATGTACTACAACTTCAAACTGTTAACATTTAGAAATAAACAACTACAACTGTTGATATTTATTATTCTTAATATCTGGATATTTCACCCAAATTGCCCAAGGTGGTGTGAAAGCGTGGCAAGTCGGCATTTATTTATGCATTTTTTACATGGTGCAGAAATTCCCACGCTTTAGCTTTAGACATCTTAAACTAAAGCGAAGGTGGCGTAATTGCTTCAAAAGTAAATAAATAGAAAATATATGTTTTTGTCTTTTTCTTTACTTTTGAAGCAATTGCGGCACCCACACTTTAGCTTAATATGTTTAAAGCTAAAATGCGAGTACCACGATTGATTTGCAGTGCAATACCTCTCGCTTTGCTGAAAGTTTGAGCTATTGCCGTTGCATTATTATTAGTAACGCCAATAGCTCAAACTTCAGTAATGCAAGACCTATTGCATTGCAAAAGCTTGTTAACCTTTCCAGCGTTCCCTAGAATTAAATTAATTATTAGCTTTTCTTACACTAGGTCCCTCTGATCAAAAGATCAAGAGTTCCTACATATGAGGTGGAGCCCATCCAGAGATACCATTTCTCCTGGATGAGGACTCTGTGCAAAAGCATGCCACAGAAACTCTGTAGGTGAGAGTCCATTCTACTAATACAATAGTAGCTTGTGAGTAGAGTATGAGACAGATTAGTTGGACTAGAAATTCTCTGAATTCTGCAATGGTGAATGGCGGCCTGTTGCCTGATTTTCAGGTCCTTGGGAGCTCCCATCCCTCAAAGTTGTCATCCAAGGTCCGTAATACTTTCATGGCACTGATAGAGGAGACAATTTTCACCAGTAGGCATTGTGAATATTTGTCCATGAATACCAGAAGGTACGTGTCTGAGGACATGGGACCAAAAATGTCACTGGTCATGTTGTGTGTTTCTTGCATGGCCTATTGTCGTTTTCCCTATGTTAGCCTAACTGTGTATGATGTAGGTTGCTTTAATTTTTGCAAATGTTGCTATAAGATACGCTTGTTTTTATGCTACATTGTATTTTCATAGAGAACCAACACATGTTTCCGTATTTTGTTCTTTTCCTGGGATTTGGTTTGAACCTACTATACAATGTCAAACAACAATGCTCCATGTTATTCTCTCTGGTCAGTCACTAGCACCTAGACATTACAAGAGCATAAAGCTGCTGTTTGCTGATCTATATTATATAATCATTTCACTTCAGCAGAAAAGGTAGGGGGTTTAGGCTAATCTGTATTATAATATGACTGGGCTTTTTATGGTATATGGTTCGTTAACCATACTAATGATATTTGTGGTATGCATCTGTTTTCTAATTGTGGAGCAACTGCTGCGTCATACAGCACAATAGTTTAAATAAATATTATAAACTTCCTTCGTGGCTCTTGTTTAGTTTATTGTGTACAAATACGAGTGAGTGAGCAAAAGGGTGTGTCCTATTCCACGATCCCTTAGAGGGTCGAGAGTGTTGTGTTCTGGGGTGCCAACTCACCTGTTTCTCTGGAAAGTTTAAGAGGGAAAGTGAGGCACTATAGCTAGTCGGAATCGAGCTCATAGATATTGAGGTGTTATGGTGACTCAGTCCGTACATGCTGATATTCTGTGGTCCCATTCATAGTTCTGTTCCTGAGCAGAATCTCTGCAACAGTCACTAGGTTCCATGCTATCTCGGGTAGTTCCATCATTGTCATTGGTAGTGGTTATGATGCTGTAGAGATGCACTAACTTTTGTGGAACATCTGAAGCTCCATATCAGCCTTGTCGTCCAGTTTCGGGAACCACAGTTGTTCCCTTAGTGCTTTCTTGGTGGCTACTGTCCTCAGTGCCCTTCATGTGTGAAATTGATTGCTTGCTTCTGCAGTCTGTTGGTAAGGACAATTCTGGATCCCCTAAAGATCAGTTCGTCTTTTATAATGGCTAATTCTTTCTGAATGTTGTGGAATGCTTTGAGTTCTACAGGGTCATCCCCCCAGCATTGGCTATGCCTCCACATTTGCGCCTTGATCAGATGCTTGACAGCTTCCTGATCTTTGTCTTTGGTAGTTGCTGTTATGATCTGTCGGAATGACACAGCTGTTGGTATGTTTGCACTGACTAGAAACTTTAGGTATTCTTTGGCAACATAATTACTTGACTTTGTTGACCTCAGCGGATGTCATTAAAAATAGTCTGCAAGGTTCTGTTCTTTTCCTGGCTTGTGGGTGACCTGTTAGTTGTATTCCTGCAGTGATATTCTCCATCTTTCGATACTCTGAGGCATTTTGGCTTCATGGTTTCCAAAGATTGACAACAGTGCCTGATGGTCTGTTATGATGGTGGACCTCTTTTCATAAAGGAACATGTGAAAGTTTCCACAAGCCCATACTACATCTAGGCTCTCTTTTCTAGTTGTGAGTATGATTTTACTGTAGATCTAGTTGATGGTTTTCTTTTGTTTAGGTCAAGTTTGGAGAAACGTTTGGCACCGTTTAGCTGTGTGATCAGGTCTGCAGTTTGTGAGCCTGGATGTCGTTCATGCTCAATCACTTTGTTCAGCCGGCGCATGTCAACACATATCCTCACATCTCCCTTCACATATTACTACAGTTGAGGAGACACGTGGTTGGGCTCTGGGAGGCTTCGATGATGTCTGCTTTGAGGAGGTTTCTGATTTCTTTGTCCAAAGCCCCCTGCAGGTGGAGTGCCACTTATCTGTGCCCTTGTGCCACCAGGTGAATTGCTTAATTCATGTGTACTTTGACTCGAACATCCTTCATTTTCCTTAGTCCACTGAATAGCATTGGGAAGCTTTGTGTCACCTGAGGACTGGCTTGTATGTTATAGTTTATGGGTATTAGTCCCGTGACGGCTGCTGTAGCGAAATCTAGGAGGCATGCACCAGGTATCTTCCCTGGCAGTATGTGAAGGGTGACTTCCGTGTTCATCACCTTGTGGCTCAGGGTCGCCTCAAATGACCCTAGACTCCATGGTGGTCTGGAGGTTGAAGAAATACACAAAGTGTCCCTATTAAAAAAGTTTATCTAAAACAACTCAAAAGTATACACCAAGGACTGCTGTTATCCTCACTGTCTGGAATTACTGAGAACACTGTAAGCTATCTGCACGTTTAAGGAGGCTCTTTATGAAACGTATTAATTAAAACATAATCATTTATTATAAATCATAAAAATTCATAGCACCACACATTAAAAGCATATCTGTATACCTCCCTTAACGGGTTACAATCTATAACCTGCTATATAAGGGAATGGTCCAGTTCATTCAAAACACAAGGTTAAAAGTCGACGCAGCGTTTCGGTGTTAATAGTAATATTTCCACCTTCTTCAGGACTAAAAATCGTTTTTTCCAAATCTCATCTTTTTCAATTGATAAAGTTTTGATAGGAGGATGACCTTTCCAAGTAAGAAATATAGTTTTCGGCCCACAGGCTCTATTGCCTTAATGATAATCAGGTTATTCTGTCTATGTTCCGTGAAAGCCACCGTATTTGTTCTTTTTCCAGGACAGTAAAGTCCACTTTAAATCATTAGGAGTTTAACTCTCACAAAATTTAGTAGATAGAGGTCCTTGTTGTTATTTTCGATTTTCAACTCTTTTTTAAAAAAACGCCGAAGTATTGTGGACGTTTTCTTTCTTCTAACGTTGCTTAACGACCGTATCGGATAAAATCGGCCTCCCTGCTTTCACGAAACGTCTTGGGCTGGAGGTTGCCCACGTGTAGAATTGGAAACTGGTGGCTCTAGGTTTGGTTTTGGCCTTAGTCTTTGGAAATTATCTAAGCACAACACAATGATTGATGCTCCAATGTCAAGGATGAATGGGTGAATGTTTCATACGCACTCCCAGGCATTATCTCTCCACCCCTCCCATTTCTATATGGCGGATTCTTTCATTGGTGTAATTCACAGCTAGTATTTCTACGCTTCTCGCTGTGGCGAGACAGAGGACACCGGGTTGTGACATTTGCTTTTCTACAACATGGAATTCTGTGGTTTCTTTCTTTCCTTCATGCTTAAGGGTTGCTGTAAATTTTCCTTTGCTTCTCAATGGTTTTACTTCTGCCCATGTGTACCTTTCATGCGTGCTTTGGCCTTCCCGCATCGCGCGCGATGGGCGGACCTGAAGTGGTTTTCTCTCCCACATCCTTTACACATCTGCCCAATGGCTAGGCATTTTCCTTCATGCGGGTTAAATAGTCCGCAGCAGTAGCAGGTCCACAACGGCCACCTAGACGCTGATTATTGTTTTTCCTGCTTGCATACTCCTTACTTTTCATGGCTAGTAAGTCTTCCTTAGGGATCTTACCGGATTCCATCATGGCAGATCCTCAACCCTCTGTTCTGCTCTCACTGTGCTCAGCATTTTGTCCAGAGTGTGTGTATCTTTGAGCATTCTCTGTCAAAAGGATTCAACCTGACACCGATATACGATTTTTTAGCGCATGGCTTCCTCTTCACTGAATTCATTGAATCGGCAGTGCTTAAGGAGTTTTTCCAGTCATTCGCTGAATGTATCCACTGTTTCACCTGGGTGCTGGGTTGCCCTATTGAATGGGCATGTCTTGTAATTCATGTTGGTCATTGCGTCAAACTTTTTCGTGAAGGCATCTTTTACTTTCTGGTATGTAGTCACTTCTCTTGGGAGTTTCTTGAAGACTTCTTTGACTCTGTCTACTGCCAAGTTCTTTAGGTATTTGATTATTTTTGTGTTTTCTTTTTCATCTAACACTTCAATATGTTGTCAAATCTATTGGTCCCAGATAGCACAGATAATTTGTTTCTTTACTGTGAAACGGCAGTGGGGACTTCAGAAAGGAGGCATTCTTGCATTTCATTCTCTGATCTCATGATATGGTACGTGTTACGCTCTGCTCTTTTATTCCAGTGTGTTCCATTTGGCTTTTTTTTCTTTTTCTTTTTTTTCTTTTCTGTCAGTTTAGGTGTGCTTAATATCCAGGGTGGCTGCCCGCAGGGTTATACACGTGGGCCTGGTGCCCTATGATCACTATCATTGCAGCCGCTGTGTGGGCTGTGGAGGTGTGCTCGGGATGCTCTGTACTTCTGGTGGTCCTCGCATTGGGCTTTGCTTTAGCCCGTGCCTGGGCTGCTGGTCTGTTCACATGCTCTGCTTTAGGTTTAATTGCACCCATGGGCTGGTCTTTGTTAGGTACGCGCAAGGGCTGCTGGTGCACTCATACACTCCCCTGCTCTGCTTTGGCCTAATTTCACCCGCGTACACGAGCTGCTGAGGTGTGGGCTGCTGGCTGCAGGCGTGCCGGATGCTCGGTGTGCTTCTACCTCGCCTCTAGCAGCTATGGGCAATGGGCAGAAGTGGGGGTGGCTGCCTTACCACTAAATGTAACGGAGAGTTCCCCCTATGCCTGGGCTCAGATTCTCGGTCAGGCCCGTCGTCACTCCTTCGTTGCCAGTTGTTGAATCTCATTAGGAGACATCACAAGACAGATAAGTCAACCACGGTAGAGGCAGTCTTTCTTTATTCCAGTACCAGTGATGTACCACCAGTCCTTACCGCTGTCCTTCTCCCATGAGATCACGCCCAATCTTTGACCTCTTCTGCTTAGTGTCCTCGGGGTGCTAGCTCTCCCCGACTCCACACCTACCATTAACTCTTTAGTGGATGGACATTCTTGGAATATCTTCACTCCTCCCAGTAAAGTTCAAACTAATATTACTTCCCTAAGCTGTTTTAAATGCACCATTTTAACTGAAAGTTTCCAAAAACTTCTTTCATTTGGGAACCCATTAACTTCCAAAAATGTTTTTTTAGTTATGGTCAGTTATGATTAGTTAACTGGTCAAATGGGCTCTAAAATAAGAACTTGCTTTAGGGCGGTGCGACTGGTGCAGTCGCACATGGCGCTGAGCTGGGGGAGGGGGGAAAGTGTCTGCAGAGTTTCTTGTGCATCCAGCAGTTTTCAGCCAACATAAAAAAATTTCAATTAAAGTCATTGTTGTGGAGGGTGCTTATGTTGCATATGACTTTTCCCATATGTGATCCGTGCACGTATAAACTGTACCTATATATATTGGACCTGCACCTCCCTTCCTACCGTACGAGAAGCATCATTGCCTTTGTTTCTGCCTGCTCTTATCGTTGTATCTGGAGATGAATGTTCCTGTTGGAGGGAGATGGAGTTTTGTCTAATGGCAGTTTAGACTGATCCTAAAGTAGTGGAGAGGGTTAGTGTGCCTGCTGCAAAGGACGAATACCATGCAGATCACAGAACTGTATTTTTATGTGGATAGCTCAGTGTGTTACTGCTCTTGTCACATACGTCTTCTTGTTACTTTCAGTTCATAAGTTATAATTCTAAGATAGCTGAGTGACCTATGAACTGAGCCGCATGCAAACTGCATGGTAAAGGTGAGAACGTTATGTTCTTTCCCCAGTGTTTTATTCTCCTAAGGTTTCTAAAAAGGGGTTGGGTTTGGGTAAATATACGTTCATATTACTAAAGCCACCCGCAACCACTGTGGTGCATTTTAAATTTTGGGTTTGTGCTTCTCCAGACCAAACACTCTTAAAATATACTGCCTACTAGTATGGCTGACATGTGATTCCTACACCATATAATCCCCATTGACTAAAGTAAAATTTCCTATGCACTGATTTACAGAAGTGTAAAACCTGCAAATATTTTTAGGGTCATAGCGGAATATCGTCTTTCTTTTGACTCACAAGTAAACAGAACAGTATCCTCTTGTTTCAATCTGGTCAGAATATTTCAGAAAGTCCTTACTTATATTCCACAGTCTAAGCTCAAAACAGTTGCTGTGGCGCTGATTTTGTCTAGAATCGATTACTGTAAGGCCTTGTACCTTCTCCATCAAAAAATTGCAAACTGCACAAAATCCAGTAGAAAGGCTCATCTTAGACCTCGTCAGGCATCAGTCGGTGCCTGATGAATTGGTCAAGCTCCGCTGGTTGCCCATTAGCAAGCGAGTCACTTTTAATGCCTTTTAGATCGCACACAAGGCACGGCATAGTTCAGGACCTCGGGCTATTACAACCAAAATGTATTGTTCCCAACCAGTAAGACCTCTACTCTTCACCAAGAGCAAACTGGTGGTCATTCCTACATTTTGGAAGGCGATATGGGGAGGAAGATCCTTCTCTATAGCCACAGCTAAACTGTGGAATACCCTTCCTCATTATCTGAGGGCTATGGAAAATTATCTGGCCTTTAGAAAAGGCTGTGCAACTGAAGGGAAAGCATTGGACACCAGAGGTATAAATTAATTCTTATTAATTAACTTCCCACTCTTTTCCCCTACAAATCGCACCTAAAATATTACTTTAAAAAAAAAAAGTAATAATACAATTTACATAATTATTCAATTAAACAAAATTAATATTTATTAAGATTAATTGATAATTAATTATTATTAATTTACTTCCCACCCTGTACCCCTAAAATCCCCACAACTTGCTACGGCATTAAAAATGACAATTAACAATTAGATCCCATTTAAAAACAACAACAAATGTGTTAACTATATTAAAAAACATTAGCAACAATTATACAAACAATTTATATCATATACAATTAAAACATATACTTAAATACTTAGTCATAGTTAAAAAACAATATTTTTACAATAATATTTTTGTGGACGATATTAGCAGCATAGATATTTTTTACAAGGATATTACTTTCTTTACAAAATCCATATTCTTGTAAGCGATATCCCTGCATCACAATATTTGTGTATCATAATATTACAAACTCGATAATTGTGTTACTAGATATTTTTAACTCAATATTTTGTCCCAATCCCTACTCTTGCATAGTGCATAGGTGTTTATGAGGGGCTTTGACTGAGAGCTCTGTTGCTGAGGTTGCTGAAGACAAAGCAGTGTGTCTATCAGTTGGTTGGCCTCTCTCCAGAGCACACAGAGCATTGGTCATGTGTTCCAGTTACAAATGAAATTCTCTTGAAATGTGTGTAAAAGGGTACACTGACGTCCAAATATTTACAAGGCAAAGCCAAAAGGAAATAAATTGCTTAAATGTGAGTGAGTGAGGTATGTATTTGGAAGTGGCGGAAGGAGTGAGATGCGAGGAAGTGCATTTGGGGAAGAGTGAAAAGAGGGTGCTGAAGACAGAAAGAGGTGGTTGAAGATGTGCAGAGAAGAAGGGCATAGATATCTAACATAAAGTGCACATCACTGAAGGCCAAAACTCCTTCCAAAGGCCTCATTGCTATTTAACCCTTTGGTGGGTGCGGGGGGGCAGCGCGGTGGCGCTGTGCTCATGACGGAGCCACTCCGTCATGAGCCACGGTTGAGCTGTGCTCATGACGGAGCGGTTCCGTCATGACTCCGCCCAGTTGCGTTGTCCCCCCGCACAGGCGGGGAAACAGCGCCGCGTGGGCGGAGCGGCCGCCAACGGTCGTGGCATGACGGAACCGCTCCGTCATGAGCACACGGCAACCGTGGCTCATGACGGAGCGGTTCCGTCATGAGCGGGGAAGGGGTTAATTCACAGTCTCACAATTTCAAAATAGAAACATTTGCAATGACAATTAATTATTATAACAAGTCACTGTTATTACTCATTTATCTTAGACAGCTACAAACCATTGACAAAGCCAAATGTACTGACAGGTTTTAGGTGTATGTCAGTTGTTGTGTTATATATCTGGATGAAGTTACTTCTCGGAGACAAACCAAAATACTGATTGGGTGGCACACTATAGGAATCACAGAAATGTTCCCTTTTAGAGAGCCTCCACTTTTTTCATCTCATTTAAAGACCAGTCTGTACATATTTCTATATGACTGATTGCAGCCAGCAGCTGTAGGTGCTTCCCGAAGCCTGGTTAGAGCATTTTCTTCCAAAGTTGAGGGCGCATTAGGCAAGCAGACACTTTAAAGGGCTGAAGTTGTTGTGGTGTACAATTTGCTCATTACAGTAACTGTTGAACATATTAATGCAGTGAGATATGAGGCAGGTTTTTATTTAAAAAAAAAATGTTTTTGGTTTTATAAGCCAATACCAGAAAGCTAAAAATGCAATACATTATAGGAGAAGCAAGACTACACATATGAATGATGCACTTTAGAATAAAACAGACACATCATACTGATTAATTACATAAACATACAGAGATTAAAAGGAAGATAAAGCAGCACATTACAAATTAATTCATAGATCTTTTTGAGAATGACAATAATTCATTAATGCATAGATAAATATAATATACATATTAATATACATCTCATAAGAGACCCCTATTGCTGCTCCCAATTATGGCTCAATAAACCAGACCTGTGGCCTAGACCTAAAATGCACCGTGCTAAATTGAAAACCCTTGACGAAAACCTTTGCCACCCAATCCAGTTCAGTAATTAACAATGCTGATGATATATTTTGAGGATAGAAATCCGATCCAGATACATGAATTAGGAATTCGTTCAATCGGACATCTTGCCCCAGATATTTTCTCCTAATCAACGTTTTCTAGAACTCTTAAGGATATAGAGGCTAGACTCCAGGTTATAAATTGCCAAAAGTCTCGCTCTCCACATTTCATAGGACAGGCGCTCTATCTTCAGCCAGTCTGAGGCAATTCATAATCGGGCCACTGCAGTTGCCACTAAAACCAGATACCCTCCTTTCCTCAAAGTCCGATTAGTCTGTGTCTCATCGATCAGACCTAACAACATCATTAGGGTGTTTTTAATGTCTTTAATATTCCAAGACTATATGTTCCCACTGCTTTATAATCCTTGCTTTATCACTAAATTCATTTCCTTTAAAATGCACATTTGCCAACCTTTTTAAAAAAAATTCTTGGGAGGAGGACCACCCTCGACCCCACATTTGTCCATTAACCTCTTCAATGCCCGTGACGAGCTGGTCTCGTCATGGGCCGCGGTCGCGCTGTGCCCATGACGAGACCAGCTCGTCATAAACCCCGCCCGCTAATAC
Source organism: Triturus cristatus (assembly GCF_964204655.1). NCBI lineage: Eukaryota > Metazoa > Chordata > Amphibia > Caudata > Salamandridae > Triturus > Triturus cristatus. The sequence goes on along the minus strand of NC_140591.1, from coordinate 74,967,992 downwards.
AACGGCCGGCACAGGGCGGGGAAAGGGGCGGGCACTGAAGCGGTTAAGCATGCTCGTGTCGCTCGCTATATAAAAGTCAGACCCAACTTTTATGCCACACCTCTTTCAAATGTCACCAGCCACCACTATTTAAAACACTGTTACAAGTGGCACTCCTATGTAGCCCCGCAAACTACCAGGGGTATTTGCCACATTGACTGCTATATACACATGTTTTACATGTCACATACCCACTATAAAGAAATTTAAGGCATTTCATGCATGGGCACTGGCATGCCTTTGTTTTTGGTCTCCCTGCTTATCGAGATGAGGCATGGCAGATGAAGCACACTTCCCCAGATATTTGAAAACTGGAGTTAGAATAGTAAATAACTCTCACCTTGTGCATTAGGGCATATTGCGAGACCTCTACTCCCATTTTCAGGGTGAATTCAAGTATTCCCGGGAGGCACATAGACACAGGGGAACTTGCACAGTTCCCTTTTCTCTGACACCCAAAGGTGTCATACTCCAAGCTGCCACTGTGTTGTAATGGGTGTGAGTGGCGTATCAAATAGATTTCTCTATGCAAGGAGAACGTATTTGAAGTCTCTGTGGACCTAAACCTTGCATTACATTCCAGAATTACACGTCAATATGTAGCATATCATACATATGACCGGAGGGCGCGCATCTTCCATCAAGGGGTGTCTGTAGTCACCTCCACAGCACAGCGAGAGATTAGCCTTCCCATGCTCTGTGCTCTTATCACTATCAGCCAGTTCACAACATGGAGCCAGTCAAAGGACTTTAGCAGACAACACCATGGTGCTAAAGGGATTACTGTGGCCCTGGAGCAGCCTGCAGCACTGGGGTGTGGGTGGAGATTAGTGGGACGCCAGAGGCGGTGGGACCGTGGAAAATGGAGGAATCAGAGCTCAAAGCGCTTACTAGAGAATTCATCAGACTGGGCTTCGGACAATCAGCTCAAGGCAATGCAGCTCAAGATTAAATCCATCCTGTAATCAGTGCATGCGGGTGGCACATGGAGCTGCAGTGGCATATATTTGAATTTTCAAGTCTCTCCACTCAGGCCCAGGCTTGCAGGTAAAGGCAGATTGTATGTTTGATGCTGTCTGCCTCATACTGCATGAGCACTCCTATACTCGCGTTTCAAGACTTTATAGGTGTACAGATCCATGGGAACCATGATACAAAGAGGAAGCGTTCAAAAGCGAAGCTGCCAGGTAAGAGTAGGTAGTTCAGATATAGAGGTTTCGCACCCTAGTGTATGCCCCGTGGGGTGTCTGAGTGGGTGAAGGATGATGCTTGAGAGTGAGAAGGCATCTCATCACAGATATGTGATTGGCTACATGGCATCTTAAAACATCAAACATACACACACTCAAAAGCTAAAGAAGTTTAATACAAAGAGTAAAAGGACATTGTCTAGAAACTAAGAAGAACTAGAAACATGGAAAGTGGAGATTAAAAACTAAATATTAGTTCAAATATTTCCCGTAAAAATAAGATTTAAAATTCGGTAATGTTTACAAAAACAAAGTATAGCTGATACCTTTCAAAAGCTACTGAGAAGTGGTGTCAGTAGACTAGCGCAGGTGACATTGGAGGGAGTGAGCGGCTACTGGAAATATGGCTTATCTTCCAAGCTGGTTTACGCTCTATGCACATATGAGCAGTGCGTTGACAACGTTACATGGGCAGTCATCTTACATTGTACTGGATCATTAAACACAGTCTGGTCCAGTCTGCCAGTCCCAGCAGACAAGGCACCAGGTTCCAGGGTGCAAGTACTGGGATCCACTTCTGCTCGAAGACTAAACAATGGAAACACAGCAACTGGTGGCTTCAGGTGTGCATCAGGATGAGAGCCTGTCTTGGCTGGGTTGTAATGTAAGAACATTTATCATGGATTTGGTGTCATCAACCTTTCAATAAGGATGTTATCATTTAGCACAGGTAGATGGTGCGGACCACAAGGTCTTCTGTGTGACTTGTTCAGGTTCTTGGCAGATAGTGAATGACTGCTGTTGGTGGTGCTCTGCACTGGAAGATGATTGTATTTGTTGTCAGATTGGAGCTTGATGACTGCATGAGGATGAAGGTAGGCGGTAGTAGAAGTTTGCATGTATGTAGGGTGTTAGGTGTAGGGTGGTGAAGGGCACTTGGCAGACAATTAATGACTGTGCTCTGTACTGTAAGATGATTGTATTTGTTATTAGCTTCGAGCTTTATGACTGTATGAGGATGAAGGCAGGCGGTAGCAGATGTTTGCATGTATGTAGGGTGTTGGGTGTAGGGTGGTGAAGGGCACTTGGCAGACGATGAATGACTGCTGTTGGTGGTGCTCTGCACTGGAAGATGATTGTATTTGTTATTAGTTTTGAGCGTTATGACTCCATGAGGATGAAGGCAGGCAGTTGCAGAAGTTTGCATGTATGTAGGTTGTTGGGTGTAGGGTGGTGAAGGGCACTTGGCAGACGATGAATGACTGCTGTTGGTGGTGCTCTGCACTGGATGATAAATATATTTGTTTTCTGAGGGATACATCTGCCTGTGGGTTCCTCACCTTATGAATATCCCCTGCGCCAGCATTCCACGGAAATGTTTTCCCAGCTCTCCGCGCCGACGAGATCGTCTCAGCATCATGGCTCCGCACGTGGCCCCGCATGACGTCACCGGAGCCATAAGAAGACCACGTCAGCGTGATGACATCAGTTCCCTTTTTTCAGCGCTGTCGACGCTACCTTTTGTTTTTGGGACTCTCCTTACTTCGTCTTGATACTTTGTATTTTGTATTGTATCTTTTTCTTCTTTTGTCATGTCTGCTCCGAGGAAGTCAGGCTTTAAACCATGCAGAGAATGTGGTAAGCATATGTCAATTACTGACCCGCATGAGGATTGCCTCTGGTGTTTGTCTTCAGACCATAACGTCGAGGGATGCTCTTCGTGCAGGAAGATGAATCCAAAGGCATTAAAGGAGCGAGAAGCCAAACTTTCCATGGCCAAGGCAAGAAAAGAAAAAAGGGGTCGAAAAAGGTCAAAGTCCAGGTCTTCGATATCGCACGACTCCATGAGGAAGCATAAGAAGAAGAGGAGACATGCTTCTCGACGTCAGTCGTCGAAGCCGGTGGAGTCGAGGTCCCCTTGTCCTGCTCCTCAGCGTCGAGAGAAGGACTTTGTGTCCCCTTCTCCTTTTGAGTCTCCTCAGGTAACTCCTGCTCAATCTCCTTCTATAAGGGGACCCCAGAGCGGGCTACAACTCCGAGATCCTCACCGACGAATCCGGCTGATGATGAGGTTCCTTCGGCTCCGGCTGTTCCTCCTGTGACTCCAGCGGCGCCGACTCCAGCGATACATGGATCGGATCCGGAACCGGGTTCTTACCCTCAGTTTCTGATGCCAAGTTCTGATCCGCCGCATTTCCTTAATGCCATGTTCACCAGAGCATTGTACCCCTCTGGAGCACCTTCGGGTCCCATGGGTCCCTTGGCATATACTCTGGGTGTGCCTCATCAGCATCCACAGGCCTCCTTTATGACGTTCATGCCAGCGACGTCGTCCTGGTCTTTTCCGGCTCTGAGGAAGTCGACGCCGTATGGTCAGTCCCCGGCTCCATCCCGTGAAGCCCCTTCGATCTGTGCCGGCTATGGATCCACCTTCGACGCCGCTCCCGGACCCGTCGACGCCGCATGTGGTGCCGCCGACGCCGCAACCGAAGATGCGTTCAAGGAGAGAGGCGCAGAGGTTAGTGGAAGAGGAGCAGTACCAGGCTGAAGAGAGGGAGGAAAGAGAGGTGTATGATACAGAGCATGTGTTTGAGGACATGTGTGAGGCAAGTGGCCTTGACACCTCCCCTGAGTGGGGCTTTGTTTCTCAAAAGGCTTCCCCCTCTAAGGATGTTGCTCCATACCATACAGTTATTAGGAAGGCTGCGGAACTTTTGGACTCACAGCTTCCTGTAGCGGAGTATAAGCCTAATCTTCTCACTGAAGTTCTTCACTCTCCACCTTCGGTTGTTGAGCCGCTTTTACCATTTAATGATGCTCTGACTCAGCCAATTCTTGAGGTGTGACACTATCCTCTTTCAGCTCCTGCAGTTTCAAGAACAGTCTCAAGAAGGTATAGACCTGCTCCTGGGGATTCGGTTTTTCTTTCCTCTCACCCTCTCCCTGAAAGTCTGGTGGTGCAGGCTTCTTGCTCGAAGCAGTCATCAGGGGTGTTTTCGCAGGCTCCTGCAGATAGAGATTCTAAGACGTTGGAGCAATCTGCGAAGAAAGTCTTTTCTTTCGGCCAGTATGGCACTAAAATTTACCAACGCCACTTGTCTCTTGGGCAGGTACATTCATGCTTTAATGGTGTCTGCGAAACAGATTCTCCCTAAGTTGTCTGAGGAGGACAAGGGTAATCTAAATGAGGTGTTGGTGGATGCTCAAGCGGCTGCTCACCAGGTTTTCCAGTCTGGTCTGGATACAGCAGACTCTGCTGCTAGAATTATGGGCTTGTCTATTGCGACAAGGAGGCATGTATGGTTAAAATCTTCTGGATTCTCTCCTGATGTCCAGGCTGCTCTTATTGAGTTACCATTTGATGGTTCCAAGCTTTTTGGTGAAAAGGCAGACTCTGCCCTGCAGAGATTTAAGGACAGTAAGGCAACGGCAAGTACTTTGGGTCTGCAGACTCATTCAAGAGGCTATGGATATAAAAGATACCGTGGCTTTGGGAGATCTTCCTTTCGTGGGTTCAGACAGCCTCAGAAGCAGCAGAAACAGCAGCAGAACCCCTTGTATAAGAGCTACAGGGGTAAAGGCAGAGGTTGCCTTTGTGGAGCCGGATGTCATCCCTCTTCCTCCTCCTCCTCTACCTCCCCAGCCCCTCCTGGTAATGCAGGAAAGCAGCCCTAGATCTGCCATCCTGGATCATGTGGGTCCTGTAGGAGGTCGGCTTACCCATTTTCTACAGGATTGGAAGTTAATCACTTCAGATCTTTGCGTTTCAGATCTTGTAGAAAATGGGTACGCGCTTCCCTTCAGGGAATTCCCTCCTTCTTACCCTCCTTGCCAGGGGTTTTGCACGGAGGACCATTTGCTCCTCCTTCAGAAGGAGGTTCTTACCCTGTTACAAAAGGGTGCGATAGAGGTGGTTCCTGAGCAGGAAAGGGGTCAGGGGTGCTACTCCCGGTATTGATCCCCAAGAAGGATGGCAGGTTACTTCCTATCCTGGACCTCAGAATCTTGAATCTGTTTCTCAAGCAGGAGAGATTCAAGATGCTCATCCTAGCGCAGGTTCTTCAGGTGCTGCAACAGGAGGACTGGATGGTGTCCATCGATTTGCAGGATGCGTATTTCCATATCCCAATCCTGAAGTCGCACAGGAAGTAGCTCCATCGCAACACTACCAGTTTACGGTCCTTCCGTTTGGTCTTACTACCGCACCTCGAGTCTTCACCAAGGTGATGGAAGTGGTGGCTGCCAATCTCAGGAGGTCGGGGATTCCTGCTTTCCCCTACCTGGACGACTGGCTTCTGAAGGCGGGGTCGCCAGAGATGGTGCTTCGTCATCTGCAAGTTACAACCCAGCTGTTGTACAAATTGGGTTTTTCGATAAAATGTACCCAAGTCTCATCTGGTGCCCTCTCAGCGCAACCTGTTCATAGGGGCAGTATTGGATACCACTGTGTGTCGAGCATTCCCTCCTCCGCAAAGGAGTCTCGACATTCAGGAAATGATTCCCCTGTTTTTCAAGGGAGTGGTTGTTCCAGTTCTGAAGGTCCTTCGCCTGCTAGGTCTGTTTGCTTCCTGCATTCTGTTGGTTAACCATGCACGCTGGCACATGAGGGCACTCCAGTGGTGCCTACGCAGGCAGTGGTATCAACACAACGGAGATCTCAGGGAGTCAGTCAGGATCTCCAGAGAAACTGCAGAGGATCTGTCTTGGTGGAGCGTGGAGGGCAATCTGAATCAAGGAAAACCCTTTCATCTTCCTCCGTCGGTGACCACAGTAATAACGGATGCCTCTACCCTAGGGTGGGGTGCCCATCTGGGGGATCTGGAGATCAAGGGCCTTTGGTCTCCAGAGGAAAGATTGTCTCATATCAATCTTCTGGAAATGCGGTCTGTACGTTTGCCGCTCAAGGCCTTTCTCCCTTCCATTCGCGGTCAGTCGGTTCAAGTCCTGACGGACAGCACTGCAGCGATGTGGTATGTCAACAAGCAGGGAGGAGTAGGGTCGCACCGTCTCTGCAGAGAGGCCTTGCGGCTCTGGTCCTGGGCTCAGGACCATCGGATTTGCTTAATGGCAAATCATCTGGCCGGGGTGTTGAACGTGCGTGCCGACAGTCTCAGTGGGCATTTCTCCGTAGACCACAAAGGAAGGCTCCATCCAGAGGTAGTTCGACACATCTTCTGGACATGGCGGACTTCTCGGGTGGACCTGTTTGCCACTTTCGAGAAAGCACACTGCCCGTCATTCTGCAGTCTCCAGTTTCCGACGCAGGGAGCATTGGGGGACACGTTTCAGTTGAGTTGGAGCTCACAACTCCTTTACGCATTTCCTCTCATACCCTTGATTCCTCGGGTTCTGAGGAAGATTCGCCAAGACCGGGCCCAAGTTATATTGATCGCCAAGAAGGGTGTGGTACATGGACCTTCTTCACCTCTCGTCGCACCCTCTGCTCCGTCTCCCTCTCAGGGCAGACATCCTCTCTCAGATGGAGGGGCAGGTTCTACACCCCCACCTCCAGAGCCTGCACCTACATGCCTGGAGATTGAATGGGACAACCTGAATTCTTTTTCTCTCTCTCCTGACGTGGTGGATGTTATTTTATCGGCCAGGCGACACTCCACCAAATCTATCTACTTCTACAGGTGGTCGAAATTTGTAAGATGGTGTGGAGAGAAATCTATTGATCCTCTGAAGACGCATCTTTCTGATGTTCTTTGTTTTTCACTTCATTTGGCTCTGCAGGATTGTTCTGTAGCCACTGTTAAAGGATATTTGTCGGCTTTGTTGGCATTTCTCTGTTTGCCCGATCAGCCTTCTCTTGTTAAGTCTCCAATAGTCTTAAGGTTCATTAAGGGGCTTACTAACATGTTTCCGCCCGCTCCTTTTATTATGCCTCAGTGGGATTTAAATCTGGTGTTGACTTTTTTTAATGGGTTCTACTTTTGCACATATGCATAGTTGTCCTTTAAGACTACTGACATTTAAAACAGTCTTTCTAGTGGCTATCACTTCCGCTAGGAGGGTGAGTGAGCTCTAGGCTTTGAGTTCAAAGCCTCTTTTTCTGACCATACATGCGGAAAGGATGGTACTCAGGACCAGGGCTGCTTTTCTGCCTAAGGTGGTAACTCCCTTCCATCTAGGACAGTCCATTTTCCTACTTTCTTGCCTCCCCCTCACCCTTCCAAGGAGGAGGAGAGACTTCATCGTTTGGATCCAAAGAGGGCGATTAGCTTCTATTTGGATAGAACAAAAGACTTCCGGCAAGATGATCAGCTCTTTGTTGGATATGCTGGTCGTATGAAGGGCAAGGCAGTGCACAAGCGCACTTTATCCAGGTGGATCATCTTGTGCATCAAGATTTGCAACTCCCTGGCCGGTAAGGAGCCTCCTGTAGGCATTAGAGCTCATTCCACCAGGGCTATGTTGTCTACTTCTGCCTTGTCCAGGGGTGTTCCTGTGTTGGACATCTGTAAAGCCGCAACTTGGGCCTCCGGCCACACTTTCGCGAAGCATTACTGCTTGGATTCGGAAGTGAGGAGGGATGGTCATTTTGCGCGCTCTGTTTTGCAAGATTTTTTGGTATAGAAGGGTGGACACCTTCCTCCGGGAATGGGACTGCTGTGGGATTCTATTCATAAGGTGAGGAATCCACAGGCAGATGTATCCGTCAGAAGAACAAGTTACTTACCTTCGGTAACGCTTTTTCTGGTGGATACAGTATCTGCCTGTGGATTCCTCACTAACCCACCCACCTCCCCGCTGTCCACCCTTTTATACCTTAAAAGTTGAGGTATTGGTTATTTGATGTTTTTGTGTACTCAAGATTTATTACCTCTAGTTGTCCATGATTGACTTATTTGAAATGTGAGCTTATAGGAAATGTTGGCTTTTCTTTTTCACTTTACACTGTGTGTATTTGTGTGAATACTGTGTACTATGTATGCATTGTCTCTATGGTCGGTCTGCCCGTTTTGCCTTGGTGGCACGGAAAAAATGGGTGGAACTGACGTCATCACACCGACGTGTTCTTCTTATGGCTCCGGTGACGTCATGCGGAGCCGCATGTGGAGCCATGACGCTGTGGCGACCTCGTCAGCGCGGGGAGATAGGAAAAAATTTCCGTGGAATGCTGGCGCAGGGGATATTCATAAGGTGAGGAATCCACAGGCAGATACTGTATCCACCAGAAAAAGCATTACCGATGGTAAGTAACTTGTTCGTTAGCTTCAAGCTTTACGACTGCATGAGGATGAAGGCAGGCAGTAGCGGCAGTTTGCATGTAAGTAGGGTGTTAGGTCTATGGTTGTGAAAGGCACTTGGCAGACAATGATTGACTTCTGTTGTTGATGTTCTGCACTAGAAGATGAATGTGTTTGTTGCTAGCTTCTAGCTGTATGACTGCATGAGGATGAAGGCAGGCGGTAGAAGAATCCAGCTTCAGAAAAGGTTGCAGTACAGAAATCTCTATGCTAAACATTGTTGATGACATTCAAGGTTCCCTCGACAATGGTGAAACCTGCCTTCTTCTACTCCTTGACCTCTCTGCAGCCTTTGATACTGTTAACCATTCTTCCTTACTGAATTCTCTTAAAGCTCGCTTCCGCCTTAATGGTCAGATCCTCAAATGGTTTGCTTCTTTCCTTCAACATAGAACGCAACAAATCAAAATCAAAGACTGCCTCTCCAACCCACACCTGTCTCACTGGGCGTCCCCAGGACTCTATTCTCTCCCCCTCCCTCTTTAACCTCTTTATGGAACACCTTACCCTCCTTTTGAAAAAAGCTGGAATCAACTACCACCTTTATTCCAATGATACCCAACTCTACTACAAGATTAGATCGCACTCTGACATACTTTATCTCAACAACACTCTGAGTAAGATCCAAGCCTGGTTCTTCTCTAACCATCTCAAACTGAACCCTAAAAAACTGAAACTATTCTCTTTTCTCCAAAAAACAACCGACTCCCCATCCAAAGCTGAATCACGGACCTTAATGCCCTCAATTGTCCGCTCTCCTTATCCAATTCGGCAAAATCAATTGGATTCACTCTTGATAAAAACCTTACTCTCAATGACCATATAAAAAACTCTTCACCCTCTCCCTTTTCACCCTCCGACACCTCAAGAAAATAAAACCCTTCATTCCATCAGATGACTTCAAATGGGTTGTCCAATCTCTAGTTCTCTCCAAACTCAACTGTGGCAACGCTATCCTCACTGGAACCCCTAAAGTACACTTAGCCCCCCTTAGAGCTGTGCTCCACTTGGTGGCTAGGCACATCAATGACTGTAAAAGATTTGACCACATCTATCCTACCTTCAAAGCCCTCAGCTGGCTTCCCATTGAAGGAAGATGCCTCTACAAGACTGCTTGCATTACGCACAAAGCTCTTTACCAGCAAACCCCTTCATATCTTACAAACAAACCCAACAAAGCTGGGTGCTCCCTACCAATGCTCTCCTCCTTGTCCCCCCTATGTTTAAAAAGAAATCCACCCAATCTCGCTCCTTCTCCGGGAACGCCCCAAACATCTGAAACTCACTTTCTAAGGACTTGAGCTGTAACCCTTCCTACTTCAGCTTTAAAAAAGATCTTAAATCCCACCTCCTCAACAAATACTTCGCTCCTTAAACCCTTCTCTAAACCTACTCTCTACCTCCCCTCCACTGATGATCCTTCGAGTCCCCCCTTGCTCTCCCATCTCTCCCCACATCGCACATCTACTCTCTTAACTTCGACCTGCTCCCCATTTTACTCCCTCCCCACGTTCTCTTTCCATTCCCCCGTCACTTCCTTTGATCTCTTCTCCACCGTTTCTCTCTCCTACTCCTTAAACTTGTTTTCCTCCCCTTATACTCCTAAACTGCTCATTTCACGTTACTCTGCCCAGTCTTTTAGCCCCCCCCCACTTTACTCAACTGCTTGAGCTCTACCTGCATATTTTATTACCTTTGTAAAATTGCCTCACCTTATTCCCTCCTCTCATGTAAATTGCTCTTCCCCATCCCTCTTTATTTATAATTTGAATTTCTGTTTTAATTGATTGTCCATGTCCTACCTTTTCCCCTCCTCTCAAGTAAATGTCTTTCTCCCCATCCCTGTTTTTTATTTCTAACTCAAGTGTGGTGTTGTAATTGACTGTTTATGCTTTACCCTGATCAAATGTTTTATATTTCCTGTACTTCGTTCTGCTCCTGTTAAGCGCTCTGATACCCATGGGTCTAGCCAGCGCTATATAAAACCTATTAAATAAAAAATAAAAAAATTAATAAATAAAAGAAGAAGTTTCCATGTCTGTAAGGTGTTGGGTCTGGGTGGTGGAAAGTTAAGGAGTTTCACTGACCAGTGAGACAGATGTTTAGGTTTGTATCAAATTGGGAACACATAGTACCTTATGCAGCAGAGTTGGCAGTGACAGAATCTAAGTGTCTTAATCATTCATGGGTAAGTATACATCAAAAAGGTGCACAGATATGGTGTAAAGAATAGTAAACTATACTTACCTGTCTATACTTACTTCACAATATGGTAGCAGTCCACGTTCCGGATACTATATTGCAGCAAGATGATTTGTAAAACTTGATATTGTGATAGAACACCCCTTCAAAGAGAACGTTTTCTAGACAAACCACTACAGAGAAACTTTAACACAATGTTGCTGTTAACATTCGAAGGACTACTAAAACAAACTCAATTGCAAGGGAAACATATTTTTCTCGCCCTTTCCTAAATTTACCCTAATCCAAATCCCTCACCCTACACAAAACCCTAACACTAGCTGCCAGCCTTACTCTAACCCCAACTCTGGTCCTACACCAAACACTAAACATCACCCGAACATTGATGACCTCATTAAAGGTCTGGCGGTCCACAGACTGCAAGACTCGCGAGGGGGCGGCAGTGGCAGTCTTGCAACCAACCTATTATGACCAGGGTGGTCGGGCCACTCTGGGACCACCACAACCGCCAGGTATCAAAGATCCCTGTCAGTGGCGTTGCGGTCTTGAGGCCGCAATATGCTTAGCAGGACCGCCACCCTCCCAACAAGCATATTACAAGTTTCCTCTGCACCACTGTTTCATGTCCTCTGGGCGTAGGGATGCATGTGCCTCCCTGTGTGCATACACCCCAGTATCTGCACGGCATGGACTGCAGCAGTCCATGCCGTGCAGGTACTGATTTTGACTTTACCATTGCGGTGCCTATTTCATAGGCACCAATATGGAAACGCCAAGGAACCACCCGCCAGACATGAGAAAACTCCGAATCTGGTGGGCGGTTCAATTACGAGTTTGGCGGTGCAGGGCAGTCCCGCTCCTGTACCGCCAAACTCGTAATGAGGCCCTAAGTGTTACAAACCGAACCCTTCCAATCATAACACTAAACTTGGCCCTTACTCTGCACCTTAGCCAACCCATCAGCAGCAACGTTAACTTTATTTTTTAACTAATTCCAAATATCTTATTTTTAAATGTTTGTTCATGTTACCAATGTAGGTTTATTATTCCTTGTAAGAACTTTCCTCGTTAGTGAATGTATGAAGAAATGATCCTCTTAAAGAATGGTACGACTCATGTATACTTACATAGAGTTTCTTATTTCCTAGTTACGCTGCAGATGTTGTACAAGCTCAAGACCTCGAAGGTGTTTGAAAAGCTGAAGCCGGGCGATGGAAAGCAGACTGCGGAGATTGTGGAAGAGGATCCTTTTGCGATCCAGATGATTTCCTGGTGCCCGGAGAGCAGGATATTCTGTGTTGCTGGAGTCTCAGCCTACGTCATCATCTACAGGTTCAGCCGGCAGGAAGTCACGACGGAAATAGTGGTGGGTGTTCAAACAATGTTGCATTCTCTGCCTGCTCAATGAGGGCTTACTGTGGGAGAGGAAACGAACTACAGATCTGTGTTGGTTTTAAAGCCGCCACAGAGCGGATGCTGATTCCCCACATGCCCCGAGCACCTTGGGTTGTAGCCAGACATATCTTTATCCATCGAAAGCAGCATAGGATTTTAACACCTGGAAAGAGAGCAGAGGGTGCTTAGCAGGATCATTCCACTTAAACATACCTGGCAAATTATCTGTACAGCTGTGGGTTGAAACAGATGTTACTTGATGTTCTCTAATCCCTCAGTGGTTTGAGTGATTTGCTTTAGCTCATCCTCTCCAGAGAACCTATAAATGGAAGAGCTGAAAGGGCTGTCATCTAAGCTCTTCAGAAGCTGAGGCGGGCAGAAACGTTCTCATATCCGGGTGCGCGAGTTGTTACATCAAGTCATTTTGATCCTATTGATTTACTTATGTAAAACAAGAAAATTCAATCTGCAGGCCGGTTCAGAAATGAGCAGCCATGATCTTCTTCTGGACACATGCTTTGCATATTCGAATGGGCTCATTGATGCAACAGCTGTCAGCCGCTGAGTCCCCCAGGTAAGGTAAGGCATGAAGCTACAACTTGACCACACAAAAATATCTGACCAATGGAGTCCGCTGCAGGACATAACATTTGGGTGGGCGTTGAGATGTGTTTCTTGGTTTGGCCTGCTGTGCTACTATTTGATCCTGTGCTGCTTGAAAGCACTCACAAACTGCTGGCATTCCAGTGTGGCATGAGTGGGGTCTCACATATCTCTAGAAATGCATCTGATCAAACTTAGGCAAATTAAAGACCAGGAAGTGATTCTACAATGACTATCAACAATAGTTGACTGCTATAAAAATCACATCAATATTTAATTTTAAATGAAGCCCTATCTCTCCTTTGCAGCCAAATTGTTTGTAACGGGGGCGCAACACAGGCCCCGGCATCCCTCGCAGAGCGGGAGCCCCAAGCTGCAGGGGGCCCCCTCAGCACAGTATTCTCAGGCCTGAGCGCTCCGTATTAAATCCGGAGCAGGGGCCCCTCCGCGTACACTGCCAAGAAGCCATGTGTGAAATCTAAACTCAGTCATGGCTTTTAGCCAACACCTCTTTGCATTCTGGAGTGTGTGTGTGTTTGCTTTTCATTTGCAAGTGTGGGCTTCAAAACTCATGTATGAAAAGTGGCATTGGGTAAAAAGCCCGCACTGACTGAAGGTGTTACTCAGGAAATGTACCCAGTACTTATGTAAAGCGCTTCGAGTTTGCGCCATTTAAAAAAACTGCAAAAAACATAAGGGTTAAAAAACCTATTAACATCACTTCACGTTCTCTTGTGTCTGCTTACCAATGACACAAGGCACAGAAACACACTCTTACCCTTTGCTTGTTAAAGGTAACGTACTGTTGACAATCATGCCTTTCAAATTCTTGCACGCATTCCTTGCCCCTAATTAAACAAGGAGACGCCTGACAGGGCCTTCTTGACGCTCTGCGTCTTTGAATGTACACACGGAATACGCGGGAGGAAACTAGCGTCCGGCATGAATCTCGGGCATATGCACTCATCCACCTTGAAGGAGGCACTCCGAGATTGCATCCGGAGGGAGTGTGATTGTAAGCACCGAAGACAGCTCGGCATGCTAATGCACCGAACATCAATTACAGCGGAGACAACGTGTGTCATCCAAAATTCACAGGTACAACCCCCAGGCAGAAACTTTGCATTTCTTTATCTTTTCAAGTTAATAAAGTTGTCACTCTGACACTTTATTGTGATATTGGCTGCTGAAGAAGGGGGGCGTAAAATTATGCGGCACGGTCAGACTGGAATCTGATGATACCTTTTTAGGTCGAGGACCGTCCGGTCTGCCGAAGGCAGAACCGGAAGTCGGAGATTTAATGTTTTGGAGAAGAGGGGCTTGAACCCGCCCCTCTTCTCCCCTGTTCTCCATTGGCTGGCCTCTTGAATGCTGGCCAGCCATTGGAGAAGAGGCTTTGTCACTCCGATCAGGCCCCGTCCTTTTCGGATTCGGGGGTGTGTTTTTTTCAACTTTTCTAATTATCTCCTTCAGCCAATGGCAAGAGGAGAGAAAAGCAAAACACGCCCCCGAATCCGAAACCGCCGCTGTGTTTCTCAGAGGCATTTCTGCTTCGCCTCGGAGAAAGGCGGCGGTGGAGAAAGGTGGTGGTGTTCATGGCTTAGCTTTGGATCACAGAAAGTGACCCTGGTTAATGCAGTGGTTTTCGTGCCCTTACTCTCCTGTGCCGGTGAAACATTAGCAGATGCTGCAGCAAGGACACGCTGATTCCGGCCGCGCTGCGGAGCCATAATCTTCCCCAGGTTGAGGCAGGCGCTGCGATCTAGGTGAGCCGAGAGTGTAGACGTTACGAGGGCCGTGGTCGCAATTCAAATTCCACCGCGATAGTGCCCTTAGGTTTCTCTCACATCCCTCCCAGGACCTCAGGGCAGGAGCTGCAGCCCTGGACAGAGTGAAGGAGCACCTAGGCAGCGAGGACAGTACGCCGGGCAGGACCGTAGGACAGAGAGAAGGGGGACACAAGCAGAGATCTCTCCGAGAGCAGGACTGTGAACGAAACAACTTCTGGCCGGGACAGGGTGAAGGGGCAAAGGGGCGCAAGGCAGTGCTTCCGGGCAGGAGTGCAGGGCTGAGGCTGCTGCCCCAGAAGGTGGGGCAGAGAGGGCAGTCCAGGCAGGACTGCAGGCTTGAGGCTGCTGCCCCAGATGGCCGGGCAGGGAGGGCAGTGCTCCGGGGCAGGAGTGCAGGGCTGAGGCTGCTGCCCCAGACGGCCGGGATAGGGAGGGCAGTGCTCCGGGGCAGGAGTGCAGGGCGGATGCTGTTGCCCAAGACGGCCGGGCAGTGAGACCGGGCAGTGGCTCCCACGGAGACAGAGATGGGCCGGGTGAGTCTCGGCTCCCCCGCTCGGTTCTGCACCTGGTACTCGCTTCTGCTGCTGCTCTTCGTACCTCCTGGGCACCCCGGAACCGTGACAACCCCGGGACCAGGTAAGAACCAACTGTATCCGGGGGGCACTGCTGGGCTGGGGTTGGGGTCTTCTCCGTTAGGGGTCACATACCCACCTGACACCCACAGGGGGTGGTCCTGTTACAATGAATATGAGGGATTCATTCCACACCGGATGCATTACTTTTAGTATAGCGCTGCTAAGCGCTCACTCCAAACTGAACCAGGCGCTACCGGTGTTTGAGAGAGAAGGAAAGGATTCAGGGCGGTATCGTGATATTGTCAAGGTCACACAGTGATGGCAGGTAGAGAAGCCAGGATTACAGTGCCATGTTTGCGGTTTTTTGAACACTGGTGTAGCTGTTAACCAACAAGCGCTGCGAGACCGCTCCTGCGCTAGAAGTGTGCTTTACTACACATGGCGTCTCATACATGAGTTACTAGCTACTGTTCCAAACGTGACCTCCGCGCACTGAAGTGGGCAGTGGGAAACTGCCCACATATTGACTAAAGAAGTAACCGGGCAGGACCCTGGGCAGGGCAGAGCTGCAGAAACTCTCGGGGTGTCAGGAGGGGCAGGTGACAGCCACCGCCCTTGGTACCTTCCCCTGTTGGATGCAAGTTTTTCATGTAGCGCTTTGGATTGACATTTCTTCTAGCCCTTCCTCTAAGCGCTACTGGTTGGCAGAGATGACACTTCGGCATAGAAAAATGAAACAGTTTGCCAAATTGTATTGCAATAAAACATAGCAAATAGCAACAGCCCACAGAAGTGCACATGGGTATCGAGTTCAGATGAAGGAACAAAAGAAAAAACTCATGCGCAAGTGCCTGGCGCAGCTCGCTCTTCAAATCTCATTTACCGCTGACATTTGAATCGACTGACTAAGCAACAAGCATTTACAATGCAATGGTCTCGGCATTGGTAAAGTTAGAGCTATTGGCATTGCTCATGACATTATTTTTGTTTATGTTTTTGTTTTTAAAACATTTAAAGAAACGGCATTGTTATTTACAATGTCAATAGCTTAATCACTCTCAAATGCGAGACCTATTGCATTTGCACCCACACACAGAGCCACCTACACAAACACTGATTAAGCTATTGACATTGTAAATAACAATGCCGTTTCTCTACATGTTTTAAAAACAAAAAAAACCAAAAATAATGTCATGAGCAATGCCAATAGCTCTAACTTTAACAATGCCGAGACCGTTGCATTGTAAATGCTTGTTTCTACTAGGCTTTGCATAGGTTCTGACACACCTAGCCTTTTAGTTAATAGCTTGCTGCATTTGACTTTCACTTTTTACACAGTAAATATGCCCTAAAAAATCTCACCATGCAAAGCGTTGTTGGCTACAAACTGAGCACTGTCTGAAGATGTCACGTATGACACAGGGCACTTCTAAACAATGGGGCATATTACCAAGCCCGCATCGCCACCACAAAGTCACTTTTTGTGACGTTGTGATGGCGATCGGGTCAGTGTCCTATTACCAAGGCAGCGTTAAACCACATAACGTGGCTAAAAGCTAAAATTAGCATTAAAGGGGCATGCAGTGGGTGTTGTGGTGAGCGTTCCACCACAACACCCATTCACTTCGACGCTGCCACCTATTATCAGGAGAGGCGATAATAGGTGGCAGCGCCGAACTTAAGACAGGAAAATCCTGGTCTTAAGGTGGCGAAACGAGGAGAAATGTTTCATTTCTCCTCGTTTTTTGCTTTTTTCATGTGTGCTGCCTTGTGCTGCACACATGGAAAAAGCAAAATGCCAAGGTTTGTTTATGTACAGGAAGGTGTCCCTTCCTGTACATAAACAAACCTTTCTTTAAAATGCCATTTTGTAACGTACATGTGTGCTGCATGAAGCAGCACACATGTACGTTACAAAATGGCATTTTAGGTTTGTTTATGTACAGGAAGGGACACCTTCCTGTGCATAAACAAACCTTCCTGCTCGCAGACACCCTTGCACTCTGGTGCAAGGGTGCCTGCGTTGGCGTTGTCGTGAGACTTAGCACCATTGCAGGGGGAAACGCCAGGCTGCACCATATCCTTGGAAATATGGTGCAGCCTGGCGCTTGCAAAGTGGCGATGAGAGGCGTTAAGCCAAGGAGGCTAGCGCCTCTCACCGCCACTTCCTTGATAATATCCCCCTAAATTTTTAGAGGGACCCATCGAATGAACAAATTATGAGTGTCTTGCTTATGTGGAATGCTCTGCCCCTGGGGATTGATTAAAAGAAGCTGCTGAGCTGACTGGGCAAGAACTTTCAGGCAGATGATTGCATACAGCTCTGGTCACTTATTGGGCGTGACACACTCAGGGGCAGATTTACAATTCCTGGCGCATCCCTGCAAATCAGCAGGAATGCGCCAGGAAACTTGCGACACGAATTACAATCCTTGCGCCACCACAGATGCGCCGCATCATACAAAAACCCCACACAAACATCCTCTGACAGAGGATATTTTACAAGGTGGATACAGAGGGAATAACAACAAAGGAAGAGGCCGAGGTAACAACAATACTCGCGCCTCTCCCTCTAATAAGCAGTGACTTCCCTCCACTCCCGCCAGACCATTCCACTCCGGTCTCCGGAGGGAGACTCTCACAGTTCCTACCTGTCTGGCAATCCATCACCATAGACAAGTGGGTAAGACAAATTATCCAGTATGGTTACTGCCTGGAACTGACAGCAACTCCACCCAAGCTGCGCCCAATGTCCACGGAACTTCTGACGCTCCTCAAACAGGAAGTTCTTTCACTGCTTCAGAAACACGCAATAGAACCAGTCCCCATAAAACATCAAGGAACAAGAGTTTACTCCCTATATTTCCTAATCCCCAAAAAGAACAGCACCCTTATGCCAATATTGGACCTTAGACCTCTCAATCTCTATATACAGTCAGATCATTTTCACATGATCACTCTTCAACAAGTCCTTCCTCTGCTTCAGCAAGGCGACTTCCTTGCCACACTAGATCTCAAGGACGACTACTTTCATATTCCCATACACCCTGCTCACAGAAAATACCTAAGGTTCACTCTGGACGGCCAACACTATCAGTTCACGGTCCTTCCATTTGGAGTGACAACAGCACCCAGGGTGTTCACAAAGTGCCTTGCTGTAGTAGCAGCACACTTGCGAAGAAGACAAATCCATGTATTTCCATACCTCGACGACTGGCTCATAAAAGCCAAGACATACAACCAGTGTGTTCACCACACTTATCAATCCATTCAGCTGCTACACAACTTGGGGTTCACAGTAAACTACACCAAATCACATCTTCAACCATCCTACATACATCAGTAATTTGGAGCCACAATAGACACTTCCAAAGCTCTAGCATACCCCAATCCAGCAAGGAAGACCAGTATGCAAACCCTCATCTCCAAGTTTCAGCCCCAACACTCTCTCCCAGCACGAGTGTTTATGCAACTCATAGGAATGATGGCCTCTTGCATTTTCATTGTACCTCACGCAAGACTTCAGATGGTCCCTTTAGAGGAATGCTTAGCACGTCAGTGGAACCAGGCTCAAGGTCAACTTACAGATCTGGTGTTGGTGGACAGCTGCTCACATCGCTCTGGCAGGATGGACTACTCAACAAAGACTGTTCCACATCAATTACCTACAATTACTGGCAATTTTTCTATCATTAAAGTCGTTCTAAACACATCTCCTCAACAAAGCTGTCCTAGTTCGCACAGACAATATGACAGCAATGTATTACATACAGAAACAAGGAGGAACACACTCTCTGCAGCTGTCTCATCTAGCGCAAAGTATATGGAGCTGGGCCATTCCACAAAACATATATCTTCTATCAGAACATCTTCCAGGGGTGAACAATCAGATGGCGGATCTGTTAAGTCGTCAGACTCAACAGATACAAAAATATGAACTTCATCCGCAAGTTCTTCAACCCTTCTTTCAGATGTGGGGCCAACCACACATAGATCTATTCACCACTCATGCAAACGCAAAATGCCCAACCTCCGCCGCCAGGTTCCCACACCCGTTGTCCAAGGGCAATGCGATATGGATGAACTGGTCAGGCAGATTTGCGTACGCTTTTCTGCCACTCCCGCTAATTCCACTAGTAGTACGCAAGCTCAAACAACAGTCTCTCAAAATGATCCTAGTTGCTCCAAAATGGGCACGGCAACCATGGTTCACAACACTACTCAAACTCTCAGTAGTTCCACACCAAAAATGACGTCTCTCCCCAAAGCTGCTAATGCCGAACCATGGAGAGATAAGGCACCCAGAATCAGCACCACTGAATCTAGTGATCTGGCTCGTGAAATCCTAGAGTTCGGTTACCACAACCTCCCACTGGACTGTATGAACATTATTAAAGAAGCCAGACGCCCCACTACGAGAGCTTGCTATGCAGCTAAATGGAAGAGATTTGTCATTTACTGCAATAATAACAAAATTGACCCATTGAATGGTTCAATCCAAAACATTATCTGCTATTTGCTACACCTACAAAGATGCAATTTGGCATACTCGTTGATAAGATTACATCTAGCTGCCCTTGCCGCCTACCTACAAAACAGACAACATTTGTCATTGTTTAGAGTGCCTGCTATCAAATCCTTTATGGAAGGCCTTAAAAGGATAATTCCACCCAGACTGCCACCCTCTCCAGTGTGGAACTTAAACATTGTTCTTACTAGACTAATGGGTCCCCCATTTGAGCCTTTTCAAAAATGCGAATTACAATTTCTTACATGGAAAGTAGCCTTCCTTATCGTAATCACCTCTCTCAGGAGAGTAAGTGAGATCCAGGCTTTAACCATACAAGAACCATTCTTACAAATACATCGTAACAAGGTGGTTCTTAGGACAAACCCAAAATTCCTTCCCAAGGTAATCTCTGCTTTCCACCTTAATCAATCAGTAGAGTTGCCAGTATTTTTCCAAAATCCTGATTCTGTAGTGGAAAGGGCTCTTCACACGCTCGACGTCAAAAGAGCTTTACTTTACTACATAGACAGGACTAAAAACTTTAGGAAAACAAAGCAAGTGTTTGTAGCTTTCTCTCCACCTCTTAAAGGCATCCCAATTTCCAAAGCCGGAATTGCCAGGTGGATAGTAAAATGTATTCAAATATGCTATCAGAAAGCAAAACGTACATTAACAGTTCCCCCTAGAGTCGATCAACATGCAAACTAGGGGCTTCCATGGCATTCTTAGGGAACATTCCCCTGGAAGACATTTGTCTTCTCCTTTGGGCAGTGTTTGGAATGGTTTAAAGATTTCTCAATTAACTACTACTGGGATTGCCTCTTTGGAAATGCCATTTTTTAGCATGGTTGTTTGAGGAGCATTGTGTAAGAATGCAGCCAGAGTCCCATTCATAGAATAGTTCCAAGTTCACTCGCATGTTCCGCTAAACACTGTCCGTGCAGGTAAAGAAAGGTTGTCAAGAGGGGCGTACATCATTTTCTGGTTTAAAACGTCTGAGTTATTGTATGGGGTCAGGTGGGATTTCCTGTGGTGGTAAGGTAGTGTTTCATGTCTGCAGCATGGGTTATGTCAGTCCATTTGTGGAGAAGAATAGAACAGAAGGGCAGCACCAGTCACCTTGGTAATGATGTCAAACATCAGAAAAGTCTGTTGTTGCAAACTAGTTTGTGTGGCAGTTCTAGCGATGGGGACATTTATCATAGATTGTGGGCCATGAAGCATGTTGCTGTGGGGGTGATCTTTATTTTGGTCTTTGGAAGTATCCCGTAAAATGTACATGTCCCTGACTTTAGGGGTGAATGGCCCATGTCTATTGGCTGTGTTGTTACATTCTTGATGAGTCTCTGAGTGAGTGCACAGATTATGTAGAAGGTATATATTTTGTAAATCATTCTTCAGCCATGGGAGCTGAGAGGTCACTGTTGTCCCATGCGTTAATGACATTTGGGGCCAGATTTATCAAAATTTCATGCGACGCAGCAAGACAACTGGCTGTGCTATGTGGAAGGAAAGGGCAAGAATGCGCCATATCCAGCAATATATGACACATTCCTGCTCTGTACTTGCGCTGGCGCACAATTTGTTGCCTAGCGCTAACATAGGCACCCTTCTGCCAAGGTGCAAGGATGCCTGCGTTGCAAGCAAGAATGTTTTTGTACAGGAAGAGACACCTTTCTGCACAAAAACACTTGTTAGAGGCTCTTTTCTCTCTCTAAGTATGCAGCTCCCCTGGAAAGACATAGCATTTCGACACATTCCAAGGTTTGCTAGCCTTGTTGAATCTGGGAATGCCCCAGAATTCATGGGAACACCCAGGTTTCACACATGGAACGCCTTCCCAGGGCAGGGTAACACAAGGCAGCGACTTGCACTGCCTTGATGTACTGCAGGTTCCCCAAGCCACACAGGTCTACCCTGCTTTTCCTGGATGTTTTGATGAGTGTGATTTTGCCATTCTCTGTTGTTCCTTGTAGTTCCTTTTCTAGCTTGTGTTTTCCATTCATAGGTGAAGTTGGGTTAGGTTGAAGAACATCTGGTTTCTATTACAGTCTTTTCAAACTTGAACCATAATTTGTGGCATGTTCAGTGCTGGATGGGACCGTGATGGAAGCTGAACTACCTTAGCCTCGCACTGCACCTTGACAAGCAGGTTTCTTGTAGCCTAGTCCCGAGGGGTCAATGTGCAATGCATCAACACTTTTGTGTATGTTGTGTTCCTTACTTTAGTACCTTATCCACATTTTATATTGTTCAGCACTTCTTTGGTAGTTTGAGGTGTTGTACGTAGTTCAGTGTCTTGCCTCTGGTCTGGCTTGTTGGGTTCTGTAAGGTTTCTGAGGGCGGTGTTGGCTAGGTGCTAGTTGAACAGGATGCAGTCGGTATCCGTGAACTGTTCTGGGGCCTCAGCTTATTTCTTAAATGTTCGTATCATGATGAAAATGACTGTAAACGAGGAGCTGTGAAATCAGCAACTGCATCCATCCTCAGTTATTGTTGAGGTATAAATCCAGGAAATGGCTGGGGGGTCCTCGGCATCTACCTGTGACTCATTGGGGTCCCTAGAGGTCAAAATCCTAAGAACCACTTGAGTACAGGACACATTTATGGTTGCAGTAACTCAGTTGCAACTTACAATGCTTTTCTTGGATGAGGAGGCTCTTGCCACGTGGAGACAGGATGATGGACTTGACAATATTTAACAATAACAAAAAAAGAAATATTTAAGAATTTGAGCATTGACGCAAAGGGCTAATGGGTGTTTCATGCAGGCCCTCTGAATGTTTATATACTCCACAGAAAATACATTTCTAGTGAAGATAGGCACCAGGAGGATCATCTTCTGTTATACCGCTTTTCCTCCCTCCATTCTTAAAATTTTAGATCTCTCCTCAGTGTTCCTTTCACATTTATGTGGCTGAAAGGCCTTCAACTTCTATCCAAGAGATTAGTTCAAAGAAGACTAGATTCTTTCTCCACTAATGTCCTAAGGTCATGGATTATTTGTATAGTTTTGAGAAGGTCATAGTTTTTTCCTTCTGGCCTCGATATCCTTCTCTTTCAGATGCATTCTTTGCTTAGCATTTTTATGCAAGACTGGCAGTAACATGTTTTCCAAGAGAGCTTATGTTGCTACGCTCTTAGTATACTTATTTCCTTCTGTCACATTAACAGCTATTGCAGAGTACTTCAACACCAAATAATTTCCACTTGTTCGCATATAAGCTGGAAATTAAAAATTACCGAACAACAAAAACCATCTTGATTAAATGCTTAAATATTTCCAAGTGATAATAGTGACTTAATTACATGTTGATTGTTAGAATGGCTAAAATGCATGAATATACCCAATTCTGCAATTTACATATTCGATATTAACAATATCCATATAATTTCCATGAAGATGGGGAAGAGAAATACAGAAAAATATGATATGAATGAGTGTCCCAGTTTTGTTCCCTCAAAAAGAGTAATGCCACTCTTCAGAGCTCAAATGGCAAATCATACTGGTCACCAACAAACTCATATATGGGTACCATGCCACTGACTCCAAGTGCAAACACTTGGAGAAACAAAATATTCCCTTCAGATGATATTGCCACTTGTGCTCCTCAAAGTATTCGTGTCCGTTTCCATTTATTGATTTGTAAACTAAGCAAAGACATTTAAAAGAAGGTTTTTTGGTATTGTAAATATACAAATTGCAGGAGTAAATTGAGACTTAATTTGACAGCCATATTCTGACTCCTCTGCCATTTTACAATCCCTCCAAAGACTGTTTAATCCAGTGTGTGTGGAGATGTACTGTAAAGCGGAATGGTACTGTAAACGGTACTGGGGCATTGATGATGCGAATGGAATGGGGGTTAGCAGTGTTCTGAGGAAAAGCTATCTCTGTGGCTTATGCTGGAGGCTACTGTCATGTGAAGAAGCCCTGGGAATAAAGAGAGCTGAAGACGGTAATATTGTGTACGTTGTTACCACAGATTTTGGCGACGAGCATCTCTACCATGGGGCAGAGGCTTATGAGTTACCTCCGCCCCTGGAAAAGCGCTGTTATAGGGAGTTGGACAGTGCCATGAAAGGACTATCTTGCCCACCCATACAACTGTGAGTTGTATTTTCATATTTGTTGGATGTGTGCCTGCTTAAGGGGTACGAAGTTGGGCATGAGACGTTGGCACAAAGTTAATATCCAATGTATTTCTGGATGTCTGCGAGGGATGGCGGTGTGTTCTTCTGGAGGAGCGGAATTTCAGTTTGATTAAAGCAGTGAAACTAGGGTAAAGACATGCTGTGCTGTGTGACGATCTTTCTACGAGTTCATTGACGGTGAGCTGTTTGCTGTGCTGTGTGTTTTTTGCATTTTTGCGATATACTAAGTTTTTTTGGGGGACAGTTTGGATCGCGAGCGTTCTCCCCGAGGACCTCGAGCGCATCTCGCATCTTGCACGGGATCGACGGGTTGAACTTAATATGAACCCTTAGCATTTGCATGCGATGAACACGAGCGCGTGCCCAGCTAGCATGCCAAAACTGACACGCCGAATGTAGAAATTAGATTCACCGTCTCCCAGATGCGGCTATCCTGCACGAATAATGTGGGAAAAGGAGAACACTGCACGTGTAACGGGACAACATAAATAGTGCAGACTTCACTTTTAAAGAAATACTCACATTGCCACAGCTTCCCTTAGTAGTGTCGCAGGAAGAACATAGCAAATAGGTACAACAAAAGGACCTTGTCTGAAGCTCAGAAAGACCACCGGATTTGATTTGGTTTCTTTTCAAATTATGTCCTTGGGCTTGCTTTGACTGGTACAACATAATTCTTTCATCAACTGGATAACCTCAACAATGTTGCTGTCCCAATTTTTTCATGAAATCTGCTACATCTCTGGGGATTATCGGTCTCCTTAACCAACTACTATCAAGGATAGTCCTTCAACGATTGCTTCGCTTTCCATGATGCCGCCACATAACCATCAATTTGCAGATGTCTTTATGAAACCAGTGGTCTCAGCGCTTCCTCCTCATAGGGAGTTTGATTGCTCAATTGCAACAATTCCAGATGCTCTTATGCTACTTGGAAGTATTTACTCCTTATCTCATTAGGAAACAGAAATATTACGGTAATACATTGATGAAAACTTGGAGAGCTGATTATCTAAGAAGACTCGATATCTTGGACATTATTACAGTATTGATACTTTTGAAACATCGATATTCTCTTCCTTTAATTTAAAATATCCTGGAAGCAGTATGATGCGCCAGGGTTTTTACAAAATGGATTTAAAAGGAGCGTACCATCTGATATGGATAAAAGGAGAAGAATAGAAAACAGCCTTCCGCACTCCTGTGAGCCATTCTCCACTGTTCTTTTCAAATGTTTTGTCATCTGTTTAGATGATACCTTGATATTTTAGAAGACATTCAACAACACCAATAAAACCAAGTGTTCTTTGGGACAGGCAAATTGTTATCAGCAGTTTGTGAAAAATTTTACACTTAATGCATGTTTAATTTTCTCAGACCCTGAAGAAGAAGAATCTGTCAGAAGATATTTGTAGAGATATGGAAGCAGTCTTGAGGATTAAAAAGACCCTTCACTCAGCTCCTGATTATGTGCTATCCTTATCCCACCAAGAAATTTGTAGAGAAACAAATGCATCAGAAAAAGCCTTTGTTTGTCTTCAGCTCTTGCAAAACAAATTTGAGGAAGAATGACTAACCATGAAATAACAATATAAACAGGTGTGCAGTTCCTTATGGATGTCAAGGTACTCCAATTCTAAGCCCCAAACAGGAATTGTCATGGGGAGTGTTCTCCTTCAGGAGCAAGGCCCCTGACCTACCCAAAAGTGAATTGCTCTATCATCAGCCTGCTCCTTGTGGGGCTGGTACTGCAAGGCCCAACAGGCCACTCTATGGGGCTCATTGCCGAACATCTTCTAGATTCTACCCTTGAGAGTTCCTAATGAACCCAAAGTCCTCCTATATAATATGTGGGAATGGAGTTCAAATAAGAGGGGTAGATTG
The DNA here is from genome assembly GCF_964204655.1 of Triturus cristatus. Lineage (NCBI taxonomy): Eukaryota > Metazoa > Chordata > Amphibia > Caudata > Salamandridae > Triturus > Triturus cristatus. Next base: position 74,942,396 of record NC_140591.1, on the reverse strand, counting down.
GTCAATGAAAAGGTTAAAATTAATTAGAGCTCCCTCATCTACTGATTTAATCAAGAGATTCTGTTTATGGTTACAATCACAAAGAAAGATCTACAGGAATATAGTCCCTGGTATTCAGGGGTGTAGCTAGACCTATGGCCGCCTTTGGCGGCCCCTGCATTTGATGCCCTGTGGCCATGTGTAAGAGCAGGGGGAAGAGGGGGCCCGCCCCCAAAATTCGTGGTGCCCAGGGCGGACCGCCCCCCACCCCCCCTTGCTACGCCACTGCTGATATTTTAATAAAGGTTGACATGTTTCTTGCCAGTCGTAGTCTGCGTGGATATATGGCAATTCATCAGGACCATGGGGCATATGTATCTAATGATTTTGTATTCGCAAACGCTGTGATTCGCAAAAAAAAGCGTTTGAGAATACAAAATCGCAAAACGCGATGTATGAGCCATTTTCTCATTGCATTATTAAGGAATCGCTAATTTTGCAATTCCTTATTTTGCATAAGCATTTAAGGAATCGCAAATTGCGATTCCTTAAATGCTATGTAACAAGCACCCAAGTTGTGCGATTTCTCCTTAAGAAATCGTAAATTACCACCAACTTCAAGTTGGTGGTAATTTGCGATTACTTTGAAAAATGCACTTTTTGGTATTTTTCAAAGTGCCATGTGGCGCACATACATGCCCTTAGGGCATGTATGCAAAAACAACAGTTGATGGACAGAATGCAGAACAATGTCATACATTCACCCCAGTACAGAGATCTGGGCCTAAATCCATCGTTTTTTGCTCACCATGCCATTCCAGTTTGAACCTAGCCATATGCAAATCAGTCTTGACCCTGTGCCTCATGGGAACAGTCCAGCCCGAACTGCCAAGCCTGGTTCTCTCTGGACTGGAAACAAGCATCATAGGACCGGTTTCGGGGTTTCACCCCTCTTCAGCCAGCATAGCTTGATTCCAGTGGCATGGAGAGCACGGGACTCACGTCTGAGCATACCCGTCCCACTCGGGGTGACAATTGCAAAAACAACAGTTGATGGACAGAATGCAGAACAATGTCATACATTCACCCCAGTACAGAGATCTGGGCCTAAATCCATCGTTTTTTTTTTTTTTTCAGGGACAAGGTCAAGACTGATTTGCATATGGCCATGTCTAAACGGGGGTGGCGTAGTGGGCAAAAGAACGATGGATTTAACCCAGATCTCTTGACTGGGGGAGAATGTCTGCATTGTCAGCATTCCGTCCATCATTTGTTTGTTGTAACGCTTTTCACCCTAAGTGGGATGGGTATTCCCAGACGTGGGACCCGTGCTCACTACGCCACTGGAATCAAGCTATCCTGGCTGATGACGGCTGATAGCCAGAAACCGGTCCTAGGATGCTTGATTCTGGTCCAGGGAAGACATGGCTTGGCAGTTCGGGCTGGACTGTTCCCATGAGGCACAAGGTCAAGACTGATTTGCATATGGCCATGTCTAAACTGGGGTGGCGTAGTGGGCAAAAGAACGATGGATTTAACCCAGATCTCTTGACTGGGGGAGAATGTCTGCATTGTCAGCATTCCGTCCATCATTTGTTTGTTGTAACGCTTTTCGCCCTAAGTGGGATGGGTATTCCCAGACGTGGGACCCGTGCTCACTACGCCACTGGAATCAAGCTATCCTGGCTGATGACGGCTGATAGCCAGAAACCGGTCCTAGGATGCTTGATTCCGGTCCAGGGAAGACATGGCTTGGCAGTTCGGGCTGGACTGTTCCCATGAGGCACAGGGTCAAGACTGATTTGCATATGGCCATGTCTAAACTGGGGTGGCGTAGTGGGCAAAAGAACGATGGATTTAACCCAGATCTCTTGACTGGGGGAGAATGTCTGCATTGTCAGCATTCCGTCCATCATTTGTTTGTTGTAACGCTTTTCGCCCTAAGTGGGATGGGTATTCCCAGACGTGGGACCCGTGCTCACTACGCCACTGGAATCAAGCTATCCTGGCTGATGACGGCTGATAGCCAGAAACCGGTCCTAGGATGCTTGATTCCGGTCCAGGGAAGACATGGCTTGGCAGTTCGGGCTGGACTGTTCCCATGAGGCACAGGGTCAAGACTGATTTGCATATGGCCATGTCTAAACTGGGGTGGCATAGTGGGCAAAAGAACGATGGATTTAACCCAGATCTCTTGACTGGGGGAGAATGTCTGCATTGTCAGCATTCCGTCCATCATTTGTTTGTTGTAACGCTTAGGGCATGTATGTGCGCCATATACGCACACATGCTCATTTCAGGGGTGCATCAGGGTGTCCTTATGACACCCTTGCACCCTTGAAATTATTCTTAATTTGCGATTCTCTAATTGCGAATCGCAAATTGAGAATGACTTCCCATTCATTCCTATGGGCCTCCTGGCCCATAGGAATGAATGGGAAGGTATTCCTTAATTGCGATTTCGCAATTTGCTAATCGCAATTAAGGAATTACAAGAAATCGCTAAATATTTGCGAATTTTTAAATAAATCCTGTTTTGCGATTCCCAAATAGCGATTCTCAAAAAATCGCTATTTGAGAATCACAATAACGGATTTTGATACATATGCCCCCATATCCCTACCTAATGTACATTAAGTGGGTGATAAATTAGACAGTCTGTGCATTCCCACTATTTATACTTGACATGTTTAGAACCAAATGCTCTATTGTCTGTTCTTGCTCTTGTATTTTCCTTTTGCTGCCATTTTGGAGTCCCTCCCACCCTTTCTCGTCCTCCATAATATCTTTACCTTTCTTCACATATCTCGTAGTGGCTTAAATACTCATCTTAGATTCCTCGCCTTCAGATGTAGTTTGTCTCTCACGCTGCATCTTTGCGTCACTCCAACCTCCAGCCTCCAGCTCTGTATTGTTCTTCCTCACCCTTCAGCACTCCTTCTCTGACTGCCTTACCAAAGCGTTACTCACTTCTGTCTATTTTACTTCTTATTCTCATCCACTTTTTCTTCAACACCTATGTTCCACATTAGTTCTCTTTTCCAGAAGTGTGCACTGTCATTTTTATTTCTGAATTAGGTGATGGTTTTATGAGAGGACTACTTGCATCTGCCTGTTGTTTATTCTCTGTACTGCATACTTACACCTTCTGGTATGGTGGTGCTTTATGAAAATCAACATAAGTAAATACATTTTGCTGCTTCATATGTGTGAAAATTGAATAAATGTTCAGAAAAGATTTTGTTTTTGGTCATTTTGAAGATCATAGAGTTGCCTAGGACTCATTCCTTAAAAAGTTCTCAGTATGATGTGTATCAGAACTGTTCAACGTTGCTTCAACCGATGGTGCTAGAATATCAGGATGACCACTGGCTATGTAAATGTTTTCTGTTTAGATTCAATGTATGTAAATGTATACTATGTGGACGGTAAGTACATTTGTAATGGATCTGGCCATGTTACGCCAATAGTAACCACTGAAGAGAGGTTACTTCAATGTGTCCAAGTGCATGTCCTGAAAGTAAGACCGCCCTGTAGCTTACTGTAAGTACCTTCTTCAGTGTGCATTTCTGCATGAGTCCCTATATCACTCATTACTATGTATGCTTTTTGAGGTGCTAATACTGTTCCTACAGCAGGAGAATGACTTGCTGTCCTGTGTTATTTCAGTCGCTGGAGCTGCGGTTGCAGTACGATGTGGAAGACATTCTCACACCTGAAGCCGACACAGTTTCTCCCTTTCCTGACCCGTCCTCACAGAATCTTCCATTAAAGAACCAGAACCTGTCGGGAAGCGCGAACACGGTGTCAGGTGAAGGGCCGATGAAAGACAGCATCCCCTGCCTCAAGTAAGAATGTGTGTCTAGTTCCAAATTCACAATTTTGTTTCATTTAAACTGCAGTACTCAACGGTTGAGATTCATTACAAATAAGCAATCATAAGTTGAGATCTTCCAACACCATATCTGGAGAGGGTTCTGCAAAATCTCATAAATTTCATACAGTATTTCCCACATGTTTGGAACAAATTGCACAACATTACGATGAATCTGGTTTGCCAATATCTCAAGTGAAAATCTCACACAAGGGAATTTGTTCCATATAATTGTTTTGAGAAATAGCAGCTCACTTTTCAGTGAACTCGCATGGTACCTATGCAGAAAGTAATATCCTGTGGCTGAAAACTGCATGATCCACAAAATATGCAATTTCAGGAATTATTTGCGAGCTTCGCAAATTGCGTCACCCTAACAAAAATTTCGCTCAGGCATAAATTTTTAATTTCAGGACTTCCATCATGATGAAAAGCCTTGAAGGGAGCTTCCGCACCACATAACATCAGTCTTTAATTCAAATTCTGTTGCAGTTTGTATTGTTTTGTTTTATCAATACAAAGTCAAACGGAATTTGATTAAGAAAGATTTTTAACTATGCCTAACGTGGCTAAAATATCCAACACAGAACAATTCAGCCAAGACCCAGACTGTTCCAGTCGAATAATGTCAGCACCTTAGCCCATAATACCAGATATTCTAAAATACACTCAAAAAATATTTTACTGCAAGACTTATCATCGAGCAGTTATCCAAGGGGAGCAAGTGTGGAACTCTTTTTTATGTTAAAGCACCATAATAATTCCTTTCCTTGGGTTTGGGCCCTTGGGTCTGGAAGAAACCCACATATAAAATAAGATATAAAGAGGATGTAGCCTTGCGGCTAGAGCGGTTGACCTCAAAGCTGGGGAACCAGATTCGAGTCGCTGCAATGCCACTCAACATCCTGTGATTCTGGGCAAATCACTTAATGTTCCTGTGCCTAACAAAAATGAATGTGTCCATCTGTAACAAAACTGTTGCTCATGTACAGCGCTCAAAGCGCTCTGATACCTGATGTGTCGGGTCTAGTTCGCGCTATATATAAAACAAAACAAAAAAGAGAGGTACCAGGAATCGAATCCATACGTGCAGGATATCTTTGAAACTGACACTGGAATCATATTCAGACACAGTGCTGCAGAATATTGTGGCCTATTCACATACAATGCCATATATTCCGAGGTAAAATTAAAATTAAAACCAGTCTCTACAACATCAGACATTTCCTATACCTTGAATGGTTTGTGAATAAATGTAAACAGCGAGTAGCAAGGTTAAAAACGTAGCTGAAACATTTTCATGAACTGGGTCTGTCTTAGGTTACTTCTTTATTCCTACGCCTAATGCAACAATATGCAAAAACGACTAATACTCCCATATCTTGCTTCAATTTGTAAAGAGGTCTATAACTCATCCTTTTACATTTACTATAACACTTGTGCAATCTTCTCAACCTCCTAGTCTCAATGCCAACGCATTTTTATGCTGCAGTCAGATTTCTTGCTGCAACCATTATACCTTCCTGTCTGGATACTTAATTCAAATGTGGCCTTTTTCTTCGGTCCTTATCGATGGAGCATTCAATCATGGACACCAACCTAGAGACCACGCATTCAAACTCTCATTGTACGTTCAAACTAGCATTGAGGTCAGAGTTACTCATAATAGCAGGTAACATCATTGGCAGATTCTTTATCTTTTTATGAGGCCAGTGAATGTGTATTTTTACATTTCCTCCTGCAGTCTCGCAGCCTTCCAAATTCCATTCAAAATTGGTAGGTACGATCTTCATGCCTTCAAAAAATGAAAGAAACGTCGGTGCTGGTTAATACATAATCAGTTTCAGTACCATTTAAAACACCTCTCTGAGTCAATTTTCTGAGTAAATCACTCAATTTCTGTGTTACTAAGAGCCCGCGTGGTCTACCCTGCTATCCTTTAGGAACTCTGCTTCCAGACCTTCCCATGGATTCTCAGGATCCTCATTTTTATAATCCTCTGCTGGGTTTGTTACCTTTGCATTGAAATTGCCACAAATAATTCAGCTACACAAATCTTCCTTTGTTTTGACTTCAGTGATATTCTCAAAAACCTTTAACAAAACTTTACTACACATTTTACCTCAATATATATATATATATATATATATATATATTACCTACTGGCGGTCGCCAGTAGGTAGTTATAGTTAGGACCACGTTTCCATAGGAAAACCTCAACATTCTATTTTTATATATATATATATATATATATATATATATATATATATATATATATGTATATATATGTGTGTGTGTATATATATATATATTCACTGAAAAAACCATAGGTTTCAGACATGTTATAGTTAGCGGAAATTTTACTGATAAAAAACCAATGAAATTCCCCCGTTATAGTTAGTGCAGGCAACTATAACTCACGCGACCGCAATCCTCTGCTGATGCTAATACTGTATTTAGACACTTATTTGCCCATGTCTTCTTCCATAAATTTTTAGCTATACATATATTACAAATATTTTTTTTTCATAAAGACACATATGTCATCAGCAGAAGATTGCGGTCGCGTGAGTTATAGTTGCCTGCACTAACTATAACGGGGGAATTTCATTGGTTTTTTATCAGTAAAATTTCTGCTAACTATAACATGTCTGAAACCTATGGTTTTTTCAGTGAATTTGCAAGGTTTTTTAAATGCTAATTCCTAACTATAACGTGTGTGAAACCTATGGTTTTTTCAGTGAATTTGTACGGTTTTTTAAATGCTAAGTTACTTTACGCCATTCGTGGCGTGCACGCCCACTTAACGCAGTTCGTTCCGTGCGCGCACGGTGCGCTTCGCACACCGCGTGCCCACGTTACGCACCGTGCGCACATGGAGGACATATTATGCGCTTCCTTGTGATAGGTAATCTGTTAAATTTAATTTGTAAGTGATGACAATAATATGCCATGCACAGAGAGTGTTTTTTTTTTAATTAAAATTTTTAGCGTAAGCGCACCGTACGCGTACGGTAAGCGTAATCGGCGAAATTTTCAAAAAATAAAAATTTACCGTTTTTGGCCTTGGGGGATCTTTGAGGACTCAACTAACATGGCTATGTGCATGGGCGCTGTCTAAACAGCCCCTTTATATGTTTTTTGCCTTTGTTTACAGCCCCCCCCTCAGAGTGCGAGAGAGAAAATGGCGGCCGCCGCTTCCTGGTTTCGACCGATTCGAATGTTTACTTAGATGTAACAGCCAATCAGAATCGCGCTCGCGCACGCCACCGTACGCGTACGGTAAGCTTACGGTAAGCGTACCGTAAGCTGGCTCAGATATATATATTGATTTAAAGGCTATTTTCTCAGAATCTACTGAACAGATTTACACCAAACCTACAAAAGGCACTTCCTTGACCTGAGGACTACCTCTCTGCCAAATTTCTAGTAATTCTGTTCAGCCGTTCGGGCTGTAGCCCTGTCTAAAGGTCCTATGGAAAAATGCATGGGAAAAACGCGTTTTGGGACCCCCCTTTTATCTCAGCCCCCGCTTGACGAATCCCCCCGAGACTTTCAGGGTAGGAGCGGAGCGTAGCGCCCCACCTATTTTGAGAAATTCGCGAGGATTCGTCGACCGGCGCCAAAGTTATTCAAAATAGAATGTTGCGGATTTCCTATGGAAACAGGGTCCTAACTATAACTACCTACTGGCGACCGCCAGTAGGTAATATATATATATATATATATATTACCTACTGGCGGTCGCCAGTAGGTAGTTATAGTTAGGACCACGTTTCCATAGGAAATCCGCAACATTCTATTTTGAATAACTTTGGTGCCGGTCGACGAATCCTCGCGGATTTTTCAAAATAGGTGGGGCGCTACGCTCCGCTCCTACCCTGAAAGTCTCGGGGGGATTCGTCAAGCGGGGGCTGAGATAAAAGGGGGGTCCCAAAACGCGTTTTTCCCATGCATTTTTCCATAGGACCTTTAGACACAGCTACAGCCCGAACGGCTGAACAGAATTACTTGAAATTTGGCAGAGAGGTAGTCCTCAGGTCAAGGAAGTGCCTTTTGTAGGTTTGGTGTAAATCTGTTCAGTAGATTCTGAGAAAATAGCCTTTAAATCAATATATATATCTGAGCCAGCTTACGGTGCGCTTACGGTGCGCTTACCGTACGCGTACGGTGGCGTGCGCGAGCGCGATTTTGATTGGCTCTTAGATCTTAGTAAACATTCGAATCGGTCGAAACCAGGAAGCGACGGCCGCCATTTTCTCTCTCGCTCTCTGAGTTGGGCAGCAAAAACGAAGCCAAAAAATGGCTAAAGAGGCAGTTTCGTCACATCCTAACCACCCAGCATTGATATAGGGGTCCCCAAACAACCCACAAGCCGGTAATTCGCCGATTACGCTTACCGTACGCGTACGGTAAAAATTAAAAAAAAAAAAAATAATCCACATTTTCCCCACCCCGTGTGCAAATGGTGCCCGAAGGGCACCATTTGTTCATGACTTATTACAGATATAAAATTAACAAAGAATACATTTCAAAAAGATGCGCATAATATGTCCCCCATGTGCGCACGGTGCGCGAAGCGCATCGCGCGTACATGGCCCATCCCGCATAATGTGGGCACGCGGTGCGCGCAGCGCACCGCGTGACCACCGTGCGTGCACGGCACTAACTGCGTAAAGTGGGCGTGCGGTGCGCGAAGCGCACCGCGTGCTCTTTGGGCGCGCACGGTGCGCCACGGAACGAACTGCGTTAACTGGGCGCGCAACGCCACAAATGGCGTAAAGTAACTTAGCATTTAAAAAACCGTACAAATTCACTGAAAAAACCATAGGTTTCACACACGTTATAGTTAGGAATTAGCAGTTAAAAAACCTTGCAAATTCACTGAAAAAACCATAGGTTTCACACATGTTATAGTTAGCTGTACATTTCACTCGTAAAAAACCAATGAAATTGCCCCGTTATAGTTAGTGCAGGCAACTATAACTCACGCGACCGCAATCTTCTGCTGATGACATATGTGTCTTTATGAAAAAAAGAATATTTGTAATATATGTATAGCTAAAATTTAATGGAAGAAGACATGGGCAAATAAGTGTCTAAATACAGTATTAGCATCAGCAGAGGATTGCGGTCGCGTGAGTTATAGTTGCCTGCACTAACTATAAGGGGACAATTTCATTGGTTTTTTACGAGTGAAATGTACAGCTAACTATAACATGTGTGAAACCTATGGTTTTTTCAGTGAATTTGCAAGGTTTTTTAACTGCTAATTCCTAACTATAACGTGTGTGAAACCTATGGTTTTTTCAGTGAATATATATATGTATATATATATTTTTTTATGTATTTTTTTTAATTCTGTTTATTAGGCATTATACAACCATTTGCCCAACTCAGAGGGCAATGCACATTTATACATTTCTCGCATGTGTCTGCATGCCTTATTTTTTTTTACCTGTTAAGCAGTTATGAATTAAACAATAATGGACATAACTTTGTACAGTCTATACATAATTTTGCAATTACCAATAGTACATATCTAATAATTACAGTTTTAAGATCCCCCCTTCACCTGTATCACTCCACTCAAAACTGTTCATAAGGCATTAAGGCTACTCAACACTTGTATCCCCCACATCTCTCTTCTCATCTTTTCGTCGAAGAGGAGTTCATTTATTGAAGGTCTGGGGCAGTTTTTAACGGGCTCACACCCATCATGTCAGGATACTGTGCCGTTTGCATGCTGTCTCCCTGTGACTGTGTGGCCTGTGTAGGCCTCCCATCCCGCATGCCATGTATACCTCCCAACAATACAGCGCAGGTATCTAGATCATCCTATCATTTTTCATCCCTACGATGGCCATATGCAGTATTCATCGATCGCCCACTCCACCACGTCCCTATGCCATAATGTGACAGTGGGAGCCCTAGAGCCCGTCCGTCCGACAGCTATTATCCTTTCAGCTATCCCAAGGCGAGCTGCAAGAACTTCAACTGCATCTTGTCTTACATTAAATATTATAAGTGAAAAAAACATCATTTTCTGAGGATAAGGTCTGAAGCTTAACAGCCAACACATATTCATTTAGTTTTTTCTTTTGTGTTTGCTCAACCTCCTATGCAATTCCAACTGCAAATAATATTGCTTCTACCCGCTTTGAACAACTCTAATTAACAGCGGGTTTGGAGATTACAAACTAATCCTTTAAATCAAGATAATTATCCTGCAGAGTTTCCTGCAGACAAATTATAGATGCTATAACAGGAATACTTTTCACTGAGTCTGCATCGAAACCTGCTGCATTCCATGAGATAAACTGGCAAACTACTACTAAAATAACCATGTTGCGGGCAACTTTTGCCGGCGAGTTCAGAGCACCAGACAGCTAGGCCCAAGTTTGCTGTTCCTCCCACTCCACTTTGATTATCCAGAAAACTGCAAGACCTTCCCAGAGGGCAGGCTTGAGTCAGAATGAGATACCCTTCTTCAAATAACGCCTAAGATGTTTGAACTCATCCTGTTGGATAATATAATAAGGGGCTCAAGACTGTGATTGTTGTTTCACCCTTATATTTAATACAGCACTGGACACAGGTTCCAGAATATTATCTGTATCTTAATGTTTGCGCTAACCTGCCAATTTGGATCCAACAGAAGAGAATGTAATGAGGGTTAACAACAGACCCAGGGAAAGGGGAGTGGAACAAGAGAGAGATATGGGATACCTCAACTCTGCCTGGTTCTCACAGCCGGCACTGCAAACACCTTGAGATCTAAAGCAGAAATATCACTTTTAGTACTTCACTTTTAAATTCCAATTCACTGTTCCTAATATGGTAAATGATATACCTTGAGAAAAATCTCTGTATTTCTGACTCTCAAAAGGTGGCTGACACTCTGGGACTTTCTAAAGCTAAAATACAAAAAATCTCTTAATAATTCTTAATGTAATAATGGTGCATTTTACAACACATTTGTCAATATATATTTAATTAGCATATAAAGCATTGTTAATGATGAGCTTACGGGAACCAGCATACGACAATCTTTGTTGGGGCTCTTCAATGATTCCCTCACTAACACTCTCCAACAGTGCCTCTCCTCTCTCCATAGCCCCTCTGTCACATGTATTTCATTTGTTTTATAGCACCTCTTATACCAGTGTAGGGTGTCAGAGCACTTTACATCACACACATAACAGAGACAATGAGTCATACGTGTGTAAATCAGTGTACATAACAAGATACATAAGTTAAAGGGGACTACAAGGTGTAGAAATCCCATGTCCTCCATACTGGTAGGCATTTTTTAAGAGTGCTTGGTCTGGAGAAGCACAAACTCAGGATTCACAGTGGTTCGCATTGACTTTAACAAGAAGAATTTATTTCTACCCAATAAGCCCTTTTTATCAGCATCAGGATATTAAAAGTCCGGGAAAAAATCATAACTTTCAAACCTGTAGCATGTAGTTTGCATGCAGCTCTTTGATGACACTTCATAGCTCACTGTGCTAGATTATGCTTTTAACTTATGAGCTGCACCGTTTTTGTGACAAAAGCAGTAACCCACTGAGCTATGGATATAGAATACTGTTCTGTGATCTGCATGGTACACAATCTTTGCAGCATGTACATTAACCATCTGTGCTACCTTAGATGAGTCAAAGCTGCCACTAGACAAAACGTCTATCCCTCTCCAGCAGGTACATTAATCACCAGAGTTGTCTTGACACTTTTATTGTTGCCCAAAAACTGCTGGTTATACAAGGTACTTTGCAGTGCCTTTAAAAAACGCTACCTGCGGACCCTCCGGGAATGTGTCACGGAGCCCTGGGGGTCCGCGGACCACAGTTTGGGAACTGCTGCCATACATGACTATACAAATCATAAAGTCTGTACAAGTTGAGGATTCTTTTCATTCCTCTCATAGAATAGTAAGTGGAAGTTTAGAATTCATAATCCTTGGCAGGACGTCACCTATAATAATGTGCAGCTTTGAAAAGTCACAATACTTGATCTCAAGTTCTATCCTAGAACACTTCTCTGTTTTCAACAAATCTTTTATAACTTCAGGTGTGGTACTTTGAGCTCCAAACTCAAGAGTCTGACTTCAGCAACTATGCATTTTGATTATCTAGAACACTCTAAAATATGAGAAATATATAGTCCGTGAATCCAAGATGGCCAACATCATTGCAAGTCTTGTGAGAGTCCTAGGGAGTCCTAGGACTGTCTTGACTTCTCCTTTGGGTCTTGCATAGTGTGTGTATCACAGACACGATGCCTCACACCAAGCAGCCCCCACGCTATGGCCCTAATTACGATGGTGTTCGGTCATACCGCCAAATGTCTTTACATCGGGCAGGAGACTGCCCAAGAAGGAGTCAGCGGTCCCGTCCACCCAATTAGGATGAGACCACCGTTGAGGCAGTCGGAAGGTGCTTTTTTCTACTGCGGCTCAGGAAAAGGGCTGCAGTAAAACAAAAGCACTTTGTGCACATCCAATCCATGCTTCGTGTGCCAGGCATCATGTGGTGCTTGGTACACGGTGCATGGATGTGTCGGGGGGCATTACATGTGCCCCCAGGGCCTCTTAGTGGCCTACGGGAGGCGGGCCATTTCTGTCTGCCTTTTCATGGTGGTTAGAACCCCAAGAAAAGGCAGTCGCACCACCTGCATTGAAGGGATAGGATTCCGACCACCACCCGACAGGTTCATGGATCCTGTTGGAGGCAGCTGTCTTTCCCTCAACCCATATGGTCTGACCCCCTGCATCCAAATGCTGCTGTTGGACTGATGGCCTGTATGTCGAAGGGACAGCCACCGATGTCCTGTTGGTGGCAGCCCCACTGACATCATAGTTAGGCCCTGAGTTTGGAGGAGTGTATCTTCTCATCTGTCCCGTGTGTACGGGTGAGTACGGTCCATGGATCGTGACACCATGCCTCTGATTCTCAGTTAACCAGAAGAAGCATATACATTGTCAGTGCCACATTGGAAATAAAGACTGCTCTAGATGCTACCTTCATCGAGCAAACACAAGGAGCTGATGGACGGAGCGCTAAAACTTTGCAGACACTCACCCCCAGTCACAGATCTGGGTTGAATCCATCATCGTTCTTTAGCTCACTTCACCACCTCAGTTCAGACCCAGCTATTTGCAAATCAGTCTTGACCCTGTGCCTCATGGGAACAGTCCAACCCGAACTGCCAAGCCAGGTCCTCCCTGGACCGGAAACAAGCATCCTGGGACTGGTTTTGGGGTAACACCCCTCAGCAGCCAGGCTAGCTTTAATCCAGTGGCCAAGTGAGCAAGGGACCCACGTCTGGGCATACCCTGCCAACTTAGGGCGAACAAAGCAAAAACAAGGAGATGATGGACAGAGCGCTGAAACTTTTCAGACACTCGAAGTGAGATAAAGATTAATGATGGATTTACCCACATTTGTGACTGGGGATGACAGATCTGGGTCTTGTTAGACCTGACATCCTTAGTGTGACCTTCCCCCAAACCTTTTGCCTACACCTCTCCTGTATTCTGAATTAGTTGATGTTGGCATCAGGACTCTGTGCACTGTACCACTGCTAACTAGTGCCAAAGGGCTTGTGCTCACTCCCTAAAACATAGTAAAATTGGCCTAAAGCCGATTGACACATTTAATTTACTTATGAGTCCCTAGTATATGGCACTATATGTACCCACGGCCAGTAAACTAAATGCTACTGGTGGGCTTGCAGCACTCATTGTGCTACCCTCTAAAGTAGCACTTTAAAACATGTTTAGCAGCCTGTAGTGGAGTTGAAACTGCCAATTCGACATGGCAAAATAAACCTTTTTGCTATGCGTACACCTTTCTTTGTAATACTTATAAATCACCCCTAAGGTAGGCCTTTCACAACCCCCGGGGTAGGGTGCATTGTATTAGGACGTGGGTTTTTAAGTTTACATGCCCTGGTAGTGAAAAACTCCTAAATACATTTTCCACTTCTGCAAGGCCTACTTCTCCCATGGGAAAACATTGGGTTATCTTATTACATTTAATAAGTGCTAAGGATTGATTTTGACAGGTAGAAATATCATGTTTGATCTCAAATTGTAATTTAAAACCCTATTTAATGTTGAGGTCAGATTTTAAGTTACGTTTCTGACAATGCCACTTTTAGAAAGTTGTCATTTTCTTGTCCTAGTCATTTGGTGCCTACAGCCAGTATTTTCAGTTGCACAACTCTTCTGTTAGGTTTTGTGTATTCTTCTATGACAGCAGGCCTAGGCCATGTTTAAAGGGCTAATTAAATGGGTGGCACAATCAGTGCTGTAGGCCCACTAGTAGCATTTAATTTACAGGCCCTGGGCATATGTAGTGCAGTTTACTGGGGACTTATAGGTAAATTAAATATGCCAATTGGGAATGAGCCGATATTACCATGTTTCGAGGAGAGAGAACAGGGTTAGCAGTGATAAAGTGCTCAGAGTCCTAATAGCAGAAAAAACAAGGTTAGAAAAATTGGGAAGGAAGGCTGAAAGTTGGGAGAGGAAGACCACATTAAGGCTGACAGGTCTAACAGAAGGCCTTTTTGCCCCTCTACCAATAACCTAATTTTTTGCTCGTCCTTTCCTAATACCTAATCAAAATCAAATGTATCACCATCTTTAGATCAGCTATAGACAGCCTGTTCTGAATGCAATGTCGATGCCTTCTGTTTCCCCTGTGTATGCAACCATCTCTGCGCTCTGCTAAGCCACATGCCTTCTTTACATCAGCAGATGCTGTAACTCCTGAAGCCAAGGCTGATGCCTTCTTTTTCTAATACATCTCCAAAAACATCTCTGCACTCCGCTAAGGTGCAGCCTTATTAGGATTAGCAGAATGCAGCTCCTTCTAAAGGCAAGGCTTATACATTCTGTTTCCGACCTATGTCCATCCATCAAAGCCCTCCACTAAGGAACAAGCTTTCATTAGGTCAGTGGTGGGCAGCCCCTTCTGAAGCCAAAAAGGCTCTGTGCTAAGGCACATGCCTTCTCTAGATCAGTGAAGGGCAGCTCCTTCTGAAGCCCAGGCTGATTGATGCCTTCTGTTCCCCACATGCATGCATCCATCTCTGCACTCTGCTAAGGCGCCAGCCTTCTTTTGGTCAGCGGTAGGCGTAAATTCAGAAGTAAAGGCTGATGCCTTCGGTTTCCTACCTGTATACATCTTTCTTTGCACTCCGGTAAGGCGCATGCCATCTTTACATGAGCGACATGCGGCTCCTATATGCAGGGTCGACGCCTTTTGTTTCCACCTGCATCCAACCATATCTGCACTCCACTGAGATGCATGCCTTCTTAGGCTTGGTGGTGGGCAGTTCCTTTTGAAGCTAAGGCAGTGCTTTATGATTCCCACTTGCAGCCATCCATCCGTGCACTACTCCAAGGTGCATGCCTTCTTTAGATCACTTGTACATGTCTCTCACTGCACATATTGTATTCTAAGATCCTTTCACTGGTGAGCAGGCACATGCTTTCTTTAGTTTTATGGTAGGCAACTCCCTCTGACACCAAGGCAATGCATTATGATTCCCACTTGCAGCCTTCCATCCGTGCACTCCTCTAAGGTGCATGCCTTCTTTAGATCACTTGTACATGTCTCTCTAACCATATTGTATTCCTAGGTCTTTTCACTGGTGAGCAGGCACATGAGGTTTTTACCAGTTCTGTTACTAGTTCTTTAGCTTTTGAAAATGTATTGGACATGTGTATGTTTAATGCTAATTACTTCTTCAGATCAGCTGTATGGCTCTCCCTCTCACTGAGTCGCGCTCTTCTGTTTTCCAGCTGTATGTTTATGTCTCCGCAGGAATGCTTTTCCATAGGAAAAGCATATTTTGTTTTCTCAATATCTTTGGTTGCTGTTTGACAAATGGTCACAAGATTTTCCAAAAGAATGTTCTCTCACTTCTGCTCCTTCCTGGAAAAGTTTGGGGTGATCAGTGAAGTGGGAGTGTAGAATAATGGTGATCCCAAAACACATTTCCTCATTCATTTTACCATTGAAAATTTAGACACATCCACAGCCCAAACGGGCAAATAGATTTACACCAATTTTGGAAGAAAGCTAGATCCTGGTCCAGAAAATGTGCTTTTTGTAATTTGGTATAAATCCATTCAGTTTGAGAAATTAAGCCTCAGAAACTTTGTTTATTGCATACCGCAAAGGATGTTCAGAGCCGATAGATCCCAGGATGTGATCTGATTGCCTGCCAACACATTAATAATGATGTGGCAACAGCTATCTTAGGACTCAGGACCCAGTCATGAGACCTAAAAAAAAGCTAAAAAGCTAAAACATAGATGTATGGAGACAGGGTAGAAATACTCTGGCCCCTAGGCCTGGTGGCGGCCCTTAATTTTGTTTTTTTATTTTATCGCAAATTTGTGAAGGATTTACAAACACACTGTTAGGCTTTCCGTGCTTTAAATATAATGGCCACCCTGGGTGGGCCAGGACCCGGGGGTGCCCCTTTTTAGGGGAGGGTGGCTTGCAGCCCACCTCCCCTAGCCTCAAGGAGGCTCCAGGGACTCCATCCCCCGGGGCGATAAAAAATAAAGGGGAGGTAGGGGTGTAGCCCCCCTCCCAGATCTGGCTCCAGAGACAGTGTCCCAGAGACCCAATCCCGGAACACTGTCTTTTTCCTGCCTGAGAGCGAGGGTAATAAAGTGTAATGTGTTACCACCCGGTGGGAGCACAAAGCTGCTCTCGCCGGGTGGAAGCACCAAACATTTTACCTACCCAAACACTCAGGCAGGGAAAACAAAGAATTGCTCCCTCCTGATGGCAGCAAAAAACCCAGTGTGTGGGAACAATGCAGGCTGGGCAGACGATAGAGCTGCGAGGTCTTGGGCCTTCAATGAAGTACCTGCCGGGAAACCCTACTAAAAAAATGTAAAAGATGCCTGTTCCTGCAGGAACAGGTATCCGGGCCCTTGTACTTCCCCTATCAAAATAATTATGTGGGGTGCCTTTCGTGGGCACCGAGTACCCCAGAATTAAATATAAAATATATATATATATCCGGCACCCACACTGTCCCATTAAATGCACCTGCTTGCAGGAAGCCAGTGGGGATAAGGGGGGTGGAGTGGTCTGGGGCTCCCCGTGGCCTGTGACAAAAACAAATCTGTGGGTGTTTTGGATGGGACTGGGCAAAACTGCAGAAAAAACAGGAACATTGAGTAATACATGAAGGGCCCTTCACTGCTTCTACTATGCTGTGGACCATAACACCCAGGGTCATTATCAAAAACGACATTACCTAACACCGAGTGCAGCATCCTCCAAGCCGCATTGAAAAAATGTTCATTCTACTGAGTCCTTAAATCCATGACCCAAGGAGAGCTTACTGCATGTTTTTAAATAACTCCTAGCTGGAGCTCTCTGCTGTTTGGCTGGCACGCAAAACCACCTTGTTGTGGGTGTCATGGCGGCATTTTGTTGTTTGGAAAATGTTAAAAAAGGAACTCAAAGCCATGTTGATGCTTTTTATTTCTTTAAATAAAACTTGGTAAATTTTTTAAAGACAATTACTTTTATTAAACATTGCACTGTGTGAATTAATGAAAAATGTAACAGGACCTCATGCTGCATCTCAGAACCAACGCTCCGCAACTAGTATTTAAGGTTATCTCTTCAGCGGGACTAACTGGGCCCTGTACCTGGCCCGTGCTCTATCATGGTTGGCCTGAACATGTGACTTTGTCCCAGTCCGGCACCACCAGATATCCCCAATAGTGCTTTGTGCTTTTTGGAGCTATTTTTCACTAACAACTGCAAAATTAAATATCTCCTGTTCTACTGATTGGATGTTTGTCATTCTGGTATTGTTGTATTTATTAAAACCTACTCTTATTTCCTAACTCTGTTGTGGGCTCCTTTTGGGGTGTTTTTTCACAGTTTTACTGTTACCTGAAAGGCAATTCGTAAAGTTTTTGTGCAACACTTTAAACAGTTACCATAGGACATGAGTTAAGGTTACCTGTGCCCCTGCCATGCACAGTTTTCTTATCAATAATTTCACTGCAAATGTATTATCAATGATGTCATAGAAGAAGTCATCAATGATGTAACATGTAGGGTAATGTCAAGGCCGCGAGTTATAGTTACCTTAGGAAACGAGTTATAGTTACTTGAGATGACTATAACTGCTGAATTTCTCAGTTTTTGTGTAAAATCTGATCTCTTCAGTGAAGTTTTTTTATTCCATTTCCTAACTATAACGTCCTTGTAGCCTGTGTTTTATTTCAGTGAATTTCTATGGTTTTTAATACTAGTCCCTAACTATAATGTCCCTGTAATCTTTATTGTTTTAGTGAATTTCACAATTTTTTTAAAAACAATTTGTGCTTTGATTTGACCGAAGTTCAATTTACTAATGTACATTTTCACAAGTTTATAAATGCAGTTTATTCACACATTCGTTCTTAATATATATTTTAAAACAAGAAATCTAAAAATTAAGCTAAGGTAACTTATGTAGTGTTACTATAAATGCATGCACCAAGGGGGATATTATCAAGAACGTGTGATAACTACCGCAATAGTAGCTTAACGCAACTCTTCTCATCGCAGTCCATTGCGGGAAATTAACACCGCGGTAACGTGGTATTCACAAGCCGGCAGTACCATGCGATAGGCTCACGATAACACGACAAATGTCTGTGATAAAGTCAACACGACGCCGCAAAAATGCGAAACACAAACGCAAATAAAGTTGCAATGAGGCCAAGCGTGATACTAAAATCAGCGAAAAACAGTGGCAGGCCTGCAATTCCCACGCATCATGCGGGAAAATGCACTATAAAAGCAGAGAAAAAAAGGGAGAAAAAAAGAAACTGCATAGCAACATAGATGCACCCGGACCGAGTGTAGAAGCCGACGCGAACTCTACAAGCCCCATAGACCACCAGCAAGGAACCTCGTGGTCGGGGAAGGGCAAGGAGAAGAGGAAGAGGCAGAGGGGGAGCAGTCTGCAGGAAAACCAGATCAGCAACACTACCACACACTGAACGTTAAAATGACAAGCGTGAATGCAGTCGGAGTGTCGAGGAGGTCAATGGAGGAGGACAAGAGGTGCTGGCATGATGTGAAAAGCCAAACCAAGCAAAAACCTGCTGCCAACAGGAAGGCAGCAACGGCAACAGGAGGTGGGAGTCCTGAACCACAGGAGGAGCAGGAGGAAACGGAGGCAAGGAGTTGGGAGTCTGGACACAGCTCAACAGGACCTGACACAACATCCACAGGGTGAGTAACGACCAGGGCCTGGTGGGACGGGGGAGATGGGCACAATGTCACACATGCACAAAAATGTGTAGCACACTGCACACCCACAATGACCCTGGATCATGTCCCTGATCCCCGTGGCACACTGCAGCACACACACATATCAATAACAGCACATCCGACGACAATGTGGCACAAAGTTCAACACCGACCCTGCAGAACAGAGGACACAACTGGGTCCGCTAATGCGCAGAAACAGGCCAATCACATCTAACATAGCAGGAAACTGTGAGATGGAAATGCACGTGAACAACCACACATCCGTCATGTAGTCCAAATGTCCACTGTCCCTCAACAAATATACAGCACCTCCCAAACAGTCACAATGTACATAGTCATACAGTCTGCATGTAAACTAGATCAATGTGCCAACATACATACCAACATAATGTCAACATGCGTCTCCCCTTCACATTGCAGATGGACAAACAACACCTCCAGCAGAGCAGACCAGATAACCCATCAGTGATGCTGGAGAGGCCCACCACACCTTCGACCCGACGCCCTATAACAGCCCATGGACATCTCAGGCAACCCACCCCAAGAAACAGGGCAGCCAAGCCACACAGAGGAAACCCTAGCACCTGCACAGACGACACAGCAGGAAGCACCCGCCACAATGGCTGGCTCCCAACACTTCACCTAGGCACACATCGCATTTCAATGCCAGGTGTTAGAATGCCAAAAGGAGGTGGGCGAACAGGTGCGGGTGGGCTCAGAGCTTATGGAAGCCAAACTAGATCACATACGTGGGTGTTTAAGTCCCATCAGGGACCACCTACACCCCACAAAGGAGACCCACACCGCAACAGATACACATGCATGTGCACATTTCCTGCAATGAACCACGCCCAGAGCCACGGAATCATCATTCACACCCCCACGCTGGACCTCTGTAGGATGGCCCAGTCCACTCCTCTTACGCATTTAGTGGCTGACGACAAAGGTACATGTCCAAGGTCTTACCCGCTGCCAGCGGTGACATGGTTGCGTCTGCTGTACACAGCACAATGTGATGTTGGAGGCCCCGGGGCCTTCATGCATACATCATGACCACACGTACACATGCAGATAGTTTGTGTAAATGGCTACGGGCACATGCGCCCAGTCACTTTATTGGCAGGGTAACATGTACAGTGACGCCTGTGCTGGATTGGTGTGGGGTGAGTGTAAGCCAGCCCGCACGGAGTGGTTGGTGCTGGCAACAACTTGAACAGTGAACACCATTAAAAATGAAACAGGTAACACCAGCATGACAGAGACAACTGCGGTGCATCATGGTGGTAGCCAGAGCAAGTACAGAGGTCACCCAATTTGCAAACAGAAGTGTCCGTGAGTTGCAGTGCACTGAGGTTGGGGTACTGGAGTTGAGCGTGCTCATGTGGAAAAAATCTCGAGCAATGTGTCCCTTCAGGTTATTTCAGATACAGTTGCTGTGGTGTGTGTTACACATGCACTGAGGTGACATTGTTGCGTGAGCTCACCACAGCACACAACTCATTCAGAAATGGTCCTTGAGTTGTAGTGCACTGAGGTTTTGGCACCTGGAGTAATGAGCAGGGTAGCAGGCAGATGATGGCATCCACGACAGGTGTAAGCAACTCCGTTAGTCTGCCAGTACGGCTGTTTCGACTCTGGCTTTTGGAGGAGGTCCTGGCGGTGGTGGCGTGTGCCTCCTGCGGCGATGCCACGTCCGGGCCGAGCCGGTCAGAACTCGATGTGATGTGTGAGCCCTGATGGACAGCATTAAAGTCCGGAGGCAGCGGACAGCGCAGGCCAACAGACACATTGCGTTGAGGACCCCAAGGCCATCGTCTCAGATGCCATCCAATATCTCACCAGACAGGGTCCCTGACTTAAGCAGCACAGAGTTAGTGGCCCTGGATGCACTGCGGCCGGCACAGGCACACCACCATGGGACGGTGAATTGCGGTGCAGTGAGATGGGCCACGCAAGCTGAGCGGGTCCTCATCGATGTCCGAGGTGAATGTGGCGGAGGGTTGCGGGTGACAGTGGAAGGTGTCCTCCAGGGCAAGATGCAGAGGGTAGAAACCATCCGGAAGTGGCAAATTGAGGTGTTGAATGCTACAGCCTCGTTTTTGCCAAAAAATTAGTATCACCGACATGATGATGAAGACAACCCCAAGTCCATAGACTCAGTCACCACCAAAGTCCAACCAGAAAGTGTCCATGGCTGTTGGGGAACAGACTTAGTGGCACCGGAGCTGTAGGGGTATGCAGTCTGCGATAATAATAATAATAATAATAATCCACATTTGTAAAGCGCGAACAATCACCCGTAAGGGTCTCTAGGTGCTGGGGGCCATCGGGAAGATTAAGCAAGCTATTGCCCTGAGTCACATGGTGCTGGGCTAATCTGCTGCCGGTGCCGGGGATTGAACCGTGATCCGCAGATTCCGGAGTCAGTCGCCCTGGCCGCTGCACCACACCTTGATGAGGCCAGTACAATGATATCAAAACTACCAAAAATAAATCAAGACTCAGTTCCCAATGTGTGACCTACTCGGCCGCAGTGTAGGTCCGAGGCAGCGGTTCGCATGGGCCCACAGACATGTGTCATTGGGATGCTATGCACAGATTTGCTGGCACCAGATCGAAGGGAGTACAGTGAGATAAAAGCTGCCATAAATATACGGCCTCAGACATCATGAAATCAAGACTCAGTTCCCAATGTGTGACCTACTCGACCGCAGTGTAGGCCCGAGGCAGCGGTCAGCAGGGACCCACAGCTGTGTGTCATTGGCTCGCGATGCACAGAGTCCGTGACACCAGAGCAGTTGTTGGCAGTGTTCGATCACCTCCGTAACGGGGATCCTTTTTTCCTCCGGACTGCACCACGTCTTCCTTTTACTCCTCTCCATGCGTTCAGGATATGAACTCTGCCATACACAAATCAGCACTCAGTTCCAACTGTATGACTTACTCGACGCAGTGTATGCCAAAGGCAATAGTCAGAAAGGGACCACAGACAGATGTCATGCAGGATGCTACGCACAGAGTTGGTGGCACCACATCGAAGGGAGTATAGTGACATAAACGCAGCCACAAAGTGTGTACTCTGCCATTGTGTAATCAAGACTCAGTTCCAAATGTGTGACCGACCTGGCAGATGGCGGTGGAGTATGTAAACGAGAAAGGAGTACTGCGCGCCTGTGTCGCGGAGGCCGTGATGGTCTGAGGAGGCTGCTAAGCTCGCAGGCCTCGGGCTTGCACCGGCACGTGGTGGGCCTTCCTTGACACACGTCCGTGTCGGCTGGTGAGCAGTGAGGCCTGGCTGCGCAGAGGCGGGCATGATGGGTCGGGGACCAGCGTCCCGGGGTGCAGCAGGCGCACATGTTCGCAGGCAACACCACTCACGGTGACGGCCTCGTTGGGCATTCAGGAAGAGGACCACTCCCAGAGCCACGTGCTTTTTATTCACACCCCTACGCATGCCTGGCATATGCCGGGCCAAGCCCCCTCCACTCACGCTTACGGGGGGGGGGGGCGTCACAAGCTACATTTCCGCGATCTTCCCCACTGACTGGGGTGACATGGTTGCGTCCACTGTCCACTACACTCCATACACCAGCGGTGTATGTGGACATGGATATATCTGTAGTCTGCATACTGCAGTCTGTCCAGCACATCTCCGCCACACTTTGCATTGTGTACCTTCTCATTCATGGGTCACTTGCCTCTGTCGCACATGCCTGGTTCCCACCTCTCCCCACATTCCGCTATTGTGTAGCTGAGGCGCCATGCCGTTCATGGCTCATGTACATGGCTAGCCCAGGTTTCTGCAGTAAGTTATGCTGTCGTGTCTGGTGGGTGAGCATGTTGTTTGGCATGTTGAATGTAAGTCTGCGACGTCTGCATTCCCAGGAGTTGTGATTTGCATGATTGTGGAGATGGGGGGTGTGGTGTGTTTATTTGGTACTTGCCAACGAGCAGTGCATATCCATGGATGCCATCCTGTTAGCGCTGGTTGATGATGGACTGTGGGTAGGGGTAGGAATCATGCACACTGCCTGTGTAGTTGGCGATGACGTTGGTGGCGAATCCCAGGTGGTCTACTGTTGCCTGCACATTGATAGAATGCGTGTGCTTTATGTTGAGGTAATTGTGTGCAGTGTCACCAGGGGGCACAAGTAGGACATGTGTGCAGTCAATTGCCCCTTGACACGTGCGGGAAGCGAGCTATGGCGTAGACGCCTTGCTTGGTCTCCAGCTGTTCATGCGCAGTGTGGGGGGAGTATGGGTACTGGGGTACCAAGTTGATGATGGCATCTGGGACAGTTGTGATGAACTTGGATTGTGCTGGCTGTGAGACTCCTCCGACTCTGGCAGTTGCTGTTTGGAAGGTACCAGAGGCCAACATGTGCAGCTGGAGGGATGTTGGTTGTCCGGTGTGTTGGTAACGTCAGCCTGTGGGCAATGGTGGTCAGGCTGCGTAGGATGGTTGTCCTTTTGAGCCTGGAGTGGGCAATGACATTCTCTGGTGTTGGGTCTGTGAGATTGGTGTGTTTTCTGGAGGTCCGCTGTCTTGGTCTGTTATGCCCCTGTGGTAGTCACGGGGAGGGGGGTAATGGAGTGACGGTTCTGGGTGTGGTGGCGGTGGGTGTTGTGACCCTGTTGGGGCTCCGTGCTGCATGATCAGGGGCTCCATGGCATCTGTTGGTCTTCAGGTGTGGTTCTGGGCTGTGCTCCCTTTTCTGGTGCAGGTTGTCGTCCAACTTTGCACCAGGTCAGAGCAGGTGTTAGTTTCCTCCTGCTAACACGCCTTATCACATGTTTTGTGTATCGCCGATCTGGCTGGTCGTTGCGAAGTGGTGTTGTCGCAGCTTTTTGCTCGGGTACGCCTACTCTGCATCTTATTAGCGATAGTTGCCGGGGTCATCCGTGGCGTTGTTTTTTGAGGATACTATCACCGGAAAACTGGTGATATCGGCTGTTAGCACCAGCTTGTGAATGGGGCGATAACTTTATTGGGACTTTGGCTGCGCTAAAGTGCCTATAACTCGGCGATAACTCCTTGAGAATATACCCCCAAGTCTTTCTTCAAATTAATTTAATTTAATTTTAATTTTTTTTAAATTAATTTTATGGATCTGCAGATCTGTTGCAAATCCTTGGGCAAATAAGGCGTCTGCCAGTTATATTGCACACATTCAATACTAAAACAACAACACAATTAATAATATATGATATTGTAATTTCTATAAGTGTATCAGTGCCTGTGCGAGTGAGTGGCTGTTCAAGTGATTTTATGGGTGCGTGAGTGGCTATATGGGTGTGTGAGTGGTTGTGTGGATGTGTAAATGGGTGGAGGAGTGGCTGTGTGGGTGTGGAAGTAGGTGTGTGAGTGGCTGTATGGTTGTGTGAGTGACTGTGTGTGTCTGTGAGTGGTTTTGTGGGTCTGTGAGTGGGTGTGTGAGTGGCTGAATGGGGTTGTTAGAGAGTGTATGAGTGAGTTTATTGTTTTTGTAATTGGGGTTTGGATCCCCAGATCTGCAATGGATTCACACAGAGGACTGTGCTGAGCACCGCAGTGGATCCGTGGATCCTTAAATGCGCAAAAAAAAGGTTTTCCAGCAATTCCATCCCCATGAGGGGCCCCTCCCAGACCCCTAAATCAGTCCCATGGGGTCCGGGTACCTCTACTCTGACCCCTTCTATCAATTTTAAATTTCATTTTTTCCCCCCAGGACCGCGTCCCAATACACAAAATGACTACTGGAACTTTCCTTTCAGGTTGGAGCCAGCCAATTACAGCATTACCGTTTGCGCGTGGATCCATGGATCCACCACTGTGGATCTGTGTCTCTAGTTATACATAAATCTTTTTTCTTTAATAACTCCAAAACTACTGAACAGATTTGCACCATATTACTTAAAGAGATCTTTCTGGACCAAGATCTAGCTTTCTGCCAAATGTGAGTAATTCTGTTCAGCAGTTCAGCCTGTAGTCGTATCTAAATTCTCTTTGGGAAAATGCACTTGAAGACCATGTTTTGGGACCCCTCCTTTTTCTCGGCACCCGCTTGACCGATCACCCCAAAAACTTAACAAACAGCATGTGAAGTGCATGGCAAACAAGTTTTGAAACGTTTGTAAAGATTTGTCAAACTGCACCAAAGTTATTAGCAAAACAAAAAATGCATTTCCTATGAAAACTAAGTCCTAACTATAACTACCTATATATATATATGTATTTATACTTCTATGTAGCTCTCCCTCTAGCTCTCTCATCTTGTTCTTTCTCTAGTACCCTATCCTTAGTTCTGTGGCTAGCTTTCTCTTACTCTCTATATAATTCTTTAGCTCTACCTCTCCCTCTCCTTCTCTCCCTGTTGTTGTCCAACTCTTAGCAGCAGATGGGCGTTGAAGAGGAAACCTTCTTCCAAAATGCTTGGATACCTTCAAGCTGTCTCCTGTTTCCACAGCCCATCTAAAGGGGTCTGTCAGTGTATGGTGGAGACCGCTGTGCTCCAGCGTTGCGCATAATCTGGCAGCCAATCATAATCGCGGCCCTGGGGAGGTGAGCAGTCTATTGTCATTCACGCACTGTGTGCAAAAGTGTCATGGCCTGCTAGTGTGTTAGGATCACAGATCCATCCAGGTCATTGGAAATGAGTTAAAAACAGATCTCCTGTTTTTATGATGGTTGGCACCACTCGAGACCCATTACTGACCATGTTTGAACCCGTTTTGGCCCCACATTTGGCAGGGTTAACTGAGTGGAAGAGCCATGTTTGGGAATTATGCAAGCTCATGGGAAAGGATTCGGCTGCTCTGTCTCCTCTACTTCAGGTCTACTCACTGCTCTCTCACCACTCCCCACATCTGTGCACCTCTACACACAGACGCCTTAGATCCCTCCTCACTTTCATCTTTGATATTGAACATGGGCAGTTTACAATACGCCCTTCTGACATGTAGAGGGCAAATGCAATTAGCAAATTCATGGCATTTTGCTGAGGTTCCCTAATGACAATAGTGCAGAAGGCACCCGCAGCTCTGTACCTGTGGCCTGTCACAGCTAAGCAGAGGAAGGCACTGAAGCAGAAGACTTCTGTGCAAACATGCTGCCTGGGAGGAGCCAGGATCCTGCTCTGGGTACCGCGCCGCGTGGTGTTCCAAGGGCTGCCGTCTCTGCAGCCCTGGAAGGCTGTAATTTCATGGTAATTGCAGCTGTATCGAGTGCCATGTTTGCGCTTGTTTTAGTGCATTCGTAATTATCTTTATTCTTCTCAGCCTGCTCGGCTTTTCTCTGCCGGCATCTAATTTGATCTTGTTGTAGGTAAACATTTCAGATGTTTGCGTGTTGCGCTTCCTGGAAAATAGAGGTTTTTGGAAAGAAGTCAAAGGATTTTCGGTACACATTAAAAGAACAACGCATAGAGATGTGGACTCTTTCCTGTAGTAAAGGCTGTTCATTTCACGGATAGCTGGCTCGAGTTTCAGCACTTCGGGCATATATTGGTTTTC
The DNA here is from genome assembly GCF_964204655.1 of Triturus cristatus. Classification (NCBI taxonomy): domain Eukaryota; kingdom Metazoa; phylum Chordata; class Amphibia; order Caudata; family Salamandridae; genus Triturus; species Triturus cristatus. The sequence goes on along the minus strand of NC_140591.1, from coordinate 74,915,732 downwards.
ATGTTCCTTATTTTCCTTTTCCATAATTGGTGGAATATTGCAATCTGCATAAGTGAGAAGCTAAGAGGCTGACGTCAGGCCTCCTGGACCCCAAGGGGAGGTCCACGCATCGGCTTTGCTCCACCTTCATCCGTCTGCAGCCATAGTGCATGGTCCTTATTGTATCCAGGTCCCAATGGAGAAGGACATGAACTGGCGCAAGTCGCTCGGCTCTAAACCAGGGGTGTCTTATGGCATGCGTGGGAATTTGTATTTTATTTGATAAAAACTGCGCATTATTAACGTTCAAAATTTTCATTTATTTTCAAATTTACATGTCTATACTGATATGATGCTATTACATTAAAAACAAATTTGTAGTGACTTGTTAAAGTACCTTCTTTTGCGGCATGCTAACTAAGCCTCAGTTAGACCTCAACCCCATATTATTCAAAAAGGATGGCTTCCTCTGTACATTTGCTGTTTATTATTTCTGCAGCACACAGCCAAGCAAAGAAATGTTTGTTTATTCCTGTTGACGTTGTTCTCGAAGAAAACTTTCCAACATGGACACCATAATGTTGCAGTTTCCCAAGGCCCTTCTGCTAGCTCACTGCACTGTATTCATTCACAATAGTTCACTGTTGCTTTTGAAACTAGTTTGCCCTGCATCTCCGAATGACATTAGCATTGAGTGCAGAGCAAACAAAAGGAGATGATGGGCAGAGCGCAGACAGTTTTCAGACACTCACCCCCAGTCACAGACCTGGGTTGATTCCCTCATCATTCTTTAGCTCACTTTGCCACCTAAGGTTAGACCCAGCAATATGAAAATCAGTCTTGACCCTGTGTCTCATGGGAACAGTCCAGCCAGAACTCCCAAGCCACGTCTTCCCTGAACCGGAAACAAGCATCCTGGAACCGGTTTTGGGGTGACACCCCTCATCTGCCAGGCTAGCTTCAATCCAGTGGCAAAGTGAGCAAGAGACCTACGTCTGGGCATTCCCTTCCAACTTAGGGCAACCAAAGCAAACACAAAGAGATGATGGATGGAGTGCTGAAACTTTTCAGACACTCACCCTCAGTCACAGATCAGGGTTGAATCCATCATAGTTCTTTAGCTCACTTCGCCACCACAGTTCAGACCCAGTTATATGCAAATCAGTCTTGACCATGTCCAGGTAACAGTCCAGCCCGAACTACCAAGCCAGGTCTTCCCTGAACCATAAACAAGCATTCTGGGACCGGTTTCGGGGAAACACCTCCCATCAGCCAGGCTAGCTTGAATCCAGTGGCAAAGTGAGCATGGGACCCACGTATGGGCATACCATGCCAATTTAGGGCAAACAAAGCAAAAACAAGGAGATGATGGACAGAGCGATGAAACTTTTCTGACACTCACCACCAGTCCCAGACCAGGGTTGAATCTATCATCGTTCTTTAGCTCACTTCACCACCTCAGTTCAGACCCAGCTATATGCAAATCAGTCTTGACCATGTGCCTCATGGGAACAGTCCAGCCCGAACTGCCAAGCCAGGTCTTCCCTGACCGTAAACAAGCATCCTGGGACCGGTTTTGGGGTAACACCTCTCTTCAGCCAGTCTAGCTTCAATCCAGTTGCAAAGTGAGCAAGAGACCCACGTTTGGGCATACCCTGCCAACATAGGGAGGACCTGGCGTGGCAGTTCAGGCTGGACTGTTCCCATTGGGCGCAGGGTCAAGACTGATGTGCATATGGCTGGGTTCATACCAGAATGGCACGGGTAGCTAAAAAAGGATGGATTTAGTCCCAGAATGTCTGTACTGGGGTGAATTTATGACATCGATCTGCATTCTGTCCATCAATTGTTCTTTTTGCATTTGTCACCCCGAGTGGGACGGGTATGCCCAGACGTGGGACCAATGCTCTCCATGCCACTGGAGTCAAGCTATCCTGGCTGATGGGGGGTGAAACTCTGAAACCGGTCCTAGGATGCTTGTTTCCAGTCCAGGGAGAACCTGGCTTAGCAGTTGGGCCGGACTATTCCCATTGGACGCAGGGTCAAGACAGTATTGCATATGGCTGGGTTCAAACTGGAATGGCATGGGGGCAAAAAACCGATGGATTTAGGCCCAGATCTCTGTACTGGGGTGAATGTATGACATCGTTCTGCATTCTTTCTATCAATTTTTCTTTTTGCATTTGTCACCCTGAGTGGGGCAGGTATGCCCAGATGTGGGTCCTGTGCTCCCCATGCCACTGGAGTCAAGCTATCCTGGCTGAAGAGGGGTGAAACCTCTAAACCTGTCCAAGGATGCTTGTTTCCATTCCAGGGAGGACCTGGCTTAGCAGTTCGGGCTAGACTGTTCCCATTTGGCGCAGGGTCAAGACTTGTTTGCATATGGCTGGGTGCAAACTGGAATGGCATGGGGAGCAAAAAAACAATTGATTTAAGCGTAGATCTCTGTAATGGGGTGAATGTATGACATTGTTCTGTATTCTGTCCATAAATTGTTCTTTTTGAATTTGTTCCCCGAGTGGGAGGGGTATGCCCACACATGGGTCCCATGCTCTCCATGCCACTGGCATCAAGCTATCCTGGCTGATGAGGGGTGAAACCCTGAAACCGGTCAGAGGATGCTTGTTTTCAGTCCAGGGAGGACCTGGCTTGACAGTTCGGGCTGGACTGTTACCATTGGGGGCAGGGTCAAGACTGATTTGCATATGGCTGGGTTCAAACTCGATGGATTTAGGCCCAGATCTCCGTACTGGGGTGAATGTATGACATTGTTCTGCATTCTGTCCATCAACTGTTGTTTTTTAATTTGTCACCCTGAGTGGGACGGGTATGCTCAGACAGGAGTCCCGTGCTCTCCATGCCACTAGAATCAAGCTATCCTGGCTGAAGAGGGGTGAAACCCCGAAACCGGTCCTAGGATGCTTGTTTTCAGTCCAGGGAGGACCTGGCTTGGCAGTTCGGGCTGGACTGTTACCATTGGGGGCAGGGTCAAGACTGATTTGCATATGGCTGGGTTAAAACTCGATGGATTTAGGCCCAGATCTCCGTACTGGGGTGAATGCATGACATCGTTCTGCATTCTGTCCATCAATTGTTCTTTTTGCATTAGCATAGAGGGAGCAGAATCAATATTCATGTACTGGGATAGTTTTTAGACAGTAAGGCAATTGGACATCTAATAAAACCGTGTCCTTTGCTGATATTGTAAGTCTTTTGCCCACAGGATGATGAAGTTGCAGTTTTAGTACTTTTATATGCAAGAACACCTTATATAAACTCTTAATTTTGGTGGGTGACTCAGAATTTTTGGGGATGACTTTCAGTTGCTACTAGGCATGCTGTCCAATCTCTTATTGATTGTTGCTGCTCACTTGAGATTTGGAATAGTTTTCGTTTTGGCCCACAACTTTGTGATGCCCTATCAGGGCCGGACTGGGAACCAAAACGGGCCCTGGCAAACTGCTCAACCGGCCCCCCGAGGGTCAGGGGGTTTTGCGGCCGAGCTGTTTGCCAGGGCGATTTCGGACGATTTTGTTACAGGGGGCGATATTGCCGGCCCCATTAACAAAACGGTCAACAGGGGCTCAAAACCGGCCCCTACCCTGGTGGCCCACCGGGGAAACGGAAGGTGCCCACTACAGCCAGTCCGGCCCTATGCCCTGTTGTCAAGAGACTTCATGGCAATGATTTTATGCATCTGAACATGTATTTTTCTGTGTTGTATCTTTTGTAATTCTTGTGATAAATCTTCTTAAATATGTTAATTCTACTCTAGAGCCCACTTATTGAGTCTGTCCTTACTAAATTGTCGGTATTTTGATATGTTTTGTGGTGACTTATCTCAGGGATGCATTGCCTGAGGAAACTGAGGATGAACACTATCTCTGACCCACCCACACGGCGTGTTACTCACGCGTCTTTTCACAGTGTAAGAATGTAGGGGTTCCCACACATGGCCTGACTTTATTCACATGTTCTTTCCAAATGCAACAAGTGTAGTTTGGAGTGGGGGATTCTGGATGTAAGTTACGGAAAGCTGGATCCATAGTATGTCTTAAAGATACCAATCCACCATGTACATTAAATGTAAAGGATCTTATGTGGATCTGTGTCAATTGTCCAAAACCGGCTCATTTGATACATTTGTATGCAAGTAATCTATATTGGAATTGATTACATAGTCAAAGGCAATCCTGAACATCTCGCATGGATCACCCCTTCCTTAGATTAGAGCTGCTTTTGTTTACTAGTGTACAGAAGCTTCGATGTATTGTATTGCTAGAATTCGCGAATGTCCTTCCTGACAAAGAGCAATGCTTGAGCGTGTGGTGTAGGGCCACCCTTGACCCCGGACCTCACAATATTATTGCTGCCCCTAGTCATTGACGCGCCTCCTGATCGCACATTCTTTTCTTTTATTTGCAGTGTAAAATCGCGGCCGGTGCGGATGCCCCCGGGGTACCAGGCGGAACTCGTGGTCCAGTTGGTGTGGGTGGATGGTGAGCCGCCCCAGCAAATCACCAGCCTCACAGTGAGCTCAGCGTACGGCCTGTAAGTACTCGCGTCCGCTTAAATTGGATCACTGTGAACAACCGCGCATGCGCACCCGTAACTGTACATTGTGAAACTCATGCGAGATTGAAAGTGGCTAACACCACTCAGCTCATGTTCTACCAACACAGATATCAGCTAATTTAATTACTGCAAAAGGTCGAACTATTCATACTCGTCTAAGCTGTAAAGCCTTCTTTTAGCTTTATTTAAATAATTACTATATTAGTAATTAAGTTGGGCTTCACCCTTGGTTGATGTACTTTGCTTTCACAAGATTTTTTTCCTATTTTGATATGTTGTATAGAACTGTTATGTCATTTTTGAATGTCTATGATAACTTCATTTTTGAGGCTGGGTTTTCTGGGATGCTATAAGATACACGTAATCCACTCAGCTATGCACATAAAATACTGTTCTGTGACCCGCATAGTACATGCTCTTTGCAGCAGGCATATTAACCCTCTGTGCTACCTTAGATGAGTCAAAACTGTCACTAGACAAATTTCCCATCTCCCTCCAGGGGGTACATTCATCACCAGAGTTATCTTGACGCTTAATGTTGCCTGAAAACAGTTGGACGTGCAAGGAGCTCTACAGTGCTTTTAAAAACGCTGCACTGCTACAAAACCAACCCCCAAAAACAAAAGTGGCCCCCACTATTCTATCCTCCTGGGGAAATACCCGATGCCCGGTACGGTCAATCTCGTCTTGAGCCCAGACCAAGTAGGCACATAGTACTAAGGACCTCCATTGTGTTTTGTCTCAGTGGGATGAATACCGTATTCCTTAAACCATTGGTCCTCCTGCTCTGTAAATTCTGGGGCATATTTAGAAGCCCCTTGAACCCGCCCGTGCAGTACTTTCTCTTTCTAAAGGTGGCGCACAAGCGGCTCAAGGGGCTTGTAAATAAGCCTCTCTGTGTCCCTGTTCTGTCAGACTGATGGAAACTGAGTTACCATCGATGGAGCCACCCCTGGCTCTCCTGACAGTAACCCCTAGCTCAGTTAGGGTCGGCTTCGCGCTGGTGGCACCCGGTGCGATACTGTTTGTTGGGACCCCACACTGATCTCCCTCTCCACACATTTCCTGACTACCACCCTCCAGCACAGCCCCTCAAGTCTCCATAACCAATCTCTCTCACGTGCATTTTATTTGTTTTATAGCTCCACTCATACTAGTGTATGGTGTCAAAGCCCTTTACAACTACACATACAGACAATGAATCATAGTGCGTAAATCAGTGCATAGGAAATGTTACATAAACAAAGGTCTACAAGGTGCAGGCATCACATGTCATCCATACTGGTAGGCTGTATAGATTAATAGTCTTTTGTCTGGAAGAGAACAAACTCAGGATTTTTAAAAGTACACTGTGGTTGTGGGTTGGCTTTACTAATAGGAATTAATTTTTACCAAAATGAACCCTTTTTAGCAAAATTTGGATAATGAAAGATACGGGAATCATAATACTCTAAACTACACCCAGGGCCACTAGAATTATGTGATTGTGTGGCTGGGGCGTTTTTTGTATTAATATATATTTGCTTCATTTGCCACATAGTTCATCATCTACTGCATAATCTGCAGGTTTAAATAAAAAAAATAGTTTTTAGCTCAAACGGTTACAAATGTACTAAAAAGACAGCAACAAGTATTGCCACACTGTGGAAGGCCCTTTGCAAAAGTTCAGTGGTCACCTTTCTATTGCTTATTGCTATACTTTGGTGTCAAAACAGTACTAATGAGGTGCATCCAATACCCAGACATTATTAACAAGTGTAAAAATGGCAAAATAATGACTACCTTCACAATATCTGCTGCACTATACTGCATAATTTGCCTTTGCTTACCACATAATTTACTCAACCGTGCCACATAATTTGGCTCTCCTGTACCGCATAATTCCAGTGGCCCTTCCTATACCTTGCAGTTTCCATGCAGCTCTTTGAGAGTTCATAGCTCACTGTGCTATATTATGATTGTAATTTATATACTGCAAGTAACTGGGAAACAGCCTTTACAACATGGTTTTTACCACATTGTACCTTTACCGCACATTTTTTACCACGCATGTTTTTAGAAAGCATATGCTTTTATAGCGTATGCGTTTACCACACATTTAAGGTTAAGTTCGGGGGTGTGGGAGTCTACCCTACAAATATATTGTTTATATATAAAAAAATAAATATACACAATACGTGGTAAAGGCATACGTGGTAAGAGTATATGCGATCTAAAAAAAATGCTGGGTAAAAATGCGTGGTAAAGGCATGGTGACTATTTCACATCGTTGTTCCATCATACAACCCAAGTAACAAGAGCATCTCTCTATGAAAGCAGTCCGTTCGTTATGGAACTGAAGCTCTCACACACCCGAATGGGGTCATGCTTCATCATAGGGCACTGCTCCTTGTTGGGCCGGCGCTGCAATGCTCGACAGGCACCGGCGAACGGGCTCTTTAACAGAAATCTCTTAGTCCCAAATGCTGTATGCAAAGTGAGGTGTAGGGCCAGTGAGTGTAGATTGGCGATGTGATTGAGTGTATAAAAATGTAGTGATGTTTAAAATAGACTAGGGAGAGCTCTTAAAATGAACTTTAATAAATGAGTCTACTTGTCTGGTTTAAAGTTGTGACTAGCACTAGATGTGATGATCTATGGTAGCTAAAAGTTGAGGTCTGCATATTTCTTGCCATATAGTCTAAAGTGATCAGGTGGCAATTCATCAGGACCAGTAGGAATCTAATCTACGCAATGGATGGAATCCAATTCTTGTCCTGGGTATTCCAACCACAGTAAACCTAATTGTGGTGTACCTTGATGCAATGCCATATAATAGGACTGACCTAGAATAACATGAAACAAAGATACAAAACATAAATAGACAAAATCACTGCTAAAGACATAGGGGCATATTTGCAAGGGAATGGCGGAGTGTGGCGTTAAGCAAACATTGCTAACACCATGCCCCGCCATGCTGAAAACGCAGGGATGCGCCGTATTTACAATGGTGCTAAACACAGCTTCTAAGCGCCAATGCATAGTGCAAGGGTGCCTGCATTGAGGAAATTAATGTTTATGTGCAGGAAGGTGTCCCTTCCTGCACATAAACAATCACTAATGGTGATTTGTAACCCCTATGTGTGCTGCATTGTGCAGCACACATAGAAGTTGTAAATCCTCATTTTTTTAGGTCTCGCCTTGGCAGCGCATGCGCTGCATGCGCTGTCTCAGCGAGACCTAAAGTAATCTGTATGTTGGCTCAAACTCCATGTAATTTGTTTTTCCTCTTGTGATTGGTTTACCTGTATCATTGCTGTTGTTATCTAGCTTTCGGTTTGCTCTTGATCCTATGCTGACTTCCGTGTCGTCCCGAAGCAGCGGCGCCTAACTACAGTTCTCATCCGCTCTGCTCGTACTTGTTTTAATTGCGTGCAGTGTGCAGCGTTGTTTATTTATTTTGGAGATCACCTACTGCGTCTGTAACTGGAGACGCTCCTTTGTGGGATCAGCCTCTGTAACTACAGCAGCAGCATTGGATGATAGAATTGTGCCGGGCGGCCTCGCTTTATGTTTGCCATAAATCACCTCATTTCCCCGGGGCATCCCCCACCACCTCCCGCAAGTCGCAGCTGCTCCGACAGAAGAATGCTTAACAAGATGATTTTAGAGGGACGGTGGAAGCATTTACAAATAATTTAAGAAGAGCCCTTTCTTGGCAATTAAAATGCTTACTCAATAAAAAGCATTTTTGGCGCATTCGCTCATCGGGTAATATCGGCGCTGGGCCGCTGAACCGTTCACGTAATCAGAAGTGGCGAGGACGGGCACATAGGTGCCAGCGTCCCTTAAAAGCACACTTCCGAGCAGTTTCAGCAAGACCCTTGATAAAAACTCGAGCTAAACGCGGGGTCAGAGTCCTGGTGCGGGACTCGGGCTGCAGAGGAAAGACTCTCCCCTCTGTGAAATGAGCGCGGACAGCGTTGCGGGCTTCAGGTCGCTCGGCTCTGCAGCACAACAAGGGCCCTCTCTCAGGATTGCGGCATTTACAAGCGCTTTGGGGTCGTGGGCCGCGGACAGCGCTATACTGATGCCAAATTAACCTATAAAGCCCTGAGAAGAAAGCCTGCGCTGAACGGGAGTCAGGGTGTGCTGCGATGATACCTTCCCCCTGTCACAGGCCAGGCGCTACTGGTGACCCCCGTACTCAGTGCGCTGCTCCCCCCCCCCTACTTTTCACCGACCCTCACAGCCCGCAGACCTGCAGGTATATTTTCTATATAGCACATTCATCGGGTAATATCGGCGCTGGGCCACTGAACCGTTCTAGAACCGGCCCTGGCCCAGAGCCCCTCCGCTTCTGCAGTGCGCTCTCCAAAACATTATCACTTTAGTTTTGTAGTGCCTTGTGCTTGCTTCAGCCCGACATAAAGGGAGCTTAGAACGATTCATATTAACCCACACGCATGCATTGTTGAGAAGGAGTGAATGGATTGATCCAGTAATCTCCTCTGTTCAACACTTTTCCATGCAGCGCAAATGTTTATCACGACTGCCAAGTTGTTGATGTGTTTTCTCTGCTGTATTTATTTTAATTAAGCATTATATTGAGGTTTACTTAACACAAATGTTGGTTTGAGGTAAAAAAAAGTGGAGATGTGATGTAACAACCAGAGCTACCGAAGCGTCGGCTCACCATCCTGTGATTCTGGGCAAATCACTTAAAGCGTACGGGGAAAGCCTCGGTGCTACAGTAACGGGGAGCTGATGCAGTGAGTGCAGTACCACCGGTCACTGGTACAGCCCAAGAGCCTGAAGTACGTACTGGGTGGGTCAATCTATGCTACAGAGCCAAAATATGAATGCAGTAACAACTGCCCACTGCTGCCCTATAACTCTCGGGATCCGCGTGTGCGAGGGCAGCTAATCAGTGCTGCAGAGTCAGAGCCGAGCAGTGAATGCAGTAACATCTGATCACTGCTGCAGTGCGAGAGCTCGACGTACGAGGGCAGCCTGCCACTGCTAGTATCAGAGTCGAGGTATGAATGCAGTAACTTCTGGCCCCTGCTGCAGCGTGAGAACGGCTCGATAGGAATATAGACACAACATTACTGCTTTTTGGTGAGCGCTGCTCGGTTAGGTGAGCAGTGACTCTTCCACCCCGCCCCTCCCCTCACTTCACTTTGATTGCTGCTGTTGTAGTGTGAGCAATGCAGGTACATGTTCAGTGGCACCTTGTCTCTAGTGAAGTGTTGGGGGCAAGGTATGGTTCAGTCACCGCTTGTCACTACTGCACTGTGAGGGCCTAGGCAGTTTCAAATAAAACGAACATGGGCGCCCCACTTCTCTGTCAGTTTTGTAGTCAGCGAGTGCAGTGACACCCCCTCTGCTGCCATATGAGGAAGCCCCCTGTACAGTGATGAGCATTCACTGCAACAGTGAGGGAGGCAAGGGATGGGTGCAGTACAATGCGGGTACCAGTGCGCACTGCAGTAGCCTCACTGCAGCAGAAAGGGAGGCACGGTGCAGTGCAGTGAGGGACACCGTGTTCGATGCATTCATCTCCACTACAGCAGTGAGGGAGGCGAGGGATGGTGCTGTACAGTGTAAACGACTTAGTTCTTCATTGCCATCTGTTTGGTATTTAGGGAAAATGCGACAGAAAGTCACACCTGCAAAACTTTCTGGTTACCCACTGAATATTTAAACTAGTTTTATTTAGATTCAATGTATATACCTTTGTCGTGTCTATATCTAGAAAACCTGTTACAGGGAAGTCTTCCTGGACTACGTTAGCAACCCCTGCCTTATTGGATTGAGACTATGCAGAATGACTGAATAGCCACCAAATAGCCTGCTCTGAATGGGTACACAATGGATTAAGGGCTCCAAAAAGAGTCTTAACTAGCTTACCCTGCAATAGGTCTTGCATTTATGCAAGTTTGAGCTATTGGTATTGCAAATAACAATGCTTTTTATTTTGTTTTTTGTTTTTAAACATAAATAAAAGGCATTGTCATTGACAATGCCAATAGCTTAAACTCACGTTAATGTGAGACCTATTGCATTGCAAATGCTTGTTGATGATTGTATATGTGCAGGAAGGGACACCTTACTGCACATAAACAATCATTCATGGCGATTTGCTGTTTCTATGTGTGCTGCACAATACAGTACATATAGAAACAGCAAAAACGAGGAGAAAATAAACATTTCTTCTTGTTTCACTATGCGGAAACCCTGGTCTTAACCCCCTGTGTGCCCATGACGAGCTGGACTCGTCATGGGCCGCGGTTGCGCTGTGCCCATGACGAGTCCAGCTCGTCATAAACCCCGCCCGCTAATGTAACGGCCGGCACAGGGCGGGGAAAGGGCGTGGCACACAAGGGGTTAATTTATGTGCAACCATATATTTACGCCTCCCTTGTAAATAAGAGGCAACTTTAAAATCAGTGGGTGATGTGGCAGAACGCCCATTGCCTGCCCCTTTCACACTAAGTATAACGCAAAATGGGTCCTTATTTACAAGGCATCGTTAATCCACATTAAGTGGCTTAACACCGCCTTGTAAATAAGGTGAATGGGTTATTGCAGCACTTCGTATCAAATTAGTGTGCGCCATATTGGAATGGTTAAGTTACTGCAAATGTGCAGTGCCAAAGGGGTTCCTGGAGTGTTGAGATCCCTACACAAATGTGGGGAAGGTCTGTCACACAACTCAAAGTGTTTTTTCCAAGTGTTGAAGATGAAATGCCACATAGTGCATAATAAATGTGGCACCATGTCATAGTCACAAAAGTAGTTAGTAGTAGCACCAAGGGAAAGCAGAAAAGTGAGGCAGTTTATTTAGCGTCTCAGTTCACTCCATGGTTTATCTTCGTTCAATCCACTCATATGGGTGTAAGACGTAGATCCAATTTTGTTCTTTTCTAAACAGTGCACTCTTACTAATATTGGGGTGTGCCTCAAGTATGCGTCGTGTCCATCAGTGGCAAAGTGTGGGCACATTTTGGTACTTATTTTTTGGCAGCGTATATTGCTACAATGTTCCAACATGTGTGTCTTGATTGGCCTAGTGGTCATCCTTATATATCTCTTGTTACAGGGACATGTAAGTTTGTAAATGCAATTGCTGGTTTTGCAGTTAATGTGTGTAGTCTGTTTCCAGGTTAACGTGGGTGTCAATTTCACCTCTTTGGTAAAGCAGTTAAAGGGCAGACTCTGCATGACCCACAAGGGAAGTGACCCTGTGAAGGGATCTTTGGTTAGTTCTTGAGGGCGCACGTGACCTAGTGTGTACCAACATGTCCTTCAAGTTAGAAGTACGTGTGAAGGCAAAACGTGGTTCAGGTATGTTTAGGTCACCTGTACGGAGAATACCTGATGTTTTTTGATGATTTTCATACTCTGTTACTGCCAGGAGTGTAAGTAGTTGCACATGTCTGTATATCATCTGGTGGCCTTCTGTGGTGTTCCAATAATGCGTCCCTATTGTTGTTTCTTGCATGTTTTTTTGGCTGTCTTAACACAGTGTGAAGGGTAGTCTCGGTTCATGAGATTATCGGCTAACTGGGTTCTCTGTGTGTTGTAATCATGCAGTGTGCTGCAATTGTAGTGCAACCATAAGAACTGTCCAAACTGCAGATTGTCTCTGAGTGCTTTTCCGTGGGTTTTCTGTACATGGTGGTGTTCATCTACCACCAATCAAGTGTCTCAGGAGGTCTAGGAAGGGGAGCTCATATTCAGCAATTTTGATGCAGAAATTTAGATACGGGTTCAGGGTATTGATCCAATCAAAGAAGGCATTGCATGTGGCCCTGTCTCCTCTCCAGAAGACGAGTTTGTCATTGGTGTACCTCTACCAAAGATATATATTGGTTTTGTAAGGACTGGATTCGTGAAAGATCTTGTCACTCTCGAAAGATGCCATTTAGAGGCATGCCAAGCTGGGGGCAAACGTACTACCCATAGATGTCCGCTGGGTCTGATGCTACAATTGTTTGTCAAATTGGAAGTAATTCTCTGTTAATGCCATGGTAAAACAGTCCGTAATAAAGCCTATAAGGTTTACTAATGACCATTCCTCAGAAAGAAGGGCATCTTCAGCCGTTACTAGTGTGACTGTTTGAGGGATGTTGCATCTGCATCAAGTGTGACCATAAGATCAATTTTGTTGGTGTCATTGAAGTCTTTTATGAGATTGAGGACATCTCTGGTGTCCTGTAAGAATGATGGAGTCTTCTAAACCAATAGGTATAGGAAGTGATCACAGAAATGGGATAGTGGGTCTAGTATGGAGTTAATCCCCAATACAATCGGTCATCCAGGAGGAGGGTGAAGACCCTTGTGGATCTTGAGGAGGATATAGAAGTAAGGTGTCCTGGGTGTTTGTTGACCAGAAACTCCGCCTTATTTTTGCTGATCCAATCTTGTGCCTCTGCTGTGGGTTGTGGTACTTAGGCATTCTCTGGGATCACTGGAGATCGGCGTGTAGCAGATCCTATTGGATAGTTGGCGAGTGCATTCTGTTTCATAGTCTGTGGTTGCCATGATGACTATTGTACCCCCTTTGTCTGCCTGCTTTATAGTCATCAGTTCATCCTCGGTCAGTGATGGTTAATAAGATAGTTTATGAAAAGTGGAGCCACAGGTATTGCTGGCCACTTCTTTTAGGACCACGTGTTAGAACATAAGGATTTCAACAGGAGTCATCCTGGCTGTGGGAGTGAACCTTGAAGGATTGCTTAAACTTAAGTCTATAGTCTCTGGACTGGGTTTGTCTTGGAAGAAAGCTTTAAGACGTATTTTCCAAAAGAAGTTGTGGAGTGCACAATTCCTGTGGAATTTGTCACCCTTATGGGTGGGTACAAATCCAAGATCTTTCTTTAATCTTGGGGTCACATAACTAGTTAGCATGAAGGAGCCTCGTTCATTACTGAAATTAACCAAACAAATCACTCCACCAACTAAGAACGGACATTCAGAGGCCAGTGTCTGAAGCAGTGTCACCGGTCACACCGTCCTGAAGCCAGTCCTGAGCCCAATGGTCCATCTGCCACAGGACCGCTGGGTCACAGTGACAGTCTTCCCACTATATTGAGTCAGGATAGCCGTCACTCATTTTTTCTGCCCATATCTGCCAATTGATAACTGGCAGAAATGGGCATGAAATATGTTAAATACCCTCACAAACAAGGAAAACGCTCTCTGTGCATCAGGGACAAATAATTTTATTCGGAAAAAACAAACTCACAATTGTGGAGTTTGTTTTTTCGAACAAAAGAACTTGCAGAACTGGTGCTTTAAATATGGCGCCTACTCAGCAATCCTTCAGTGATCGGATGGTCATCCTTCAGGAAAGTGAAGGTCTTAACCTTCACCTCCTGATGGACTGGACAACTGTCTGCCAGGGTCTAAATGATGTTCTGTATCTAAGTGAAAGGCCCCTCGCATCCCCAAAGCTATTTCAAGTAAGTAACATAAAACCAACTTCATATGGATACTTCTCCCTGCAGATTACTCTCCTTTCCCAATTAGAAGAGCAGATTCGACAAGTCAATTTCCAGACTCCCCATCTTCATGCATGGAGATTGAGCTGAGCTATCTGTGTGTCTTCTGTCTGCCATCAGAAGTGGTTGATGTTAATTTAACAGCTCGTCTACCATTGACTTTTTTTCTGCTCCCATTTCTTCCCATTAACAGAAGCCCTGCCCACACTAGGACCTACTTAATGCAGGCTGCAGCTCGACCACATCAGTAGGCACCTGGACACTTAGCTTTCCACTTGCCAGTGGCCTCAAGTTCCTGCGTTTTCCAGCCTGATCCAGTTGCTGCCTTTTTGACCAAGTTGCACCACAGTTACCTGGGATTGCTCTCCCTGTTTTTCTCCTGCTCACCTTTCTTTCCACCACAGAAGCCCCACCCATTTCAGGACCTACTTAATGCAGGCCGCAGCTCAGCCCCTGAAGCAGATGTGCCACTGACACGCCAACGGCACACCGAAGGCAAGGCCGCCTGTGCCTGTCTATGCCTGGACCATGTCCAGAGCTAGCCCCACGACAATCTAATGCAACACCACAACCACAGCGCCCACTGGAGCCAACAAAAGCGCTACTACTCCTCCGCCAACCTTCGTGACCTCAACAACAGATCAACCTTGTCTCCTCATCATGCTTCCACATCCTGCGAATGTTATGCAAGATTTTCAAGTGGATCCCACTAAACACAAGACGAACTGTCACCCTGGCTCTTATCACAAGTAGACCTAGTTACGGAAATGCCCTTTAAGTTGAAATCCCAGCCCATGTCCTACGCCCTCTCCAAACGACCCAGAATGCGGCTGCCAGACTTATCCTGACCATCCCACGAAATAACTACTTTTCTCCAAAATTCAACAATCTCCACTGATTCCCAGTATAGAAAAGATGTATGTTCAAGTTACTCACACCAGTCCAGCTTACTTCAGCCACCGCCTCAACTTCTACCAACCCACCAGACACTTAGGATCTGGGTTCTAGGCAAGAGCACACCTCCCTCGCATAAAGAAGGCCGGAAGCGGAGGGCGCTTCTTCTCACACAACACAGATAAGAGCTGGATTGACCTCCCAAAACACCTTAGAACTTCCTTCTCCCTTAATGGACTTCCAAAGGAACCTCAAGACATAGCCCTCCCAGACAAAACAGGCCTGATCACCCTCCTCCCTGCCCTGGTCATCACCTGAATACCCTCACATATGATTAGCAGTGCTCTACAAATTCATATAACATAATTAAATCTGTCTAATATGGTTGATGGCACACATTTCTTTCCTGGTGTTCCCGGCAACAATATTGACTCTTTGAAGGCAAGCTCAGCCAATATCCTGCAGTTTGCTTTATCTTTGACTCAAGAAGTGTGTGCCACTGGTACAGTAAAAGGATACATAGCTGCCATATCAGCCTTTTTGTGTTTGCCAGATCAGCCTTCCTTTTTCAAGTCCCCGGTGGTTGTTTACTTTTTGAAGCGGCTCCTAAATTTATTTCTGCCGACACCTTTTATTGATTCCCCATGGGATTTGAACCCAATTGCCAATTGTGAGCCTAACTTTTAAAACAGTATTTTTGGTTCCTGTTATCTAGGCCTGTTCTGTTAGCAAGCTGCTGGCTTTAAGTGTTCATCCACCTTTTACATGTTTCTTCCAGGACAAGTTAGTACTCTGAACTAAGGTGACTTTCCTACCAAAGGTGGTGTCTTCCTTTCATCTCAGTTAATTTATCACCTTACCCGCCTTTTAATCCCCCACCACACTCAAGGAGGAAGAGAGCGTGCATAGACGGGACCCTAGATGTGCGGTTAGCTTCTACAGCAATCGTACAAAAAAGGTCAGCTCAGAAGATCAGCTCTTTATAGGTTACACAGGCAAAATATAGGAAAAGGGTGCCCTGAAGAGAACCCTCTATCATAGTGCATAAAACTTTGAAGAGAACCCTCTATCATAGTGCATAAAACTTTGCTACTCTTTAGTAAAGAAGGAGCCACCCAAGGGAATTCAGGCCCACTCTGCCAGAGGCAAATCTGCCAAAGCAGCCCAAGGGAAGTGAGGCGTGCAGTGGTGGACTTACGTAAAGCATCAGCGTAGGTGTCCCGCCACACCTTCGTTCCAGAAGCTACTGTTTGAACTCCGAGATAAGAAGAGCTGGGATTTTGTCTATTCTGTGCTACAAGATTTCCCTGTATGGCCTTGGTCTCAGACCCTCCACCTTTCTAATATTGCTTGTGAATTGATTGAAAGTTGAGGAATCTGCAGATTGAAGCATCCATCTGAAGGAAAAGTTACATACATTTGGTAATCAATGCTTAATTTACAAAAACATTAGTGCCGAGAGGACACTACAGCTTGCACCATTCGTTGCCCCTGCCAGTGCTGCCACAAACAATGGCAACACAACAACTAACCATCACACTCTTACAAGTGTGACAATTCATGCTATTCCAGGCCTCCAAAGCTAAGTCAATGTGAATGTAAACTGAATTAGTGAACAGCTATTATTCTGTTCATACCTAAATTAGGCATTCAGAGCCACCATGTGGCAGACTGTAATAAGTGCCAGTGCTGGCAATTAAGTGTTGTGCAGAGAACCAGAAACCACTGGCTCAAATTAAGCACTGTTGTTAATGGTTTTTAGGGTGGATACTAGATCTTCCTGTCGATTTCCCACTGAACCTCCCTCTTTCCTGTCTATAAGAAAGCCATTTTACTTACCTATAGGGAAATATTTATGTTTCCGTATTCTAATTTATTTATGTGCTATTATTTCAAGAACAAAGGCAGCATTTCTGTGGTTTAGATGAGGGGGGAGGTGGTAATTTTGCTAGTGAGGGTGTTCCCTAGTTAGAGAGACTCTCCATTAATTGTCCCTCTAACAGTGTAACTGCCTGCCCTTCTAGATCTACATATTGCCCCACCTCTGGGTCTTCCCTTTCCATCCACAGCCAAACTGCTCAATTTCATAATAGTGGTGTCTGGTCATAGTCTGTACTTACATATAATAGGTTTTCAGTCTCTCTCACAACTGTTTGGGAATGATTGACTCATTCCAGGAGTACAACATACCTTCCTAATTGAGGACGTTGATTGGGAGTCATCTGAAGTGTAAAAACTGAAATGGATCTTTCAAATTTGTTCATGATATCATGTAATATTGCTATTTTAATTTCATGGTTGCAAGATCCAAGTTGTATTTCTTTTATTAATCAATTTCATAATAGTTTATTGTGGGAAATATTGGCCATGGATGTTTACTTCATGGATAGCTGCGGTACCCTTTTCTTTATCTGGATTTGTGTACTTGTCCACTGCAGTGTCTCTCGTTTGTCCACAGCCCTTTTGGTTCGGCGGTTTTCCAATTCACACATACTTTTGCATCTTCTTCGATCGTAATGAAGCAGTATAACATGTGGGTAACATCGGGCTTCTTTACATAGTCATCAGATTTGACTTTAATGCTAGATTCGGACTTGCTTAGGTCAAGAACTAGCACCGAGTGTTCCTGATGCTAATTTTGCGGGTGATAGGACCATCTGCCAAGGGAGGTTTCTAATTGACTCTCCATAGTCTTCCATAGTCTTGTTAGTTGCTTTAGCTGTTGCCTGCTGGCCATGACCTCCTGGCCAGGGCCCCTGCTCTCTACCCCTGGAGCACCGCTGGTCTGCCACTGCCACCTACACCTCGCCTGCAGATGTTCAAGGCCTGGTGTCTCCACTTGTGTTGTGCCCCTGACCTCTGCCAGTGCATTCCTGGGCATTCTTGTAAGTTTGTAAATCCTCCCTTCTGTTCCTGCTCCAGCCTTCCAGATCCGCTTCCCTCCCCCTCCCCTATTTAATGGCGGACGCTGTGTGTCCGCACCAAATGCAAGCCTGTCAGCACCTGACTGCGACCTGGTGCAACCAGCGCCAGGGACCCTGGATCTCCGACAATCCACCGCTACAACTCAGCTGCCCTCCTCCACTCAACCCCAGAAGAGACAACAACTGCCAGCAGTCCACGCCGAACGTGACCCACGGGCAGTTCTCCTGCTGCCACTGCTGCCAGACCTTCACCACCGCCCCCGCCGCCAACACTGCTGACGTCCTAAGATGCATCCTTCACAACGTGCGCTCCATGCACAGACACGCCGTAGAGATCTGCAACCTCCTGGACACACTCTCACCCAACGTCGCCTTCTTCACAGAAACCTGGACCAATGCCTCCTCCGCCCCTGACATCGCCATCTGGGATGGATTCAAGATCCAGAGGAAGGACCTCCCCAACCACCCGGGAGGAGGACTCGCCATCATGCACAAAAACTCCCTCCGCCTCTCCACCTCGAGCGACACATTCCCTGCTGCCGAACACCTGCACTTCCATGTCCAGACCAGCCCCAACTCCACACTCCGCGGCACCCTCGCCTACAGACCACCCGACACCCGGGTCCTCTTCGCCGACACCATCACCGACCTCATCGCACCCCACGCCATCGGCTCCATGGACTACATACTCATCGGAGACCTGAACTTCCACCTCGACAACCCCAGTTACCCCAACTCCACCACCCTCCTGAACAACCTCGCCAACATCGGACTGAAACAATTCGTCACCATGCCGACCCACAAGGTAGGACACACCCTCGACCCTATCTTTGCAGGAGGAAACAGCATCCACTTCAGACACACCACACAACCCCCATGGACGGACAACTACTGCGTGCACTTCCTTGTCAACAAACCCAAGCTGTCCGCACCTGCTCCACACCCTCCGCGAAGGAACTGGAGCAGAGCCACCGAGGAGCAGCTCAACTCCATCCTCACCCGTGACACGCCTACAGCCGCAACCAACGCCAACCTCGCAGCCATGGGTTTTCACACATGGATCTCCAACTCCGCAGACAAGCTTGCCTCGTTACGCAACTCCGACAGAGAGCGCCCCAGGAAAGCTACCTGGTTCACCACTGACCTCCAGGAAGCCAGATGCACCTTCAGATGCCTCGAGAAGAACTGGAGACACAGCAAGACGCTTGAAAACTACACCACCTACAAGAACACCTTGACGGAATACCACCAGCGTATCAGAAACACCAAAAGAACCTTCATCCACAACAAAATTCTCACCAACTCCAGCAACTCCAAGGAACACTTCAGCGTCATCCAGGAACTCACCAAGCCCCCCAGCGAAGCCACGGAGATCACCCTCTCCCAGGAGCTCTGCGACAAGCTTCCATCCTACTTCCACCTGAAGATCAAAAACCTCTACAACAACTTCAACGACCAACCACATGACTCTGCAACCATGCCACCCTCCGGCAATGCCAGCCAACCCACCATCTCCTCCTGGACACTGGTCACGACTGAAGAGGCCACCTCGACCATGAAAGGCATCCACTCGGGGGCTCCCACAGACCCGTGCACACCACACATCTACCACAGAGCCGCCACCACCATCCTGCCCGAGTTACGAGCCACCATCAATGTCACCTTCCAGACAGGCACTTTCCCCAACGACTGGAAATGCGCAGAAGTCAGACCCTTGCTCAAGAAGCCCTCAGCAGATCCCATGGATCTCAAGAACTACCTGCCCAACTCGCTCCTCCCCTTCGCAGCAAAAGTCGTTGAGAACACCGTCAACGCAGAACTAACAAGGTTCGTCGAAGACAACTCTATCCTCGACCACCCCCAATCCGGATTCCGCAGCAACCACAGCACCAAGACTGCCCTTCTCGCCGCCACAGACGACATGTGCACCCTCCTCGACCAAGGCCACACCGTAGCCCTGATCCTACTTGACCTGTCAGCAGCTTTCGTCACTGTCTCCCACCGCACACTCGCCGCCAAACTGAACGACGCTGGCATACAAGGAACCGCCCTCGACTGGATCCACTAGTTCCTCACCTGCAGAAGCCAAAGGATCAGACTGCCACCCTTCCTCTCTGAACCCACGGAAATCAACTACGGAGTACCCCAGGGGTCATCGCTCAGTCCTACCCTCTTCAACATCTACATGGCACCCGCGCCGCCATTGTCAGAGAGCACGGCTTCAGCATAGTATCCTACGCCGACGACACCCAACTCATCCTCTCCCTCACCAAGGACCCCACCACAACGAGACTCAACTTCCAGGAAGGAATGCAGGACTTCACATCCTGGATGAGCAACAGCTGCCGAAGCTCAACTCAGAGAAGACAGAATTCCTTGTCCTCAGAACCACCCCATCAGCATGGAACAACACCTGGCTGCCCACCACCCTCGGCAGCCCTCCGACTCCCACGGACCACGCCAGAAACCTCGGCATCGTACTAGATTCCTCCCTCTTCATGAACCGACAGGTCAACGCCGTCGCTTCCAGCTGCTTCAACACCCACTGCATCCTCTGAAAGACCTTCAAATGGATCCCCCCAAGTCAAGGAAGACAGTAACCCACGCACTTATAACAAGCAGACTTGACTACGGAATCTCCCTCTTCGCCGGCGTCAACAAGTCTCTATTCCCAAGCTCCATACGGTACAGAACACCACCGCCAGACTCGTCCTTGGCATCCCTCATCACGAGCACATCAGCCAACACCTATGGAATCTCCACTGGCTCCCTGTCAAGAAAGAGAGTCACTTTCAAGATACTCACCCAATACCTCAACTAGAGATTCACCTTCCATGTACCCAAAAGAAACCTCTGATCCGCCAACCTTGCCCTCACTGAAACCCCATGCATCCACAGAGCCAGAACAGGGGATAGAGCCTTCTCCTACATCGCGGGCAAGACCTGGAATGAGCTCCCGATCGACATCAAACGCCCCCCCTCCCTGAACACCTTCAGAAGGCTCTCAAGACCTGGCTCTTCAACTGAACGGAACTGTGGACACACCCCCCCCACACACACACTGCCTTGAGACCCTCTCGGTGAGTAGCGCGCTTACAATTCCCTGATTGATTGATTGATTGACGCCGGCCTCCTTTACTTATGTTGGGAGGAGTCATTGATCATATTGTGTCCAATAATCTGAAGAAGTATCTTTACTCCTTTGAGATGAATCCTTAACCTGACAATGACCACAGTCCTATAATCTTGACTCCGGTGGTCTCTGCAGTTGTTTCTCTCTGTGGTCCACCTTACCACGTCCCCTGAATGACCCCACCTCAAATGGTGGCTGAAAAGTCCTGTGAGATAAGGTAGATCCTATAGTGTTAATGCACAGGGTTATGAATGCTGCTTAGATCTGGTGTTAAATGGCTCAAAAACCATAAACTTTTGCATTTTAAATTTACTGTGGTTCCACTCTGCCTAGAACTGTTCAAGTTCCACCTAAATGGTATATTAAGGCCTGCTGTGAAGCACCAAGACCATATCTCTTTCAGGTACCTTACATAGGAATCTCACTACTTCATGCAATTTGGTCCTGGTGGGAAGTGCCTTCCCTCCTTTTGCTCACAGAGAGGTATACAGCAGGCATGTATCTTAGCTTCCATCCTGTGCAATCTTGGCATCAATCAATTTGAGGCTGAGTTGTTGACAAAGTGTGCGGACCGCACCAAAGGATTATGAGTAGATGTCTGTCGCTTTTTTAAACACTGATGATGCTGTGCTTCTGTAGCAGACCCCCAGTGATCTGCAACGTTTTGTCCCCAGGTATGTGACTTATATGGAGTCCCTAAGCATGATGACTGATCCTCATAAATCCAATCTTCACACAAGTTTAAATCAATCTATGTTAACCACCAAGAGCCTGAGAGAGGTGATTCCTTCCCATACTTCGGGCTACATTTGACACCAAGCTGACCTGGATTCCTCTTGTGTGTGGTTTGTCAAGTTAAGATTTTAGGGATAATGGAGGGTCTATTCATCCAAGCCTGTTTCACTATTGATATCAGTTTGGTTAAACCCACACGTCTTGCTGATGAGGGAGATGATTTTGGACATGGTGGAGCTGCCTAACACTTTTGTGATCTCATGCTTGAGTTACCTTAGCAACACTATAACTGGATTGTCATGGCTGTTCCTTCCACAAATCCTTTGAATGCTGACAGGATGGTTGCTGCCAGATATTGGATGTTTGTTACCACAAAGCAGGAAAACATTGAGGTATGGAAGTCATCTGCTAAGACCCATATGATGATTAAGTCATGCATTGATATGGTATTGTAGTTGTTTTGGGTAGGGAACCCGTTTGAACACAGCTTGCTAACCTGTTTTAAGATGGGTCTGGTACCTGGTTGACAGAGTTTTCCCAGAAGAGGCCCATTGTCCCAAGCCTCATTTTGTTCTTGTGACACATACTCAAAACAATCATGTTTGTGAGCGTTTGAAAATGCTATGCTGTTCCTTGGCGCAGATTTTTGTCTCTAGTTTTGATAGAGGAAGGTATTTGTTAACGTAAACCAGCTTTCGTTAATTTATTGCCATTATCTAATCAATTTACCTGCTTCGTGTTTTGAAGTTCTTTGTTGCAGCAGTCCATTTTAGGAAGTTTGGGGATAATGAGCCCTGGAGCTATTGGTTTCTAATAAACAAGATCGTTTTAGATTAAAACTCCTAGGTCTCTTTGTAATTTCTTAAGAGAGACTATTGCAACAATACAATTATTAAAATGAAACATAGCATTTTGAGTGTGTACTATCTATGAATTTTATGTATTGTCTGCAATGTTTATACTGTACTTCATGCTGTATTTTTATGATTCAATACATCAAAATACAAAATATATTTACTGATATTAAAATTTTATAATAGAAAACAAAATAAACTTTTAAAACTAAACTTTAAAGCCGTAAAATAGAACTTAGGTCTCTTCACTGTAGACACTTCAATAACTAGACTATAATTCTTCCCTTTAAATTTAGAACATTTTCTGCAGTTAGCATCTGACAGCTGCAGATAATACTAATTGTTATATTTAAAAAAACATGTTCAATGTAAATTATGTTAGTAAAAATCCCATTGAACATTCTGTCTCAAACATATAAATGTTCATTTTTGGCCTACACTTTTCTCTGAGGTGAGAGATATACAGCCAAACTCTTTATGCCTCTTTTGGAAGTAAGTCTAATAATAACTTGTGTTTTTTCTATAGCACTTAAGACTGCACTTTTCCTTTGCTAAGTACTGTAATGGATTGGTGTTGATGTAACGTAATTGATTGATTTTGATGTAATGTAATGGCTTGATGTTAAGCTTGGATTTGTAGAGTGGATGCATGGTATTGAAGAGCTCTGCACTCACCGACCGCATTGAAATCAGCACCAACAGTGCCAAGGAAATCTCTGCCATAGTGAAAACCTTCACCTCCCCATCAGCAAGTTCCATCAGCGTAACCCCCCTCCCCCCCCCAGGACCTTTGTCCCCAGCTGTCCCTATTCTTCAGCAGCAAGATCACCAGAATCTGCAAACGTTGTGCCCCAACTGGACCCTTGCACCGTGGCAGCGCTCCTGTCTATCTCAACCAACACCCAGCTGACCACCTGGCCCACCATCGCCAGTCTAGAAACCACAACGGCCATGAAGTCGATACACACCAGCGCATTCTCGGACCCCTGCCCTCACCACTCCACACACTACCATTGTGGACCGTCACCACATTCCTTTTTATAGAGGTTATAACAAAAGGGCCCATAAATTCAGTGACCCCCTTCCTATGCAACCTAGGTTTCTTTATGAGCACCCACTCTCCAACACTCCATGTCTTTGCCTTCACCGATTTCTTAGAATCAAATCTATCCTTATATTTATTTTGATAAGATTCAATTCTGGCATCAATCTCCTCTCTATCCAAACCAACACCCTCAATCAGAGGCAACCACCCAGGATTCAGTTTGGACAGAGCTACCATGCCCCTCAATATCTGAAACGGGGAACTTTGCAAAACTCCATTAAGTGCGGTGCAGTGTGCCCACCAAGTATCCCTCAAAACTTCCTTAAGAGGAACCCTCGTCTCCATGGCTCGCTGAACACAAGCTTTAACCACTCAATTCATGCACTCCACAAGTCCATTGGCCTGCAGCGCATAAAAGGCTTGTTAGACCTGGTACCATTGGCGTAAGTCTCCCTTCCAGTTTTTGCTGTTGTCTCCTCTGTTTTTGATATGTTTTGCTGGTTTTGATGCTTTGGGCACTGTGCCACTGCTATTCAGTGCCACAGTGCAAGTGCTCCCTATGTTAAATTGATGTAATGGATTAGTGACTCCATGATTGGCTTATTTGATTTACTTGTCAGACCCTAGTACAGTGCAGCATGGGTGCCCAGGGCCTGTAGATCAAATGCTGCTAGTGGGCTTGCAGCACTGGTTGTGCCACCCACAGAAGCAGCATGTAAACTGTGTCTCAGGCCTGCCATTGCAGAGCCTGTGTGCAGTGTACTACTGCCATGTCGACTTGGTAAGTGCACCCACTTACCAGTCCCTAAACCTTCCCTTTTCTACGTGTTAGCCACCCCTAAGGAAGGCACTAGGGCAGGGTGCTTGTATGTGAAAGGTAGGACATGCCCTGGTGTGTGTGGCATGTCCTGAGAGTGAATTACCGCCAATTTTGTTTTTCACTATTGCAAGGCTACCTGTCCCCGTAGGCCAGAATGGGCAGTTTGATTATAACATCTTAGAATCCTAACTGACCCAGGGAACATGGTAGAAAAATGAATTTAGCGTGCCTGAACTCAGAATGATAAAGTACATCTTTTAGTGAAGTTGGTTTTAACATTCTGTTTTTGAAAATACCACTTGTAGAAAGTAGGTATTTTCTTGCCTAACAATCCAGCCTGCCTCTGCTAGGTTGTGTATTACATGTCTGGTTTGTGAGTGACAAGGGCTGAGGTGGCTCCAGGAGGAAGGGTGAGTCAGCACTAGGCTGAATAGACCTATCTGCATTGAGAGTGGTAGGAGCCTGAGTAGGGCTGTGCCTGCCTTCTACAATGCTGGCTCCACCTCCTGTGGTGTGTCTGATGACCCTGGCCCACACTGACAAAAGAAAAAGTTGTGCACTGGCAGAATGCACCCAGAACTGGTTTGGACTAGGTACTGCCTTCAGAGACAAAGGATTTGTGTGTATAAAAAGGGGGACCCAGACCCCCGAATTTTAGATCACTTCTGGACATCAAGACGGACCTTTTGCCAAGGAGAAGAACCAGAGAATCTTCAGGAGTTTCTGAACTCCCTGTGCCAGTGTGTAATTGCTGGCGTTGGCCTGCATTGGTTTCTTTATTGCCAAGGAAAGGAGAAAGACTTTTATTTTCAACTTACATCATCTTGAAGAAGAATCTCCAAGGGCTTGAACTGCGCTTGCCTCCTGCTGAAGTCTCAGGGATACAAAAAATCACCACCAGATTTCCACTGAAGCCTGGGTGTTGTTGGGAGCTGGAAGCGCGACTCATCGAGAAGAAGCGCGTCGCATCCGCAGCTGTTGCCGTCGCATCATTGGAGAAGCGTGTTGCCACCGCAAGGGTCGCCGTCGCATCACCGGAGAAGCATGTCTCCATCGCAGCTGTGTGTTGTTGCATCACCGGAGAAGCGTGTCGCAACCACAAGGGTCGCCGTCACATCAGCGGAGAAGTGTGTCGCAGGGCCTGTCACAGCTCCAAAGTTACAGAGTCGCCGCACGGCCGCCGAGCGTGCACGCATTGTCTTCACGTCGTCGCATTGCATCAAGGGCACCATCTTCTCGCATTGCACCGGATTGTCACATCGCATCAAGGCGCCATCTTGTCGCATCGCAACCGGGACGCACTCGAAATCGTCGCATCACCTCCTCTCCGGTAAGGAACAGACGCATCGCCTACTTTGCGTAGGCACTGAGGAACAGACGCATCGCCTCCCCCGAAGCAAGGAACCGACGCATCGTTCTCCCTGTGAACCTTTTGTTTATCTTGCGTGAGGCATCCAAAAGTACTTTGTGAGAAACGTGTCGCATTTACCATCTAAAGTGAACTGAGTTACTTCTACCATCTTAAAGTCATTTTCTTAATACTGTATTGTGGATTTTTGTTGTTTGGGTCTTGTGTTAAGTCTATTTAAAGAATACCTATTTTTATAAAACCTGTGTTGTGTCCATCTGTAGTGTTTTCACTGTATTACTGTATGTGTTCACAAATGCTTAACACACTGCCTCTGAGATAAGCCTTCCTGCTCGTGCCAAGCTACCACAGGGTTGAGCAGGGGTTATTTTAGGAGTGTAGCCCCCTTACTCTGACTAGAAGCTAGGGTCCCTATTTGGACACAGGTGCAAGCCATTGCCAACTAGAGACCCCCAGTTCTAACAGGGCCGTTCTCTGATGAGTTACACCAAAATCCTTCAGAAACTCTTGTATCTCTTGTGAGGTGAATTGCACCCCATTGTCAGTAACCAGGAACCTAGGAATGCCCTTGCTCATGAATTCATCCTTAAGAAAATCCAGAACCACTCTGGTGCTGACAGTGCTCACACACCTGGAGGAAACTCACTTTGACGAGTAATCCACCAAGAGAATCACAAACCTTTCAGAGGGTCCTAACAGTTCAAAAGGACCCATCAGATCTAAACCTAACTTAATCCATGGCTCACACGGAATCTCCACTGGGGACAAGGTAGCAGAGTTAGTGACCTGAGATTTATCATTGGTGGTGCAAGTAATAATGCTCCTTGACCACCTTTTCCACCTGGCAATCCATCCCAGGCCACCAATACCTTTCTCAGAGCTGAGACTTGGAAAGACTTCTTCCCAAGTGCCCTTCATGAGCAAGATTTACAAGTTTTGATCTCAAATCACAGGAGGGCACCACCCTCTCACCACGCATGAATTGATTTTGAAACAATTTGAGTTCATTCCTAACAGACCAGAAGGGCAAAAGGTCAGAATCAATCCTTTTGCACTCAGGCCACCCCTTAATTACAAAGTCAACAACAACAGGAAGAATAACATCATCAGAGAAAGCCTTTTCCCACTCATCCTCTGTGATGGCAGGTTCCTTGACCCAACATACTCCAGTGGTTTCAACGTCATGAACATCACAACTGTTCTCAATCGGCAATCTAGACAAACAATCTGCAGCTCTATTTGCTACACCAGTAAGATACTGCACTTGAAAATTAACCTCCTCCAAACCTTCACTCCACCGTTTTAACCTAGGTGTCAACCTCTCACTCTCCATGCAAGAAAACACTTGCACCAAAGGACGATGGTCAGACCTTACTAAGAAAGGTATGCCCCATAAGTGAAACTTAAAGTGTCTAACTGCCCAAGTTATAGCAAGAGCCTCTCTTTCTATGCAGGAATATTGTTGCTCAGCTTTCTTTAATGATCTGGAAGCAAATGCAACATCTTTCTCTTCACCTCCATCCAGTTGAGAAAGAACTGCACCAAGTCCACAAAGACTGGCATCAGTGGTGAGAACAGTTTTCTTTCTTGTGTCAAAATGACCAAGAGTGGGCATCTTACCAATAGCATGCTTAACATAATTAAAGGCTGCATTACATTCTTCTGACCAGGCAAATTGTATTCCTTTTTTGAGTAGAGCCCTAATGGGTTCTACAATGGTGGCAAAACCCTTGATAAACTTTGAGTAAAACTCAGCAAGGCCAAGAAAGGACCTCACTTGCTCCTTGTTAGTGGGTGCAGGAGCATTGACAATACTCTTCGCCAAGTCCAGCTTGGGTTGAATGCCCTCCCCAGAGATGACATGTCCCAGATATGTAACAGATGACACACCAATCTTGCATTTCAATTTGTTCACAGTCAACCCTTTGTCAGATAACCTCACCAGTACACTCCTCAACACTTTATCATGTTCCATGTCATCTTTACCATAAATCAAGATGTCATCTTGGAAGAACAAGATGTTAGACATATCACCAAGAATCATTTTCATGATGCGCTGAAATCAAGCAGCCGCCGAGGCTAACCCAAACGGTATTCTGACAAAACGTAATGCTCCCAGCTGCATCACAAAGGATGTTAAATGCTTAAAGTCTTGGTGCAGGGGCACTTGGTGATACGCCGAGGACAGATCTAACACACAAAACAAATTGCACCATCCAGCATGGTAATGGACTCCGCAATGTTAGGGAGAGGCTATTGATCCACCCATATCCACCTGTTCAAACTTCTTAAGTCTACACACATTCTGATATTTTTCCCACCATCCTTGAGGCCACAACCAGTGGAGCCAACCACTCTGAGGATTCAATCTCCTCAATAACATTCAGAGCCACCAGCCTATTTAGTTCATTCTTCAAGGGCTCCAAAATAATATTGGGAACCTTTCTCACCTTATGCACACACGGCACAGCATTATTTTTGAGAACAATCTGATGTTCAAAGTCTTTTAATAGACCAAGTTAATCACTGAAGACTTGTGGAAACTCTTCAAAAACTTGTTAGAGCCTCTACAATCATCCACTAACATGACTTAGTCAGATGTATTACGTCCATTGGGTTTAAGTGTTATACCTAAATCTCTTAGGTGCCTCCAACCTAAAAGGTTGTCACCTTGTTTGGCCAAATATATTTTTCCAATAGTTTCTCTGCCCTTAAAGTGTATCCTCATAACCGTAGGCGCGGACTTTGTTTTTTAGCTCATTTTACCTGCCATTTCTCTGAGGAGCACTTGGGGAATCTTGTATAGCGCTGACATCCCAGGAGGTTGTTGCTGTCGCTGGGACTGCGAGGCCCAGGGTGCCTTTCCTCGCAATTGTTCACCGCACCTGGTTCCTCTTCCCGGCCACTCCTCTCATTACCTCATCTACAAAACGCCTCGCGGCTCCGGCTTCGCGGGAGCCGCTCGTAGGCGCGGACTTTGTTTTTTAACTCATTTTACCTGCCATTTCTCTGAGGAGCACTTGGGGAATCTTGTATAGCGCTGACATCCCAGGAGGTTGTTGCTTTAGCTGGGACTGCGAGGCCCAGGGTGCCTTTCCTCGCAATTGTTCACCGCACCTGGTCCCTCTTCCCGGCCACTCCTCTCATTACCTCATCTACAAAACGCCTCGCGGCCCCCGCTTCGCGGGAGCCGCTCGTAGGCGCGGACTTTGTTTTTTAACTCATTTTACCTGCCATTTCTCTGAGGAGCACTTGGGGAATCTTGTATAGCGCTGACATCCCAGGAGGTTGTTGCTGTCGCTGGGACTGCGAGGCCCAGGGTGCCTTTCCTCGCAATTGTTCACCGCACCTGGTTCCTCTTCCCGGCCACTCCTCTCATTACCTCATCTACAAAACGCCTCGCGGCTCCCGCTTCGCGGGAGCCGCTCGTAGGCGCGGACTTTGTTTTTTAACTCATTTTACCTGCCATTTCTCTGAGGAGCATTTGGGGAATCTTGTATAGCGCTGACATCCCAGGAGGTTGTTGCTTTAGCTGGGACTGCGAGGCCCAGGGTGCCTTTCCTCGCAATTGTTCACCGCACCTGGTCCCTCTTCCCGGCCACTCCTCTCATTACCTCATCTACAAAACGCCTCGCGGCCCCCGCTTCGCGGGAGCCGCTCGTAGGCGCGGACTTTGTTTTTTAACTCATTTTACCTGCCATTTCTCTGAGGAGCACTTGGGGAATCTTGTATAGCGCTGACATCCCAGGAGGTTGTTGCTGTCGCTGGGACTGCGAGGCCCAGGGTGCCTTTCCTCGCAATTGTTCACCGCACCTGGTCCCTCTTCCCGGCCACTCCTCTCATTACCTCATCTACAAAACGCCTCGTGGCCCCCGCTTCGCGGGTGCCGCTCGTAGGCGCGGACTTTGTTTTTTAACTCATTTTACCTGCCATTTCTCTGAGGAGCACTTGGGGAATCTTGTATAGCGCTGACATCCCAGGAGGTTGTTGCTGTCGCTGGGACTGCGAGGCCCAGGGTGCCTTTCTTCGCAATTGTTCACCGCACCTGGTCCCTCTTCCCGGCCACTCCTCCTCCCGCTATATAACCCATGCCCACTATCGCGCGAGCGGGGCGCAGACCGGGGCGAAGCCTGGGCAAAGGGCGGGCCGTCTAAGGCCGTCCGAGAACGTTTGAGAACGGAACGGGACCCTCCTCCAACACCCACCGACCAAAATTCATTTGTCGAGCTGCAGAAGGTAAGCAGCATTTAAGTGCTTGCAAGATAGTGGGATATCATCTGACTGAGGCTGTTAGTATATATATATCAAGCAAAGGATAAAATGGCCAAAAGGGATGGTCCTATTACACAATCGACTGGGGGCGCATTATTGGGAACTTTAGATAATTTTCTGGTGCGAATACAGTCAGTGCTTGCTAAAGACATTGAACTAACCGAAAAAAGATTATCTTTAGATATTCTGTGCGACAAGAGGTCCTCTTTGGGAAACATGGCTAACGTAAGATCACCACCGTGCTGTCAGCCTGCCAGGTCGGACTCCTTGGGTTCAATATCCCTCTTGATGGAGGAGCAAAATGACGAAATAATGTTATGTACTCCATCTCTGACTGACACACCGGATGAAATTGTTGATATCACGAATAATGATAATGCGGTTCTAACGACTAAGCCTCTGTCAAGCATGAAGACTCGCTCAGCTAGCAACGTAAAAGCGATTTCTGCCCACCAACAACCAGCCCCTATCTCGAAAAAAAAACGCAGGGGAAACCAAAAGACTGTCGCCGGCAAGAGTGCCAAGCCTGGTCCTGCCCCCGTTTCCGCTGTAAGGAAGAATACAGCCCCATGCCCTAAAACCTTTGAAACAAGGCCAAACCAAACACCATCCTTGGGGTTAAAGTTTATGGGAGAATCTGATACATCATCATTCTGGAGTAAATTAGAAAGTACTGTAAAAAAAATTATGTGACCCGATTTATGAAAGGCTGGGCTCTATCGAAAGTAGGCTTGTATGTATGGAATTGTTACTTGCCTCGGCCCAACCACGGGGTGGTAGACAGGGCCTGGGCCTGCAAAAAGAGTGTCCTAGTGTAACAGGTCAACGCACTGAGACCAAGACTACTACTAATAAATTAACGATTAGTACCGGGAAAGATAACTTCTCTACCCCGCAGGTACTCCAACCCACCCTAGCTGTCGAAAACCGGGCAAGAGCTGAAGACCTTCCTCCACGCGTTGGAACTAATAATGTTGGGGCAGGTAGTGTTAGTAACGAAAAGCAGCCCCCACTTGTTCAATCCTCAGTGCAGGCTATACCAGGCTTAATTAATCTTCATCTACCCCCTGAAGCTGCCCCTTATGTGGTAATTTTAACAGGGGTCCCATCGTTGGAGAACGGAGCAAGGGAATCTTATGGGGACCTAAAGAATAAATGTACATTTTGGTTAAATATTAAGCGACCACTGCCGTCCCATATGTGTGCTGAAATTTTGTTCGCCAGAAGAGTAAACTGGGTGGGTAAGAGACCTAAATCGTCAAAGGGGGATTGTATTGTTATTAATTTTAGAGACAGACGTTGTGTGGAATACATCTGCTCCTGGCCCCAGAATGACCCTCTGTCCTCAATAAGCACAATGTCGCTGTCTTACTTCTATGCTCCCTTGTCTCTACCCCTAGGTGGGATCATGTGTGGAGGTCCTTTGTCAAAAGGTAGCACCTCTGATGATTTCAGATCAATCAATAGATTTGATGTGCTATCTGGGCTAGCGGACTGTGACTGACTGATTGGTGGCTGTGGTTATCCCGACTGCGAAATGTCACATGAAGCTCTAGGGGCAGTGGACAACCATACAGAGTCCTATGTAGTTTTGGTGACAGATGAGGGTTTAAGGAAACATGAACAGCTTAGAATAGATGGCGAAAGAGTTGTTAATATGCCCTCTGCCCAAATAAATATTATTGGGGCTAAGGAACAAGACCAACAAGATGTGTATCAAAATGAAACTTCAAGCATTGAGGGTCTATCACGTTCTCTATTTGATGCAGCCCCTTGCCCATCACCAAATTTTGGGAATACTGTAGGGGGAACCAACCTTGCAGGGCATGTATCGTTTCTATCTTGGAATGTGGCGGGCGTGGGATCTAAACTATTGTCTCCAGATTGGGCAGATTTCATCTGTAAACATGATATCTGTCTTTTTCAGGAGACATGGTCTCTAGAGCCTGTATTTATGTTGGGCTATTTGAATTTTTTTATCCCAGCGGAAAAAAGGCCCAGGGGTCGGCCAGTGGGAGGCTTGGTCATCTGGGTCAAACAAAGTCTGAAGTGTAACATCCAACCTATCCCAACTCAGACCAATGATATTTTAGGTATTAGGTTGATTTGCTTGCCAAATTCCAAAATTGATATATATATAATGTATATGCTAGGGGCTTACCAGGTGGAAAAAAATCTGAGGTGGTAACAGTACTGAACACTCTTGTTGAATCCACCTCTGATGATGCGCTCCCATTAATTGCTGGAGATTTTAACACGACTTTTGAGCCACTAGGGCCTCAAGATATGTTTTTAACAGAGGAAGAAGACCTAAGATGGGGTGTCCCTCAGCTCGAGACAAAGACAGTGAGCAAGTGGACTGAGGCGGCTTTGCATATGAAAGGGTTTTGCCTGGGCAACCAATTGAGGGCGGCTAATGGCAGAACAGTATCTGACAGGACATGTAGTAAAACGTTTGATAACGGCACCAGGGCAAGTAACATAGATTACATCTTAGTGCATCTGAAGATGTGGCATACCCTTGTGGATATGGAGCTTAAGATACGGACAGAAAGCGATCATAATCCACTGGTCGCTATTTTTAAGTTTGGGCTGGGAGATAGTAGGGACCGAGCTACCGAAATGATAGGTCCAGCTGTCGCCCTAACAAATGATGAACGCCACCTTAAGTGGCGTAATGTAGTAGAGAACCCTGATCTCATAGATAGCATTGAGACCTATGTCGAAGAGGCATTGACACTTATGAGGGCAGCAGGTACCAACAGCCAACCCTTAGCTGAATTCGAGAGCATACACGGAAAACTATTTGCTAAACTCAAATCCTGTTTCTGTAGGCCTTTCTCAGGAAATCAAGTCCCAAGAAGCAAACAGGAGGACTGGTTTAATGCCTCCTGTAAACAAGCTCGTAGAAACTTGAGACAAGCACTAAAAACAAAAGATCCAAGTAAGATCAAAATAGTTCGTAGGACTTATAGAAAGGTCCAATGGGAAGCAAAAAAGGAATGGGAGGAGGGTGAGTGGCAAGACTTAAAAGCAGCATGTACAGATAAAAACCAGAAAAAGTTCTGGAATATTTTTAAATGGAAGAATGGCGAAAACACCGACAGTCCCCATAATCATGTTCCGCAGAGCTCCTGGGTAAAATAATTTAAGTCACAATATTCAAAAGGTACTGAGGATGTTAGTACGTACCGTCAGGAGAGGCTGTTTTACAACAGCCCTGTGTTTAGCACCGAGGAGGTTGATATTGCGCTCGATATGGTCACCCAGGGACGTGCACCCGGTATGGATTGCATCCCGGCCGATGTATTCTTGCATGACAGACCAAGATGGAGTATATATATTACCCACCTAGCTAATGCCATAGCGCAGGGAATGGCTATCCCTTATTCTTGGAGAGGTGCTGAAATTGTCCCGATATACAAAAAAGGGGACAAATCATTGGCTAGTAATTACAGGCCCATTAGCTTAATCGACGCAATGCAGAAAATCTTGGGCCGGTTGGTCTTGGGCAAGATCCAAACCTGGATGGAGGCTAGTAATGTTCTAAGTCCTCTACAGGCTGGGTTTCGCCCAAAAACCAGCACCATTGATCAGATCTTCAGGTTTGTTGTCCTCTATTGGAGGACGGTGGTCTTAGAAAAAGGGGTTTTGTATGCCGTGTTTGTCGATCTGAGGGCGGCCTTTGATCTGGTTCCACGCAGCAAGCTATGGCAAGTATTGGAGGGGCAGGGGATGGCACCGGAGTTGTTGGCATTGGTCGTCCGCTTGCATGAGGATAACTATGCCCGGGTCCGATGGGGCCGGCAGGGTGAGGTAACGGAGTGTTTCCCCGTGGAGCGGGGAGTCCGGCAGGGCTGTGTCTTGGCACCGACCCTGTTCTCACTCTTCGTGAACGGGGTTGCCGAGTTCCTCGCCCGGGTCCCCTCGGATGCACCGGCCATGGTTGGCACTCGAATCCCAGTCCTCATGTTCGCGGACGATACGCTGCTGATCTCCAAAACTCCGAGTGGCCTGCAGCTTACCCTCCGACGCTTTGAAGAGTTCTGCTTGCTGCGTGGCCTGGAAATAAATGTCTCTAAGACCAAGTTCATGGTTCTTAACGGCCCTAATCCATGTAGATCTTACAAACCCTTTAATGGTGTAATCTCCATGAATGGTTCGCCCTTAGAGCAGGTCGATGCATTTACCTATCTAGGAGTCACGTTGCAGAAGAACATGCATTGGAAAAGCCAGTTAGATTTATCTATCTTGAAGTACCAACAACAGACAGGCTTCCTTTTAAAGAGATTTAAAACCTCGAAAACGCAGCCAATAGGCCCACTCCTTGAAATTTATTCGATGAAGGTCCGTAGCTCATCTTTATATGGATCTGAGCTATGGGGGTATGGCAACAATCCGAAACGCTTGAATGCTATGGAGAGTGAGTTTATCCAGAAAGTTGTCGGCGTGCCCCAGAGTACTCCTCTGTTACCTCTCTTTTGGGACCTTGGTCTAAAGACCCTACAAGAAACCGCTAATTTGCGGCCATTGTTGTACTGGCGTAGGGTCTGGTCAACCGAGGAGCTCAAACACTATGCCCTGGGCCTAAAAGAAATAATGGAAAAAGATATTTTTCATAAAATAGACTGGCTGAGGTCTATCAAATCATTACTCCATAGACTAGGATTGAGTAATTTATGGGATGACCCCCAAAATGCGGTCTTCCCCTCAAAAGACAGTATGAAAACTAAGTACTGGGAGATGATCGCTATGGAATTAGCTTCCAATGGGAGTACATCGCATCTAACAGCCAGATTTCTAGAATTTAAAGCCCATCCTAGACAGGAACTATTCTGGGGCATGATCGAAATACCAACTGATCGTAAACTTTATTTTCAGTTTAGGATAGGTACCCTCCCTATTCGTTCATTCACATCCAAATGGGCTAAAGGGTCCGAGGACAAATGCCCCAAATGTAGGGATATGTCTGAATCTTTGAGACATTTTTGTTCTTTTGCCCCTTTTATGTGCTTCCACGCAAAAAATGGGTAATACCCGTTTGTCGGCTCATAGGCACTAGAAAGCACGAGGAGGAATTAAGAATTTTGTGTACAGATCCAAGCCCGACCATCGCAATAGCAATGGCAAAATTTATAAAGTGGGCTTGGATAATACGGTCCAGACAGCTCCTTACGAAAGTACCCAACGAATAGGCACCCAAATGTAGCCATTCAATTCCTGCAATTACTTGTTTATTTATCCATTTATATTCATACATAAGAATCCTAGACTAGGATATTCTGTTGTTTTGATAGACTTATGATGAGGAACACTAAACATTGTTGCCCAAAAATGAAATGTTCTGTATGTACAGGTTTTAACATTGTTTATTTTAAATGGAGATTAGCGTAACTTACTGACTTTTATCGTGTAGAAAATCAAGTTTTGTTTTAATTCATGTTGATGTAAATGGATGATATATGCTACTTTTATGACTTAATTGTCGAAATAAAGTTTTGAACTTTGAACTTTGTATCCTCATAACAGCATACCCAATCACATCAATATGCGAACCCCCATAACTTACTGGGTTGATATCAGGAGCAAAAAGTTGTAAATATGGAAATGTTTTGTCCCACATTTCATTATCCAGCATAGTAAAAGGAGAACCTGAATCGGCCAAAACAATAAACAACTTGCCACCAATCACTATTTCACACTCAGGCATGCTTATGAGATTAGCGTCCACCACACCAGCACTTCTCACATTCAGCATTATTGTTCTTGGGTTGTCTTTGATAGTCTCAATATTCTCTACTGTGCGCACTTTCACACCGGATCTACAAACTCTGGCATAGTGACCCTTAACCCACACTTGTGACAGGTGACATTTTTAGCATAACAATTGGGATTATTGGAGGTGTGATTGAGACTCCCACAACGATAGCATTTAATTTTTGAGAAGTCAGTGGAGACCTTGCCCCTTGATCCATGAATCACTTTAAAAACATTGTCTACAGAGTCTTGTTGACATCACCATGGAGACCAGAATCAACAGGCACGAACTGATGCACATGGCACAATAAATCATTAAAACAAGGTCCCAAACAGAATGTAGATCACTATACATAGCATAACAAGGTGTTATGCATTACTTTGATATAAATAGTACAATATACCTGGTATGCTAGAATGCTAAGCACAAAATACATTAATAAACTGAATACCACAATGCCACAATACTCCCCCTCCTCAAGAAACCCTCATCAGACCTGAAGACACTAGCCAACTACTGGTCTATCTCCTTACTAACCTACCTGGCAAAAGTCATTGACAAGATGATAAACGCCTAGCCACCCACCTCATTGACAACCAGCTACTCTCTGTACACATTCAGGCCTAACCACAGTACAGAGACCGCCCTCATGGCCACCACGGACGATATCTGGATGATCATGGACAGAGGTGACAACGCGGCCCTCATCCTCCTGGACCTTTTTGCAGCCTTCCACACCATTTTGTACCCCATCCTTATTCAAAGACTGCACGAAGCTGACATCCAAGGACTCACACTTTGCTGGAGCTGCTCCTTCCAGACAGTCTGCCCCCAGTTGGTCACTCTCGCCCCCTTCACCTTGGCCTCTGTCAATCTCATCTGCGGAGTTCGGCATGGATCCGTGCTAAGCTCCCCGGTTCAATGCCTACGTGTCCCCACTCGCCAGCATCATCTGCACCGATGGAATCAACTTTATACCTATGCTGAACGACAGTTAGCTCATATTCTCTAAGCCTGGGCGAAGCACTACGCTACGCTCGCGTAGTTTGCGAAGTTCGCGCTACTTCGCACTACGCGAACTGCACGTAGCAAAGTGTGAACACGCGTAGCGTAGTGTTGCGTAGTGCTGCGGCCATTTTTTGCTTGCTCGCGGTCCTCAACGTCAAGTTGGCGACCGCGAGCAAGCAAAATGACATCCCGGCGAGACTTTTTCCTTGTTCGCGATCAGCAACATCAAGTTGGCGATCGCGAGCATGGAAAATAAACCTCCCGGCGAGATTCCCAATGCGAGGAGGTCAGGTTTCTCATTGCGAGGGGTCGCGTATGCTCGCGACCGCTCGCGTTGAGAAACTACCAGTTCGCACTGTGCAAGATGCCATTTTCAATGATTGCACAGTGCCGGTTGCTTGTCCGCACTGTGCAATCATTGAAAACAACATCTTGCACAGTGCGAACATGTTACTACACAGTTCGCGAAGTGCTACGCGTAGCTCGCGTAGTGCGAACTTCACTTTGTGTAGCTTCGCGAAGTGCTACTTCGCGAACTACGCCCACCCCTATTCTCCTTCTCTGACAAGACACTAAACAATGGTGGGAAGGAAGGATATCCAAATGATGACACTGACCACATTTGGTAATTGATGGAAATCCTTCTTAGTCGCAAAGGTCTTTGCTTGTTGCGCTTAGGGTTTTCTTATGCCTGTGTTGGTAACTGAGGTATGCCTCTTGTATGAAGACCACCAGACTCAATTTGTTTGAAAAGTGTTGTACAGGGGATAGAGTCTGTGTTCTTGGTCTTTAAATATTCCCTAGGACCCTTCCGTATGTTAATAGTTTAAGACACTAAACAGACCATACAAAACTCAGGAACCAGGCTTACGCCCAACTTCCCACCCTGCACTTTCATCATCCTGCACCTCAAAGGCCTCCACTGGCCCCCAATCCTAAAACGAGCTCTCTTCAAACTCATCACACATACATATGAAGACTTACACAACATTGGCTCCATTTACTTCAACAACGGCATAAGCTTCCACAAACCTACCAGACACCTCCCCTTATCCAGACTCTTACTCGCACACATCCTCTGCATATTCAGAAGCAGATCTGTGTCCTGCTTTTTCCTTCCTCACTGCTCTAGTCTGGAACGACCTGCACCAGGGCTGCCTGCAGATTACAAATGACAATAATTCTAAAAGAGATTAGTATGTTTTATGCAGAAGCTTCAAAACTCCATCATGTAGCATTCAAGCCATATGTTTAAATCCCATTGTGTAGGGGAAACTCCTTGGTCTTAGCTGCTAGAACAGGCCCAGCAGAGGTGAGTTCTCTGCCAAGCACAGCCCAGACAAGAGAGTGGAGAGGGGGCAGTGGGATTTCTCCCAACCTTCATGCCTCACATCCAGCCATGCTATGCAGCTTCAGACAGATGGCAAAAGGATGACCCAAAAAGTGGTGTAGTTGGGCAGTGGACAAGATGAGTTGGTCAACACTGGCTGAAGCTAGCTGAAGGCCAGCTTACCGCCTGCCTAAAATCAATAGCGTCACATGCTTTCACTGTGGCACATATTGTAGCCACCCCCTATGTTTCTTAAAAATATAGACAGCCAGGCAAAGGGATGTTTCAAATGATGGATGGACAACTAGGTGAATGGGTGAACGGATGGAATTGAGTTGGGTTGGAAATTAGATGGATGGACTATCAGGTGGATGGATAAAAAGATGTATGTTTGGGTGGATATCGATGTATGTATGAATGGAAGGATGGTTAATGGGTTCTTTCAGAATGGGTGTTCACTTTGCAGACTGGTGGACTGGCTTACACAAAGGCATTGTTGGATGGATGGTTGGATGGGTCTCAATACATGGATGATTGCATGAATATGTGGTTGAATGTATAAAGGTGGGCTATGGCTAATAAAAAACAAACACCCAGTTTTTTTTTAGTTTGTATTTTAGACCTTTGTTTTTTTTAATCTCTGCTGTGAGTGAGAGCCCTAATGGATTTTCCCCACTGTAAGATTATGTCAAAATAATGTTGAGCTGCAGCTGCCACTATTTACATTTGAAAAATGTGGCAAAAGGCCCTGCGCTGGTTACACGTGAACATGTGTGCACACTGGTGAGCACACATGTGCAGGCTGAGAAGGAGAAACTGTTTCACTCACCCTGAGATCTGCGCACTGGTAGCCCAGTACCAACTGGACACAGTATCATTGGCTTTGGCCTGTGTAGGGTTTATAATTTATTCGAGCATCCAACAATAAATCCCTGTTTCTTTCTAACTAAAGTGTAAGTCTGTAGTGCCTCACTGTGTTTACACTTTGGGTAAAAACTGTTTAAAATACACTTTGGATTTTTTCAACATACTAAAGCAGTTGAGATGAGCTTTCTATGTTCATCTGGGCTCTGTCTATACATACAGTATTCATTTGAACATATAGTTGATGTACTTTGAAATATTTCCTTTAGCCAGCCCTAATCGGATGTTGGTTTGAATCATCCCTGTGGTCCATGTGAACTAGTCTGCTGATTGGCTGTCGGTTCAAAGCCTCGTCTTAGAAATAGGGCCACTGGGGATGATTGGTCTTTTCCTAGGGAAAGGAAAGCACGAGGGAGACATCTGCACAGGGTGATTGGCTGACACTCTCTGACAAGCCTGGCTGGAGCACCAGTCACGTCAGGGATCCCCCCTGCAGTCTTGGAGGGAAGCAGAGAAGGGGTCTTCTAGACCATCACTTGATTCTGCAAGCATGGAATGCTCAGAATGCTGTGGTCAGCTCTTAGGAAGAGTCAGTCAGGGGATTAAAGGTGATGAGGTAGGGATTCACCATCTAGAACTCTCCACCTCCACTCTTAAAAACGTGACGCAGGGCAGAGGCTTTCAGGAAGGAGCGGAACTACAGAGAAAGGAGAACTGACCAGCTGGATGATGAATCTCTGCTGGAAAGCAAGGACTCTGGGTTTATCCTTCTGGGATTGTAGCTCCCAGGCCAGTGGCACTTGCAGGAGACCCTAAAGAAAAGGTTTTGCTGGAACTTCTGTGTACTAACCCTATCGTGGGTACCACTGGATTCACTCCCGCTGACTCCTGCCGGACACAAGGCACCCTGCGAGTGGCCATGAGGCCTTGGGGCCGACCGGTGCAGGCAGTGAATGTAGTCTGCCTTGGGGGCTGTGTGCTGCTGCTGGAAGATCTCAGGGGCCACTGGACTACAAGGGACAGAATAGCAGGCCCCCAAAGATCTTGTTTCAAAGCCTCATGGGAACAGCATCCACATTTTTAAATGGCAGAGGGGCCTACGAAAGCACTCCTGGTGGCTAGAGCATGCCATGAGGAGCAAAACAAAAAAATGTATTGGAAAGCTGCCCATCAGAGCCAGAGATAACAATTCTCTTTTGCTGCTCGTTTGAAGTACGTTCCAAAGCTCACAGCATCCATCTTCTGCATGCAGGCACTAGAGTCCACCAGGAAATACCTTGCAAGCTCTTGCTATGGCCCTAGGGAATACCCCCAGGGCACTAGTCAGGGGCATAACAGAACTTGAGCGGACCCCCCTGCAAAGTACATGGATGGGGCCCCACGCACTGAACCCAGTCAGGAGCTATCAGACTCTTCCGTGCACAGCATTAGAGGGGGCCCTCTGGAGCTCAGGGCCCCAGCACTGCAGGGGTACGAGGGCTATTGTTACGCCACTGGCACCAGTAAGTACCTTAAAGCCAAAGCTAGTGAATTCGGGGTTTTTCTAGAGACTTTTTATTGGACTTTTTGTTTTAATAACAGTATATTAAGAAATGTAATTCACGCTTCTAGTACCTTTTACTTTTTCACCCACTCCCCTTAGGTCCTCAATCCCACATCCCCCCCCTTTCCTTACCTTCCTTGCCCCTATACCCAGAGCCCGCTTGTTCCTCACTAACAATTCTCTGAGATGTTTTCTCTCTTGTCTCTTGTCCTTAATCCATCCAGTCATTTGTTTTACTCTTCAGTTTAGTAGTTTAAATTTAGAGCTCTCAATCTTCGTAGCCTGGTAGTACTTAGGTCTGTGCCCAACAGATCATCAATCAGTGCCAGCCTTAATGCTGTTGATTCAGATCAAACATTAATGTTGACCCTCATGTGAGTACTGTCTCAGGAGGGTCTGGGTTTTAGTTCATTTTTCTGCCTGGAGGTGGGAGTGGGAAGTCTAGGCCGGTGAGCCTTGGTGATCACCTGGAGTAACATCTCAGGTACTCATTGCAGACGCACTACTGGCCCCAGTCTCACTCATTGCAGCAGCACAGGAGCTGGTGAGAGGCAGGCAGGAGAGGAGAGAGGAAGTTGGCTCTCCTGCAGAAGCAAGTGTGCCGAGCAGGCAGAGGAGCTGGCCTGGCTTTGCCGGCTTTGGGGGCCCCCAGTGGGCACCAAAGGTTGCGCCGAGAACTGGCCCCTGTGTTCTAGACCAAAATCCCCTACAATGACGCATCAATCAAGAAGGAAGCAAGTTAGCCAACTGGCTGCATCAAAGGAGGTGTAAAACACCTCAGGGTGATGGATCGCCTCAGAAGCCACCAACTTTTGTAAATTTGCACATTGCTATGGCGGTGCCCCAGGATCTGCATCGTTCTTGGGGGCTGCCAGGAGAGTAGCAGACCCTACCCCCGTCTAAGTCAGTTTTAGAAAGTGTCACACCCTCTCCTAGGACTCAGAAAAGGTGACCCCGGGAGAGATTGTTTTTGTTAGGTCTCGCCTGGCGTGGGCTGCGCACATGCGCAGTCTCTCTGGCGAGATTTAATGATTTTGGGTATTTTCTGTAAGGGGCATTAAGCCCCGCCCCTCTTTTCCATTGGCCAGCGTCACCGTTTATGCTAAACGGTGGCCAGCCATTGGAAAAGAGGTGTTTGTGACGTTTTCGTTCAGCTTTCTGAGCAGTCCCATTTGGACAGGCTCGTCTGACTTCCGTGCGTCGTGAAAGCTTTCTTATCTTTATGGGGCCATGTGTTTCAAACAAATGGCCCCATAAAGACAAGAAAGCTT
Source organism: Triturus cristatus (assembly GCF_964204655.1). Classification (NCBI taxonomy): domain Eukaryota; kingdom Metazoa; phylum Chordata; class Amphibia; order Caudata; family Salamandridae; genus Triturus; species Triturus cristatus. The sequence continues at coordinate 74,873,870 of NC_140591.1, read as the reverse complement.
TCACAACGGATGAAAGTGAAAGCGGACCGTGCTTGTTTTTTGGAGGTAGCAGTTTGACTTGTATGACAGCAGTGTAATGTAAGGTAGCAGTGTTACCAGTATTACAACAGTGTCTTGAATATTGTAGCAGTGTTTGGTGAGCTTCTATAGTGCTTAACCCATGTTTCCAATAATATGCTAGTTTTACAGTGCTTGCGGTAAATAAAGCACAGCGCTCAGAACGCTTGTGTGTGTGATCACATTTTACTAGGCGCTAAAATGGCTACTTGTTAAATTAGCCCCGGGAGGATGAAAGCCTGAGCTGTGCCGGTCACGACCCAAACCCGAGGGCCGCAGACCACACCAGACCTCAGGAGCCACATGTCACCCCAGTGCTTATCTTTGGGGCTGTAGATGAATAAGGACATTGATGGGAAAAAATCAGAGGCACTGCGTAAAAACCCAAGGCTACCTTGAAAAGTGATAGGGCAGAATCCGAACCCCTGGAACAAAGCAACACCTCCAGGTGCTCGGCCACCCCCAGCCTATCTCCCTCTCATCTCCCTGCCCGATAATTGCAGGAAGTTTTGGGAGGTCCGCCTCCCAGCTGTTGCCTCCCATAACAAATGACCTCCAGTCCCCGGGCCACGCTCTGGGCCCAGGGAGCGCGCGTCTGGAGAGGGGGCAGCGGCGTGGAGAGATGGGCTGCCCATCGGGGAGAGGGGAAGAAGGGCCCTTCAGTTCCCGAAAAACCGGACACCGAGCAGGCGGCCCGAGAGCTCCTGAGCAGCACGTGAGAACGGCGAGCGTCCAGGCCAGCGCTGCGATGCCAGGGAGAGGCGCGTTTACCCGAGTCCTTCGAGGTGCGCACCAGGTAAGGCAAACACCCCGCACTCTGACGTGTTTACCTTTCAGCTCATTCCCTCCGGCGTGTTTACCTTTCGGCTAAAGCTCACTCCCGGCTGTGTGCACATCACAATTAAATACTTCACATGACGAGCGCGTTGTTTTAGAGGAACGCAGATCTGTTTTCTGCAGATCTACTAATTCCTAAGAAAAACTGTAAATCAGTGCGTGTTTTTACGGTTTTCCAGGTTCAACTTTTTTCTTTTTGCATTATGCGTTTTGCATACCGGTGTTGTGAGTGGAACGTAACCTTTATCTGGATATAAAATATGGGTTGCTCGTGCCGTTTGCAGTTTATATTGTAATAGATGCCGAAGGGAGGAAACGTAATGTCGCATGTTTGCATTATTTTACCTACACCTTTTATTTAACTTTTTTTTATTATTTCTACATTTGTAATTACCCGTTCTTATGTTGCCTAGATATCAGAAGTGGTTCGTAAACCTACGGAAAAACATTAAAAAGGCTGTGTGTGTGCAATACTCTAGTGCAACTTTCTTTTCACGATTTACCTAAAATAAATTTGACATTAAATTATATATATTTTAATTGGATGCTCTGTACTACTGATTCTGTTTTCATTTTTTGTAAATATTCACTTTATATTTCTCATGCTCATACACTTAACAGAAGTATTAATTTAAACAAAAATACGAATAAATATTGTTTGTGTCCTCTTTAGGATTGCGTATAGTTTAACATTTTTTCAAATTTCTCTTTTAATCTTCTTTGAAGTGCCATCTAATTATTTCGCAATCACATTAGCTGGCTCTTTTTTTCCCCCCACACACAATAGGCCAGTCTCACCGCCTACCTGGTGGGGGTTCCGCTGTAACTTGATTAAATTAAGTAATCGTGCTGAATGAAGGGGATCACAATTTTATGGAGGCTTGAGCAGCACCTGAACTGGCTCGTCTGCCCACACATGGCGAGGGGGGCAGTGCCAGGGGCTGGGGTTGTGAGAAGGGACGGGCGAGCCTCGGTGCGTCGACTGCTAGCACATACGTGCCATAGGCCGCTAAGCGCACGATCGAGGGCGCGCCACGCACCGGAGTGAGTGAGTATGGATGGGGTCTGAAGCGCTCAATGTTTGCATAATTTCAACATTTGTTGTGAGGTCGCCATGTGTTAGTGAAGCTCAGCGCTCGCCGTTCGGCCTTTTGGCGCTATATGCAGACAGCACTTAATATCGTGTGTAATACTTTATACTGGTGTACAGTCAGCGATCTCACCAATTTAAGCATGACAAATTTGCTTTCTATGCATTTATTATTGCCATTTGATGTTATATCGAAATAGTGCCTGGAAGCGCCGAGCTCTTTGGAGACTACTGTTTTTTTTTTTAAATAACAGCTTTAACTTAAACAATAGGTATTGTACACAACACATGAGTGTGGTGTTAGTTTAATTCGGACAGAGCACCATACAGTAGTTTTTTGTATGGACTGTTGACCTTTTGCAATTGGAGGCTTAGGAAGATAGGAAGATTTGAGCAGCGTCTTGTAGTCGTTGTTTTCTATTATGAATCACAGAACACAGAGAATGAATCTGGGGTGGTAAGCTGTGTGCCGGGGCTAGTGGCTGAGTGGACTAATGCATCCACTGCAGGGGCCTCTGTTCGACCTCATGGTCACAGGTTTAAATCAGCCTTTCATCCATTTGTGGTCGATAAAATGAGTATCTTTGAGTAACAATATACATCTGTTATTCAGCCCTGTTGCTGGGGTGAACGTGCGCTTTACAAATACATATGTTATGTCATCTGAGGAGCCCACTTTTTGCGAGACCATGAATCAAATGCACAAGGCGCTCAAGCTGTTCCGTGTGTGTGAGAGAGGTTCCCCATGACAGGTCATTCATTGCTTTTATACTTCAGTTCTTGTGGGCGTGGGTTCATGATGAGAAAGTTACCCCCATACCTTCAGTGCAAGGCGGACTGATATTAAAGAGGCGAGGCTCACTCACCATCTCGCACCTGACGATGGAGCAATATGAGATCACCAGATAAAATTAATTTGCCGAGGATCACACAATGTATTTAAGTGTGGATGGCTGGGGGAGAACCTTGGTCACCTGGTTACATATGAACCTGGGGCAAAATAAAGATATTTAGTCTGCAACCAAGATTTTCTTTAATGAGTTTCTCCTACTGCAGGCACGAAATGCTTTCCTGCAACATTCAGCGCGCCATGCGTGCTTTCACTTTCCAAGCAGCCCGGTACAATGTTGGTTGCTTCTTTGAAATGAAATAGGTCTAGCATTTACAAGAGTTTGAGCTATTGGCATTGTAAAACAGATACAGAAAAGGCATTGTCATTTACAATGCCAATAGCTTAAACTCTCGCAAAAGCAAGACCTATTGCATTGCAAATGCTTGTTTGGAAAGTGCTCTTTGATATGGTTCGCTGAGGTTGCTAGGCAATCTTGTTCATGGAGGAATGATACTCTGGATTGAAATATTCACTGTATGTGTGTATTGGGATTGTAATTGTATTTATATAGCGCTTACTACCCCATACGAGGCATTGAAGCGCTTTACACCAGGCCACACACTGCCATGGGAACCCAACATTAGTGGTTAGTCCAATATTTATTGGTTATTGTTGGTACTTAGAATGAATATTTTGCTCTCTAGAAAACCATTTCATTTACTTAAGTTTTTTGTGGTGTGGTAAATGAAATGAATAGGACTTGTGTGTAATCATTGTTGGAGGTATATGGGTTCATGCAGATGGTTTGTGGATTATTAAACGAGGAGCCATAGGGATGCAGGGCGGTCATTTACAAAGAGTTTGTTCTGATCTTTAAAGGACGTGTAGACAACTTGTAGTAATCCAGTCATAGATATTAAGGCAAACACACATGTGAGAGAAGAGGCCGTGTCCAGAGAAAGACGGCGCTGCAGACATGGCAAGCATAATTGAAGGAAAAAAGTTGAGGAGACAATCGTAAGTCTTAAGTCAAGGTCGGTTTTCTTGCAGGGATTTAGGGAAATAGAGGAGGCTTTTTCGGAAAGCAGGCAGTCATAATGGGATGCAACACTGTAGAAAGAACAACATTATTTGCATGTCATATACTGTTCTACTATGATAGGGCGCTTTAAAATACCTGTGACTGGCACTAGATTCAGATGAACAGGATGTCCACTGCTCAAACACCTTTAACCACAACCTGCGCAAGAACAGTGATCGGTGCAGGGGCCGGAAGTGTCAAGTGACGACTTGATGAGCACATTGGGAAATATCAAGAGATGTCGGCAGCACTTGAAAGAAGCCGGAACCTTGTGATCGTAACAGCTTAGGATAATAAAGGGGAACATAATGCCAACATTGTAAGGCGTTTCTGCACATAGAATGAAGCAGATGTCTTTTGATGTTCACCCTTAAAGTCTGGATCCCAGTATTGAAGGGGATCCATGTGGAAGCCCCTGGTTCAGCTTGGCACAGGATTTGGGAGGGAAGAGACCTCCCAGAAAATGGCAATGTATTGCCGGCGTTCCTGTGGGGGTGGGTGGTGATCCAGATACTATAAGTGAGCGGTGTGGAGTCAGGACCACCTTTAGGAATTCATGTGGAGTTTCTTATAGTGTATATAGAGTATGAACCCAGACAAAGGGAGGAGAGTGCTGCCCACTGTCCAAAGTGAAGACATCATCAGCTCGCGATTGGAGAGGTCGGTGCAGAAGTGGACTTACTCCATTTTGATAAAAAGGTATGTCCTCTGCTCTTTCCTAAATTGGGCCAGGGTTGGGACAGTCCTGAGTCTATGGATGGATTCTTGGTGCCTAGATAAAGAAGGCCTTGTTTAGTTGATTTTCTTTTTTGTCGTCTTCACCCACAGTCTGGTTGTGCCCTGGTTGTGGGTATACCAAAAGCCTCCGTAGATGGAGAGCTTGGCTGCCAGATAGGCAGTGGGTCCGATCGAGATGGCTTTGTAGAAGATGCAACTGGTTTTGAAGATGGTGCAGGCTGCAAGGACAGCCAGAGGAGTTCCGTCACCTCAGACTGGGGATGATGTGGTTATATGTCATATACACTGTTTTTTTACAACCAAAGTTTAATACTTTGAATAAATGATAAATATATTAACACACACAATGCAATCACTTATCAAAATTAACCCTGGGCGTAGTTTGCATTGTAGCGCTACGCATAGCTACGCAAAGTGCACTTTGCACTACGCACGCTACGCATAGCTACGCGAACTGCGTAGTGCGGGAGGGAAATGCTGGTCGCACTGATTGCACCATTCTGGATGCTTGTCCGCACTGTGCAGTCATTGCAAACGGCATCTTGCACAGTGCAAGCAGTCGTTTTCTGCCGCTCGAGTAGATTTGTACTCGAGCGGCAGTGTTCTCAACATGGACTAGTAGTTTCTCATCGTGAGCGGTCGCGAGCATACACGACCACTCGCAATGAGAAACCTGGCCTCCCCACGTTGAGAATCTCGCCGGGAGGTTTATTTTCCATGCTCGCAATCGGCAACTTGATGTTGCTGATCACGAACGAGGAAAAAGTCTCGCCGGGATGTTGATTTTGCTCGCTCGCGGTCGCCAACTTGAAGTTGAGGACAGCGAGCAAGCAAAAAATGCCCGCTACGCATTTTCGCACTCTGCTACATGCAATTTGCGTAGTTTGTAGTAGCGCAAACTACACACGCTCCGCAAGCATAGCGTAGTACTACGCCCAGGGTTAATCAAAATCTATTTTTCTTCCCCCTGGCAACTGGCACACGTTATGATTTCCACTCATACCGTCTGATGCAAAGTATTCCCACCACTTGCCACAAATGTTCTCATGCTTCTGGGGGAAGCTCCTTACTGGATACATGGGTTCCTCATGCTTTGCGCACCCGTCCATTGCTAAGCACCACTGCGCGGGAGAAGGGCGAGTCGCAGACTTCCAGTGCTTAGCAATGTCTCTTGTGGCAGTCATGACCCTGATCCCAAACAGGGTTTGTCCTTCACGGCAGCCCCCCAAAACCCTCCATCATACCCAGCAGTGTAATCCAGGGTCTGAGGTCTGCGGGTCTTCCCAGGACACTCGATAGAGTGGTAAAGACCCCTTGCCATACGTTTCAATGATGGGAAAACCCCGCACCATGCAAAAAAAAATCCCCTCTCCGCTGATCAGCAAAAGGATGCGGGTTCAGGGACCTCCTGCACCTGCCCTCGCCTCTCAGGTGTAAGATAGGTGACCCTCGTGCACACTCTTTGATGGTTCATTACTCAAGGAATGTTATGGTGAATAATGGAAGTTAAAATATGCGCACCTTCCTGGTACCATCAGAAATGTTATCCCATTGCTGAAATGCATTTCAATTAAAAGGCTTGTGTTCTACGGTTGAATTGTGTGAAAACACATTTACCAAAGACTGTAGGCCTGCCTTTTTATTGATGAGCACCTCATGTTGTTTAAGGACATATGAGGATATTGTCTTTTTAGGAGTTAAGGCTTGCTAGTGCTTAAACAGTTAATGGCGCTTTAGGGGGGTCCAGTTGCCATTTAGTGGGTCACTTGACCTGTGTGATCTTTCTTTGTTGTGCACACCTCCCACCATATAGCTTTTGAAGCCTTTTAGAGGGTGTCCCCCAAAGGCATTTCCACCTGCCAGTCTGTATATATTTGTGAGTTTGTGTGTAGCATGGAGTAAAGTAATCTCCCTGTGCCTCAAAATGAATGTGACCTTGCGCAGTCACCTGGTACTCATGTAAAGTGCTCTAATGCCCTTGTGCCAGGTTCGCACGATATCAAACTGCAACAAAGAAGAACAGAGGTTTCAACTGATGACTGGAAGAACCGGAAGAGGCGGGTTTTTAGTAGCACCGCGAGCATGAGCATGTCTGGCTGAGCTCTGAGGAAAGAGGGAGGGGGTCCCAAGCTTAGGAGCAGCTCTGGAGAAGGCAGTTTTGGACGAGAAGGGAGTTCTTGCTTCAGAGTCCTCTCTCCCCGCTGAGATGCTGAGAAGTGCTGCCAGGGTCTTGAGATAAATAGCTTTGTGGACAAGACAACCGTTTTTGAAAGTGTGTATTAGCCTGTACGGGAGCCGGTAAGGTTCAGCACCGGAGTCATATGGTTGAATTTCTTTGTTGATGAGTTGTAAAGTTTTCTTTGTTTGAACTCTGACTCTGCAGTCCACAGCACTTCCCTGAGTCAGCCTTGGCTGGCCCTGCTTTGCTATCCTTGGTAGGAAGTTGATTGGCTGTAGTTTCAACAATAACTTTAGGGGTGTGTGAGCCTCAGATTTCCAAACAAGCCCCACTAAACTGGACAGGGGGCAGCGGAGGGGGAGGGGGAAATAGGCTGGGGCTCATCGGCAGTGCAGAGGCTGTAGGTTCTAGTTAATTGGAAAAGAAAGGGCAATCTTGGCAGCAGTAATATACCCAGAGGGGCATCAGCCCAACTCAAGATGGCACAGGGCTCGGATTGTGGAATATGCTCTTACCAGCAAATGTTTGACCTCTACCTAAGGGCATGACAGCGAACTAATGTTTGACCTCTACCTAAGGGCATGACAGCAAACTAATGTTTGACCTCTACCTAAGGGCATGACAGCGAACTAATGTTTGACCTCTACCTAAGGGCATGACAGCAAACTAATGTTTGACCTCTACCTAAGGGCATGACAGCGAACTAATGTTTGACCTCTACCGAAGGGCATGACAGCAAACTAATGTTTGACCTCTACCTAAGGGCATGACAGCGAACTAATGTTTGACCTCTACCGAAGGGCATGACAGCGAACTAATGTTTGACCTCTACCGAAGGGCATGACAGCAAACTAATGTTTGACCTCTACCGAAGGGCATGACAGCGAACTAATGTTTGACCTCTACCGAAGGGCATGACAGCGAACTAATGTTTGACCTCTACCGAAGGGCATGACAGCGAACTAATGTTTGACCTCTACCTAAGGGCATGACAGCGAACTAATGTTTGACCTCTACCGAAGGGCATGACAGCGAACTAATGTTTGACCTCTACCGAAGGGCATGACAGCGAACTAATGTTTGACCTCTACCTAAGGGCATGACAGTAAACTAATGTTTGACCTCTACCGAAGGGCATGACAGCGAACTAATGTTTGACCTCTACCTAAGGGCATGACAGCGAACTAATGTTTGACCTCTACCGAAGGGCATGACAGCGAACTAATGTTTGACCTCTACCTAAGGGCATGACAGCGAACTAATGTTTGACCTCTACCGAAGGGCATGACAGCAAACTAATGTTTGACCTCTACCGAAGGGCATGACAGCAAACTAATGTTTGACCTCTACCGAAGGGCATGACAGCGAACTAATGTTTGACCTCTACCTAAGGGCATGACAGCGAACTAATGTTTGACCTCTACCGAAGGGCATGACAGCGAACTAATGTTTGACCTCTACCTAATGGCATGACAGCGAACTACTAAAAAGATGCAACAGATCTACCTGGACAACTTCAAGCCACTCAATGGATCCCTCTTCACTGGTCTAGAATTACCAATGTTTTCCCACAGTTTGAGTCGTCATTCTGCACTCATTTATATCTGTACTGGTAGGTGGTAGCATTCTGTGGTCTTCACACAAGAGAAGTGTTCGCTGATAAGCATATGACAATCTTCGAAGCTATACGGGTGGGATTTGCGAACGGTCTGATGACTAGTTGTGGCCGCCCTCATACAAAGCAGCACAGATCCTTTCACAGATGTGTTGTTTTAGTAAACCCACATTAACAGCATTCTGGGAGAGGTAGTCTTTGCAGCTTTCATTTTGATTTTCAAATCTTCATAGGTCCTTTGATTAGGCTTAATGTATCAGTGCAATCCTAATTGATTCATCTCCATGTATTTAAACAGTTACAATAGTTCAGTTTTCATTGAGGTAATGTCCTGACATCATGATATTTCACTTTCAGTAAGGGGCTTCAGGCAGACTTAAATGTGTTAGCTGGTGCAAAACAAATCAAACTGCAAAATGCCCAGCTACCTGTTTCAGCGCCGACGCAAGCCTGTGACGCGGACCACTGGCCATGGGAGCTGCAAACATCATGATGTCAAGAGAGCTACGAAGGTGAACATTGAACTGTAGCCTCTGACCATTAACATTTCATCGTGGATGTGCAATGGAAAGATGCCCCGAGGATATGGGGCAGGCCACGGGTGGGCTTCATGCCTGAGCGGGGCTTTAAGCTACCAGCAATTTGCAATTCTGGGACTTTGAGTTCCAGATTTCCCGTTATATTTGGAGAACAAATTCTGTAACAAGGAAAAATAACATAATGTGAGCTAAAATGTCAGGGATGGAGGAACTGTCCCAACTGTCATACAGGGTTAGGGAAGCCGCCAGCTGTGTACTATATATGTAATGCCTCACTATGTTATGTTTGAGTAACTGGGGTAGTGTGATAACATGCAACAAACACAAGTAGAGGGGAGACCCAGTTATTTGTGACAGTGCCTGACTTGCCTGTATCCGAGACAAGTGAGTGTAATGCACCCAGGAAAATCGGTGCTCTCTTCACAATTTCTCAGACAGTAAACTTTCTCTGAGCTGGTGTGAAAAATGAAACTATTTATATATATATATATATTCATGGAGTTCTTGCTTGTGGATATTTTACAGAGGGCATGACCCGCTCGCCTTCATTCCTACGAAATGGATTTTCCGTGGTATTAAGGGCTTTTGAAAGGTGAGAAAGGGAGATGAGAGGAGTAACTACTTCTCTTTGGAGATTCTGGACTATCATCGCTAGATAAAGCCAATGAGAAGCAGCAATATGGATTGCGATTTTGCATGTAGCAATGACTTTTTCAGGCAAAGTGCGTGGCCATCTGCGCGAAAATGAAAACATGAGGAAATGCACTGTCAATATGAACTTTGTCAATGTGGTGTATGATGCTATTTAGCTTTATTTCAAATGCGCACCGCAAAACAGAGCTGAAAATGTGAAACACGGTGCATGCTGGTAATTGCAGTAAAATGGTGAGCCACGTGACATATCAATTCAAATATCGCAAGCAATCCTACTCACCTGTGATCAAGGCAATCTGCTGAAACGCGTAAGGACTATAAATTGCTGTTCTCTCCCTGAGTAATAAATGCTTTGATGGTAACCAGAATCTGGCCTCTGTATCTTCTTCGTTTGTGCACGTGTTGTGCTTTAACGGGTCTCTCCATTCCCGTAAACAGAAGCTGCCCTGCAGGGTCGTGGGCCCTCTTCATGGAGTTCTTGCTTGTGGATATATATATATATATATATTCACTGAAAAAACCATAGGTTTCACACATGTTATAGTTAGCGGAAATTTTACTGATAAAAAACCAATGAAATTCCCCCGTTATAGTTAGTGCAGGCAACTATAACTCACGCGACCGCAATCCTCTGCTGATGCTAATACTGTATTTAGACACTTATTTGCCCATGTCTTCTTCCATACATTTTTAGCTATACATATATTACAAATATTTTTTTTTCATAAAGACACATATGTCATCAGCAGAAGATTGCGGTCGCGTGAGTTATAGTTGCCTGCACTAACTATAACGGGGGAATTTCATTGGTTTTTTATCAGTAAAATTTCCGCTAACTATAACATGTGTGAAACCTATGGTTTTTTCAGTGAATTTGCAAGGTTTTTTAAATGCTAATTCCTAACTATAACGTGTGTGAAACCTATGTTTTTTTCAGTGAATTTGTACGTTTTTTTAAATGCTAAGTTACTTTACGCCATTCGTGGCGTGCGCGCCCACTTAACGCAGTTCGTTCCGTGCGCGCACGGTGCGCTTCGCGCACCGTGCGCGCACAGTGAGCACGCGGTGCGCTTCGCGCACCGCGCGCCCACTTTACGCAGTTAGTGCCGTGCACGCACGGTGGGCACGCGGTGCGATGACAAAGCAAGAAAGCACGTCAACAAATCTGTTTCTGCTTTCCTCCGTGACTATGGTATGGGTGCCATTTACCACAACAACTTGCGTTATGACATGCAAGACATTTATAGAGGAGATGGTGTGCACTTCAATGATGAAGGGAACAGAGTCTTCCTCTTGAACCTTAGACTCTGCATCGGTACTTACTTGTAGGTACCACTAAAAAATCATTTCATAAACACAACGGCTCTTTTTAGAGCCCCCTAATATCTAAACACTTAAATCTGATTTTCATTTTTTTTTTTTTTTTTTTCCTACCGTACGCTTACCGTAAGCTTACCGTACGCGTACCCCGTGATTTTTTTTAAAATCAATAAATGTTTTCTTTGTACTTTACAGTCCTTCTTTGACCCCCTCACAAATGTAAGGGGGTCTGTAACTCTCCTCATTGCCCCCTTTTCTTGTTTTCACTCTTTTTTTTCTGAGTGAAATACACAAAATGGCGGCCGCCGCTTCCTGGTTTCGGCCGATTCGAATGTTTACTAAGATCTAAGAGCCAATCAGAATCGCGCTCGCGCACGCCACCGTACGCTTACGGTAAGCGTACGGTAAGCGTACCGTAAGCGGGCTCAGATATATATATTGATTTAAAGGCTATTTTCTCAGAATCTACTGAACAGATTTACACCAAACCTACAAAAGGCACTTCCTTGACCTAGGGACTACCTCTCTGCCAAATTTCGAGTAATTCTGTTCAGCCGTTCGGGCTGTAGCTCGTTCTAAAGGTCCTATGGAAAAATGCATGGGGAAAACGCGTTTTGGGACCCCCCTTTTATCTCAGCCCCCGCTTGACGGATCCCCCCGAGACTTTCAGGGTAGGAGCGGAGCGTAGCGCCCCACCTATTTTGAGAAATTCGCGAGGATTCATCGACCGGCGCCAAAGTTATTCAAAATAGAATGTTGAGGTTTTCCTATGGAAAAGGGGTCCTAACTATAACTACCTACTGGCGACCGCCAGTAGGTAATATATATATATATATATATATATATATATATATATATATATATATATATATATATATATATAATCTACTGGCGGCCGCAGTAGATAGTTATAGTTAGGACCGTGTTTCCATAGGAAATCCGCAACATTCTGATTGATGTCAAATATTACATCACTGATGACATATGTATCTTTCTGAAAAAAATATATTTGTAATATATGTATAGCTAAAAATTAATGGAAGAAGACATGGGTAAATAAGTGTCTAAATACAGTGATGTAATATTTGACATCATCAGCAGAGGATTGCGGTCGCGTGAGTTATAGTTGCCTGCACTAACTATAACGGGGGAATTTCATTGGTTTTTCACGAGTGAAATGTCCTGCTAACTATAACATGTGTGAAACCTATGGTTTTTTCAGTCAATATATATATATATATATATATATATATATATATATATATATATCTCGCTGTGTGTGCTGCTGTCTTCCAGTAATAAAGATTGAAACTACGCTGGGTGTGGCGCCTTCATACTTCGGGTATCTACGATTGGCATATATGTGGTCTGCCCTGGCCACGAAGGTTGCCCCACTGCGTACCCCAGCAGGTCCACGCGCCTGTGAATTCAAAGAGCGCGAATGGAACGGCGTTTTCTCTGGTGAGACATGAACGAGCAGCAGCCCAGCCAGACTTTAACCAGCGACCTAATCGGATTTTAAATACTTCAGGGAAGTGAACGGCAATATCCACTTGGGATACAAGAACTTACCTGTACCACAATGACCAGAACACCTTGCAAAGACACGCCCATTGGGGCCTGATTCACTTCAAAAGATCGCGAGTGCGATTCAAACTAGCACAGCTGTTTCCTCCTCGACGAAAGCCAGTGAACAAGGGAGATTGCTCCTGAAACGCGTATGGCACGAAGGATTAAGCTGCGAGGGTCTCGCTGTGTGTGCTGCTGTCTTCCAGTAATAAAGATTGAAACTACGCTGGGTGTGGCGCCTTCATACTTCGGGTATCTACGATTGGCATATATGTGGTCTGCCCTGGCCACGAAGGTTGCCCCACTGCGTACCCCAGCAGGTCCACGCGCCTGTGAATTCAAAGAGCGCGAATGGAACGGCGTTTTCTCTGGTGAGACATGAACGAGCAGCAGCCCAGCCAGACTTTAACCAGCGACCTAATCGGATTTTAAATACTTCAGGGAAGTGAACGGCAATATCCACTTGGGATACAAGAACTTACCTGTACCACAATGACCAGAACACCTTGCAAAGACACGCCCATTGGGGCCTGATTCACTTCAAAAGATCGCGAGTGCGATTCAAACTAGCACAGCTGTTTCCTCCTCGACGAAAGCCAGTGAACAAGGGAGATTGCTCCTGAAACGCGTATGGCACGAAGGATTAAGCTGCGAGGGTCTCGCTGTGTGTGCTGCTGTCTTCCAGTAATAAAGATTGAAACTACGCTGGGTGTGGCGCCTTCATACTTCGGGTATCTACGATTGGCATATATGTGGTCTGCCCTGGCCACGAAGGTTGCCCCACTGCGTACCCCAGCAGGTCCACGCGCCTGTGAATTCAAAGAGCGCGAATGGAACGGCGTTTTCTCTGGTGAGACATGAACGAGCAGCAGCCCAGCCAGACTTTAACCAGCGACCTAATCGGATTTTAAATACTTCAGGGAAGTGAACGGCAATATCCACTTGGGATACAAGAACTTACCTGTACCACAATGACCAGAACACCTTGCAAAGACACGCCCATTGGGGCCTGATTCACTTCAAAAGATCGCGAGTGCGATTCAAACTAGCACAGCTGTTTCCTCCTCGACGAAAGCCAGTGAACAAGGGAGATTGCTCCTGAAATGCGTATGGCACGAAGGATTAAGCTGCGAGGGTCTCGCTGTGTGTGCTGCTGTCTTCCAGTAATAAAGATTGAAACTACGCTGGGTGTGGCGCCTTCATACTTCGGGTATCTACGATTGGCATATATGTGGTCTGCCCTGGCCACGAAGGTTGCCCCACTGCGTACCCCAGCAGGTCCACGCGCCTGTGAATTCAAAGAGCGCGAATGGAACGGCGTTTTCTCTGGTGAGACATGAACGAGCAGCAGCCCAGCCAGACTTTAACCAGCGACCTAATCGGATTTTAAATACTTCAGGGAAGTGAACGGCAATATCCACTTGGGATACAAGAACTTACCTGTACCACAATGACCAGAACACCTTGCAAAGACACGCCCATTGGGGCCTGATTCACTTCAAAAGATCGCGAGTGCGATTCAAACTAGCACAGCTGTTTCCTCCTCGACGAAAGCCAGTGAACAAGGGAGATTGCTCCTGAAACGCGTATGGCACGAAGGATTAAGCTGCGAGGGTCTCGCTGTGTGTGCTGCTGTCTTCCAGTAATAAAGATTGAAACTACGCTGGGTGTGGCGCCTTCATACTTCGGGTATCTACGATTGGCATATATATATATATATATATATATATTATCTACTGGCGGTCGCCAGTAGATAGTTATAGTTAGGACCGTGTTTCCATAGGAAATCTGAAAATTCTATTTTGAATAACTTTGGCGCCGGTTGACGAATCCTCGCGAAATTTTCAAAACTAATGGGGCGCCCCGCTCAGCTCCTACCCTCAAAGTTTCGGGGTGATTCGTCAAGCGGGGGCTGAGAAAAAAGGGGGGTCCCAAAACGCGTTTTCCCCATGCATTTTCCCATAGGACCTTTAGTCGAAGGTACAGCCCGAACGGCTGAACAGAATTACTTGAAATTTGGCAAAGAGGTAGTCCTCAGGTCAGGCATGTGCCTTTTGCATATATGGTGTCAATCTGTTCAGTAGTTCCTGAGAAAATTGCATTTAAAAGTACATAAATATCTATAAGCGCACACCCTAACGTGCGCGAGCGCAATTCTGATTGGTGGTTACATGTCAGTCAACATTCGAATCGGTCGAAATCAGAAAGTGTCGGCCGCCATTTTGTGTGTTTGGTGTGTGACAGTGAAAAAGAAAGGTGGAGAACGTGAAAAGGGGGCAGGGTAGAGAGTTCCTGACCCCCTAGCCTTTGTCAGGGGGTCCCTAAAGGACATCGAAGGGTGAAAAAAACATTTTATTTTTTTTCAAAAATTCGCGAGGTGCGCGCACCGTGAGCCCACCATGCGCGCACGGTGAAAAACCTTAAGAAAAAAAAAAAACATTTTAAACGAGCCATTCTATAACTATATACATAGGTAGTTTATTGTAAAATAAATATATAAAAAATATAATAATACATGCATAACTTAGCATTTAAAAAACCTTAAAAATTCACTTAAAAAACCATAGGTTTCACACACGTTATAGTTAGGAATTAGCATTTAAAAAACCTTGCAAATTCACTTAAAAAACCATAGGTTTCACACATGTTATTGTTAGCTGTTCATTTCACTCGTAAAAAACCAATGAAATTACCCCGTTATAGTTAGTTCAGATGACTATAACTCGCGTGACCGCCACTCTATCACAAGGATGATGTCATCAGTGATGTCATGAGTGATGCCACTGACCATGTGATGAGTGATGTAATATGTGACGTCATGAGCAGTGGATTGCGGGCGCGCGAGTTATAGTTATCTGAACTAACTATAACGGGGGAATTTCATTGGTTTTTTACGAGTGAAATGTCCAGCTAACTATAACATGTGTGAAACCTATGGATTTTTAAGTGAAAATATATATCTATATATATATATATATATATATATATATATATATATATATATATATATATAGGGTCCTCACCCACAGGTATCACCTGTAGCATGCTTCATCATTGGACCTTCACCCAACACGTTTGTAAGTGGAGGTCTTTGTGTGGCTGAATGAGTGTGTTAAAACAGCCTATAAATCCTTTGTAATAAATGTATTATTGTGGGATATAGGGCTAGATTAAAATAGATACGTGTGGATTCATGAATCCGGTGATAAGGCCGGGAAACTCCTGCATGGCTCGATAAACGGAAGCTAGGGAAGAAATGTATAGCTAGACTCCGTACGTTTGATGGTCGGATGGTCACTGACCCACGTACAATAGTACACACGTTGGCGCGACATTTCCAACAAGTATAAACATCGCCATCCACTATGACCATGGAAGAGGCACAGTCTTATCTTAAAGACATTGCTATGCCCACACTCACACCATAGGTGGCTTCTGCGCTCGAGGCTGATCTTACGATCGATGAGCTGCAATTGGTGATCGGTTCACTGCAATCTGGGAAGGCGGTGGGACCTAACGGTATACCAGTTGATTTATATAAAAAAAACAGCTGAAACAATTGCCCCACACCTATTGCAGATGTATTATGATAGTCTAAAGGTTGGTGAACTCCCATTGGATCAACGGTTGGTTACTATAGTAGCGATCCCAAAACCTGGTAAGCCCCCCGAAGATTGTACCTCGTATCGCCCCATATCTTTAATTAATGCCGAGGCAACCATCCTTGCGAAACTCCTGGCGTTACGGCTGACACCGCACTTGGGGACCCTGATACACCCAGACCAGTCCGGTTTCATGCCGGGCAGAAGTACGGCATTAAACTTAAGACGCATACACGGCGTGATGGCCCGCATGTCATATATAAAAGAGCCAGCAGTTATCCTCTCCCTGGACGCTCGGATGGCGTTTGATATGGTGGAGTGGCCCTTCCTTTTTGCTGTGTTTAATCACTTGGGCTTTGGTCCTAAATTTTGCGCATGGGTACGTTTGCTGTACACCAACCCGGTGGCACATGTGACGGCCAATGGTCACATTTCCAATGACTTCCCGCTCTCGCGTGGCACGCGCCAAGGATGCTCGCTGTCGCCACTGCTATCTGCACTCGTAGTGGAGCCACTGGCGGCATGGATTAGATGGGAACCGATGATTCGGGGCATCAGATGGACGGAAGAATGGAAGGACCGCATCTCCCTATATGCGGATGATGTGCTGTTATATATGGCTTCCCCAGTCGCTCTATTGCGGTGCTCCTCAACATATGCGAACTTTTTGAAAAAAAATAAATAAATAGATATGTGTGATGCTTCTATGAATTAATGTTTCCAGGCATTCAATAAGTCAACATGTTTCAGCCTTTTTATAGCCCGTGAAGGCTCAGTCGGCTGAGAATAAGGCCAAGCCTGGCTTTCTGGAACAATGCCTACCCAGAGCCCCGCCTCCATCAGCACCAACGTGACGATGAGTACATTAGGGTCTCCACTCTGACGTCCACCTGGGGGACGTCATGCCAGGTCATGGGGTCATCCTTGCTTAGCCGTGCCCTATTTTAACATCATACACACGCTAGGTCTCCATACAGTGCTTAATTTGTAAAAAAGTTTGTGTAAGGGCCCTTCTCGGGAGTCCCCTGCAGCTGGCATCACCCCTTGTTCCAGCCACCACTGCCAATCGCTGTACTGACACACCTATTAACCATCGCACTCCTACAAGTGTGACAATTCAGACTACTCCAGGCCACCCAGCGCTATGAAAATTGCATTCGTGGCAGATACTAATTTTCAATGTGTATTGAATTATTAAAAATGTTTGTCTGCTCATCACACAATTTGATAGACAGTGCCACTATGTGATAGATAGTCATTAGAGCCAGTATCGAGAATAAAGTGCTGGTGCCAAGCACCGGAAACCACTGGCTCAAATTAAGCACAGCTTCAACTGGACCCTTTCTGCATGTTACAGCACTGGCCTACGCTCATCATCCTAGCTTTGAAAGTATTGTAACAACTGGATCCGACTGGCATACCTGTGACCTGACTCAGAAAAAAAATTAGGATGGTGTTCACCCCCACCCTCTGAAGATGTATCCCAGTTTTGGGTCCGATGTACATCAGAGGCAAAATACCCCACCTGTTAGTAATGAGTATCAGTGCCTTGTGACTGCCTTAGGATCATCTGACCTGGAATTCTCACAGTGGGTTTGGTCTGAAATGGGTAAGTTAGTGTATGGATGGATGGGTATAGGTCAGAGGGATGGATGGAAGGGTGGATGGGTGGGTAGGTGGGTAGGTCAGGTGGATGTATGTATGTATGGATGGATGGATGGATGGATAGGTGGATGGGTGGTTGGAATATGTGACGTTACAACACAAAAATTACAACGCATTCCTTTACAACGCGGATTTTACATCGCAGCTACCTTTACAACGCATGATTTTACAACACATGCCATTAAAAACGCATTTTTAGAAACTACATTTACAACGCATTTCATTACAATGCATACCATTACAACGCATGGTAACATTGGGGTAAGTTTTCTGTAGTGTAGGGGTAAAATTACTATTCCCAATCCAGTGAGTGCAGCAGTAGGGTAAGTGTTGGATAGTGTAGGAGTAAAAATTACTATTCCCACTCCAGTGAGTGCAACAGTAGGGTAAGTGCTGGATAGTGTAGGGGTAAAAATTACTATTCCCATTGTTGGACCTGTCAGCCTTAGGGTGGTCTCCCCCTACATTTTTGCCCTTGTGCCTCCCATTTTCACCGTACCTTATTGTTGGACTTAGGCCTCTGGGCGCCTCACCACTGCTAAACAGTGCCGAGGTGCAGGTGCTCTCCCCTAAAACATTGCAACGCTGGCATATCTGCCACAAGCCCCTGCTACTGCAGTGAGGCTTAACCCTCCTTAGGCTAACATTGGGAACCCCCCTTATGGGATAATTCCTGACAGGGACCTAATAAGTCTGTCATGTTTGGTCTTGTTGGACTCGGGGCGGGGAACCCTTTCCAATGATATATGGGGTTTGGGCACTACTCCTTTAGCAATCCCACTTTTAGAAAGTGGATATTTTCCTGCCTACATTTAGTCTGGGCACTGCTGACTCCCCCCTCCCATCTACACACTGATAGCTGCCCGGGTTGGGAGGTGGGAGTGGTGATTCGCACCTTCTCCCCTTGAAGGGGCTGTGAATGGCTGCCCACTGTAACCTTAACGGCCCTGTATCTCGTCACTGTGACAGCCAGGTCAGGGAAGGCAGGGAATATCCCAGTACTCTTCCAGAAACCCCCTGCTCCCAGACCGTTCCAGAGACTTCTACCACCTTCCAGTAACTAGACTGCAGGGTATATAAGGGAGGGTCCTGGCCTCACATCTTTGTTACACTGTTGGACATGGAAGAATCCCTGCTGGAGTGAGGACTGCTGCGCCAGTAAGGATTGCCATCTGGAAGGAGGCTGACTGCTCTAAGGAACTGCTGCCCCAATCTGCTGAGCTTCCCTACTGCCTGCTGATCCTGCCCTGCTAGGGAGACCTAAAGAAACATCCCCAGAGTGTCTCCACCACAAACTACAAGGACTGCCTCTGCAACGCTGTGCACGGGGAGCTACCTTGCTCCAAGAGGACTACAGCGCCTTATTGTCCCTATAAACTGCCTCCGTATCGCTGTGTGCAAGGATCTGCAACCACCCGAGGACCTGCCCTGCTTAGAGAGGACTTTGTATGTAAAAGCGTGACCATGCAGCGTGTCTGAGGCTGTGCTTTGACGTGGGACCTCCCCAGTGATCAAAACTGCCCCTGAAATCACCGCCGCTGGCCCATGGTGGCAGCACACCCAGAAACGCTTCTACAACTAGCCCCGAAGTCACCGCTGCAGGCCTGAGCCGGATCGCTGTGTAAACTGCACCCAGGACTTCCGCCGTGTGTCAGAGCCCAGGCGCATCAAAATCGTTGCAGGAATCACCGCCGCCGGCCCGGGAGATTCGGGATACCAGTGCGCTTCCCCACTGACGTCAGAGCAGGGCCGCGCAGGGATTGGTGCAACGTCATAGCAAGACCGCGTTGGGATTGGTTCAGGTGTGGGTGCGTTGCCCGGCAACTGGGGGCTCGTCACCCGGCGGATCAAGGAAGTGCGAGGCGTCCCGACTCTGCCCCGGGATCAGCTGTGCCGGTGAGAAACGAAGAGGGACCGTGCTCCCCCCCCGCAGGTAACCGCTCTGAGCAAGGAGCGTGGCGCTGTTACCGTCTGGGTCGGGAGGGGGTTTGCTGGTCTGTGAGTAAGTGTGAGTGAGCGTACTCGCGGCATCCCGCCTGGCGAAAGCACGAAAGGGGGAGTGAGTCTCCTGGAGACAGGCTAAATCAGGTGGCCGGCTCGAGGGAAACTTTGCACATTCGGCCCCAGGCCACGGGGGACTGTTTGGGCCTCGCTTTAAACCACGGGGCCCGGGAATTCACTTGGCTTGGCGGACTGGCAGGACATTTTAACCCATAGCGAGCCCCGCTCACGGTGACACTCACGTACCGGGGCTCACGGACTTCTGCCTCCTTCATTGCGGGCCGGTCCCTGGGATCTTGCCTTTCTTTATGTTGGGGCGCCTGTGGGAACAGACTGGTGAAACACTATTGGGATTTACTCGACAACCGGCCTACGTTCACCGGCCCAAGCATTACCATACTGTCCCTAGTGGGGGCCCAGACAGATTCCCACCCTGTGCTGCCCTAAATGCAGAGAACTGCTCTACCAAGGTGGGATACATTCCTAAAGACTGCGAACAGGGGACAATCTATTGTACTTAAGGAACTGTTCTTTATTTTCCTTTCCCCTCTTGAATGAAGAGTATGGTTGTCCATTTTCCGAAGACATTATACGGACCCCCTTTTTGATCATATATATGTGGAGTCTACTATTTTTGGTATCTTGCATAATTTAGAGATAAAGATATTTTTATTTTTGTATAAAACAGGTGTGGTGTCCTTTTGTGTGTGTGATTCACTGGGTTATTGACGCTGTGTGTTGCACAAATATTTTCACATTGCCTCATAAGTTACGCCTTCCTACTCTGCGCCAAGCTACCCTGTCGGAAGCGGTGGTCCCTACTTGGACTAGGGTACATGCCCGGGCCAACTAGAGACCCCGGTTCTAACACCCATGTACCCCCAAACCCATACCCACCCTAAAACTAAAATAAACTCTATTACTTACCTTATAATGCGTTGTAATGGCATCTATTGTAATGGTATGCATTCTGATGGCATGCATTGTAGTGACATGGGTTGTAATCTCTGCTTTGTAATGGCATGCGATGTAAATGCAGTCGCGTTGTAACACCCGCATTGTAAAGGTAGTGCGTTGTAATGACTGCGATGTAATGGTTGTTTCCCGGATGGTTGGCTGGGTGGGTGGGGCAGGGTAGAAGGATGGATGGGTGGGTGGGTAAGTAGGGCAGGGTGGGTGGATGGATGGATGGATGGATTGCAGGGTGAATGGATGGTGGGGTATGGTAGGAGGATGGATGGATGTATTTGGGGCAGGGTAGGAGGAAGGATGGGTGGGTGGGTTGGTTGGGGGTGGGTGGATGGATGGATGGATGGATGGATGGGTGAATGGGTAGGACAGCATGGGTGGATGGATGGATTTGGGGATGGGTAGATGGATGTTTTCTTTAAGGGCAGGAGTGTATGCTTCCTGATTGACAGAGTGGCATAGTAAGGGCATTGTACTATTTAAAACCTCAGTGTGTACTGTACTGGTACTCTATGACCCTGGGTAGTCACAGACCCTCAGAGTTGTTGGTGGGACACATCACACGCCCGTTGGCGCGCCTCAAACATTCCTAGAGGTTATCTCTTGCACAGGATATACTATATCTCTTCTAAATATGAAACACATTCTGCAAAGGTGAAAAGCTAGTTTAGTTTTATGTTAATTTAATTTGCATTATTTCTAACAGAGTCCAATTCTATTACTAAATTAGTGGGTGAGATCACTTACATAGCGCAGACAGCAAACTTAATTGCCTTTGGGCAGTGAAATAATTGGAAATGGTATGAGATGCTGAGATAGAGAGGACACCAACTCGAATCAGCAGAGGATTGCGGTCGCGTGAGTTATAGTTGCCTGCACTAACTAGAACGGGGGAATTTCATTGGTTTTTCACGAGTGAAATGCCCAGCTAACTATAACATGTGTGAAACCTATGGTTTTTTAAGTGAATTTGCAAGGTTTTTTAAATGCTAATTCCTAACTATAACGCGTGTGAAACCTATGGTTTTTTCAGTGAATTTGTACGGTTTTTTAAATGCTAAGTTATGTATTTATTTATTTATTTATTTATTTATTTTAAGGTTTTTCACGGTGCGCGTACCGTGCGCGCACCGTGCGCGCGCTGTGGGCGCACGGTGCGCTTCGGGCACCGAGCGCCCACGTTCCGTGGTTCGCGGAATTTTTCCGTTTCTACGCGCACTCCGCAATTTTTCATAAAAAATTTTAAATACATTTTTGCCCTTGGGGGTCCTTCTGGGACCCCCTGACCAAGGCTAGGGGGTCAGGAACTGTCCAGCCTGCCCCTTTACACGTTATCCACCTTTGTTTTTCACCCCCTCAGACTGCGAGAGACAAAATGGCGGCCGACACTTCCTGGTTTCGACCGATTCTAATGTTTACTAAGATCTAACAACCAATCAGAATCGCGCTCGCGCACGGCGGCGTGCGCGTACGGTAAGCTTACGGTACGTGCTCGGAGCGCGCCTATAGATATATATATTGATTTAAATGCTATTTTCTCAGGAAATACTAAACAGATTTACACGAGACCTTCAAAAGGCACATCCCTGACCTGAGGGCTACCTCTCTGCCAAATTTCAAGTAATTCTGTTCAGCAGTTCGGGCTGTAGCTCGGACTAAAGGTCCTATGGAAAAATGCATGGGAAAAACGCGTTTTGGGACTCCCCCTTTTTCTCAGCCCCCGCTTGATGAATCCCCCCGAGACTTTCAGGGAAGGAGCGGAGCGGAGCGCCCCACCTATTTTGAGAATTTCGCGAGGATTCGTCAATCGGCGCCAAAGTTATTCAAAATAGAATGTTGCGGATTTCCTATGGAAACACGGTCCTAACTATAACTATCTACTGGCGACCGCCAGTAGATAATATATATATATATATCTATATATATATATATATATATATATATATATATATATAACGGAGGGCACACTATCCAGCTGGTGCATGCGGCAAGGCCGGACTAGCCTTGAAAATATATCTCTCACCAAATCAGAAATAACGCAGCACTCTCCTGGGGATTTTGAATTTCATTTATGAAGCAAGCCATCTCACTCCTCCCTACGCGTTTCAACCACACAGGTCTTGGTCAAGGCTATGTACGGTGACCAAGACCTGTGTGGTTGACAGATATATTTTCAATGCTAGTCCAGCCTTGCCGCATGCACCAGCTGGATAGTGTGCCTTCCATTATTGGACTGCTTTATTGGATTATATATATAGATAGATAGATAGATAGATAGATAGATAGATAGATAGATAGATAGATAGATAGATAGATAGATAGATAGATAGATAGATAGATAGATAGATATAGATAGATATCTTCCACTAAGTAGCTCGCCTTTGCTGATTTGCTGACTAATCTTGGTGCTTTCCGGCAGTGACGAGCCCAGCTTTCAAATATTCAACACTCCTCTCCAGCAGGAAAAGAAATGGGTCGCACTCCAGGGAGACTTCAAAAATCATTTACTTTCAAAGCAATTCAATGAGTCTTCATAGAAAAAACAGAAGCTCTGACATGTTCCAAGATACTTTTATTCAATTGGCATATCACACTCCCAACATATTTCAAAGAGCACAGATATTCAATTACGTATATTACATACTGGCTCTTGCATGTAATTAGTTCTTACATTTTCCAAGTTCTTACATTTGCTCGTTGTACTTCTTGGACCTTTTTTAGCAATTTGGCACACTTTACAACTCTGGCATTTCACAAACCCTTTCTTTTTAACCATTGCATTTGTTTATTCTTTCTTTTCCGAAAATGACTATGAATCAATCGATCTTTCAAATTAGTTGTTCTTCTGAATGTTATATTAGGGTGTTTTCCCATGATTTTACCAACAGTTGGGTAATGTTGGAGAATTTTCCAATTCCTCTTCAATATTTCTTTTATTTGTTTTGACTCTTTAAAATATGTTGTGATAAATCGGATTGTTTCTGATTTATCATTCTGACCTGTGATTTTTACTTTTAGAAGTTCATCTCTTTCTTTTTGGTCACTTTTGCCCCAACCTTTTTTGTTCAAATTTTCCGGGTAACCTTTTTGTTTAAATCTTTGTTTGGTTAGGTTGCTGTGTTTTTGCCTTCAGTAGTTTCAGAGCAGATTCTTCGTATGCGTAGAAATTCACCATACGGAATGTTTTGAATTAAAGGTTGCTGATGGAAGCTTTCCACGTGTAGTGTCGCATTTGTTTCTGTTTCTTTTCTGTGTAGTGTTGTATGTATTTGGTTATCCTGCATATAGATTTCTGTGTCTGAAAATGTTACCCTTGTCTGGCTAATATTGTAGGTGAATTTGAAATTTGCTGGTGTGGAGTTCAAGATATTGAAATATTCTTTAAAGTCCTCATCTGATCCATCCCAGATGATCATCAGATCATCAATGAATCTGAGCCACAATATTGTTTTGCTTATGAATCTGTTATTGTCCATTTGCCAGGCCCATTTCTGCTCCACCCAGCCCATTGTTAAACAAGCGTAGGTTGGACTAAAGGAAAAGCCCATTGCTGTGCCTTTTACTTGCTTATAAATTTCTCCACCAAAAAGGAAGACATTTTCCGTCAGAAACATCCTAATCATTTCCAGCAACATCACGTTATGTTGAGCATAATGGATGTTTCTGTGTTTCAGGAAGAGCTCACAGGCAGAAATGCTGATCTCATGTTCAATATTTGTATAGAGCGACACCACATCCATTGTGATTAGTCCATATGATTCCTGCACGGTATGCCATTTAGGGGCCCTAATAGATCACTGGTGTCTTTGATATAAGAGCTGAGGTTTAGGACAAAGGGCATCAAGTAGTGATCAACATAGTTGGCCACTGGTTCAAATAATGATCCTTTTGCAGAGATAATCAGGTGTCCCGGAGGTTTTGTGCGATGTTTGTGAATCTTCGGTAGAAAATACATGGTTGCAGTTATTGGAAATTATGTTGTTAGATACCTGCATTCTTCCACGTCGATTAGATTCATAGCTATCCATTTCTGAAATGTTTTATCCAATTTAGTGTTCATGCCCGTAATTGGATTTGTGTACAATCTTTCATAATAGTTAATGTTATTCAGTTGATCATGAGCTTCTTTTATGTAATCAGATTTTTTCCAAATAATAATATTGCCTCCTTTGTCCGCAATCTTTATTTCGATTTGATCATCCTGATTTAGCTCAAAAAGTGCTTTTCTCTCTTCTGTTTTCAGATTATCAATGTATCTCGTCTTCTTCAATTTGTAAATATCCTGTGCAATTGCTTCATGGAAAATATCAATCTTATTTCCAGCTGTCAACTGAGGATAAAATCGCTATTTTGGGTTTTTTCCGCTTAAACCAGCTCCCAGGCATCTTCCAAACTCACATTTTCTGATTCCCTTGTGGTATCCAAATAATGAATGTCATTTGCAGAGTCCTGTACTGGCATAGTGGAGCTAGATTTCACGATGGTCCTCTCGTGACTTTGCATTTGCTGATTTTCTGTGAAGAGCTTCGCCAGTTTTATTTTCCTCACAGATTGGTAAAGGTCAATTCTAGTTTGCGCCATATCCATGTGAGCAGTAGGGCAGAAGTTAAGGCCACGTTTCAATGATGACAACTCTGATTCTGTCATTTGTCTTTTTGTCAGATTTATAATCGCTAGTTCTTGTGTTTGCTCTAGATGGTTTTCTTCAATCGCATACTCCTTGTTGTTGTCCCCACTTTTCCTGATCCACTGGCCCCTCTTTCCTCTTCTGGTTTGTTTCTGTATGTGCGGGGTCTGCCTCTTCCTCTTCCTTGGTAGTTCTGCGGCTGTGTACCCATACTTTGGTCCCACTGGCGTTGCTGAAGTACCATCCGCATGTCCCCTAAAAAAGTCTGTTTTGTCGCACCCACCACTGGGTCCGTCTCACCCTCACTGGCATCCATTGAGGTTAGGGAAGAAAAACTATTTGAGATGTTAGTGATGTTGCTCAATTTATCCAGTTCTTTTAATAGTTCAGATTTCGTGGCATACGCGAATATTCTTCCTTCTGCATAATCATCCTTGTCACGCTGAAATTTAGTGCGCTAGCGTAGTTGAACAGATTCCTCATGTCCTTCACTCTGTTTTTCTAATTCCGCTTATATATATTCCATAACATTCTCCGTTAAGGCTGACGCTCTGGACGCAGCGGGTGCTGCAGCTCGTGAGGACGGTCTTGCACTAGTATTCCAAAAATTGTCAACAGACAATGCTGCGCACTCTGGGGCTTTTGGATTCAGTAATTATTTAATTTAATTTCATATCATGCAACCAATCTCAAACTGACAAACGCTTATCCGCCTCCTAGCCTTTGTCAATGTCATTTACCCCCTGTAAAAAGACACCCTATAACAAAATAACTGTTAACTGAGCAACAGTTCAGTCCTCAAAGACATTGAAAAGGGACTAACAAAAACTCATCCAATAATTCATGCTAACCTTGACGGCCATCTTAGAACATAAGGAAAAGAGTTTCAGAATTCATTGACAAACTATGGGCCACATAAGAAATACTGGATATGTTAAGAGTCCCCAAGCTGCACAGCGGGCACTCATAAACTGGGATCCAACTGACCCTTAATTCCCACCCTGGAAATCGTCTGAGTTTTACTCTGACCATTTCGGAATACATTGGCCGTAGTAACACCTACAAGATGGGAAGGGGACAGATCATTCTCACTTTTATTGGAGTGTAAGGGAAGGGATTTCAACACAGGGAAAGGGTGGTCATGCATGTTCAATTGCCCTTCCGTCTGTGCAGAATTGTATTCAATGTCGATTTCCATATGATGAAACAGCCTTTAAAAAGCCACAGTACAGGAGCAAGAGAGTGTCTGGAAACCTGTGCCTGACACAGCTTCCCAGGAGTTCTGTTATATTTGTATTGTGAAATGGGAAAAAGTGTCAAAGCAAATTCAGGCCCAGTTGTAACTCTGCACATACATTTACACTTTTCTGAATTGGGAACCTGTATGTCTATGCACAGGTGTTTACGAACTTGCATGGGCCTACATTTACAAATGTTCACGTTTTCCAAGTTAGGTTTCAGATGCACATGACATCATTTGGAGAGTCTATTTCTCCACGCCGAAGCCTCCAAGCCCATATTTTTCATTCGCAAAACGTGTCAGCTAATGGGCATGTTTTATTATTATTTTTCCCTCCCTTGCAAATCTACACGACTGGAAGGGGATTTATTCCTGCCCAGGACAGTAAATTGCTAAACTTTTTCGGGGCAGGAAGGAGTCAGAAAGGAGTTTGTGAATACCCACAGAGGTGTAAGTAAGCCGAAGGCCCTCCTGTCCCTAACACCCATTACTCCTAGCAAGTATAGACTACTGCAATGCACCATATCTGGGCATCCAGAAAAGATTGCAGCTGAAGCTTCAATCCGTTCAGAATGCGGCTGCCCATTTCCTCTTGTGGATTCCAAAATGTGATCCCATCTCCAAGGGCATTCAAGACCTTAATTGGTTGTCGGTGACCGAACAGGTCAAATCTGTATTGTTTACAAGGCCCTGTATAGTGGAGGTCCTGCATATCTTAGGAATCCTTTTTCTGTCATGTGCCTCGACGTAATTTAAGATCTGGCACTGCAAAATTAGTGGCAGTTCCCAAAATAAAGAAAGTGAGATCGAGAGGGAGAAGTCTTTCTTTTTTGGCTTATGGGCTGTGCAACTCTTTGCCTCTCATCCTGAGATCCTAACCCAAAAGATCCTCCTTTTGAACTTCTTTTAAAAAAAGGCTCTTCGCTGTTCACTCCAAGTAGATAAGTATTTTAATTTCAGGAACGCTTAGTGCTAAGATGCCTTGGCATATGCGCGCTTTAGAAAAATGTTACTTACTTACTCTTGCTGACGTAAGAATGGTCTCTGTAAAGACTTACGTTCGTCATGAGACTTGGTTTCATACCATTTCGCATCCGTGACCTAAAATGTAAATACTCTTGTGGGCACTCTTATGCATCAACCCACCAGTACATCTTAGTTCCACTGGTATCAGTGACTTCTAGGATTTGCACATATTACTGCAGCAGATACTAAACCTGAGCAATCTCATTGGTGCTTGTAACCTGCAAGTACAAAATTCCATGAGTTAAACTTGGGTAGAGGAGCCACCCCTACCCTGTCCCAAACCCTCCCATCACTCTTACCCCACAAATCACCAGCAGTAAATGCCTTTGAATACAAGGGATGGTGGCCCATGGGACAGCTGTGGTAGACATTAGTATGATGCTGCACTCTGCCATAAGGTCTCTGTTTTGCCTGGCCTATCTGCCTGGTTTTGTGAGATCCCTGTGATTTCCCAATGCATCCTTGCCAGCTACACTGAGAGTCTTGTAAATTATTCTGGACCCAAGGGCTCGAACACATCAAGGAAATCTCTCAAAGTCACATTCCTTGAGGTATACAAGCACCCCTTACCTTAGGAGGGTATCCAGAGGAGACCCAAGGGCTCAAACACGTCAAGGTCATCTCTCAAAGTCACATTCCTTGGGGTATACAAGCACCCCTTACCATAGGAGGGTTTCCAGAGGGGACCCAAGGGCTCGAACACATCAAGGAAATCTCTCAAAGTCACATTCCTTAGGGTGTACACGCCTCCCTTACCTTAGGAGGGTATCCAGAGGGGACCCAAGGGCTCGAACACATCAAGGAAATCTTTCAAAGTCACATTCCTTCGGGTGTACAAGCCTCCCTTACCTTAGGTGGGTATCTGGAGGAGGCCCAAGGGCTCAAACACATCAAGGAAATCTCTCAAAGTCACATTCCTTAGGGTGTACACGCCTCCCTTACCTTAGGAGGGTATCCAGAGGGGACCCAAGGGCTCGAACACATCAAGGCAATCTCTCAAAGTCACGTTCCTTGGGGTATACAAGCGCCCCTTACCTTAGGAGAGTATCTAGAGGGGACCCAAGGGCTCAAACACATCAAGGTCATCTCTCAAAGTCACATTTCTTGGGGTGTACAAGCCTCCCTTACCTTTGGAGGGGATCCAGAGGGGACCCAAGGGCTCAAACACGTCAAGGAAATATCTCAAAGTCACATTCCTTGGGGTGTACAATCACCTCTTACCTTAGGAGGGGATCCAGAGGGGACCCAAGGGCTCAAACACATCAAGGAAATCTCTCAAAGTCACATTCCTTGGGGTGTACGAGCACCCCTTACCTTAGGAGGGGATCCAGAGGGGACCCAAGGGCTCAAACACGTCAAGGAAATCTCTCAAAGTCACATTCCTTGGGGTGTACGAGCACCCCTTACCTTAGGAGGGGATCCAGAGGGGACCCAAGGGCTCAAACACGTCAAGGAAATCTCAAGGAAATCTCTCAAAGTCACATTCCTTGGGGTGTACAAGCCTCCCTTACCGTAGGAGGGTATCCAGAGGAGACCCAAGGGCTCAAACACATCAAGAAAATCTCTCAAAGTCACATTCCTTGGGGTATACATGCCTCCCTTACCTTAGGAGGGTATCCAGAGGGGACCCAAGGGCATAAACACGTCTAGGAAATATCTCAAAGTCACGTTCCTTGGGGTGTACAAGCCTCCCTTTCCTTAGGAGGGTATCCAGTGGGGACCCAAGGGCTCAAACACATCAAGGTAATCTCTCAAAGTCACATTCCTTGATGTGTGCAAGCCTCCCTTACCTTAGGAGGGTATCTGGAGGAGACCCAAGGGCTCAAACACATCAAGATAATCTCTTAAAGTCACATTCCTTCAGGTGTACAAGCACCCCTTACCTTAGGAGGGTATCCGGAGGGGACCTAAGGGCTCAAACACAGCATGGTCATCTCAGAGTTTCCTTCCTTGCGATGTTCAAGCACCCCTTACCCTATGAGGTAATCTAGAGGATTCCATCAGCCGTACTTCATATGCTCAAGGTATCGGCAAGGGAGCCCCCAGGACTTTCCTTTTGTCAGGAGTGTTTGCGCCCATGGTGCTTTGGTCTGTCTGCACCAGATCAGGACTGCCCAGTACATTCGGTACTCCACTGGCCGGGATTTTCCGCTTACTGGACGTCAGGCAGGCAGTTGCCGGTAGTTTTCAACGGGAGCAGCTGCAGTGGCAGGAGCGCGGAGGTGTGGGTGTAAAGAGTGTTCCGGGTTGAGTGACCAGCGGCATTCGGCTCCCGGCCTCCGGGCCCCGGCCCCCGGCTCCAGCTCCTGGTTCAGCGCGGCTCAGACGGCAGGACGGCAAGTTTTCCTGGCGGCTCATTTGGCGGTTTAAGAGGGATTGGCGAACGGACCCCAAGGCTAGCGGTTGGTGTCAGTGTTTAACTACGGACCTCACGGGAAGGGAGGATCTTGTGCGCAGAGCTTCCTCGTGACTGAGCACAGAACACAGAGCACAGAACACAGAGCTACGGACCACAGAGCTACGGCCCACAGAGCTACAGACCACAGAGCTGAGCCCAAACGGAGCCGACATAGTGAACGCTATTACCGCTATTGCCGCTATTCCCGCTGCCCGCTCCCGCGCCCGTCTCACCTGCCGAGTCCCTGCTTGTTCCCATCCCCTCCCTGGACGTGAATCTGCCGGCCCGCGGTGTTGGGCGGCTTCCGCGGTTCCCAGCAGCCTCCCACTGGCGGCGGAACAGGGGAGAGGAGAGTGGACTGCAGATTCGAGGACAGGTTCACAGTGCGCTGAAAAGCCAGTAAGGAGGCCTGACAACTGAGCACTCACTGCGAGCTGCAGAGGATGTAGTGGATCTAGTGGACGTAGCAGGGGCAGCAGGCAGCAGTAGGAGCGGTCCAGGAGACAAACGACCACCGGTGAGTCTGATCTGCCAGAGGTTCTGCCATATTCACTATTCACTGCCTGTCGCCCATTGTCTAGTCTCACAGTGAGTTGAAAGTTGAAAGTTGATGATCACAGCCCTGACGATCTCCCTGTCCCTCTGGGTTACACTTACAACTACAACTACATTGTGGTTGGAGAATCCCCCACTGGGCAAAGAATTGGACGCGGCAGAAGATGTTATGAAAAGAAAAAAAAAATTTTAAAAAAAGAATTAGAGTGTTCTCGCGACGAGCCAGAATTACCTTCTTTGTTACAGAAGATTACACCTCCTATAGAGTGCTGGGGGTAAAGCAGACAACGACGCACGAGCGCAGCCACTGCTAGAGGTAGTTGCAAAGTTGCAAGAGCAAGAAAAAAAAAATGAGATCAGGCAGAGTGAGGCATTCACCTTCCAACTCATCTAATACAAAATCAAATTTCAAAATCAACTTTCCATCTAAACCTCGGAAAAGGAAACTAGAGTCAGAAAGTAAAAAAAACAGCGGAGATACGATGTCAGTCACTGATCAAGAACCAGGAACCAGTCGCGAACTAACTCCCACTTTCGATTCCAACAAAACCTCAAACGTAAAGCGTCTCGACAACGATAAGGAACTCATTGTATTACCCTGTCTAGCGACAGCTCCTCCACAACTGCAGCAATCACAGGAATTATCCCAGGTGTCTCTGCCTTCGGTATTAAAATCACCACCAATGGGTCTAAACAATCTCATAACCATTGAGGGAACGCCAGTGAAGAAAAAGAAACGTTTCTTCCAACCAAAGATATACACAAAGTTTTCTTTCCTAAAAGATCCTGGATCAGCAATTTTTTCTAAGACAGGGAACATCCTGGGCCTCCACACACCGCTCCTACCAAGCAAACACAATCAAAGTTATATAAAAAATGCCGACAGCAACCTAACAGGCCCCCTCAGGCAAGCCGGGCCTTTGAATACATCTAATATTGAGGCAGCTGAAGCAAGGTTAGTACCATCTCCATCAAAGGTAAATAATAGGAAAGTGGGCTCACTTACTCACTTAGCAACCTTGGCAGTCCAAGCAATTTCCAGTCACACAAATCTGGGAAAGGAACCGTCCAATATATTCGTAAACAAAAATTGGATCCTACCAAGGAAAGTTGAAACCATAGAGGCAGTAATCCACCAACGTCAACACCTAGTGAGCCATGGTGAGAGCAAGGACTCTGAGATCCAGTGCCATAAAGAGGAGGAAAGGAAAGACTTACACTGTCCTCAACCATTAAGTAGTTTGCCAAAACCAAAGAAACCGAAGAAGGTACCCCAGGACATCGAAGAAATACAAATATTGCAGCAAACTAAAACAACGGAACCAGGAAGCAGAACCCAGTGCTATCAACCGGCCAAAATTTCTTTGATCCAAAACCAGACATCTCAAATAAATCTCAAAAGCAACATAGGAAAAATTGTACTAAATGACAGTTTAGCAACAATGACTTCACCTCAACGTTGCACCTTGCCACAGTACAATGATCTTCACCCTACAGACAACTACGCAAACAACGACATGTCCTCCGTAGCAGCACAGGAATGGGAGGAACTGGTTGCAACCTACAACCAGGAATCAGTCGGACGCAGTCCATCCATCGACGCATCACCAAAACTGGATAAAAATAGCACCATTGACAATCTGGGCAAAGATTCAATATGGACAATAATTTTGAAAACTCTGCAGCATTCGACTACGGCTCTAGAATTTCAATCTCAAAAAATGGACTTGCAACTCATAGTTTTGCAGACAATGGCGGACACAATCTCAGGAATTGACCAGAAAATCTTAGAATTAAATGGTCTCATAAAAAGAGGCCAAGATGCTGTCTATGAGTCCCAAACAAACTTTCCACAAGTACATACTTACGACCCGATCTTGGACAAATTATCATCCTTACCAGCAATGCTGGGAGACTTGATAAACGATTTAAAATTGACAGCCTTACAAACTCCGACTTCACAAACTTCGGATCTACCGCCAGAATCCTCATCGACATACACAAATTGAGAGAACGTGCCGCCTGCCGAACAGAGCTCAACAACCAAATTACTCTTAAAACAAACACCATCTCCTGACAGGTCGGACACTGCCCCCACGACCATTACCATAGATAATTCAACTCTAACAAGCAACCAAGCTTTGAATAAAACTCGTAGAAAGAAGAAAAGGAAAGGAAGGAACAGGTTGCCAATGAACGGAAGGCATTACAAAGAGACACAACTGTCCCCCCCCCCGCCTTAGCAGCAACTAGCGACCAAAAAGGAGAAAACAATGATCAACCACCAGCCTCCCATAAGACCATAGATAGCACCACTTCTCCTTTTTTAGTACCTTGCGACAAACACACATCCAATTCGACCCAGGAAATTGCCCTAAAAGAACCTGAACAGGAATGCCCTCAAATCAAACTAAACCAATCGGTACATAATGCTCACAACGCTGAGCCAACATTTGTTGAACACACTCGAATAAAAAAAAGTGCAGACAACGCTACAGTCACCAAAACAGAGTTGCCGCTTTAATCAAAATGGCACTTAAACAGCAACACAAGGCCACAAAATGCAGATAATGATCCAATGCAGCAACTAAACCACTCAGACACAACACGCCTAGCACGTTCCCCTCAACCCTTCCACCAAGATAACGCGGGACTTTCAAATTCGATAGTACCCCAGCAGTTGTATAGTCAGGCATCAATCCTTTTCATTCCTGAATATACATCCAGAGGAAGGGATGACATATTGAACAGGGGCAACATACTGAGACTCTTGCACTCAGTTAGTACCCTAGAAAACATTAGCCCTACAGAACTTGCACAAATAGAATTTCAGCCAAACACCGAACCCCACCGCCCGGAAATAACAAAAGCAACCTGGAACTCCACCGAGACAGTGAGTAAAATCATGGAAGAAGAAGAAACATTCCGACAATGGGGGATAGGGTTGAGATTAGAACAGCACCCCCGCTATCCAACACCCCTGTTACCACCTAATAGGTCTCTAGCACCCAAAAGAACCAACTCAATTCTAAGGGGTGCTAGGAGTAATTCTCCGATGAGATACTCCAAAGACAATAGTAAATTACAAATAGGGCAAAATCCAAATTACAGTACTTACTTTCCGCGAGATTGTAATCCTAATTGGAAGTCAATCCAAAGCACAATTAGCACAATGACTGGCGCCACTTGACAAAAAGGGCAAGAACCAGCTAATCCTTCAAATAAGAAGAGGGATATCAGCATCTGCTCATGGAACATCAATGGCTTAGCCAGTAAAAGCAATGACCCGGAATTTCTTCAATATCTGAACAGATTTGATCTCTTATTGCTTCAAGAAACATGGGAAGAAAAAGCACTAGATCTATTGGGGTTCGCATCATGTTGTATCCCGGCTAACAAAAACTCCATCTTTGGGCGGAGATCAGGTGGATTAATGCTTTTTGCATCTATACAAACCATAGGTGAAATTACAGAAATAGACTCTCACATATCTCCCCCGAGTGCAATACAGGTGGTAAAAACCTCCCTTTGGTTACGGAACATGCCTCAAGAAGTAATCATAATCAATGTATACATACATCCAAAACAAAAGCAAAAGGCCGCAAAAGATTTGGGAGCAGCCTTGGAGAAGATAAGGGAAGAACAGGACTCCGACTTAATCATCATGGCAGGGGATTTTAACATGCTTCTCATCAGTGAGGACCAAGACGATGAGCTTATTCGAGATTTGAATGTGGCATGGGGCGTTCCCACACAAGGCTCGGTAAAAAACAGCAAACTAACTAAGTGTTCAAAAACATTGCTCCAAAATTTGGAACATCTCAACCTAAGGGCCTTAAATGGGCGTTATGATGAAGACAACCCACCAGTTGCAACCTTCCACTCCAATAAACAAACCTCTCATCTTGACTACATGTTTATATCTTTAAACATGTTTAGCTGGACCAAAATGTTCAGAATAGGGATGAGTGACCACAGTGACCATCTACCCCTAGAAACCACAATAAAAGTCACCTCGAAATTGGAAAAGGAAATATACAAAGGCCCCTGCTTGGAAGTCACGTCAAACCTACGGCGGTTACGATGCAACATCGACAACATTAGGTCAGTAAGCACAACAGCAAAAAATCTTTTCACTCAAGCAGCCAATTCCTCACGTAAAGCGTTGGAAAACTAGCAAAGCTTCATTACAAAAATTAGCGAGAAGCTGATAAACAACAAGCCGAATACGTCACGCCAGGGGAAGAGAGTCCCTAATAAAAATCCAGTAACCCTAGAAATGAAGACTCAAAAACGGCAAATAAATCAAACACTAAGGCTGTTACGAAAGGACCCAACAAATTGCAGTTTGCGAACAGCCCTACAGACAGCAAAAAAACATCTGAAACGGACGAAATGGGAAAAAAGGAAGGAACAGAACGAAGAGCTATGGGCAAAACTCCATTATGAAGGGAAGCAGAAAAACAGCTCGAAATTCTGGCAAATGGTTAAAAAAAAAAATAACCCCGACCACCGGGGTCAAAACTCACACATACCAGAGGAGGTTTGGACAAAATATCTGTCACTGCATTTTAACAATGAGGACATCACAGAGGGAGCCGTAACACACATACCTCGTGCAGTAACCCCGTGCCCCAAAATCGAAGGCAAAGAAACCAGCCGCATACCCACAAGACTCCAGGAAAAACATGAGAATGGATCCAAGATCTCACCTAAGCTTGATAAATCAGTACCAATGGCAGAAGTTTCGATATGTGCTGAGCAATGGCAAAAATTAATTACTCCAGCTGACGTACAACGACAAATAAAAAGAGGGCGATCTGCGGGAGCACCGGGCCCAAATGGTATTCCACCCATGTTGTATAAGGAAGACGTGGAATTTTGGAGCAAATCATTGGTATCTTTATTCAATAGTCTAACTTATACCCAGATACTTCCTGAGTCCTGGTATGGGTCAGTCATCAGCCCGATCTATAAGCACGGTAGTAAGAAGCATCCAAATAACTACCGACTCATTGCATTATTAGATGTAGAGGCCAAATACTTTGCAGGCATAATTTTGGAAGAGTTAACAACATGGGCAGCTGAAAAATCCATTATCCCGATCACTCAAACAGGATTCTGTAGAGGCCAAGGCACCACAACCAACATCATGGCACTGTCCCTGCTCATGGGACAGGCCAAAGAGTCTAAATCACCTTTATATCTTACATTCATCGACTACACTGCCGCATTCGATCACATAGATCGTAACAAACTTTGGCAGAAACTAAGCCACTGGGGGATACCGAAACATCTCTTAGACGTGTTAATACTACTTCACTCCAACACTTGGATTAAAATCAAACTTGGAACAGGAACACACCTTTCGAAACCTATCAAGACAACAAAAGGACTAAAACAAGGGTGCGTACTGGCTCCTCTTTTATTTAATCTTTACTTGGCTGATCTACCAGGAGAACTTGACAAATGCTCCAACCACGCGCCTAAACTCGGGTCAATTATCCTCTCCAACTTACTATATGCAGACGACTTAGTGTTAATAAGTCGAACCCCAACGGGCCTTCAACATCTTTTGAATGTTGTATATACCTTCTCTGAAAGAAACGCCCTTCAAATAAATCTTAAAAAGACCAAGGCCATGGCTGTGAATTATAAGAAAAAAAGGGAAATTCGTTGGTACCTGAACAGAGAGAAAATGGACCTGGTAACAACCTATAAATACCTGGGAGTAATCCTGGACGCAAAAAACACGTCCAAGCCACAACTTGAATCCCTACGAGGGAAGGCGACTATGATCCACCTGGCCATCTAATCACTAAAGGCAAAACTTCCCGATCTTACACTTAAACCCCTCCTTCAAACACTGCGTGCAAAATTGCAGCCGACCATCACATACGGGAGCGAATCTCTACATGGGAAGGATGCTGCCCTACTGGACATACTTATGGCCAAATCATACAGGGCCATTTTCAATCTTCCAAAATACGTTCTCCTGCTCAGATTCGGCTGGTATTTGGAATAACTAAACAGACAATAGGAAGGCAGTGCGCGTATGCAGGAACCTGGCACAAGATTCGCACCGCTGAGAATGGCTCCTTAAGTTCCAACGTATGGGGGGAGCTATTTCGTCACCAAAAATCATTGGCTAGAGACTATCTATTGGAATCACTTCAAGCCTTGGGCCTGAAAGACTTATGGGAAACTCCAACAGACCACCTGACCTTTAAAAAAATTGCAAAAAAGTCGGCGCGCATTATCTCAGTAATTGAAGACAAGAATGATCTAGCGAAAAGAGCGCATGGTTGGACAACGCTGGGTGATTACGGGCCAGTACAACCACAAGTATACCTTAGTACTGGCATGAAAATAAAAATCAAAGAAAGGTTTCTGAAATTACGCCTCGGAGTAATTCCTATACTCCCACATTTGCCACCTTGGGAGAGGAATAACTCCTCAGAGCAGTGCCGGCTGTGTAAAACTGGCAAGGAGGACATTGTTCACGTGATCTGTATTTGCACTAAATTGAATGACATAAGGCATAACTTACTACGCCCTTTTTTTAAGCAGTTTGGCACGCGGACTTGTAGACAAGCTGTAATACTGTGTTTTAATCCGAAATATACCAAACTGAATTGCCAGGTCGTAAAGTTTTTCGATTTAATGTGTAAAAGACTTAAGAGCACCTGATGACAACTAAAAAATAAAAAATAAAAAAAAATACTTTTTAAAGTTACTTAATTGATCTTAAGTAAATCTTTAGCCAATGGCAATGTATCAACGAATTTTAAAACACTTATTTCGATGTCTTTATGATATTTTGTAAAGATTTTAACTAATCATGTACAAATAAACGATTACCTACCTACCTTACCTGTCTGGGTGACGCGAACTGCCACAATCCCACCACTGTGGCTCTGGGAGTCCACAATTGGCCGGGTAAAATCTCCATGTAGTTATGGGGAGTAAGCCATCTGGTTTACAGTTTCCCCACCTCCACCACTTGCTCATAATTTGTGGGGTGTAGCACTACTTTGACGGTAGAAAACAGGCTTCTACCCCCTTCCGTCCAGGTAAAAATTCTGGCCACATTTTAATTGACCAAATACATTTCTCAAATTCCTTTTGTGCAACATACAGATGCCTTAATGCTTGACTAGATTAGAATGGGCTTAAGAACCGAACCTTGTTTACATTACAAAATAATGTGTTCCATCCCTCTTCACTCATAGAACTCTCCCGACCCTCTAAACTTGCAATATCCCTTAAATCCTAACCGCAGCAGGAGCATCATGTTTTTTAGTTGGGAACCCCTTAGTGACTGCATGGAACCTCAGGCTGATACCTCAATAACCTTAATAAGATACACCCCTAAGGAAGAGGTTAAGAGATCACACACATACACACACACACACACACACACATATAATTACAGAGTGGCAGTAGCAACTCAATAGGTGACTGGTTCAATACTTATCTATGGAAATACAAGCAATAAAACTAGCAGCTACCTTCTTTGGTATACTCCGAATGATGGGCAAGATCCTAACTCTTATTCCTGAACAGACACAGAGAGCCGTACAGGCTTTGGTGGTCTCCCGCCTGGACTTAGTCAACTCCCTGTATCTGGGCTCCCCAAAATATGTTGTGAACAGACTGCAGGGGGTTCAAAACGTAGCAGCTAGGCTACTCCTAAAAATACCCAGACAAGAGTCAGTGAAAGCCTCTCTGAAACAGCTTCACTGGCTGCCCATCAAAGCCAGGATCAAATGTAAATGAGCCCAGCCTCACTTAAGACAGTTATTTACCCGTATATTCCTAAGAGGGCTCTCAGATCATCATCAGGCTATCCCATGAAGACGTTGAGGATAAAAAGATCAAGATGGGGATGATCATTCTCATACCTGGCTCCGAAGCTTTGGAACTCCATGACCAAGAAAATTAGACTGTTGAAAGATGAACACAGTTTCAGAGGAAATCTAAAGACATGGCAGTTCCCATGATGACTTACTAAATCCTCTCACTATCACCTCCTCTCCTCAGCGCTGGGAAGCCCCTGGGCAGCCATGCGCTTTATAAATCCAATAAACATAGGTATACTTTGGGAAACCAGAGATAGGGATTTCTCAGATTTTTGTCCCTTAATAACTTTGCACCCGTTTCACACATGTCTGTGAAACTTTGCGGACCTGTTGCACACATTACATTGTCTGAGGATTACATTTTTTGTAGTGCATTGTGCACTACTCCATTATACGCAACTCCACTGTACGCGACTCCACTTTGCGCTATTTCACCCTATGCCACTCCACTGTACACTATATGCCACTCCACTCTATGCCACTCCACTCTACGCTATTTCACTGTATGATACTCCCATGCATGCTACTCCACTATATGCCATTCTATTCTATGGACGACACTCCTCTTTGCGACACTCCACTATTTGCTATTCCACTCTGCCCCACTCCACTGTACGCCACTGCAGTATTTGTGACTCCACTGTACGCTCTACACTGGATGCAATCCAGTCTACTGAACAGTGTTCTACTGTACGCTATTTTACTAAATGGTATCCCACTGTACAGTACTCCACTTTACACCACTACAGTGTATGGACTGCACTCTATGTGGCTGCACTGTACGACATTCTGCTCCCCTCTCGAGAACTGCACTCTATAAAACTATATTGCACTTTTGGCACTGTAGATGACTCTACTTCACTCTATCCATGTACGTTCAACTGTCTAACACTACAGTCCAATCTATGCCCATACTCTCCATTGAACAGCACTCTATTCCACTAAATAACTCTTTTTAGTACTGTACGATACAGCCCTCCACTCTACTGGGACACAGCTCCAATTTATAACAGTTTACATGACCATATGGTATGCAACAACACTATAATCCACTTTGCGCTACTCTGCTCTACGACACGCTAATACACTGTTTTACACTTTACTCCACACTACGTTACATAACTCCACTGTACTCTACTCCCCTCTATGAGACTTTACCTCACTCTGTGCCACTGTCCAATCATCCTCTCAATGGAGCTTCACTTACAAAACAAACTCCACTCTACAACACTACTACACTGTTTCCCTCTCTACCCCACTACATTCTAATACACTGCACTCAATTCCACTATATAATACTCCAATCTACAACACTCAACTATGTGACTCTCACCTTCATTTTACTGTGCAACACTCCAATGAACGATACCTTAATAAATAATACTCAGTACTACAATTTGAAACACTTTTTCATTAAAAACATAAACATTGAAATTACATGAAAAAAACAATGGTTACAAATAGGTTATAGTTAGGAAAACCTTATTTATTCTTTCCCTACAAACCATACTTAAACTACACAAATATTAGAATAATTTACAATTTACACTCCACCTTCACATTACTATAAGTCGCCAACCTACATACACAGTGTTACTTATAACTTACATTTTAACTTAACGCACCACCTTGAAATTACTTACTATAAGTCATGCAGCTCCATGTATGTATTGATGTAAATCCATTCAGTAGTTTTGAAGAAATTAAAGTTAAAACATTTGTATATATCACACCGCGCAGTATCCGCAGAGCTGACATATCTCATCCTGAAATCTGATTGGCTGCCACCACCTCAACAAGGAAGTGCTGGCAGCCATCTTAGTACTCGAGACTAAGTCCCCAGTCCTGAAAAACACAAAAAGGAGACATATGGGGGATAATAGGGATACCCTGACCCCCTAGGCCTGGGGGCCAAAACCTTTTTTTTGTTAAAATTTGCCACAAATTTGCAGAGGATCGGCGAATCCATGGAATTTGTTTTTTATAAGTGTGGGATCCCACTCTTCTCTTATTTATCCCCCTCGAAGAGGCCCTGGAGGAACGGTGCATGTATCTGTTTTGGGGGGGGGGCATGTCCCCCCCCTTCCTACCGGAGCCAAATAAGGCTTCCGGGATCCATTTACATGGGACTGACAATTTAATAAATGCACAGCCCCTCTCTCCGAGCCTAATATGGCCCGTGGTCCCCAACATTTTTCTCATATTGCTGGAAGCCAATCAGAGCACTCACTCTTACATGAGACTTACTCTGGCAGGAGCGAGATGGCCCAAGGGAAATAAAACTACCTGGGCCAAACAGAATGCTCCATTTTTAAATTGGTGCTCCCACAAGAGTTTCTCAAGTCTCTTGCGGACCCAACCAGATATACAATTATTTTTTATCCTTAATTTACCAAAGACTACTGACTGGATTTACACCAAATCACAAAAAGCACAATATCTAGCTTCCTGCCAAATTTAGCTTAATTCTGTTCAGCAGTTTTTGCTGTAGCCCTGCCTAAAGAAGTCTTTGGAAAATGCATGGGGAACACCCCTTTTTTCTTGGCCCTGCTTGATGGATCACCCAAAAACCTTCCATGCAAAAACTAGACAACAGCTGGTCTAACTATAACTACCTAGTGGGGACTGCCCCTAGGCAATACAAATATAGTCTCCCTCCGTTTGACGAATCTGTATGATTTTTTTTTTTAAGTTATCATTCTATTTATGCATGGAAGGTTTGGGGGTGATCCGTCAAGCCGGGGCAGAGAAAAAGTGAGTTTCCCATTTTAACAGCCATAGGGATTTTGAACACGACTACAGGCCAAATCGCTGGATGGAATTACACTAAATTTGGCAGAAAGCTAGCTCTTAGTCCAGAAAGAGTGTTTTTTGGTATTTGGTGTAAATCTGTTCAGTAGTTTTAGACTTATTAAAAGAAATCCTTAAATTTAGATATCTAGGGATAAGGATCCTCCAAGGATCCGACAGTCCCCTTGCTGAAATCTTATTTGCTGCCAACCCTTTAACCAGGAAGTGTTGGCAGCCATCTAGGGACTCGGCTTCAGCCAAGTTCCA
Organism: Triturus cristatus; assembly: GCF_964204655.1. Lineage (NCBI taxonomy): Eukaryota > Metazoa > Chordata > Amphibia > Caudata > Salamandridae > Triturus > Triturus cristatus. The sequence goes on along the minus strand of NC_140591.1, from coordinate 74,832,357 downwards.
AATAAGATGTTTTTCTTTTTTTTAAAAGGGGGTGGGGGTTTGGGTAGGAATGCCCTGACCCGCCAGCCCTGGGTCCCCGCCAGGGGAAAAAAGCAGGGCCGGCTCCTACTATGTCCTGGGGTTCCAGCCCTGGGACATAGCAGTTTGCTCTCGCTTGACAGCTCCCAACAAGCATGAGCAAACACTAACTCCGCTCCCAACAAGGTGGAGCTATCAAACCGCTTCAAATTGCTGGGAGCGGAGTTTTCATCTCTTTTCCTGCCTGCTGATCAGCGGGCATGGAAACAGATGAAGGGGTTGCATGTTATTAGCTCCCTGCGTGCTGGAGCAATGCCAGGGACCGCAGAGGCATAGAGGCTTCCTCCACAGTCCCCTACACTGCACAATGTGTGCCCTGGGCGCGCTCCATGGCACCCAGAAGCAGGAGGATGGGACCCAGAGGATGAGGTCCCTGGGGCCAAAATCAGCCAAGTGACATGGGGCCGCATGCCCCTCCCTCCCCTATTGACATAGCTGCCAAGGTTTCAGTCTGTATCTGTGTGGCATTTCCATATTTATAGGGTGTTTATGTATGGCATTTTGATGCCTTATGAGTGACGCATTGAGTGACACATAATCACAAGTAGAACAAAATATTTATCTACATTTAATGAGAACGTTTACATAAATTACTACTTTGTACAAACAAATGGTCTAGAAACTGCTATTACTCCCTTTTGTGCGGTGCTGGTTTACAAACTGCCATCAAAAAGCTCACATCGCGAAGTATGAATGGCTGAAGAGCCAAAATGACCGAAGAGAGACACACTACTGCGCTACCATCTTATAAATACGTCATATGACAGCACACCGCTCAGTGAGTGTACAAACACCACAAACATCACTCAAGTGGCTAGAATTATAAATATTCCTTAAGCAGACTTATATTTTGAGAAGAAGGAACACATAAAGGGTTGAACTGCAATTGAATTTGCATACCAGTCGTGGTGATCTAAAGCCTCCTTTAAAATTTGCTCAGTCTATTTCTAAAGCAGTGTGAAAGAAATATGCCTTTGCTCATGTGCTGCTACTATGTCATGAGTAATACCCAGCAATCCTGACTTTTTTTGGCTGTGGGGCTTAGCATTAGGGGACGGATAGTTTTACTTTCCCGTTAATGGTCCGTCCCAGCCTAGAAAAGGTTATTGGACTAAAAGGCACCCATATCAGTGGGTCCGCCACTTTCAAATATGGAAATGCTGCTCTTTGAAAAAAACTAGAGACATCAGACACTGAACATGTTACAGAAAACAATTTGAAGAGCTGTAGCTGCAGACACACACATATATTTGCAAGGTAAAAAATGGAACTACATCCATTACGAAATGCTCTGACCTCTGTACTGCTCTTCTGTTTGGACCTTATAGCTCTGCATTTCACTGCTTCTGCACTCACTGGCTACCGGAAGAAGAAGTGCCATTGCTCTTATGTGCTGCAGTCAGGACCACACTACACACTGACACTGCATTGATGGTCTTGCAGCTAAGCACACCACACCACAACTCTTGGCTCTTCTCAGGCCAGCTCTACCCTCTGAAGTTCTTTCAGTGCTGCTTGATGGTGCTGGCGTCATCGAGTGACAGACAGCCTTTCTGCTGTGGTCTCTCTCTTCCACAGGTCACATTAGGGATGCAGTCACGACCTCACCCCCAGACAGGGACAAACACACATGACTGGAGAGCTTCACTGGGGAGGATGAAGTTCTTATCCGTCCGGGCTGCCGAATTTGCCCAGATGGGCTCAAAGGGGTGGCTGCAGTTAGGGAAAACATTTTACACCAAGGCTGGCAACACAAACTCAGCACCACAGCAGCACAGACCAATGTAAGTGTTGTGTATGGCAACAACTGGGCAGGTGTGGCATCAAGGGGAAAATAAGTCCTGAAGCCACCAGGCCCAAGTACTGTCAGTCTCACATGTAGTCACTTGCGCAGGTAAAAAAACAGCCTTGGCACAAATTATACAGCTTGCGATAGTTTGTTGCACTCAGAAATCTCAGTCTGCCTGAGTGAGTTGGGTCTCGACCAGCCAGCAGCAACGCTACCAGAGCAAGCTATGTTTGTTATACAGCTCATTCAGCACCTCAACACGGTCCCAGAGGAGCTATAAAGCATGACTAATGCATTTTAGTGTGGTGATGCGGAAACCAGCACTAAAATGTGTTAGTGGGACTCTTGATGCGTGGTACTTGCCGGGGCGGCACTGAATTTTGGCTGGGGTATGGGGTCCCCGGGGCTGAAATTGGCCTTTTGATGGCAGAAAAACAAGCAGAAAAGCCAAAACAGGGGGAAGAAAAAAAACTGAAAAAGGCAAAACAGAGGGCAGAAAAATGAGAAGAAGAGGCAAAACAGGGGCAGAAGAATGAGCAGAAAAGGCAAAACAGAGGGCAGAAATACAGGCTGAAAAGGGCAAAAAAACAAACAAAAAGGCAAACCAGAGCAGAAGAGGGTAAAACAGGGCAGAAAAATAGCAGAAAAGGTAGAGTCAAGGGAAAGGCAAAACAGCAGAAAAGGCAAAACAGAGAGCAGAAAAACGATCAGAAAAGGGAAAACAGAGCATAAGAGGGGACTCACACACCCACTCACAAACACACTGAGAGACTCGGGCACCCACTCATAGACCGACTTAGACACTCATACACCCACTCTCAAAACAACTCAGATACTCATGCACCCACTCACAGACCCACTCAGATATTTGCGCACCCACTCATAGACCCTTTCAGATACGTACGCACCCACCCACAGACCCACTAAAAGACACACACCCACTCGCACACCCACTCAGAGACTCATGCAACCACTCATAGACCCACTCAGAAACACATGCACTTACTCACAGACCCACTTAGAGACTCATATAATCACTCACAGACCCCTCAGAAACTCACACACCCACTCACTCACATACTGACTCACACACTCATGGAGGTACTCCAAACCCACTCAGGCACTCTGACACCCCCTCACAAACCAACTCAGACACTCACACACCCATTGAGACACTCATGCAGGCATTCCAACACCCACTCAGACACTCACACACCCACTAACATACCCACTCAGACACTCACAGACCCACTGAGGCACTGATATACTTACTCACACACTCACTCTCAGTGTTACAGGTCAAACTTAGAAATTTACTTAAAAAGCAAAAGGTTACACGGATGCTATAGTTAGGAAATAACATAAAAAAGTAGAGATTCACACAAAAAACAATAGTTAGGCTCATATTTCACTCCTACAAAACCATAGAAATTCAGCAGTGATATTTACCTGAGCTTAGTATACCTTACGCCCCCGCAATGCACTGCTTATGACATCACATATTACACTACTCATGACATGGTCAGTGACATCACTGATGCCATCACTGATGACATCTCAAATGATGTCACTGATGGCATGACATTATCCACAGAACCACTCACACCCCTATAAAACCTCCAATACACCCACTCATGCACCCACACAACCTCTCACATACCCGTTCACACGCCCATACAAGTACTCACACAACCACTAAGTCATCCATAGAGCCACTCACACACCCACTCACTCACTCAGCTACTCATAAGCCCCCCTCCCCTTTATTTACTAATCGGCCCTGGAGAATAGGGTCCCTGGGGCCATCTTGAGACACAGACAGGGTGGCTGCAAGTTCCCCCCTCCCATTTATTCACTATTTGGCCCCAGAGGATGGGGTCCCCTGAGCCTCGTATAGGCTTGTGAGGGGCGTTAGTATGCCACCTTCTCTTTTTTCAATATGTACGGCCCCTGGGGGATGGGGTCTCAGGGGCTGTTATGTGCTCGGTTTGGGGGACCCCAGGCACACTCCCCTCCCCAAAGATTAGTTACATTGACCTCCGGGCTCTGGCCCACCCAGGGGGTCTTATTTGTATAATTTAAAATGGCAGCCACCATTTTGAATTTTTTTACGCAATCCTGCAGTACTACTGCAGGACTGAGGTAAAAAAAAATGTGACCCCCACACAAGGGACATGGGAGCTGGGTATTCCTACCCTGCCCCCTTATACCTTTTTGCTAAATAACATTTTGAAGACAGGGGACTAAGTTCCCGGGTCCTCTAATGGGTGCAGTAACACTTTTTTTCATGTTGTAGCCAACCAATCAGAGCATTCGATCCCACGGAACCTTCACTCCCATGAGAGTAAGATGGCTCAAGGGAATAAAAAAACCCTAGGCCAATCACTATCCATCTAATCTGAAGTAACAAAAGGCAGCACACGTTTCTGCGTTGCGTTACTCTGCCCTGGGAAGGCGTTGCATGGGTGGAGCAAGGGTGTTCCCACTCATCCACCCATAGTTTTTGGCATATTCCCACATTTACTAGTCTCTGCAATGATGCTCAACATCCTGTGATTCTGGGAAAATCACTTAATATCCCTGTGCCTAACAAAAAAGAATGTGTCGTCATGTAACGCAACTGGTGCTCATGTAAAGCGCTCTGATACCTTTGGGTCAAGTTTGCACTATGTAGAAATCTGAACAAAAAGAAAATAGTAAATCAGGGAATGCGTCAAAATGCTATGCCTGCCGTAATGAGGAGAAATATCTTTATTTCTCCTCGTTTTTTTCATCTTGCTACATATGCTGCAGCACACGTAGCATGGGGAAAACACCTCAGAGACTTGTCTTTGTGCAGGAAGCACGCCAGCACAGAGAGAGCGCATGAATGCACCATATCGTAGAAGATATGGCGCATTCCTTCACTCTCCATTTGACACAGTGGAGCAAGTTGTCTTGTTGCGTTGCACTGTGTGAATTGTTAGTAAATCTGCCCCCTTGTAACTTGGGGCCTTTTTTATAATTTGGAGGAGAGGACACTCCGTCACGAACATTGTGAATTACAACAGCATTATAGCCTATGGCTCTTGTAATACGGCGGACAGACATCCACCATGTTTTGACTTAGTATCCCCTCTCTCTAAATAAGGTCCTTGGTTGCCAAGGGGCAGTCCCACTGGCATAACATAGCAGTGTTTTACCCTCTGAGCAGCCCTGAACCCACCATAGTTGAGTCGTGCACTCACACTTGACAGCCTCCTTAGTATAGTGGAGCAGAACCCTGACACTGGTCATCCTCCCAGCAGCAGAAGTAATCAGCACCCTTCAAGAAGGCATCTCCAAACCCTGAGTAACACGCCGGCAATGGGCAGCCTTCTGGCACTGTTGTGATAACTGTAAACAGGCTGCTCACTTGCATATTACTGCCTGTACAATTCAGGTTCTCCTGCATAATGTGGCAGCATTGTGGCTTGGCGCTGCCTGACATATCTGATAGAAACTACTAGCCGCAGATTCCTTCACGTAGAATTATCCTCAGGCATGAGACTGGATCCGGAAACTTTTGCCACATCATCCCTGCGCGCCGGGGACGGGGCGACATCACGTGACTCCGCCCAGGCGTCGACCGCGTACGTGACGTCAGCGAGGTCACATAAGACCCGCCCCAGCGTGCCTACGTCACTTTTTCCTTTTCCGCGTGCAACGCGGATCCGTTCCTTGCTGCGGGCCTGCTTAAGGCCCCCCTTTCTTCCATTCTTTTTTGGTGGGAGCAGTGTGCGAATGTCTTCTGGCTTTAAAACTTGCACGTTTTGTGGGCGTCTTATGTTGGCGACGGACCCTCACCTCATTTTCATGTAATGTTTGTGGGAGGATCACAGCACCTCGGATTGTGCGGTGTGCCAAAAGTTGAAGCCGAAGTCACGGCGGGAGCACCGAATGAAACTTCTCTCGGCGCGTCTCTCCATGTCGACGTCCTCACCTCGGTCTGCTTCGGCGGACGGCTTCACGTGTGCATCGCTCCCCGGTGGGTAAGTGTTGCAGTTCGTCCTCGGGGGCTGGTTCTCGGCCTACCGGGGGCGTGGATTCTCCGCGGGTGATGCGGCCCCGCGTGTCGTCCTATCCACCGTTTCCCGGTGTTGGAGCATCGAGAGTCCAGATGGAGACTTACGTGGCGGCTTTGCAGGCCTCGCTGGCGTCTCCTCCTCCTTCCCCTCCTGGGGCATCGGCGGATCCCTCGTTTTGCGCAGGGCCCTCCGCGGTGCCGCTGGTAGCTCCAGCCCCGGCGCCAACTGGGTCGCATCTAGGCTTGGAGGATGTGGTGCTGTTGGGGTGTGGCTCCTCTGGGGCACATCCTTCAGGCTACGCCATCTCTGCCTTGCCTCAAACCCCCGCGGGGGTCCCTGTGGTGTCGCGGGAGGTCACCGGGGCTCGGGTTGCATCCCTGAGCCCCTCTCGGTCCCTTGGCAGGGTGGTCCTGTTTAAGGCCGAGGTGACGCCGCTACGGCGCCGGCAGCAGCTGAGCCGTGCGGATCCACAGAGGTCAGTGGCCCCTCCTCGTCCCGCTCCGGGTCGAGGGCAGTCCCCTCGCCCTTCTCCGGGCCCCTCTCGTACCTCCTCACAGGCAGCTGCCTCGTTGGAGGGCAAGTCGGAGGTTGTATCGTCCCTGGCACCACCACAGGGGCTGCCGGGCAACCTTCGCCTCCTTCTGTGCTGCAGCCGGTGGAGGGCTTCGGGCCCCTCCCCAGGCCCATCCCATTCCTCCACGCAGGTGGTTGCCTCGGCTGGGGTCGGACCGGCGCCATCCTGGCGCCGCTCCGGGGTCAGTGCGGCTCCAGCTCTACTCCGGTCCCCGCTCCGGTCTCCGGTGCGGGGTGACTTGGAGGTCCCTTGCCCGTCGACGCTGGATGGCGCCAGTGTCCTGCCTCAAGCGGCGGACTCCACGGCTCTGCAGAGGGGTTGTATGGCGGATTCGTCTTTGGACGCTCCTTATTCTCCGGAGGCAGGCTGCATTTTGGTGTCGTCCTCCCCAGAGACTGGTCGCCGTGTGGTGTCTTTTTCACTGGCGTCGAAGGGTGGCTCCCCGCCCTTTCTGCAGCAGGGGTGGCCATCCGAGGAGCGGCAGGTCCCTCATTCTTCGGCACCTCTTGACTTCCAGGTCTGGCCCTTGCCCACCCCGCTTGGCCTCGGGGACGGCCGCCTTAGTTTGCAGCCGTCGCACACAGAGAAGTTGCTTTCTCCACCGTGGGGCCCTAAGGATGCGGGTGTGGCCTTCACTCACGCGGTGTCCGCGGCTGTGGGCATCCTACGCATGAGTGACCCGGTGGCTCACTTTCCGGCGGACCATCTGTTGGAGGTCCTCCACCAGGGCTCTGGTGGGAGGGAAATCTTGCTTCCCTTTGAAGGTTCGCTCCTTTCTACCTTGACAGGGGCTTGGAGGCATCCTGCCTCCGGGGACCCGGTGCCTCCGCATCTTCTGCATCGGCACCTTCCAAAGCCGCGTGACCCGACGTGCCTGTCCATTCACCCCTCAGCCGCCAGTCCCCTTCTGCGGACTGCTTTTCCCTCCCTGGAGCCCCTGTGGGCTCCGCCGTCCAGGGAGGCCAGCTGGCTGGACACTTGGGGACACAACATTTTCCCCTCGACCAGCGCGGCCCTGCGGGCCCTTAACACCCTGTGTGTGCTGGCTAGGGCCTCCTCCTGTTTGTGGGACTCAGCTGAATCTCTGGGGTCTGCAGCATCCCAGGAGTCTGCTCAGGTGGATTTGAGGCACCATGCGTTGGATGGCCGAGAGCTTGCGGCGTTCATTCTCCGCTCCGCTCTAAACGTCTCTGAGGCGCTGGGCCGGGCCATGGCTTCCTCAGTCGCTCTCCGTCGCCATGCTTGGCTTCGGGACGGCGTCTTACCCAAAAATATTCGGGAGAGGCTCATTGATCTCCCATTTGATGACAGTCTGTTGTTTCATGTCCCGGCCGACTCCGCCATCCAGAGGCTCTTGGCAGGGCTCCGTCCTCCTCCTCCTCCGTCCCCTCCTCAGTGACTTCTGAGTTAGAGTTGCCTTTAGGCCTTTTTAGGCCGGCGGTTATGGTTGTGGAGTATGCCTGGGCGGAGTCGCATGATGTTACCCCGCCCCCAGCACACAGGGATGCTGTGGCAAAAGTTTCCGGATCCAGTCTCACGCCTGGGCATAATTCTACGTGAAGGAATCTGCGGCTAGAATCGTCTCTACCAGTGGATCCCTGCTTGGGGATCGCCACAGGAGGGCGATCACAAAATTGTGAATGACAGAATGTTGTAGATAATGCACATAGCTATGTTATAAAATGGAATGTTGCTTATATTTATTCTATTCTATTTTAATAGTTTACATTGACAAACAGAGAGAATATGGTTTTTTTTGCACTCATTAGAAAGAGAAAAGCTAGAATCTTTCTACATGTTTCTACACATTCCAAGCTACTGAAGTTTTTTTCTGTCTTAAACTGACTTGTATTGAGCTGTTTCTAATATCGGTTTGCAACAAATATCTAACAGGTTTGTGGAAGGTTTAATTTTGCACTAGGGGTTTTATTTTTATTCTTCATGTTTGCAAACATGCTTACGCTTTCATATGAAAGAGCTGTGCACCAAGGTATTTAGTGGTTTGTGGAAAAGGTGATGGTGTGACCATGTATTATATGGGATAAAGTACTCCCTGGCGTACATGATAATAATATTGCAGTTCACCCCGGAGTTCCATAACTTTATAAATGAACGCAGCCTTTGGCCTCTGTATGGTTATGGGACTCCTTGGTGACTTCCAATATCCTTAAAATGTACGACATGGGGTACATTATCTGTATATAATCAGCGACTTTTACGCACCCAATTGCGGATTATAAAGAAATAATGTCAGAACTCAACTGCAATAATTTATTACAGTTGAGTTCTGACGTCACAATGCCTGCTGCCAGAGCCCATAGCCAAGGGGAAAGACAGGTCAGGTCACGGAGCATAATTAAACAGCTGTTTAAAGAAGGAAAATAAAAAGGTTGCTTTTCTTTCTTCTGCTCTGTTTTCCTAGCTGTACACTGACAAGCGGAAAGTAGATATTTATGGCAACATGTTTATGCTTTGCACTCCTTTGGTAATTATAGAGAAGTTAGAATCTTTCTGCATGTTTCTACTGCGCCTTTTTGTTAAAAAACTGACCTGTGTTAAACTGCTTCTAATATATTTTTGCAATAACTATCTAGCATCTTTTTTTAATGTGTTTAACCCCTTGCGTGCGGGTTTATTTCTCCCGCTGTGTGGGAGAAATAAACGGCGTTCGGGAACACGACGTCTCCCGGCCGCCGTGCGCACACACCCACCGTAATGCACGACAGCCAGGAGACGTCTTGCGCACGCAAGGGGTTAAATTGCACTAGATATTCTATTTCTACTCTTCATGTCTGCTCTCTCTGACATATGAAAAGAGCAAAACCAAAGATTTAAGTGGTTTGTGGGAAAGGTGTTGGTGTGACCCCGAATTTCTATAACCTTATAAAGGAACTCGGCCTTCGGCCTTTTTCCTCTATATGGTCATTGAACTCCTTGGTTACTTGCAATATCCTTATACTGTACGCCAGGGGGTACTTTATCCTATATATATCTATAGCTATATATATATATATATATATATATATATATATATATATATATATATATATTAGATTTAGATATATGTACCTACCTCCTCTAAGATGGGGGACACTTAAACATATAACTTCCTTAGAAATTCGTGTGGCCTGTTTAGCAGAGGTTGCTGATTTTTCCTTCCTGAACACTGCTATAATTGATGTGTGGAAAGGGGATGAATTAGCAAATTCAGGATTCAGTTGTTAGAGAAAGAGAAGTTTCTAGGAGGGGGCTGGGTTTTTTGTCTTCCCTTGAGTGGTCCATCCCAGAAAGCTGATGATAGCCAGATGCAGAGTTTCACACTTACCCTCTAAGTGTTATGTACACTTCTGTTAGGAGCCATCTGATCACTACCTGCTGTGAGAGCTACCACCATATACAAAGAAGTTGTCTGCACTATGGAATGGAGATGAAGTTCTGAAAATGAACCACCCCAAAGTGATTGCTGAACTGTAGAATGTGTATCCACATCCCCTGTCTTAATAGCATATATACAATTCGGACCCAAACTTTTCAACTTTGTTCCTGTTCCGAGTTGCTTCACTAACCAAGGAAATGGGTTCTCCGCAGAGCACTTGAAGAGCTGCTTTGATCCAGGACTGGAATCGCCAATGACCAGTCTGCCAGAGTTGAGGCACTATCTGGAAATTGGTCTTCTAGATGGAGAAGCTGTGGGCCTGTCTGACACCTGAGAGCCTGTTTGCTTGCTTAGAGGGAAAAAGGGCAGGCCCGCCTCATGTTTTCCAAAAAATATCATACAATATTACATACATATATAGGGCCTCCGAATCAAAATTATTTCCCAATTTGTCTGTTGAGACGTCACTCAAATAGTGCTCCCTCCCACCACAGCACAAAGGATAGATTAATGGACCAGCCCACTTCTGCCATTGGATGCTGTCATTGCATTTTGCCGATACAAATGGAATTGGCACCTTTCACAAAAATGCTTACTCGTACGTCGTAGGTAACAAACCTGGCGCAAGCAATCCTTTGACCTTTCCCTGCGAAGAAATAAGGTCAGGTTAGTCGTAATACTTTTACTCATTTGTCTTCATCAGTCTGGTAGGAAGCCCCTCTGAGGCTCCCAAGCGGAGCTGGGGGACCTCTTTGGATCCTCCAGTGTCCTTGTCGCTATTGTCATCTGATCCATCGATTACAGCGTAGTCCAACAGGAGGCTGTGGATCATCTTGCAGCAGGCCAGAGTTGATGTCTCCTTTTTCTCTACTACCAAGCAGAGAACAAAACATTACTAGTCAATGGTCAAATAATGCAGCCTAAACCCACCTTATTCCCCAGGGTTATAAACCCACATTCCTAGATATTTTAGAACTGTTCCAGCAAAGATTTTCAATGAAGTGTCTAGCAAATATATTAATCAATAGCTAACTGGGTCTGTTTGTTGTGAGTCGCAGTTTACAAAATGCATCATTGATATTCATGAGATAAGTCGGATTGCGGCCTACTACGATTTCTTATGTTAAGAACCACCCTATTAGTACATAGGTTGGTTCTTAAAATTCTCTACTGGTCGCAAATAGCTACCAGTACTTTACGACCAGTAAATATTACATCTTGCCCCTTGTTGCTCCAGAATAATGAAAATCATCAACTCAATGCTGTCAAAAAATTGTAGTGGGTGATTTATGTCTGTGGATGCTTTGTCAAGTTCACTTCCTTGCAGAAGGTTACTTTGACATATTTTCACTCATATAACAAACACGAGATGCTCCTGTGCTTTGTAATTTCCTGTATAGAGATTCCAGTTGTACCATTTCGTACTACCTGGGCTTGCTTCATACAGTTCTTATCTTTCAGCTGTCTCTCATGAGATCCTGTTGCAGCAGCTGGAAGAAATAGGGATATCAGGCACCGTCAGGAAGTGGCTAAAGTCCTTCCATACAGATAGACAGCAAGCAGTCTACCTGCCCCCCTGTACTTCAGAATTTAAGGAAGTGAAATGTGGGGTGGCCCTCTCTTTGTCAGTCTAAGTTAGTCTTTCTGCGTACTGTTGACTTAACTAGTGCCGGTACGCTCCTGCTCCCGTCCTCTATAAAATTTCATTCATTCATTCAAGCTCTTGACCAATAAAGTAAATGAAATGAAACTGAGAAATGTAAAGTAATAAGTACTGAGGCCAGTTTTAAACTGCTTGCTAAACTTTAAATTGTCCTAATTTTTTTATATTATTTTTCTCTTCTCAGTGTTGCTTTTGGAAACTGCAATGGTCTGGCTGTGGTGGACTTTATTCAGAAGACCGCGTTGCTGAGCATGGGGACCGTTGACTTGTACGGTTCCAGTGACCCCTACCAGCGCCAGCCTCGATCCCCCCGCAAAAGCAAGCAGTTCACTGCAGGTAAGAGCTACAAGTGCGGTAATGCAATGTGAGCCTTCTCAATGACTTCATTTATGGAGGATGAAGAGCAGACCGCATCAAGGCACATTTGTGCGCATCACCCAGAATCTGTATTGTCTGCTCTGATGTTGGCATTTGCCTTCATACATATGCGCAGAATAGACTGCGTACAGTGCTTTTGTGTTGACTTCAGATTAGAATGCCCCAGATAAGCCAGGTGGATTGTTGTGCACAAAAGGGACAATGTGCCTTCCAACAAGCGACACAAAGAGACAACCGTACATAATGAATCATCTCATTAAGCCAATCCAAGAAAGGGTAAAGTTGGAAAATCATGCTCCTGTTTTAATTTTGGAATTGGCTAAGTAATGTATTGTCCTTTAGACACCCTGATGTGATGTGCAGTATGTTTGCTCACTCCTTGACTAGAGGTAAGGATCACAATGATATGCACCATAGAACCCAAAGTATGAAAATGGGCAATGCAGCGGTCATGCACGGATCTTGTGGATTCCATCTCATCCTCATACACCGCTTGTAGAAGTGACTGAGAAGGGATTCAGTGCTTCCATCTCTGCTGTACAATCTGCCTGTGCTCAATGAAAGGCAGCTCACTATCATAAGCTACACCTTTAAAATAAATAAAAAATCTATCAATGTGAATTTATGTTTCCTTAGATGCTAGCAGAGAGTCATTATGGTTAGGGATTCTTTATTGAGGTTTGCAACATTAAAAACAGTCTTAAGATTAGATTTCTTGGAGATGTCATCATAGTTAGTAATTCACAAATCCACACTCTTCCAGTTTCATTACTTTCCACCTCTTGATTGTCAGCTGGTTGTCATTGCCTTCTTCCAATCACTGACCTGAAAACGGAAATGCAATTTTTTTTGTATGACCCAGCTCTCATTATCTGGCCATGCCTTACCAACTCCTTTTCCTCCATTGCTCTCTTGTGCCTTCCACAACAGACCAACAATAGGAACAACAACTGCATTTTTTAGGACTCAACTGAAGCAGACCCTATGAATCCATATGTTGACTATACATAAATGCTGTCCATTCTCTGGGAATGTATCTTCTAGTTCATCAGTGATATCGAAACCATCAGTGTTTGGCAATGATCTATTAAGTCCCAAATCCACATTTTCACGATCACCCGTGACTATGTAAATTACCTCTAGTTAGATTTATTGTTTGTAAATTTATCTCACATAGGTATCTTGAAACTCTTGCATTGATCCGGCACTCTTGGGTCAGTCTTGGACATTCTTCATGTAGGATAGATTTAATACCAGGAGCAGTTAAGAGCGGATGGACCTATGTTTGGCTCTTAACTCGTTGGTAGCCTGTGACTGTTAGATACTCAAGGAGACAAACACATCCAGCGTACAGGTAGCTGTAATCTGCACTTGGTTGTTTCTATATTAGTGAAAGTTGTAGATCTCCATTAAAACATTGTGGCAGTCTAAATGTCTTCATAAAAATGAATTGACACTATTGTCCAAAGATTCTGAATGACAAACCATAGCCACACTACTTTGTTGCTGGCAAGTGTGAATAGGCATCAAACACCCATGCTGCAGTCAGTTAAAGAAGTCTTTACATTTAATTAAGCTGCCATAAGAGCTACAGAGACAGATCTAAATCACACACCTGTGGGCAGAACCTAAACTACCAACAAGCCTCCAAAACCTTAATTTCTTTGGTCTAGAGTGAACCTCCGCTTAGTTCGGATCACTTAGCTACATACGAACAACATGACCCGGTGTAGAGATGGTGCTTCCTTGGTGACGTGTCCTTTGACCTCGTAAATCTTGAATATGGGAAGCCATTACTGAAGGGCACTGAAAGGTTTGGCAATAAACAGGATTGTCCCTATTAGTTTGTTCACCATATGTTGCTGAGGATCTAAATCAGCATTTAGCCCCATATGACACTCACCACCTGACTGAGATTTTTTTTCCTTTAACGAAAAGAATGTCTCTGAGATGATCCTCCGTCATGTCAACCTCACATCTGAAACTTAGATGGTTCTGCCTGAGGTATTCATTATGCCTTACTTCAGATATAAGATAGCACCCCATTTCCATCTGAAAAAGGATTTGTCCATCCTTTGTTTTTGCCAAGACCAAAACCAAGCTCTTGCTGAACGAGAATACATAGGTTTTAGTATCCGATGCCTTTCAGCTGTAACAATCCCCAACAGTGAGGGTTCTAGAGCGAATATCCATGCAGTACGTTGATATCCCACAACATGCCTTGCTGAAACTGAAATGCTAACTACTGCTGCTACTTTGTAACCTGTTGAGATGGTTTGGTGAACAGAGTGAGACAGGATGCAACACAAAAACCATTCGCCTCATTTAAAATTCAGTATCTCCTAATCCAAAGACTACCTTGGCTACTGATACATGCTTTTGTAGAGTGTTTCCCTTTCTCCGTGGGAACAGTGGTAAAAATACACATGTGGGATATATGTGCAGTAAGACAGTGGCCTGTGTACGACAAGGCACCACAGGGCTTTAGAGGTCTGTGTACCTCTGGCAGCATCTTCTGATGGGATTAATTTTTGGACTCAGCTTTCTAAGGAAGTATTGCCAACAAGCAGCAACTTGAAGGGATTTCACAGATTGATTTAAGTTGGAAGGTAACAGGTTGTGTTATAAAATTGTGCATTTTTTAACGTGGGAACAAGTCAACTGATTGTCACTGAAAGTGGCTGTTGTGATCAAACTGAATTCAATGTAACCATTCACGCTCATTAGTGCTAGTAGATCATCTATGAAAATTAGAGATAAATTTAACATCCCTACACATATCAGTTAAACCATGTTCCACAGGAGGAGAAGGAGCAGACATCTCTTTGAAATGATCACTGCAAACACCTAGAATGAAATAGCATCCATGGCACCAGACATTATAATGATTTCCAACACAGTTGGCTTTGACAAATTAACATGTGGTCATCTGTAGATCATAGTCACTCATCGAACAGAAGAAGTGGAAGATATCGACCCCTGCACCAATAAACATATGTTTCAAATCCTACCTGCTTCTTTGCCATTCACCCTCCAGCCCACTCCACTCATTCGCTCATCAGTAACATGCATATCTGATTCTTATGTGCTTACCTTGAGAGCTCAGTAGTGCGATGTCTGCGGAGATGTCTGCACCATGGCTGTTTCAGATGCGGATTATGAATATCACCTCCTTTCACTTTAGTCTGTGTTTTTTTCTCTTTTTCCTGCCTGCTGCTGATGCTGTTGCTGATGCTGATGTTCTGGCATGTCCCCAAGACAACTTTTGCATGCGTGGCCTGTCTAACTTTTACCCCGATTTAACGAAACGGATCCGTACGTCCTATCAGAGTAAGTTCTATGAAGGTTAGGCACCCGCGTCCATGCCGTTCATGCTATGCCTGCCCTGCGTCCATTTGTATGTGCCTCGTGATGTGTTTTCCTGAAACACATGTGCCCTGCATGCATTTGTTACCTTTTGGTTTGTCTTTGTTTCCAGTGTAAACCTGGTATGTGTTTACATGGCTTTATCTGGACATGGCAAGTGATGTTTCTCAATGGCACAATACTGCCTGGCTGCAAACATCTGTGCTTGTTTTTGGTGTTATTATCAGCATGTCCATGTCATATCATTGCTGTTAATTCCCCTAGTGTAAAGAAAGTTGTTTTGTCCTGGTGCAGTTAAAAAGTAATTACGTTTGCACCATAAGTACTATTTGCTTTACGTTTCTTTTGACCTTTCTTTGCCA
Source organism: Triturus cristatus (assembly GCF_964204655.1). Lineage (NCBI taxonomy): Eukaryota > Metazoa > Chordata > Amphibia > Caudata > Salamandridae > Triturus > Triturus cristatus. The sequence continues at coordinate 74,816,725 of NC_140591.1, read as the reverse complement.
TTTCCCCTCAGACAACTTCAAACAAGAGCACGTGTTATTTGGTAACTAAACATATATTTTATTCTCCACTCCCTCACTTGACCTGCTCCAGCTACCATTATTTTGCCACCCAGTGACACCGGAAAGTAGAATACGTTCTGAGCAGCCTGGTGGCGTAGCACAGGGGATGCGGGACATAATGCAAAAAAGGAAATTGGCCACAGTTTGGCTACCATTCAAGTATTGTGGTTTTCTCAAAAGCCCATGCCCCGGTGCCACTGCACCTCTCACACTAAGGATAGCCACGCCTCCACCGTGACCTTCTAAGTCCCTTATGATATCATTCGGCACAACAGAACATTCTTACCCAGAAAGAGTTGAATATGTATTGTAGTGCCTTGAGCGTTCACAAGATCCACAAGACAAGCCCCCATTCTGATGCCACAGCACATGAGTAGCTCCTCAGTCATTTGGTGTAAGCTGAGGAAGCAGCATTGGAATTGTTCTAAAAGGTTTTCATGACCTCACGTTTAAGTCGTTTCTCAATGAACGACTCAGTTATTGAAAAACCTTGTTAGATATGGTCAAAGGAAGTCGCCACCAAAGAATACTTGTGCCTGTATAATGCTTACGCCATTCACAGGGTGCTAGTTAAATGAAGCAATTGTTACAACAGAACAAAAACATTTTTCCTTAACAGGTTATTGAAGATACATTTAAGAAAACCATGAAGCAAAAACAATTGGTATTTCTGTTGTGTTGGGACAAACCACTGCATGTTAGAAGAATTACAAATGTATATAGTTTTAATCGTGGTGATGACTGGGGTCAGCGGAGGAAATTGGCAGAGATAAAGCCTGCAGGGTAAGGTACTGTACAAGGCGTCACCTTTTAGCTCAGTCAATGCCTGGACTATCCAGAAATGCTTAGGAAATGCACCTAAGGTTGTCCCTATGGAACACAGCCATCAAGGACTTGTAATGTAATCACTTATTTCATATTTGATTTAGACCCTGACACAAGGCATGAGTGCTGTCATCCTTGACTCTGGCAGCCGGCGATCACAATGTTTTCATTCAGTTACCTCGATCTTGATTAGCCATCGATGTGACTACAGGCTGCATCCTCTCCTAGGCGTCCGATTAACAAGTGTACTGATCAATGCTGTTGAGTAGCTGTGATGGATATCCTACTCACCAGAGAAAGCTCATTATCAATGCTTCTTGCCAGAGGTTCCTCCAACTTCCTTTGGGTCATTGTTCTTCAGCCGAGTCTGAGATGGACCGCCAGGATGATATGGTATAAAAGGATAAGACTTCCAGCTGGCTCCTGAAATCCCAATCATGGTGGGAGTGGATACCGCAGATGTGCCATATCGTCTGAAATACCCTTTACCGTACGCCTACGTACTCCGCATTAGTGACTTTCTCATCATTCATGGGGAAAAGCATCTTCTTGTTGGTGAAATGATCATGAATTGCCAGCATATTGGCTTTGTTCTTAGCCAGTTATTTGAAATGTCAAAACTCTGGTATCAAATGCCCTGTATGTAATTTTACTGTTATTATGTGTGAAACTTCCAGAAGTAATTCCTTGCAGTATGAAATTATGCTTCATTTCTAGAGAATAGTTTCATTTTTTCCAGTTCTTCCCAATCTAGTGTGCTCAGTACCACTGAGTTGGAAAATTTAGTAGTTCTGTCAAAGGTTTAAGCTTTTGGGGATATGAACAGCAACACTCAAACACAACTACTGCTTATAACTATTCAAGTTGACTGTCAAATACCACATGTAATCTGTAACTTATGTATATGGCGACATAGAGATGAAGAGATGGATGATCCTATTAGGATGCATGTATAGCTGTCAAGGTGCTACATAACAGAAGCAACAGGCACACAGGGCTTTTGAAAAGGATGGGGTTTGACTTGTGACCTTGTATTTACTCGCTGGGTATATCGGTATGGAGTGCTATTGAATAGCCAGTGCTTTGGGCTGCAAAGTATCTACCTCCATGAGTCTATGGAAGGCAGGCAGTTGTCTAGGGACTGGATTTGATTTTGCTTGTTAGTATGGAGTGTGTAATGAAGATGCCTGTGCTTTCTAAAGGTTTTGTTGAGTATGATAAATGAGAAGGGAGGTGAACCAGGGTTTGTCTGCTGGATTGGTTTCAGTTTGGTGGCTGTGAGTGGAAGGGACTGTTGAATATCGCTTTAGATTTTGTCAAATTATTTAATGACAAATTGTGACAGTTTTCTGCATAATTGTTGACATTCATTGACTATGGGTCTTAGGAAGCTTGGATACATAGCTTCTGAGACACTTTTCATTGTATCGATCACCTTTCGGTTGGAGTAATCTGTCTCTGCTGTACACATATCTTTGTGTTTTTTTTGTTTTGTTTAAAAAAAAAAACAATTGGGGGCATTTTCAGCATTATAGCAAGACAGAATGACACAATTACTACATGAACTTTGTAATTCTCCCCCTCATGTCCCCTTCCATAGTCTAATTATACATCAGTTGCGCTATTCGGAGGCCTCAACATTAAGTGTGCCCTGCTTCATATCAAACTGTCTGTGCCAATTGATCTGCATTAACTCCGTCCCCTCCCCCCATCGTGACTGGTCCCGAAAAAGAAAGATATATTGACCTCTTGGTGGGCCTTTCTTCTATATACATAGTGCATTCTCAGTTTATCATCTCATCTGTCTCCCCCTCATTACGAATACCCTCCTCACCCTCCCCATTCGCCTCCGCAGTGAGGTCGGAGGGTTTCTTTGCATCTACCATCATGAGTGATCATGCTCGGGCATCCTCTTCTATCTTTTCATCCTTCCTAATCCGTTACATTCTGACTAGTTCCGCAGCTGCCCATTCACTGAGGTCTTTCAGACATTCCCCCACGGTTGGGGGACCGGAGCTTAGCCATCTAATCGCTATTCTGCTCTTTGCTAGCACCAGCCCTAACAGCACACATTTTCTGCTAAGCTTTCTTGCTTTTGGTGTGGGCAGCAGTCCCATAGTACTACCCGTATTGTTTTAGGAATTTTCCACCCTGTAGCTACTTGCATTCGATCTACTATTTTCCCCCAGTATGGTGCTGAGGATTCCCATATCATGTGGATGAAATGATCATTTGTTTGACCGCATCTGGAGCATGCGTTTGTGCATTCCAGGAAGATTTCGCTTATAGTCCGCAGAGTTAAATAAGTCTGGTATATAAAGATATACTGTATAAGTTTTAATTTCGCGTTAAAGCTTACCCTTTTAACTTCCTTGTTAGGGGTTCACCTAAAACCTCATCCCATGGTGCCTGAATTGGAAGGGGCTTCTTCTGAAGGTCATCTCTCGATGCTCTATATAAATGCGAGATTAACCTGCATCCCCAAGCCATGTTAAGCATAGCCTGTAATACCGAGGTGCTGGGTGGCTATCGTGGAATAGAGCGCCATGTTGCCCGGCCACAGCAGATATCTTCCCATATTGAGGGAACTGTCCTCTTTCCAGTTCAAAGGGGTGTGTTCGGCCTCCTCTTGTGTTATAAATTGCTTGTTGCTGGATAGGTCTCCCATTGTATGGCATCCCCCCTCCACCCATTTTTTGCATATGTTTGTGTTGTTATCTTGAGACGGGTTTGTAGAGAGTTGTGATTGATCTTTTTAATCTAGGTTAACTCAGCCACTTGTTGCTTTTTCTTGAGTGATTCTGATGTGGTCTTTGTTCCACAGTTGCATTTCTTGGAGCTTTAAAGCAAAAATGTGTGATTTGCCAGAGGATGGTGTTTAGAAAGTAGAATTTTTGTCCTGATGACGAACCATGGGACGATACTTCATCATAAGTCTTTATTCGAATTAAAAATAATTCATACAAGACACAACAAATCACAAATATATAAAATCACAATAACCGGTTCAATAAATACATTCCAATGAATAGATAAAACCTTTTTGATAAGAAAATATTAAACAAGCGACAGACAAATGACGTGAAATGCACATGATTAAAAAAGGGTAATTGAGGCAAAAATGACAGCAGTACATTTGAAAGCTTCAAGCCTGCCCAAGTACATTCTCTAAGGAATGAAGGGTTTTTAATCTAAGTGACCATGCCCACCCCAAATATTTAGCTAGGCCTATTGAATGGACTGGTAAGGTGCTCGTGCATAAAATTCGAATAGCTACGGCAGAGCTCCTAGTGCCCATCAATTTGCATAAAGGGGAAAGCCAGTGACGTCGAGGGGCGGCATATACTGGGCACACGAAAAGGAAATGGCCAGTGGTTTCTCGTTTGTCTCCACAAGCAGGGCAAGTACATGTACTTCCACCAAACCACCCAGAAGTTAAAGCCCTTAATGGAAGGGAGCCTGCTCTGAGTTGAAAATAGAGTTTCCTATCCTTTGGAGATGTTATCAAATCCCAGTAGGGTTCCAATAGGGGTATAACCTTTGCCTCTAGGAAACGATTAGTCATAGAAGGGGAAGTAGAGGCTGCCCACACCCTGTGATTTACCTTGTCCCAATAGAGATTTTTCAAAAGCTTTTTTATAGGAAAGTCAGCGGCCACTGGGTCATCCCATAGGTTTTCCAGTCCCAAAGCAATTAGTGAATCTCGGAGGTTCCTTAACCACTTAATTTTGTGAAACTTGTCAACCTGAATTACGTCCATGATACCCACTGCGTATGGTCGAAGCTCCGGAGTAGTCCACAATCTCCTCCAGTATAAAACTGGGCGGAGATTTGCCAAATCTTTGATGGACTTCCTACCTAGGTCGTAACGCAGTGGGACCATTGGCGTACTTTGTGGCAAGCCTGTGATGGAGCGGAAAAATTTGTTTTCAACTACCATGAGGGGTGTTAATGTATCAAAGCCCCATAACTCAGCTCCATACAGAACCGAGTTTAAGGCCTTTGCCTCGTAGACTTGTAACACCGGTTTAAGAGGTTTAGTAAGAGATTTTTTGAACTCTTTGACCAGCGTTCCCGATATTTGGTTAAGTTTCAATGTTGACATTTCCAGATGCCTGTTCCACCGATTGTTGTGGGACATGTGAATGCCTAAGTATGTGAAGTTAGTGACCTCCTCGAGGGTTTGGCCATTCATACTAAGCTTACCAACCCTATAGCTAGTGTGTGGGTTAAAGGTCATAAGCTTTGTCTTTGCCACGTTGACCTCCAGTCCATGGTCTTTACAGAAATTTTCAAAAATTGCCAATGCCTTCTGCATGCCGCTCGGGGTTTTTGACACTATAAGAGTGTCATCGGCAAACATTAATATTGGTGTTGTAACACCTGCCAGTTTTGGGGCATCGGTATTGGTCTGAAGCATGTAGTCCACTATTCCATTAATGTACAAAGAGAATAGTGTTGGGGCCATTGCACATCCTTGGCGGACTCCCCGCTCTACTGGGAACTCGATGGTTGATTCCCCCAGGCCACCCCATTGAATTTTTGCAAAGTTGGACTCGTGCAATCTTCTAATTAAGGTCAGGAGTTCCAAGGATAATCCTAGCTTTTCTAGGACCCTCCAGAGCTGTTCACGAGGGACGAGGTCAAAGGCAGCTCTTAAGTCCACAAAGGTGACATAGAGACTGCCTTTGCCCAGTTCAACAACTTTCCATAACAGTTGCTTAAAGCGGAACACCTGGTCAATGGTGCTAATGGATTTGCGGAAACCCGCCTGAAGACTAGAAAGAATCTCGTTCGCGTCAATCCAATTATGTACCTCATTCAGAACCATCCTCCCAATGACTTTTTGAATTGTGTCAATTAGGCTGATGGGTCTGTAGTTCCCCGGGAGGCTTTTGTCACCCTTTTTATAAATTGGAATTATGACAGCGCCTCCCCAAGATTTAGGTACTGGCGCGCCTTCAGCCACGGCGTTCGCTATAAGAGCGATATACTTGCTCCATGGATCTTTATTCTCTAGAAAGAGATCAGAAGGAATACCATCCAACCCGGGAGCCCGTCCTGCTGCTACACAAGACAGTGCAGCTAAAGAGTCTTCGGGGGTGAAAGGCCCGGACAAATAAAAGGCATAAGGCATTGTGCCCTGACTTATGTAGTGGGGATCACGCGCATATTGGGGCTTAAAATAGCCCAGCCAATCCCCTTCTGAGACATGATTTGAAGGATTTTCTGATAGACCTCCTCTGCCCCACTTCAGAACGTTCCAAAATAGTCTAGCATCTCGGGAATCGCTGGCTTCCTTTAGGTCCTGCCAAAACATTTCTTCCCACTTTATTTTAGCTTGTATGATGCTTTTCCTATAAGCAAGTCTTGCTAATTGAATAAGTGGGGTGCTACCACTGGATAAGGCTTTAGCCAGGGTGGATCTTGCATTTTTACAGTGTTTGTCATACCACCTAGGTTGCTTGGGCGGCTGCTTAGTACCCTGCCTTATTTGCTTAAAAAAAAAGGGACGTAAACCCTCAAAAAATGACTCATGCGACCTAATTACTTGGTCTCGGGTTTGCGAAATATCCTCAAGATTTGCCATAATTACAGAAAGATTAATGTTAATCTGGGCTATTACTGAATCTTTAGACTTTACTGATGCCCATTTTAGCCTTCGAAGGTCATTGGTAGGCACACTTACGGGGGGGGCCAAAATTGGTTCTTATACGATAAACATGATTTGCCCCACCAACTATGAGAGACACAAATGGGATTGTGGTCGCTCTCCAATCTTTGCACCACCTCCATGTCTATAGGGAGGGACCACAGTCTCATACAGCAGAGGACATAATCAATCCGGCTGCATGAGCGGCCGTTGTCGAAGGTAGGTGCTCCAAGCTTATCTCCATTGACTCTTCCGTTCAATGCCCGGAGTCCAAATTCTAGACAGAGTGCATTGACCTGTGTTGCCACCGTAGACCACCGTTTGATTGGAGGTAGTGCGAGGGCTGGGATGCCCCAGCGTAGGTCCTCTTCGGGGTCAAGCCCCCATTCAGAATCGCTATCTAGGAGGGGTTCGAAAGTGACGTTAAAATCCCCAGCTACAATCAAGTCCCTACTACTCGATTTAGATTCTATGAGTGCAGTAAGGGATTCAAGCACACTTGACTTCTTCCCCTTCGTGCCCCGAAGGTAGATGTTGTATATATCCACAGTCCTCTTGGGGCCGAACGTGAGCCTGACCAGTTGGATATCCTGGGACCCAGTGTCAATCCCAGTAGCATGTGAAAATAAATTCTGACGAGCCCATATAGTTAAACCGCCAGAAGGACGACCTTTGGTGCCTTTGGTTGCTGGGACATAAAAATTCAGATAACCCGGCATGTACTGGGCCTCGAGGGACCATGTTTCCTGAAATAGGCAGACATCGAAATCATTAATAAAACTCGCCCATTCAGGAGTATCAATTTTGGTTGTAATACTAGCCAGGTTCCAAGACAAAAGAGTGCCCAAGTTTTTACCCGCACATATAACACGAGGCTCAGCAGAGCTTCCAGATACATTTGCCCTCACTTCCAACATATGTGATGACAACGATGAGATCTCAGGCATGGTTACCAATCCATCCATTGTTGGGTTAACAGTAGCCCCTAATACCATAGGAGTTAAGGGGGTGTCAGTACTATGAAATTGTCAATGGCAAATGGGTGTGGTATAGAAGTAATTTAGGTCATGCACCGCAATTCCAGATCTAGGGCCATAGGGATTGATTTCCGTGATAAACTTTGGAAGGCGCGCATCTTTAAAATTAACAACGACACAATCGCCCTGAGTATTTTTAGGTAAAGGTCCTACCCATTGGACCCTTCTAACAAATAGAATTCGACCATTCAGTTCGTTTGGAATTGGTCTATGAATGTTGAGCCAGTGACTAACTTTGTTTTTTAATTGCTCATAAGATTCGTTTTTGTTAGTGGGAAGTTCGGGAACACCCGTTAAGACTACAACATAAGGGAAGGATTCACGAGGGAGATGGAGTTGGATCGAGGATGGCCTAGATTCATTTCCTTGAGGAGCAACGTTTGGACTGTGTAAATTACTGCTCGGACCACCTAAATGCATAATGTTTGTATTGGTGCCCTGTGTATCTTTGCTTAACCTACCCTCACACCTCGGGGATTTACAGTTTTGTGTCATTCCCGCCTGTCGAGATGACTGATTGCTGTTTGTGGTTGAAATATCTACAGCAATTGGAGTAAGGGCAGAGACAGGCGGTATGACAGATGTGGGTAGGACAGAACCAGCAGAACCAACAGGGTAATTATTTTTAGATATGTCCTTAGTGCATAATTTAACGACATTCTTCAACGAGCAAAAGTTATCCAAAATAGTTTGTTCCAGTTTATCTACTTTTGATACAACCATTTCGATCCTTTCCATTAAAGGGGATATTAAAGTACGAACGATGCTTTCTAACTGGAGAGCAAAGTTACTTGGATCAAATGGAGGTAACTCAAGTCTACCAGCATCCTCCGCAGAAGTGCCGGGGCTAATATTAGGTAAATCAAGAGGGACAATATTCTTAGGTACTTTGGAAACTTTAGCTGGTCTAGAGCGATCAGTCGCCCCCCCCCCGGTTCCTTTTCTGTGCAACTAGTCTAGTGGGTGTAGAAGATCTGGCCCCTGCTCTAGTCTGGGGGCGAGGGGTTTTAGGTGCTAGTATAGATACTACTTCCTCTACTGGCGATGCAGCCACTAAGTCAGTTGTATCTGATGTGAGTCGTGGTGCCTCCTCTCGTGGCTGCTCTCTGTTATTGCTTGGTGAGATTACATGAACTAGGGGGCCCAGTGATGAACGCCTTGTAAATAAGGGCTCTGTCGAGAGACGTCTTTCAGTAATGGCAATTTCATGTTCCAGGACCGAGACAGCACGGGTGATAAATTGGTCCATGGTCCCTGCAATTGTGGAGGGAGCTACGGTACGTTTCCCCTTCCCTGCCATTTTCACGGAACCTACCGCGAAGTAATCGACAGTGTGTAAGTGTCAATAATCATCAATTGTCCCGGTTTTGGAACCAACAGCGGCTTACTTACAATGACGAACGAAAAGGGTGTGGCCCAGCCCGGCCCCGGACGGCCACAGACGGTCCCGCCTTTGTCCCGGGCTTCTCCCGGCGCCAACCCGCGCGCGATCCCGCGACGCGGGGGGCGGGATCAGTTAAGTAGCGCCTCCGGGCGCGCAAAATGCGTGATTTCTGCTTCCGGGTCGCTAGGGGGCCTGGGTAATGTAGTCCCCGTTGAGAACTCCCCCCACACAGCGGTCGCGATGTCGGGCGACGGCGGGGGGGAGTCGTGGAGGCCAGTTGGAGAAGAACGGGTGGCCCCAAGAAACACACAAGGCCACGCAGGTAGGCAGCAAGGACCCGCTTTCAGTTATCAGGAAACAGCCCCCTCTCACTTTAACTGAGTATAAGAGTGTGCTTTCAAAAAAGCAGGGAGTGTAGGTTTTGAAGGAAGGCTAAACATATGACTGTGTGGACCTTGGTTGTCTTTGAGGATTGGATATTGAGATTATGATGGACAATCAAGAGCGAAGCTGCACAGTGAAATGTGTACATTTGTATGTTTTGTGGCTAAGATATATGTAAAGATGTGGGTCCTTGATGAGTTGATCAAACTACTTAAAACACAAGCAGATTGTGGGGTTTATTGGTCAAGTCTTCCATGTGCTGCAGCTAAATATTTGGTAGACCTTTTTGGTGTGTTTCCTGGTGAGTACAATTACATTTTACAAATGCCCTCAGAAATTGCAGTTTTGCCTGGTGGTGTGAGCAATCATACCAGTCATATAGGTTGGGTTGAATGGTCTGCAATAAGAATGTTGATATTTAGGTTACTGACCTCTCTATGACATCTTCCATCAGATTAGAGTAGTTCTTTGGAATAGCTTTCTGTTCTGCGCTATGCCAGTTCTTTGTGAAACAGTGGAAGTCCAAGCTGTGGGGCGACATTGCTACTTCTCTGTATGTCATTCTATGCTTGGTTAGTGAAGGTTAATGCTAGCATTGAGTAGATATTCTTTTTGTAGTATTTTGTATGTGTGAACCTAGAGATATATAGCCATTTGTGCATGAGTAGGTGTTTAACGAGGAAGGGAGTGCTCGGAGTGACTCCGTGTGAGTAGTGTGATGCTGAGAAATGCTCTGGGAGTTGTACTACTTGACTGGTGCTAGGAAGAGCTGAAGCTCACTTACACCAGGAGTGGTTGTGGGAGAAGGATCTATGGCACTCAACTATAGGAAGCCCTCGGCGGGCAATGCACTAATTAGATTGATTGCAGTTAACCACAGTAGCCACAGTAGATTTGTAGAATAGGATCTTTTTAACACTATATTGAAACAGGAATGGGTTGATTCAAGCTAATTTTATTATTTAGGGGCACTGGTAGAGGAATTTAAATCATCAGTTTTATTTATTTTCTTAGAGTAGGTACCTGAAACATTAGTCCTGTAGATCTACTGTATTGTGCATGTTGTTTAATTTTTCACCATGCACAAAGGAGGCTTTTATTTGAGACATATCTGATCATTTGGTGTGTCTCTTCGTGTTTTTCCTCCCTGGCCTCTACTAATGATCCCCTGCTGTTGATGGTTATTGAAATTCTAGGATAATAACAAGGCTAGTGGGTCAAGTGGGGAGGATGGATTGGTGGGAGGGTAAGATGGTGAAGGTGTTCCTGTCGGTTGGGAGATTTAGGTGATAACCTAGAAAGTGTGCTCCTCGTTGATCTGTGTGTTGCTCGAGAGTCATTGAGCTTAACACTTTTTCATATATAGGAACTTCTGTGTCTTTGTCAACGAGTCCTGATTACCTATTATGATTCCGCTGTTAAAGTCTCCTTTCTCTTGGTCTTCTTTGGTTTTGGGTCCATCGTTCAGGCCCTTAACATGTCTGTTGTTCATGGAAGTGAATAGATTTCAAGCCTCCTACTCGCTCCAAAACAAGTACACGTCCCTTCTAAATTAGACACATAATCTGGCTGGGTATCTTCTTGCCTTGGTCTTGTAGCCGTATCAGATGGCTGAAAAACAAAATGATTGGGTATGTGTGACTTTGTTATCTTACACTTTCTTGTGATGGATCTTGGATCAAATATATCCAATACTGATCTTGTTCTAACATTGTGGGACCTCCCTTCCTTTTCTCATATTGTAGCATAGATGTACTCAGCCTCTACTACCTGTTGATTTCCAAATGGATGGCTTCCCAAGGTAGGTTCAACCTCTCCATGATCCATCTCACCATTGCAGACCTCAAGTCGGCTTCCTACAATTTTCATTCTCCCTCAGGAGGAGGACTTTTTCACACTCTTTTATTCTGAATGTGGTCATGTATTTATTTGCTCGTGCATTAATTTTGCACTAAAACTTAAGTTCCCTCTTATGCTCTTTTGGCAACTGGAACATTACCATATAGGCATCAGTGTGAACTCCACAACCATCAAACACACCCACTTCTCTATTTAGACAATTGTCTGATTTAGCTCATCACATTTGTTGTTGTTGTTGAAGAGGGTGGTCCTGTGACATCATTTCACCAGAGTCCCTAAGCCCCAGAAGGAGAGTTCCCATAGAAATGATGAAGCCATGAATACTGGCTTGTTGTCTCTCGTTTGGGGACATAAAAGTTAACCTTCTCCTTAACCACCTGGCCCCTCTTACAACGCCATGCATAGGTCTGTGAATGTGAGCTTGGTTTCTGTTTGACTCGGTTCTATTTCTAAATGGCCCTTTTGATAGTCAAAATGTCCTTTGCCTGCAGCATCACAAGCCAAATCTGCCCAATCCACCTGAGTGTCTTCCTGGTGATGCAGCACTTCAAGTCCCACAGATTCCCATAACTGTCATTACTCCCTGATATTTGGGGTTTGGCCAAGTAAGAGAAGTCTAGCAAAAGTAGTGTTCCCTAGCCTCGAGAGGATGCTTAAGCTTCCTCATTTGTAGCATATAAAAGACACATGCTCACCACTGTCCTACTGATGAACCTTGGCTCTTCTTCGCCTACATGATGTTTTATTTTCTTCGTGTCATCCTGCATTTACCCAAGGTTCGATTTTATCCTTTAACGCATCAGCGGCTCCCTGCATTAGCCATGCAATTTCTATGGCGGAGCAGATAAAGAAGCCCAGAGGAAAGGCATTTCTCCATGATTTGCTGTGAGGCAACAGGGTCTCTCAGTTGTGTCGTGTTGTGTTGTGTTGTAGTTGCATTTGTATAGTGCCTCCTAACCCTGCCTGTGCATAGAGGTGATTTGTTTGACAGGTGGCACGCTACATTGGTTGTGCTAGGTTGGTATCATGAATGAAGACCAGGAGGGTGCTCTTTTCATGACGCAACATACACATGGCTGTTCTTAAGCTATGAGTGGATCAAAAGGGAATGAGTGACTGTGTGGTTTATATGTATACATACCATCATTGTGTATGATTGGGAGAATGTGGGTTTATTATGTGGCCTTTGCAGAAAGTGTTAGGTGTCATGCATGATAGCTAGATGAGTGTTCTTAGTGTGATGCTGCAGCCTTATATTGTGAGTCGTACCTAGTAACTTTGTGGGTGACTGATTTTACTTTATGGAGTGCAGTGGATTGGGTGCTGCTTGTGGTAGTGGCCGTTGTTGGAAAGGGTATACCCAAAATCACTGGGACCTGGGTGCAAGGCAGTATATAGAGGAATGGTCCCAGCACAGTTATGCTTTGAAATGCAATATCAAAAGCAAGATCAATAAACAATAAACAATTAAATAGTGCTAAAGTGTTGTTTAATCACACAAAGCACATGATAACTTTTGAATTAGACCAACAATTTTCGAACAATTATAGAATAAAAAGTTGGGGTGCCCAACTAGGTGAGGGGAGGGGAGGGGAGGAGGGTGATTTGAGTGAGGTAGTGAGGCAGGTGATGTATAACATTCAGCAGTATCACAATTAAATTGTTAGGCATGTTGCTCAATGCCACATAATCACAATGAAATTCTTCAATAGGTATACAGTAATTTGTAAAGCCATGTACAATAGAACAAACACAGTGCACATTGCACTATTGGGGGTACTGGCGTGTATGGTATGTCGACGTTTTGACCCCTTAACCCATGTAGGTTGGTTTAGGTCCTTACTGACGGGGTCTTTCTCAGGACAAGGGTGAAGGTGTAGCGAGAGGGGCACCATGTTCGGGTTGGGAACCTAGTAGGTAAAAACTTTGCGTCTTGGGCGATAGGGCTCCAGGGCTCCAGAACGGCGTGGGTGGGAGTGATGGACACTTAAACGGGAAGAAAATGAATTCTCACAGAGTTCTCATGGCAGTAATTAATGCAATCACAAACAGTTTCCTGGATAGACTCGTAAGTTAGTCCGGCGTTCCTCTATGGAATGAGAGAGCTCTCTCATTCCATAGAGGAACGCCGGACTAACTATCGTCCTTGACGCAAAGTTTGTACCTACTAGGTTCCCAACCCAAACACGGTACCCCTCTCGCTACACCTTCACCCTTGTCCTGAGGAAGACCCCGTCAGTAAGGACCTAAACCAACCTACATGGGTTAAGGGGTCGAAACGTCGACATACCATGCTGAATGTTATATATCACCTGCCTCACTACCTCACTCAAATCACCCTCCTCCCCTCCCCTCACCCAGTTGGGCACCCCAACTTTTTATTCTAATATTGTTCGAAAATTGTTGGTCTAATTCAAAAGTTATCATGTGCTTCGTGTGAAATAAACAACACTTTAGCACTATTTAATTGTTTATTGTTTATTGATCTTGTTTTTGATATTGCATTTCAAAACATAACCGTGCTGGGACCATTTCTCTATATACTGCTTGTGGTAGTGGTGTCACCTGTTGGGGAACAGTGAAGTCTTTACTGCTTTCCTGAATTACAGTTGACCTCAGAACCTATATTCTTCTAAGAGGACACGTGTTTCTGAAGTTTCACTTATGTATAAGATGGTCCTGCTCCTTGGTTGGCTATGTAGGCAATGGGGCATACCTTGAAGGAACATCATTGACCGGATGTAGCGGGGGAGCACTTGATGAGCTGGGTAGTGTGAGCGATTGCCATAAGTGCTCTGCTTGCCAGGCTGCTGCAGTCTGTATTGTTTGTGGTGTCCAACGCCTAGATGTGTTACCAGAGAATGCCTGTCTCATGCAGCGTTCTTGCCTGAAAGGCGGATGTTCGAGCAGGAGGGACTTAGTGACTCTTGATCCTTCTTGAGCTCCAGAGACTTTGTTTTCCAACTAGGTAGGGACGAGGGGAGTTGTGGATGACTTTATGAGTAATGCATGCAGTCTTAATTTGGGCTCTTGCAGCTATGTGGAGTCATTGCAGTATTTTAAGAATAGGAACATTGTGTTTGAATTTCCTGTGGCCTGACAGGAAGTGAGCTGCTGCATGGAGCAATGTTCTCACGTGAGCTAGATGCGCGTTCGGGAGACTGAAGAGGAGTGACTTACCATAATGTAGGCTGGGTTTCAAGTCTTGCTCAGGAATGAAGTGCCTGAGGCCCCACAGCGGTCCTAACTTCTGGGATGTGCTTTTGGTCATGGCTGAGATTTGCCTCTGGGTGTCTAGAGGGTTGCCGAGGCTAAAGCCCATGTATATGGCCAGATTGGTGCACGGGGGAGGGAAGGATTCCAGTGACTCTTGGATTGGGAAATTGGATTTTTTTAGGAAGATTAGTAGTAATTCTGTTTTAGTTGGATTGAGTTTTAATTGGAGGTTGGTCATTCCTTTTTAACCTTATCGAGGGTGCAGGAGAGCAGGTAGATCTTTGTATTATCCACATATTGACGATAAGTAATTTCAGATTTTCTTAAAATCCCACCAAGAGGTTCAAGATGTAGATTAAACAGGTTTGGGGAGATGATAGAGCCCGGTGGGACCCCTTGTTTTAGGCTGGTGTTGCCTGAGACAGAGTTCCTTATTTTCACTGTTTGTGAACAGTCAGACATATAGGAGTCTCACCACTTTAGGATTGTCCGGTCGATGTCCATCCGTTCCTTTAAGATCCTAATCCGCATGTGGAGGATTACTGTATCAAAGACCGCCGAAAGGTCCAGTAGCACAAGTAGACAGGAGGACCCTGACTGGAAATGTGGGACTTAGATCAGAGAATCCCCCTTCCCTTGAGTGCAACGATGAGTATTTGCTAGCTCTGGGCCATCATCCAGCCTTGCGTTTGCGAGTATCGTTCAGGATCGCATTTCTTTGGTGAACCAGGCTGTCCGCCCTGTTTTTACACCCGCTGTTTGTCTGTATCCGGATTATGACATTCATTGATATTTTTGGAGCAAACAAATATTTGATGTTTTGTTTACTGGCACATGATCGCAGAGCACTGTCAAACTGATCTTTGTTGCAAAGTTTCAGTGGACGCCCACGCCCAGCCCTCGCTGGCACAAGGCATAATGCCCCCTCCTCATAAATGGAAGGCCCACGCAGCTCCTGGGAGGACAAAGAAAATCCGCTCAAATAAAAGGCTTTATTACCCCAAACAAGCATCAATGTCGAACTAGAAAGGAAGGCTACACAGAAAGCATCCTTTGAATAGTCAGAGCACATTGTATAAGGCTTGACTCTGTATCTGGGTCACAGGAGCTCTGTTCTGTAAACCCCTCCCAGGTGTAATGCACAGGATGTGTGCTCTCTGCACCCCCTCCGCGACCCTAAAGGGCTTAATTGTAACATTTAATAGGCCCATCAATCACACACCAAGCATGTAGCCCTGGAAAATAGTGCGGAAACGTCCCAGGCCGCAAAACATTTAGGTCGGAAGACCTGAGGGTGTTGGAACTCATTTATGTACTCGTGTTTTTGTAACTTCCTTGTTCCCTAAAACGAGGGGCACACGTGGGAAGTCTGTGTTCAGCATTAGAAATAGTCTATGCCTGTAGATCATCAACAGAAAAAGAGAAGAAAGCCAAGTATATTATAGGAGCATATTTGGGTATGTTATTACAATCCCAGTCAGTGTTGACCAACAACCCCTTAGCGCGTGGGTTTTCAGTGTACACCCAGGAGCGCTGGATCCATGCTTCAGGATATGCACATAAGTTACGTGAAAAAAAAAAATTAGATGGAAGTGGTTGTGATAGTCTGGCCTGGAGCCAGTCCCCCTGAACCTGTGCTGCAGTCCCTGTTTTACAGCTGTCTTCATCCATGTGCCTGCATGAACTCATTGTAAGATGTAAAGACAGTCACAGAGTGGAATTGGTCACCACTGGAGTTTGGAGCCAGTGCTGGGCAAACACGTCAGAGCACCAGGAGTCTCCTCGGGTCCACCTCCATGAATGTTGACAATGGAGGCTGTGCTTCTGGGCCGCTTTTATTTGGGGCTGTTTCCACTGGGAGGGAGGTGCGCGATCACACTAACACCGCTCTATGCCTTGGGCCATAAAGGTACTGCGGCACAGTGGGAGGGAGGTGCGCGCGGGACTGCAGATCACACTAACACCACTCTACGCCTTGGGCCATAAAGGTACTGCGGCCACAGTGGGAGGGAGGTGCGCGCGGGACTGCAGATCACACTAACACCGCTCTACGCCTTGGGCCATAAAGTTACTGCGGCCACAGTGGGAGGGAGGTGCGCGCGGGACTGCAGATCACACTAACACCGCTCTATGCCTTGGGCCATAAAGGTACTGTGGCCACAGTGGGAGGGAGGTGCGCGCGAGACTGCAGATCACACTAACACCGCTCTACTCCTTGGGCCATAAAGGTACTGCGGCCACAGTGGGAGTGTGGTAAATAATTTAATTACCGGTACTTAATTTGATGCGGAAAATTAATAAGAATAGCTCAGTAAAATAAGAGGCAGAATCCGTGGTATTAGAGATTCGGAACGGGCTTTATTCCTATACAAAGGAACATAATTCGAATTATGGGCCTTCTATTCCATCACCACGAAAGTTCAGGAAGGAAGGGACAATACATTATTGACAGGTAATCATTTTTATAGAAGAGGCATTACAGTGAAACAGATGCAGGAGGCGTAACAGTTGATAACAGAGATAAAGACATACATGCGTAACTAAAATGGGTGTAACTAGGCGTAACTAAAGAACGTCATTAGGTATGATGTCACAAATGGGTGGTTCCATGAAAGAATTTCGCAATGTCAGCAAAAATACTTGGCAGAGATGCGCGCGCAGCAGCATGACGTGTGATTTGACGTGCAACTAGGGGGAGAATGGGACTTGACATTTAGCTCTACATGTGGAGACAAAAGTCTGGGGTTATGTCAACCTAATCCCAAATCATATCTAATATCCTATGTTTAAAGAACTGTGTTATCCAAAAAGAGAGGTCTCTTAGGATAGAATCTTATTCTATACTGACTATACTGACTGTTAGTGCGTGTACAAGCGTCTAAGTGTCTACACTAGATGCAAGGGGGTAGGAATATTCCATGGTAACAGGGTTTATGAATTACTTGCATGAGGGCAGCGAGGCCTGGCCCCTTTGCACGGTAGTTGGAGGAATGTTTACCTAAACTACTAGACAGGAATGCATCGGATGAGGGGCGGAGGAGATAATCTTGAAGGTGAAATACAGTTTTCTGGCAGGCGACGGGCTGGATCAGGCACCGTTAGCCGCGCAGGGAGTAAGACAAAGTTCATGGTCACAGATGCGGGCTCAGACTGGAGCTTTCAGAGGCAGAAGGCAGGAAAAGGCTTGGTGGCAGAATCAGGGCCTACTCGCCTGGACTGTAAAAATGGGATAAATGAACCATATAAAGCCGGTGGCCTTTCATACTTAGGAATAGAATATCCGGCCCATTCATGGCGGATCTGAAAGAGGACATGTTGACGGTGGACGCACATGTATTTGCGTCTTCATAACTGGAACTGGAGGGAACATACATGTACTTGTGACTTATACATGAAACCGTTGGGGTCCAAGATAGGGGACATAACCGACCATAAAAATCCATATTTCCACATTCCCTCCTTGTCCCCTACTTGCCCTTAGGAGATATCAATCTTCATCAATCCATCGATCTGTTCATATAACATCATTTGTTCTTCTTTCTTCTTCCGGGATCTCGAACGAAAACTTGGATGTGGGATACATGAGGTGGCACATAGACCACAAATCGCTGGCCCACATTGTAGACATAAGCAGCAACTGAATAGTATGAGAAAGCCAATACCTAGGAAGGAGAGCATTCTCCATCCCCAGGCTGACAACACGCCCCAGAACCAACCGGACCAAGTCCAGGTGCCTGGACTCTGGTGTATCTGGCTTACAATCTTATGAAGGCGGGTTATGGCTTTATATACTGACGGTGAATTTTCTGGTATGAAAATGCAACAACTTGATCCGATGACCCTACAAGCTCCGCCCCTATCGGCCAGGATGACGTCAAGGACAAGACGATTCTGAAGCACAACAATCCGCATAGCAGACTGCTCTTCTGTTAAATTGCCTAAGGCGGAAATAGTTTCGTTCACTACTGCTTCAAGGGTTCTAGTTAATCTACGTATCAACTTACTATTAGTGACTGTACCTATATAGGGGAAGAAACCTTTATTGAAATCTGTGTATTTTTCCCATGCTGTTTCAGTGTAATCAACGATTGGGAGATCTCTCTGCTGTCTATTGTGTACTAAATGAGTATTTCTATGATAATCAGGAGGAGCTAGGAAAACAGGTGGTAGAAGGAATGCTATGTAACAGGTACCATCCCAATCTAGAGGTAGGCGTATATATGCGGTCTGGCCACATATAAAGTAGGAATGACGAGAAGCTCTAAATGTAGACTTGCCTTGATCACTGAATTTTATCACAGTGGTGCATTTACTATGGCCTATGTGTATGGAGCCATTCTTTCTTATACATAGTTCCCCTTTTACTGGGAATACCGACATGGCGGGCAATATTGGTGTAGTTTCAGATTCAACGTTCAGGATCATGAGGTTAAGTGTAAAATTACCTAATCCATATACTTCATTTTCTAGATCAGTTCCTGTTCTTTTGGGAAGTCCCTCCTTGTTAGGGTAGCAGACTTTAAGCAAAACTAAGTTCAGGTTTCCCCATACCCAGTTGTCTTGATAAGCTACTGAGTTTGAATCTAAGGAATTAATTAAACTAAACCATGCTCCACAGGAGCCATTGTGTGTGAACGGATATGGAAAGAGGGGCAAAACTCCCTTATAGTTCTGATAGGGAGGGAGTCGGCCACATATCCAACAATTTGTAGCATTGCTAGTCTGATGGGAATGATGTAACATACTAATAAAAGTGTTGTTGCGCAGCGCAAATCTATATGACAACTCATGCGGAGGAAATTCACTAAAAGAATGTTCAGCAGTAACATTGTAAACATGTTTAGAAATAGGATAATATATGTGCAACAATATACTTGCAGCCATTATTAAAAGACATAAGAAAAACAAAATTAATAACGTCACTGTGCAATGACTACGCAGTGATTTACAGTACGCATGTTTCTTGAGCAGCATTTGATTATTTCTTTCTCTATTCCGGTCCAGAGGATACATGTCAGAGACAAATTCAACCGATTCACCTTGGAGAGGACTTAAACAATCAAATTGTCTGACTTATTGGACCTCAATTTTAGTTTATAGATTTCTGAGTTCGATTGCTCAGCCAAGGGGAGCTTTGAGTCTGTCTTTGAGGAAATACAGGGTTTAGTCTCTATATCGGATGGTAGTCCATAAAATTTCTTGATATGACTCGAGTGCAACCATCCTTTTCTTCCCTCGATTTTCACGGCTGTCCTTGTGGTGAGTAGTACAAGTTGAGGCGATTTCCACCTAGGATCCAGCTGAGTCTTCCGGTCAAAATTCCGCACTAACACCAGGTCCCCAGGAACTACGTCATGGGGTTTCACCTCGGTGTTGTCGGGAAAGGCTGCAGCTACCTGTGAACGACAAGATTGTAGTGCAGACATCAAGGAAGCCAGGTAATCTGTCAGCATATTACAGTCAACATCAGTTATTTTGCGTGGTATAGGCGTCCCCCACATATTTGGTGGTCTACCGAAGATCACCTCATACGGGGATAGCCCTGTTCGAGAATGTGCTACCATTCTCATGTAAAAGAGTGCAACTGGTAAGGCTACTACCCAATCGACACCTTTCTGTCTACATATTTTGGACAATCTAATTTTCAGAGTTTGATTATGTCGTTCCACGAGACCTGCTGCCTCGGGGTGTCGGACACAGTGAAATCTCCATTGATAGCCTAACAGAAGTGAAACGTGTTTCATTAGTTCGGATGAGAACGGCTGGCCGTTATCTGAGTAGACAACACGCGGTAAACCGTACCGTGGGAAGAATTCTCGAACCAACTGTTTGGCAGTAGTCGGGGCAGTGTAATCTGAGACCGGGTAGGCTTCTGTACAACGGGAAAGAGCACAAACAACTACAAGAACATATTTGAATCCTCGACATCGTTCCATCTGGATATAATCCATCTGGAGGACTTCAAAAGGGTGATCAGGAGGCTGAAATCCACCCTGTTCTACGGGAATGCTTTTACCTGGGTTAAACTGACAACAGATCATACAGGTACGAACTTTTTGTTTAGCTGCTGCTCGTAAATGTTTGTTGAACCAAATGTGTTGAATGCTGTCTAGCATAGCTTTTTCTCCTAGGTGGGCTGGACTATGTATTGTATTAATGATGACTTGGACCATTGAGTCGGGAAGAAACCATACAGACTTCTCCTTCGTCATCCATCCTTGATTCGTTTGGATCCCTCCTAATTCAGTCCATTTCTTTATTTCTTCTGGTGTAGCGTGTGTCTGTATGTCAATTACGTCAAGAGCGGGATCCTTAACCGTCATGCAATGTGTTGGTGTCAGAACTATTGTCTTTGTCATGTCAGATGTGTGAGTTTGATTCTGAGCAGTATGTTTAGCTGTTCTGTCAGCTAGGTCATTGCCTTGGGAAATGATATTAGTAACTTTCGTATGAGCTTTACATTTCATAATTGATATTGCAGTGGGTAGATGTATTGCATCTAATAAGGCATGAATGAGGGGTCCGTGCTGAATGTGGGCACCGTGAGAAGTTAAATAACCTCTCTCTCGCCACAGCACGCCGAAGTCATGTACAACTCCGAATGCATAACGTGAATCAGTGTATATGTTGACTTTCTTATTTGTGGCTTGAATACAGGCTTGTGTCAGAGCGATGAGCTCTGCTGCTTGAGCTGACAAGGTATTTATGCAATATGTTTCAATGACTTCAGTGTCTGTTGTGACTGCATACGCGGCCACTAGCTCTCCTGTACTTGTTCTCATACATGAACCATCTACATACAACGTCAGGTCTGGATCTGACAATGGGACGTCTGTCAAGTCTTGTCTGGGTTTCGTCGTGATAGTAATAATTTCAATACAATCATGTGCTAGTGGGTCTGTTCCGTTTACTGGCAAAAGTGTGGCAGGATTCAATGTACTACAACGTCTTATTTCTATGTGTGGCTGAAACAGTGTTAATTCGTAACCGGTAAGTCTTGCTATAGTCAAGTGTTGTGTTTGCGTGCGGTTCACAAGAACCTCTACTGCGTGTGGTACTTGTACTGTCAATGGATGTCCTAACACTATGGCATCGCTTTGTCTGATTGCTAAAGCTGTCGCTGCCACTGATTTCAGGCACGCAGGCAGAGCCTGAGCTACGGGATCTAATGTACTAGAAAAATAAGCACATGGTTTGTGTGATCCTGCTTGTTCCTGTGTGAGTACTGACAAAGCAGTACCTTCGCGTTCTGTAACAAAGAGTGTAAACTGTTTACTGTAACATGGTGTTGCTAGGACAGGTGCTTGACATAAAGCTTTCTTTAGGCTTTCAAAAGCTTGTGTATGTTCCTGAGTCCAAGGGAGGACAGTCGATGTGGCCGCCTCCTGTGTTGTCAACTGAATGAGTGGTTTTGCTAGAAATGCATACTGAGGGATCCACTGCCTACAATATGAAGTGAGGCCTATAAAAGCCCGTACCTCCTTTTGTGTCTTGGGTATTGGCATGTTAGCAATTAACTGGATGCGGTCTGACGTAAGCTGCCTTCCCTCCTTGGACAGCGAGTGCCCAAGGTAAACAACTCGCTGGACACAGAATTGCAGCTTAGAAGGGGACACCTTGTGCCCCTTTTCGGCCAAAAATTGTAAAACCGTCAGTGAAGCTTTTTCACATTCAGTTTCGCTTCTAGCGGTGATCAGCAGATCATCGACATATTGAAGCAGGGCAGTGTTGACTGGCATGTGGATACTGTCAAGTTCTCTTTTCAGTGCTTGGCTATAGATGCTGGGGCTTTCTGTGAATCCTTGAGGTGCGCGTGTGAATTTAAAGCTTCGTCCATTTAAACGAAATCCGAACAAGTATTGGCTTTCCGGATCTATTGGGACGCTGAAAAAGGCATTCTTGAGATCAATTACAGTAAAGAATGTTGCTTCGGAATCAATGGCTGTCAGTAATGAAGAAATGTCTGGGACTACGGGGTATTGTGGTACAATACATTTATTTAATTTGCGCAGATCAATAACCAATCGATATACTGGCGGGGCTTTTGGATCAGTTCGTTTAAGGATCGGAATTATCGGGGAATTACATACATTGGAGTCGGTTTCCACAACCACTCCTTGGGTAATAAGCTCGTCAATGATTTGCAGTAAAGCCACTACAGCATTTGGGGGTAACTTGTATTGTCGCATTCGTGGTAGTACCACTCCTGTCTTTAGTGTGACTCGATATGGTGTAATGTTCATGCAACCAACATCTGTAGGGCCTTGCGCCCATAAATGTGTGGGTAAAGTCTGCAGTCGGTGATCCATGTCTCGGGACACATAGTGCCCTTTGAAATCACGTAAAAACAATCTTACTCCTTCCGGAGAACAACATATTATAGCTCCTAGAGCTTTCAATGTTTTTATACCTAACAGGTTTTCTGGACATGATTTAGTAAGCAATAAATCTGTAGTTCGTGTCAAGGGACCAATCGTAAGTGGAAGAGGCTGTGACACTTCGTTAATGATAGGTTTTCCTGAAAAACCAAGGGAAATATTCTGTGAGCCTGAGAGGGGTGCCCCTGGAACTTCACTACGTTTTATGGTTGTTCGGCTTGCCCCTGTATCAAGTAAACATTTTCTATCCTGGCCTAATAGTTCACTGTGTACATAAGGTCCTTCTTGATCTACAGGGACCTCGATAAGGGGTAAACCAACTTCCCTCTCTAGGCTGTTTCATGAGTATCGTTGATAATCAGGGTAGTCATACTGTGCAGTCTGGTACATCTGTCGTGTCGTTGTTGGTGTGGCAGCAATAGGCTGCGGTGGTGGAGCTGGCATGGCCTGTGCATGCTGCGGGGCTCCTTGTTGGTTCTGATCCTGTCTAAGTGGCCGTGGTCTTTCTTTTGTATTACCTATGGCGATATTATGTTTTAAAACTGGACAATCGTGTACATAATGACCTGGCTGTTTACAATAGTTGCATGTCCCTTTTACAGAACCTGCTGAAACACTGGACTGTGTCATACCTTTTTTATGACCGTCAGCTGGAACTGTCTGGGAAACTAGCATTTTCATTTTCGTGTCTTTCATGCGTCTTTGTTCATGTTCTTGTTCCTCTCTAATTCTATTGTGATGGTACTGTAGCATTTGTAACATTTGTGACGGAGTGTTACCTTGCCAGGTACTCTCGAATTTCAATACTCTATTCTTAACTTGGGGCAGGGCATTTTCAACTAATTTTGTCACAAACAGATGTGGATACGATTCGCTACTTGCTTTTATTCCACTATTTATACCAAAACATTTTTCGAATCGGGCATAAAAATCACTAGTGTCTTCATCTTGCTTTTGTTTACAGGCTGAGATTGCACCCCAGTCTTCCTTTGTCGTAGTTAATAAACGTGGCAGTACCTGTACTAATAAACCTGGTAGTATTTTGGTCTTTTCCCCAAGCCCTAAACCTGGACCTGGAGCTGTTTCTTCGTTTTCTAATGCTGTCCAATCTATCTTTTGGTCTCCCACCTCCCAATCCTTTTCTTTGAGTTTTTCGTAAATGCCCGCAGGCATTAATACCTTTAATATTTTCATAATGTCGGGATAGGTATACTCTCCCATGAGCAACATGTCTTTAATTTCACGGTGGAAACCCGCTGGGTCTTTGTCATGACTGGGTACCACTTTCTTCATTTCTAATAGTTCCATTTTAGATATGGGTGTGTATACAAACACACGTTTAAACTGATTGTCATCACCTTTTATCGGGTGGACTTCGCGTAAGGGATTCTGTCTATCCATATAATACGTCGTTCTTTCCTTGATGGGCAGTGAGACATGTTCGGGGCATACAAAAAGAATGTACTGCTTTCTAGATTCTAGTATTTCTCTAATTAACTCAGTACCTGAACCTCTCCATTTATTCGTGAGTAATTTAGTTAATATATCAGGTAAGGGACCAGGATCGGAGTGTTGGCTTTTATATAATATAAGGAGTTGTTGAATCATGTAGATACCAGCTAAACGCTGTTCATCTGGGGTGAGGTTCAAAAACGTGTGTGCTAGTGTATCATCACTATATTTTCCGGGACTGTCAACCCAGTGAACGGCTGACCTGGCTAATTCTTGTTCGTCCATAGAATCGAGTATATGATAACCCCTTCGTTCTCGGAGTAATTTGTCAGCGGCTTGGAACGAATGTTCGGGGGACCTTATATTTATTATAGGGGTTTGGAAATTTCTGTTATTTTCTGGACGTATCGGACGTATCGGATCAGTAAAGCATCTAGTATTATTACAAGATCTTCCTCTACCTACATAGGCCATGGTTTCTAACTGTCCTGTGGGCAGTTCTAATTCTTCCTCCTCCTCGTTTTGTTCAGGCTGGTCTACCGCCAATCTTTCTTCGTGTATTCGTTCTACTTCTTTGCAGATCTTTCGGCACATAGCTACTATACTTAATAGTCTATCATGTCTCCCCTCTGATATATTCCGACTCCATGTGGTAAGAATCCGCATTTCTTCCGGATTTACCCCTGGTCTGTCTTGATTTCTGATCACACAATTTATGAGGAAACGTAACAGTTCCCCCTGTATCTCCACTTTCTGGTACTCCATGGCTCTATTAATACTTTCAGAATCTCGCCCTGACTGGACAAAGTGATATATATTTTCTAAATGTGTAGTCATTCCTGGTAGCCTCCCTAAATATATTGCAGCTCGTCGGATACGTAATGATGCCAGCAGCATTTCATCCTCTTTGCCGGGCACAGGGTCATATCTACAATCTACTAGAAGTTCCTTAAGCATGTCGGGAGTTACTAGTTTGGGCGTACGTTGGTGGGCTAATTCTTGAAAGAAAGTTTATTTACTCTGGGTGGCGTGGAAAAAATGTTTGTTGTACCTCCTGTAGCACCGCCTGGGGTGCTGGATGTGAAAGGATTCGTTGAACATGATATAGCAACCATAGGTGTGGGTACAGCTGTAGAAACAGATGTGCTTGCTGGAACTTGTGTCGGAGTTTGTTGTTGCGGAGGTACAGACGGAGGGTCTTGGCGTTGAACCCCCTCGGCAGGCGGTCTATGTGGTGCAGTATTAGCATACTCGGGAGCTGCGTCGTCTAAATAAGAGGAAAGGAAAACATCTTCTGCGGTTCTGGGATGCCCTTTGGGATGTGATTTTATCGGAAACAACGGAGGTGGCAAGTCTTTTGGTATCTCCGGAGTAGCCTTAGGTAACCCTTCGGCCAGAAGAGGATACATACCATTCATAAGGGCATTTCTTTGTCTGTCTACTTGTTCTGCTTTTGCTCGGGTACCTTCTTCAATTAATAGATTTTCTCGGACTTTATTTGAATTCTCCTTACTCTTCTCTTCCTGTCTGAGTGCTTTTTCTGTACGTCTATATGATTCTTTACGCCATAATTCAATGGCATCTTTCTGTGATTGTCTAGCTTTCTTTTTCCATAATTCTTCCTCTACTTTCATGATGCAATCTGCATCCCAGGTCCCAGCTGCGGGCCACCTCTGACTTTCTGGTAATTCCTTGGTGTAGTCTACCCATAAATCAAGAAATAATATGGCGTCTAGGCCATGTTTATGATACATGAAGTACCCTGGAGTGTCCCTAGGAGGAATGGGAACAGCTTCTTCGAGTACCCCTTTTCTAGTTTTGATCTGTCTTAATTTCGAAAAGAGCGGCATATTGAGAACTGATCTGATACCTAATTTTGAACACGTTTAATACAACAAAACACAATAATGAACAGTCATTCACACCACAATATGCAGAACGTATTTAAAACATCTAACATTTAACATAATAATGAACAACAATGATGGCCATTTAGGAAACTAGTCACTAAGCATAATACTCGGCACTAACTAGGTAATTCTGAATTATATACTAGACATACTAGATATACTGCTAAACAGTACAGATACACTGCTGAAACAGTGCAGACCGGATTTGTGTACCCAAACCCGTCTTGACCGGCACAACCTATGTGCACGTCAGAACGCCTCCCCGGCAATGGTACTCACCGGGTAGCTCGGAACGGAAGGCCTCGGAACTGAACTGAACTGGACTCGAACCGGACTGGACTCGACTCGAAACTTCGGAACTTCGGAACCTGGTGGGCCTCTGTATACCTCGGATCTTGCTCTCTCAGCTAGGCTCTGGTCGGGATACTTCGCACTTCTCACCGCCTCGTCTGGGTGTTGATCGCAGCCTCAGTTACCCCCGCTCGGCAGGAGGGAGATACAGGAAATCCTGTGGGTACGCGTTGTTGTCCGTCCAGCTGTGGCAGGAGACCGGGCCTGCAACGCACCTCCGGCGCGTGAGATGAGAAAGTGTCCCTGTTCGGGCGCCATATATGTGGTAAATAATTTAATTACCGGTACTTAATTTGATGCGGAAAATTAATAAGAATAGCTCAGTAAAATAAGAGGCAGAATCCGTGGTATTAGAGATTCGGAACGGGCTTTATTCCTATACAAAGGAACATAATTCGAATTATGGGCCTTCTATTCCATCACCACGAAAGTTCAGGAAGGAAGGGACAATACATTATTGACAGGTAATCATTTTTATAGAAGAGGCATTACAGTGAAACAGATGCAGGAGGCGTAACAGTTGATAACAGAGATAAAGACATACATGCGTAACTAAAATGGGTGTAACTAGGCGTAACTAAAGAACGTCATTAGGTATGATGTCACAAATGGGTGGTTCCATGAAAGAATTTCGCAATGTCAGCAAAAATACTTGGCAGAGATGCGCGCGCAGCAGCATGACGTGTGATTTGACGTGCAACTAGGGGGAGAATGGGACTTGACATTTAGCTCTACATGTGGAGACAAAAGTCTGGGGTTATGTCAACCTAATCCCAAATCATATCTAATATCCTATGTTTAAAGAACTGTGTTATCCAAAAAGAGAGGTCTCTTAGGATAGAATCTTATTCTATACTGACTATACTGACTGTTAGTGCGTGTACAAGCGTCTAAGTGTCTACACTAGATGCAAGGGGGTAGGAATATTCCATGGTAACAGGGTTTATGAATTACTTGCATGAGGGCAGCGAGGCCTGGCCCCTTTGCACGGTAGTTGGAGGAATGTTTACCTAAACTACTAGACAGGAATGCATCGGATGAGGGGCGGAGGAGATAATCTTGAAGGTGAAATACAGTTTTCTGGCAGGCGACGGGCTGGATCAGGCACCGTTAGCCGCGCAGGGAGTAAGACAAAGTTCATGGTCACAGATGCGGGCTCAGACTGGAGCTTTCAGAGGCAGAAGGCAGGAAAAGGCTTGGTGGCAGAATCAGGGCCTACTCGCCTGGACTGTAAAAATGGGATAAATGAACCATATAAAGCCGGTGGCCTTTCATACTTAGGAATAGAATATCCGGCCCATTCATGGCGGATCTGAAAGAGGACATGTTGACGGTGGACGCACATGTATTTGCGTCTTCATAACTGGAACTGGAGGGAACATACATGTACTTGTGACTTATACATGAAACCGTTGGGGTCCAAGATAGGGGACATAACCGACCATAAAAATCCATATTTCCACAGGAGGGAGGCGCGCGCGGGACTGCAGATCACACTAACACCGCTCTACGCCTTGGGCCATAAACGTACTGCGGCCACAGTGGGAGGGAGGTGCGCGCGGGACTGCCGATCACACTAACACCGCTCTACGCCTTGGACCATAAAGGTACTGCGGCCATAGTGGGAGGGAGGTGCGTGCAGGACTGCAGATCACACTAACACCGCTCTACGCCTTGGGCCATAAACGTACTGCGGCCACAGTGGGAGGGAGGTGCGCGCGGGACTGCAGATCACACTAACACCGCTTTACGCCTTGGGCCATAAAGGTACTGCGGCCACAGTGGGAGGGAGGTGCGCGCGGGACTGCAGATCACACTAACACCGCTCTATGCCTTGGGCCATAAAGGTACTGCGGCCACAGTGGGAGGGAGGTGCGTGCAGGACTGCAGATCACACTAACACCGCTCTACGCCTTGGGCCATAAACGTACTGCGGCCACAGTGGGAGGGAGGTGCGCGTGGGACTGCAGATCACACTGCCCACAGCTCTACGCCTTGGGCCATAAAGGTACTGCGGCCACAGTGGGAGGGAGGTGCGTGCAGGACTGCAGATCACACTAACACCGCTCTACGCCTTGGGCCATAAACGTACTGCGGCCACAGTGGGAGGGAGGTGCGTGCGGGACTGCAGATCACACTAACACCGCTCTATGCCTTGGGCCATAAAGGTACTGCGGCCACAGTGGGAGGGAGGTGCGTGCAGGACTGCAGATCACACTAACACCGCTCTACGCCTTGGGCCATAAAGGTACTGCGGCCACAGTGGGAGGGAGGTGCGCGCGGGACTGCAGATCACACTAACACCGCTCTACGCCATGGGCCATAAAGGTACTGCGGCCACAGTGGGAGGGAGGCGCGCGTGGGGCTGCAGATCACACTGCCCACAGCTCTATGCTTTGGGCCATAAACGTACTGCGGCCACAGTGGGAGGGAGGTGCGCGTGGGACTGCAGATCACACTAACACCGCTCTACGCCTTGGGCCATAAAGGTACTGCGGCCACAGTGGGAGGGAGGTGCGCGCGGGACTGCAGATCACACTAACACCGCTCTACGCCATGGGCCATAAAGGTACTGCGGCCACAGTGGGAGGGAGGCGCGCGTGGGGCTGCAGATCACACTGCCCACAGCTCTACACCTTGGGCCATAAAGGTACTGTGGCCACAGTGAGAAGGAGGTGCGTGTGGGACTGCAGATCACACTAACACCGCTCTACGCCTTGGGCCATAAAGGTACTGCGGCCACAGTGAGAAGGAGGTGCGCGTGGGACTGCAGATCACACTAACACCGCTCTACGCCTTGGGCCATAAAGGTACTGCGGCCACAGTGGGAGGGAGGTGCGCGCGGGACTGCAGATCACACTAACACCGCTCTACGCCTTGGGCCATAAAGGTACTGTGGCCACAGTGAGAAGGAGGTGCGTGTGGGACTGCAGATCACACTAACACCGCTCTATGCCTTGGACCATAAAGGTACTGCGGCCACAGTGGGAGGGAGGCGCGCGTGGGGCTGCAGATCACACTGCCCACAGCTCTACACCTTGGGCCATAAAGGTACTGCGGCCACAGTGGGAGGGAGGTGCGTGCAGGACTGCAGATCACACTAACACCGCTCTACGCCTTGGGCCATAAACGTACTGCGGCCACAGTGGGAGGGAGGTGCGCGCGGGACTGCAGATCACACTAACACCGCTCTACGCCTTGGGCCATAAAGGTACTGCGGTCACAGTGGGAGGGAGGCGCGCGCGGGACTGCAGATCACACTAACACCGCTCTACGCCTTGGGCCATAAAGGTACTGCGGCCACAGTGGGAGGGAGGTGCGCGCGGGACTGCAGATCACACTAACACCGCTCTACGCCTTGGGCCATAAAGGTACTGCGACCACAGTGGGAGGGAGGCGCGCACGGGACTGCAGATCACACTAACACCGCTCTACGCCTTGGGCCATAAAGGTACTGCGGCCACAGTGGGAGGGAGGTGCGCGCGGGACTGCAGATCACACTAACACCGCCCTACGCCTTGGGCCATAAAGGTACTGCGGCCACAGTGGGAGGGAGGTGCGCGCGGGACTGCAGATCACACTAACACCGCTCTACGCCTTGGGCCATAAAGGTACTCTGGCCACAGTGGGAGGGCTTCTAGGCCAGGAGGGAGGGTTCCGTGATTTAAGGCAAAGAACTCCTTCATGAATGATTTCTGGGTGCACAAGGCAAGCAATACTTCTAACTGTATCTGTTTCCACAGTTCCATTAAAAAGTATTTGATTCATGTTATTGTGTTTAAATCGCTTTGGGAACACAAACCTACAGTGGTTTGCAAAGGAGCAGTAGAGGCATGTTTATGATACCCAAAGAAACTTCCCAACATTGTTCATGAATTGCAAATTGTAACAAACCTATGCAAGTGATTAAAATTTGCACTACAATTTCTTTGTACAGGCACAAACCTATTAATGTATGTATGTGTATCTTTATTTATTTAATTTATCGATCTTTATTTATTCTTGTTCATTCCTATTAGTAAAATCCCTTTACAAAACAATATAAAAAGTTGTCCAAAACATTGAGGTACAATGAAAGCATTTTAAGACACATGGAACTAAATATTATTTTCGGCATTTCTTAAATCAGTGTGGAAGATAGCCTTGATAATGAGGACATTCCCTTAGTTTGCAGCACACCAAGTATCCAGTCATAAGGTGGGTGAGGAGCAGAAAATAAACAGAGTGGTGCAGGAAATAGAGGACTAGGTGTTTGTTAAAGGAGATGGAAAAAAGACTAGGAGTCAGCGAAGTGATGCAATCAAAAGAAATCAGAAACCCCTCAAATTACATTGAGAAGCAGCCACTGACGTTGACGCAGACAAGGACACATGGGAGGAGAGGAGAGGAGAGGAGAGGAGAAGAGAGCTGCTGTTAGATAAAGTAACAACTTTTGAATGTTTTGTAGATAAGGAAAACCATGATTAGGGACAGCAGTATAGAGGGTGGACATCTACTTGAGTACTAAAATTACAAGAAGCTGATTCGAGGAAGGAAAATAGAATAAAGACTACTGCAAATTCTAAATAATTGACAACAGTTACATTTGTGGAACAGAGACACTATTAGTAAGGTATTGACAACGAAACCTGTGGGACGGGTCATGCCAGAGAAAGGCAGGGTTGAAAGAAGGATTACAATGGATAGTGATTGAAATGTACTGTTCTAAAAATGATGTTTGAAACATATTTTAAGGATTAACAGACAGAGTAGAGGAATGATTGCAGTGAGAGTAGCAAAGAATAAAATCTCTTGTAACCACACAAAACTGTTCTCCATTCACACTTCCATTGTAAATAAATAGTCAGAAAGAAAAGTACCGAATGAATAGAAAACAGCAGGAAATTTGCAAAAAACATCTGGGAAATGCCTTTTAAAGGGATGACCAGCTGCTTGGCCTAGAAGTAAATACACCAGCTTCTCTCAGGATATATAGCCTGTTTAATCACACTATTGCATGCAAACGTTATAAGGAGCTTATATCGGCAGTGATGAAAAGTTGGAAACTACCAGTGCTTCATCTGGGAATGATTGCTTTGGCCTTTTTTGTCATCACACTCTTAAGGACGGCTCCAACACTTGTGTTAAATTACCTACTGAACTAGAGCACTGCTGTGGAATACCCCACATTACCAATTAAAAGCCATGCACTTTCTTGCATTTCTTAAAAATAGCAGCTAACAAGAATTCACACACAAAAAACTACAATTGCCAGCATTCATTAGAAGGAAACTACAAAACATCCACCAATCAAGTACAGGTAACCTTAACACTAAAGTAGACATTGCAAGTCCTGTTTCTTTAACCATAATTCTATATGGGAAATAGAACTATTTGAATTATTAGCAGGCCCAGTCTCAAATAAGACATCATCTTATATTTTCTAATACCGTTCCTCAAGTAGATGGGGTTGAAAAGACAAAGAAATAGTAATAGAAATCCATCCACTGAGTGATTTATCATTAAATCACTCAATGGCTGGATCTCTATTACTATACATGGTTGAATGAACCCGCTGTGTCTTTAATAACATTTGGACATTTCCTCACTAAAACTAAGTAAATCCACGTGTTGCCCCAAGACCTGAGGAGCATAGTATGCTTACTCAAAGCATATTAACAACATTTGTAGTAACAAGATGAGCTTGTTTGCAATAAGAAGTCACTCTGGACCAATCTGCAGTACTAAGAATGTCCTCTTATCTGTCTCCAGACCAGCAGCCTTAAAAGCTATGTCGCACCTTTCAGAATGAGCTCCAAAGGAGAAAAGTTCAATTCCAGCTAGCTGGCCGACTTGACCCACCTGGCTGAAGGGGAGAAGTAAACAGGGCAATGGGGCTTTTTGGAGGAAATTAATCATTAAGAACAGGTCTTTCTTAAAGCTCCTGTTATGCATTCCTATTTTTTGAGGCTATGAACTACACATAACTTTGGTTGAGAATAGAAAGATGGATATTAAACCCATGTTTTCAAAGTTTTAGTCCGTCTGAAAATTTGAAAACCCATTGTTGTGCGATATAAACATCTGAGGTTCTTTTAAATGAAAGAAGACATTGTAATATAGTCATTTTAAACTATAGTATTTATTGGGCCAAAGTATTTAATCATCCCAAGCATTAAATAGCTACAATGCAAAATTCACATCCCACAGTGCTGTGAGTTCTTACTGGTGATTTAGGAATTCCAATGCCTCTCAGGAGGCCTCAAACCAAAGAACGCCCACTGAGGTTTTCTATTGACTAAAGTATGGTTGACTGAAATGAATGACCCAAGAGTGTTCTCTGTTCATTAAGACTTCCCTTCTGAAACATGGCATGTTCATAATTGACAACATGTGAAAGATCTACTAAAACTTGATCAGTGTCTGCAACCAAACACCAGGGATCCCAGGAACACCAAGTCCGTCTATAGGTTCTTGTTTCTGAAGTCCTGGTAATTTCGATAAATGCAATAGCTTTAATGTTAGTGAACTTGAAATAATCAAGTTGTGACTGTGACTCCGGGGAGTCATGATGAGCAATAGGAGGCCAGGAAGGATTATTGTATAATCTAGTACCATCTGAGGAAGATCTAGAAACCATACTTGGAAATGCCAGAAGGGAGTAATTATGATCAGAATTGACTGTAGATGTCTAATATAAGATATGCATCTGTCTAACCTGACAAGGGGGAAAGGCACAATTGAGATTTGGGGCAGCAATCTTAGAGAAAGGAATCAGAGGCCACAGATAACTGATCTGGTCTCCAACTGTGAAATAAGGGTCATTGGACAAGAAGAGATGTAAAGGAATCTGCTTGGAAGGGATCCCCAAAACGTGGGCCTGAAAGACTAGAACAAGGAGACGCCAGACACTGTAGTGCACTATTTGAGAAGGATGACAGTCACCTATTAAATTGTGTGAACCTTAGAGATATACTACCCTTAGCAAATGTCTGAGTAGGCAGCAACGTTCCCAAAACTCTTTTGCAAATTCTGCTAGGACCTCCATCTTTGTGCTACCTAGGTTGTGTATGTAGAAGATTGTGGTAATATTGTTCATTCTTAGGACTGAACATTGAGCTCTGTCTTTGGTAATTGTATGGATTGCAACAGAACCTGCAAGAAGTATTAAAGAATTGAAATGCAGGCCCGATTCCTTCAGCAACCATTTTACACCAGTTAAGAATGGAACGCAATGACTAATAGTAGCTCGGGTACAAACTGAAGATTGCCTTTCCATTGCACTCTTTGAGTTCCAAATGTCAACGCACCTCTTCTTTTTTTTCCACTTCTGATCGAGACGTCTAGCTGCAGATTCCTCACCTTTTGAATATTTGCCAGGTCAGACTGGATCTGGAAACCTTTCAGCAATACCTCTGTGCTGGTAGGTGGTGTTATGCAGCTCTGCACAAATGGCGTTCCGCTTTAGAAATGACTTGCGGGCCCTATATCAATGCCACTCCTGAGCATCAGTTACATTTACTTTTACTTTCCGTGCCACCAGATGCAAATTCCTTTACCTCTTCAAAATTGTTAGTGTGCAAGGAAAATGTCACCTCCCAAAACATACGTTTTAAACATTGTAGGGACTGTTGCAAACAAATGTCTTTGACAGACTCTCAACAGGTTTGCCTGCAGTGTCTGGGGTCAAGACCTGTAGCCTTTGCGCGTGGATAAACCTGGAGGCCATCCAAGACCATAAGGTAAAACTCAACATTGCTAAGCACCAGAAGATTCCGCGACTGGACCGATCAAAGTCAAAAGTTCGGAGAGGGTCCCTTTCCAGATTCAGAAGTTCCAGAGGTCGTTTTTCGTTTTGATCAATGCCATCGGGTAAGTTGAACAAAAAACACAAGACATAAGTGGGACTTGGTCTCTTCCCGCCACTCACGCTCTCCTGAGAAGGCGCACGGTGGGCAACATATATCTCAATCTTGCTCCTTCAAAGTTGTTTGACTTCAGAGACTATCCTGCAGCTATCCACGGCACAACCAGAGTTTCTGGTACCGTCTGCCATGCCAAAACAGATCGAAGAGTTCTGTGAGACCATGCTCTGACTCTTCAATCCTTACTAACTCCCCCTGGAGTACCTTTGGGCCCCACGGAGCCGAGAGGCACTCCATCCAGAACACCACCAGTGGGTTCACCCTTGGGGCCAGTTGGGCGTTCCTAGCCCCTCAAACAGCTGCTTCCGACTCCAGTTCAAACTCCATCCCTTGCAGCGAGATCCATGCCGGTTCCTGGAACTTCAATGCCGATGCTGACTCCATAGACACCAGAGGAAGAGGTACCTATTGTACTCTCTGATTTTGAGTCGCCGCTGGGTCGACATCAACTGAGGCCACGCCCGACCACTTTCGCGGCCCGCTTCCTCCAATCCGAGCCTTCACAATAAAGAGCATATACTCTTCTTTCCCTGTTAGGCCCAGATTCAGATAACGATTACGACATGGGTGATGAGATTGGCCAGCCTTACCATGAGGAAATTTGGTACAACAAGTTGCATGAGGCTATTGGCCTTGACACGCTCCCTGAGTTGAGCCTCCTATCACCCCCTGGTCCAGCCACTAAGGAGACTGCTTTCTATGAGATGGTCATACATAGGGCAGCCAAAGTCCTTGACCTCCAGCTCCCTACCTCAGAGGTCAAGACCAATGTTCTTACGGAGGTCTTTCACTGAGCTCCTTTTACCTTTTAATGAGACTCTTGCAGATACTGGTTGGGAGCATAGACCAAACCTTGCTCTGCCACTCTGGTCCACCGCAAGATGCATGACGGCACAGCCCTGCTCCGGTTGGCCCAGCATTTTTGTTTCAGACTCCTCTCTTGAAAACTTGGTGGTGCACGTTTCCAACTACCACGCCTGATAGGGAGGGAGTCAAAACAGGTGGAGACATTCGGAAAAAGAGTCTTCTTTTCTACCAACTTGGCACTACAATCTGTGAATGCCAGCTGTCGGCTGGAGCTCTAGTCTCATGCCCTTTGCGATTCGGTGGCTCAAGTCCTCCAAGGTGTTCCTGAAGATCTCTGGCCTTTCCTAGCTCAGGCCATTCAGGAGAGTTGTGATGTAGCCAAGTTCACAATTTGTTTTGCCTTGGACAAAACCAATTCCATCAGGCAGGCCATTGGCCTCAGTGTTGCCATTCACCTCCACACTTCGCTGCAGTACACCTGTTTTTCAGGCAATGTCCAGTCATCCCTCATGGACCTGCCGTTTGGTGGGATTTGCCTGTTTGGGGACAAACAAACTCTGCTCTCGAGTGGTTCAAGGAGAGCAGGGCCACGGCACACTCCCTGGGTTTATCTGCCCTGCCTTGCCAGCCGCATCAGCCCTACCTATCCTTTTGTGGCTTCAGCAGAGATATCCCATACCGCCAGCCAATCCAACCCCCCACAAGGCGCCCAGCAGTTTTGCAGTCGAAGCTCTGGTGCCCACTGCCCTCATAATGAAGGTCAACTGGATGCCCAGTCCACTAACCCCCTGCAGCTCCACCTGGCAAACCCCTTTAGTGTGCCCTTAGAAGAGTATAACCTCCCAATGGGAGGTAGGATTTGATGAATCTTGATGGGTTGGTGGGTCATAACACTGGACAAGTGGGTCCTGCAATTTGTTTGGCAGGGTTATGTTCTACCTTTCATTTGATCACTGCTGCACCTTCCACCGTCCCTGACAAATTTTAAAGCTTTACCTTCCTAAATACCATATTCCTGAAAGATAAAAATGCTCACACTGGCCAGGTCTTGTCTGAGTTGGTCCTGCAGGAGGCCTATTTCCATATACCCATCCTGTATGCCCATCCTCACTATCTGCGGTTTGTGGTGTTCAAGGAGCATTTTCAGTTCACTGTGCTCCCCTTTGGTCCCACCAGTGCCCTTCGGGTGTTCACGAAAGCAATGTCAGTGATTGTAGTACATCTTTGGAGCTTAGGGGTGCCAGTCTTCCCCTACCTTGACAACTATCGGTTTATAGGTTTGCCCCAGGCAGTTGTCAGTCACCTCCAAACTACGGCAATCCTCCTGTCATCTTTGGGGTTTATTGTTAACATGGAGAAGTCACACCTTACTGCTTCTCAGATGCTCCCTTTCATCAGACCTATTCTGGATATTGCTCAGTTTTGTGCCTTCTCCCCGGGAAAGAGAACCCAGATATTCAGGCTATGATGCTGATCTTTCAGCCTTGGGCATGGATTTCAGTGAGGTCGATTCTGAGGCTAATAGGACTAATGACCTCCTGCATCCTGCTAGTCAAGCATGCCAGATGGCATATGCAGTCTCTCCGGTGGGATGTGAAGTCTCAGTGGGGACCTCTCCGACCACGTTCAGATTTCAGAGAAGACTGCAAAAGATCTGCATTGGTGGTGATGGACCACAATTGGGTCAGTGTCAGAACCCTTTACCTTCCCCACCCAGAGATGTCAATGCTGACTAATTCATCCATTCTGGATTCAGGTGGCCATGTTTGAGAGGTGCGGATCAGAGGCATCTGGTCTCTGCCGGATTCCAGGCTCCATATCAATCCTCTGGAGCTGAGGGCCATCTGCTTGGTGTTGAAAGCCTTCCTTCCATCCATCAGGGACATGCTGGGTGGGGTCACAAACCTTGTGCCAGGAGGCCTTGCACCTCTGTAAACAGTTTGACCACCAAGGAATAATCCTGGTGGTGAACCACCTGGCAGGATCATTGAATTCCAGGGCAGATTTGCTCAGCTGTCAGTGCCTAGTGGATCAGGAGTGGCAGATACTCCTGGAGGTGGCGAAAGGCCGTTTCCACGAATTTGGAGAAACTTGGCTCGATCTGTTTATCACTACTGAGAACGCAAAATTTCAGCGCCTCTGTGCGTTGGAGTTTTTAAGGCATCTATCACTCGGAGATACATTCCGCCTCGAGTGGAACTCTGAACTCCTAGGTGCCTTTCCGCCAATACCACTTGTGCCCCGAGTTCTCAAGACGATCAGGACTGACTGGGCCCAAATCATCCTAGTTGCTTTAGACTGGGCACAGAGTGGTATCCAGAACTCCTGGCCTTGAGCATCTGTACTCCAATCAGGCTGCTTTTCCAGGAGGATCTATTGTCATAGCTGCAGGGCAGGGGTCTGCACCCGGGACTTTGAACTGTCCACCTTAATGCTTGCAGATTGAGCTACAACAGCTGACCAACTTTGACTTTACTACGGAGATGGTTGATGTCATCATGACAGCCAGGCATCCTTTGACAAAAACTTTATAAGCCTGTCTTTGGGCTACATTTGTGGCTTGTTGTGGTACTCAGCAGAGTCCCTCAAGGCAAAGTTATCCGATGTTTTGTTATTTATTTATTTTTTTAGCCCGACAAGGCTTTGCTTTGAGCACAGTTAAAGTGTACCTTTTAGCTTTTTCAACTTTTTTAGTGGTTGCTGGATCAGTCCTCATTGTTTAAGTCTCCTGTTGTTATGCACTTTTTGAAAGGTTTACAACATTTGTCTCCTCCCTCTTCCTTTGTCCTGCCACAGTGGGTCCTTAACTTGCTCCTCTCATTTCTGAAGTGCACTACCTTCGAGCTGCTTCACAGCTCCTGGCAGCTTCTCACCCTCAAAACAGTATTCCTCGTTGCAATAACATTGGCGCAGCATGTGAGTCAGAATCAAGCTCTCTGTGTTAACCCACCATACACTACCTTCTTATTCCAGACATGCTAGTTTTGCGGACACAGGCATCTTTTTTGCCTAAAGTGTGATGCTGTACCACGTCGGTTAGACCATCACTCTACCGGCATTCCGTGCTCTCCCTCTTCCCTCTAAGAAGGAGGAGAGACTAAATTGCATGGACCCCAAGAGAGCACAGAGCTTTTGAATAGTTCGTACCGAAGAACACCTGGTGGAAGATCATCTCTTTGTGATATTCCTGGAATGAAAAAAGGCAAGGCTGTGCAGAAGAGACCCATCTCCTGCTGAATCATGCTCATCATTAAGAGCTGCTACATAATGGATAAAAATCTGCCTCCCAGAGGACTGCATGATCATTCTACCAGGCCAGAAACTGCTACCACTGCATTAGCACATGGAGTTCCTGTCGTGGACATTTGCCAGGTGGCTACATGCATATCCCACCATGTGTTCACAAAGCACTATTGTCTGGCCAGTATGATTTGCCTAGAGGGGCATTTTTTAGTGGGGGAATATATTTTATTATTTTGCAGATGAGAAAATCAACATGGCCAAGATAGCCCAACTGACGCAATTTACATACATAAAAATATACTGTGAACAAATAATACAAATAATAATATGCTACGCCAGTAATGGAAAAGCAAATATCATTAAGGACGGCAGTTAGACACTATACACCCCATGCCACAACTTGTCTAACATCCAGCAACTCCATACTGTGTGAATAAAGGTGCCTTTATCTGCATTACAGAGTAGGCAACTCGGGGAAGAAGTCACTCTCATACGCCAAAGACGATAACGCGTGATATACCCTACGTATGTATTTGAGTTAAGTCAAACGGAGCCTGGCCGCAATCGGCACAGCTCTTGGGGAGCCTGGAATCTCCGTCTCATCCTCATTCTCCAACTCTTCAACATCTGCTTCCGGGGCTGCATGAGAGGGGCATTTTGCCCAGTTGGTCCTGCAGGACTTTCAGGCTTGAGTAAATCCACAGACCAACCACTAGATAGGTACTGCTTCAATTCAAAAGTGAGCAATCAGCGGCTAGAATCTGCATCGGAAGAGCAAGTTACTTGCATTTGGTAACACTCTTTCTGGTAGAGACTCGTCTAGTCTCAGATTCCTCACCGACCCTCCCATTCCAATCTGTGGTTGGACTCTATCCATTAATAAATCCCCAAACTAGGAACCTGAACACTGGTCACACCAATTTGCTTTTGGCTGTGCATTTGCGGGATTGGAAATTCTTGAAAGCAACTGACATCAGCACACAGGAGTGGTACCTATATAGTCCCGTGCATCATTTCCGGAGCAGAATGATGTCAGTGTGGCGCTGCAAAGTGCCACCAACCGGTGTGCAGAGGTACTGCTGACAAGTTTCTGGCTCCAGTTTGATGCCTGGGGAATATTCAAAAGGTGAGGACCCTGCAGATTGATAGAATCTCTACCAGAAAGAGCATACCGAAGGTAAATGACTTATTGCTTGATACGAAGATGCTAATAAATCCACTATTCTTACAAGTCTTCTTAGAGAACATATGGGATAGGGTCACAAAGACCCTCAATAATTTTTGTATTAGATACATTTTAGAATAGGGCAGTTGAAGGGTGCAGGAATTTGAATCAATCGTGATCCCCAGAAGTTTTAGATTTTGAGAGGGAGATTTTGAAGCAGGGACACAGCTAATTGTCCAAACTGGCTAACATGCAAACTCTCTGGGATCTGAAGTAGGATGAAAATGTGTTTAACAGTTTTATAAAGTAGCAAGAGCCAGAAGGTAAATCATCTGGAAGAGAGGAGAACTGATAGAATATTTCCTGCTTAAATAACTGGATTAAATTCCTGTGTAGATGAAAGATAAGAACCGAAAGATAGACATCTTTCAAGTGTAACATGACCAGCCAGTTTCTGGCTTGGTGAGAATCTGTCAACTGAGTAATGGTTTCTGTTCTGAATTGACATAAAATAAAATACTGTGGGGATTTATAACTGGTCTGTTTTTCTTGTTTATTTCTTTGCCAAAAAATATTGCTTAAGAAACCTTGAAAATTGGGATAATATCTTTCTTTGGCTTCTTTGTGAAGCAAATCCTCTGTCGCCTCAGAAACTAGTATTGCAAGGTTTGTCTTAAAACGAGTTCGATAGGAGAAACATAAATTCCTATTTGAAAACCTTGAAGTGTTTGAAGGATGCATGGATCTGAAGTCATCTTTTGCCTTTTGTGCAGCTGGAATGCTATTCTTGACCCTGTTTTTTTTAGTTTTTTTTAAATAGTTTGTTATTGCAATCCATAACATGAATAAATAGAAGATCACTTCGTCAAACACATATCACGATACATGGTTGTCATAAAAGAAGGGAAGCAATTTATCAGCAGGGTAAAAACAGGATAAAATAGAGAATGAGGGACCTATAATAGTAATACATAGTTATATTCATACTAATCTTTCATATATTCAATCATGGGGCCCCATATCTGTGAACCCAGTTTCTGTTTACCTGACCCCTTGAGCAACCACATAGAGGTTATACAGAGCTGCGCCACGGCTACAGCAATAAAAGTCAAATAGTGAAATTCATAGGCCGGCTTTCCCTCAGTCGTACCTTCCCCTATGCCCAGCAGCATAGTGGGCGGCGTGATTCTTATTCCAACCCCAGTGATTTCTGAAAGGAACTTCTCCATATGCTCCACTAATTGAGTTAATTGCCCACACATATAAAAGATATGTACAATATCAGCCGCGTCTACACCACAACAGAAACACTTCCCATCGTTAGCTCCTCCCCATTTCAGCTTTTTAGCAGGAGTATGATACAGATTAAACAGGGTTTTAAAGTGCTGTGTCTTTAAATTAGCAGAAACTAAAATCCTCCCAGCCATATCAACTGATTGCTCCACACACACACCTTGACACCCCATTGACACCCCATTTTCACATTTTGAGCCTTTAACTCACCCCTCTGCATGTCTAAAATGCCGTTATATAACACGCCAATTCGATCTTTGTGTCTAATGGTCTCGACTAGCGGGTTCGGCTCTATGACCCTCTGCTTTTTACATAGAAAATCAGGTATCTGTAGAAATTTAAAAAATTCAGTTTTAAGGAGCTTATATTTGTCAGCCAATATTAAGAAGGGGAGAAGGTTCCCTTCCTCATACAAATCACCTACATATAAAATCCCTTGCCTTATCCACCTGCCTACTATCCGATCCCAAAAGACACCAGGTGGTAGAGTTGATACTGCTATAGGTGTATAGTGACAAACCCCCTCAATCCGCAACCCTCTCCGTACCACCTTCCACACCTTGAAAGCAGTTGCTATAAACTTAAAGCGGGTCTTTTTGTAATAGCTAGACTCCAACATCTTAAATAAGCAGTTCTTGGCCTCCACCCCCAACAACATCTGATGTATAGATGGAGTCTCTGCAAGGTTTCCAACCTCCTCCCCTGTTAACATTATCTGCATATTTTGCATATTTTGCAATACACAGGTGTAGTAATAAAGTGTAAAGTCCGGTAGAGCCCAACCACCTTTCTCCCGGGGTAATGTCATAGAGTGCGTTGCTCTACACGGTTCCCTGGTGCCCATAGAAACCTGACACAGTGTGATTGAAGCTGTTGTAACTGCCCCCAAGTAAACTCTAGTGGTACAGATCTAAAAAAGAAAAGGACTTTTGGTAAGATAATTATGTTTAAGACGTTGCACCTTCCCACCAGTGACAGATGAAGACACTCAACTTTCTCTAACTGTTGTTTAACACTAGTGAGAACAGACCCCAATTAACCTCCAATAGTTCCTTTAAGCATGTCTTAATTCTAATGCCCAGATATGTCACCTCATCGGTCACTCTAGGGTCCCCACTACAGGCTTAGTTTGTGCAGATAATCTGTGTTTTAGATGTATTAAGTTTGTAGACAGACACAGACCCAAACCTATGCACAAGTTGCTCTATATCGAATACAGCTGCAGCTGGGTCAGATGTTACAACTGCTATATCATCTGCATATGCCGACACTTGGAGCTGCTCTTGTCCACAAACCAAGGGTTTGATTCTCGGGCTCCCCTCCAGCATAGTTAAAAAGGGGTTTATATATGATACAAATAGCAGTGAGGAGCATGGACAACCCTGCCTTGTACCTCTCGATATATGCACTGGTTCAGACTCTAGGCCCATTATACAGATTCTATCTTTGGGGGTCTTTTACATAACTTGGATCACTTTAATAAAGCCAGGACCAAACCCCAAATGACGTAAAACCACCCATAAAAAATTTCCAGGAGACACGGCGAAACAATATCTTACAGTTCCAAGCCAAGCGTGGTACCTTGCACGTTGGCTGCATCAAATAGGGTCACCACCCTGTTGATGTGGTTGACTGTACCCCTGGTAGGTATAAGCCCATGCTGTTGTATCGACACTAGTGGAGTAATAACCCTAGCCAAAAGGGAGGCCAAGATTTTAGTATAGATCTTCCCATCACAATTCACCAGGGCAGTAGGTCGATAAGACCCAGGGAGATCTGTGGGCTTATCCTTTTTTTTTTTAAACAATAATATTTGCTTCCTCCCAGGATGGCAGCCCACAATTTTTAATTACCGAAAGAAGGTTTTATAAACCTCCAGGGGTAGCTTATCTGGGCTGGCCGCCTTGCCACTGGCTAAATTATTTATTGCCTCCTCGAGCTCCTCCATAGTGATAGGGGTGCCCAGCATGACTGCTTCATCCCGGCCCAGCCGTTCACTGTTTATACCCCGGAGGAGAGCCTCAGCTGCCTGCCCCCTACAGTTGTCTTCTGTATATAAGGTCTCAAAAAAGTATGAATGACATTCAAGATCTCAGGGAGGGTATCGACATTTCTTACCATGTGTGTCTTTCAAGGTCTTAATCCTCTGCACCGCTTCCTTAGAGCGAAGCATTTGTGCAAGACAGCGCCCAGTAGCATCCCCAAACTCATAACTCTCTTCCTTATACAGCTTGTATTTGATGGCTATTTCCTTACTCCAATGTAGATTGATTTTGGCTTTACTACGGGCAACCTCGGTTTGCAATTTTGTGATGTCAACACCCACCTGTATTCCCCGCATAAGGTTCTCTTCAGCTATTTTAAATATTCCATATAAGTCTTGGAACTCCACCTTCAGTTGTCTCTGTTTATGAAGCCCAAAGCTCAGGACCTCTCTCCTGAACCCTGCCTTTAAAGCATCCTACACATAAGTATGTGAGGTTGAATTGCGATTGATTTCTAAAAAGTGCTGGATCCAATTATTCATGTGATTAATGAATGTTGCGTCCATTAGGAGCTTCCGATCAAACGAGAAAGATCTCGGAGAGGAGAATGTATTAATAATCAGAATATCTATCTCCAGTGGACTATGATCCGCTGTAATCCTTGGGTCAACCTGAATTTTAGCCCCCGGAAGTAGTGCCGATGCGGTGAAAAAGTAGTCTAGCTGCACTAATTTATTATGTGGGTGGGAATAAAAAGTAAAACCAGGGTCTGGCTGTCGTAATACAGCCCATGCATCAAACAAACCATGATCCCCTAGAAGGTGATATAGTGCTTTAAAAACTTTAGGTTTCCAGCCTGTAAGTCCTGGCAGCCCAGGTGAATATTAAAGTTGCTGCACAAGATCAGTGGGGTGGTCCATGATGCTAATTCTAAATTGAGCCCCTCCAATACTGAT
The DNA here is from genome assembly GCF_964204655.1 of Triturus cristatus. Classification (NCBI taxonomy): domain Eukaryota; kingdom Metazoa; phylum Chordata; class Amphibia; order Caudata; family Salamandridae; genus Triturus; species Triturus cristatus. The sequence continues at coordinate 74,772,862 of NC_140591.1, read as the reverse complement.
CCCTCACCCAGGTTGGACCCATAAACTGAGCACAAGGTAAACTTAACGACCCCCAATATATATTCAATGACCACCCATCGGCCTTGTTTATCTACCACTGTTCTGCCCATGCCCTGGATCCCATGTTTAGCCAATATGGCTACCCCAACATTCACCTCTGACCACACTGAATAAACAAGCCGTCCGTACCAAAGCCCGATGTTATAAGAGATGTAGGCTATTGAATTGGATCCAAGAGAAGCACCCTGCCTACTGGTACCATGACAGGCTCGGATGTCACAAACTCCAGAGTAAAGGGGAAGGGGTCACTCTTTCAATCGGCCCAGGTGAACTTGGCGACTATTGACTTTGGCCTATCGGAGAAACTGGAAATGCCCAACATAGTCATAAGAACCCAAGGAGGCATAATCAAAGGACCCACAGATCATTTTAGAGGTGGTTAAATAATTGATTAAATCCTTAGTTAAATTAAAAAAGATTACATTAAGATAAGGGAGAGCCTAACGGTCTCACCCAACTAAGCCACAGACCATTTTAGCGAAAAGTCCCAGAATGCCGTCTTTTTCCTGCTAGATTTCTACACAAGTCCATCTTGGATGTCTCAAACAATGAGGCCAACCAGTCAGAATGCAGGGGGGGTGGAATCTATCCATCTTTTACATATTTGCCTCCTAGCTAACAGTATAGCATAAAATAGGAAGGATCTGGCAGAACCTGTGATTTCATTAGATAAACCAAAAATTATCAAGGCCAAATTTATTTGGATTGGGAGGCCTAATATAATCGCCACGGAATTTCCTACTCCTTCCCAAAAATCTGCTATTACCAAGCAGTCCTTGAACATATGTACATCTGAGGCTCTCACCAAACCTCATTTTTTACAGCTGACTGGGGGCCCCCTTGACATTTTAGTCGGAGATAAGTAGGCCCTATGTATGGTAAACAGGTGATTCCTCTTAAGCCAAGCTGGTTTCACAATGGTAAACAAGATCTTAAATGAAGTTTGCCACAAATATTCCCACTGTTCATTTGGTAAGGAATCCCCCCATAATTCTTCGGCCAATTTAAATTCTCCGTATACGGCCTTCTCAATGGTCCAGTACCTGAAGGAAACCTCCTGCCTCCCAACTGGTCTTGCCACTAACTGCTGTTCCAAGATGTTGCCTCTACCTATGGGAGTTTTTAGGGTTTCGGACCAGCTCTGCAGCTGAATGTATTTAAACCTAGAAAGTCCCACTTCAACCCTTTCACAAAGTGATACCTATGAAATAAGCGTGCCCTCGTGAGCCAAGTCTCCCCACACCTTCAAGCCAGCTGCTTTAAGAGGTGATGCCAGCCTATCCTTCAAGAAATCTGGTGCGCCTGGAGAGTCCCAGAGAGGGGCCAAACTAGAGAGGTAATTAAGACCCATAAGCCCTTTGAGACTGGCCCACGTTCTAGCCATTGCCTGGAGAACTTTAAGCTTAACCTTTTTGAAGTATTTCGGTTCTCCAAATTTAGACAGAATACCCTCCCCTGATAGGCTAGCACCCTTCAGCATTGCAGAGAACATGGCCCCCACCCCTGTGCTCGCTGGAGTTTTTAACAGCATCCTGGAATGTGACAGCTGGAAAGCCCATGCATAATATTGAAAGTCTGGCAAGGCAAGTCCACCCTTCTCCCTCCCACGCCTCAGCTTCTTCCAGGTGATTTTAGTGGACCTATATGCCCAGACAAAAGAGTTGATGGCCTGCTGGAGCTTGTCAATAGCCGGTTTGCCAAAATGCAGGGGGATAGAATTGAAAAGGAAGGTAATCTTGGGGAGCACCACCATCTTAACCAAATTGACCCTCCTAAGAATGGTTAAAGGGAGATGGGCCCAGGATTTCATCAGTTTCTGGCACTCCCTTGAGACACCCTCCAAATTAACCCCTGCAATCTTGGCGAAATCCTGAACTATTCTGACCCACAGTACCGCATACTATGCTTGGTCTGATGCTGGCACCCCGCGAGATTCCAGGTCATAACCTCAGTTTTCTCTGCATTGACCTCATAACCAGATGCCTGCCCGAAGTCCTGTACCAACCTTATCACAGCAAGAAAGGTTGTAGCAAGGTCCGCGGAGAGAATCAAAATATCATCTGCGTACAGGGTCACCTTCCTCTCCCAAGCCCCATGCTTAAATGGCAGAATGCTTGGCTCCTCTCTCAGCCGCTGAGGAAAAGGCTCGATGTACAGGTCGAAGAGGAGAGGAGAAAGAGGGCAGCCCTGCCTAGTCCCCCTGGTGATCTTAAAAGCTCTGGTCAGGTTGCCATTAACCAGAAGTCTGGCTGACGGATCTTGATAGATCAACTGAATGGCTCGACAGAACTTCCTACCCTAATTAAATTTCTCCATCACTGCCAACAGCTAAACCCAATTGACCCTGTCGAAAGCCTTAGTGGCATCGAGTGCCATGGCTGCGAGAGGAAGTGAATAGGTGGAGGAGAGATCTATTGCACCCACAAAATCATAAGTGAGGTTGGATAAGTTCCTACCTTTAATAAACCCCTTCTGATCAGAATGAAGCATGTCTCCTGGCGGCCAGGATCCCAGCAAAGATTTTATAATCTGTTTTCAACAGCGAGATGGGGCTATAAGACCCACAACTCGCTGGATTCTTACCGGTTTTCAAAATCAGGATGATTGTGGCTTCACCCAAAGAGCCTGGGAGCTTAAAGCCATCAGATAAGAGCTCATTATAAAGTATTGTCAGAGCCGGAACTATCGCCTCGCCCAGAGATCTATAGCGATCTATTGGCAGCCCATCAAGCCCTGCAGCTTTCCCTCTTTTTCAGGCAAGAATAGCCTTTTTCACCTCTTCCTGCGAGATATCCTGCTCTAGATCTTCCTGCTGCATAGAGCTCAGGGGGGAGAGCGTGGTCCCACCTAACCACTCCATAGCCTCAATCTTATCCACAACGCAGTCTTCTAGGTACAAATCCTGGAAGAAATCAAAGAAAGTGCCTCCTATCTCTACATCCGAGGACAGAACAGTTACCCCATCAGACACATCAATTTGTTTAATCTGGTTACGCAACCTGTCGGACTTAGCCTTCCATGCCAAGAGCTTACCAGCATCTTCCTCGTACTCGAAATGAGCAAGCTTGCTTGCCTCCCATCTACTCATGACCCTAGTTTGTCCAACTGCTCCCTTAACTTACTAAGTTTGGCTGGATTCCCTTGCTGCCCCTCCAAACCGCCCCCTTTGTTCAGGTCCAACTCTACTGTCTTCATATCCGCCTCCTTAAGTGCCACCTCCCCTCTGTATTGTCTATTCCTAAAACTCACCCTGCTCATGATCAGGCCCCTTAGAAAAGCCTTTAGGGAGTCTCAAACCACAGCAGTCGTGGCCGAGCCTAGTTTGACCTTCAAAAAACATTCAGTATCATGGGATAAATACATCATCTCTTCCGCCTCAAAAAGTAAAGTTCGATCGAAAGTCCAGGCTATGGGATGCTGGCCCTGCACCAGGTCCAGATCCATCGATACCCCTGAATGATCCGACAGATGAGGAGTCAAGTATCCAATGTCCTTGACCTTGCCCCTCAGACAATGGCTGACCAGAATATAGACTGATGGACCGATCTTTCTCTCCAGATATCGCAGAGCCCGGTTTTCACCATCATAGACTGCAGGTACATCAGGGACCTAGAAGGAACCCTAGCTCTGCTGCTTGCTGACTTTTCCAATCTAGGATTCAGGACAATGTTTAAGTCCCCAGCCATAATAACCGGGTCTGGGTAGTCTAGGACATGCAAAAACAAATTGTTTTACGAGAGAAAGGATCGTCTTGGTTTGGGCCATAATAGCCAACCAAGGGTGAGCAGAAGGCCAGTGATAATCACCTTCAGAATTACCCACCTAATACATGGGTCAACAAGAAAGTCTAAGACACGGGCATTGGCTTGTTTTTTAAACAGTGTAGCCCCTTATATTGGCAGTCTGGTTTAGGCAGATCAAAAAATCCACCCATTTTTGAGTATCTCTGTGATCTCTTCCTTAAGGAGATGAGTTTCCTGGAGGATGATGACCTGCACGGGAGAGTCTTTTAGGTATTGCAACATTTTTGCCCTTCTGGACCTCACGCGCAAGCCATTAACATTCCAGGACAGGAACTGAATTATTTTCAGGGGGGTTTAAACCCAAGATCCATGACACGGTTAAAACACAGAGGGAACCAGCACCACACCAATCGTGACCTAGCCGCGGCCATCTGAACGGACACTAAGGTGAATGAGGAAATGTTATGTTTTATGCCCCTGTGCTCCCCACCCCATACCCCCCCACACCACCTTCCCAACCATCCCCTCCCAGGAGAACCCTCCCCCCATTTACCTGGACAGATGTAGTCCAGATGCTGCCACCCAGTGCAGCCCACCCGTCCCTTTGTGAGTAAATTAGAAAAAGAGAAAAGAAAAAGCTCAAAAAGAAGTTTGAGCGTGACAAAAAAAAAAAGTGACTATATAGTTATCTCAATCATACCATATCATATCTGAGCAGAAGAGAGGGCAAAAATTTTGAGATCTACTAGCGTAGACTGCCCTGAAAGGCACATAGGTAAATAATCCAAGCCGGTGCCAGTACCCCGGGGATGGATTCACCCATTAAGAATCCCCTTTCCCCATGGTTTCGAGCAGGTCATCTGCCTCCTGCACCGATCTAACATTATGCATTTTGTTCTTGTGCATAATTATCAGAGTTGCTGGAAATTAAAGCTGAGCCACGGCACCCAGTTTTTTAAAGTCATCCAGCTTCCTGCCCAATTCCCATTGTCTATCGAGGGTAACTCTGGCGAGATCAGAGTGGATTTCAAAAGAGAAGTCCCTAGCCTTCAATGATTTCACCTTTAAGTCCATATTGAGGATCTTCTCCTTTAGGGCCAATAAAAAATAGCCTACTTATTTTAGAATCTTCCATTTACCCCACGGAATATGAGTGTTCTGTAAACATACCAGGTCGGGTTGAATCACATGTAATTCAGCAGCCACCCGTTGCTGTTTCCCATTATTATTTAGCCCACATATATTAAAGGAGCATATACGCAATCCAGAGGGCAACATCCTATTGCCCATCGTATACTTGCAACTCTTTCCAATTACTGACCCTGCCACATAATTTCGCACACCTGTGTACCTCTATCTTCCACTTGTCATGGATTGCATTTTCCCTACTCCCAAACCCCCACTCCTCCTGCCACCCCCGTGCTCCCCAGTCCCCCTTGAAACCTCCCCCCAACCCTCCTCACCACCCCTTCCTAGTGGGGCTTCCAAAGCATGATGAGTAGCTCACGTTACCCAGAGGTGCCCCCTCACGCAAATATCTTTCAATATCTGCACGCATAATAAACCACATCCCCTTATTCAGAGATACCTGAAAAGAAAAAATGTGGAAAGACAAAACGGGCCGGGAAACCAGACAAAAATATATAAGATAGAAAGTGTGCCTATCCTCTAAAGCCCTATTTAATAGACTGTAGATACTCTTTAGTCTGCATTTCCGAAGAGAAAAAACAAGGATGTTCATTATATATGACCTTCAATGTGACAGGGTTAGGCAAAAAGGCTTGGGCCCCTTTGCCCTGAAATAGAGAGATAAGTTGTCGCAATTGCCCTCGTTTTTCCACCGACCCCTTTCCCACCCTCTTTCTATCAGGGCGTGCTAATTCATATACAGCTTGGTGAGCCAAGAAGTTGTTGACGGATATTAGGATTGCTCTGGGTCTGGAGGTATTTTGTCCTGGTCTCATACGTTGGGTGAACGAGAACCTGTGTGCTCTTTGTCTCTCCTGGTTCCAATCCCATTGTGGAAGTTCTGGGAAGGCTTCAGTAAAAAGATCAACTACAAACTTTTGCACATCCTGACCCTCCGTGCCTTCGGAAATCCGCAGGATTCTCAGATTTTTTTGCCGAAGACGGTTTTCAAGATCCGTTAGTTTCCACTGTGTGTCATCTTTTGATGCGCATATTGACTCTGTCACAGCCTTTTGAGCTGCCAGCTCATCTTCCAAATTAGAGATCTGGGCTTCTGCCTCATTGAACCTTTCTGTGAATTCAGAACAGGATTTCGTAATGCGTCAAAAAGAATTCTGTAATTTGCTACATGCGCCTCGAGTCCGTTGACCATACAAGTTTCTTCTCTATGTGCCATAATGCTTTCATGTATCACAGCCAGTGAGATATCTTCAGGCTTCTCCACTGTGCTTTCAGTTGAATGTTTGATTAGAGCCCCCCGTCTGTCCTTAGCCCAGCCGAAAATTAATAGTCCCATACCAGTGCGTTCCCCATCGTCGGTAACAGTCTCGCCATGCTCATACCTCTTGTGTACAGTCCGTACGGCGGCTTCAGATGTAGCAGTCTTTGGTCCTTATACTCTGGATGTAGACTGCTTGTCTCACTATGACCACTGCTCAGAGATGCCCCCCTAGTGCAATTGATTAAAGTTAATCTCCTGATAAAGCAGAGGGGTCAGAATGGGAAAAAAGGTAATCCCCGGAATCAGTTTCCTTAATCATGTTCTGATTTCTGATATCATCCTTTCACCTTGGTTCATCCCCCGGTTCATCCATATTCAGAAAGGTGTCTGTCTGCGCTTTTTTTGGTATAATGCTGCTCCAAGCTTCCTCGGTGGTGTTATTAAGTCCTGTGCACTTTTTTGGGGGTGTATCCTTCGTTACAGGGGTCACAAAATGGTGGTCTTTGCTTCCCATGATCCCAGCATTAAGAAGAATGTCACCATTTTTACTAGTCTGACCCTTATGCTTGCTGGATTGGTCAGTAGTAGGATAGCCAATGTCCCCCTCAACCTGTCCTTGGTTCATAGGCGAGTTCACCGGTTTACTAATACCTCCTACCGATCCCCCTGCATCTTTTTGCTATTTATCGCCCTCCATGGTAGAAACAAAGGGGGTATATTGCGCTTACCGCAGTCTTTACCTTGCGCGCCTTCTCTTTTTTTCCCCTCCAGTGTTTCTCCTGTATTGTTTGTAGCACCATTTTTACCACTCCATTGTTGTATCAAATCACCCTTGGCTGTTCCAGCCGTATCCATTGGGGTGCGGGGTTTCCCCCATACAGACCTCTGAGACATCGGAGCAGGAAACCCAGTCGGGTCAGCTCCGCCCCCAGCCCCGAAGTAGCTCCGCGTTGCGCGCTGGGAATGCGGAAGCCGAGGAGGGTGCCAGACAGAACTAAGGAACCGCCGTGTCAAGGATCAGGGAGCCGCCAAGAAACACCAAACCTGCCTCACAAGATCCAGAGGTATTTGTTATCCTTCCAGGGCTGTGGGGGCTGTATGGGAGGTGGATTTCTAACGAGGGGAGGGAGGGAGTCCGGGAGCGCTAGCTAAGCGATCGGTGATGTGGGCGCCATCTTGTCTCAATAAACCGACCGTGCTTTCTAAGTGTGAAAGACAGGGATACTTATCAAGGTTTGCTGCACCTCCGGCTGTTTGTCTAGATTATTGTTGACATAATGATCTTCTATAGAAAGAAGTGAAGATCACCCATCGTCCCTCTTGAAAAGGACTGAAGCCGTCACTTTGAGTAAAAGAGGCTGGCCAGGGGAGCTGCCAAAAAGGATTTTAGAGGCAATTGTTTGTACCTTACCCATGGTGATAAAGACTGTGCCATATTTTGTAAGTTCCTTTAGGTAATTGTCCCTAGAAGGAAGACTATTGGACCAGCATAGGGAGATGCCAAATTACTAACTAATTGTCATTATTGAGTGGTAAGCCCTTGCATCTGTCATGGGATACATCTGGATTTCCACAAAACAGATCATCTTCTGTATGCAGCTGGAAAGTTCTACTGTGTCGGTATTCCAGGTGTCATCCTTTGCCTTTTCCACCATATCAAATATTTGTACTTTTTGACCAACGGCATCTAGAATTTAGTACTAATATGCTGAGCAGGTTCTCTCAATCCCTATATTAAGGTTCTTGCCATAATTTGAAAATAAGGTTATCAGCTTTGGGTCTGTGGCTGGGGTTGTGTTAGAAATGGGATTTCTGGTTGGCTAAGGCGTGTGCCTAAGCCAGGCAGAAACCACCACTCTAGTCAGGGCAAGGAAGTTACACGCCAAAGATAACCCCTGCTCACCCCCTTGGTAGCTTGGCACGAGCAGTCAGTCTTATCCCGGAGGCAATGTGTAAAGCGTTTGCGTGCGCACCCAGCGACAACACCCTAGACCCACCACAAAAGAAACTCCACACAAGGTTAAATATAAAAATAGCCTTTGTATTATAATAAACATATTAGATGATATCACATAATTTACACTGTGCCAACAGGCACTGGGCAGAATTTTACAGGGGACTATTTACACAAGACAGGGCCACATGGACCACTGTCAGAATTAGCACAAATCACCAATTGTAAATCTAGAACATATACCAATTGTAACCCAAGTTTTAACTGGACGGCACAACCAGTATCTACTGGAGCATTAATGACCTCAGCATGACCACAATAGAATCAGGTATAAAACACATCCTGTATACATCACAGGGGCCTAAACACATTATGCAATCTCTCACAAGTCTAACGCATTAGACCCTACCTCCTATGTATAATTACACTAGGGGCGTACTCCACACAGGGAAGTATAATCTCCCTAACATAAGCCTAAACAGGTGACCAACCTCCTATGCAGAAATCATATCTAGAGGTATAAAACACAGGGTGCGCAAAACATACTACACACGGTACATTTCCTAACACCCAAAGCATTAAACCACCTCCTATGCAGAAGTCATATTTTTAGAAATGGACATAAGCATAAAGGCAGTGCACATTACGCAAACGCACACATGTAGAAATAACCATGTACCCTAGGTGAGGGCACAACACAGAAAACTGTCCCCGGCCAACTTGCCATCTCAAACAGGGCTCAAATGCCCTAGGTCCCAAGAGTCAGGGTTGCTGCCTAGGCAGCGAAAGTCAAGGGTGCGCCACTGCGCCAACCTAAACGCGGCAGCTGCCCACTACTTGCTGGGCAACTGGGAAAGTGTGGGGCAAAGGAGCGCATCTGACTCCTGACTTTGCAAGACCCCAAAATTATGGTGTGCCTAAACGATGCAGCTGCCCACTACTTGCTGGGCATCTGTAAGTACTCATATGCGGCCTGGGCTTTCAGTAGCCCTTAAAACCAAAAGGGGCCAAACGTTGGAGTCACCTGGGCTCTAAAAATCATCTGCTCCTCTGGAGCGCACTGGCTCCGTAAATAGATATGGCCCGAGCGTTGGAGCCATCTGGGGCTCTAGAATATTAATGTCCCCCTGGAGCGCACGGGCTCCTGAGACAACTATGCGCCACTACAGAAGAACTGGCCCTCTTAAAATTATTATGAAATCAACAAACCCCCGTGTCACTTAGGCGTGAGTTACCTTAGGGCCTGGCAGTCTTCTGCGGAGGCAGCTTCCTTCCTGCAGGGCCCTCCCGGCTCCCGAGGCCGACCTTTCAACTTTGAGGGAGAGGGGAATCCTCGTGGTTAGGTGAAGTCCCACACTTCCTACCGCTTCTGCACAGTTCTTTTCAATCGCGCCCCTCGGTTGTTGGGGGTGGTTCCTTCTCCTTGTTCCGAGCCGCAACACCAGGCCTCCCGGTCGCTTCGAGACTCGCTCCGCGGGAACCAATCCCAGCGCGGGGCCAGGGCGGTGACGCTAGGGAGCGGGAACCAATCCCAGCGTGGCGCGGCCAGGCCAAGCCTCTGAGTCACTAGGGTGCTTGTACCACGGGAACCAATCCCGGCGCGGCCTAGCGGTGACACAACGGGAATCCCTGAGGACTGGGACCAATCCCAGCGCGGCTGATGCGGACGTAGGCAGGCCCAGCACTCGCAATGTAGCCCCCAGGCCAGCGGCGGTGTTTCCCTCGATGCGGGGTAGGCTCCCGTTATTTTTACATAAAGTCCCTGGCGGGGTGGGCACCCGCTAGGGGTATTCAGAACAACAAATATGCGGGGTGGGCACCCGCCATCAATTAACTTTAAGAGGCGGTCGTCACGCGGGGTGGGCTCCCGCTCGAGTCCAGCATAGGCGGGGTGTGCTCCCAAAGAAAAACAGACAACAACGCGGGGTGGGCTCCCGCTCGAGTGCACACAAATGCGGGGGAATCATCTACGCCGGGGACTCTCTGTTCCTCATGAGCAGCTCAGCGCTTCAGCCGCACAACAGCAGCACTCTCTCAGCACCAGGGCAAGGTCACCAGCCCTCACCCCAAAAAGGGCACCCAGGTGCAAAAGTCACAGGTCCAGGGCCAAAAATGGCGTGCTCTTCCCAGCAATAAAGAGCAAAGCGCCCTTTCAAAGTAGAGGCCAAGTTCAGGGGGGCTCAAGGCTGGGCTCAGGCAGGCTAGCACACAGGGCCCTCCAGCAGGGAGGCAGTCCCTTGTGGCGGTTCCTCCTGAAGCCCAGCAGCAGCCCCCAGCGTCAGGATCAGAACAGCAGAGCCCAGACATGGGGTCACAGCCCCTTCTTATACACACACTTCCTTTGTCACCAACTGTAGGGCATGGGGAGAACCAGTTACAACTGGTTCTGGAGCACTTTGTTTTGCTCAACCCCTCTCCCTATTCACAGGACAGGCTAGGGACTTCAGCCGCACCACAGGAGGTGGAGCCAGCATTGTGTAGGGAAGGCACAGTCCTATTCAGGTCCCAGGTGCACTCCTCCCTCCCATCTACATGCAGATCTCTCCATTCACCACCGGGCAGACTCACCCTGGCTCCTGGAATTCCCCAGTCCTCTCAGCTCCTGTCAATCACAAGCCAGACAGGCAATTCACAGCACACACACATGCCAACTTCTAGAAGTGGCACTTCTCCACTAGTCACCATAAATCTGCGCACACCATTGCGCAGCATTTATTCTCACGAGTTTGCACATACCAAACTCACCCCTGCACTCCTCTCACATCAGGAACTACCATGGACACCCATATCCCCTATGCTTTCCTGTGGGAGGGCAGGCCAGTCTCATTACATGTAACACAGAGCGCACGCACTTTACACTGGGACACAGTGCTAAAGTGCCTAGAGGCCTACAACTACTAACACTACATAGGGACCAAGGCTAAGATAAATGCAAAAAGTTTAGGGGTGAACCTGCTAAAAGGGCCAGGTCCAACAGGTTGATAAGTCTTAGGGCCTGATTTACAGTTTGGCAGACAGGGTACTCTGATACAAGAGGGAAAACCTGGCTGTTGCATGCAGGCAAACAAATACTTATTCCCCTCACACCCTGGGAGAAGGCTCATAGGGTGTGGGAGTCATTATTATTTTGTTTTTCAAAAGCAAACTCCTGCTTTAAGAGTTGCTTTTTGAAAAACAATATGTTTGGTACGTGGCTGCCTGAAACTGAAATGGAGACAACCTGGCAGTGGCTCCTGTGAAGGTTTAGTGATTACTGCAGGGCCCGCAATGATCTCACAACATGTCTTCGTCCGCGCTGAAGGACAACAGGCCACCCTCCAAGCCAAAATCAGGCTGTTAGGAACGGATGGGTGTGGGCATTCCATTCTACATTTATTGCTATACAGGTTTGTCTAAGGGAGCCCAAATTCTGATACAAACATACTCTGAAATGTAATCCAGCCATGCACATTCAGTTGAAAGGAGAGTTCAATTAGTGTAGGGTCAAATAAATATTCTCGCTGAAGTCAACAATTTCCCCATTTGTGATGGAAAGTGAATTTTCAATAATGTAGAAATGTGTTTCATCTGTTTTATAATGTAGACAAGAATTTCACCTGTTTTCGTGTTAGGGCCATACCAATCTGAATTTTCTCCTTCAGAATCAGCATTGTTATCTGGGGTACTTTGTAAGCCATCAGCAACTGTATCAAGCAACTGAGTGGCAATAGTTTGTCTTCTCAAAGTAGGGTTTTCTACCTCTGAGATAGAAGGTCTTCAAGCTGTCTGAGAGCCGGGACCTGACTGTAGATATTCTCCCCTCAACCTTTGCCTGGCAGAGTTGGAAGCTCCTGCCGCAGAAAGGTCTGCATCTTTTCGCTTTGAAAGGGTTTTCTGGATACATCCACCGAATTAATATGTGAATAGTAATTCCAGAATCTTCATAGGAAGAAGCTAAGAGCCTGATACCACCAATAGCAAAGGTCTGAAATGCCAAAATATCCCTGAAATACATTTATTGTACTGAGATGTATACAGAGTTGTAAATAAATAAATATTTGCAGCTTTTGCTCAAAAACACCTCTAAATGCTCTTCTGGAGAACATTCCCTACCTCTATTCTGTCACTTCACAGATAAAGTTGTCACTGGCCAAACTCAAAGTTAATCAATAAAGTTAATATTGTCAAGATAACTCGTGAGGCAGTGGGTCACCTTATAAACAGTAGCATGCCCAACAGCTCTGAGAGAAAGACACATCGGGAGAGCTTACAAACGTCTAGTGGTTGCGTATCCAGGCAGCTCCAAAGACCAGTGATGGGACATCGAAGTGTGCAACAAGCCCAAATAGGAGTCGGGAGCAAGATTGGCGAGAGATAAGGATACAGCGGGTTGGTAAACTGAACCGTCAAGTAATATGAAGAAGCCAGGATGGGAAGGAGTAGACATGGGGGAATAATGGCAGCAATGCTCACATAGAGACCTGGGTGGGCTATCATTCATGAACCACGAGCAATGTGAAATGAGGTGAACGGTGTGAAAGGCGCCAATGCAATATGTATATATCACCAGTATAGAGATAATACATCAAACAAAAATAGACAACACCAAATAATAATGTCAAATGTTCTCTGAAGAAACAGCTACTAATCTTGCTGAGCACCTAGCTACAAAACAATAGAGACATGTAAAACTCAGAAGATTAGATAAGTTGGGATTGGGATGGAGGTAGCTAGAGTGGAAGAAGGGAGCAGTGGGCAGTGGATACAGAGTTAGGTTGGGAGGGAGAGTGGGGTACGGGCGACATTTTGGGGCAGTTTGTAAAGTGACATGATGAACCAGATGTTAGACAATGATGAGGTCTTTCTTGAAGAGCTTTGTTGTGATCACTTTTCAGAAGTGCAGGAGGAAGTGTGTTTTCTGGATTTCAACCACAATGTAACTCTGTACTCTCAAGGTGTAGCAGGAAAAGCTTGGCATCTGGTTTTCTCTTTATTGTATCTCCACGTCTGTGTGTAGTCTGGTGATGCTGTTCCTGCAGGTTTTGCAGAGTCCTCCAGATTTATTCTATTTGGGTACCTACTGTGAGAACACACACTTCTCCTCAAGGTATGATTTACAACTGCAGAAAATATCATATGTCTGGCAAATTCTCCACACTTATGCTCATTGGATTCTGACTTTATGGCTCAGGATCCTGCCTTTGTTTGTGCAGATGCAACTTTGTTTTGACAATTAAGTCCAAATATATTGGTATCATGAACAGTAATCTGGAAATGAAGATAGGTTCCTGGATTTGTGTCCTGATTGTTTTTCTTTCTCTATAAGGCAAAATTAGTTTAATCTACTGATGACTTGTAATCGCACATCTGGGACCCCGCGTAAAAGAACCAGTTGCTTCAATGCCCAGAATGCGATGCGATTATTCCTGACCTCCTTGATATTCGCCCTGTCTCCCTCCTTGATGTATCTCTTGCCATCGAAGTTGGAACATAGAAATCTAATAATTTAATACCTTTTATCAGAGCAGGTTGCTAAGAGTTGTGTTTCCTCAAACCAGTCAGAATTAAATGTGATTATTTTTTCTTAAATTTCCTTTTTTCTTTCCTTGTCTCTCCAGGTCTGACAGAGCTTTCGGACAGTCCCATATCTTTGGAGCTGGAACGCTGCAAGTCTCCCACTTCAGGTAAAAGTGATGAGCCTCTTGTCAGGCAAACTCTTCCATCCCCGCATGACATGCGTATCTGTGGTCCATCCCGCCACCCACCACAAGCTCACTAAGGCCTCAAATGAGTCAACAAGTGCAAGAGAAGGCTGTGACAACCTAGTATTCACCCAGAACGCCCAAGGGTAGGCTATGGCACCGTACCATGTACCCAGACCGCCCAAGGGAAGGCTATGGCACCGTACCATGTACCCAGACCGCCCAAGGGAAGGCTATGGCACCGTACCATGTACCCAGACCGCCCAAGGGAAGGCTATGGCACCGTACCATGTACCCAGACCGCCCAAGGGAAGGCTATGACAACCTACTGTTTACCCAGACCGGCCAACGCTCTTGCTGTCACTGTGAGCCACACTGTAACAGCATACTTCACAGTCACGTGGTGACGGTACTTTATCACATGGTGTGCACTATGGTGAACAGGGTTCCTTACACAGACTATGTTTCCCGCTCTTGTGTGGGGGCTCTGAACTGTCAAAAACAGTTGCCGGGTTTGCAACCTACCCAGATGGAGGGAGGTGTGTCTCAGGCAATGCCGGTGCTTCTTAGCCCTGACCCTTAATTATGGTTGGGTCAAAGAGGTTTTAAATGTATATTTAGAGTATCTGTAACTGCAGCCTCACGAGTCAGTCAGCAGAGGACTGACCATAGTAGGAAAGATGGGATTTCATCAGTCGAGAGGTGCAGTCATGGGAGTCCGACTGGTCTCAAGCTGTCCAACGTCAAGTGTCCGGAGCTCATTCAGTCCTGGTATGTTCTGATGATCATCATTTGCCTTTTCCCATAAGAGAAGCATAACTAAGATTAATAAAACAAAGAGAAAAAACACACTTCAGCTTCCCACTCCTGAGATGGAGCAGCTTGGTGTCATTGATGTGGATGTGTTTGACACGCAGCCTGAGACTGTATGCCACGTACATCCCTGTCGCTTTGAGTTCAGAGCTCACAGGGTCGTACCATGCAAAACGAGGAACCGAAGCCAGATTGACCATTCTCCTCAACAAGTCATTACAAAGGCACATAGGGCTGGGTTTATGAACCACTGGCACTAGTGAAATTGACATTTTGCCTTGTGTAGATGCACAGATTGTATTTCTTTGGGATAATCAGTGGGGCTGAGAGGTATTCTGCACCCATCAGTTGACATTCAGGCATGAGAGAGTGCAGATGCCTTGTGGCAGGTGAGCAGGGAACAGGGACTTCCCTGGCTGCCCTCATGCTGATTCAGGTTGCTGTTGGAGATGGGGAGTGCCTCTGTACGTGTCTTTCGCAGTGTGCATAGCCAATCATTTGATATACATGCCTGACAAAATGACTTCAGGTTATCGGACACTATGTACTAAGTCAGGGCTTTCCCTTGATGTCTGGGACCTCAGTGTAATTGGTTAAAATGAAGTAATACTACAGCAGGAGTTCATGAGTGTGGTCACTTTGACTATCACACATCCGTAGTCCTTGGGTGTGATCACTTTTCTCCATCTGTCACAATATGCAAGCCACACCCACTTCTGTGTTTGATTGACAGTATCCCTATATACTATTTACATTGCTATCAGGAGCATATTAAATGAAGTGGTAGGCTGGAGGTTTTTGGTTTCAACTTTGAAATAGACCCCTGCTGATATTTCTGCCTACCCGTACTGTGCTCACTGGTCTCAGGTCTCTTGGGTTTTCTTGGATGTTTTTGACTTGGTTGGGTCTTTGACAAGAAATGTACTTGCTTAATGTTCAATCTCTTTCAACAAATTCTAAACAAATCCTCACACTTGCTTTCTTCACTCTGCCTTAAGGCAGAGGTGTCAAACATAGGCTAAAGAGTTCTGAATCCAAGACATATCTTCAGAACATAAGACTAAATTCACAGGAAATGAATCTGAAATGTAACTCAGTTGCATGGTCAGTGGATATCATGAACACCTGACATGGTTTCGACCTTCGTGAAGCTGTGCTGGACAGACCTCATTTAGGAAGTTCTCTTCCTGTGGAGGTTTTCCACTTAGAGTTGAAAAGTCACAAATGAGAAGTGAACAATCCACCAGAATGGAAACCCTGTGATAGTAGAGTATCTACAGAAGTGCGTAAAACAATGGATATTGTTCAGTTGTGATGGCGTCATTTAGTCATCCTGGGGTATTTCATCGATAGAGGTTTGCTCGAGACATGGTCCAAAAAGCACGTTACACATTACAGGAGCAATAAAAAAGAATGCTTCATGCACAGGGAACATTGATTCAATACTTAATAAATTGCACATGAAAAGTAAAGGGATGTTTATCTGAGACGATTGTTAACTATATCAGTGTCATGACTGTAAAGTGAGCCTTCTTCAAATGTGCTCTATTTTCAACATTTCTGGAAAGTGTACTTATTTTTATTCTACAAAGAACAAACGCTGCTGACTTTAATTGTCCTTTTAAAATCAATGTAACAATTGTATTTCCATTTGAATGACGCATCAAATCATATGACTGTTCAGTGTACGATATTTACACTGGCCAATCGGAGGCAGTTAAGCAACTAGGGCTGGCGGCGCCGGTCAGACGGCCACATGGATCGATTGTGGGCTTCAGGCCTTGCCTTCGGATTGCACCAGTGAAAGTGACAGGATGTGAGAAGTCTGGATGTATCAATCAGTGATCAGAGGTCTCCAGTTCTGTACTTTACAAGAATGGCATCTAAAGACAGGAAAGAGACGGCTAAGGCATCTAATCTTGTCCATGCAGTGTCTGTGTTGAAATGTCAATCGATGTTCGGCCACGGCTGTTGGTCTATTGGTCAATGAGGACAGTGGGCAATAGATGATGGAAGAAGCATTGTGGGCAGTGCCAGGACCATGGAGAGGAACGGTGGCCATGTTGCTGTTGGTTGCTCCTGGGAATTCCATTGCAAAGCCATTCACAGCATTAACAGATGGTCACTTGAGCCAACATCCTCGCACTGGTGTCTTCTGTGTAAGGGGGTATGTCATGGCGGGAAGATTGTATACAGTTGAGAAAGAGGCCTAGTTGTTACATCCACTGCAGATGGCTATGTTCTTGTGCATAAATGGGTTCTTTGTAGGTAGGCTCCCTTGTTCTAATGAAAGGCACCAGATGATAGTTGTGGAACAGGAATAAACGCGGAGACAGATTTTTAAATATCGGATTTTTGGAGTGCAGAAGTTATTCTACTCTATTTCATCTGTTTATAGTGCAGACACAGCCGTAGGGGCCATCGAGTGCACAACATGCCACAGTTGTTAACTTCTGATATTTGTGGATTACAGAAGCAAGTAAAGAGTCATGGAGTAAGACATGGTGCTGGTAGAAGGTACCTACATGTTTACACCAAGCCCAGAGGATTGGGAGGGAAAGAGAGCGGGAGGTAATCTCATACATTGGGATGAGATTAGATGAACTGTATACAAGTGTGAGGGCCAGCCCCAACAGATGATGCGGGTCATTGCAGATGGAGGACCCTCTTCTTGTTTTACAGATGGAGGAGAATGATGTTATTGTGTTGTATGTCTTGGTCTTGGTAATCTCCAGGTACATCAGGTTCATACTGCACATGGTTACGTCCAGCAGGGGTGCTCGTCATCTCGTATTCCCGCTCGCTTGTAGAGTATTTATTGTAACTTGGGCTGTGTTTTGTGATGGATGCGTGTTTGGAGACACCAACTCCTGATTCTCCAAGTCTGTATAAACACAATGGATAATGGAAGTACGAACATGGAAAGCAAACGACTAGTTACTGCAGCTATAACGCAGTGTAAGTCTCCAATATTGTAGGGCATTCTGTTTAGCATATCATTCACATGCTTGGAAGTACTGGACCACTGAACTCTGCATTCAAGTCCAAGGACTCCCACCTTACACCAAACCCCCACATTGTATTGACAGTGCTGCTTGATGATACTAAAAGATCATCAATTGTTGTCAGAAAGATGTAGTTTATTTTTATTTTACAGAGTTTTATATAGTACGAACTTGACCCGAATCGAGTATCAGAGCGCTTTACGTAGCACCAGTTGCATTACATGAGGACACATTAGTTTTTGGTAGGGACGGGGAGATTAAGTGATTTGCCCAGAATCACAAGATGTTCAGTCGTAAATTCTGTATAATTTTAATTGATATTATATTAAATGATTACGGTTTTAAGAGATAATGGTTTCATCTTTGCATTTTTGTGTGGTTTATAAACAACTTACAAACTATAAATAAATGATCGCATACAAAATACAACCTTTTACCTTAGGTTCCATGCCAGCATCTCAACTTACCAAGGGGTACAAATACAAGGGCATCTTTACTAAGGCAAGGAGTACATAGTAAGCGTGTAAGGCTTCTTTCGTTGAGGTTTATGGGAGACATTGTTCCCAAATATTTTCCCTTTGTATTCTATGCTGAAGCTTAACCACAATGAAATAACTATCTGTATAATGAGTTCTTTCTTATAAAATGAAAAATGTGGTCATATTTATTTATTTTGTATTTATTGTATTTATTTAATTTGCAGCGCAGGTCACCTTCTAAGAGTTATTGACAGCTTAACAGGAGCAGTATATATCAAAATAAAGTGCAACAAGAAACATATTTTATCAGCTGAGGACAGATCACATAATTACTTGAAACATAGCAGATATCATTAGTGTGCATACCCCATACTGGCAAGAGATTAATTTGTTGCAAGACATTTTTTCAAATCTTTGTTAAACTTGTGATGTTTACATACACTTTGTAGAGACCTGCCGATTGTTTTATAATTTAGTCATTTCCAGTTCTAGGCTCTTACCTATCATATCATATTGTTGTGTGTTTTGGAACCATTAGGTAGGGTGAATTAGTTGATCTCAGAGGTGGTGTGAGCAATCAAGTTCTGAAGTATCATGGACCAGTGCCCATTCGTGCCTCCTGTATCAAATTCATAGTGTTAATTTCAGCCATTTGGCTGACAGATAACCCCCCGCCCGCCTGGTAATTTTCTCACTGAGGGTGCATCCGTCTATGTGTTCAACCTGACACCCATCTGAACAGTTCTAATTTGGGCCGTCTTCAGTTTATCCAGATGTTTGACTGGAAGAGTGCAGTACAGAGAAATGCAGCAGGAAGGCAGAAAATAAGTCAACTCTACTACGTTTACTTGTTCAAGACATAAGATTCAGATGGTAATAATCTGATTAAGCCACTCCTATTCTCTGTGGTGCAATAGGCAATTTTAAGTCCAAACATGGCCACAATCTCAGTTTTTTTTCCACGAGCAAAGGTCATCTTACCATCAATACCATTAGAACCTTCCCCAAGTTAACTCCAACTAGCATGACCTCAGTTTCAGAGTCTTAAGGGATCATTGGTTAAACTTGCATCCAGTGTTGTATTTGTTAAAGACATTCAGTGATCTTACTTGATTATATGAACCACAAAGATCAATGAAGAAACAGCCTGGAACGAATTTGAGTTTGAAGAAATTTTATTGGAAGCATGTGGCATGTGGTTGCTATCGCCCATGGCTTTTTAACACTAAGAAGATGACCTTTTAAGGGATTAAGCTGAATTACCCCATGTACAATTGTAATGCCATTTATTCTCCCTTAGTTTTTTGTCCTTCTCGTCTACCTGCAAGCAATTAACCATTTTCTTTGCTCTACTGGAAGGAATGGGGAAGCCATGAGAGTGCCAGTAGGCGGGCACTCAACCGACGTGTGTTATGTTGATGCACATCGGAAGCTGCAGACCTCTAGGGAGCATGAGTGCTCTGTTACTTTTCATACTCAGGTCCACGCGTTGGGACTGCTGCATGAACCTGAACTTTGAAAGTGTCCCGCTGCAACTCAAAAGTCAGTTGAGGTTGCTCAATTGCACTCATTCCATGTCTTCACTTTATTGTAGTCACTCTTGTAGGTAAGAGCACCCACTTGTTCTTCTTTTAGTAGGGGGTCACGTCCAGAACAATGAGTATTGAAAGAATGTAGAAGATATTGGCACAAATGCACTTATAGTTTACATTTTTAACACATCACACAATTCCTAAATTTACAGAAGTATCCCTTGAACAGAACTAGGACAAAATGCCAAACAATCATGTCTACTACTAATAGGAGAAAAAACAATCCCCAAACAGAAAATAAACACTTAATAAACAGCCAGGATTTCTCGAGGAGCAGATGCTAAAGATCACAGATGGAAGACTGCTCCACACTGTGCACCCTATAGAGCAGTGGGCATGCTACTTGTCATAGTAATACACAGACATAGATCACCCTACAGGTTCCACCTTTCACACAGGGCCCTCTGCCCGGTGCAGAAGTGTATGTTAAGTGTGGACACTCAAGAGTGTCCCCTCTTGTATACCATCACTTGGTATGTAATTCTAGCCACAAAACCTTAAATAAAGAGTGTGTCGTCTTATTTTCTCCCTCCAATGATCAGAGGTGTGTGAGAATATGTTGCAGCTTGCCCGTCTTGATACAGTTCACATACTCTCCTCTGTCCTGGGAGCCCCCATTAATGTACCACCATCATCATTCAATGTAGCATATATATCATCTTATGGTTAAGTGCAAGTGTTGGTGAGTGTTCCGCCTGTGTGTTGGACATCACTGCGGAAGTGTTTGTAACTGAGGATGCGCTGGGGTACATGCACATTACTATTGAGCGCACATTAAAACAGGAAACGGCCTGAACATCGAGGGCAGGGCCACGCGTGCTATTCCAATGCAAGCGTAACCATGCTTGCCTTAACCGTGCATATGCCTTATCCACACATATGCGTGGTTAAGGCAATGCGCAGTCTAGATGCTGAGATGGGCGGGCCCAGGATCAAGAAGGGTCGGGTGAGGATGTGGTGAGGTAAGTGGGGTTGGGGCTGGGTTTTGGAGGGTTGGGGGTAGTTTTTAGTGCTCAGGGCTAGGTCTGGGGGAGGTGGGTTGCTTTTAGGGCTCGTGTGGGTTTGGTGTTGCTTTTAGGACTCATGGGGGGTAGTTTTTAGGGCTAAGGGGGTCACTAGTTTTTAGGGCGGGGGTCGGGTTGTTTTTAGGGCTCAGGGTGGGGTCGGGGCACCTTTTGGGGCTGGAGGGGGGCAGGGGTAGTTGTTAGGGCTAAGGGGGGGTCAGGGTAGTTTTTAGGGCTCAGGGTGGGCCGGAGATGTTTTTAGGGGTCGGTTAGGTTTAAGGGTCAGGGGTAGTCAGGGTAAGGGCAGGTGGCCTAGGGTGTGAACTTTGCCCCACATCCCCATACCAGTCATGCATTTACCACAGAATTGTAAAGGCACGCGTGGTAAAGGAATGCATTTTTCAGATACATTCGTTGTGTAGGCAGCGTAGTAGGTGCACACGTGGTTTAGCCATGCATGCCTCTGTCATACAACCCATTAAAACAGTTGCTGAGGGTGCCTGCTTTGGGGCTTCTTGAAACAACTTTGTCAGGGTTACTTGCCACAATCTTGCTATCAGCATGCAGCACTGAAAGCTACCAGGGAGAAAATTGTTTTAGGACTACATCATGTGTGGTCAATGATGTGTCATTTCATGTGATTATACTTTATGTTGATGTGTTTGTGTTTTTGTGTTGCAGAAAGTTCATGTAGTAAACCCAACTGTTAAACTATCTGGAAGTGAGGCCTCATTTTTTATATTAACTGTACCTAAGCTTCACCGAATTTAAAGCAAGTAGAGAGGTTTTTGTGTGGAATCCTGTAGCTTAATAGCTTTATAGCATGGCACAAGCTGCAAGGTCTTAGTACCTTGGGAAAACTTGGAAAAAGTTCTTTAGAGAAAGTTGTTTGTAGTACTTAAACACCAACATCAAAGCAACTACAAAATTAAGAAAAAACAGGTTAACATTTTAAATACTTACACAGTCAAAAAGAATACAATTTAATGATTAAACTGACATAAAAATCCAGAAAATTAGATTTCGGCATCAAAAGGTATTAAAGTATCAAAAAACATTCTCCATCAAACAATGTAACCAAACTCTAGTGCAAATCAATGGCAGTAGTTGGCCAGGGTGTTGACACCCCCAGTGCTTAATTTGTTAAATTGTAAGTGTTAGTGCCCAAAGGTTTTCTCAGATGTCCACAGCTGGTGCGGACAAAGGTCGTGAGTGCTGAATACCAGGGCTGTGTTGTCTTGATTCCATCTCATGCCATTTTTTTCACCACACTACTCATCATGTCCTTTTGTTTACTATTACAGGTTCTTTTTCATCCTATTTTTCTCTCTTGGTCATTATTTTTCCAATTTGTCTTACCCTCCCCCCCTTTCCTCCATTCGTGTTGTTCACTGTTTTGTTCTGGCTAAAAGTATGATGTGGAAAAGTAAGTGAGAGTCTCCAAATATTAGTGCTGGTGAGCTCCACGTGAAACCACCAGCTCACACTAAGCACTGGGCACCCCTGAAGATGCCTGGAGCTAGGGCAAGGCCAGATGCCGGTTGTTAGTTCACCACAGTCAAGATCGATTAGTTAGCCATGACTTAGACACCATTTGCTGCAGGTTGTATGTCAATCATCAGCCAAGTCGTACTTGTAAAGTGTGGCTTGTAACCCGTGAGGGTATCCAGGCACTTGCTGCAGGTATCAGTCGAGGAGCCAGGTCTTGAGCCCCTTCCTGAAGTGGGTCAGCAAGGGTGCGGTGCGGAGGTGGAGGGGAAGGACATTCCAAGCTTTGGTGGCAAGGAGGAGGAGCTGCCTCCGGAGCGGCAGCAGCGTATGCAGGGTATCTCTGCTCGGGCGAGGTATGCGAGTTGTGGTTCCAGGGAGGTCGGTGGAAATGCAGGCATTGGTTCATGTAGGCAGATCCTTGGTCGTGGAGGACTTTGTAGCTGTGGGTCACAAGCTTTAATTGGCTGTCAAAATATGGTATATAAAAATATTGTATCAGAGAAATATTGTGTTCTAAATACTGTTCACAAATATATGTATACCCAATGGGTTTAGATTGTCTATTAATTTCAACGGGGCAATAATTCTGCAGATGATATTTAGAACAATAGTCTGACAGTGATATGTTGGTACCACACTTTTAGGGTCGGGCAAGGCTGGAACTGTGGCTGAGCAGGGCTCCACAAGAATGGGTACCTCTTGTTTGTAGTGCTGCGGTAGTCTTGTACTTCATGTTCCACAGCTGTGAGGAAGGCACGCCAGTCAAAGGTTGTTGTAAAGAATGCATTCATATCAGGTAAACCTAGTGCCTTGTCCCAGTCATTAAGACAACAAGAATTTCAAAGTCTTAACTCCCTGTTAAAGTCCTATGACTTTGCTAAGTTCTCTAAAAGTTCCCTAATCTTCAGGGGCATTTTCTTAGACTTCAGAACAAGGGTTCAAGTGATGAAAAAGCTTCTCACTTCTATCAATTATGATAACAGCAAAATGTTGTGTTGCTGCTGTTTATCTGGTTTCTTCCAGAGGGATGCAGTTGTGTCTGTTCTCAGGGTCTTTGACATTTTCCCTACTTCAGGAATCAAGATCAAACATTATCCAGGATCTAGACCACCTCGGTCCTTGTGGGCCAGCAAGCAGCATGTTCCCTTTGGCCACAGAGCAACTTTCAGTTCCAGAAATTCAAAGCAAAGCAGGAGACTTCTCTCCATAGTCCTTCGCCAAGCACATGAGCATTCTTCTAAACAGGTAGTCTTCTCTTTGTGTAGTCTTGTTAATCTCTCAGCCTTACTATTCTATACTATTAACATGTATAGAGTGCATGGCGACCCGTATGCATCCCAGCACTGGATTGAGTGACAATGGACATTGAGCATGCTCCGTCGGGGGTTAATTCTAGAAGAGCCAAGTTTACAGGATACTTCATTGTCCACCATGCGAAGGGTCTGGGGAGAGGAGTTCCAGAGTTTGGCCACATTGAAACCAGAGGAACGTCCTCCACTTCTAACCCTTCTGATGGAAGGCATGCAAGCCCGACATACGTTACAAGATCCGAGGGCTCTAGAAGTGGTATGGAGGTCAGCGAGCTGCCGGGAGATGGGAGGGCCTTGGCTTCAGAGGGCTCTTTGTGAAATGCACAAAGCATTGCATTTGATCCTTTGGCTCATCGGGATCCAGTGGAGATTGGTCATGGCTCGTTGGACTGAGCTGTATTTGGGGCTATTGAGCAGGATACGTGCCACCATGTTCTGCACAACTTGCAGTTTGTTGGTCACTGCTTTGGGTGCACCCAAGTAGAGTGAAGTTCCGTAGTGCAGGTGGGAGAGGATCCCGCCTTGAGGGTGGTTGCAACTGTTTTTAAAGAATTAACTCAGCTCAACAAATCTAGCTGAAATCCTTACATATTATTTACCTTACTGCACTGTCACAAAATGCTTGTCCTCCTAAGCTGTCCTACTGCATTCAGCAGCACCTTGCGCTACAGTGCCCCGACCCAGCCCTCACCAGCCCTCCGAGGGTCTAAGAACAATCATACCTCTCCCCAGCACATCTACGGGCATATTTATCATTCAGTCGCGTCACCCTTGTGCCACACAATGGGGCGCAAGGGCGTTGCAAATCCTAAGTCCGGTTTATCAAGCCATGCAAGGCCACCTTGCGTGGCGCTGCCTGGCTTGATATAGCTAGATTAACGCAGTGCAGTGCAGATTGCTGCGCTGCATTACTCTGCCGCCAAGGAGGCCTTCCATGGGTGATTCGTAGGTAATCCCAAACATCCACCCATGGATTTTAGTGCATTCCCAAGTTTACCATTACTGGTAGACCAGGTAATGTGTCAAAATGCATCGCCTCCCCAGGTGAGGTGAAATATCTTTATTTCTCCTCGTTTTTTCCTCTTTCTATGTGTGCTGCATTGTGCAGCCCATGTAGAGAAAGGAAAATGCCTCAGAGGTTTGTTTTTGTGTAGGAAGGTGTCCCTTACTGCACAAACACAATCCTGTCTGCAACGCAGGCATTCTTGCACCATGGTGCCAGAGTGCATTCGTTGGCGCTAGAAAGCACATAGTGCACCAGTGCAAGGTAAGGACAAGAATGCACAGTATCATGACAATAAGTCCTGTGCACACGCATATAAGTACTTACAACATAAAGGTGATCATTGTTTACAAATGATGACAAATAATGGGCAACATTGTTCGACAAATGTAAAGCATACTCATTGTTCTATGAAAACAGTGCGGTGTGCTGGTGAAAAACCGTACCCATCGTGTGTATATTCAGTCAGGACCTAAGTGCTCAGAACCAGGCTTAGTCCAAGCTACCCGAGAGCACTAACTAAAGACTCACGCACTCTGGGCTTTTATAAATGTGGTTCGTGTGGAATGTGTAGGTGGGCCTCTGACCGAAAGACAGCCTTCACTGGCCCAGACAGAACATATGACATCAGACATACCATGAACTGCAACACAACATTTGTGGTTTATGTACTTGAATGTACCTGTGGTGGCAGCACAATAAGGACCCTCGGGGAAGGAATATGTGAACACGTCAGAGCCCTCAAACAACAGGACCCAAGATACCCTATGGCATCACACATGTGGGAGTGTCCATCCCAAGGCTTGCACAAAAGTTTCCTCTTCTATGGAATTGACATCACTGTACCCAGTCCTAGGGGAGGGAACAGGGAGTTACGGCTAAGACGCTCCGAGGCCCTTTGGATCATGCGCGTGAAATCTTATGAACAAGGTTTCAACAGCGACTGGGAGACTAGGAGTTTTTTTTTTAATTACCTGTCGCTAAGATATTTTAAATTCATTGTATGACCCCATGCGTGTTACTGTTAATGCCCCTTTTTTCTTGGTCTGTGTGTTGTACTACACGAAGCTAATGACTTCTAATTTTTACTCTATTTTGTTCTAAAATTGTAAGAATGGAATCCAATGTGCTTTGCATGAGAAACGTTGCAGTAATCATTGGTCTCTCAAAAATCCATCGATTTTATCCTGCTTTCTGTAATCGTACTGCGAAACCGTTATCATCGACAAGTTCAAATAATGCGCCTGAACGTGAACACACAAAACACTACTTCAGCAATGAGAGCGCTGCTATTAACACAACTAGAAAGAACACTTTGTCATCATTTGTAAACAATGATCACCTTTATGTTGTCATTACTTATATGCGTCTGCACAGGACTTGTTGTCATTTGTTTAGACGGACCAGTGTCCCTAATCGAGGGCTTAGGGGGTTGCACCACATCGATAACCCTTCTTTTGGCTTCATTCGCGACAATGGGAAAGCGCTGTATCATACCCTGTGATAACTAACACCCCCCTCTTGTCTCCTCAATGCGCAGTATCATGTTAGATACGGCGCATTCCCGCGCTTTCCCTTTGACGCAGTGCAACTAAGTGGCGTGCCGTGCTGGATGAAAGTTTGATAAATCTGCCGCTTTCCCGGAGGCTGCTCCAGTACTGCCCCGGCCCTTCCTCAAAGAGTGAAATGGTGGTATGTGCCCATAAGGAGGCAGATGCGTCTGCACAGGACTTGTTGTCATTTGTTTAGACGGACCAGTGTTCCTAATCGAGGGCTTAGGGGGTTGCACCACATCGATAACCCTTCTTTTGGCTTCATTCGCGACAATGGGAAAGCGCTGTATCATACCCTGTGATAACTAACACCCCCCTCTTGTCTCCTCAATGCGCTGTATCATGTTAGATACGGCGCATTCCCGCGCTTTCCCTTTGACGCAGTGCAACGAAGTGGCTTGCCGTGCTGGATGAAAGTTTGATAAATCTACCGCTTTGCCGGAGGCTGCTCCAGGACTGCCCCGGCCCCTCCTCAAAGAGTGAAATGGTGGTATGTGTCCATAAGGAGGCAGATGCGTCTGCACAGGACTTGTTGTCATTTGTATAGACGGACCAGTGTCCCTAATCGAGGGCTTAGGGGGTTGCACCACATTGATAACCCTTCTTTTGGCTTCATTCGCGACTCTGGGAAAGCGCCGTATCATACCCTGTGATAACTAACACCCCCCCCTTGTCTCCTCAATGCGCAGTATCATGTTAGACACGGCGCGTTCCCGCTCTTTCCCTGTCATGCAGTGCAACGAAGTGGCTTGCCGTGCTGGATGAAAGTTTGATCAATCTGCCGCTTTCCCGGAGGCTGCTCCAGGACTGCCCAGGCCCCTCCTCAAAGAGTGAAATGGCGGTATGTGTCCATAAGGAGGCGGATGTCATGACTGAAAGGAGCTGCAATGACAGGGTGGTCTTGATATAGGGAGGGCGTTGACGCTCCTCACTTGGACACTTCTCCCTGACAATTGAGGGTTACAAATCAGCCCTCAGAGAGCCAGCTAAAGGGATAGGGTTACTCCATCACTTCATACTGTTCAAACTCTTAAGCAGAAATATGGCCCCCTTAGAAAAATCATTTTAACGCTGAAGGTAGAACAAATCTAAAAAATAATGTTCTTGTATTTAGTGGTTTTTTATCATCTTTTATACAAACAAATAGCATGACAAATTTTTTGCAGAGCTTCCCAGATCCAGGGAAAACGACTTTTCATTACTTTATGCTTGTAATTGTTTGTATATCAGCATTATGAGGTGCTTTAACTAAACATCCCCCAGTTCCTCCCCAGCAACCCACTCCACAACCAAGCCATGTTCACAACGACCATTCTATCGCTTGCAGGTGAGTCTCAACAATCAGAGAATTAAGGTAAAGCTAAGACAGCTTCAAGGCGGGCGAGTATTGGTTTGGCTCCCCATGCCTATAAGATGACCCCCCCCCCAGCCATCTTTCGGAGGCATTTAGCGTTCTCACTCCAGAGAGCTGTCCGTGAAACCAGTGCGGCCCTAGTCCATTAACTACATCCTGTAACCCCTTTTCCTGTGCTGAGGCAGTGCGCGCCTTCCTCGCCGTTGCGATCTTTCTTTTAGCGATGATCAAGGCCAAGTGTCTGAATCTGCACCTCTCTTTGCTACTGGAAAGGATCCGGTGGAATCCCAGGCCCCATTACCCTAGCTATCATGAGCAAACCCTCCTTCCAGTGTTCCTGACCTGGACACTTCCCCCACCATACGGTTGACATTAACCCAGAGATGTGTACGTCTAGGAAAGCTATCCTTGGCGGCCACACACATTTTGCTATCCTCCATGGGGATTAAATACGTTTGATGTGACCTGAGCGAATCTGAAACAGGGAGTTCTAGAGACCTTCCAAACGTATTCGAAAACTTTGGCCCATTTCTTGTCCCGCACCCCGTTGCCCGGAGAGAGCCCGCTCATTTAAGTTGGGTCTTTGCAGTATGTATGTGAAAGCCCTTTCAAAAGTGGGATTACATGCTTACAATTCCCAATCTAAGAATGAGTTTCCCATTATCCCAAGATACCCTTTTGCTGCGATCAGTGCTGCATGTGCCAGAAAATGACCCAGGTGTAGATCAGGTTCTGCACATATGACCTCAAAAGATTTCTAAGGCCCCCCCGCACCCCCGACAAGTAAATCACCTACAGTGCAAAGTCCAGCCTTAATTTTCGGGAGTTCCCACAATGGTATCTCGGGAGCATATATATTTGTCTTTCCCACCTTTCCAGCAGTAATGGCTTACTCAGAGTGCCCTTGGGTGTCCTCAGTATCTTACCATGCCCCAACAACACACCACGCACTGGCATCCCCTTCCACCTGACCTGACTCCATTTCATGTGCGTCTCTCTCAGCCTGGTCACTCCTCCATCACACCGGCCACAACAGATGTGCTGCTAAGTAATATGTCTCCAGGTTGGGCACCCCATACCCCCCTTCTGCATTGGCACTGATATTTGTCTATAGATAATCTTTTCCTTTTGCCACTCTGTTCAAAACCAGGTAGCAGACTATTCAAATCTTTAAGGAAGGCCTTACGCATTCTCAGTGGTATTGCTTGGAAAAAATACAATAAGCGCTGTAATTCCAATATACTTATTATCGCCGCTCTACCTCGTGGCGACAAAGACATTCTTCCACAAAATGAAACTGGGGAGTGAACAGAGCCCACAGCTCCCCTAGATTGCCTCTAAATAGGTGCTCGTTGGTCTGATATGTATTACACAAAGGGTGCGAAAATAACATTACTAGGGATTTCGTAACAATTGTTAGCAAAAATCATTTTTAAACATGCAATGTCACTTTTAAACTGCTATTGGACAATCAGTTGTCTGGCCATGTTAGTGGTTGGTTACAAGTAGATGAGACATTTTACTTTGCAAAGTTTAACAATAAGCAGTGGTACATGCCTTTTAAATGGACATTTACAGCTCACTTACAAAGTAGTAAATCTATCATTTAAAGCTTAAAAATGGCTTTACCTTTACATTTAGCACACATGCCAGTCAAGTATTGCTGCTTTAGCGTTTCCAAGCCCATGTTTCAACTTTTGCTCCCACTGTAAGTGGAATACGTTTATTCTGCAGGCTTACATATGAAACTTGACTTTTAGACAACCTGCATCATTTATGCACAGAATATAGCTTATTTACAAAAAGATCTAAGATGCCAGTGTAATTGTATGAATCATTAGCATGTGTAAGATAGGGCTCAAGTAGCTAGGAGCTGTTATTGCAAGTGGCAATAGGCCAGTGGTCAAAATACCAGTTACCAAGGGTGCAACACTTGATGTATGAGTATACATATATAGATAGATAGATAGATAGATAGATAGATAGATAGATAGATAGATAGATAGATAGATAGATAGATAGATAGATAGATAGATAGATAGATAGATAGATAGATAGATAGATAGATAGATAGATAGATAGATAGATAGATAGATAGATAGATAGATAGATAGATAGATAGATTTGCACAGATCCTCCCATGAATAACAGAAGGTTTTTAATGTACGGGTGAGCTTAACAACAACGGTCTCTCAGGATGCGTTTCGGTTTATGCCTTCATCACATAAACAAGACACACAGTATGCTTATAAAAGAGGAAGGTTATTCAGGGGCTAAAGGCATGAGCAAAGTTTTGGAATACCCTGCTGCTGTCGGTCAAGGGCAGGATTGCGATAAGCAATATGGTGCTTCTCCCTCTGTGCCTCTATGGGACTGATTACACAACGGGCCTGATTTAAATGTTGATGGTATGTATACTCCATTGCAATGAAGATTTAAATGCGGGCAGACCATTCGTTTGGCTTCGTCACCGCCATAGGCCGACCTCTCCGTTAGCCCGACGGAGTAAGGGCCGTCAGAGGAACGGCTATGTGTCCGCCTGCCTAATCAGGATTGGCAGACATGTAGCCATTTTTTTACTGTCCATTACTGTCAGGCAAACCCTGGTCAAGGCCCCCTCCAGTGGTGCCGGGGGATCACTTCAACCACTTAATGTGCGCGCTGCCCAAGAGCTTCGTCGCCTCATTCAGCAGTTCCCTTATGAGGGTCAGCAGGTCCTTACCCCCTAGTTGCGCTAGGTCATTACCCCCTGGGTCGATGGACAGTATATCCGGGGGGCCTCCCTGCTCGTTGTTTCTTTAGCGTGGTCAATATTGCTCCCATTTTATTCCAAGTAACCCTGTCCATTTAGGTCAGTGTTGCGTGGCCATCCTGTCCTTCCACCTCACGCCTATACCCACCACGACCAAACTTTTTGCACATAACAATTGTTTGACCACCCATACTGTTCGGTGATCACCACCTGTTGAGGCAACAATTCAAATTCCTGGTCAGGTCTGACGAGGTTCAGCTGAGGTGGAGGTTAGGGAGGGATGGGCGTGGGCTAGGAAGGGATGGGCGTGGGTTAGGGAGGAATGGGCGTGGGCGGGCGTGTAGAGGGCAGTGCATGGTACAATGGTGCAGTGTTGCGAGGGAATGTGCTGTAATGCCTCACAAGAAATGTGGCCTCATGCATGCCCCAGACCGCCATCTTCCATCTGCCTTGATTCCTCATTCACCACATGCTGTCCTATCCTGAAGAAGCGTATGTCAAACTTCGCCACCAGCATCCCCCTTTCGCCATGGCACAGCGTAAAACTGATAAGAACGGAATCATGCTTAGTAAGCTTCCATCCTCGTGTTTAAATAACGGCCGGTCCCCTTCTGGGCGCTGGGCCAGGTACCCGTGCATGATGCGTACAGGCAGCTGATAAACCTGACAGGTGCACCGTGCCCCTTACCCAGTTTGATCCGTTTTAGATCTCCTTAATAATAGACCCCAACTGCTTACCTCCGTGCCTTATGTCCCCTACTCAGTCGCGGCCAGTGCAGGTAAGCGCAGTGGAGCTGGGAGAAGTCGATAGATGATGGAATAGGTTTTATTTATTTATTTAAACTTACTTATTCTGTCGTCTGTGGACTTCCCCCCACCCCGCTCTACTGTGCTTACCTGTGCCACCCGCCGCTGCCCACTACCTACAGGCATGTATTGTCTTCCCGCAACTTTGATGGGGCCACAAGTTCACTCACCCTGAAATCACCAAAAAATGCAAGTGCAAATGCAAACTAGAATAAACCTATCTCAAAGTAGTTGCTGACTACTGCCTCGACCGCTACCAAAAACAATCCCTGAAAGTCTATGGGAAGCCTGGTATCTTGTCCTGTGCTTTCCACCTCCAATCTTCCCTTATGTAGTGGAAGTCAGTGGGGTCCCTGGCTGTAGCCATATTTGCGAAATGCTCCACTGTGGATGGGTGAGCCTTCACCCATGACATTTTCTTCTTCTCTTCAAAGGCCCACTTCACAAATTGTTCCACTGCCCTGCTTGTCAGTTGGGTGTCCTCGAAGTTCTGTAGCCCTGTTACCTCTTTCACTGGTAGTGCATAATTTGTGTAGCGCCTTGCTGACTCTGGCACCAAGGCATGATCAATCAATCAGGCAGGAATGACAGGTTTGGTCGGCTAGCTCCCACAGCTCCCCCGGTCCGCCTCCGGGGCTAGCTTCTTGACCCTGTTCTAACTGAAAAGGGAGATCTCATCTGCTTGAGAGTTGTGCGCCCCTGAACATGCCTTGCCTGATCTCAAGGTTGTGTTGCAGTTGTAGTGTGACCGTAGCATGCATCAGTCTCAATACCTGAGGGCACCTGGCTGCTCCGCCGTTCACGGCATGGACCACCGCTTTCCTGTCTGACCACAGTGTTATCTTCATGTCCCGCAGCCGTTCCTACCAAAACCTCAAGGCCACCACCATGGGGAACAATTCCAGGAAGATTGTCCTTGGTGAGCTCTGAGTCTGCCCAGGCCTGGGGGCGTTTTTTGGTGCACCACGCCTTCCCGAGGATAGCCCCAAATCGTGGCTACCTACTGCACCTGTGAATAGGACCAACTGTCTCGCTGTCCCCCAGATTAAAACACCATTAAAGTTTGCCAGAAATGTCTTCCCATGCCTATTGGCTGGAGAGGTTTGAGCTCCCTCACCTTGGTTTGGCGCCTTTGATCCTGCTCGTACCTGGTGAGACGGGAGGACGCGTGGGCTCCACCGTCTGGTTCTTCTCCTTTCTGCTTTAGGGGCACTGCCTGGGAAGCGATGCAGAGGTTTCCTTGCAGTCTTCTCTGCGAGGCAGATTCTGCTTAAGTGGTCTTTTGAAAGTACCCATCTGCGAACGCTTCCGGTATCGGGGACTTTTCGTCTCTGAATTCTTCATATAATCTACCCTGTCATTTACGCTCATCATTTCTGCATTCACAGTTGTGTACTTTCCGTTCAGACACTGACAGCGGTTAATCGGTGTTGAACAACCCGAGTAAAGACACAAGGATGTGGGAGTGTCGACTAGAGAGTGTCAGGCGTAGCGTGGGGCCCTTCCTTGGGCGAAAGAGCCCTTCACAATGATTCGGCAGCCACGCCTTAAAGCCCCGCCCTTCTCAAGCCTCCTGCACAGTGCTCCTCAAATAATATTTCACAGATTTCTCATCACGGAGCACGATTTTGGTCTCCAAATACAGGTAGATGCTTTTCAGGATCCTGTCAAACCATCTCCGTACATGCCCAAACCTCCTGCTGACTCCACTGATTTCAGCCTCTCTTGGTTTCGAAGACGGTGGCTGAAGAGGGCTTGATGCCTTCAGATCACCTCAGCGGGAGCCATTGGTGAAGAAGCTGGTTTGGAAGATGTCAGCAACGAGGAAGGCAAGTAACACAGCCTGGTGATCGCGCCTAGTGTAGGTCACTAACTTCTTAGTCCTGAATAAGACTCTTTGGCAAGAAAAGGGACTCCTCAAATGAAGGAGCTGTAAGTGGGCAGGGAGAACATCTGGTACAGATGGTGGGGGCAAAGAGAACCTCCCCTCAGGTGTGAAATTTAAATAAAATGATTTTGTTGTTGAGTTCGTGGACCCTAAGGCTGGGTTTGTGGCTTAAAGCGTGGCCCTCTATGTCAGTAAACCCAAGTCAAGGTTCCACAAGCTATGTGGGGGACCTGCCGGGCAGTTAGGCCGGACTGTTCCTATTGGAGCAGGGTCAAGACTGCTTTGCATATGACTGGGTCCAAACTGAGTGGGTAAACAAACAATGGGTTGGAACGCTACTGTGTGCAA
This sequence comes from Triturus cristatus, assembly GCF_964204655.1. Lineage (NCBI taxonomy): Eukaryota > Metazoa > Chordata > Amphibia > Caudata > Salamandridae > Triturus > Triturus cristatus. The sequence continues at coordinate 74,739,615 of NC_140591.1, read as the reverse complement.
TTGCCAGTGGTTGGACAAATTGCAAGCATTCCTCTGTCACCTTTTGTCTGTTTGATATTCTTCCCTAAGTGGCAAGGGAATGTCCAGACATAGGCCCGTGCTCACTGTGCCACTAGGACGGAGCTAAACCCAACTAAAGAGCCCCAATCAGGGCGATCCTGTCTTGGCTTGCTTGTGTTCTGCTTCAAGGAGGACCTGGCCTGCCTGTTCTGACTGAACTGTTCCTATTGGAGCATGTCAAGACCGATTTGCATATGGCTGGGTCCAAATTGAGGTGGTATGGTGGGCAAAAGAACAATGGGTTGGAGTACTACCCCAAGCGATTTCCAGTGGTGAGACAAATTGCAAGCATTCACCAATCACATTTTGTGTGTTTTCTCTACTGCTCTAATTGGCAAGAGTATGCCCAGACGTGGGTCCCATGCTCAGTGTGCCACTGGGACCAAGCTACACCTGTCCGAAAAGCTCAAATCAGGGCCAAACCTGTCCTGAATTGCTTGTGTTCGGATTCAGAGATGACCTTGCCTGGTAGTTTGGGCTGGACCGGCCCCATTGGAGTATGACCAAGGCTGATTTACGTATGGCCTGGTCCAAACTGAGATGGCATGGTGGTCATGTGATGAGCCATTATGCTACCCCAAATGATTGCCAGTGGTTGAACAAATTACAAGCATTCCTCCCGTCACCTTTTGTGAGTTTGATGTACCGCCCTAAGTGGCTAAGGGTACGCCCAGATGTGGGTCCAGTGCTCACTGTGCCACTGGGACCAAGCCACACCTCATTGTAGAGCCTCAGTCAGGGCGGAACCGGTGTTGGGCTGCTTGTGTTCCGGTTCCGGGAGAACCTAGCCTGCTATTGAGGGCTGGACTGGACAGGGATCATGTTCACGACTGATTTTCATTTGTCTGGGACCAAACAGAGGTGTACAAAGTATTGATGGACTGGTTAATTTGTTGACACGTTAATGCAACAAATCAATATAAATTGATCATACATATATTTTTGTCTTTTTTATGACACTGGTATGGTGCTCAATAAAACTGCAAAATACAATGATTCTATTTCTGTAGTAGAGTAATGGGCCCAGAGTTGCAGTAACATCTAGTTGTCCCTTTCCTTCCCAGCTCTTGTTCAGTTCTGCTGCTCTTTCTCTTGTCTTCTGGTCTATTGTTCACCCTGAATGTCATTAGTATGTATCCCCACTATCCAATTGATGGATCTTTCACACTACTTTCGAAAATGTTTTTCTAGTTTCACTGTCTCAGTAGGGGCGTGTCTTAATGTACTCAACACATTTGCTTACCTTGACAAGAGATACAGCTCCTGTGTACATAAGCGTGAACTTAAGAATAAGAACACTATTCTTACTGTATGTACTTACTTTGACAATATTGCAGGAATCAATATTCTGTATTCAATATTTTTGTAAGTTATTTGTAACCTCAATTTTCTGACACGGAGCCTACAAAAATAACAACCTTGACAGCAAAATCAATAAAAAGCAAAGCAATAAAAACGGAACTCAGGTACACAGATCATAGAATAACTTGACAGTTCCTATAATACGAAAATGCAGGTCCAGATACAAGCTTGGTATCATGACATATAATCTATTTGGTGAGTTAATAATTTTCAAGAATGTTAAAAGGATAAGGATTGGAATAAACTGTGGTAGTCCTTAGGCACACACAACTCCTTGCTGGTTGCCCGCAGTGGGTCTACCCGAATGAAAATCTCTGTGGTGTACTTGTGGAAGACTTTAAAAAGAACCAAGCTAGACAAATTGTGGCAGTAACCAAAGCACTCAGTGAGCCTGAAATGTAATACTGTTGGGAAATATACCCCTCTGAAGAGCTCACTAAACAACTAGCCTTTTCTGTGCAAAGAATCTTGGTCTTCTCTAGGTACTGTCTGTCCCTAAAAACCAAATTTGTCTGACTTTCCTACTCATTCTGTACTCGCCAACTATGGTGTGAAGGAACATATCTTGGGGACTCTGGATAGCTGACATGTTTCCTCCCAGTACCATTACAAACATTTCTGGAAATGTTATTAAAGAAGCACAGGGCTTCTGTCTATTCCACACAACTCAGGAAAAAAGATTAACATATCTATCTCTAAATGAGTGGAACCCCACACAGTAGGAAAAAATCAAGGAGGTATCCAAAATATATTTTTTTTAAATCCAACCCTTGCCGTGTATTTGTTCCAAAAGGTGTAGACTCCTAATGTCTCTACTTGTCAGTACATCACTGTCCCAAACCTACCTTTTCTAGAAGAAGACATCTCACTTTCTCCCATGAATCACATTACCTTGCTTAGGTGAACATAACACCAGAAAATGAGAATCTAGAATTCCCCAAGCCTTAAAACGAAGGCATATGTTACTGGATCACATATTTTAGTTATGAAGAACACTGTGATGTACAGCCAATCTTGTTTGATGCCAGTTCATTGTTCCCAGAGCTTACTGGAAAGACCAACATTACCATATTGCGTGAGAGGGCATAGTATATAAAGTTCAAACTATCACAACATTTATTACAGTGTTGAAAACTGCTTCATAATTACCTGTCTTTTGGAATGTTTTAAATTAAACCAAATTAGCTGTGAATGGTGTCCAGCAAAGTTGGGATTTTTAAAAACAAAGGCATCAAAGAAAACATTCACACTGGAGAGATTACTATTTTTCTTTCTTAAGAAATCCAACTGGATATGCCAGTGGCTGTACTAGTGAGTGAGTGGGTGTATGAGAGGCTTTATGTGTTCGTGAGTGGGTGTGTGTGTAGATCGATGAATCACTGAGAGGGTGTGTAACTACTGATATGGGTCTGGAATGGGTTTGTGAATAGTTGTGTGGGAGTAGGGTTGGGGTATCAAAGATTTTAAGGGGGTGAGAGTGGGTGAGTCAGATTCTGTGGATGATGTCATCAGTGATGTCATTTGAGATGTCATCAGTGATGTCACTGACCATGTCATGAGACATGTAATATGTGAGGTTATAAGCAGTGCATTGCGGAGACGCAAGTTATAGTTAGCTCAGCTCATTATAACTTCTGAATTTCACAGGTTTTGTACGAGTAAAATCTGCCCCCGATCTGTAGGATTTGTAAAGTTTGTGTTGTTTAAGCTTGGTTTATATCGGGTAAAAAAAGTTTCATTAACTAGAACTAAGTTTTAACCTTTGATTTTTCTCATTGAATTTAAATGTTTTTTCAAATTTTAATAAAATTGTGTTTCACATCGTAGAGTCCAGTGTTGCGAGTGGATAGTTGCTATGTGGAGTACAGTACAGTGGAGGAGAGTGTTGTAATTTCGGTTGTCATAGAGTGGAGTATTCTTGATTGGAATAGAGTGGAGTGGAGCAGAGTGTAGTGGTGTATCGTACAGTGGAGTATAGTGTTATACAGTGTAGTGGCATAGTGTCTCAGATAGTGGAGTCAAGTATCGTAGACTGGAGCAGCGAGTTGTACAGTGGACTGGTGTGTTAAACAGTACAATAGGGTGCCGTAGACAGCAAAAGAGTAGAGTGTTTTAGAGTGGAGTAGGATTAAGTGGAGTTTCCTAGAGTGGAGTATCGTCAAGTGGAGTGCTGTAGAGTACAGTGGATAAGAGTGTCATAGAGTGGAGTGCTGTGTTATATGTGGAGTGGCTTATTGTAGAGAGAAATTGAGTGGCGTGTCATTAAGTGTCATACAGTGCAGTACATTGGCCTATAGTGGATGGGTGTAGAATGGAGTAGAGTGTCATAGAGTGTACTACAGTCTGGGAGAGTAGAGTTGCATACAGTGGAGTAGAATGATGGACAATGGAGTAGCATACAGCCAGTATGGCACAGTGGTGTTCAGAGGGATAAAGTGCAGAAAAGTGGAGTTTAGTGGAATGAAGTACACTGGAGTGGGGTAGTGTAGAGCGGAGTGGCGTGTTATAGACAATAGTGGCGTGGAGTGAAGTGGTCTAGCATACAGTCAAGTAAAGTGTAATAAATTGGATCAATGTGTTGTACAGAACAGTGCAGTGGTGTGTCATACAGAACTGGAAAGTGTTGTAGACTAGAGTAGAGTGGCATACAGTTTAGTTGAGTTTTGCAGAGTGGAGTAGTGCAGAGCGGATTGGCATACAGTGTTATAGAATACAATGGCATTGAGTGGAATACAGTTGAGTGGAGTGGTATACTGTGTCAGAGTACAGTGCAGTAAAGTGTAAAGTGTAGTGCAGTGGCATACAAAGAGTTGCATGCAGTGTTATATAGTGGTCTAGAGAATCGTAGAGTAGAGTGGAGTGGAGTGTTGTACAGCAGCATACCATATAGTACAGTGGTGTGCATTGGAGTGAAGGGGTATAGACAGGAATACATGTCAGAGAGTGGCATTTAGTGTAGTAGAGTGTTGTAGAGTAGTGTTGCATAGACTACAGTAGTGTGCGAAATAGTGGAGTTGCGTAGAGTGGATTGTTGTATAGTAGTGTGGAGTGAGGTAGAGTCTCGTACAGTGGAGTACAGTTGAGTGGAGTGATGTAATGTAGTGTGTAGTAAAGTACAATAGAGTGCATTTGTGTGTCATATTGTACAGTAGAATGGAGTAAAGTGCAGTGGAGTAGCATAGGTAGTAAACTGTTATAAATTGAAGTGGGGTCTGGTACAGTAGACTGGAGTGATGTGTCATATAGTGGAATAGAGTGTTTTACAATGGAGTGTACGGGATTAGAGTATTAAGTTAGACAGTGGAGTATACGGGGATAGAGTGGTGTAGACTATTATGGAGTGGCATAAAGTGTGGTACACTTTTATAGAGTTGAGTGATATAGAGTGTAGGAGAGTGTCATACAGTGGAGCGGCGTAGAGTGGAGTGTTTGTTTGTTTGTTTATTTAACAGTTTGATATCTTGAAAATAAGGCAATACAAACAATGCACTGAGATACATTAAAAATGAAAGAACAACATACTTCTAAAAACCTCCCTACATCATAGAAGTGGAGTGGCGTACACTGTAATGGTATAGAGTAGATTACCGTAAAGTGGATTAGCATATAGTAGAATACCGTACAATAGAGTGGAATGGCGTACAGTGGAGTGGCGTAGAGTGGAGTAGGGTGCAGTGGATTAGCGTAGAGTGGGGTGGTGTATATTGAAGTGGTGTAGTGTAGAGTTGAGGAAACTGTTATAAATTGAAGTGGTGTCTCAAACAATAGAGTAGAGTGCAGTATTGTACAGTATTGAAAACTGTTGTAGAGTGGAGTAGCATGTTGTACAAGAGAGTATTTGGGCATAGAGTTGAATACAAATTTGGACAGTGAATTGTACAGGGATAGAGTGGAGTAGAGTCTAATAGAGTGGCTTAGAGTGTAGTAGAGTTTTGTAGAGTGAAGTTATATAGAGTGGAGCAGAGTACACTGGAGTGGCGTAGAGTGGAATAGCGTACAGTGAAGTGGCATAAAGTAGAATTGAGTAGACTAGAGTGGCGTACAGTGGAGTGGTGTAGAATGTAATACCGTACAGAATGGGTACTCACAACTTTCTCTTGGGGGCCAAAATTACTGTCTGGTTTGTGGCCAAGGACCGCACTAAAGGGCCTGCGGGTGGGGGCGGAGCTACAGTAAAAAAAACACCACAAACACACACACCACGTTTTCACATGCAGCACAAATCAGAAATAAATGCCAGAGTTCAGAAAGTGAAGGAGCAATAAAGATGCCTTAAAATTTTGTCTTGTTAGATTGCTGTGCATCCGAACCGAAGGTCAAATGTCAGGCTATTTTGTCTTCTGTTAATTCTCCTAACATTGAGATTGGTGTTTGCGTTTCGTTCTCTGAGTGCAAAATGAGAGGAGTGCAAGGAGTGTGAAAGGAAAGGCCGTAGGATGTCATTTTTCTAACACAATAAAATTTAAATATATGTAAATATATTGCACAATTATTTCAAAGTATACGAGCAGTTACTAAAGCACAAAGGAAGCACTGTTTTTGTAATTCGGAAGTGTGATGGAAGTGAAGATTTTGAATACGATCAAAATAAATCAAGTCACTTTACTTTGTGATGTGTAAATGAAACCCGATTTCCAAACATTGTTATTTGTGCACTATATAAATTTATCTGTAAAACTGCAAGTCTGTGAAAATTTGGGGCCATTTTAATGTAAAATGTGCGGTCTGTAAAAGACTGTAGGCTACCGTACCATGCTAAATTAATATATTTGCAACAGTGTGTTCCAAAATGCACCACTGGCTACATACCACATGCTTATTACTCTCCTGCTGAATGGGCGTGGCTCATTTGCTACACTTCTTCTTTGTGTGACGCTAGGGTTTCCCAAAATCCCTGTGTCTTTAGTGATGTAACTGTGATGGCACCACCCAAACTGTGAAATCTGTTCTAGCACCACTTCTTCTCGATGAAGTCCAAACTCCTTCATACCAATTCCCTCCCCCCCACCCCCCGTTCCCGGCTTCCTAGAATTTTCAGAACTTCTCCACCAAAATCATCATCTTGATGGCCTCTTCTATTTTTCACCATTGTGATGTCACGATGGCTTGGATTTGTTGGGGCCGATTCACAGAACTAATTTAAGACAAAATCCTAATCTTACTATTTTTGGTATTCACAGAAGTTAGGATTTTGTCTTAAGTTTGTCTTAAGACAAACTTAAGACAGACTTAAGACAGACTTAAGACAAACTTAAGACAAACTTAAGACAGACTTAAGACAAATTTAAGACAGACTTAAGACAGACTTAAGACAGACTTAAGACAGACTTAAGACAGACTTAAGACAAACTTAAGACAAAATCCTAACTTAAGTCTGTCTTAAATCTGTCTTAAGTTTGTCTTAAGTTTGTCTTAAGTCTGTCTTAAGTTTGTCTTAAGTTTGTCTTAAGTTTGTCTTAAGTTTGTCTTAAGTCTGTCTTAAGTCTGTCTTAAGTTTGTCTTAAGACAAACTTAAGACAAAATCCTAACTTCTTTGAATACCAAAAGTAGTAAGTTTAGGACTTTGTCTTAAGTTAGTCGGGCCCGTTGGGCCCGATTCACAGAACTAACTTAAGACAAAATCCTAAACTTACTACCATTTTGGTATTCACAGAAGGCACTTACTCATTTTGGTATTCACAGAAGGAACTTACTCATTTCGGTATTCACAGAAGTTAGGAGTCCTAACTTTAGGACTCCTAAATGCCTTCTGTGAATACCGAAAGTCTTAAAATTAGGATTGTTCTCAGTTTAGTAGTAGTATAGTTAGGACTCCTAACTATAGGACTCCTAAATGCCTTCTGTGAATACCGAAAGTCTTAAAATTAGGATTTTTCTCAATTTAGTAGTAGTAAAGTTAGGACTCCTAACTTTAGGACTCCTAAATGCCTTCTGTGAATCCCGAAAGCCTTAAAATTAGGATTTTTCTCAGTTTAGTAGTAGTATAGTTAGGACTACTAACTTTAGGACTCATAAATGCCTTCTGTGAATACCGAAAGTCTTAAAATTAGGATTTTTCTCAGTTTAGTAGTAGTAAAGTTAGGAGTCCTAACTTTAGGACTCCTTAACTGAGAAAAATCCTAATTTTAAGACTTTCGGTATTCACAGAAGGCATTTAGGAGTCCTAAAGTTAGGACTCCTAACTTCTGTGAATACCGTAGTGAGTAAGTGTCTTCTGTGAATACCAAAATGAGTAAGTGCCTTCTGTGAATACGAAAATGGTAGTAAGTTTAGGATTTTGTCTTAAATTAGTTCTGTGAATCGGGCCCGTTATGTTTACAACACAATAAAGATTGATTTACATAAAATCTGATCTGCTCCCTGCTTACACATCTGTATTTTGTGGCATAATGCACTGTAATAGAAACACTATATAATGTTCTGTGCGAACGTTTTGTAATAACAGGGCAATAATTTACATCGAGTAGCCTTCAGCACTACCACACAAGTTAAAACTGCACAGCAGACAGTTACACATGTAAAAAGAAATAAAGCTAACTTATTGATCAAAACATGACCTCCTGCTGCAGTCCTCAATGGCAGCAGATAGTGCTGGTTTTAGGCGAAGCAAGAAGTTGAGGCTGGAGGCGGAGACGTTGTCAGCAAATGCGCAGAGAGTGCGGGCTGCAGGTGGCGTGAGTTGAGCAGACGTCGGACAAAGACATCGTCAGCAAAAGCAGCTGACTTTTAAAGGGCCCTTGCTTCCCGCCAGGCGTGTTATGTCACTGAGGCTCTCAGCAAACACGGGAGAGGGCCGTGGGAGCATGCGCAGTGAAGCTGCTATCGTGCATGCTCCAGCGGCCCTCTTTTTTGTTTCCTGACACTCTTGTGTTTAGCCCTACATGGTCGACGGGCTGCCAAGGAAGGTCTGCCGGGCCACTATGAGTACCCCAGGTGTAGTGTAGTAGCATACAATGAAGTTGTGTAGACTGGAGTGGTGTATTGTGGGTTGGGGTACAGCGTAATGGCATTCAGTGGAGTGGCGTATAGTGGTGTGTGGTGGAGTGGAATATCACACAGAGTGGCAATGACTGAAGTTGCGTACAGTCTAATAGCGTAGAGTGGAGTCGCGTACAGTGGAGTGGCACAGAGTAGAAGAGCATAGAGTGGAATAGCATAGAGCAGAGTGGCGTACTGTAGAGTGGTGTCGACTGGAGTGACGTACAATGGTGTGGGGTAGAGTGGAATAGCATATAGTGAAGTGGAGGCGTAAAGATGAGTGGAGTTCAATGGTCTAGCGTAGAATGAAGTGGTGTAGAGTGGAGTACACTGGAGGGGCGTAGGGTGGAGTAGCGTATAGTGAAATGGCGTACAGGTGGCGCACAGAAGAGTGAACATGGCTCGAAAAATTCCACTCGCCCGCTCACAATTGCGAGAAGTGAATGAGCAATAAAAATGCCTTTAAATCTTGTTCACTTGTCTCATTTGCTCACAGAGGTCGAGTTCATTACAGTTAGGTTGAGTAGATTTTTTAAGTTACTAGACCTGTAGGTCTAGTAACAAGTTTTAGATTTTTCGAGCCCTGGCGTAGAGTGTAGGCGTACACTGGAGTTGTGTACAGTGTAATAGGGTCGAGTGGAGAGGTGTAGAGTGGAATCTCATACAGTGGAAAAGTGTAGAATGAAGAGGCGTAGACTGGAATAGCATATAGTGGAATAGAAGTGGCATGGCATACAGATGTACTTGAAATGTAGCAGCAATGTAGATTGGGGTGTGCAGAGTAAGGCAAAACAGCGAATTGCGCTGCCTTGCATTTCTGTAGATTTACAAATCAACGCATGGTTGCCTTGCGTAGCTTTGTAAATCCGACTTAAGTACTGCGTTGCCCATGTAACACAATTCATAACGCAAGATTACCACAATCTAATAATACAGCTGGGCCTTAGTTATATTTTGGGCCAATGTATACCATGGTAACTTTAGAGTGTACTGTGGTACATAGCGATGACAAGCCAGTATATAATTGGGTAATGGCTGTTTTTAGATAATGAAAAGGGCCTTAGATGTAGGTAAATTGTAAGTCCCTAACTATTACCACTTTACTAAAGTGGTACTAGGTAGGAAAATGTATTTATATTTTTAACTAGGCTTACAGCCATGTACCTTGGTAGTTTCACGAAAGTTTGTGAAATTCTGTGAAAGATAGCACTGAGTTTAAATGCCTTATAACTTAAAAAATACCTACCCTACTTAACTGCAGTACCCTAAAAGCATCATCTGTGCACCTTAATGTATACTCCTGCCAAATTTCATGAAAATCTGTTCAGCCATTTTCGCGCTACGTCAAATACAATAGTTTATGGAAAATGCTTTCGTGGAAAAATGTGTTTTGGCACACACCCTCCCCCCTTTTTATGTTTACACCCCCTCAACGATTGACCACAAAAATTTCCATCATCTCAAAATGCAAAAAATGCTTTACATCTGGAAAGGTTTGTGGTAATTTATCAAATGAGTGGAAAGTTATTTGGGAGCTTAAATTCGAGTAATTCCTATCTCTGGGAATAATAACTATAACTACAGAGTGGAAATCAGATTTAATGTGCTTTCTTTCTTTATATCCATTGTATTTGGTATGTATTTGTCTATTGGTTTACGTAATCATGTGGCCATAAAGTTGTCTTTTAGTTGTTCACGTGGTAATTTTTAACCAGTCTAGTATATTTTTCGGCCTTCCTTGCTTAGTAGGACTGTGCTATATATGAAGCCCAAATTGAATGAAAGACAATCATTACTGTTTTTTTTTTTTAATTGAGGTTATTTTTTTTTCCTAGTTGCCAATTATCATGTTTTCCAAATAGTAGTTTGTAAAGGTCACTGCTAGGTCACTTTTTCATTTTGTTGCAAAGGAGTACATATGGAAGATGGTTTTTGTTTGGCTTGTTGGGCACAGTTTTACTTTATGAGCCACAGAGCATGTCAGGAACACTTATGTAGATTAAGATGTATTCTATTATGTATTTGTTTATAGGTTTCCATTAGCATGTGTCCATAAATGGGTCTTTCAGTTGTTCATGTAGTAAATCTGAAACTTTGCATATGCAGTCTAGATTATTTTTTGGGCTTTCTTGCTACTTTTAGTAGTATTGTGCTACACAGATATCATTAATTTGTTTCCCTTATAACTTCAAAACCACTTCATAACATCACTTGCAATAGCAAAAAGGATCATCTAAATAGTTTAATGTACATTGCTGTAAAATTTCATTACAATCCGTTCAGCTGTTTTGCTGCTATGTGACATACAAAAGTCGATGTAAAATGTATTGGAGTGCAAGTGTGTTTTGGGACTCCCTGTTTTCACTTGTACCCCTTGACCAAATGCCACAAACTTTCAATCCTTCACCATTGTAATGGGTGCAATAGGTCTGCAAAGTTTTGCGAAGATTCGTCAAAGTGGTGCAAAGTTATTAAGGGACAAAAATCTAAGAAATTCCAATCTCTGGTGACCCGAGCTATAACTAAAGAGTAAGACGTACATATATGTGTGTGTATGTGTGTGTGTGTGTATCTATATATATGTTAAACATATATATAGACACACACACAATACATATACATGTATATACATACTATAATCAGCTTCTCTACATGAATGCACTATGCCTTTCCGGAATATTGCCCACAGAAGTAAGCATATAACATTTTAGTTTCAGATTCAAGAGTGAAGCATTATCATTTCAACGCATTTATTGCATGCCAGCCCAAATATCAACCAATGTGCACACAAAAATTGCTATACCCCATACCATTATTAATTACACATACTTTCATGTTATTCTCCTTCATCTCCTGATTTCATTTCTTTACAACGATTTATTAACAACTGCTTTCTCCTTTTTCTGTTGTTTCAGTTAAAGGATCAAGAAAGTTAAGTCTGCCAACAGATCTTAAGACTGATCTTGGTACGGTAGGCGAAAGCCGACATTTTTAAATGTCCCATACCTTCATTTGAGCACAAACATTTTTTCCTACTGACTCATAAATGAGATTGCAAGATCTCCTTTTGAAGAATTTCACTTCAAGAGGCCTTCTTTAAACTCTCCCATTAAATCCATTCAGTCCTGTTGGCAGCATCCAGCATTCTGTCTGTGCCACATTCATCTTACCAGTCATGGTCAATTGATGACATTTAACGATCTTCATTCTGTTCCCCCGCAGTGTCCTGGAAAGGTCCCTGTATGGGTTCATAGTGTGTCCTTTCAAATGCCAGCCCGTGTTAAAGGAACATTTTGCAAACAAGCTGTCTATTGAGTTTTCAGTATCCTTAGGTGCACGTGTACAGAGATGCCTGTGATCACTAATATATGGCATTTAATAAAAGAAGATACAGTGATGTAGTAAACAAACAAGAGGAGCACTCCAATGTGAAAAACAGCTGTAAGAATAATCAGGTCAGACGTTTTATTACACCAAGAAGAAAACTCTGTAGTGCTTACATTGTAACAGAGGATCTTAACTTGATTCTACTCATGCACTTACAATAAATAAAATGTCAAACTGTGTTGATGTCATGCACGTTCCTGTCCCCGTCTTACTCTTTGTCAGTTAGCTCAATCATTAAAGACAATAGGTTTCCCATAGATCTTCCCATAACAGAGCTACCAGAACTGTTTATATTATTTACAGCACATCATTAGAACACCTTTCCGTAGACGGCTGGTCCACGTCAGGGATTCTCTGAAATTCACATGGTTCAGATGAACAGACAATTCCCACTATAGTGTAATTTTTTCCTTCCCATGTTTCTCAGCCTTCCAGGAGCACACTACACCAACTGCTCCTTCCTCAGCTTCACTTCTAATGCATGCTCTTCTCCTCACTGCCACGTGATGTGACTGATAATCCCCTTCTTTTAGTAATGCCTATCACTCCCTCCTCCTCTACCAAGTACTTGCCAGCCAATGAGGAGTACAGAGTTGTTTTCTGGGCCTCCCCACTTTGTTGGAGTCATGAACAGTGGCAGCTCGCAGAGGGAGTGCTGCGGGGTGGTGGGGAGAGTCGGACGGGGGAGGTGCTGAGTGGGGGGGTAGTGGAGTCGAACATACAATGGGCAGGAGTAAAGTAAGCAAATAAATAAATAAAACTATTTACCTTGCACTCGCTGCATTGCCGAGTTGGCGATGCAGCGAGTGAAAGGTAAATCGTTTTATTTATTTATTTACTTACTTTACTTACTTTACTTCTGCCCGTTGTATGTGTGACTGCATTGCCCCCCCCACCCAGCCCCTCCACCGCCCCGCAGGACTCCCTCTGCAAGCTGCCACTGGTCATGAATATTGTTAGATGCTATTTCAAGAAGGCTCTTGGGTGGCAGTTGCTCGAAGATTTTGGTTGGTCATACAGGTCCTGCTACAAGCAAAGGTTCAAACTTTTATTTTATCCTTGTGCGGAGAGCGTAGAAGCTTGATGCTGCTAGTACAATAGGGGAGTGGGTCTGGTGAGTGCTACTCCAAAAACCTCTTCTTTTCACCCAAAGCCCAATACAACAGTCTTTCTACACTCCCCCCCCCGCCAACCAAGGCAACTTATTCCCCCTAGTCAGCCTACAGCTAACCCTCAGAAGCCCTGTTTATCCTCTCACACTCCTGAGAGACTCTCCTCAAACACTCAATCCCACCCTACCTCTCCTCAAAATCCACTCCTCCTCAATCCTTCACATTAAAATCTTACACCTTCAGTCACTACACTAACATCAGATAATACTACCCCATACAAAAGCAAACACTCACACAACCTTCTTTGAAACAAATCTTATCACACAATTAAACACTCTCATTCTTCCCAAAATAACAAGAAACATCCACTCTGCTCTTCATGCCCACACAAATAACACACATTCTATCCTAACTCTACCTCTGTTTCCAAGCAACAAAGACACCAACCGCTTACTTCCCAAATACACAGCAACACACACTCACTCGTCTATGATCCATTGCAGAATTTGGAGCCACAAAAACAGACCCCAATTGCTCCACCACCACTCCTCACCCATACACCTTCTACTTTCAACATACACAAAGGAAAGCTACTCCACACCACTCTTCAGAACCTTGCCTCCCCTTGTCTATCTCACAATAAGGCTACTTTTTAAATACAGCTCCTCAGCCTATCACAGCAACTCCAGCCAGTCTCCCCATAACCCACACACAGCACCCACAAACAACATATTTTTGGTCCTGCTACACTTAACACCATCAATAGCACACCACATACCACTTAAAAGAACAATACTCACCCCCTACAGCACAAATTCTCACCATCTCCAAAGCAAATTCTTTAAACTGTTAACTCATGAATGCTCCTTCTATTTACAAAAACAAGTACCATATCTTCAAACTATTGACAGACACAGAACCTGACTTACTCTTCATGGGTGACTTATTGCTGGGGGAAGGCATGGCATGAGTATTGCATGAAACTGTTCTACCCGGCTACCCAACTGTGGCATAAAATGCACTAGCAAAGTTGAGACGGCTAGCCATATTATTTAAGGAAATAACAAATCTAACCTAAACTGAGGAGGTTTCCACACAAGATTGGGTAGCCCTTCTTGTCGGATGCAACCCTACCCCATCCTTCTCCTATAACTTTCTCCTTCTTTATAGGCCATCGCCTAGCAATGGAACATTTCCAGAAGACTTTCTAGACACAGTTTGAAACCTTCTTACCCAATATTCAAACCAATGCATCCTTGGTGCCCTCAACATATGGTTTAACAAACCTAATAGGCCCCAAAATGACCCTTACAGGCCTAGACATGCTCAGCATTTAACACCTCATCCGCAAACAGACACACATTGCAGGACACACGTTAGATGTCATTTTCGAAAACCCAGACTTAGTCAAATTCCATAGGATTACTCCAGTCAAGTGATCAAACCACCACATAAGACACCACAATTCACCCCAGCTAAACTTACCTTACCTGCAACTACATATAGACTTTGGAACAAACTAAATTTGAAGGACCTCCAAATCCACTTTACCTCCAAAACAGATCTGCACACAATAAATTCTGTTCAAACACTCTATGGATCTCTCCATGAAGCTTTTGATATCTTAATCTCACTGAAAACATCCAAAGATTAAAATAAAACAAGAAGCTTGGACGAATGCAGAATTAAAAATGATAAAACAACAGTTGCTATGCTTTAATGCACCTGACTCAAAACAAACAATCCAATAAAAAAATACACCTCCACAGACATTCAGAATCCATAACACAAATGTGCTGATAAATATTTTCATAAAATACTCCCAAAAGTTCTTAATCCCCCCAAAAATAGAGGAAACCCATCCAATTTTTCAATATTTTCATCACAATCAGGCAAATCATTACACAACCAGTACAGGCATGTTGGCTTTCCACTTAACCCACAAAAAGGAACAGCTCTAAACCATTTTCAACAAACCCTCCAGGGGTAGGTTACCACAGCTTCTGCAGTCAATCAAAAATCTTTCATCAACGTAATTTTTTCGTCTTGTCAAAGCAAGTAGGACTGTCGGTTTGACACCCTCTGACCCTTGTCCACCACAAATCTTTAAAAACATTCTTTTAACAACTTCACCCGCCTTACCAGTCACAACACTAATCAACAACTCATTAGCAACAGGTGTTTTTCCAGAAGACTAAAAAAAGAAATACATGCATCCATTATTAAAGAAACCAAACAAGGACCCTCAAGACCCAAACAATTACAGACATGTAGCAAATGGACCAGCCTTCACCCAGATGTCACAATTCATTGAAGATAACTCCCAACTTTCCAACTGCCTAACAAGATTCTATCCAGATAAAGGCACTGAATCAGCAAGTATCTCCATCTGGGATAGCCTTAAAACACAGTGCTCTATAATACGGTTGCTGTCCTACTTCTCTTGGACCATTCAGCTGCCTTCGACACACTCATGACACACTAAGTTAAAGATTCAAGGAGGCTGGCATACAGGGAACCGCTTTCGCTTGGATCACAACCTATCTACACAATAGAACAAGTATCATCCATACTCCTTCTTTCTCATCGAAACCCTACAGCATACAAACAGGAGTCCCTCAAGGTTCTATCATCTCACTCATGCTTTTCAACATTTACATGAAACCCTTACTGCAGCTGATCAGTGTTTTCGGGTTCTTCTGCTAGAACTACACAGAGGAGACACAGATACTTCTTTAACTGGAAAACCCCAAGGGCATTGGAAACTCCAAAATCTTCAGTCACCTCCAGGTTGTTGATCAGTGGATGACATGGAGCCACCTCAAATTGAATGTGTCCAAAATTGAATTACTTACCCCTGGCATCTGGAATACATATGACCTTCTCTTACGTGAACCCTTGCGATCAATTATCACTACCAAAAATATCCAAGGAGGTCACAAACCTCAGAACTACCATAGACCCCAAACTGTCAATTAATGCACAAGAGGATAAAGTTTCCAATCAAGCTTTCTGACAATGAAAATGCTGTGACACATTTTCCAGCACCTCAAATTCCCCCACAAGGTCCAAGCGACAACCTCTCTTGTCCTATCAAAACATGATTCTAATGGTTTATATCATGGTGCACCTTTATCAACTATGAGAAGATTACGGAGAATTCATAATGCTGCTGCCACACGCACACATCTCCCGTCTTGTGAGCACTACACTGGTTACTATTTGGCAGAAGATCCCCCTTTAAGCTGCATTGTATCACTCACAAAGCAATAGTTGGCAAAGGACCAATTTTCATCCGGAAGAAAGGCACAAAATACATACAATACATGCAACAAAGGATCCTCCACTACAGACTGTCACCCCGCCTCAAAATCCCAGCATACAAGAAAAATGAAACATGAATAGAACATGTTTCTTTGTCCAGGCAGCCAAACTGTGAAATTTGTTATCCCCAAACATAAGATCCACTGACAAACCACCTCAGCTTCAGACAATTTCTCAAGTGTTATCTCTTCTCTACATTACACCAATACTCATAACGTAACAATGTACAGCAATAGTATGTGCAAGATATTAAAACTATAAATTTAAAATTAAAAAGATAAAAACATCCCATTCAAAAGAAATATATCCTATATAGAAAAAATAGATGCACGTGTATGCATTGCAGAAATAAGTATGTCATTGCGTATAGATATATGTGTCTAGATGAGTGTCTATGCTCCTTTGATGATAATACATATATGTTTGAGTATGTCAAATTATTTTAGGTAAGTAAGTACCTGTAATGGTATAACAATACATTTTAAATATTAAAATAAATATACCAAAAGAAAATGAAACAGTCTTTGTGTATTTATGAACAACAAGCATGTGTATGTCTCGCCATGTAAATATTATTATATGTATTTAATTATGGATGTAGATATATAGGCATGAATTCAGTGTATACAAATATTTCTAAGTGGAATGCATATGTGTTCTATGTATATTTTTAGATGTGTGAGTTTGTCTATACATATGTCTATATTACTTCTAGTTATTAAAATGATATATTAAAAAATATTAATGTATATTTATGCATTACATATATGTGTATCTCATAGTATACAGATACCATCTAAGTAGGTATTTGTGTTTATGCTTATTTCTAGATAGTACATATTTGTCACAGTATGTAAATATGATTTATATAAGGGTATACTAGTTTATTTCGATATCTAATATATAGATTTTATGTATTCATGCCTGGGTATGTAGATGACATTGTCTGTATGTGTGTCTCTATCGACATTAGATTGTTCTTCCTTTTTATAAAGAGTTAAATAAATATAGATAAAATATTCTATTAGTTTAAACTCTATGCACAACTCACATGTAAATATCTGACCACATAACAGTTACTATATGTGTGTGTAAATACGGGTGTGGATATATTGTTGGTTTTGCACCTTACACAGAAAATATCACAAGTATAATGTGTGTATGTGTGCATATGTATACATTTTGCTATAAAATTAAAGGTTTGGTTATGTCTCTACACATGTATATATTAACATTCAATTATTTGGAAAATATTGTTTTTCCTTCTACCTCTTCCTGTCCCTCCACTCTCTGGCTCACTGCAAACCTTTCTGACCCCTAAATATCCATTCAAAACTCATCCCTCCTTCATTTAATTAATCTAACTAACATGCACACATGTCCACCACTCTCAATACCATCTAACATTTTTTCTTTACTAATCCACTTTAATTAATCTATGCCTTTCAAAAGACTACAGTAAATGCAAGATCAGAAACTTAAACTTACCACAACTAATCCACAAGGGAAAAGGAAACACATATTTCTTATTCTGTTATCTATTTAACTGTAATCTTGGGTCCTGGAGTACTGTGCTACTCGCCACAGAGCACTTCAATGCCTCGTCAGGGTTAGCAAGCAATATATAAATACAATATACGATTACAATAACTTAGATCTCTTATAAAGTCAGTAAGCCATTTATGTTCATTATTGGCAGTTACTCTTCCAGCTGTTGGGGTCTTGATGGAAGCCTCAGGTCACCGACACTTACTTTGAGATTGCCATATTCCTACGGATACTAACATTACAGTTCACAGAACCCTTCACAATTTTCAGTTGCCACCAGTACTGCGGTTATTGGCTATTCTGATGACGCCTTCCCTACCTTAGTGGTAGAGTCTTGTGTTTTTCTACTTTGACAGAGATAGGTCTAGATCAGTCGTCTCCAGCCTTTTCACTCACAAGAACTACTTATGTCCAATGAACATCCTCCTGTGCTACTAATATTATTAGTGTTGCAAACATCAGACCACATTACATTAGTGGCCACCCCTGCAATATTACCAGCCATTCTCATCTCACTGTAGGGTTGCCAGAAGTAAAGTAAAAAAGGCTTTATCCATTTTAGAATGTCTCTACAATGGTAGTACGTAATAGCCACAGCTGCAATGCTGCTTGGCACTACGGTAATATTTTTAGTAATAAGTCTTCCAAGGCTGCATGATTTATCATGACATTATCAGCATTAAAAAGATTTTGGAAATTGTGTCATGAAAATTCATTAATTTTCAGATCAAACACACACTTTTAAATTTTGGTATACTTCTATTAATTCAACCAAGCAACCACTTCTAATTTAGTAGGATGGGCTGCACACAGGAGCTCACAAGCTACTAGTTGGAGAAGACTGGTCTAGATTATTTGTTGGCCCATCATAGCTATGGCATGTTTAAGAGACTTTGCACAGCCCAAACTCAGCCCAATATAAAGAAACACACACACATCCCAATTTCTGCTGTACATGCACAGGGAAATCTGGAGAGGGAAACTACATCTTGTGGGTTCACAGCTGAAACCTTCAATGGATTGCATGCATACAGCTAACTAACTAAAGAAGCAAATTGTTCACAACTCCAGTGCTGCCAATAACAGAAACATTAATTTTACTGTGAGGCATGCCTTATCCATCTTAAATATCATGATTACATTCACTTTAAGTATTAGTTAGATAATGGTTCCTAAACTCTTTTTGGATAACTTGATATGGACACTTGAAAATCCATATTAGCTGTTTTCTAAAAATCAATATTCATTCTAGGGGTGCAGACTTGGATGTAATACCGCTGTGATCCTCTCTGTCTACTAGAATTTAATTATTGTCATTTTGGAATAGCCAACTTGATTTCAATATTTTACAATTAAATAATATATGTGTACGTTTTTGTAACCTTAATTTGTATTTATTTATATTTTTAACTATTTTAAATCATCTAATTTAATTTAACATTATTTCCTACGAGATTTTATTTTAAGACCCTACCTCCATTATTTTCTATGGGAGGGTGTGGCAGTACCAGTGGTTGGCCATGTGTAGTGTAATTAACTACAAAAGAGTAAGATACTACAAAAGTGTAGTTTCTTAATACAGAAAGATAGTAAACTTATTCAAAAGTGCCATATTTGTTTATCAGGCCCATAAACATCAAACCCATTAATTGTATATGATAAAAAACCTTGTATAACAATGTAAAGTCATCAGATCAATGACAATTGAAATGTAAAATATTTGAAAGACAATGGTTTTTAACACAAGACTGATGAAAACATTGCTGGGTTTACTAGTGTGCAAATTGCACAAATGTCTTAGAGGGTTATGTGAGTGTACATGTATACACTGAGATAAAGATTAATCTGAAAGCCTATTCGATCTCTTATCTTATATACACAGAATATTGTGTGCATGCACACTACTTTATGTAGGCATGACAGAGAGATGGGCTAAAACGAGGTAGAATAAACATCTCTCAAATAATAGAATAAAAGATTGCAGAAAAATAGATGATCAGTTGCAAGTGTTTTGTAGCAGAACCACATAATTTTAATCACATTAGATTTGTGATTTTCAAGTTATTACCAGGAGAAGAGGAGTTCAATTAAGATTATTGGCACACAGAAAACTACATTGGATTTTCAAACTTGATACTTTAAATCCATGGGACTTAAAGAGCCCCAAGACTTGATGTGTTTCATTTAAAAATGGTTAAACTACTTATTGAGGACTTCTGTGCCAATATGGTGACACTCAATGTGAAAACTGTACTTGCATTTGGACCATTATGAGGTCTGTGGAACAAGAAGTCTGGAAAATGGTGTGGGAAGAATTCTGTAAATTGACATTGATGGGACTAGGGCCTGATTTATAATTTGGTAGTCGGGCTGTCCTCCACCAGGGCGATGGAGTAATTTACTTTGTCGACCTGGCAGAGATTCCAACCCCCAAAATGATTAAATGTTCGTCAGTCAGATGGACATTTCAAACATTCACAGGAGCTGACATCAAGGAGGTTCCTGGGAATGCTTTGAAACTTTGCCATACGTCTCTGTTAAACATGATGGAGCCATATGGCATAGTTTCTAAAGTTTTTTTATTTTAAAAAGCAAAACCCCAAAATGGGTTTTAGTTTTTTGAAAAAAAATTATCTATGACCCCCTCAACATGGGAGGGGGCATTCTTTGTTTTTTACTGCCCATTAATGGCAAGGTTTTCCTGGCGATGACTGATAGTAAAAACGGCTACATATCCACCCACCCATTGGGCGGGCAGATATATAGCCAATTCTCTGATGGCGCTTGCTCCGTTGGACCATTGGGATACTTGGCCACAGCGGAGACTGAGTAGTGTGCGTGATACAAAGCTATGGTCCGCCTGCTTCAAAATTTGGAGGGTAGAGCATTACATTGGCGAGAAGCATACTCCATCGCAGTTGTGATGGATTCATCTTACCACCAACAAATAAATCGGGCCCCTAAATGAAATGTGTACTTTGTTAATTCTTCCATCAGTGATCTTACATTCTCTCTTGAAAAAGGTGCCAGAAGTACTGTAATACATTGAGTTTACTGGAATACAATTCAAATTAAGGAGTATGTAATGTAAATTATCTCCTCTGGTAGTGTATGTGTGAGGTGCACTGACTCTGTTAGACCACAGGTAATGTATGTTAGAGGCACACTTGCACACCAGGTAGAGCATTTGAGAGATGCACCTACTATAGATCTATTTGACAATAAGGGAGTAAATGTGAGAGGTGCACCTACTATTGACTCAATTGGACCCTAAGGTAGTATATGTGAGAGACGCACCTACAATTGACTTTGTTGGACCATTGGGTAATGTACGTGAGAGGCAAACCTATCATTGACTCTTTTGGTCCTAGGGTAGTGTATATGAGAGCCTCAGCTACTATTGCCTCTGTTGGACTATAGGGGAGGTGTATGTGAGAGGCCCTCCTACTTTTGACCCTATTGCGCCATGGGGTAACTTATGTGAGATGCACAGCTATTATTGACCCTGTTGATTAATAGGGTAGTTTATGTGAGAGGCACACCTCCTAACAACCCAGCTGGAATAGACGTTGTGTATGTTAGAGGCGCACCTACTATTGGCCCTACTGGACCACACAATAGTTTAGGAGAGATACACCTACTATTGCCTCTGTTGGACCATAGAGCACTGTATGTGAGAGGTGCACCTTCTGTTGACCCTGTTGGACCACAGAGTAGTGTATGTGAGAGGCACACCTACTTTTCATCCTTTTGAATCATAGTTTAGTGTATGTGAGAGGCGCACCTACTATTGACCCTGCTGGACCATAGGGTTGTTTATGTGAGAAGCGCATCTACTTTTGACCCTTTGGGACATTAGAGTATTGTATATGTGAGGTGCACCTCCTATTGACCCTGTTGTATATGTGAGAGGCGTGCCTACTGCAGACCCTGTTGGAGCACAGGAGAGTGTATACGATGTACAACTACTATTGACCCTGTTGTATATGTGAGAGGCATGCTTAGTACAGACCTTGTTGGACCACAGGAGAGCTACACCTTCTATTGGCCCTGTTGTGTATGCGAGAGGCATGCCTAATACAGACCCTGTTGGACCACAGGAGAGTGTATGAGAGGTACACCTTCCATTGGCCCTGTTGTATATGTGAGAGGAATGCCTACTCAGACCCTGTTGGGCCACGTTAGAGTGTATGAGAGCTACACCTACTATTGGCCCTGTTGTATATGCGAGAGGCATGCCTAATACAGACCCTGTTGGACCACAGGAGAGTGTATGAGAATTACCCCTACTATTGACCCTGTTGTATTTGTGAGAGGTGTGCCTACCACAGACCCACAGGAAAAGGTATGAAAGGTACACCTACTTTTGACCTTGTTGTATATGTGAGAGGCGTGCCTACTACAGACTCTGTTGGACCACAGGTGAGTTTATGAGAGGTACACCTCCTATTGACCCTGTTGTATATGTGGTAGGCGTGCCTAATACAGACCCGGTTGGACCATAGGAGAGTGTATGAGAGGTGCACCTACTATGGACTATTGAACCTAGGGTATTGTGTTGAAAAGCACACCTGCTGTGAGCCCTATTGGACTACAGAGCAGTGTATGTGAGAGGTGCACCTTCCATTGACACGATTGGACCACATGGCTGTGTAAGCAGAAGGCACAACCACTTTTGACTCTGTTAGACAAAAGGGTAGTGTACGTGAGATGCGCAACTACTATTACCTCTATTGGACCTTAGGGTAGTGCATGTGAGAGGCGTACATGCTAATGATCCTGTTGGACCACAGAGTAGTGTATGAGAGGCACGCCTATTGTTGACTATATCGGACCATAGCATAGTGCATGTGGGAGGCACACCTTCTATTGACTCTACTGGACCAGAGGGTAGTATATTTTAAAAGGCTTGGCCTCCTTATTGTTCAGAGCCAGACACCCCAGTGTCTAGACAGGGTAGAAGCACGTACTTGCAACTAAAATAGACTCTTTTTAAAGACAATGTGCCAAGATTTTAATGAAACATAGGAATAATGGTGCTGGCTCAGAAACAAAGCAGAGCCTTGGAAAGAGCTGTCAGAAAACTGACAGAACATTCTTGGATCCGAGATGGCATTCAGAACACGCAATACTGCTCTGTTATCAAGAAACAGGCAGGAATGGTAGACCTTTTAGAGCACTGCCTCCTTTCAACAAGAAGCAGGAGGCAGAATTTGAGAGAATGAGGGCATCGACATGATGTTAGAACTTCAGTTCCTAGACTCCTCCTCCCCCATCCACAGACTACTTTTCAGAGAAAACAAACATTTAAAAATCTTTTTATCATAGACCTTCAGACTTTTCTCTGGGATCGCAGTGACATTCGTGCCCTGGCTTCAGATAGGCAGCACGGGGGGCGGGTGGGGTATTTCACTCGTGCAGCGGGTAAATGAGACTAATCCCACAAACCACTGCCTGCTCTTAAAAAATGAAACACAAACATTTATTTTTTCTTTTTTTATATGCATCCCATTTTCTTTTAAAGAAAACAGGATGCATTTGAAAAAAAAAACTGCTTGATTGAAAAGGCAGTCACAGACATGATGGACCCTAGTAGGCCACCATCCCTGCAGGTGCTGCCCATTCCCCGTGGGTCGCAAATTGCGACCTGCCTCATGCATATTGAGGAGGTCATTTGCGACCCCATTAGGAATCGCAAACAGTGTCTGAGACACTGTTGTGCATTCCATTTTGCGAGTTGCAAGATGTCACAATTTTTGCGACTCACAAAATGGAATGGTCGTACAGCTGCCCCATAGTGTCTTCTGACTCCGTGCCGGCTACATCCTTGCACGCTACATTGAATTCCTTTCTTTCCATTCCTGCAGACGCAGTTGCAGAGCTCCGCTCCTTTTCTTCATAACTCCTAGAGATTTGTTTCTGAGAAATCTACCTGTGAGCAATGGCCTCAAGCGAGGCCACACTCTGATCCCGATGGGGCCCAGCTAATACTCAACTCCTCTGACTCAGACATGATACGATTGTCGTGCATCAACTTTTTTGTCCCAGATTCCGACCCAAGTCAACCATATGGAGACTATATTGGAGGTGAGTGATACAGGGTTGCCCCACCCTATTATGAGGTAAACTGGTCTGTGGCCATGCAAGATGCCTATGTGCCGGATACCTCACCGATACTGTTTTAGTTTTCCTTCCTCGACCAGAGACTGAGGAGAGCGCATAATTTGCCTCACTCATTAGGAGAGCTGCCAAAGTCCTTCACCTCTACTTCCCTACTATAGAGGTAAAGACTAATGTTTTCACTGAGGTCCTTTAGCCTGGTCAAGCACAGACTGAGCCTCTTCTGCCCTTCAGTAAGGCCCTCACTGATGCGCTCTTGGGCAAAATGATGGCCCTCCAATCAACTGCCAAGTTGTACATCAACAGCTCTAGGTGACCCTAAGTTTTTTAACCTGGCATTCGACTTCTGAGACTTGGGTGGAGGAAGTGTCCACCAGCAGAGTGAAGCTCAATTCCTTTCTGACTACTCCTCCAGACAGAGTCCACACATATAGAAGCATTTTGGAAGAGAATATCTTTGTCTGCCATCCTTGACTTGAGATTGGTCAACTCCAGCTGCCTCCTTGCACTGTGGGACATGGTTGATGAGATCTTACCGGCAGTGCCAGAAGACTTACAGGCCTCCTTGGCCCAAACCATTCAGGATAACCAGGAAGGGAATCCTTCAAATCATCCAATGTGACTATACACTGCTTTTCCTTTTTGACTCACCACACCTGCCACCTGCATTAGAGTGGGTTTTTGAATACCATCCACTCATTGTGAAGCAGGGAGTGCAGGCTACTTTGGCCAAAGGAGTTATAGAAATGCTACTGGCCTCAGAAGTGGGGACTAGATGTTACTCCTGCTACTTAGTTGTGCCTAATGAGGCCATCATCCTGTTTTCAATCTTCACACTCTCAACGAGCTCTTGTGCAAGGACAAACTCAAGATGCTCACTCTGGCCCAAAATGTATCTGCTCTGGATCCATAAGACTGGATGGTGGAGTTGAAGTCACCCCTGACTGCTTTGTAGAGGCTTCCTTTCTTTGGAGCCATCCTGGAATCAGCGTAGGCCTTTCCTCTAGATCAATAAGTTAAGAACATTCAGGCTTTGATCCCAATGTTTCAGCCTTTGTCCTGGGTCTTAGTGAGGAGGGCTCTGACGCTTTTGGGCCACTGACCTCCAGCATCCTCCTTACTGAACATGCCAGATGGCACATGCATGCCCTGCAGTGAGTGGGTCTGAAGTCTCAGTGGGCCCAGCACCAGGGGAGCCTGTCAGATTCCATCCAGGTTTTGGAGGAGACTGCAAAATATCTGCAGAGGTGGCTGCTAAACCACAGTTGGACTAGCAGCAGACCCCTCTCCCTACCGCATTCAGAGTTTGCAGTGGTGACAGACGTGTTACTACTGAGTTGGGGAGGCCAAATGGTAGAGGACCTTTGGCCGTGTGCAACATGAGGTTGTCTGTGGGCCCAACCCCCCTGTAGGCAGCCAACCCCCATGGGAGGCGAGTCACCCACGAACTTCCAACCCAATTCTTTCTGTTTTCGCTGTACCACAGCCCTGCCGCTGTACCGTAGCTGAAGCGCCAACAGTGCACGGAGTTCTCAAGTCCTTAAGTGGCAACTGCAACATTTCTCATCAAGCTGTATCCAGCTAATCAGATAACTCAGCCCCAAGAGACTGAAGGGGCTGACAGGGAAAAATGCCCTCTCAAATTTGTAGTGCTGTTGGATTACCAGGGTACTCCAGCGTAACCAACCATTCAGATTTCACTATAATTTAAACACTAATTTCTCCAAAACGGCAGAATGGATTTACACCAAATCCCCAAAAACATGCTTTCTTTGTACAGCTATAGCCCCTGTTCAGCCGTTTTTTTCTGAATCGTTTACCAAATTTCCTCCGAGAATTAACATGGGAAAAACAAGTTTTGGGGAAACGATTTTTTATCAGCCCATGCATGATGGATCACCCCAAAACTTTTCAGTAAGGAGCTGAGGAGGATTACCTTTTAAAAAAAATAATAATTGTGTAATATATATATGTATTATCTCCATTGAAAGTTTTGGGATGACCCATCAAAGGGGGTGCCGAGAAAAAGGGCAGCGTAATTGACGCATTTTCCCATGCAATTTCCCATAGAAACTTTAGACAACATTACAGCAAAAACAGCTGAACAGAATTACCCCATTTGGCAGAAGGCTAGATCTTTACCTAGAAAGTGTACTTTCTGTGATTTGGTGTAAATGTTCAGCAGTTTTTGAGAAATTAAGGTTAGAAATGTATAGCTATCTGTTGCTGCATGAGTCCTGAGGGACGAGTGCTAAAAAAATGATATTAAAAGAAATCTGAATAGTTGGCCCCATGGGAGTCCTTGGGGACCGAAGGACCTGATTGGTGGCCGCCTCTTAAAGAAAAATGTTGCAGCTGCCATTACAGGACAAGTGAACTAGGTCCTTGAGTCTGAAAATAAAAAACAGGAGAGACCCAAAAAGAAAAATTAGAACCAAAAGCACAGCCTTTGGGCTGAACAAAGTTCTTTACAAAGAGTGGACTCCCAGTACACTTTGAAGCCCCATTACGTGAGCAAGCACCTATTATGCACATTCTGCACTCAGTGTGCAGACTGTGCGTAGAGCGAACAGCCTCCAGATACCTTACCCTTTTAGGTGGGCAAGCCCCTACTATGCATAGTCTGTGCTCATTGAGCAGACTGTACGTAGAGCCTACTTCCTCCTAAGACCTAAACCCCATTAGTTAAGCAAGGCTTTGCTATACACTCAGTGAGCAGGTTGTTCATAGACCTCGCTCCCTCCAGGCGCGCAAGCACTATTCGGTGGGCATACCATTACTATGCATAGTCAGCATTGAGTGTGTAGACTGTGCGTATAGTCCACTCCCTCCAAAGACCCAAGCCCCATTAGGTGGACAAGCCCCTACTTTAGCGCTCAGTGGGCAGACTGTGTGTAGAGCCAACCCCATCAAGAGACGCTATCCCCATTAGGTGGGCAAGACCTTACTACACACAGTCAGTGCTTAGTTTGCAGGCTGTGCGTAGAACCTGCTTCCTCCAGAGAAACAAGCCCCATTAGGTAGGCAAACTCCTACAATGCACAGTTTGCACTCAGTACACAGACTGTGCATAGAAGCAACTCACAACCCCAAACCCCCTTAGGTGGGCAAACCCCTACTGTGCACAGCCTGCTCTCTCTGCGCTGGTCTACATGGAGAGCTCTCTTCCCCTAGACACCCAAGTTAAGCGATTCACTACTACAGAAAGGCTTTGCTGCCTGTGCAGATCTTCATGGGGCCTCAATCTCTCTACATACTCAAACCTCCTTATGTAGCGCAGGGACTACTCAGTACAGTTAGGTATGTTTGTAATATTTTACTTCACATAATAAAATCTAGCATTCACTGAAAAAAATAAGGGCTAAAGTGACATTATAGTTAATTGAAAATGTCAGTCATAACATCACATTTACTGAACTAACCATAACTTGCACCCCTTCCAGGCACTACTTTGACCTCACATATTACATCGCTCATGGCATGTGAAATGGTAACCTTGATTACATCACTTTGATGACATCATCCACATACTGCGGTTCAATTTAGTCTACAAACCAGTACATCCTTTGAAATATGTAAATAAGTACTAAATGGCACAGAATCATGTAATGCATAAATCACATAAACATATGTACTATAGAAAATAATTAGACTGTCGTCCATTGCATCTAAAGACACAAGCCCCATTTGATGGCCATGCCCCTGCTTCACACATCCTTCTCAATGGGCAAAACTCTTCATGGATAGCCTATTGCCAGACACCCAAGACCCATTACGTGATCAAACTTCTACTATGTACAACCTTCACCCTGAGCAGAACTCTTCACATAAAGCCCACTCCCGACAAGCATCCTAGTTCCATTAGGTGACCAAGCAGCCTTCGCTCTGTGCACAGCTCTTCATAGAAAGCTCACTCCCTCAAGACACCTGTTAGACCTATCAGCCTAAGGGTGGTCTTCCCCCAAACATTTTGCCTTCACCCCTCTTATTTTTGCTAATCTCTTTTTTGCTGGCCGTGGGACTCTGCGCTTTACCACTGCTAATCAGTTTTAAAGTTCATGTGCTCACTCCTTAGAACATGGTAACATTCGCTTATCCCAATCGGCATATTTGATTTACTTGTAAGTCCCTAGTAAAATGGTACTACGTGTGCCCAGGGACTATACATTAACTGCTACTAGTAAACCTGCAGCACTGATTGTGCCACAAGCTTAAGTAGCTCTTTAAACATGTCTCAGGTCTGTCATTGCAGCCTATGTATGCAGTTTCAAGCTGCCATTTCGACCAGACAAAATAAACCTTTTGCCAGGCCTCAACCTTCCCTTTTGATATATAAAGTCACCCCTAGGGTAGGCCCTCCACAGCTCATAGGGCAGGGTGCAATATATTTAAAAAAGTTTGACATGTACTTTACAGTCCTGGTAGTGAAAAACTCTTAAATTTGTTTTTTTACTAGTGCAGGGTTTGCCTCTCCCATAGAATAACAATGGAGTTACTTTATTACATTTAATAAGTGATAATTTCCAAATGGGAGCAGGTAACCAGTTCATGGTTGTTGTCGTTAGAATTGTAATGAAAAATCCACTCTCGTGGTGAAGTCATATTTTAAATTACAAGTTTGAAATTGGTACTTTTAGAAAGTTGCCATTCCTTGCCTAAGCCATTTAGTGCCTGCAGCCTGTCCTCGTTCACATGGCTGGGTGTAGCTGACAGTTGGACTTTGTGTATTTCTCCTAGACAGTATCACACAATAGAGAGCTTAGGTCTGCCTGGATGGGCCATCACTGGCAGGATGGGGGTAGCTATGCACAGCCCTACTTATACTTTAATCAGTTGTGTTCTAGATACATATAAAGGGCTGCCTACTCCTGGTAGTTAGTCTGAAGCTACGGCGGGGAAGGCAGGAGGCTGGGGTACTTCACAGGGAAACCCATAGAAGCTTCTCTCTCTTCAAAGGAAGGCCAAGGTATACATAGTGGACCTCAAACATCAAATATTCAGTACACGTCTTGACCTGTGGATAATCTGCCAGGAGGAAGGACTGCTGTGCTGCTTAAAGGACTACCACTCTGCTGGACTAACCAGCTGCCTGCTGCCCTCTTAACCTAGGTGAGCAGGACTGGACTTGCATCTGTTGAACCCAGGACCCCAGATTGATTCCAAGGGTTAGTTGGCTGGCCTCTTCACTACAGCCTCAGGGACAGAATGCTCCAACAACTTTGAACCCAGCACCTAGACTCTGCCATCTGTAAGCCCTGCCAAGGGGTCCACTCCAGTCCTAGACCCTTGGAACTGGGCCTGAAGGTGCTCTGCCAGTCCATCTGAGGACCCAACAAAACGATGCATCTTCTTTGAGCGCAGTGTAATACTGAGGAGAACAGACACATCGTCTCTGCTAAGAAGGTGTTCTCAGCACAAGGACTCCGCATCAACCTTACAGCCCACTTCGGAGCCACCGCTGTGCAAAGCTTCCCCAATGCAGGCCCTCACATCACAAATCTCTTATTATTGGCAGCCTCAACGACACAGCAGGTTCTCGGATCGCAACCTCACAGCTCCTCGAAACCGGCACATTGCCTAGACTGCACAATGCATCCCGGTGCCGGGTTTCACATCGCAAGCCCACATTGACGAGATCCTTGATGACGATGCAGGTGCAGGGCCTTGCATTGCAGCTTGGCAGCTCCTGGGAACTGACACCTTACCTTGGCTGTGTGACACATCCTTGCTGCAAGACCTCACAAGG
The DNA here is from genome assembly GCF_964204655.1 of Triturus cristatus. Taxonomy (NCBI): domain Eukaryota; kingdom Metazoa; phylum Chordata; class Amphibia; order Caudata; family Salamandridae; genus Triturus; species Triturus cristatus. Next base: position 74,709,978 of record NC_140591.1, on the reverse strand, counting down.
CTCTGCAACCAGGTTTTAAGGTACTCGTGTTCAGTGGGCCTAACTGGGTCACTGTAACAGGTCTATGTTTCATCATGGTCGTCCTGAACTTGTGACTTTTTCCCGGTTTGGCATCACCAGATATCTGCAGTTGGCACTTTGTACTTTTTGGTGCTATTTTCACCTGAAACGTTAAACCTGCATATCTCCGATTCTGCTAATAGGATTATTGACATTTTGGTATTTCTTTTATTTATTAAAGATTAATCTATTTTTTTTAATCTGGCGGGGGATCCTTTTGTGGTGTGTTTTCCCTGTTACTGTTTGAAGGTAGTTTTGCACAAACACTTTACACATTGCCTCTAAGTTAAGCCTGACTGCTCTGTGCCAAGCTACCAGGTTGTTGAGCACAAGTTAAGTTAGGGTTTGTTTGTGACATCACCCTGACAAGGATTGTGGTTTCCGCTTGAGTAGGGTTCCCCCCCCCCAACCAGTAACCTTCTTACATTTAATAAGTGATAATTTTCCAAATGGGAGCAGGTAACCAGTTCATGTTTGGTGTCTTCGAAATTGTAATGAAAAATCCTCTCTCATGGTGACATTGTATTTTAAATTACAATTTTGAAAATGTCGCTTTCAGAAAGTTGCCATTTCAATGCCTTAGCCATTTAGTGCCTTCAACACTACAACTTCGAAGGCTGATTAGGTCACCAGGTACCCACTGCATACAGCCGTCACACTGTGCACAACTTTTCACCAAGAGCATTCTACCTACAGATTTTCAAAACCCGGGTATGTGGTAAAGGCTCAACTATGCACAGCCATTGTCTTGTAGACTACTCTTCACAGAGAGTCCACACCCTCCATACACGCAAGTCCCCTTAGGGGGCCAAAGATTGTGCAAAAGATTATATTTATTAGCAGTACAGAAGCTATTGAAAATTTGTTCTAGATTTCACTCACACAATTCCTTTCAGTGTCAGAAGCATAGAACACACTGTCACACTCATTGGAAGATGTCTTCAATGATATTATTTGAGATGTCATCAGTGATGCCACCAATGATGTCATTGAACATGTCATATGTGATGTAAAATATGAGGCCATAAGCAGTGCATGGAGGGGGCGCATATTATAATTGGCTCAATAAACTATAACTGGTGAATTTCAGTGGTTTTTGGGTTTAAAACGTGACATTATGAGTGACATTTTCTCCTAACTATAACATCACTTTAACCTTTTGTTTTTTCAGTGAATATATGTAAAATATCTTTACCTATTGCTTTGCTCCACTGATATTGCCATTTTTCTTCTTTCTACCATAGCATACAGCAGGGAACTTTAATATAATAAGTTATTGTCACATATGTGTAATGCCACTCAAAAACCAGTTTGCTAAGATTAACGTTGAAGGCACTTGCGTTTTAGTGACTGATACTGTGTATACATACTAGGAGGTCATCAAATGTGTTTCGTAGTAATCTAGACATTTGTTGGAAGTTGTCAGCCTCAGGTCTTCCAAATAATCCATAATATAAAATAAATACATATTCTTTTGCCTTCGAGTAAACCATTGTATGCATTGGCTGTCTAATTGTCTTTCAAACTACACTCCCTCTCACCACAACACACTGAATAGATAATTTAGTCAGCCCACTTCAACCAATGCACATTTTTACGTTGAGTGATTGCATTTTTTGTACACATTTATACTGTCAGCTACAACATAAACCAGACCCCCTCCCACACACACATTTAGATATTTGGAGGTACATATATTTAACAGTGAGTGCCACTACCTATTGTACTGTAGGTGTTATCCCTTACATAAAAATTAGGTACACAAGTATAATGCCAATTAAAAAAGAGTATGAAAAGAATAAGGTATAATGCACTTACATGTACCAATGACTGCTAGTCCCTCTGTACTCCAGGTTGTCATCACAAGTGTCCCATACTCATAAAGGAATTCAGTGGAAGTTTCAATACCTACTATTCATAAACCAGCTTTGGCATATTTACTTGACCTATAAAAAGCTAGCACAATGCATTAGAGTAGCATCTAGTAACGACTTGCAGCTTTGTGAAGACCTCAAGCTGTTGGATCTGACTCGAGAGGGACATCTAAGAAAATCTTGAAGGACTGCAGCCCTGAAGAGACTGCAAGCCGTTGCTTCTGACTTAAGCGGGACATATAGTAATGACCTGAATTTCAGTAGCTATGTGAAAGGCCAGACCTATTGGCTTTGCCAACGTTTGCTTATGTATTTGTTTTTTTTATTGTTTTCTTTAGTAGGGCCAGTACAGAAGAGGAACACCCATATTCCAATGTCTCTTGTCTACTCCCCCTAGCACATGGACTAGTCCAGCCCAAAGCTATAGCTCATGGCCCCTCTAAGAACCTGATTCCGAGGGACAGGCAATTTGTTGATCCATGTTGTGCAGTTACTAAATAGCATTAGTGATGGGGTCATGCTTATTACTGTGTGTGCAATTTTCACCCGTTTACAAGAAACGCTTCCTGCAATGTTCAATTACATATAGTTTATGCATGCGTTCGCCTATTAAGGGTGCACAAACCTAAGTACACAACTTATACCTGGAATTTGCTGCTGTTTTTACTCCTGTGTTGGGCACATTGTGTGCCTAATTTGTGATTTTATTTCAGGTGAAAATGGGAATTTTGTGTTTAAAAAACAGAATTTGTGGCTACAGCATAATCAGGTCCTAAATAGAAGCACGAGCCACCCCAGATATATTTCTGGACTCTTTGAACTGGATTTTATCTGAAAGAGACTATTAGTTATGGATTCCTCACCTTAGAATTACCCCAGGCGTCAGACTGGATCCAGGGAATTTTTTCTTCAGCAGTACCCCTGCTCGTCAGTAGGTGGCTCCGGTCGACTCCCCGTTCATCGTTGGCGTTGTGATTGCCGGAATAACGTTGCGGTATCTACTTAGACGCTGCCCCTGGGCGCTGACGCCAGTTCTTTCTTTTTCCACGCCAACCAGTGCAGATCCGGAGAGAGTGGTACCTCGAGTCACTTTTTTACTCTCCTTTTCGACTTTATGTTGACATCTTTTCGAGTTGTTCGACTCCTGGTGCACAGGGATGTCATCTCGGCGGACCGGCTTCAAGCTTTGTGGCCCCTGCCACAAGCTGATGTCGGTGACGGACCCCCATCTCGTGTGACTCTGGTGTCTGGAGCGCGACCACGACCTGAAGTCGTGCTCCGACTGCCGGGCCATGGCCCCGAAGACTTTGCGGAAGTGGTCCCGAAGGCTTCTGGAGGCCCATCAGTCAGTTCCGCGCCGCTCAAGGTCCCGGTCGAGAGGGAGGTCGCAGAGCCATCACCACCACTCCTCGTCGTAGTCTTCATCTTCGGGTAAGTCGAAGCACAAAAAGAAGGCAAAAAAGCACAGTCACTCTTCGTGTTCTCCCCGTCCGTCGGCCGGCACGACGCGGGATGCGTAAGGTAGTCATCCGGCTCCGTCCGTGGAGCCTGTTGGGTCGGCTCCGAGCATCCTTCCCTCCCTTTCCGGGAGCCAGAGCGACCCATGCCCAACTTCGTAGCTTTTACAAAGCCCTCCACTCCATCTTTGGGCAGCCCGACTCCGCCGGCACGCCTTCTGGCCCCGCAGACTCGGCTGGGGGTTCTAGGCCTTTAATGCCAGATGCTTCGGCTCCGGTGCCGCAGGGCTTCCAGGGACCCCGGCCTGGATCCAGATCGGCACCGGTCGACCTTACAACACCTCCCCTGTGCCAAATCCATTGGCGACACCTCCGCCCCCTCTTGTGTCCCCAGCCGACGTCGACCCTAGCCACCCCCTCGACGTGGACACAGAGCCGGACCGGCGTCGACCGGCGTCAGTACCGGCGCCGACCGGTACTTTTGTACCCCTGTTCTCCCCTGGTGTTCCCTATCACCCTGAGTGGCTACCAGAGGAGGGGTAGGAGGACTGGGAAGGGTCTGTGGACCCTCTGGCAGACCAGTTAGAAGAACCTGACTTCAGAGAGGAGTTGGGTGAGGCCAGTGTTCTGGACACCTCTCCAAACCTTGGGATGCTATCTCCCCCTACCGTGGCAACAGAGGAGGGTGCATCATACCCAGTGGTGTTGCTTAGGACGGCTGAGGCCTTAAACCTTGAGCTTCTTACGGTGACGGTCAGGACTAACCTCCTGACCAAGGTGCTTCAACTGGTGGCGGCTCCTTCGGAGCCCCTGCTGCCATTCATTGGGACCCTCACGGAAATTCATCTGGGCACTTGGTCCAAGCCCAACTCAGGGGCTCCTGTGGATAGGATGATTGGCCGACGCTACCGCCCAGCCCCGGGCGACCCCATTTGTCTCTCCCAGCACCCTGCCCCCGAGACCTTGGTGGTCCAAGCCTCGACTTCCAAGGGCGAATTCCCTACCGCTCCACCTGATAGGGAATCCAAGAAGCTGGACCATCTTGGGAAGAAAATGTTTTTTTGTCTCCAGCTTAGGGCTGTGGTCGGTAAACACACTGATTGTCTCTAGGGCCGTTACTCCCATTCTGTGTGGAAGACGGTCGCCCGGCTGCTGCCTCAGTGCCCAGAGGAGGCCCAGGCCATGCTCTCCCGTGCAGTTGCCGAAGGATGAGATGCAGCGAAGTTCACCATACGATGTGGACTGGACACCGCCGACTCGCTAGGCAGGAGGATTTCAAGGTCAGTAGCCCGAGACGCTTTGCCTGGCTGAGGTCCACTGGCTTTGATGATGTCCAAGGTACACATTAGGGCGTGCCCTTTGATGGCCGTTGCTTGTCAGAGGATCACTTGGGCCTTCTTCACCAGGAAGTTATGGCTCTCTTGGCGAAGGGAGCCATTGATCGCGTTTCTTCCCTTTGGAGTAGGTTGCGGTTGTTATACCCACTACTTTCTGGTGCCCAAGAAGGACAAGGGCCTACGTCCTAATGGATCTCAGGGAGATCAACCGCTTCCTCCGGAAGAAGTTCAAAATGTTGACATTGGGTCAGGGCCTGTCTGCCCTCGACCCTGGAGACTGGATGGTAGCGTTGGACTTGCAGAACGCTTATTTTCACATCCCCGTCCTGCGGTCCCACCGGCGTTACCTACTGTTCATGGTAGGCCACGAGCACTTTCAGTTTACTGTGCTCCCCTTTGGCCTTGCTGGTGTTCACGAAGGTGATGGCAGTGGTCGCAGCTCATCTGCGCAGATCAGGGTTTCCATTCTTCCGCTATCTCGATGACTGGTTGTTGAAGGCCTGGCTTGCCTCAGGATGTCGTCTCCCACCTCCAGACTACGGCCGACCTCCTACATTCACTGGGGTTCACCATCAATGTGTGAAGTCACACTTGATTCCCTCTCAGAACCTCCTTTTCATCGGAGCGGTTCTGGACACAGCGCAGTTTCGGGCTTATTCTCCCGAGCAGCGAGTCCGGGATATTCGGGCTATGATTTCGATCTTTCAGCTTCTATCCCGGGTTTGGGTCAGACTGACCCTGAGGCTACTGGGCCTCATGGCCTCCTGCATCCTGCTGGTGGACTATGCCAGGTGGCATATGCAGGCTCTGCAGTGGGACCTGAAGTTCCAGTGGGCACAGCATCCGGGGAATCTTTCTGATTGCGTCCAGCTCTCAGAGGGCACTGCACACAAATTGCAGTGGTGGCTGACGAACCTGGATTGGGTCAACCGCAGGTCCCTCTCCCTTCCCCAACCAGAGTTCACAGTGGTGACAGATGCATCACTTCTCGGGTGGGGCGGCCACACGGGTGAAGCGGAGATCAGAGGCCTGTGGTCTCCGGCGGAGTCCGGGCTCCACATCAACCTTCAGGAGCTTCAGGCGATCCGTCTGGCACTGAAGGCATTCCTTCCTTCTGTCAAAGTAAGAGTAGTGCACGTGTTCAAGGATAACACCACTGCCATGTAGTACTACAACCAACAGGGCGGGGTGGGGTCATGGACCCTATGTCAGGAGGCACTTTGTCCCTGGAAGTGGCTGGAACATCAGGGCATGTCCCTGGTGGTTCAACACCTGGCAGGTTCTCTGAACACCAGGGCGGACAAACTCAGCTGCCGGTGCATGATGGATCACGAATGGCATCTTCACTCGGAGGTGGTGCAAGGTCTCTCTCAGCAGTGGGGAGAGCCTTGGTTAGATCTATTCGCCACCGAAGAGAACGTGCAATGTCAGCAGTTCGCGCGTTGAAATTTCCAAGGCAGCACTTGCTTTGCGACGCTTTTCGTTGCGAGTGGAGTTGCGGTCTTCTCTATGCCTTTCCGCCTATACCACTTCTGCCCAGAGTGCTGAAGAAGATCAAGCGCGACCGGGCCCAAGTCATTCTTGGGTCCCCGGGCACAAAGAGTCTAGTTTCCTGTACTCTTGCGCATGGCCATCTATCCTCTGATCAGACTGCCCCTTCGGGAGGATCTTTTGTCGCAGCAGCAGGGGACTGTCCTCCACTTGAACCTGTCCAGCCTCCACTTCCTTGCGTGGGGATTGAGCGGTGACAGTTGACAGCTTTCGACCTTCCTCCCGAAGTCTGTAACGTTATCTTGGCAGCCAGGCGTCCTTCCACCAAAAAGGTATATGCCTGTAGATCGAACAAATTTGTGGCATGGTGCACAGCAAAGGCTGTGGATCCCCTTTCTGCCCCTCTTCCAGAGGCTCTCCACTTTATTCTTTCCTTGGCCCAGCAGGGCTCTGCTCTGGGCGCTCTCAAGGGCTATTTTTCGGCCATTTCGTCTTTTCTTCGTCTTCCAGATCAACCTTCTCTTTTCAAGTCTATTGTAAACCATTTCCTTAAGGGCATTACTCAGTTGTTTCCTCTCATTCCTTTCGTAATGCCCCAGTGGGACTTGAACCTGTGTCTGACCTACCTTATGTGCGCTCCTTTCGAGCCGCTACATAACTATCCTCTCAAACGTTTGACACTAAAAACTGCCTTTTTGGTTGCCATCACCTCTGCTCCCAGGGTGAGTGAGCTTCAGGCTCTTTCTTCCAAACCTCCTTTCCTGGCTATTCACCGGGACAATGTTGTCCTTCGCACTAGGCCTTCTTTCATTCCCAAAGAGGTTACCTCTTTCCACATAGGACAGACCATCACTTTGCCCACTTTCTTCCTGCATCCTTCTAAAGAGGAGGAGAGGCTCCACCGGCTGGATCCAAAATGTGTGCTTTCATTCTATCTGGATTGCACAAAGCAATTCCCAGTGAATGACCAGCCTTTTGTTGTCTATGTGACCTTCAAGAGAGATCGGGCCATGCAAAAGCGGACCATCTCTCGATGGGTCATTCTTTGCATTAAAATCTGTTATTCTTTGGCGAAAAAGGAACCTCCAGTGGGGCTGCAAGCCCATTTAAACCAGGGTGACAGCAGCCACTACTGCTTTGGGACTTGAAGTCCCTCTTCATGACATCTGCCAGGCAGCCACGTGGGCTTCATTGCACACGTTCACCAAACATTACTGCCTGGACAGCCAAGTCCGGAGAGACGGCTTCTTTGGCCGTTCAGTTCTCCAGGACTTTCTGGTGTGAACTTAGTTCACAGACCCACCTCTGGGGTTGGTATTGCTGGGGTATCTATTCTAAGGCGAGGAATCCATAACTAATAGTCTCTTTCAGATAAACAAGTTGCTTACCTTCGGTAATGATTTATCTGTAAGAGACATATATCAGTTATGTATTCCTCACCGCACCACCCATCCTCCCCGTTCTGCGAACTGACTTCTAGGGTAAGGGACTTCCTTTCAGGGGCCTATTTTTGTGCACCAGTGGTCAGTGTTTTGCATGGCTCTGTGCTTCTGCCGTGAAATGTTGTGTAAAGAACTGATGTCAGCGCACAGGGGCTCAGTCTAAGTAGATACTGCCCTGTCATTCCAGCGATCACGACGCCAACGACGAAGGTGGAGTCAACCGACGCCACCTACCGACACGCAGGGGTACTACTGAATAAAAAATTCTCCGGATCCAGTCTGACTCCTGGGGGTAATTCTAAGGTAAGTAACTTGTTCATCGGGATGGAGCGAGGGAGTGAAGACTGATTTTCTCTCTGGTTGGTTCCTAGCTTCAATGGCAGACTCAGGCTCAAAACAATGACATTGAATGTACCGAGAGTAATTCCATCTGTTTTTTATAGTGTGTAGTGTGGTAAAACAACAAATTCCTGCAAATGTAGGATAGCACTCTAGTACTGTGCGTAATTCAGCATTATCAACTGTGTTTTAAAACTAAAAATCAAGAGGTATTTAAATAGATATAACTGTATCCTACCTGTCTTCCAAGCCAACAGCCTCTGTTTGCTTTTACACTTCCTGCTCCTTAATGACCCAGATCCACACAAACAACACAATAATATTCTCCTTTCTCCACTTGAGTGATGGAATCTCTTGTTCACCAGTTTACATAAATGCCTTATCCCTCCAATCTATACATCATGATGACCACTATGGGTCCACCTCACTGTTCAATGCGCTGACGTGCGGAGTCAGGGAATCTTTCTGAAAAACAGTAACACCAACAATGGCAGTCATTCGAAATCTGGGGCCTTCATCCTTTGAGCCTGAGGGAAGAACTGCATAATTGTAGCCAGTGAGATGGCTCCTTCACATTTCTTAGTATCTGTCGCCATCAGGAAAAGAAAAGAATCCTTACTCGGTGCTGGAAAGAAGGAGAGTCTGCCCTTCACCACTGAGTTTAGTCCATCCTTGTTCCTAGGCCACAGGTCCCCATTTCCCTATGTTTAATCCTCGTGCAGAATTAGCAGCAAAACACAAGTCCTTGGAGGAAGTTGTACCAGCTTCAGCTCCTTCCAAGATTTACTGGTTCTGAGTTTTGGCTCCTTTGTTTGGGCTCCAGGTCACTCTACTTTCTCCATATGAGTCGCTCTGGGAGATTGTATATCGAATTTAAAGTAGTAATATCGGAGGGCCAAAATATTGAGGCCTAAATATCGAGAACCAAAATATTGAGAGGATTCAACAGTGTTCTATACAAGGGAAAGGAGTGTATAGTGCAGGGTTGATGTTGTGTTAGAATGGTATAGAAAGACACAGTTTTATCTTTTTGTGACAATTGCAGATGAGTTGGCAGTGCGGTTGCAGCACTGTTCCATGTTGGTAAGACACAATGTGCTAGTCCTAGGCTTTCATGTGATTACTGAATGCATTCTGGGGCTACATGATGGCGTGAGGGTTCTGTCTAGTTTGGTCTGTCTCCATATGACCATTTGTAGTTGAGCTTGGAGTGATGCTGTGTGGTGTTATTGCTGGGAGGATGATAAAAGCCCAATTATGAGCAATCAGAGACATTTGGATGAGTGTGGTGCAGTGTGTCTGAGATGTAATGATTGGTTGGGATGGGTTGTGTCTCAGGTTTAGATGTTACGAGCATCCAATAAATTGCTGTTCCTATCATAGGTTTTTAAACTCACAATAAATGTTAGAGATGTGGAGCAGTATGATGTAGAAAAATATAAGTGAACTCAAATTCTTGAAACCAACTATCACATCTTCTCTCTACTAACACTCATCTTGTGCTGCAAAAATGCTACTCTATTTTTGGCCAACATTTCCCTTGGGTGCAATGTAACTATTAAACCCTGCATTCTGCTATAAATGATAATGTTACTGAAACGCTCATCATCTATTAACTGAGTCAACAATACAACGTCTCTCTTACAAAATTAGATTTGTGTAGACCACATGTTCTCCTTTTCCTACCAAGAGCCTACCACACCCCTACATCATTCCTTTAGATTTGGATTCTACAGGATCACAACTTTGCTCTTGCAAAGGTAACTACAATAAAACCAACCCTCTAAATTATAAACAAATTGAAAATAGTCAACACCTTTTCACGTATAAATGTTTAATAACATCACACTTCCTCTATGAGAAAGCAAACTTGCATTTCAACTCTCTTATAAAGGATTTTTTACAAGACAAATTCACCTCTTATAAACTAGATCCACAAGACTGAAAAGCCTGCCTTATCACTCACGATTCCTCCAGATTGCATCACTTTCCTATGAATAAAGGCTCCATTAGACCACATTTCTCCAAGTCAAGATTTCAGTAGGCCACCTCTCCTTTCTTATCACTCAACATATCTCTAGATCACATCACTTAGCTTGTCACAAACAATTCTGCTAAATGATATGTTATCTCTTAGCCTTCAATGTTGAACTGGATCTCATCACCTCTCGGATCACTCAATCCTCAATTAGACAACATATCCTTTCTGATCTCTCAAGATTCCACTGTACCCCACATCCTTTCTTCTTATTCAAGATTCCAGTATGCCCCATTCAAGATTCAGGACTTCCAGTATAGGTCATCTCCTTTCTGATCTCTCAAGATTCCACTGTACCCCCACATCCTTTCTTCTTATTCAAGATTCCAGTATGCCCCATTCAAGATTCAGGACTTCCAGTATAGGTCATCTCCTTTCTGATCTCTCAAGATTCCACTGTACCCCCACATCCTTTCTTCTTATTCAAGATTCCAGTATGGCCCATTCAAGATTCAGGACTTCCCCTATAGGTCATCTCCTTTCTGATCTCTCAAGATTCCACTGTACCCCCCGCATCCTTTCTTCTTATTCAAGATTCCAGTATGCCCCATTCAAGATTCAGGACTTCCACTATAGGTCATCTCCTTTCTGATCTCTCAAGATTCCACTGTACCCCCCACATCCTTTCTTCTTATTCAAGATTCCAGTATGCCCCATTCAAGATTCAGGACTTCCACTATAGGTCATCTCCTTTCTGATCTCTCAAGATTCCACTGTACCCCCACATCCTTTCTTCTTATTCAAGATTCCAGTATGCCCCATTCAAGATTCAGGACTTCCACTATAGGTCATCTCCTTTCTGATCTCTCAAGATTCCACTGTACCTCCACATCCTTTCTTCTTATTCAAGATTCCAGTATGCCCCATTCAAGATTCAGGACTTCCTCTATAGGTCATCTCCTTTCTGATCTCTCAAGATTCCACTGTACCTCCACATCCTTTCTTCTTATTCAAGATTCCAGTATGGCCCATTCAAGATTCAGGACTTCCACTATAGGTCATCTCCTTTCTGATCTCTCAAGATTCCACTGTACCTCCACATCCTTTCTTCTTATTCAAGATTCCAGTATGCCCCATTCAAGATTCAGGACTTCCACTATAGGTCATCTCCTTTCTGATCTCTCAAGATTCCACTGTACCCCCACATCCTTTCTTCTTATTCAAGATTCCAGTATGCCCCATTCAAGATTCAGGACTTCCACTATAGGTCATCTCCTTTCTGATCTCTCAAGATTCCACTGTACCCCCACATCCTTTCTTCTTATTCAAGATTCCAGTATGCCCCATTCAAGATTCAGGACTTCCTCTATAGGTCATCTCCTTTCTGATCTCTCAAGATTCCACTGTACCCCACATCCTTTCTTCTTATTCAAGATTCCAGTATGCCCCATTCAAGATTCAGGACTTCCTCTATAGGTCATCTCCTTTCTGATCTCTCGAGATTCCACTGTACCCCCACATCCTTTCTTCTTATTCAAGATTCCAGTATGGCCCATTCAAGATTCAGGACTTCCACTATAGGTCATCTCCTTTGTTATCACTCAAGATCCCACTGTACCCCATTTCCTTTCTTCTAACCTAGGGGTCTCCAAACTTTTCAATACGAGGGCCACATCGTATATGATACAAATATTCATGGACTGAAACAATCAGTTTTATAAACGAATGAATAAAATGTACATGAATGAATATGGTTTACTTGTATCTTTTCTCTTTTGCAATCAGCATGGTATGATTCAGAACAAAAGATAAATGTTACAATTACAAAGAAACAATGCCGCGCTCGAACTGAGACACTATATATAATGTGTGAAAGCGACAAACATTAGCAAATGCTGTGAAAACATAATCAAATAATTAACTGTAGATCAGAAAAGCTGGCTATTCATTTTTCAATGTATTTTAAATAGTAGAGGAGATTCAAATTGCTCTGCTGCCCCTACAGGCTGCCAAAGGAATTGGATATATATTTCCCTTTGATCATCGTAATCCAAAATTTTGGAAAACAACAGAGAAATTTCAATAAAGCGTATTAATGCTAAAGTTGCTGCTGTCTGATAAACTCTTGTAGAGGGTCGAATGTGACCCACGGGCCGTACTTTGTAGACCACTGTTCTAACACAAGGTAACACTGTACCGCATCTCCTTTCTTATCACTAAATTGTCCTCTAGACCCCGTCTCCTTTCTTATCAGTCAAGGTTTTGGGTATACCACGACTCCTCTCCTATTGTCCAGGATGCCTCTAAACGCCACCTTTATTAGACGCAAGATTCAACCTGACCATAGCTCCTGATTTAATTGGACCCCATTTCTTCTCTTCTACTGCATCACACACCTTCTCCTATAAATGGCCCTGTTTCTCATTTAAGTGAGTGCTAAGCCCCGCTGGCTGCTATGATGGCAAAGGGAATTACTATTTAGACACAAAGGGGAGGTTGGCAATTGACATTTCCTGGTGGAGAGGCTTCAGAAACGCCACGTCCATCCTCCTCTTGCAGTACTGTTCTGTGAAGCCTATTTAATTTCATGTGCTCTAAAATGTATTCAGCAGCCAAACACTGAAAATGAGGCCAAACCAGCTTGCAGGATATTGCAACTGGTGTCAGGGTAATTAGTCGGTTGTCGTACATATCCCCCCAATGAGGTTGTATGTATGACCTATTATGGTCTGGACTCTTTCCTTTTTCGTTTGAGCCCAAAATGTGCGATCTCTTAAGTCTTTGTGGCTCTTTTGAGTATCTTTAGGGCACCTTTCTTGAACTTCAGAAGATGCTGTCTTCGAAATTCTGCATGTCCTTTCAATGCAACGAAAGGTGATGCATCCGTGGACCAGACTTTGGGGCGTGAGAGTCCACAGCACATCGGTGCTAGAGCTTCAGCGCATGTGGGGTATCTCCTCCAGGCCAGACAAGAGAGAGGGTGCGATGCTTGTGGTGCAGACTCAAGATTTGTATCTGCCTCTTTGTGGGCTCTTTTTATCAGAAAGCAAAGGGAGAGGTAGCTTATGCGCTGAATGAAAATGCAGGGGATATATTATTTAAAACTATTCCCTATACCGCATAGATCATCTGAAGACAAGCTGGCGGGGTGAAGCCCGGGGGGTGTACTTTCAGCAGGGCCAGCAGAGAGCTGCAACAGCTCAGCAGGATGTTCTACCAGCAGCAGTTCTGCTGCAAGGTCAGCCAGCCAGGCCTCTGCTAGCAGAAACAGGCTTCCCAATTAGGAACAGGGTGGATGTCTGAGACTGCTGCTGCCTGCAGTGGATAACCCTGGAGGAAGCACAACGCACTATATATATGTACTAAACTCTTCTTACCCGCGAGGATGCAATAAGAAAACAACACACAGAAGCGATTTAACACGGTCTCAAAAGAAACTCTAAGAATTGAAAAAGATCTTCCACGAAAACAAAGCCAAGAGGGATCCATCGGTTCACGTGGTTGCATTCACATCACACTTGCGAAGTAGTTCCGGGTCAATTTACGCCCCCAAATATCAGCTTGCTGGTAACTGGAAGAAACAAATTTCCAGGAATTGAGTTACCAGACATGTATTTCTGCTCCGCAGAGTTACAACCATCTCCAATGCTTGCCAGAATACGCAGCAAGTGCCCTGGAGGTATCCTGGTAATGCTGTGCAGCCCCGGAAATACGCAAAGATGTCGCCTGCAGCTTCTTGCTCGTTACGCAAGATTCCTGGAATGATGCCATTATATCACATCGCACAGTTAAGCCACCGTTTGTGGCACAATTATAGTTCAAAGCACAAGCAACTTTTATTCACTATAGTGCCATTATTAGTGCTATTTTTTTATAAAGAAAATGTATCTTCAAGTCAGAAATTGACCAAATCATGCACTTTGTGCTATAATTGAGTGCTAAATGATGGATTTGCATTTCCACGTAATTAAGTGCAATTTCACGGACTTTTGCATAATTACGCGAAAGGAAATTACACACATTTTGCACCCCCCTTATTACCAACTCAGCTCCTTCCATCTTCTTTACCAGCCCAGTTTATTGTAGGCGTCTTAATCTCCTAGGTGACTACTCAGGACAGAGGTTTCATTATCTTCTCCTTTAGGGTTTGTATTAGGTGTAATAGTTTTCCAATGCGCTTTGTATATGGACTTAAAAAGTACCAGGGCTGAGTGTTGTGGAAATCCGCCAGATTTATTCTACTTCCCCCACTTGCTCGGGGGCGCAGATTCCCTGAAATGTCACCCGCTGTGTTTCTGCAGAGGTACATTTCCACAGTGAGGAACTTATCACCAGAATCCACCAACGCTTCCACCGTAAGAGCAGCAATCTAGACACCAAACGGGATCAATTTGTCTTCATTTGAGCCCTGCACTACGACCTCTGAGCTCTGACCTCAGCTTCTGAGTCCTCTCTGGAATCATCAGCCCTGCCCACCTCGCCTCTGAAGCCTCCTCGGTTCCTTCACACTGCCCACCTCGCCTCTGAAGCCTTCTCACTTCCTTCACACTGCCCACCTCGCCTCTGAAGCCTTCTCACTTCCTTCACACTGCCCACCTCGCCTCTGAAGCCTCCTCGCTTCCTTCACACTGCCCACCTCGCCTCTGAAGTCTTCTTGGTTCCTTCACACTGCCCACCTCGCCTCTGAAGCCTCCTCGGTTCCTTCACACTGCCCACTTCGCCTCTGAAGCCTTCACACTGCCCACCTCGCCTCCGAAGCCTTCTTGGTTCCTTCATACTGCCCACCTCGCCTCTGAAGCCTTCTCACTTCCTTCACACTGCCCAACTCGCCTCTGGAGCCTTCTCACTTCCTTCACACTGCCCACCTCGCCTCTGAAGCCTTCACACTGCCCACCTCGCCTCTGAAGCCTTCTCATTTCCTTCACACCGCCCACCTCGCCTCTGAAGCCTTCTCGCTTCCTTCACACTGCCCACCTCACTTCTGGAGCCTTCTCACTTCCTTCACACTGCCCACCTCGCCTCTGAAGCCTTCACGCTTCCGTCACACTGCCCACCTCGCCTCTGAAGCCTTCTCACTGCCCACCTCGCCTCTGAAGCCTTCACACTGCCCACCGCGCCTCTGAAGCCTTCTCGAATCCTTCACACTGCCCACCTCGCCTCTGAAGCCTTCTCACTTCCTTCACACTGCCCACCTCACCTCTGAAGTCTTCTCACTGCCCACCTCGCCACTGAAGCCTACACACTGCCCACCTCGCCTCTGAAGCCTTCTCATTTCCTTCACACTGCCCACCTCGCCTCTGGAGCCTTCTCACTTCCTTCACACTGCCCACCTCGCCTCTTAAGCCTTCTCACCTCCTTCACACTGCCCACCTCGCCTCTGGAGCCTCCTCACTTCCTTCACACTGCCCACCTCGCCTCTGAAGCCTTCTCACTTCCTTCACACTGCCCACCTCGCCTCTGGAGCCTTCTCACTTCCTTCACACTGCCCACCTCGCCTCTGGAGCCTTCTCGCTTCCTTCACACTGCCCACCTCGCCTCTGGAGCCTTCTCACTTCCTTCACACTGCCCACCTCGCCTCTGGAGCCTTCTCGCTTCCTTCACACTGCCCACCTCGCCTCTGGAGCCTTCACACTGCCCACCGCGCCTCTGAAGCCTTCTCGCATCCTTCACACTGCCCACCTCGCCTCTGAAGCCTTCTCACTTCCTTCACACTGCCCACCTCACCTCTGAAGCCTTCTCACTGCCCACCTCGCCACTGAAGCCTACACACTGCCCACCTCGCCTCTGAAGCCTTCTCACTTCCTTCACACTGCCCACCTCGCCTCTGGAGCCTTCTCACTTCCTTCACACTGCCCACCTCGCCTCTGGAGCCTTCTCACTTCCTTCACACTGCCCACCTCGCCTCTGGAGCCTTCTCGCTTCCTTCACACTGCCCACCTCGCCTCTGGAGCCTTCTCGCTTCCTTCACACTGCCCACCTCACCTCTGGAGCCTTCTCCCTTCCTTCACACTGCCCACCTCGCCTCTGGAGCCTTCTCACTTCCTTCACACTGCCCACCTCGCCTCTGAAGCCTTCTGCCCACACTGCCAAAGGGCCCATGTCTCATCACTTCACCAACATTTCCTGTGAGTCGTTGGACCCAGACCAAAACACTTGCACCCCCACAACTACACATCCTTTCGCATGGTTTGTTGAGTTGGCAAGCACAGGAAACCCTCGAAGGATTAATATCTTGAATAAACATCTGACAGGTTCACATCAGCCTCCTCTCCCCAAATCTACCTGTGACGTCACTGGGAGCCTATTCACAGAAACAGGACAGAGCTCTACTCTCTTCAGTATCCCTGCCTCGAGAATAAACTAAAGCTCCTGCAGGAATCTGGCTGGGCCTGTTGGTATGCCCTGATGTCATCACGCTTGCGCATGGAGCCATGTGAGATTTATTATGATTAATTACTACGCCATACTTTAACCAAACATCTAAATAAAAAATTAGATGGAATCCATTTTATTCCTTCAAATTCAAACCTTTGCCAAACATGCATATAGTCCCACACCAGTCATACGTAGTGCACACCAGACATGTATAAGGAATCTATTTGAGCTGGGTACATTGAACCCATAACTTTCATGCAGATGGTACCTTAGCTGGATGTATAGAACCCAGAGGTGCCATAAATGTTGAGGCGCATAATTACGGGAGGCTTGCATCACATTTGCACTGCGCAATGTGGTACATACGCAACACAAATCTGTAAATCAGACGTATGGAGCCAAGCAAAGCCACTTTGTGTGGCTCTGAGTGGCCTCATAAATCTGGAATAGTGCAACGCAGCGATTTGCCCTGCGTTGTGCTACTCTGCCCTGAGTAGGCGTTCCATGGGCATTGCGGTGGGTGATGCCATTCAACTCACATGGATTTTGACGCATTCCCAGATTTACAAGGACTTGTAAACTTGGGGATGTGCCAAAATCTTTCGCCTTCCCAAGAGAGGCGTCATGAGGAGAAATATCTTTATTTCTCCTCGGTTTTTTTCCTCTTTGTGTGTGAAAAAGCCTTTCAGGATTGTTTTTTGTGCGGCAAGGTGCCAGCCAGAGACATGGAACCACCACCAGCCAATCACATGGATTGTATGTCATCCGTGTACATGAATCCCACCAGCCATGTATACAGGGCCTATGTCATACATGCACAAGCATTCTACATGAGCTGCCTACATTGAACCATGACCGCAGTGGTCATGGAACCCTCCCCAGCTATTCATATGTGTTGGACTTAGCCCTTTTTGCAGGGTCATCCCTGAAATTGTTATCTTCCTCCTGTATTTATTCTGACCTGTTGTTGGCTGTTTTATGACTCTGGGCGCTTTACCACTGCTGTTCAGTGCTAAAGTGCATATGCTCTCCCTATTTAAAATGTATATGTTGGTTGGATTCCATGATTGGCTTATTTGGTTTACTGTCAGACCCCAGTAAAGTGCACCAGGAGTGCCCAGGGCTTGTAAATACAAATGCTGCTGGTGGGCTTGCAGCACTGGTTGTGCCACCCACAGAAGCGGCCTGGTAAAATGTATCTAAGGTCTGCCATTGCAGAACCTGCGTGCAGTCTGGTACTGTCATGCTGACTGGGTAAGTGCACACACTTCCCAGTCCCTAAACCTTCCCTTAACTTCATATTAGTCACCCCTATGGTAGGCCCAAGGGCAGGGTGCATTGGAAGCATAAGGTAGGACAAGCCCTGATGTGTGTGGCATGTCCTAATAGTGAATTACAGCCATTTTCGTTTTTCACTATTGTAAGGCTACCTGTTCTCCATAGGCCAGAATGGGCTGCTAGAATTGTTACATTCTATGATCCTAACAGACCCAGGGAACATGGTAGAAATTCGAGTTTAGTATGCCTGAACTCAGAATAATAAAATACATCTTTTAGTAAAGTTTATTTTAATATTCTGTGTTTGCAAATACCACTTATAGAAAGTTGGTATTTGCTTGCCTGACCATTTCAGCCCGCCTCTGCTATGATGTGTATCTGCCTGTCTGGTTGTGTGAGTGACAGGGCTGGGGAAACCCAGAGGGGCAGGGCTAGGTAGCCTGGTGGTGAATAGGAAGATTGGCAGCCAGATGGGTGGGAGGAGTGCACCTGGGCTCTGAATAGGGTTGTGCTCTGCTACCACAATGCTGGCTCCACCCCCTGTGGAGCGGCTGATGTCTCTGCCCTGCACCCTGAATAGAAAGGCAGAGTCATGTCAACAGAGTGCTCAAGAACTGGTTTGGACTGGGCAAAGGCCCCTCTTCCCCAGAGGAACAAAGGAATTAGGGGTATTAGTATTGGGACGCTGCTCCGAAGAAATTAGATCCTGCTGAAACAAGAAGAACCTCTGCCAGAGGAGAAGGAACTGGGAAAGCTGTAGGAGGAGTACTGTCCCTGACCTGGGGGATTGGCCTGCAGGGGTTGCCTTGCTGCTGAAGGAGAGGAGAAAGACTACTAAAGACTTTGCTTCAACTTCTGCTTTAAAAAGATCTCCAAGTGCTTGAACTGAGCTTGCCCCCTGAACGAAGTCCCAGGACCAGTGGACTTCACCCCCAGCTCCCCAGAGTCTTTTGGAAGTGCCTGCTGCTGTTGTTGGGCCTGCGTGTCGCAAGGAGCTGGAAGCGCGACTCAAGGAAGAGAAGCGTGCCGCCATTGGAGCTGTTGCCGTCGCGTCTCGCAAAAGGTGTCGCCGCTGCAGCATCGCATCGAGCGGAAGCGTCTCGCATCATTCCGGAAGTGACTCGCAACCGCCGAAGAAGCGTCTCGCCATCGCAGCCATCGTAGCTGTCGCATTGCACCGCATCGAGAGAAGAGTCTTGCATCGAGGAGGAAGCGTGTCGCCATCGTAGTTGTCGCATTGCACCGCATCCAGAAAAGCGCCTCGCATCCACGGAGAAGCATGCCGCCGTCGGAGCCGCTGTCGTCGCATCTCGCAGAAGGGGTGTCGCCACTGCAGCATCGCATCGAGCGGAAGCGTCTCGCAACGTCGGAGAAGAGTGCCGCTGCCAAGGCTGCTGTCGTCGCATCTCGCCAAAGGTGACGCCTCTGTAGCTGACGCATCGAGTCGAGCCTTCTCGCAACATCGGAAGATCCCGTCTTTATTTCTTTTGCACCAAGAACTTCAACGCATCTGCATCGCTGCAACACTTTTGTTGCCCTGCATGTCGCATCTAAGGTACATTGACTTAAAGTGTCGCATTTAAGAACTTAAGAGAAACTAAGCAATCTTCTACCAACTAAGCAACCGTATTGTGTATTTTTGATCGTTTAATGGTCTTGTGATAATCCTATATAAAGAATCCTTATTTTTAAAATAAATACCTGTGTGGTCTCCATTTGTAGTGTTGTCACTTGGTTACTGTATGTGTTCACAAATGCTTAACGTATAACGCTCTGAGATAAGCCTTGTCTGCTCGCGCCAAGCTACCTAGAAGGTGAGCAGGGGTTATTTTAGGGGTGTAACCCCTTACCCTGACTAGAGGAAAGGTTCCCTGCTTGTCACAAGTACCTACCTGTGCCAACCAGAGAACTCGGATTCTAACAATATGGAACACGTCACCCGTGCTTATGAACCCTATGCCGGCCATGCCCATGGGACCCCAACCAGATATTCAAACGGAGCTCATGCCCTCTATGTACAAGGATCCGGGTACGTTGAATATATGCACGCCATCTACAGTGGAGTTACACTAGCTGAAACCAGGGTCATTCAATGTATGGCATGGTGGGAGACCCTGCACCGCACATTGAATGTGTGGCATGGCGGGCAGCCGTGCCCCGCACATTGAATGTGTGGTATGGCGGGTAGCCGTGCCCTGCACATTGAAAGTACGGCATGGTGGGTGGCCAAGTAAAAATATATGTTTGACTGTAAAAGTGCATGTTCTTAATTCTGAAAATGCCTCCATTTACACCTGCCAGGAAGTCACAAAAGGATTTTTGACAGGCGCAATGTATTTATGACTGCCACATACATGCCAACATTTTAGAAGAGCAAAGAGGTAGATTTTAAAAAAATAATCAGGAGAATCTAATTTCCCCATTGACTTCTATTGAAGCAGAGGCAATTTCAGAAAAGAGGAAGCTAAAATAAAGCCCTTTTTGGCTTCAGTCAGGTCTATTGACATGTATGCTGCAGATTTCTCCGCCAGGCAGAGTGCAGTGATGTGCAGGGGGCATGCCAAGGCATGGTTTGCCCTGGAAGTTTAAGAATGCCCACAGACATCCCAATTCAATTGGGGACTAGCACTTCCTGATATTGAGTGTTACTACTGGGCGGCTCACCTGATAGTTATAAATGATTGGATATACTCCCCCTGGGACCATCCAACATTCTGCCTGGAGCGTGCAGGACTGGAAAAACACCTAACCTACTTGTACGGGGGCAGTGGTATGCAGATTCTAGCAGCAGCGACACAGGTGTCGTTGTTAGCATGGTGTGGAGCTAGGAAAGTTTTGAGTTGGGTGCACAGAATTACTAGAGACACCACTCTGGAAAGGTAACTGTACCATGCATGGCAGGAAAAGGGCTGGAAGGGAAAACCTTCTGGAATAGGCCCCCCCAGAGGGACGCAATTTAATGGAGGCATTTGGTGCCACATCCCAGACATACCGGACCATAAATAGCAATATGCCCGATTCCTTGCTACAACAGAGGGAAAGATGGACACAGGACCTGGGTGCAATGGACGACATTGACTGGTAGGAAGCGCTGATGCATCCCTGGAAGGTAGCGATAAAGGCGCGCTTGCGCATAATTCAATTTAAGGTATTACACAGGGTTTATTATGATCGTCAGAAGCTACAAAAGATGGGTAAAGCTCCTATGTCTACATGTCTAAGATGCTCAGCTGACATAGGTATCTTCATGCACAGGATATGGGCATGTCCTCAGAACAGACATTCCCAACCAAGATCAAGCAGGAGCTCCTGTGGGTACTGGAGACACAACTCCCCCTTGACCCTAAATTTGTTTTACTGGGAATCCCTAATGATATGGATCCCCCGCATTAAACTCCTATTGAGCGTCCTGGGCCTGGTAGTGGCTAAGAGAGACATAGCGAAGCACTGGGACTCCCCAGAGGTACCATCCTTATAGGAATGGCGTTGAGGAATGGATCTCTACATGGCGGCAGAGAAGGTGACATCTGGGGATGGTAGAGGGCATACTCTGGATTGGATACAGTGAGTGATGGCACAGAGATATCTGGTGGTACTAGGGGTAGGTTGGCTCAAGAGATCTAAGGGAGGACACTTGGCCATAATAGTGTTTACATGTATTGGATATGTGTACCTATTTGTCTGGATTAATGCACTGCTCACGACAGACCTGACGTGGCAAATATGTATACTGTCTTCACTGAAATGGGCGCTTGTTGCGCACGAAGGTCAATTGTTAACTTCATGTTTAAAACCAATATCAAGACATTTAAATAAATGCCCATACCCACGTGGGTTTGTAGGCATTATCAATTCAACCCCCTTAAAACCTGGAAAAGGTTGCGCATTTACTCGAGCCAAGGGCTGCAGTAACTCTCCTTCCAGGATGGGAAGCGGAACACGGGTGTCCCTAGTTTGGTGAGAGGGTGGGAGAAAGGCTTTTCCCTCTGAGCAGGATCCAAGAAAGAAGAGTGTCCTCGCACAGGAGGCTCCTTTCTCCACATGCGCAATGCTGCGCTATTTCACACAGGGAGATTTTACATGACCTTCCCAGAAGTACACCTGGAAAACACATGCCGGGCGGAGTGTCTGAGGCGCTCTTCTGAGGTTTCTGACATAGAAAAGGAATCACAAAGGTTCGGTCAGACAGAGCTGTCCATCGCCGCCCATACTTTCAGAGTTCTTTTCGGGCTTTAAGCATATAACTGTCAGGCACATTTTATTTTTATTACTTTAAGGTTTTTGGGGGGGAATAGGGGGAGCAGCACAGACCACTGACACTGGATTTGTGTGAAAAGGGCCACTTTTATTGAAGCAGGTGCACATCATATATATAAACCCCGGGCCTTTCGCCGTACAAAACTCAAACTATACAAATATGTTATCTATGTTCAACTGCCTCCCACCCCTAAAAGTCTCCCCCAACTTAACCTGCACGTCTCTACCTCCTCCTGTGCTGATCTTCAGCAAGTGAGTCTTTTAACCTCCAATACATATTTACCGCAACTATTAACCTCAAACTAAGTAAACTTCCTAATGAACTGTAAACGTCCTGCCTCATCCAGGCATGTGCTTGTCTACCTGTTCCTACATTGCCGCTGTCAAACTCAATAAACTTCTCAAACCCATGCTAACTTCTCGGCCAAACGACACTCAGAAAAAGGCCCTGACCGCCTTTTTCTGCCAGACATTAATGCACGTTCAAAACTTTTGCACACCCTGCACCAGCAGCAGATACAGCTCCATCCCATAGTACGAAAGATGTACCCCGCCCCGCTGAAAAATTCCGGAGCATTGGACTTCAATTTGTCAATTGGTCTACCCTACCTCTATCCCTAAGAACGCTCTCATTTCTCTGTAGATCTTTTTGATTGTTTTTTCGATAGGCGTTGGCCTGATAGCCCCTTGCCAGACTCACCCAGGTATGAACTCCATATCTACATGATGTGGCATCCTGACCACTGCCTTTGTATCTCATTTAAATCATCCTTCATCACTCTCATCAAAAACACCCCTTTTTCAACAACTAGATCATTCTCCCCTAAATGCAGCAACAAAACATTGAGGCACTTCCCTCCTACCATCAAGTTATTCAAACAGGATAACAGTTCTCACCATCGCTGGCACCCTCTGCCATGCCAGTGCCCTTGAAGCCCATTGGGGTCAAGTCTCACATTGGCACGTTGTCTGCTCTGCCTCACCTGTCTTGCAGCCCATTTAATGAACGAGTGCCCCACTATCCATATCGATAATCTGGCAAACTCTGGGCCTGGATTGAACCTGGAAGATAACAAGTGAAATGGAGAAATGTACTAACAATCCCCTTCCTCTTACTGCACATAGCGCTGAAAACATTCAGATGTCCATCTACCAAGTCGATGATATCTTTCCTGCTCCCACCCCTCTGCCTCCGTCGCCATACCTATGCAGAAAGAATGTGTCCCAAAACCTTTTGCATCCACACCCAACCGTGTCACACTTTTCGCAGAACAGCTAATAGCTGAAATTCTGTCCAGCCTGTCATCAATATGCCTGAAAACCTGACCTATACCTCCTGGAGATTTCGCCCTCAAATAGGTGGCCCATTTCACTGGACAGAAACTAGCCACAGATTACCTACACAGCAGGATGGATCTGCCCTGACCTCTCTGATCAGTTTTTGACTTATAACCCTGCCTCATGTGGTCGGACTTTATCCCAAACAACCCGTGAGTCACCTTTACCCCCCAAGAGCTCAGATACCATAAATGCCACAAAGAATATCCATGACATCAGTGCCGAGAACAAGACCCGTTCATCCTCCCTTGTGCATATCTCCTAGAGGGGCCCAAATACCTCACAAAATGAGCCCCACATGATAGGCCACCTCTCATGCCCAATACGCCCCTCCTCTGTGGACCATCCCTCTAGCATCCTGATTCTCAGCTCCCCTGCTGATAGGGCATAGCCCCAAAAAAGTTTCCCTCTGAAAAAAATGGCTGCCAGTTTACCTGCGATTGTGACTCTGGACTGCCCCTTAGCAATCTACTTTAAAATGAACTGGAGCACATCTTCCATCCGTGCCCCACCATCTAAAAACTCCCCCCAAGCCTGACTATACACCCTCCTTGTCGACAAGGCCAGTGACTCTAACACCAGCTGTAGCATCCTCTGTCCCCTACTGACCATAGCTCCTGTGGCAGCCGGGTCCTCACTCTGTCAGCCGCCGTGGCCAGCCCATGGAATCTCTCCCACTGTGATCGAGACAAGGCATCCGCAATGTTATTGTCCACACCTAGCAAATGTTAGGCCGGATCCTACCCCTCTTGCAGCAGCGGAATAAACCTGTGCATCCCACTCAAAGTCTGCCAAGGCCATCAGCAGCATTCCATTGAAAGAGTCCAAAAAGAAACATCACATTCTCAAATCCGCTTTTGCTCCTGTCGATCACTGCCCCCCACGGCCCCTTTCTGCAGACTGCTGTCAGCTGAGAAGACTCGGTTACCTGTGGTTTCTGATGTTCTTTTTGTTCTCGGTGCTTCATAGAGTGAAGTGAAGCGGTGGGAGCTCTGAAAATGGGGTTTCGTTTAGAGCCCAAGTGATCTACATTAGAGGCCCCCCTGAGCCTCCCTCAGCCCCTCTTATACTACACAAACTTACAAAACATCCTCCGTTGGGCAGTTTCTCACCTGCTGCTCAGTTTGGAAAGTTCTCTGTGCCTTAAAGCGAGATGTTTTATTCCACTAACCTGCACTGTCTCTGCTTTGTACATATGCCATATCTCATTTTAAATCATTTATTAAGCAGCGAGGCCATAATGAATCATCCATCCTCGCCTGGTGGGTCTGTGTCTGTGCCTTGTCCAATCAATGATTATGGCTGTAGCAGGAGAGGGCAGGGTCAAGAGAGGGGCAGGAACAGAAGGCTTCAAGTACCTCATACCTCCTCCACTCTCTACGGGGGCCAGGCTCTGACGTCTCCATCACAGCACAGAAGGCAGGCGAGAGGTGCAGGGAGATGCAGTCTTTGAGTACCTCGTGCCTCCTCCACTCTCTACGGAGGCCAGGCTCTGACGTCTCCATCACAGCACAGAAGGCAGGCGAGAAGTGCAGAGAGATGCAGTCTTTGAGTACCTCATACCTCCTCCGCTCTACGGAGGCCAGGCTCTGACGTCTCCATCACAGCACAGAAGGCAGGCGAGAGGTGCAGAGAGATGCAGTCTTTGAGTACCTCGTGCCTCCTCCACTCTCTACGGGGGCCAGGCTCTGACGTTTGTAAACCAGCACAGAAGGCAGAGGAGAGGTGCAGAGAGATACAGTCTTTGAGTACCTCGTGCCTCCTCCACTCTCTACGGAGGCCAGGCTCTGACGTCTCCATCACAGCACAGAAGGCAGAGGAGAGGTGCAGAGAGGTGAAGTCTTTGAGTACCTCGTGCCTCCTCCACTCTCTAAGGAGGCCAGGCTCTGACGTCTCCATCACAGCACAGAAGGCAGGCGAGAGGTGCAGAGAGATGCAGTCTTTGAGTACCTCGTGCCTCCTCCACTCTCTACGGAGGCCAGGCTCTGACGTCTCCATCACAGCACAGAAGGCAGGCGAGAGGTGCAGGGAGATGCAGTCTTTGAGTACCTCGTGCCTCCTCCACTCTCTACGGGGGCCAGGCTCTGACGTTTGTAAACCAGCACAGAAGGCAGAGGAGAGGTGCAGAGAGGCACAGTCTGCGTACCTTGTGCCTCTTCCACTCTGCAGAGACCAAGCTCTGACGTCTCTATCACAGCACAGAAGGCAGGGGCGAGGAGCAGAGAGACACAGTCTGCGTACCTTGTACCTCTTCCACTCTCTTCAGAGGCAAGACTCTGACGTCTCCATCACAGCACAGAAGGCATGAGAGAGGTGCAGAGAGATACAGTCTTTGAGTACCTCGTACCTCCTCCACTCTCTACGGAGGCCAGGCTCTGACGTCTCCATCACAGCACAGAAGGCAGAGGAGAGGTGCAGAGAGATACAGTCTTTGAGTACCTCGTGCCTCCTCCACTCTCTACGGAGGCCAAGCTCTGACGTCTGTAAACCAGCACAGAAGGCAGAGGAGAGGTGCAGAGAGGCGCGGTGTCTGAGTACCTCGTATCTCTTTGCCTCTTTTCTGAGATGAGATTCTGACGTCTCTATCACAGCACAGAAGGCAGGGGCGAGGAGCAGAGAGACACAGTCTGAGTACCTTGTACCTCTTCCACTCTCTACGGAGGCCAGGCTCTGACGTCTGTAAACCAGCACAGAAGGCAGGCGAGAGGTGCAGGGAGATGCAGTCTTTGAGTACCTCATACCTCCTCCACTCTCTACGGAGGCCAGGCTCTGACTTCTCCATCACAGCACAGAAGGCAGGCGAGAGGTGCAGGGAGATGCAGTCTTTGAGTACCTCATACCTCCTCCACTCTCTACGGAGGCCAGGCTCTGACGTCTCCATCACAGCACAGAAGGCAGAGGAGAGATGCAGAGAGATGCAGTCTTTGAGTACCTCGTGCCTCCTCCACTCTCTACGGAGGCCAGGCTCTGACGTCTCCATCACAGCACAGAAGGCAGGCGAGAGGTGCAGAGAGACACAGTCTTTGAGTACCTCGTGCCTCCTCCACTCTCTACGAGGGCCAGGCTCTGACGTCTCCATCACAGCACAGAAGGCAGGCGAGAGGTGCAGGGAGATGCAGTCTTTGAGTACCTCGTGCCTCGTGCCTCCTCCACTCTCTACGGAGGCCAGGCTCTGACGTCTGTAAACTAGCACAGAAGGCAGGCGAGAGGTGCAGGGAGATGTAGTCTTTGAGTACCTCGTGCCTCCTCCACTCTCTACGGAGGCCAGGCTCTGACGTCTCCATCACAGCACAGAAGGCAGAGGAGAGGTGCAGAGAGATACAGTCTTTGAGTACCTCGTGCCTCCTCCACTCTCTACGGGGGCCAGGCTCTGACGTCTCCATCACAGCACAGAAGGCAGAGGAGAGGTGCAGAGAGATACAGTCTTTGAGTACCTCGTGCCTCCTCCACTCTCTACGGGGGCCAGGCTCTGACGTCTCCATCACAGCACAGAAGGCAGGCGAGAGGTGCAGGGAGATGCAGTCTTTGAGTACCTCGTGCCTCCTCCACTCTCTATGGAGGCCAGGCTCTGACGTCTCCATCACAGCACAGAAGGCAGGCGAGAGGTGCAGGGAGATGCAGTCTTTGAGTACCTCGTGCCTCCTCCACTCTCTACGGAGGCCAGGCTCTGACGTCTCCATCACAGCACAGAAGGCAGGCGAGAGGTGCAGAGAGATGCAGTCTTTGAGTACCTCGTGCCTCCTCCACTCTCTACGGAGGCCAGGCTCTGACGTCTCCATCACAGCACAGAAGGCAGAGGAGAGGTGCAGAGAGATACAGTCTTTGAGTACCTCATACCTCCTCCACTCTCTACGGAGGCCAGGCTCTGACGTCTGTAAACCAGCACAGAAGGCAGGCGAGAGGTGCAGGGAGATGCAGTCTTTGAGTACCTCATACCTCCTCCACTCTCTACGGAGGCCAGGCTCTGACGTCTCCATCACAGCACAGAAGGCAGAGGAGAGGTGCAGAGAGATACAGTCTTTGAGTACCTTGTGCCTCCTCCACTCTCTACGGGGGCCAGGCTCTGACGTCTCCATCACAGCACAGAAGGCAGGCGAGAGGTGCAGGGAGATGCAGTCTTTGAGTACCTCGTGCCTCCTCCACTCTCTACGGAGGCCAGGCTCTGACGTCTCCATCACAGCACAGAAGGCAGGCGAGAGGTGCAGGGAGATGCAGTCTTTGAGTACCTCGTGCCTCCTCCACTCTCTACGGAGGCCAGGCTCTGACGTCTCCATCACAGCACAGAAGGCAGGCGAGAGGTGCAGGGAGATGCAGTCTTTGAGTACCTCATACCTCCTCCACTCTCTACATAGGCCAGGCTCTGACGTCTCCATCACAGCACAGAAGGCAGGCGAGAGGTGCAGAGAGACACAGTCTTTGAGTACCTCGTGCCTCCTCCACTCTCTACGGGGGCCAGGCTCTGACGTCTCCATCACAGCACAGAAGGCAGGCGAGAGGTGCAGGGAGATGCAGTCTTTGAGTACCTCGTACCTCCTCCGCTCTCTACGGGGGCCAGGCTCTGACGTCTCCATCACAGCACAGAAGACGGGGAGAGGTGCAGAGAGATACAGTCTGCGTACCTTGTACCTCTTCCACTCTCTTCAGAGACCAGATTCTGACATCTCTATCACAGCACAGAAGGCAGGGGCGAGGAGCAGAGAGACACAGTCTGCGTACCTTGTACCTCTTCCACTCTCTTCAGAGACGAGACTCTGACGTCTCTATCACAGCACAGAAGGCAGGGGACAGGAGCAGAGAGACACAGTCTGCGTACCTTGTACCTCTTCCACTCTCTTCAGAGACGAGACTCTGACGTCTCTATCACAGCACAGAAGGCAGGGGACAGGAGCAGAGAGACACAGTCTGCGTACCTTGTACCTCTTCCACTCTCTTCAGAGACGAGACTCTGACGTCTCTATCACAGCACAGAAGGCAGGGGACAGGAGCAGAGAGACACAGTCTGCGTACCTTGCCTTGTACCTCTTTCACTCTCTTCAGGGGCGGGACTCTGACAATCCTATCACAGCACCAAAGGCAGGGGAGAGGAGCCGAGAGACACAGTCTGCGTACCTTGTACCTCTTCCACTGTCTTCAGAGGTGAGTCTCTGACGTCTCTATCACAGCACAGAAGGCAGGGGACAGGAGCAGAGAGACACAGTCTGCGTACCTTGCCTTGTACCTCTTTCACTCTCTTCAGGGGCGGGACTCTGACATTCCTATCACAGCACCGAAGGCAGGGGAGAGGAGCAGAGACGCACAGTCTGCATACCTCGTATCTCTTTGCCTCTCTTCAGAGGCGAGATTCTGACGTCTCCATCACAGCACAGAAGGCAGTGGAGAGAAGCAGAGAAACACAGTCTGCGTACCTTGAGCCTCTTCCACTCACTTCAGAGGCGAGACTCTGACGTCTCCATCACAGCACAGAAGGCAGTGGAGCGTCGCAGAGAGGCACGGTCTCCGAGTATCTCATACCTCTTCCTCTCTCTTCAGAGACAACACTGGCATCTCTATCAAAGCACAGAAGCCAGGGGAGAGGTGCAGAGAGAGGCTGTCTTTAAGTACCTCGTACCTTGTACCTCTTCCACTCTCTTCAGAGTCCAAGCTCTGATGTCGCAATAGCAGCACAGAAGGCAGAAGAGAGGGGCAGAGAGACAGTCTGCGTACCTTGTATCTCTTCCACTCTGCAGAGACCAAGCTCTGACGTCTCTATCACAGCACAGAATGCAGGGGAGAGGAGCCGAGAGACACAGTCAGCGTACCTTGAGCCTCTTCCACTCTCTTCAGAGGCGAGATTCTGACATCTCGATCACAGCACAGAAGACAGGGGAGAGGTGCAGAGACGCACAGTCTGCGTATCTTGTGCCTCTTCCACTCACTTCAGAGGCGAGACTCTGACATCTCCATCACAGCACAGAAGGCAGTGGAGCGTCGCAGAGAGGCACGGTCTCCGAGTATCTCATACCTCTTCCACTCTCTTCAGAGACGACACTGGCATCTCTATCAAAGCACAGAAGGCAGGGGAGAGGTGCAGAGAGAGGCAGTCTTTAAGTACCTCGTACCTCGTGCCTCCTCCGCTCTCTACGGAGGCCAGGCTCTGACGTCTGTAAACCAGCACAGAAGGTAGAAGAGCGGTGTAGAGAGGCGCAGTCTTTGAGTACCTCGTACCTCTTCACCTCTCTTCAGGGGCGAGACTCTGACGTCTCTATAAAAGCACAGAAGGCAGAAGAGAGGAGCAGAGAGACACAGTCTGCGTACCTTGTACCTCTTCCACTCTGCAGAGACCAAGCTATGACGTCTCTATCATAGCACAGAAGGCAGGGGAGAGGAGCCGAGAGACACAGTCTGCGTACCTTGTACCTCTTCCACTCTCGTCAGATGCGAGACTCTGACGTCTCTATCATAGCACAGAAGGCAGGGGACAGGAGCAGAGAGGAACAGTCTGCGTACCTTGTACCTCTTCCACTCTGCAGAGACCAAGCTCTGACGTCTCTATCATAGCACAGAAGGCAGGGGACAGGAGCAGAGAGGAACAGTCTGCGTACCTTGAGCCTCTTCCACTCTGCAGAGACCAAGCTCTGACGTCTCTATCATAGCACAGAAGGCAGGGGCGAGGAGCAGAGAGACACAGTCTGCGTACCTTGTACCTCTTCCACTCTCGTCAGATGCGAGACTCTGACGTCTCTATCATAGCACAGAAGGCAGGGGACAGGAGCAGAGAGGAACAGTCTGCGTACCTTGTGCCTCTTCCACTCTGCAGAGACCAAGCTCTGACGTCTCTATCATAGCACAGAAGGCAGGGGACAGGAGCAGAGAGGAACAGTCTGCGTACCTTGTACCTCTTCCACTCTGCAGAGACCAAGCTCTGACGTCTCTATCATAGCACAGAAGGCAGGGGACAGGAGCAGAGAGGAACAGTCTGCGTACCTTGTACCTCTTCCACTCTGCAGAGACCAAGCTCTGATGTCTCTATCACAGCACAGAAGGCAGGGGAGAGGAGCAGAGAGACACAGTCTGCGTACCTTGTACCTCTTCCACTCTCTTCAGAGACGAGACTCTGACGTCTCTATCACAGCACAGAAGGCAGGGGACAGGAGCAGAGAGACACAGTCTGCGTACCTTGAGCCTCTTCCACTCTCTTCAGAGGCGAGACTCTGACGTCTCTATCATAGCACAGAAGGCAGGGGAGAGGAGCAGTGAGGAACAGTCTGCGTACCTTGTACCTCTTCCACTCTGCAGAGACCAAGCTCTGACGTCTCTATCACAGCACAGAAGGCAGGGGAGAGGAGCAGAGAGACACAGTCTGCGTACCTTGTACCTCTTCCACTCTCTTCAGAGACGAGACTCTGACGTCTCTATCACAGCACAGAAGGCAGGGGACAGGAGCAGAGAGACACAGTCTGCGTACCTTGCCTTGTACCTCTTTCACTCTCTTCAGGGGCGGGACTCTGACAATCCTATCACAGCACCAAAGGCAGGGGAGAGGAGCCGAGAGACACAGTCTGCGTACCTTGTACCTCTTCCACTCTCTTCAGAGACGAGACTCTGACGTCTCTATCACAGCACAGAAGGCAGGGGACAGGAGCAGAGAGACACAGTCTGCGTACCTTGCCTTGTACCTCTTTCACTCTCTTCAGGGGCGGGACTCTGACATTCCTATCACAGCACCGAAGATAGGGGAGAGGAGCAGAGACGCACAGTCTGCATACCTCGTATCTCTTTGCCTCTCTTCAGAGGCGAGATTCTGACGTCTCCATCACAGCACAGAAGGCAGTGGAGAGAAGCAGAGAAACACAGTCTGCGTACCTTGAGCCTCTTCCACTCACTTCAGAGGCGAGACTCT
Organism: Triturus cristatus; assembly: GCF_964204655.1. Taxonomy (NCBI): domain Eukaryota; kingdom Metazoa; phylum Chordata; class Amphibia; order Caudata; family Salamandridae; genus Triturus; species Triturus cristatus. The sequence goes on along the minus strand of NC_140591.1, from coordinate 74,678,873 downwards.
GACGTCTCCATCACAGCACAGAAGGCAGTGGAGCGTCGCAGAGAGGCACGGTCTCCGAGTATCTCATACCTCTTCCTCTCTCTTCAGAGACAACACTGGCATCTCTATCAAAGCACAGAAGCCAGGGGAGAGGTGCAGAGAGAGGCTGTCTTTAAGTACCTCGTACCTTGTACCTCTTCCACTCTCTTCAGAGTCCAAGCTCTGATGTCGCAATAGCAGCACAGAAGGCAGAAAAGAGGGGCAGAGAGACAGTCTGCGTACCTTGTATCTCTTCCACTCTGCAGAGACCAAGCTCTGACGTCTCTATCACAGCACAGAATGCAGGGGAGAGGAGCCGAGAGACACAGTCAGCGTACCTTGAGCCTCTTCCACTCTCTTCAGAGGCGAGATTCTGACATCTCGATCACAGCACAGAAGACAGGGGAGAGGTGCAGAGACGCACAGTCTGCGTATCTTGTGCCTCTTCCACTCACTTCAGAGGCGAGACTCTGACATCTCCATCACAGCACAGAAGGCAGTGGAGCGTCGCAGAGAGGCACGGTCTCCGAGTATCTCATACCTCTTCCACTCTCTTCAGAGACGACACTGGCATCTCTATCAAAGCACAGAAGGCAGGGGAGAGGTGCAGAGAGAGGCAGTCTTTAAGTACCTCGTACCTCGTGCCTCCTCCGCTCTCTACGGAGGCCAGGCTCTGACGTCTGTAAACCAGCACAGAAGGCAGAGGAGCGGTGTAGAGAGGCGCAGTCTTTGAGTACCTCGTACCTCTTCACCTCTCTTCAGGGGCGAGACTCTGACGTCTCTATAAAAGCATAGAAGGCAGAAGAGAGGAGCAGAGAGACACAGTCTGCGTACCTTGTACCTCTTCCACTCTGCAGAGACCAAGCTATGACGTCTCTATCATAGCACAGAAGGCAGGGGAGAGGAGCCGAGAGACACAGTCTGCGTACCTTGTACCTCTTCCACTCTCGTCAGATGCGAGACTCTGACGTCTCTATCATAGCACAGAAGGCAGGGGACAGGAGCAGAGAGGAACAGTCTGCGTACCTTGTACCTCTTCCACTCTGCAGAGACCAAGCTCTGACGTCGCTATCATAGCACAGAAGGCAGGGGACAGGAGCAGAGAGGAACAGTCTGCGTACCTTGAGCCTCTTCCACTCTGCAGAGACCAAGCTCTGACGTCTCTATCATAGCACAGAAGGCAGGGGAGAGGAGCAGAGAGACAAAGTCTGCGTACCTTGTACCTCTTCCACTCTCTTCAGAGACGAGACTCTGACGTCTCTATCACAGCACAGAAGGCAGGGGACAGGAGCAGAGAGACACAGTCTGCGTACCTTGCCTTGTACCTCTTTCACTCTCTTCAGGGGCGGGACTCTGACATTCCTATCACAGCACCGAAGATAGGGGAGAGGAGCAGAGACGCACAGTCTGCATACCTCGTATCTCTTTGCCTCTCTTCAGAGGCGAGATTCTGACGTCTCCATCACAGCACAGAAGGCAGTGGAGAGAAGCAGAGAAACACAGTCTGCGTACCTTGAGCCTCTTCCACTCACTTCAGAGGCGAGACTCTGACGTCTCCATCACAGCACAGAAGGCAGTGGAGCGTCGCAGAGAGGCACGGTCTCCGAGTATCTCATACCTCTTCCTCTCTCTTCAGAGACAACACTGGCATCTCTATCAAAGCACAGAAGCCAGGGGAGAGGTGCAGAGAGAGGCTGTCTTTAAGTACCTCGTACCTTGTACCTCTTCCACTCTCTTCAGAGTCCAAGCTCTGATGTCGCAATAGCAGCACAGAAGGCAGAAAAGAGGGGCAGAGAGACAGTCTGCGTACCTTGTATCTCTTCCACTCTGCAGAGACCAAGCTCTGACGTCTCTATCACAGCACAGAATGCAGGGGAGAGGAGCCGAGAGACACAGTCAGCGTACCTTGAGCCTCTTCCACTCTCTTCAGAGGCGAGATTCTGACATCTCGATCACAGCACAGAAGACAGGGGAGAGGTGCAGAGACGCACAGTCTGCGTATCTTGTGCCTCTTCCACTCACTTCAGAGGCGAGACTCTGACATCTCCATCACAGCACAGAAGGCAGTGGAGCGTCGCAGAGAGGCACGGTCTCCGAGTATCTCATACCTCTTCCACTCTCTTCAGAGACGACACTGGCATCTCTATCAAAGCACAGAAGGCAGGGGAGAGGTGCAGAGAGAGGCAGTCTTTAAGTACCTCGTACCTCGTGCCTCCTCCGCTCTCTACGGAGGCCAGGCTCTGACGTCTGTAAACCAGCACAGAAGGCAGAGGAGCGGTGTAGAGAGGCGCAGTCTTTGAGTACCTCGTACCTCTTCACCTCTCTTCAGGGGCGAGACTCTGACGTCTCTATAAAAGCATAGAAGGCAGAAGAGAGGAGCAGAGAGACACAGTCTGCGTACCTTGTACCTCTTCCACTCTGCAGAGACCAAGCTATGACGTCTCTATCATAGCACAGAAGGCAGGGGAGAGGAGCCGAGAGACACAGTCTGCGTACCTTGTACCTCTTCCACTCTCGTCAGATGCGAGACTCTGACGTCTCTATCATAGCACAGAAGGCAGGGGACAGGAGCAGAGAGGAACAGTCTGCGTACCTTGTACCTCTTCCACTCTGCAGAGACCAAGCTCTGACGTCTCTATCATAGCACAGAAGGCAGGGGACAGGAGCAGAGAGGAACAGTCTGCGTACCTTGAGCCTCTTCCACTCTGCAGAGACCAAGCTCTGACGTCTCTATCATAGCACAGAAGGCAGGGGCGAGGAGCAGAGAGACACAGTCTGCGTACCTTGTACCTCTTCCACTCTCGTCAGATGCGAGACTCTGACGTCTCTATCATAGCACAGAAGGCAGGGGACAGGAGCAGAGAGGAACAGTCTGCGTACCTTGTGCCTCTTCCACTCTGCAGAGACCAAGCTCTGACGTCTCTATCATAGCACAGAAGGCAGGGGACAGGAGCAGAGAGGAACAGTCTGCGTACCTTGTACCTCTTCCACTCTGCAGAGACCAAGCTCTGACGTCTCTATCATAGCACAGAAGGCAGGGGACAGGAGCAGAGAGGAACAGTCTGCGTACCTTGTACCTCTTCCACTCTGCAGAGACCAAGCTCTGATGTCTCTATCACAGCACAGAAGGCAGGGGAGAGGAGCAGAGAGACAAAGTCTGCGTACCTTGTACCTCTTCCACTCTCTTCAGAGACGAGACTCTGACGTCTCTATCACAGCACAGAAGGCAGGGGACAGGAGCAGAGAGACACAGTCTGCGTACCTTGAGCCTCTTCCACTCTCTTCAGAGGCGAGACTCTGACGTCTCTATCATAGCACAGAAGGCAGGGGAGAGGAGCAGTGAGGAACAGTCTGCGTATCTTGTACCTCTTCCACTCTGCAGAGACCAAGCTCTGACGTCTCTATCACAGCACAGAAGGCAGGGGAGAGGAGCAGAGAGACACAGTCTGCGTACCTTGTACCTCTTCCACTCTCTTCAGAGACGAGACTCTGACGTCTCTATCACAGCACAGAAGGCAGGGGACAGGAGCAGAGAGACACAGTCTGCGTACCTTGCCTTGTACCTCTTTCACTCTCTTCAGGGGCGGGACTCTGACAATCCTATCACAGCACCAAAGGCAGGGGAGAGGAGCCGAGAGACACAGTCTGCGTACCTTGTACCTCTTCCACTGTCTTCAGAGGTGAGACTCTGACGTCTCTATCACAGCACAGAAGACAGGGGAGAGGTGCAGAGACGCACAGTCTGCGTATCTTGAGCCTCTTCCACTCACTTCAGAGGCGAGACTCTGACGTCTCCATCACAGCACAGAAGGCAGTGGAGCGTCGCAGAGAGGCACGGTCTCCGAGTATCTCATACCTCTTCCACTCTCTTCAGAGACGACACTGGCATCTCTATCAAAGCACAGAAGGCAGGGGAGAGGTGCAGAGAGAGGCAGTCTTTAAGTACCTCGTACCTCGTGCCTCCTCCGCTCTCTACGGAGTCCAGGCTCTGACGTCTGTAAACCAGCACAGAAGGCAGAGGAGCGGTGCAGAGAGGCGCAGTCTTTGAGTACCTCGTACCTCTTCACCTCTCTTCAGGGGCGAGACTCTGACGTCTCTATAAAAGCACAGAAGGCAGAAGAGAGGAGCAGAGATACAGTCTGCGTACCTTGAACCTCTTCCACTCTCTTCAGAGGCCAAGCTCTGATGTCTCAATAGCAGCACAGAAGGCAGGGGAGAGGAGCCGAGAGACACAGTCTGCGTACCTTGAACCTCTTCCACTCTGCAGAGACCAAGCTCTGACGTCTCTATCATAGCACAGAAGGCAGGGGAGAGGAGCCGAGAGACACAGTCTGCGTACCTTGTACCTCTTCCACTCTCTTCAGTGACGAGACTCTGATGTCTCAATAACAGCACAAAAGGCAGGGGAGAGGTGCAGAGAGGCACAGTCCGTGTAACTTGTACCTCTTCAACTCTCTTCAGAGGCAAGACTCTGATATCTTCGTCACAGCACAGAAGGCAGGGGAGAGGAGCAGAGAGACACAGTCTGCGTACCTTGTACCTGTTCCACTCTTTTTAGGGGCAGGACTCTGACGTCTCAATAACAGCACAAAAGGCAGCGGTGAGGTGCAGAGAGGCACGGTCTCCAAGTACCTTGTAACTCTTCCACTCTCTTCAGAGGCCAAGCTCACATCTCTATCACACCACAGAAGGCAGGGGGAAGGTTCAGAGAGACACAGTCGGCGTACCTTGTACCTCTTCCACTCTGCAGAGACCAAGCTCTGACATCTCTGTCAAAGCACAGAAAGCTGGGGAGAGGAGGAGAGAGGCAGAGTCTGCGTACTTTGTACCTCTTCCACTCTCTTCAGAGTCCAAGCTCTGACGTCTATATCACAGCACAGAAGGCAGGGAAGAGGTGCAGAGTAACCCTGGGCGTAGTTCGCGTAGTAGCGCTATGCGTAGCTACGCGAAGTGCACTTCGCACTACGCGAGCTACGCGTAGTACTACGCGAACTGCATAGTGCGGTAGGAAATGCTGTTCGCGATGATTGCACAGTGCCGGATGCTTGTCCGCACTGTGCAATCATTGCAAACGGCATCTTGCACAGTGCAATCGGTCATTTTCTGCCGCTCGAGTAGATTTGTACTCGAGCGGCAGCTTTCTCAACGCGGACTGGTACTTTCTCATCGCAAGCAGTCGCGAGGATACGTGACCACTCGCAATGAGAAACATGACCTTCCCACATTGAGAATCTCACCCGGAGGTTTATTTTCCACGCTCGCGATCGGCAACTTGATGTTGCTGATCGCGAACGAGGAAAAAGTCTAGCCGGGATGTCATTTTGTTCGCTCGCGGTCGCCAACTTGATGTTGAGGACTGCATGCAAGCAAAAAATTACCGCTACGCTACGCGTGTTTGCACTGTGCTACGTGCAATTCGCGTAATGCGAAGTAGCACAATCTTCCAAACTACGCGAGTGTAGCGTAGTACTTTGCCCAGGGTTAGTGCAGAGAGGCACAGTCGCTGTGTATCAGTTCCCATAGGTGGTGGAAGTAAGGTTGCCAGGGGTGCTGCAGCATTACAAGAAATAATTGTGCTGGAGTTGAAAAGGTGAATGAGCCATAAAGATGCCTTCGGATATTGTGTGTAACCTGTCACATTTCAAAGATAAAATATCAGACTATTGCTTCTGTCGAATTGCTGCTGATGTGGAAACTAGAGTGTACTTGTATTTCTCTGACAGCAAAGTGAGTGTTTTGTAAAAGTAATCTAAGTGACAATCTTGCTGCGGTAATGGAAACGAAAGAAAAGGCTACAGCATGTCAGGTTTTTTTATAACACACAACATTTAATTTCGGAAAATGAACTATACACATGTTTGAAATTAAATCAGCAATTAGGAAAGCACAAACGAAGAACTTTTTTGTATTTCTGAAATGTGATGGAAACAAAGACTTCAATAGGATCAAAAGAAATCCACACATTTGGTGATGTGCAAGCGATAAATATTCACTGAAACTCGATTTCTACACAATATAATTTTTGCACTGTACAGTCTTTCCAGTAAAACTGCATCTATGCAAATTTAGTGGACATGTCAACGGAAAATGTGCTGTCTGGTAATGGCAGAGCAGTACCACACCAGTGCTCCAAAATGCACCACCAGCTACATACCACACCCTTACCACTCTACTGCTGAACGAGCGTCTGGAAGTCACTAGCCTGGCCAACAGCAGCGGCAGGGACACAGGGCGCTCGCCACCGCGCCTGGCTACTATGGTAGTGTTTTTCGTATGATGCTTTGATCTTCCGCCATCCCTATGAGGTCAGTCATGTCAGATTAATGGCAGCACCCTCACTCTAAAAATTGTTCCGGCACCATGGCCTCTTCCACTGTCCTCAGAGATCAGGCGCTGGCCCAGGGGTCTCCAACAGGTAGCTCGGGAGCTACTGGTAGCTCAGCAGCACCCACGGTGTATCTCTCCGAGGTGAAGCTAAGGCCAGTGCTTCACTCAAGACGTCTGTTCATATTGAAGTATACGGCACTGCTCATCGCAGAGCCCTTAGAATGACAGCCAGCAAAACCAATGGCAGGGCCTTATGATAACACTCAAACACATACTTTGTTGACTTTTTGTGGTATGTCACATGACCATCTGTATCCATTCTCCATCCAACTAAGTCTCAAGGAGTCTGGCCATGTTGTAGACCCTGCTCTTTCAATCAAACCATGGACCACGAAAGAAGAGTGGCAGCAGTAGCCTGAGCAGTAACCAAGGCTGACCGACGGGAGTGGGACTGCAGGAGTCAGAGTGAAATGTGATAGTTGGGTGCATGATCTGCACAAGAGCTGAGGCGGGAGGTGCAGAGAGGGGCGGTCTCTGAGTATCTCTTCAGAGGGCAGATTTTGACGTCTGTATAACACTACAGAAGGCCGGACAGAGGTGCAGAGAGGGGCGGTCTCTGTGTGCCTCGTCCACTCTCTTCAGAGAGCCGTCTCTGGCATCTGTAATACCACCACAGCAGACAGGGGGAGGTGCAGAGAGGGGCGGTCTCTGTGTGCCTCGTCCACTCTCTTCAGAAAGCCGTCTCTGGCATCTGTAATACCACCACAGCAGACAGGGGGAGGTGCAGAGAGGCGCGGTCTGTGTGCCTCGTCCACTCTCTTCAGAGTGCAGTCTCTGGCATCTGTAATACCACCACAGCAGACAGGGGGAGGTGCAGAGAGGTGCGGTCTCTGTGTGCCTCGTCCACTCTCTTCAGAGAGCCGTCTCTGGCATCTGTATATCACTACGGCAGATAGGGGTAGGTGCAGACAGGGGCGTCTCTGTGTACCTCTTCGACTCTCTTCAGAGAGCAGTCTCAGGCATCTGTAATACCACCACGGCAGACAGGGTGGAGTTGCAGAGAAGGGCGGTCTCTGTGTGCCTCGTCCACTCTCTTCAGAGAGCCGTCTCTGGCATCTGTATATCACTACGGCAGATAGGGGTAGGTGCAGAGAGGGGCGTCTCTGTGTACCTCTTCGACTCTCTTCAGAGAGCAGTCTCAGGCATCTGTAATACCACCACGGCAGACAGGGTGGAGTTGCAGAGAAGGGCGGTGTTGGACAGGCCACACGAAGGGCTTGCTCCCTCCCCGCACGACAGGGCCCGAGCTCCGGCCCACCAGGCTTAACCCACGAAAAGCACCCGTACCCCGTCTCCCGACGGATCTTCTGCCCTCGGACCTCTACTCATCACGGGGCCCAGCCCCACCGGCTCCCCCGGCCGGTTCAAGCCACCATCTTGGGCCCTGCACCACGAGGCCGCGTGGCCTCGCCCCGACCCTAAACCCCGGGCCTGACCGGCCCCGACATCCCGGCACCACCGTCCACCCGGGAGGTGAGCGGACCACTTGGCAGGTCAATAGGAGGACGAAGTGTCAAGAGCTCTTCCCCCGCCAGGTGCCGATCGCCTCCAGCTCCCCCAGGCGCTGGCTCCACCCCCTGCTGGGTGTCTGGACACCTTCATCCCGGGCCCTCCGACCTCCAAGTGCGAGGGTCCGGACATCAAAGAACGCCTGCCCTATAACTGGGGCAACTCCGGAGCAGGAAGGCAGTTGTATCCTGGAGTCGAGAGACACCGAGAGAACTCAGCCTTGACGGACTACTGGCGCTGCCGTAGCCCGCTCCTGTGAACCATCGTCCTGCCTGCTGGCGCTGCCGCGGCCTTCTACAACATCCATCCTCGTCGGGACCTGCTGGCGCTGCCGCGGCCCGTTGTAACGACCATCCTCACCGGGACCTGCTGGCGCTGCCGCGGACCGTATATCGACCATCTTTCCGGGACCTGCTGGCGCTGCCGCGGCCCGTTGTAACGACCATCCTCACCGGGACCTGCTGGCGCTGCCGCGGACCGTACATCGACCATCTTTCCGGGACCTGCTGGCGCTGCCGCGGCCCGCACCAACTAAGCTCGAGGATTGTGAGCTAATCATCATCTCATCCAAACTACCTGACTGGTAGACAGACTGTCCCGCTACCCCTTACCCTGCTTTGAGAGACTTGAATCGAGGGGACCCCGGAGTCCAGACCTCCTTGTAACATTCAACCGTACCTTAAGAAGTGCTTATAAAGAACACTGAATCTTATCCGTGTGTGGTATCTGTCTGTGGGGGGGAAGTTACTTGTCTGTACGATCGCTGGAGACGGCTCTCCCCGGAGACCTCTCCTCCTGACCCCGGCCGACCCTCCCGGTCCGTCTATCCTTTCTAACATTGGTGGCCAGCGGCGCGATCCGAATCAACGCGTAATCGTACAGAGAGTAGCTCACCCCACGACAATAACACGATGTCAGCCAAAGATAGCAACTCCACCGAGAAATTCCAAATGGATAAATTAGAAGAATACAACCACCGCGAACTGAGACAGTTCTGCATAGAACTTGGCATTGCTACCACCGGCCTGAGTACCAAAGATGATCTAAAGCACGCCCTAGAGTCGTGGACAGAAACTGGGGTCGCCGGACCCTCCGACCAAAGCAGCATCACACCAGAGGGGAACGCCACGGCTCCTGAGGAGCGGGGAACGGGCCCCTCACAGGAGGAGATCCGAGAAAGAGAAAGAACCAGATTGCACGAGTTGGAAATGGCACGACTCAAGATGGATGGGGAACTCAAGTTAGCTGAACAGAAACTCAACCTCGAGCACATGCGGCACCGAGATGAACGAGAAGAGAAGCAGAGACAGAGAGAGCTGGAGGAGAAAAAAATAACGCTCGAGCACGAGCGCAAACTGGCGGAAATAGAACTTAGGAAACAGAATAAAGAACTGGGGGTGCCTGAGCGACCACACACCCCGGGGCCAATCGAGAAAAAAGTCCACATCCCCAAGGATGTTGTCCGCGAGTATGTCCGAGAAGACGACATACAACAGTGGTTTAAAGCCTACGAGATCGCCATGACCTCCCACCGGATCGACCGGAGTGATTGGGGAGCCGGACTCTGGGGGAGGTTTATCAACGAGGGGCGCGATGCCCTACTGCAGCTCCCAGATCACCAAATGTCGTCCTACGACCACATGAAGGCTGCCCTCCTCACCCGATAAGGCCTCACACCCGAGATGTACCGCCAGAGGTTCAGAGATTGCACCCGGATCCCAGGTACAACTTGGGTAGAATACGTGAACTATTTCAGCCGTGCCTTCGAGGGTTGGATAAAGGGGAGCCAGGTCACCACCTACGAACAACTCTTTAACCTGATGGTATGGGAGCACCTGTCGAACAACTGCTTCGTCGAGCTCAGGCAGCACCTCCTCGACAGTAAGCTGACTGACCCCCGGCAGCTCGCCGCCGAAGCTGACCGATGGGAAAGCACCCGAGTGGGCCGGAGGGGGCCACACGAACAGAACAGAAACAACCAAGGCCAGCACCGTCCTCGGGGAGGAGGAGGGGGCCAGGGGCGAGGGAGAGACGCCTTGCCCGCAACACCCGTGGCCAGCACCCCGGCTCCGGCCGGTCGGGGCAACCCCCCGTGGCGTCCTGGGGTCCGAGCCAACGTCACGTGCCACCGATGCCAGCGAGTCGGCCACTACGCCAATGACCCGAGCTGCCCGCAGAACCAAACACACAAGCCCCGCCAGGTAGCTGCCGCCGCCCTGGGGGAAGAGCGATCATTGGAGGAACCAGAGGAGTATGAGCCGGCCCAGCAAGAGTGGGAACCGGCCGCCATGGTCCTGGCGTGCTTAGGGGGAAGAGACATGGTCCCGCGGGCTCCCCTACCCGCTAACACCAGGAAATACGGTCAGTGGGTGACCATTAATGGACAGCGAGCCGAGGCCTTGCGTGACACAGGCGCCAGTGTGACGGCCGTCCGCTGTCACCTGGTGAAGCCCGAGCAGATCCTGCCGAACATTCTCTGCCCCGTCCGCTCGGCAGACAACTCTGAAAGTATGTGTCAAATGGCCTGCGTTCCATTCGAATGGGGAGGGGTCTCCGGCCTGTTGAAGGTGACGGTCCGGGATGATGCCCCCGTGGACTGCCTCCTGGGGAATGACCTCGAGAGTTCCCCGTGGGCCACCGTTGAGAGAAGAGAGCACCTGGGGATGCTGGGCCTCCCGGACTGGGCCTGCATAACCACCCGGTCCATGGCCGCCCGTGCCGCCCCTCGATCAGAAGAACCAGAATGGCCAGCACCTCCGCCCCCAGTCGCCCCAGTAGAAGACGACGACGAGGCCAGCCTCCCAGACCCGACGGCCGAAGGGGACGCGCAACCCCAGGACCTTCCTGACCTGGCTCAGTGGCGTCAAGAGGGGGGGCCCACCCAAGCACAGTTCCGCCAGGAACAAAAGACCTGTCCCTCCCTCGAGGGACTCCGCCAACAAGCCAGCGCCCAGAACGCAGGGGACTCCACCGGAACTCACTGGGTCTACTGGGATAACGACCTGCTATACAGCGAGCAAAGAATCGCCGAGCTAGGGGCCGGTCGAGTACTGGTGGTACCTCTCCGCTTCAGAGACTTTCTGCTCAACCTGGCCCACGATGTCCCCCTGGCTGGACACCTGGGCCAAGATAAAACGTACAGTCGCCTAGTGACCCACTTTTTCTGGCCGAAGATGAGGAACGATGTCCTGAACCACTGCCGATCTTGCCCCACATGCCAAGCCAGCGGGAAGAGTGGTCGGAAGCTGAAAGCCCCTCTGCAACCCTTCCCTGTGGTCACCACCCCGTTTGAGAGGGTGGGGATAGACATCGTGGGGCCTCTGGACCCCCGCACGGCACAAGGACACAGGTTCATCTTAGTACTGGTGGACCATGCCACCCGCTACCCCGAGGCGGTGCCCCTACGGACCGTGACAGCTCCGGTGGTTGGCCGGGCCCTAATGGGGATCTTCTCCCGGGTAGGCTTCCCCCGAGAAGTCGTCAGCGACCGAGGCACGAACTGTATATCCAAATACATGAAGTCCCTCTGGCAACAATGCGGGGTCACCTACAGATTCACGACCCCCTATCACCCCCAAGGGAACGGACTAGTGGAGCGTTTTAACCGCACCCTCCAGGGGATGATTGGGGGATTGGAAGAGCCCCTCCGTCGCCAGTGGGATGTACTACTCCCGTGCCTCCTCTTCGCCTACCGCGAAGTTCCCCAGAAGTCCCTCGGTTTTAGCCCTTTCGAACTCCTGTACGGGCACCCTGTGCGAGGGCCCCTCAGCCTAGTAAAAGAAGGTTGGGAGATGGCCCCCCTAAAGACCCCTCCAGACGTCTTCAAATACCTCCTGGCCCTGCGCAATCAGACCCGGCGCTTCAGAGAGATGGCCAAGGCGAACCTTGAGGCCAGCCAGGAGGACATGAAGAAGTGGTATGATCACAATGCCTCCTCCGTTGAGTTCGAGCCTGGACAACAGGTATGGGTGATGTCCCCCACCGAACCATGTGCCTTGCAAGATAAGTGGACGGGGCCCTTCAAAGTGGTCGAGCGCAAAAGCCCCGTCACTTACCTCATCGACCTGGGGACCTCCCGGAACCCCCTTCGGGTCCTCCACGCCACGTTTCAACGCCTCGTGAACCAGGTCTTGGCGGGGCTCGAAGAGTTCAGCGCTGCCTACCTGGACGATATCGCTGTATACAGCCACCACTGGCCCGACCACCTCCGTCACCTCCAAGAGGTCCTACAGGCCCTCCAGCGGGCCGGCCTCACAATTAAGGCCGGCAAGTGCCAAATTGGCCAAGGGTCTGTGACCTACCTTGGGCACCAAGTGGGAAGCGGACTGGTGGCCCCGCTACAACTTAAGATTGCTGCCATCCAGTCCTGGCAGCCCCCCGTCACCCAGACTGAGGTCCGAGCCTTCTTGGGGCTCACCGGCTACTACCGGCGGTTCGTGAAGGACTACGGCAGCATCGTGGGGCCCCTCACGGGTCTCACGTCCAAGAACCAGCCGAAGCGGATTAACTGGACCCCCGATTGTCAAGCGGCCTTCGAGAAGCTGAAGGCCGCTCTATGCACCGCCCCTGTGCTCCAGGCCCCCGATTACAGTCGGGAATTCATGGTACAGACCGACGCCTCCGACCACGGCATCGGAGCCGTCCTTTCTCAGTTGAACCCCGAAGGTCATGACCAGCCGGTGGCCTTCATCAGTCGACGTCTCCTGGCCCGAGAACAGCGCTGGAGCACCATCGAGAGGGAGGCCTTCGCAGTGGTGTGGGCCCTCAAAAAGCTCCGGCCCTATCTCTTCGGTACCCACTTCCGGGTACAAACCGACCATCGACCCCTGCAGTGGCTGATGCAGATGCGGGGGGAGAACCCAAAACTCTTGCGCTGGTCCATTTCCCTGCAGGGAATGGACTTCACTGTGGAGCACCGACCAGGCCAAGACCACGCCAACGCGGATGGCCTGTCCCGCTTTTTCCGCCTCGACGAAGAGAGTCCCCAAGGAGATGGGTGACTCTCCCCGCCTTCAGCTGGGGGGGACGCATGTTGGACAGGCCACACGAAGGGCTTGCTCCCTCCCCGCACGACAGGGCCCGAGCTCCGGCCCACCAGGCTTAACCCACGAAAAGCACCCGTACCCCGTCTCCCGACGGATCTTCTGCCCTCGGACCTCTACTCATCACGGGGCCCAGCCCCACCGGCTCCCCCGGCCGGTTCAAGCCGCCATCTTGGGCCCTGCACCACGAGGCCGCGTGGCCTCGCCCCGACCCTAAACCCCGGGCCTGACCGGCCCCGACATCCCGGCACCACCGTCCACCCGGGAGGTGAGCGGACCACTTGGCAGGTCAATAGGAGGACGAAGTGTCAAGAGCTCTTCCCCCGCCAGGTGCCGATCGCCTCCAGCTCCCCCAGGCGCTGGCTCCACCCCCTGCTGGGTGTCTGGACACCTTCATCCCGGGCCCTCCGACCTCCAAGTGCGAGGGTCCGGACATCAAAGAACGCCTGCCCTATAACTGGGGCAACTCCGGAGCAGGAAGGCAGTTGTATCCTGGAGTCGAGAGACACCGAGAGAACTCAGCCTTGACGGACTACTGGCGCTGCCGTAGCCCGCTCCTGTGAACCATCGTCCTGCCTGCTGGCGCTGCCGCGGCCTTCTACAACATCCATCCTCGTCGGGACCTGCTGGCGCTGCCGCGGCCCGTTGTAACGACCATCCTCACCGGGACCTGCTGGCGCTGCCGCGGACCGTATATCGACCATCTTTCCGGGACCTGCTGGCGCTGCCGCGGCCCGTTGTAACGACCATCCTCACCGGGACCTGCTGGCGCTGCCGCGGACCGTACATCGACCATCTTTCCGGGACCTGCTGGCGCTGCCGCGGCCCGCACCAACTAAGCTCGAGGATTGTGAGCTAATCATCATCTCATCCAAACTACCTGACTGGTAGACAGACTGTCCCGCTACCCCTTACCCTGCTTTGAGAGACTTGAATCGAGGGGACCCCGGAGTCCAGACCTCCTTGTAACATTCAACCGTACCTTAAGAAGTGCTTATAAAGAACACTGAATCTTATCCGTGTGTGGTATCTGTCTGTGGGGGGGAAGTTACTTGTCTGTACGATCGCTGGAGACGGCTCTCCCCGGAGACCTCTCCTCCTGACCCCGGCCGACCCTCCCGGTCCGTCTATCCTTTCTAACAGGCGGTCTCTGAGTACCTCTTCAGAGAGCAGATTTTGACATCTGTATAACACTACAAAAGGCAAGACAGAGGTGCAGAGAGGCGCGATCTCTGTGTGCCTCGGCCACTCTCTTCAGAGAGCCGTCTCTGGTATCTGTAATACCACCACGGCAGACATGGTGGAGGTGCAGAGAGGGGCGGTCTCTGTGTGCCTCTTCAGAGAGGAGTCTCTGGCATCTGTAATACCACCACAGCAGACAGGGGGTGGGGGTGCAGAGAGGGGCGGTCTCTGAGTACCTCTACAGAGAGCTGATTCTGACGTCTGTATAACACTAAAGAAGGCAAGACAGAGGAGCAGAGAGGCGCGATATCTGTGTGCCTCGTCCACTCTCTTCCAGAGCTTAATTTGAGCCGGTGCTTTCAGGTGCTCAGCACCGGCACTTCTTTCACAGGGCCGGGGCTTCGATTTTTGACCCTGCAGGTGGTGGTCTCAATATTGATTGCATTTTGTTTTGTACTCATCTTTCGGTGTAGGTAAAGAAGTAAAAGGCATGACTTAGGGAACAGACAGCAAATCATGGTTACAGAGTAGAGACTGAGGCAGTGCGGGAGTTTAAAGTTGGGCACACCAGAGGAAGATATGGGCTGTGGCCTCCTTGGCAACGTTTTCGGCACTGGCAGTTCTTTTTTTACAAATTAAGCACTGCTCTCTTCAGAAAGCAGTCTCTGGCATCTGTAATACCACCACGGCAGGCAGGGGGGAGGGGCAGTCTCTGAATACCTCTTCCACTCTCTTGAGAGACCAGTGTCTTGCATAGGTAATACCACCACGGCAGACAGGGGAGAGGTGCAGAGAGGGGCGGTCTCTGTGTGCCTCGTCCACTCTCTTCAGAGAGCAGTCTCTGGCATCTGTAATACCACCACAGCAGACAGGGGGAGGGGCAGAGAGGGGTAGTCTCTCAATACCTCTTCCACTCTCTTGAGAGTGCCGTCTCTGGCATCTGTATATCACCACAGTAGACAGGGGGAAGGTGCAGAGAGGGGCAGTCTCTGTGTGCCTCGTCCACTCTCTTCAGAAAGCAGTCTCTGGCTTCTATAATACCACACGGCAGACAGGGGGGAGGGGCAGAGAGGGGTAGTCTCTGAATACCTCTTCCACTCTCTTGAGAGACCAGTGTCTTGCATAGGTAATACCACCACGGCAGACAGGGGAGAGGTGCAGAGAGGGGCGGTCTCTGTGTGCCTCGTCCACTCTCTTCAGAGAGCAGTCTCTGGCATCTGTAATACCACCACAGCAGACAGGGGGGAGGTGCAGAGAGGGGCAGTCTCTGAATACCTCTTCCACTCTCTTGAGAGTGCCGTCTCTGGCATCTGTATTTCACTACAGTAGACAGGGGGAAGGTGCAGAGAGGGGCGGTCTCTGGGTGCCTCTTTCACTCTCTTCAGAAAGCAGTCTCTGGCATCTATAGATCACTACGGCAGACAGAGGGAGGTGCAGAGAGGGGCGGTCTCTGAGTACCTCTTCCACTCTCTTCAGAGAGCAGTCTCTGGCATTTGTAATACCACCACGCCAGACAGGGGGAGGTGCAGAGAGGGGCGGTCTCTGAATACCTCTTCAGAGAGCAGATTCTGATGTCTGTATAACACCACAGCAGACAGAGGGGAGGTGCAGAGAGGGGCGGTCACTGTGTGTCTCTTTCACTCTCTTCAGAGAGCAGTCTCTGGCACCTGTAATACCGCCATAGCAGACAGGGAGGAGATGCAGAGAGGGGCAGTCTCTGTGTGCCTTGTCCACTCTCTTCAGAGAGCCGTCTCTGGCATCTGTAATACCAACATGGCAGACAGGGGGAGGTGCAGAGAGGGGCGGTCTCTGAGTACCTCTTCAGAGAGCAGATTCTGATGTCTGTATATATTTATTTACTGAATTTATACAGCGCATAGCTGCCCCAGCAACGGGGCGTCCCAGCGCTACCCAAGTAAACATGATTAAAGCAGAGCAGAGAGTGGTAACAGAGTTAGCCCGGGAAGAGCCATGTCTTTATGGCTTTGCAGAACTCTAGATGGTTTTGGAGTCCTTGAATTGCAGGGGGAAGAGAGTTCCAGAGTTTAGCCGCCAGCACCTTGAAAGACTGGCCACCGGCTCTGACTCTGCAAACACGGGGAATACAGACCAGCCTTAGATCCGAGGAACGAAGTGGTCGGCTCGGAATGTACGGCACTAACATATCAGCTAGGACAGAGGGAGCTTCATGAGACAACATGTTATGGGCTACACATAGAGCTTTAAACTGAATTCTTCTCTCTACTGGCAGCCAATGAAGTTTGGATAGGAACGTAGACATTGAGCACGATTTAGTAAGTGCAAGCAGGATCCGGGCTGCAGCGTTTTGAATTCTTTGGAGTCGCAAAATACATGATTTACTGGCCTCTAAATATAAAGAATTCCCGTAGTCCAGCCTAGCCAAAATCGTGGCCTGTAGGATGGTCTGATGAACGGTGGACTCAAAGAACCCCAAAATAGATTTCAGACCTCTCAATAACCCAAAACAGGTGCCTGCAACTGCCTTAGATTGAATATATCGAAGGACAAACATTTATCAATCCAGATGCCCAAGTTCTTGACCGCCTCCATAGGTATGGGTGCAGGTTTGAGATTATCCGGCCACCACTGCTCTGACCACATATCACTGTCTTGCGTTTAATTGCAAGCAATTTGCTGTCAACCAATCAGCAATTGCCATCAAATCATCCTTGAATTTAACAAGGTTTAATTCATGTATAACACCACATCATCATCAAACAATCTTTATTCGACTCATTAAAACCATAAAAGAAACCATAACACACACATCTGTAATGTACAAGCATTAATGCTTGGCAGCAATTTAGACAGGATTATACAAATTAATTCATAAATGACTTGTGCATAAGGAAGGGGAATATTAACAACAACCTACAAATAATCCACCCCGTAATAGATGAAACAGCTCATGTGGCTGCAGTTTAGACAAAGATTGTAAAAATTAATTTATAAAGGGACTTGTGTATAAGAAAGAGGAATATTAACAACGACCTACAAATAATTCATCCTGTAATACTTCAAACAATTAATTTATCCATCACTCGATAGTGATGCTGAAAACAAATTAAAATAGTTAAAACAAAGGTTAAAACATTATTTGCCCATTACATTTCTCAGTCTTACTACTGCTGAGATGAATTTATGAACCATTATGCAAATGAGTTCTAATTGCAGTAATTGAAGATGAATTAAGGCTGGCCTGCATCTTCAAATATTTAAGGACCTGAGTAATGGGATTAAAAACTGTTTCCTGGGAACAATGTAAAACTTGCAATAAAAAGTAGAAATGAAGCATGGATTGCACCTGCTCTGAATGCAGTGGGCACGGCACAAGGCCTGCTTCGCCATAAACTTCTTTGGGGTAAGAAACCAGGAGATGGGCTAGAGTAAATCTAAACCTAACCAGATCGTGTCTCTGGTAATGATGCGGTAAAATATAGTGATAAGGCTTCGTGCGATTAGTGGAAGTTACAGTGTGATGAGCAGCCACTCACCTCTTGCTACACTCTGAGACGGGATGTATGACGGAACCACGCATGCCATTACCACGCATCTTTGTATCGCCGCCATTACACCGCATGCGTCTTTACAAGGCATGCCTTTGCATCGCGTTATTACAATGCATGCGTCTTTACCACACATATGCCTTTAACATGTAAATTTAAGTATTTTACAGGTAAGTATAAACCATTGCTACGTATATATAAAGGCTTAATACTTACTTGTAAAATACTTACATTTTCGTAGTAAAGGCATGCATGGCAAAGGGATATGCTTGGAACATTTTTACAGGTAAGTAAAACCCCTATATACATATATATATCACCTTAGTAACCCACAACCTCTATCCCATGCCCACCCGAAACCCTAAAAATACCCATGCAACCCAAAAACCCATACCCTCTCTAAACCCTAAAATTAACATTGCCACCTAAAAACCCATACCCACCCTAAACCCTAAAAACACCCTTGCCACCCAAAAACCTATGCCCACCGTAAACCCTAAAATTAACCCTGCCACACAAAAACCCTTACCCACCCTAAACCCTAAAATTACCCTTGCCACCCAAAAGCCCACACCCACGCTAAACCTTAAATCTGACCTTGTTACCCAAAAACCCATACCCGCTTGTCCTCAAAGTCCATTCACCAGCAACTGCCAAACTAAAGATGGGTGCGTCGAGGGTGGAACTCACTTAAAATGCATTTCCAGAAACAGCATGGAGCACTCACTGGGTATCAATAAGGTCTTTAATAACAGCGAACGTGTTTGTTCGATGAGGCCATTTTCAAAGCTGATAATTACATGAAGTCGACACTGATTACAGCCAGTTTAAAAATCACGAAGATCGCTACTGTTGGTGGAAAAGGTGGCCAATGAGAGGGCTGCAATATTAATAAATAAATAAATAAATATGTATATATTACCTAGTGGCTGTAGTCAGTAGGTAGGTATAGTTAGGACCATGTTTCTATAGGAGAAACGTTTTTTGGTTTGCCTATAACTTTGATGTTGTTTGATGAATCTCAAACTTTTCCCCAAAAAGGTGTGAAGGTAATTTTAGTCGCGCATGGAAAGTTTCGGGATGATCGGTCAAGCAAGGGGGGGCACAAAAAAAGGGGTAAGGAGGTCAAAAAAAGTGTGTTTTCCATGTTAATTGCCATAGAGTCTTTACTCATGCCTGCAGCTTGAACCGATGGATGGAATTACATCGAATTTGGCAGAAAGCTAGATTTTGTTCCGCGGATTGTGCTTTTTGTTATTTGGCGTAAATCCGTTCATTAGGTGTTGAGAAATTCAAGAAAATCCAAATTTGTATATCTATGACCACAACTAATTTGTGATTAGTTTGCGACGAAACACAAATGTGCAAGCCAACAGGAAAGCCATGATTTGCTGGCTGCAACCAGAGCAGTGAGTTGCGACCACCATTTTAGTTTAGCGGAACAGTGAAATGGCAGAAACTGGCATAAGGGGTCAGGTTGGATGTGCCCTGACCCCATGGGTGGAATATAGGGGTGTTTCTGAGGCACAGCATGGGCAGAAAATTTCGAAGAAAAAGTGTTTCTACCACACGCGATATTTGCGAATTCGCCGGGGTGCTCAGCAATGCTCCCATGTAACGTTGCGATGAATTCGCGAATATCTGCAATTTAAAAAATATATATATGCACACACCCACCCTCAGTCAAACAATCACAGACACTCACACATCCACTGACAGGCCTACTCAGACACTCATGCATCTACTCACAGATCCATTTAGAGACTCATGCACTCACACAACCACTCAGAGACTCATGCCTATTCACAGACCCAGTCAGACACTCATGCACACAGTCACAGACACCTCAGAAACTCATACACCCCCTAACAGTCTCACTCAGAGACTCGCACACCCCACTCACAGACCCACTCAGAGACCCTGCATCCACTGACAGACCTACTCAGAGACTCACACACCCACTCTGAGATGCACATGCCTACTCACATACCCACTCAGAGGCTCATTCAATTACTCATAGACCCACTTAGAGCCTCACACACCCGCTCACAGACCCACTCAGAGACTCATGTACCCTGTCACAGACTTGATCAGACACTTATGTACCCACTCACACACCCACTGAGACACTCAGAAGCACACTCATAGATGCACTCACAGACTCAAGCACACACTCACACACCTACTCAGACAATCACACACCATCTCCCGGACCCAATAAGAGAGTCACACACCCTCTCAGAGACTCATGCACCACTCACACAGCCACTATCAAAGGTTACAGGTTACAGTTATGAAAAACATTTTTTTTTAAACCTTAGAGATTTACTGGAAAAAAAACAAGGTTATAGAGACATTATAGTTAAGAAATAGAATTTAAAAAATCCTTAGAAATTCATTGAAAAAATCAAAGATTACAGGGATGTTATATTTCATACATGTCACATTTCACTCATACAAAACCAAAGAAATTCAACAGTGATGGTTACCTGAGCTAACTATAACTTACACCCCCTACAATGCACTGCTTATGACCTCACATATTACATCACTCATTGCATGGTCAGTGACATCACTGATGACATCATCCAGTGAGTGTAAGTATTTTCCAAGAGTTTATAATTGTTAAATATTTATACTAAGCTACTACAAAAGTTACATTAGTATATTAGGTGTACTACTGTTAGAAATGGGATTTTTGGTAGGCTAGGGCGTGGGCCAAAGCCAGGCAAAAACCACCACTCTAGTCAGGATAAGGGAGTTACACTTCTAAAATAATCCCTGCTCACCCCCTTGGTAGCTTGGCACGAGCAGCCAGGCTGATCTTAGAGGCAGTGTGTAAAGCATTTGCACATAACCAACAGTAATACAGTGTACGCAGTACAAAAGGAAACCACACCAGTTTAGAAAAATATCCAATGTTTTTATATGATTAAGACACAAACAAAAACGATAAAAATCCACAATACTATGCTAAAAAGTTCACAGTTCCCAAAATATGCTGTTTAAAAAGAGTTCCTTGTGTGAATAGCTCAGTCCGGGCTACTACGGCGTCGTGAACAACAAAATCCAACAGTTCTGGCTGGTCGTGGGGTCGCGGGCCAGCTAAGGTGTCGGGAAGACCCGCAAAACAGTTCCTGTGAGAAATGCAGGGCATTGAGGCCCTTGAAGTCACTCGCGTTTGCAGGTCGAGCTCCTCTCTGGTGGAATCAGGAGCGCTGTCGCTGGCAGACGTCGGGTGCTGCGGTGTGAAGTGCAGCGGTGCGGCGTGCGGTGCCCTCAGGTCGCGGTGCGAGCAGCGGCTCGGTGGCGGCATCAGATGGCGTTGTCAGTGAGACCAAGGTCACGGTGCGGGATGAAGGCGGTGCTCGCCACAGTGCTAGCAGGTCACGGTGCAATCAGCGTCGTCGTCGTTGCTGAAGCGCTGTCGTCAGCTGACGAACTGTAGTCGATGGTGCCGGCGTCGGTAGGCCAAGGCTGCGGTGCGGAATGAGGGCGGTGCGTCGTGTGACTTACGAGCGGTGCCCTCGAACCACAGTGCAAGCAGCGGCATCGATTTCGGCAGGAAGTGGCGGCGTCAGGCAGGCCAAGGCATCCTCGTGAAGCAAGGCGGTACAGAGTGCAGTGCCCATAGGTCGCGTTGCTCATTCTATGTCCTCTACACAGTGCTGTAGCTGCTTTTTCATCCTGTAAATAATTCCTCCATTCTAAGTCTCTATTCCCAGTGGTAATCCCTCATTCTTAGTGCTCTATGCAGTGCTGCAGCTGCTTCTCTGTTCCCGTCAGTAATTCCTCAATCTAAGTCCTCTGGAAAGTGCTGCTAGCTGGTACTCTGGTCCCGTCGGGAATTCCTCATTCTACGTCTTCAAGACAGTGCTGCTACTCTTGTCCCATCAGTAATTCATCATTCAAGTCCTCTATACGGTGCTGCTAGCTGCTTCTCTGGTCTCATCAGTAAGTCCTTATTCTAAGTCCTCTACACAGTGCTGCAGCTGCTTCTCTGGTCCCGTCTGTAATTCCCACATTTTAATCCTCTAGGCAGTGCTGCAGCTGTGTCTCTGTTTCCACTGGTAAATACTCATTCTCCGTCCTCTAGGCACTGCTGCTAGCTGCTTCTCTGGTCCCGTCGGTAAATCCCCATCAAAGCCCTCTAGACAGTGCTGCTAGCTACATTCTAAGTCCTCGAGACAGCGCTGTTAGCTGCTTCTCTGGTCCCATAGGAAACTACTCATTCTAAGTCCTCTTGACAGTGCTGCTACCTGCTTCTCTGATCTCTTCATTCTAAGTCCTCTAGGCAGTGCTGCAACTGTGTCTCTGGTCCCAGTGGTAATTCCTCATTCTTAGTTCTCTAGACAGTGCTGCTAGCTGCTTCTAGAGTCCCATAAGTAATTCCTCATTTTAAGTTCTCTAGGCCGTACCGCTAGCTGCTACTCTGGCCCTGTCTGTAATTCCTCATTCTAAGTCCTCTAAGCAGAGCTGCAGCTGTCTCTCGCGCTCAGTGGTATTCCTCATTCTAAGTCCTCTAGACAATGCTGCTAGCTGCTTCTCTGGTATCACTAGTAATTCCTCATTCTAAGTCCTCTAGACAGCGCTGCAGCTGCTTCTTTCATCCTGTCAGTAATTACTCCAGTCTAAGTCCTCTAGACAGTGCTGCAGCTTTGTCTCTGTTCCCAGTGAAAATTCCCCATTCTGAGTCTTCTCGGCAATGCTGCAGCTGTGTCTCTATTCCCAGTGGCAAATCCTCATTCTTAGTGCTCTAGCCAGTGCTACTATCTGCTTCTCTGGCTCCAGTGGTAATTCCTCATTCTTAGTCCTCTAGGCATTGCTGCTAGACACGACTCTAGTCCCGTCAGTAATTCCTCATTCTAAATCCTATAGGCAGCGCCTCTAGCTGCTTCTTTAGTCCCAGTGGTAATTCCTCATTCTCAGTCCTCTAGACAGTGGTGCAGCTGTTTCTCTGGTCCCGGTGGTAATTCCTCATTCTCAGTCCTCTATGCAATACTGCTAGCTGCTTCTCTGGTTCCTTTGGTAATTCCTCATTCTAAATCCTCTAGACAGTGCTGCTAGCCGATTCTCTGGTCCCATTGGTAATTTCTCATTCTAAGTCCTCTAGGCAGTACTGCTAGCTGCTACTCAGATCCTATGTGTAATTCCTCATTTTAAGTCCTCAAGGCAGTGCTGCAGTTGTGTCTCTGTTCCCAGTGGTATTCCTCATTCTAAGTCCTCTAGACAATGCTGCTAGCTGCTTCTCTGGTCTCACCTGTAATTCCTCATTCTATGTCCTCTACACGGTACTACAGCTGCTCCTTTCATCCTGTCAGTAATTCCTCCATTCTAAGTCCTCTACACAGTGCTGCAGCTGCGTCTCTGTTTCCAGTGGTAATTCCTCATTCTTAGTACTCTAGTTAGTGCTGCTAGCTGCTTCTCTGGTCCCAGTGGTAATTCCTCATTCTAAGTCCGTTAGGCAGTGCTCCCTAAAGGACTCGTTCATTGTTCATAAATCAATCAATCAGGAGTCTTATAAAGTGCGACTACTTACCCATGAGGGTGTCAAGGTGCTAAGTTGGGGGGGAGGTGGATCTGCGGTTCAGTCGAAGAGCCAGGTCTTGAGGTCCTTACCGAATAGGGGCAGCAATGGTAATTGCCTGAGGTGCAGAGCCAGGGAGTTCCAGGTCTTTGCAGCGAGGTAGGAGAAGGATCTTCCTCCAGCTGTGGTTTCGCGGAACCATGAGATCGTGGGCAGGGCAAGTTGGGCAGAGCGGAGATGTCTGGTGGGAGTGTAGGAGGGGAGGCGGTGGTTGAGGTATGCATGTCCGGCATTGTGGAGGCGTGCGTGAGGAGCTTGAAGGTAAATCTTTTATTGATAGTTAGCCAATGAAGGTCAGGTGGCAGGTGATGTGGCTGTGCCATGGGATGAGTTCTGGATATTCTGAAGATTCTTTTGAAGCTTCTGGGTGGTACATGCGCAGAGTGCGTTGCCGTAGTCGAGTCTACTGCTGACTATGGCATGAGTGTCCGTTTTCTTGGACTCTCTGGGTATCCGCTTTAAGATCTTACGAAGCAGGTGGAGCGTGTGGAGGCATTGATTTGGCGGTTCATTGAGAGCGAGGGGCCCAGAACAATGCCGAGGTTTCGTGCATGGCCTGTGGGTGTGTGCGGGTTCTGAGCGCTGCGGACCACCAGGAGTCATCCCAAGCGGAGGAGGTGGAGCCCAGGATGAGGTCTTTCGGTCTTGTCTAGTTGAGCTTGAGGCAGCTGTCATTCATCCAGGTGGCGACTGCCTTCATCCCGTTATGGAATTTACTCTTGGTGGCTGTGGGTTAGTCTGTGAGGGAAAGGCTCAACTGGGTGTCGTCAACATAGGACACAATGTTCATTCCGTGGCTTCTGACGATGGCTGCCAGGAGGGCCATGTAGGTGTTGAAGATGGTGTGGCTCAGGGAGGATCTCTGAGGCACTCCACAGTTGATTTCTGTGGGCTCTGAGTTGAACGGTGAAAGTCTGACTCTCTGTGTTCAGCCGGTGAGGATTGAGCCAATCCTTTCTAGGGCTTTGTCGTGGATGCCGGCGTCATGGAGTCTGGCGTAAAGGGTGTGGTGGGAGACGGCGTTGAAGGAGGCTGAGCAGTCCAGTAGGAGGTGGGCAGCGGTTTTGCCTGTTGAGGAGGGTGCGGATGTCGTCTGTAACAGCGAGGAGAGCGATCTTGGTGCTGTGGTTGCTTCTGAAGCCCAATTGTAAGAGGTCCAGGATGCGGTTCATACATCCACAACACTCCAAACCAAACACATAGATAAAAGACATTGTCATTTACAACACCAATAGCTCTAACTCTGACAAAATGCGAGACCTATTGCATTGCAAATGTTTGTTTAACATGGCGATTGGTGTTTACAAATTCCTCTCACTTTGAAGTCAGACAAAAAAAAAATAAAGAGAATTATATGAGTATCTTGCTAGGTTCAGGGAGACTAAAAGGAAAGGCTGTAGATGTCACAAAATGTAATACCTGTAAATGAACAGTACACATTCAGCAGTTATGAAAGCAAAAACAAATTAAGCCCATATTTCGTAATTCTGAAGTGTAACGGAAACTAAGATTTTAATAGGATCAAAAAAAAATCAAGGTGCTTTACTTGGGATGCTTAAATGATAAATATTCACTGAAACCCAATTTCCATACATTATCATTTGTGTGCAGTGTAGTGTTATCAGTAACACTGTATGTCCCTGCAATTTTGTTGCCATTTCAATGGAAGATGTGCTGTCTGTAAATGACAGTGTGCTGCCACATGGCGCTTTAGTTACATTAAAAAATCGTTTGCCTAATGTCAATTAGTGCTAGGTGGTAGCGAAAGTTTGTCGTTCTAAAAAGTGGTTTGTGATTTTAAAAAGTTTGGGAAGCGGAGGAGGAGCCTAGCGCGCAACCAAGATGGCCGCGTAGGCTTGTGGCTCCCGAGGGCCTCCGCAACCTCCCACGTCTATCCTGTCATAATCCTGATTTTTCGATGGGCTTTTGTTTATGATTTTGCGCTAAGGTGCCACTCGTTTTCTAAATCGAAATTGGACTCCGGGAACGTGTTTTTTTGGCGATCTGAAGTTTGCGGCCTTCTCCGGCCTTGGTGCCGAACTCGGGTTGGTGAGGTGTCCGGCTGCGAATTGAACAACAGCGGCATGCCAGGCTGGGCCTGCCCCGGACCCCGTGCTTTCACTTTCGGTTTCGAGTTGAGCTACCGAGACTGATGCGTGGGACATTGGGAGAGCTGCGCAGAGTACGGAGTGCCAGGCCTAGTCTTGAACTGTAAACGGGCCTCTTTCGGTTACCGGCCCGGATCTCCTGGCCTTCCTCCGGGTGCTGGAGGGTGCTGACCTTGCTGATCGCTGACGATGACGACGAGAGTGGATGGCGACAAACTGAAACCCAAATCTACCCGGAGGGGAGCCTATTCCCAGGCCAACATTATGGACTGCTATGCACAGCCAAAGGGATCCCCTAGTGGATCGCGTAAATCGCCTGAGCCGCCAAGGAGGCCTCGGGCGCATCATCCGAATTGACCCTGTTGGATGTCATGGGGGCCATTGAGGAGATGAAGGTGACTGTGAACCAGCAATTGGATACTCTGGCTAACAAATTGGACTCGGTGCTGATTGATGTCACCTTGGTCAGAGCGGACCTGTCGAAAACCAATGACCGGGTCGACTCATTGACCCAAGCAGCGTCGAGCCTCACGGTAGATGTGGCCGCCTTGCAGACGACGGTGCGGAGGTTGCAGCGCGCCAGTGACCTGACCGAGCGTCGCCTTGAGGACTCCGAAGGCAGGGCCAGACGGAACAACGTCCGCATTATCGGCGTGCCCGAACGGTCGGAGGAGTCTGCTGTGGATCTTTTTGTGGAGGATCTAGTGGTGACTCATCTAGCACCCAAAGGGCTGAGCAAGTTCTTCGCTGTGGAACGGGCCCACAGGATTCCGGGGGGTGCGCCGAAGGTGGGTGCCCCCCCCCCGCGGCCTATCATTGCCCGACTTTTTAATTTTCGGGATAGAGATGCTATCCTGCAGGCGTCGAGGGTGGCTGGGCCATTACGATTTGAGAACTCTAATGTTAGCTTTTACCCAGACTTTACACAAGCGGTTCAAAAGCAACGGATGGGATTCTCGGCCATCAAACGGCGCTTGAGAGACATGGAGTTCAAGTATGCGATGCTGTTCCCGGCTAGGCTGCGGGTCAAGTTGGATGGTCGCTCCCACTTCTTCGACCGGCCGGAGGCGGTGGGAGAGTGGCTGGATGCCCTGAACAAGAGTCGGGATCGGGAGGGTCAGATGGCGGAGAGCGGAGAGGGTTTGACGGAGTAGGAATGGAACTGTGATCCTGGTGATGGACTGTATTGGTAACGTTTTGCACCTGTGGCTGCACCGGACTCCAGTTTGTAACGCTTTGCCCCATGGTATTTGGAGGTTGCGGGGGGCTTGCTGGGGCCCTTTCCTCCTTCTGGGGTTTTTTCTTGTCCTTTCTCATATTGGGGCGACAGGCACACTGCATGTTGGGGGGGCTGTTCGGGCTCACGCAGGGGTGCAGGGAGGGGGGAGTTTTGTTGGGGTTGATGGGGGGGGTTGGGGTTTGTTTGTTTGTTTCACAAGGCGGGGTAATATTTTTTGCTGTGCTATTATGATTGTGCTCCCCGGGAGGGGGATATTTTGTGCTGGGAGGGATGGGGGGTAGGGGACTGAGACTTCTTTCCTGGAATGTGAATGGGCTGGGGGACAGGATAAAGCGGGGGGTAGTCCTGCAGTTCTTGAAACGCATTTCGCCTGACATTGTGTTCTTGCAGGAAACGCACCTCATAGGGAACTCTTTTCATGCCATGAACAGACAAGGATATCGCCTCCTGGCCCATTCTGGTTCCACCTCTGGCTCGAGGGGAGTGGGCATCTTGGTCAGGACCTCTCTCCCGCTGGTGGTGGATGAGGTGCTCCACGACGACAGAGGGCGCTACACTGCGCTGGTGGGGAGGTGGGAGGGTAGATTGATTTCGCTGGTCGCGGTCTATGTGCCGCCGGGCCTGCAGACGGCCACCTACGCTGATTTGGGGCGCCTGCTGCTTAGGCTCCCGGGGGGGTGTTGGTACTGGGGGGGGACTTTAATGCGGTGGTTTCCGGTGTTGAGGATCGATACCCCCCTAGGGACCTCCCTCGGGCCCAGAACTGGCTGGGGGGCTTTCTGGATACCCTAGGACTGATAGATTGCTGGCGGTTGAAACACCCTGGACAAGCGCAATATACCTTCCACTCCGGGGCCCACGGTAGTCTTTCGAGGCTTGACTATATGCTAGTGCCTGCGGCCCAGGCGGGGATGATCGGAGAGGTGCGACACTTGGCGCGCGGTATATCTGATCACTCCCCCCTTTTGCTGCACCTAGATATCGCCCTGGGGGCGGAGGGGAGGGTGGCTCCGATCAACCCCTGGTACCTCCGGAACCCCACGATTCGCGCAGACCTGGTTAAGTCTTTGGAACACTATTTTAATGATAATGTGGGGTCGGTGTCTTCCGCCGTCTCCCTCTGGGAGGCCTTTAAGACGGTGCTCCGGGGCCAGGCCCTATCTCTCATTTCCCACACCAAAAAATGCGAGGCGCAGGAGGTTGTTCGGCTAGAAAATGAGATCACCGAGTTGGAGAGTGATTTGGAGCAAGGTGTCACGGATGACAGATTGCATGTGCTGGAGCTTAAGCAGGCCGACTATAAGGCGCTGGTTACTGAATCTGCTAGGAGTATGAGCAGGGAGCAACAGGGGCGATTGTACGATATGGGTGATAAGGCAGGGAAGTTGATTGCCTGGTTGGATAAGAAGGAGAGAGCGAGTCGAGTGGTGCCGGAGATTGAGAGGGTGGATGGTGTGCGTGTGACGGACCCCGGTGACATTGTTGATTGTTTTGCGGAGTATTTTCACGGGGTCTACTCTCCGGTCTCAGAGCGATCGGAGGAAGACTCTCGACTGCTGCTTCGAGACATTACTCTGCCTTCCCTATCTGATGAGGATAAAGTATTGATGGATGCGGCCCTATCGCCAGATGAGATTGCTTTGGCCATTCGCTCCATTGCCTCGGGTAAGGCCATGGGTCCTAATGGACTTCCCATCGAATTGTATAAGCTGCGCCCAGATGCGATTGCCCCGTATCTCCGGGACATGTTCCTTGAGGCTCAGGCGGCGGGCTCCCTCCCTTCTGACCAACGTCTTGCTACTATTGTTGTTATCCATAAGGAAGGGAAGCCGCGGGATCGGTGTACTTCTTACAGGCCTATCTCTTTGTTAAACGCGGAGCCCAAAATCCTCGCCAAGGTACTGGCCAATCGTCTGATCCGGGTTGTGGGCGACCTGATTCATCAGGATCAATCCGGTTTTATACCCCATCGCAATACCGCTTTGAACCTGCGGCGACTGCATGGCGTCCTTGCTCGCGCCCCATTCATTCGTGAGCCAACCATCTTGGCGTCCTTGGACGCTACCATGGCGTTCGACACCTTGGAATGGCCATACATCTGGGCGGCGTTGGCGAAGTTTGGGTTTGGCCCGGGGTTTATCGGTTGGGTAAAATTGCTTTATGACAACCCACTGGCACAGGTAGTGGTCAACGGACGGGTGTCGGCTCCCTTTATTTTGGGTAGGGGCACCCGACAGGGATGTCCACTGTCGCCTCTTCTCTTTGCGCTTTGCTTGGAGCCCCTTGCGGAATGGTTGCGGTGGCACCCCTCGATACGTGGCCTTAGATGGACGCCGGAATACGAGGATCGTGTTTCCCTATATGCGGACGATATCCTCTTGTATCTTGCATCTCCGCGTAAATCGCTCATTGTATTGGTGGATGTTTTGAGCTCCTTTGGTCGCAACTCCGGATTGGTAATTAACTGGGCTAAGTCTTGTGTATACGTTCTCTCCGGGGAGGCCCCCCCCCTTCCGCGGGGGTGCCCTATCCAGATTGCGGAGTCGGGGTTCACGTATTTGGGTATCTTTATAACCCTGGATCCGGTGGCCCGGTATGAGCGGAATCTTCTCCCCCCCCTTCAGCACCTAAGGGCGGATGTGGCGGGTTGGCGCCGGCTGCCGCTCTCGCCGCTCGGCCGGGCAGCATTGTTCAAAATGATGTCGCTACCACGCTTTTTGTACGCCCTGCAGAACACTATGGACGTAGTGCCGGCCCGTTATTTTCGGGAGGTGGAGTGTCTCCAGCGTCGATTGTTTTGGGATGGGCGGCCGCGGATTGCTCTTGCCAAATTGACCCTACCGTGGTATGACGGGGGGGTCGCCCTCCCTGACATTAAGCGATATTACTGGGCCTCCCAGTTGGCTGCCGTCAATCACGGGATGTATGGCCCTGCTTTGAACCCGGCTTTTGAGATGGACAAATTGCTACTGCCCGGCGGAGACTATAATCGAGCACTATACTCGGGGTCCCTTGATGCGCGGTTGACGGGCCCGACGTGGGTCGCGGTGCAGGTGTGGCATGCAGCAAATGCGGCGATGGGGTGGAGGGAACGCTTGACTCGGGCTACGCCATTGTACGCGTCCCAGCGTTTGGGTTGTCTGTATACTACGAAAGGCTTCGAGAAGTGGGATACGATTGGTATCAGCACGGTAGGGGATCTCTGGACGAAAGGGAAATTTAAGACGTTCGACATGCTGAAAACGGAATACCAGTTGAATGATAGGGAATACTATCGGTATGTTCAAGTTCATCATGCCTTGCGTTCCGTGTTTTCAGACGTGGCGGCTATTCCGGAGCATTCCCCGTTGGAAGACAGAGTATTGGACGGCTATGTGCCGGATAGCACCATTTCCTTGATTTATAAAAAGCTTATCAATGATCGAATGGGTTTGCTGGCCTCATTGCGGGAGACATGGATTGCAGACGGTATAGAACTGGACGACGAGGATTGGGTGTCAGCGGTGGCCTCCCCGAAAGAGGTGGCTATCCCGGCCCGATTGCGGTTCGTCCAGCTTAAGATACTGCATAGAGTGTACGTCACGGGGCCTGGCCTGATGCGTATGGGGTATTCGGTGGATGGTTTGTGTAAGTGAGGCTGTGGGCTACTGGGGACTTTTCTCCATATCTTGTGCGAGTGTCCGGAGGTGACTCGGTTCTGGTGCAGAGTGCATGCGATGTTAAAAGAAGTCACGCATGTTGCCTTGTTGCCGGAGGCACGTAGATGCTTGCTGAATGTCTGGGAGCCGACTGATTACAATGTGACGCAGACGCAATGGGTGACTCTAGGCTATATGATAGCGAAGCGTGACATTGCACAATTGTGGGGCTCCCAGAGGCCGCCAGCGGTCTCCGAGTGGAAGGAACACATGGACTGGTGTATGTTTAGAGAGAAAACGGTGTACGTGGCGAGAGGCAAGCCTGGGAAGTGGATTAAGGTGTGGGGTCCCTGGAACTCCTTTCGTGGAGGTATTTGCGCCCCGCCCCAGACGCGTGAGATGGATGCCGCTCTGTCTCCCTAGCCCCCGCATTCCTGTATGCTCCTGCGACATGCGACTTTGTCGCTTCTGCCTTGCCCCCCTCCCCCCCCTCTGTCTACCCGGGTTGGTTTACTCCCCCGATACGAGGAGCACATGTTTCTGCCATTAACCTCCTCTGCCTTGTGAGTTTGATGTTTTCTGTTTTTCAAAAATATGAAACCTTTCCTGCTTGTTTTGGGACTGCGGCTGTGGCTGACTGCGATGATTAGCACTTTAGTAACTCTTTTGCTGCTTCATTGATGTGCATGTTAAGTCGTGCCTAGGTTTACACTGCGTTTAGCGGCCGGCCTGTTGGTTGTAGGCCCATACTTGTATCTTTTCGAAATTGTAATAAAGGTTTTAAAAAAAAAAAAAAAAAGTTTGGGAAGCACTTTAGGAGCAAGGAGCAGGCGGTCCTCTGTATCACAGGTCTTGGTCGGGGGCAGATTGTTATGGAAAGTCGCATGTGTCTGTTGCATGTCACAGCTTCCTTGGATCATGTTTATTTCCCTCCCCTTTTATTTGCCTTGTGGTCACTCACTCTAGCAAGGGTCTCGCATAGTAGTCAGCTGTATCATACTTACATTTTGTGAATTCTAGACTTATGTATTTTCTGCCCAAGAGTCTTGACCCTCAGCATTGCTTGGGAATGCTTCAAGATGATTTTGTTGCTATCTCAGCCATGTACCCTGATCCGTCGTCAGGGGGCGCTGACCCCTAGCCAGGCTATGGGGTGACAATGGTTGGCTGCGGCAGACTGCGATGGAGGGTCACAGACTGCTTGCCCTTACTCCTGGGACAGTAACTTACTGGGTGGTGGCTCACTGGCAAAGCAAGACTTAGTGGAATGAGCTTGCGTATGTTACAGAACATTGTGAAACAAGCATTTGCAATGCAATCGGTCTCACCCTTGGGACCTTATATGTATTTAGCTGTGCAGCACATTAGCCTGGGTGCTGAAACATCTACTGTTCTTTAACATGAAGGGAAAGTAAGCACCAAACTACGTGACACGCCAGGTATGGGAACACATGGAGACAAATGTTGCCTTTAATCGGGAAATTGTATAGTCCAAAGCTCTGTTTTTTAATTTTGTTATATGTTTTTATTTTACAACAAATTACAATCGGTACATTTTTACATAACGACAGGCAATAGTCATAATCATTCCACATAGGTATACAGTTTCGCTTCCTCTTATACATTTTTATGCTGTTTGCTAGTTTATATATAAGGTATACAGTCAAGCGGGCTTGTCTCACGACATATACTCTTTTCATTCTAATCTCCATTAGTCACTAACATCAGATAGTGTGTCCTCTTGGGGGGTTTGCATATATTGCCACGGAAGGTCTTCCATTTCCCCCACACTCGGGCCCATTTTTTGGGGCATCCTCTATGCACATACACTGCTTTTCCAGTTACCATTGCATTGTCTGTACCTTGGCCCCAATTTCGCTGGTTAGGAGTCTACCGTGATCCCCAGTTACGGGCTATATTTCGCTTTGCCTGCACCATACCAAGCGTTACCCAGTCCTGGTCTGTGTGGTTAAGGTCTGTTGGTTCCCATATATTAATTAGACATCGTTTTAGTTCCGGGAGGATTTCCATCCCCGTGACTTGTGACATTGTGTTCATGACCGCCTCCCAGTATGACATAATGTTGGGGCATTCCCAGATGGTGTGTAGGAACGTACCAAGGATGCCACATTGTCTCAGGCAAAGTGGTGTATCAGTAGTCCCCAGTTTATGAAGAAGCGTACGTGTGTAATATGTTCTGTGTAGGACTTTCAATTGTAGCAGTCTCAGCCTTGAGGTGATCGCTATCTCCCTGCGAGATGCCAATGCTTCCTGCCAATCTGCCTCGTCTAATGGCCCCAGCTCTATCTCCTATCGTTCCTTAAGGGCTACCATGGGGTCTGGCTGGTTGTTTATTATTTTTTGGTATACTAGGGAGATGGCTTTCTTATTCAGATGATCTGTTAGGAGTCTATCTTCCAGAGGTGAAGCTTCTGGCAGCTGTGTGCCCTGTTGTAGGGCACTTTGGAGCGCATGTCTAACCTGCAGGTATCTAAAGGTTTCTGTCTGTGCCAACCCGTATGTTATCTGCAGCTGTTCAAATGGGATGACCTCTCCTTTCTTCCAGATATCCCCGATCTTCGTAATATCTATTAGGTCCCATTGTCGGAATCCCTTCGTGTTGCTCAATTTACTTAGTTGTCGGGTGTCCCATATAGGCGTAGCCTGTGTGATTACACCCTCCCATCCCATCGCGCGCTGGGCCTCAAACCAGATTAATCGTATGGGCTGCCGGGCCTGTAAGTGACGGTCACCGTTTTTTATTGTACAATGTCCCCAGATTTCCTTCTTTTTCGAGTAAATGTCTGTCCATGCGGAATGCTGGCTCGTCCTGTGCCACATTAAGCCACTGATGTATGACCATGAGTTGTGAAGCCCAGTAGTATTGTTTTTTATTTGGAAGGGCAATTCCACCATCGGACCACCCTCGCATGAGTTTATGCATGGCTATCCGACTCGTTCTACCATCCCATATTAACTTGGTCACTTCCACGTTGATCGTTGTGAAATATGTGGGTGTTACTGGGAACGGCGTAGTTTCAAGGGCATGTAGAAACCGAGGAAGCGCCATCATCTTAAAAAGAGCTGCTCTTCCAAGCAGTGTTAACAGCAAGGAGTGCCAATGTTTGACATCATTTTGGAGTCGTGTCAGTGGCCTTGTGAGATTTTCTGCGATGAAGTGTGTATGATTATGTGTAATGTATATACCAAGATATTTAAATCCTTCAGTCGCAATTTGTATATCGCAGTGTCACGGGAGCCTTGACGCGGGCCTCTGTAGTACATAAATAAGGGACTTTTCCCAGTTTATCGTGTATCCTGAGGCACGTCCATATGCCGCACAGATATCTAGTAGGTTGTTTATGGAGCGTGCGGGGGAAGCCAGATAGAGGAGTATGTCGTCTGAATAAAGCGAGATACGGTCTTCCCACCCCATCGCCCATTTCAGTCCCCGAATGACCAGATCTAGTCGGACCCACGCCGCCAGGGGCCCCAGTACCAGTGCAAAAAGTAATGGAGACAGGGGGCAACCCTGTCTCGTCCCTCTTCCCAGTGGGAAATCCATCGAAATACGACCATTTACTAACACCTGAGCTAAAGGATTCGTATACAGGAGTTCTATCCATGCGCAGAATTTTGGACCGAAGCCCATGCACCGAAGTACCGCGAAGAGGAAGGGCCATTCCACCAAGTCGAATGCCATACGTGCATCCAGCGACAAAATAACCGCATCCTCCTCTATCGTGTCTTTGCGTGCCATTACACTATGCAATCTTCGCAGGTTGAGCGCTGTATTACGATTTGGCATGAATCCCAACTGGTCCGGGTGGATTATGGTCGGGAGGTGCGACTAGACTCACGTGGCTAACGCTTTAGCTAGCATTTTCGCACTCGCGTTTATTAGGGAAATCGGTCTATATGACACGCATTCTTCAAGGGGTTTGCCTGGTTTATGGATAGCGACTATCGTAGCTAGGCGCTGGTCCCTGGGCAGTTCCCCTTTGTGCAGACTGTGGATAAACATACGGAGCATATGTTGTAAAAGTTGTGTTGCAGCTTTCTTATAAAGTTCCACTGGTTGCCCCAGTGCCTTCCCTGAGTGTAACGCTCCGACCGCTCATTGAAGTTCGTCACTGGTCAGATCTGCTTCTAGCTTTTGGGCGTCTTCCAGTCCCAGTGTTGGCATCTGTATGTCTTTAAGGAATACTATATATGATTAATATCGGTGCATGGTCAGATATGCCCCGTGGTAGATGCGTGATCTCCCCTACCTTTTCCAAACCTGTTGCCAATGTTAGGATGTAGTCAATTCTGGAGAGACTACCGTGAGCTCCTGAGAGAAATGTATACTCGCATTTGCGGGTGCCTGGCCCGCCATTAGACCGGTCGCCTCAGTGAATTATGACAATTTGCAACTTGGCCCACTGGAGTCCCTGGGGGGCTGACTGTCCATGGATGCATCCATTGTAGTGTCCCCCCAATATGAGTTCTTGTTGCAGGAGTGATAGGAGAAATTTACCCAATGCCGGTAATGCTGTGTGATGTAACGCCGGGGGAATATATATCGATACCAGATTGTAGGTGCGTCCCTCCCACTGATAGGCTATGGCCGCAAAGCGTCCCTGGTCGTCCGTCCAAGACCCTTGTAGTACCAGTGGAAAGCGTTTATTAATTAAAATGCCAACTCCCCATGACCCAGAGGTGAAGTCTGAGTGTACTGCCATTTTGTAGCCCCATCTATCCAATGCTTTACATGTTGAGCCTACCAGGTGTGTTTCTTGGGTATGAGAGCGACCGCAGGTCCCTTATGTTTTATATATTGAAGGACCAACCCCTTTTTAGGTCTCGCCTGAGCCAGCGCTTTAGCGCTGCTCTCGCGAGAGCTTTAGTAATCATGGGGATTTGGAAGTGCAAACTAGTGCTTTCAGGCCTCCAAATACAGTGCATGTGCGCCGGGCGCGCGCACCATTTGGCAGCCTGCATGATCATTTTGCGGCCGCTTTGATGTTCTCAGTGAGCCGCGCAGCCACTGAGAACATCAAAGCGGCCGCGAAAGTGCTCACCATTTGCCAGCCTGCGTGCCTCTCTCCCCTACCCCCTCCCTTATCCCACTTCCTTATAGCGCGAGGAGCTGTCTATCCCTAGCACGCTCTTCAACGTTCCTCCCCACCACAGAGTGCGACTCGCGGCCGCGCGTCTTCCACAACTCCCGGGCTTGTTCTAGTACCCGTGCATATTTTTCTCTGCTCTGTCCCTCTAAGTACCCCCAATCCATCCCTTCTGCGGCCACTGCTGCTGTGTGGAAGGGTATATATGTTTATAAATTGCTACTTTACCAATAATCTAGTCTTAGTAACAGTCGCAATAAACTAACCACCGAGACCTGGACTGAATATAAACTGAATACAACATATTGTCTGTGATCACTAACTGACACTCAGCAGCATCATCACAGGTACAGTGTATGGAACAGCTGCCCATGCTTTCTTCACACATACATGAGGCACACCACATGCAGGAGTTGTGCACGCTTTGTTTGGAGGCAGAACATGAACAATACACCCAGCTGTGCCAAGAGTCAAACGGAACAGTTTCAGCCCAGCAGATGCAAAATCCTCTCCCAACTCAGAACAAACTTAGAAAGGGTAACAGTCAAAGCTTCTCTTACATGAAAATATGCATGTCACTGTCACAGACATCTAGAGTAAAACTGTTAACGATGCAGAGACTCGAATCCCGTTCCCAACGTCCAAAGTCGGCAGCTCCGGAGGTTACTCCAGTCTCTCTCCTGCTAGACATCAGTGTGTTTGGCTGCAACTTTCATATTGTTTTCCGCCCTTGCTTAAAGCGAGCTGTCGATGGAAAAGCCTGCTTCCGGGGCTGGCCTTGATTATCCTTCCAGCGCCATGCAGCCAATCTATCTTTTTACCTCCAACCAGGCCTACTCCCCCCGCCGATATCCTGCTGTCCATACTAGGTGCCTTCATAGCAACATAGCGGTAGCCTAAGTCGAGAGATCCCTAGGCAGGAGGGTTCGAGGCTCACCGCAATCCAGGGCAGCTCCCATGTGCGGGGGCGCCCCCGAGACCACAGAGGCTGCTCTCTGCTCCAGGTTGTGCCGTCAGAGACCGCACAGATCGCTCTTGACTTTAAGAAAGCCCCATCGCTGTTAGGAGACCCGCAAATTCACCCCACAAGCCTCTGGTGGTTCGGAGGGTTTGTGAAGGCGGTGCGTTTACTCACAAGGTAATGACTTTCACTCGCACCGCAACTGCACATTTTTACAGTTTGCGATATCTTTTGTAGCACCAGTCACCTTAACTGGAGTTAATTTCAGCCACAGCTCCTGCCTCCTAGGGGCATGGATATTTAATTCATTCAGGTACCGCCGCCAGTGGCGAGTTGTGTAATGTTGCAATCTTCGCGTTGCGGAGCAAGTAATTTCTAGCAGTTTAACTCGCCATCTTTGTTTATGCCACAGCTTCTGCCTTTATTAGGCACAGCTGTTTTGACCATTACGGTTGCAGTGGCTTATTTAAGCAGGACCCACGGAGCCTACTTCTTTTCATGCACTAGTTTTCACTTTGTGCCCGTGTGAATGGCTGGTGCCAAGGCATTTTACTACTCCACTGCCTAGAGGTGATATGGAACTGATTTCTTCGCATGCAGTGATCATTAAAGAGGGGCATCAAATTATTTCCGTCGGGCTGCTAGAGCCATGGCAATGCTGAGGCGAGCTGGTGTGCTGCAACCCGCACCGCCTCAGCTGGCTCAACCCTGAACACTAACCCTTTAACAAGCATTGGCATAGCCAATAGGTCTCGCCTTTGGGACCTTATAAGTGTTTAGCCATGCAACAGTTGCATAACTAAATAGTTATAAGGTCCCAAAAGCGAGACCTATTGGCTATGCCAATGCTTGTTTATTTTGTCCCCGAGCCCATTCACATTCCATGAGAGTACAGTAAAGGGAAGGTGTGTCATTTGCTGGGTCGATTCCCCCGTGATAGGACTATCTATTGATGCTGTAATCTGCGCTTTTTGTGTCATCCCCGCAAGACTGAGTGTGTTTCGCCCCGCAGTGTAGTTTTTGTATTACCTATGTGTACGCTGTAGTAGTTTTCAGTACCGTTGCATTTCAAAATAAACATTAACCCCTTGAACATACCCTGGTCCCCCCTCCCTGCCTCCCTGCATAGCGGATTTATAACTACCCGCCACCCCAACTTAGCAGAGTGCTTCTGTCCCATAACTTTATACTTGCGTCTGGGGTGGAGCTGCTTAGCGACCGTCTGGCATCCGTCCCCTGAATTGTCCCAAGTCTGTGGCGGCATTAAGGTATATCACAAGATAAGTCCATCCTTATACCGTGTACATTAGAAGTCGATCAGCATTCTTCCGAGATTATCACGTCGCTGTTTTGTTGCAAGTCCATGTGTGTCCAGCGGCGTTGTCTGTGCTGAATTCTCCCGGCTTTGCCTGTCCAGCAGTTGTCTTTCGGCCTAGTCTGAGTCTGCATCTGTGGTCCGCTGTGTGTTGGGCAATGAATCCATCAGTCGAGCGGGCGCCGGCACCTCCGACGGCGAGAGTTGACGCTGTCCTCTGCGATCCTGCCTGTTTGGACCTGAGGCCCGTCTCCAGCCCTCCAGCCAGTTCTGGGCTTCCTCTGGGGTCGAGAAGAACCAAGTTTTCCCTTCCGCCTCTACCCTAAGCTTTGCGGGAAAGAGCATAGCATATTTTAGTTCTCGATTGCGCAGTTCTTTTTTTATTTCCAGGAAGTTTCTACGCTGGTTAGTGACCGTTGCAGTGTAATCTGGGTATCGGGACACTGTATTATTGTCTATTCGTAGAGGAGGGGCAACACGTGCTGCCTGGAGAATCGTGTCTCTATCGCGATAGTTGAAGATGTGGACCAGTATGGCTCTGGGGGGGGCTCCTGGCTTGGGTCTGCCCCCCGGAACTGGACAGACCTCGTGGTTGTTGCTGCGTTTTAACAAGGTCTTCGATGAAGAGGTCCAGCGCAGGCCCCCCGACGCTCTCCGGCACTCCAACTAGGCGGATGTTATTGCGCCGTGAGCGCACTTCCTGGTCATCAAGCTTAGTGGCCAGTTGCTTAGTTAGGTGTTCCAATTGTTTTACTTGCTGCTGTAAAGCTGCTGTGTCCATGGAGAGACCTGCCGTCGTGGTCTCAACTTTTGATATTCTGGAGTTCATTTTGGAAACATCAGCACGTAGAAACTTTATGTCCGTGGTTATCGTGCCGATCGACGTTTGCACCTGATGTAGAGTAGCCATTATGTCCTGTAATGTAATCTCTTTCTGTTTCTCTTTCAATGGGTCATCTGCGGTTCCTGGGGGGGAGGGGTGGGGAGGAGGCCAGCTGGCCCGGTTGAAGGCATATTTGTCCAGCTTATTCGTCTGGATTGTGCGTTGGCCGCGTCCCCCCATGCTGCTGTACCCTCCTTGGCCTTCATGATGGATCTCCGGTTTTCCTGTGTTCCACCTCCCCTTGAAGTTGTGTGGGTTGCTGGTATCACTGTAGCTGGGGTAGCGTGGGCCGCGTGGGTGGGTGTACCGTACTGTCAGAGTATCGTAGCCGTTACCTTTAGTTGTGGGCTGGATATGCCGGTGAGGCGAATTTTATCGTGTTCCACTCAACCCTGTCCGTGCTCGTCTCGTTGAAGGAAACAGGCTTCTGAACACCACACGCACAATGGCGGTGCGATGAAGGGAGACCTCGCCTGTGATGTAGCAGGTATTTCCAATACCTCCGGGACTATGCATGTAGAGTCTCTGTTCTGCTGTGTCCTTAGCTGGGTGCCACGGCGATTGTGCAGTCCGTCGTTAGTAGCATTTTGGGACCCGGTCTTCGCTGGTGCAAGAAATGCCGCCCGGGGTGTCTCCCCAGCATCCCATCCTGTGGCGGATCATCTGGTGTGCGCTAGCGGCGTCTGCCTCCTCAGTCTCGGCACACCACCTGTCTTTGGTGTGCCTCGGGGGGGGTGATCGCCGTCCGATCTGCGGGACTCCTTGCCTCCTCCCTTCTCAGGCCGTAAATCCAGGCTCGCTTTGTCCGGAGCTATAGTCGGGAGAGTTGTAACTTCAGCCCCCGGCTTCCTTTTGGTGCTTAGGCCGCAGCTACGTTTCACGGTGTCGCAGTTGATTGGTAGCACCTGTGGGCTCAGTATTTGGATCGGACACTCATCAGAGGTGTCGGGACCCTCGGCTTCTTCCTTCTTCCTTGTAGCTGCAGGATCAATGTCAGGATTTTGCGGGTTTGGTGCCACCGGTCGCGGAGCTCGCTCAGGCTACGGCCATCTTCGTTGGCTGCTAGCCACGCCCCCAAAGCTCTGTTTTTAATGTAAAATCACTGAAAATACACGATTTGAAAAAAATATTATTGTCTACGGGTGCTCATGGAAGACAATTTCTATGGACTGGAATCTAGAGAATGCTGAATTGATTCTCGTAGTTTACTGACCTCTGCTGATCGTTTTCTATCAAGAAAGTTAAAAAGAGGCAGATGAACAGAAAAAAAAAGTCTCTAAGCGGAAGCAGACACGTCCTAGGGCTGATCTCCAGAGCCCACTAAGTACAACCACATATAAGTATATACAAGAGGTCTCGAATGCTCGACCTAAAAATGGCCTAATGTTATATTCTTATTATGATGTTGCTCGCGCCATATTGTAAGTCGGAGACATGTATTGGTATATTCTGACATGGGCGTCTTCCAGGTGTCGTTCCATGTTCTGTGTTCCTGCATAGGATATAGGTTGCCAGTTTGGCAGTCCGTTAGAAAGATCGCTATTTATCCTATTTATGGAATAAACTACTTCTTGAGGATTCACTCACTAAGCAACGTGGTTATTTGAAAAGGTACCCACAACATATTAGCGACAAGATAGTCAGAGGCGCAACTAGAGTGAAATTTGGGGGGCGGGGCTAATAAAAATCTGGGGGAGGGGGTTAATTCTTCCAGCAATCTGCAGAGTAGAGATGCAGGGGCTCTAAGAAGGGGTGAAAGAACAACAAAGCCTCGTTAACAAGTAAATGGTCTTTTAAAGACCCGTGAAGTACTCGGTGCGGATGTGTGTGTGCCAGGGAAGCTGTCTCAGCCTGGGCTGACACACATGAGGGGGGGAATGGGGAGGCTGATGCCCTTTGAGCCCAATGGGCGTTGCGCGCCTGAAGAAGCTCTGACCATAGTGTCCTATCCTCTCCCCCACAGAACACCATACTGCCCCACTGAGAGAAACTCGCACTGCACTGACCTACTATAAACACCTGGATATGACTCAATTCAGATTACGCACTAGACAAGAGCAATATGCTACCTAAAAAAGAATGAACAACATACTATAAAAAGCAAACACTCATAGGGATTGAAAGATTAAGTAAAGCATGTGAAATGTAAGCAGGAACAACATGGTTACGTTTTTCTCTGTACACTCATTAGTCAGAAATTAGTGAGTGCTTTTGCCTGAAAAGTTAAGGCCATGACCACAGGGCCCAGAAGGGACCCGTTTCAATGCCCAATGCTTATATCCTTACAAAACGTAAGCAGTATGGTTTAAAAAGACCACATTCGTGAACACATAGCTGCTGTACACATTTTGGGCCAGATGTACGATGGAAATTTCATGCGGAAACAGGTTTGCGCATGCAATTTTCCTCTGGCCCATGTATTAACACTATTTTGCGAGTTGCAAATAATTTGTGACTCATAAAGTGTTTTGCGACTCACTATTAGGGGCGTACCCTTCCTATTAGCGACTCACAATCCATGTACGAATGTTTTGCAACTGCAATTGTGGTTGCATAACACTCGCAATTTACCCCTTCCCCTTTGCAAATGCAGGGGGAAATATTTTTTAGGGGCAGGCAGAGGTTCCAGGGACCACTACCTGCCCTTAAAAAAAAAATGAATCGAAAACGTTTTTTTTTTTTTAATGCATCCCGTTTTCCTTTAAGGAAAACAGGCTGCATTTGAAAAAAACTGTTTTATTTAAAAGCAGTCCAAGACATGGAGGTCTGCTGAGCCCAGCAGGCCACCATCCCTGTGAGGGCCAGCCATTCCCAATGGGTAGGCAAATTGCGAGTGCCTCAATAATATTCATGAGGCGCGCATTTTGCGACCCCATTGGGAATCGCAATCAGTGTCTCAGACACTGTTGTACATTTGAAATTGAGACTCGCAAATTGCGACTCGCAATTGAGTGCAATTTGCGAGTCGCAATTTCAAATGGTCGCACATCTGGCCCTTTGTTTTCCAATTCACCCATCAAGCAGGTATTTCAGTACCTCCAGGAATAGTCCATTTTCCAGCCTAGGGAAAAACAATGTTGTTCATAGAGAGACGAGAAAACAAAAGTAGCGCCTCACTGGCAAACACTGTAAAGTGGCGCTAATGTGTTTAGGTGTGAATAAATCAATCTGGCCACCTTGCAACCACTCTGTCTTGCTTTAGTTAGTTAGTTAGTTATTTTTCATATTTTGAATGTTATATTTCTCTCCACCCCAAGGCTGCACTTAGAAATAGGAAAATGTCAGAAAAAGACGTTACCAGCAAAAGGGTTTTTCTTTTTTCGATCCATTTCATAGGGGAACAAATAAACGAAAGGAGGAAAGAGAAGGTAAAACCCATTTCTTGAAGTGTCGGTTTTCACTAAATGAGGAGGAGCGAGACAGAAAGAGAGGGAAGAGGGGGAAAAAAGAGTTGGGGGTGGCAGTTACCAGGGGCAGGAGAACTGGCCTCTGTCCTTGTCTTCTCTGGGCACGAAGGAAAAGACAGAGTCCTTTTCCTTCTCTGCCCGCTCCACCCGTCCCCAAAAGCCGACCCTTAACTATCGGCCTTGGCGATTTCTGCCATCCGGGAGGCATGTTTAAAATAAGAAAGTAGAGGAACGGACTCTATGAACTTAAATAAGTAGGGGCACGC
Organism: Triturus cristatus; assembly: GCF_964204655.1. Taxonomy (NCBI): domain Eukaryota; kingdom Metazoa; phylum Chordata; class Amphibia; order Caudata; family Salamandridae; genus Triturus; species Triturus cristatus. The sequence continues at coordinate 74,636,695 of NC_140591.1, read as the reverse complement.
CGACCATGGTCATAGATTTGGTTGTACACCAAGACTCCTTGGGAAGCGGCCGCAGTCTAGTAACCAATCACAGGAGTGCTTCTCACAGATTGGGTTTATTGACGTTCAACGTGGTGTACAGGCACGCATCCTCATTCTCGCTGACGCAGTTGCATTGAGCACGTGTATTCCACCTCAGCACGTGTATGTCGCACGTGCCGCTATATTTGTTTGGTTTCAGCTGCTCAGATACAAGGAGGAATCGGTATCTGATAGTTATTTTAACAATGGTCGCACCTTTCTTCTAAGCTTGGCGTTTTCACTGTATAACTATAAACATTGTGTCCATACTGTAATTTTTACCTTATTTGGTGTCATCAAACCTTGCCATGTCGGGAGGGGGAAATGCGCAGCAACTTCCTAATTTTTCAGACAATCCTGGCAAATTTGAGTTAGAGTGGAAACACTGGGTGCGTGTTTTTAAAAACAACTTGGTGGCCATTGAAAGTGTTGCTTATATCCCTGCCAGGAAATTTGCCATTTTATACAATGTAGATTTTCCTAGTTATTATGACGGAAAGTCTTAATTTTATTAAAGACACGGAGGCGAGTATTAGGCTTTTCTTCTCTTGCTTTTATTGCACAGCAGCCAAGATAAGTGAAAAACACTACAGTTCCCAGGGGCCCAAGCAAACAGGCTGGCCAATGGGAACCCAGGAAAAACGAGACCAGATAGCCAATAGCAAGGTAATAACCTATAAAACGTCACATCTGACTGCGGAGCTTCCTCTTTTCGCTGAAGAGCAGATCAGATAAAAGGAACAATCGCTAAAACAATAGAAATAGCCAAAGTCCAGGAACAAACTTCTTGAGCCAGATCCATCCAGGAGGAACGAACAACAGGAGTCACCGTGGACGGATCCAAACCGGGAGGAGGAATGATTCGGGAAGGAGAAGACCATCTCTGTTAAGGAACCGAGCCATCACGAAGATGCAGGCGGCAAGGCCGGATTCGCTGAAGGGAGGGAGAAACACATGTTAGTAGTGTAGAGGTGGGATAATACTCACCTCCGTGTCTTTAAAAAACTAAGACTTTCCATCATAATAACTAGGAAAATTTACATTTTATGGCAAGACCGGAGGCTCCTATTATGCTTGTTCAAAGCATATCCACCACCAAAGAAGCCACAGTATCAATCGGTTTGCAATAAAACATACGAAAGACATTGTCATTGGTCCAGTCATCTGATCTCAGAATGTCCTCAAGACGAGAGCCTGCCCAAAAGGCTTTAGAAGCCATGGCTCCCCTTGTGGAATGGGCTCCGAAAACGGAGACATCAATGCCCGCAAGGGACATAACCCAACGCACCCAACGGGCCAGGGTAGCAGAGGAGACAGGAAGGTGGGGTTTACGGAACGAAATAAGTAGTTGGGAATGAGAGGGCGCTCTGAGATCAGAAGTCCTTTGTTCATACATTTTTAGACATTGGCCTACACATAGCTTAGGATGAGAGGGAAAATAAGGGTAAAACACTGAATTCAAATTTGTTTTAGATCGTCTATGAACCTGAAACATAACCCCTGTAGGGGTAAACTGACGAGAGGAAATATCCAAAGCTTTTACATCGGAAACATGTTTAATGGAAACAAGGCACAAAAGCATGGTAAGTTTAGCAGATAACATTTTTAGAGAAAGTGCATTATTATCTGGCCAGTCAGAAAACAGCTTAAGAACCACAGAAACATCCCATAAACTGGAATACTTAGCCAACGGAGGTTTGGAACAACAAACTCCTTTCAGAAGACGACAGATCAAAGGATGAGTGCCTACTGGCTTGCCTTCGATAGGAGAATGATTGAGAGAAATGGCAGACCTGTACAAGTTTACTGTTCTGTACGACTTACCTGCACTAGCTTCAGAGGCCAAGAAATTGACTACAAAACTTAGAGGGGCTGAAAGGGGATCGATATGCCTTTCCAGACACCAGCTTGCCCAAAGAGACCAAGCGGATTTGTAAGCTTTTGAGGTCCCAGGGACCCAGGCTTTGCTGATAAAGAGAGAAGCCTCTTGCGAAATGAGGATATCAGGAGTGACAGGCTGGAAACTTTCCAGGCCGAAAGAACCAGGGAGTTGTTCAGAATGAGATCGTGTTGCGAGCCCTGAGGATTCGGAAGCAAGTCCTCGCAGGCCGGGAGAAGAAGCGGAAAATCCACCGCCATCTCCAGCAGGGAGAGGAACCAAATCTGATATTGGCAGAATGGGACTACCAAGACCAGGGAAGTCGACTGATCATGAAGAAAGGAGGAAATGCATAGTTGAGGTGACAAGACCAATCTTGAAGGAAAGCATCCGTAGCCAGGGCAGTAGGATCTGGACGCCAGCTAAAGAAACAGGGCAACTGAGTGTTGAGACGAGAAGCGAAGAGATCGATAAAGAAAGGACCCCATTTTTGAGAAAGGGATAGGGAGACGGATGGAAGCAGATTCCAATCGCTGGAGTCCCGAAGAACTCGAGAATGCCAATCCGCCACGGAATTGAGGTCTCCCGGCAGATATTCCGCTGTCAAGGAAAGTTGATTTGACAGGCAATACTCCCAAAGGCTCTTTGCCAATTCTGCGAGAGGTTTGGACTTGGTACCGCCGATGTGGGTGATGTAGCGGACCGCAGAAACATTTTCCATGCGGAGAAGGATGGAACATCGAACTCTGTTCTTTGCAAGACTTTGGATTGCAAAGGAGCCTGCAAGCATCTCTAAACAATTGATGTGCAATTTCGACTCCTCGCGAGACCATGTACCGCCAGTCGATATTGGACCACAGCGGGCGCCCCAACCCGACAGGCTGGCATCGGATTCTAATACAAGATCTGGAGCCGAAGCGAAAATAGTTCGCCCGTTCCACGCATCTAAATGGTCGATCCACCTTTGAAGTTCTACGCGTGATTCTTGATCTAAGACGATAAGATCGGCATAGGCCAAGCCTTGGCGCAGATGCCTGATTTTGAGGCGTTGAAGGGCCCGGTAATGCAGGGGACCCGGAAAGATGGCTTGAATGGACGCAGAGAGGAGACTGACGATTCTTGCCAGTGATCTGAGAGATATGAGAAAAGTCCGAAGGACGTAGGAAATCTCCGCCTTGATCGAAGAGACCTTCGACTGAGGAAGAAAAAGGGGGGCTGTGGCGGAATCTACCAGGAAGCCTAAGAATTTGATGCTCTGAGATGGAATAAGCATCGATTTTTCGAGATTGAGTAAGAACCCCAGATCCAAGAGCAGGGATTGAGTGATGCCAAGTTGTGACAGAAGAAGCTGTTTGTCCGTCTTCATGATTAGAATGTCGTCCAAATAAATGATCATTCTGATCCAGAGGGAGCGCATAAAAGCTGCCGCCGGCTTTAAGAGTTTTGTAAAGCACCATGGTGCTGAGGCGAGGCCAAAAGGAAGAGTGGTAAATTGATGGGTCACACCCGACCACTGGAATTGGAGGAATTTGGAAAGAGAAGGGTGAATGGGAACAGTGAGGTAAGCGTCCTGTAAGTCCAAACGTACCATCCAGTCGTTTGGACGAAGGGTATCTCTTAAATGAAGAATAGTCTCCATCTTGAAGTGGCGATACACCACAAACTTATTGAACCATTTCAGGTTGATCACTGGACGCAATTTTTTGTTCTTTTTCTGGACAAGAAAAATGGAACTTAGGAAACCTGTAGAGTCAAAAGGGGTGATTTGAATGGCCTGTTTTTGGAGAAGGGTCTGAATCTCAGACGAGAGTAGAAAAGACATGTTGTTTGAAAAAAACAGAGGAGGAGGAAGCACAGTTTGGAAAGGCGGCGAATAAAGCTCTATAAGATAGCCTTGAGCAGTATTTAGAACCCAAGTATCTGTGGTGATAGTTTGCCATTTTGGAAGAAACAGTTTTAAACGCCCTCCCACCGGGGATGGGGAAGAAGGACATACCTTGTTGGTTGTTGTTGTTGGTGCGATAGTTTCTCTGGCCACAACCTCTGAAACCCCTACCCCGCTGAGGGTAGAATTGAGGTTTGTATTCCTGGGCGGAATTGTTGAAGGATCCTCTGGAGCATTGGTTGTTGTAGGAACGGCCGGAAGAGCAACTCCTGCCTCTGCCGGCCCGTCCAAAAACCCGGGGAGAAAAAACCTTTCTAATGGATTGTTGAGCCTTGTCTAAAGAAGCAAATGTGGACACGAACTTGCTGAGATCCTTGACTAAAGACTCTCCTAAGAGAAGGCCATTGGCCTTAGCGCCAGGATCATGGGGAGCTAGATTGGCCTGTTTAGGGTCCAATTTGATAACAAGGCCTTTACGGCGCTCGTGTGTGATGACGGCATTGGCGTTACCACGCAGACAAAAGGCTCGTTGGACCCACATGGAGACGTCCTCTGCTGGCACTCAGATTTCAAGCTCGATCTGACCAAGGCATCCAAATGTAGGCGCAACCTTGCAGAAATGTATTCCCCCACATGAGAGGAGGGCAACCATTCAGTAGAATTAGGATGGCGAATTGAAGCAAGGTCAAACATGGGCACCCCTTCTGAATCAAAAACTGGATCAAAAGCGAAAGAATCGGGTTTGGATTTTTTGGAGGGGAGGGAGGGTCAGAGACATCAAATAGATCAAAAAGGTCATCTGCGTCATTCATTTCGTCATCAGTGTCCAATATGGTGGATATAACCAATTTCTTTGGTAACTCTGCGTGCTTCACTTTATGTTTACGTTTGCCCTCGGAACCTAAAATCCCCTCCTGAGCAGGAGGCCTGGGAGGCACTTGGTCCTCAGTCAAGCGTGAGGAAATCCCGCCAGACAAAAGTGATGCAGTATGGGAAGCATGTAATGAAGCAGAGGAAACCACCTTTCTTTTTCTGCTATCCCCTGCAGATTGGGCCAGAGCTTTGGACAAGAGACTTTACATGGAAGATTCCATACCTTTGGACATGCGTCTCATAGACACCTCCACTGCATCTCCACAGAGGAATTAATAAATGTATTTAAGTAATGTTTAAAGACTTCGCCTTCTTCATTGAGCTGAATAGGCTCAGGAGAACTGTCTACCTCCATTGGAAATAAAGAGAACAGCAAAGAGAGGTAGCGAAGGGTTAACCAACAGGCAGTAGGAGAACAACACTCCCAGGGGTGTGGCTGAGTAGGCAAACCCTCCGGAGCTCCGTGAAACGGTCGTTATGCAGAGACCAGGAGCGCAGAGGTACTCGGGCAAAACCAGCAGAGGCAGGCCGAAATAATGGCAGAAAAACGGCAGGAAACACACTCGTCGCTACACCGGGACTTGGAAAAGTGAGCGCAAGCGTGAGGAGACCACGAGCGGCAAAATGCGCAACGGCGCGAACCACCGGAGTCACACCCGCAGGGGGAAGAGACAGGAGCAGAGCAAGACCGCGCTACCGATAGAGCGCTGCTGGGGGCGCGTGAACACAGCGTAATCAAAACAAACAGAATAATGCATGAAAAATACTGTAAGCACGCACAAATAGAAATGTATCAGACATGAGCAAAAGATAAGTCACTTATCTGACTGCGAGCATCAAGAAAAGAGGAAGCTCCGCAGTCAGATGTGACGTTTTATAGGTTATTACCTTGCTATTGGCTATCTGGTCTCGTTTTTCCTGGGTTCCCATTGGACAGCCTGTTTGCTTGGGCCCCTGGGAACTGTAGTGTTTTTCACTTATCTTGGCTGCTGTGTAATAAAAGCAAGATAAGAAAAGCATAATAGGAGCCTCCAGTCTTGCCATAAAATTGTCTGGGCACCGAAGGTCACAAGATATTTGACAATTTGCCAGAAATCCAAGCTCCAGGAGAGGATTCAGGGAATGCTGCTGGCTGGAATGTGTGTGTTGAGGCTTAAACAAGACCAGCAGGGATTTCTCCGAAGAACCAAGTGTCGTTTTAGAAAAAAAATCATTTTTATTCTAGGAAGCAATCTTCGGAGGAAAATATTGACCAGTATGTTCCTGCCCCTTGAATTTTAGCTAGCACTTGTAATTTTGAAACTGCTAAAGACCAGTATTTGAGAGATGAAATTGTATTACGTTGTTATTCTAAGAAAGTCCAGGAGCATCTGCTTTGTTGCGCTAATCCTACTGTGGAAGAAACTGTGAAAATCGCAAAGGGTATTGAGCGTTCTGCTCTTTCGGTGAAAATGTTAGCGGGTGCATCTGGCAGTTCATCTGGAGTCAATGATAATGTGAGTGTGAAGGCTGTAAAGAGAATGCATGAGAATTTTAAGAGTGGTAGGGTCACTAAGTCCAATGCATGCTTTAGGTGCGGATCGTACAGCCATATGGGGAATAGCTGTCGTTGTCCTGCACAAGGTAAAAGATGCAACAAATGCAGGAAAATTGGGCACTTTGTAACTCAGGTTTGCAAAACTTGTGGATACCATTAAAGCCAGTTGTGTTCCAGATGTTGAGCAACAAAATTTGCAGATTGATGAAAGTGTTAATACTGTGACAGTATTAACTGTTGGTATTGCTCAACCTGAGGCCTGTGCGTAAACAGGTTGTGAAGATGTGGGATTCATTGCTGGGGAAAATGGACCTTTCTTCAAGGTTAAATTGTTGAAGTTAATTTAAGAGTAATTGTGGACTCTGATTCACCAGTAACCCTGCTGTCTGAAGAATCTTTTGATTCGCACTGGAGTACAGAACAGCTTAAAAACCTGATATTAGAGCCATTGCGTATGGGGAGTCAATATTGTAACCACAGGATATTTTGAGGATGTTTTACAATTTTTGGAAAGGTCAATCTTCACCAAGATATATGTAGCAGTTAATGGCCGAGACATCATGGGTTGGGTTGATCAAGGGAGATTGGGCATAGTGTCAAGACCAGGCACCACTGTTCCCGTGGTGTTGATTGAAAATTAAATTGGGAGTGTTGATAACATTTTAGCAAATTATCCCACTGTGTTCTCTAATGTAATTGGCATGGTGAAGGGATTTGAACCCACAATAGTTTAAAGTCAGGTGCTGTGCCAGTATAACAAAAGGTACGTGATGTGCCCTTATCTGTGAGGGTCACTTGAGGAAACACTTTGATGTGCTTTGATTGGACAAGGTAATTGAACTGGTTAATTCAGCTGAGTGGGTCAGTGGAGTTGTAATAGCAACTAAAAGAAGAATGGACAGATCCATCTCTGTGCGGATTTGCGTTCACTGTACGAAAACATTGTGGTGGACTGTCATTCACCGATGAATGAAAATGAATGAATTCTTATCCACTTTGGAAGGGGCAAAGATATTCAGTAATATTGTTCTGAAAGCGGCTTACTATCAAGTACTGCTGAAGGCGGAGTCTCAGTCCCTTTGCTCTTTCATTGCTCCTTTTGAGGCTTATAAGTACGCACTTATCATTCTGTCTAACATCAGTGGCAAGCGTTTTTCAAAAGCTGAAGTTTGTTATTTAAGGGTGTGCCTCGTGTGCTAGCTTTCCAGGTAAAATTCCTCATTTTTGCCTAATGTGTTATATCCTGTGTCTCCTAGTTCCTTGCTGCTCAGCCTGTGTGAGGGTGATGCAATAGAATGTTCGTGAGTGCATGGCTTGGATGAGTGGTCAGTTGGAATGAGTGGGGCTGAGCAGCAGGAAGCTGTTCCCGGTGGGGCCTGTACCATCATCCCTAAAACTGAATAAACCTTCATAATCTACACTACTGGCTACTGGACTGATTACCTACAAGGACCCTACTTCATTTACAAAAGTGGCGACGAGGATGGGATTCATGAAATTCAAACATCCACAATCGTAAGCGTTTCACATAGAGCAGCTGGCCCGTCACCTGTCAACTCTCCCCAGGGCTCGAATTTTGCCTCCCAATGCCATACCTTGAAGCACATAATGCACACCACTCTCGTTAGTATGAAGTTGTGGTTTAAAGTTATATGAATATATGTACCTTCAAGCGCTGTTGATCAGGCATAAGCGCACTTCTCCGTCAGTTGCACCACAGCATAGCTTGGTCACATCACCATCATTACATATGACCTCAGGATGGAGAATCCATGTCTTTAAGGTAGAACACCCCAAGACTTCAATTCTGTAGGCCGTCCGTCTTAAAGCCCCAAAGCCCCAACACGATTTCATTTAGGCGGTCTGTTGGTGTCAGGTTTTAAACATCCGGTCGCACATCAAATCTACAATTATGTAGGCTGACTGTAATGGCAGATTTCAGGCCACACAAGGTCCAATGCCCAAAACGTCCAATGCGTAGGCTGTCTGTTGTTGAAGACACCGGTGGGATATCGAGGACGTTATCATTTTATCAAGCTTATCTTCAGGCTTCTCTGGCAATCTTCTTTTTAGTTTCTTGTTTAATTACTTGTCTCTGCACGCGTAGTTCTTTCAAAATTGTTGCTACTTTTGTAAATGAAGTAGAGGTGAACTCTTCCTGGCGTGTTTTTTTTGCAGTGGCTCGGGTGAGAGGTTGCTCACCGATCGTTTGATTGTCACCGGTTGCAGCTGTTTTGTGACACACTTCGTATTTATTTTTACAATCTAGAGCTGATCTATGGTCGTAAGCAAACTTTTACTGATGCTGTTTGGAGGGTCGCCTTGGGTGAGAAGTCGCTCACCAGTCATTTGACTGTTTTGCTGATTACTCTCATGTGACATCTATTTGTTTTTGTTTTCTAATGCCATGCCTATACACATTGTTATTACAGTTATTGCAGTGGTTGTTTCCCATGCTTATGAAGCTGTGGTCTGCTATGGTGAATGTGTTCATGCGGGCAGGAGGTGGATGTGGTTGCACTGTTGGATGAGTGCATGTGTTTTTTTTAAAGTATGAGTGCGCATTACATTTTTAGATGCACAGTGATATTTGTTTACGTGTTAGAATGTGTTTGGGTTAGGTATTACCTTGTGACCGGTAGGTCAGTGGGTTGGAATATACCCTGTATATTGGGTTGGATCATATCCTTAGTGAGCAATGAGTCCCTTTTATGTTGAACTGTCTATGGATGTAAGATACCTACAATATGCTGTAGTGGGAACACATGCGTTCCTTTGTCCAGCGAGATGTGTGCTGTAGTGGAAACATTTGCGTTCCTTTGTCCAGCGAGATGGGTGCTGTAGTGGTTCTGCAGTGCGTACAGTGGTGGGGTGTGGAGGTTGCATCCTGCCCGGAACATGTACGTTCCTTTGCTTAATGAGATGTGGTGTACTGTAGTGGTTCTACAGTGCGTACAGTGGTGGGGTGTGGAGGTTGCATCTTGCCTGGAACATGTGCGTTCCTTTGCTTAATGAGATGTGGTGTACTGCAGTGGTTCTATAGTGCGTACAGTGGTGGGGTGTGGAGGTTGCATCCTACTATACATATATATCTGGTGTTCTCTTGCAGGAAACTAAGATATATAGTATGTAATATTTATAGTGATCTATCTTTGCATTGGTCTTCCTTTACAAATTCAAGGAATATAATGATGCTTGCAGTGTGGTGTAATCTTATGTCAACTTTCTTTACAATTGTAGGAATGTAGTGATTAATGCATAATAATCTTATGTGATTTTATCTTCTAATTTAAGGATTGTAATTATTCTCATATGAGATCGACATGATTTTATCTTTCTTGCAATCTAAGGAGTGGAATTATTTATGTAATCTAATGTGATCTTTTCTTGTGATTTAGGATTGGTTGCTTACATGTACAGGAGACGTGAATGTGTATTTTCCTTCAGCTTCTTACCTGTCGTTTATATTGTTTCCTAAAGGAAGGATATGTTTTATATTCTATGTCTCCTAGTTCCTTGCTGCTCAGCCTGTGGGAGTGTGATGTAATGGAATGTTCGTGAGTGCATGGTTTGGATGAGTGGTCAGTTCGAATGAGTGGGGCTGAGCAGCAAGGATGCTCTTCCCGGTGGGGCCTGTACCATCTTCCCTAAAACTGAATAAACCTACATAATCTACACTACTGGCTACTGGACTGATTACCTACAAGGACCCTACTTCATTCACAAAAGAACATAATTGCATTTTGGACAAGCTACTTGAGATGTTGTGTAGGCATGTTTAAGGACAAACGTCCATTTTTAACGGATAATGTTGAATATCTTGGGTATTGTATCACTTCACAAGGTATAAACCCAAGGAGGACCTTGTTAAAGCTCTAAGGGAGGTGCCTCTCCTTGTAACAAAGGGGAGTTCAAATCTTAAGAGAATGTTACGGAAGAATGAAAGATTTTGCTGGGGCACAGAAGAACAAAAAGTATTTCTAGACATTAAAGATACTTTAACCAGACTGCCTGTGTTAAAAACTTACATTAGTGCTCACAAATGCGTTGTACCTGCTGATGCGAGTGCTGTGGATCTAGGTGCAGTTCTATGTCAACGTATAGGTAACAGTGACTATACTGTGGCATTTGCATTCGGGGTCCTCTCAGCCACTGAGAGGAAATGGAGTCCCATCGAAAGGGAAACTCTTGCCTGTACATGGGCCATAGAGAAATTTAAAACAAATGTGTGGGTACTAATTTTACTTTGTGCACAGAACACAAGCCCATAATGTATTTGCTGGGTGACAAAGGGATTTCATCAGCTTCTTCAAGATTTATCAGGATTCTTTCAAAACTACAAGAACATCATTTCGATGTAAGGTAAACAGCCGGTAGCGCTAATACTAGAGCGGATTGCTTGTTCAGACTTCCAATTGAGGAACAGAAAGTGAGGCATGAAGAAGAAGTGTTTGGTAGTGGGTGTGTAGTTGCACGTATGGATGTTGCAGTGCCTGTCTGAATTGGAATGGAATGGTGCATATGAGGATTATGTCATTTTAGGAAAGGTCAAACAGTTTGTTCAAGAGGGATGGCCCCCATTAAAACATTTCAAGGGGGAGTTGTATTGTTTCTGGCAATTAGCTGATCAACTTACTATTGAAAATGACATCTTATTGAGAACTGGGAAATGTGTTGTTCCTAAAGGGTTAAGGTGAAAAATAATTGAATTGGCTCACAGGGGGCATTTATATACCAGGGGAACGAAGAAAACCCTTAGGTGCTATTTTTGGTGGCCAATTGTAATAACATGAGTATTTGTAAACTGCACGTTCGCCCAAGGGTATCTTGGCACTGAATAACAGATATTTATTGTTATTCAACTCAATAGAACTCATTTTATCGACCTCAGAAGGATGAAAGGCTTAGTGGCCCTGCCAGGATTTGAACCTGTGGCCATGAGGTTGAACAATTGCTACCAACTATGTGGATGAGTTTTTCAACACTTGTGAGGAATGTATTATGTCCAGCAAATATTAGCAGTTGCATGATACTTCTTTGGTTGCCACACCTTTGCCTCAAGGACCGTGGTGTAAATTAGCCTTAAATTTATCGTGACCCATTTTGGCTTGACCCGACAGGTCAAAGTATTTGATAGTAATGACCGATTACTTCTCTAGAAGGATTTACTATGATTTCGTGCCTGAAACATCTACTCAAAGGGTTATCCAGTTCTTAGATAAGATCTGTACCTTTGAAGGCTATCCTGAGAAATTGGTCACAAATAATGGTGTTCAGATTGTGGTTGGTCACCAATAATGGTGTTCAGATTGTGGTTGGTCACTGATAATGGTGTTCAGATTGTGGTTGGTCACTGATAATGGTGTTCAGATTGTGGTTGGTCACCAATAATGGTGTTCAGATTGTGGTTGGTCACCGATAATGGTGTTCAGATTGTGGTTGGTCACTGATAATGGTGTTCAGATTGTGGTTGGTCACTGATAATGGTGTTCAGATTGTGGTTGGTCACTGATAATGGTGTTCGGCTTGTGTTGGATTGTATGGAATCACTTTTGAGGAACAAAGGCATTCAGCACTACAATGTGGCTTTATATACACCCCAAGCCATGGTGCTGCCGAGATGGCGAACCGTCTTCTTAAGGAAGGGATCCAAATGCCTTTGACGTATGGAGTGAATGTAGAGGAGTTTATTCAAAACCAAGTGTGGGCCTAGCATAACACACCTCACAGTGTGATTGGCATGTCAACTTTCTCCTTGTTAAGAGGTAGGCACAAACAGGCTTGTGTCTGACTTGGTTAACGGAGAAATTATCAATTAGATGAAATGGTGGATTTGTTGAACATTTAATCCAAAGTAAAGGAAACACAGAAATAAATGCGGACATACTATGGCAATGCAAGGAGTGTGAGTACTAGTGATGTCTGTGTGGGTCTCTGGGTCATGTTAAAATATATGAGACCTGGGAAATATAAAACGGATATGAACGCTGGTGGGCAAAGGGGAATTTGATATCCGGAAGCGATTTTCAAAGCACCATTGCGAGAGACAAGTTGCAACAACCTTATAAAATATTTTTACCGCCCATTGGTACCGTTTTCAAGGGTTGTAGTGTCCTCAGTCACTGCCTATTGGTGCTAGTAAGACTCTATTGCCAACACTTCTGAACTGAATAAAGCAGATTCCACGTTGAATACAAATGTCATAAATTCTGGTAATTAATATAGCAGTAGGTGTGTTGAGGAAGCTAATGGTAGTGATGGTGTTACGACCAGGAGTGGTAGTATGTCTAAAAAAAACAGTTGTTTGCAAGACTTTGCTGTTTAATCTTTCTTCTTTATTTTGTCTCATTCAATAGTTCTGTGTAAGTTTTTCTTTCATTATTAAGGGGGGAGCTGTGTTTTATTCTTATTATGATGTGGCTCGCACCATATTGTAAGCAGGTGGCATGTATTGTTATATTCTGATATGGGCGTCTTCCAAGTGTCGTTCCACGTTTTGTGCTTCATCATGGAATATAGGTTGCCCGTTGAGCAGTTAGCTAGCAGGATCACAGAGCTGGAAGAACTCTGGTGGATGGGCTCTACTATTTATCATATTTAGTGAATAGATACTTCGTTTATGATCATTTATCGACACTCACTGAGGATTACATTAAACATAAAGAGCGATGCTTTTATTTTAATGGCAATAGATAGCTTCTAGCTTCCATTCGGCCAACAGGCAAATCCAGTGTGTTCTGTATGTATGGGGCAAAGCCTAAACAGTGCTTACATTGTATTTAAGCCAATGAATGCCCTTCTGCAATCTTAGTGGTGCACATGAAAAGTACACCCCCACCCTTCCCGCCCTACCCACTGCCAGAACTGGCCCATCATCGAACTGTTGGGTCGCTTACGAAGATGCTCCATTGCATTGAGGACAGCATCATTTGTTTCCATGGTGGCTTTAAAAATGGAACCTTGTTGAAAGCCATTTCTGCTAGCTGGATTTCGAGAGCTTGTAAAGCTATTTCGGTTTTCTCCACATTCAGTGGAGTACTATAAAGGGACTGTCCCCTCTAATTATGTTGAGGGATCCCAGAGATTCTTGCCACTAATGACAACTTCTCAGCTACGAGTGTGTCAGGATCAATCACCCGTCACGTTTAATGACAGCATAGTTCTAGCCGGCTGACTGGTTCTCGACCATAGATTTAACAGCAGTGAGTATCTGACCTGCTGTCAATGTCCACTGCGTTCTGGAGGAATTGCCAAGAGAGGCTCCCTGAAGCATTGTGTGACCCTGCACCACTGGGCTGAGTCTAGGTCCTGTCTCCTATGTTCATAGATGCTTTATGGCTATCAATGGGTTTTAAATAGTCACATGTGGATGTCCATGTTTTGAGCTTTTTTTGACTGTGTATTTGACTTAACGACAAGGGAAGAAAGGCTGTATATATATATATAGACATGTGTGAACAAGGCAGCAATGCCGAAACGCGTTACAGCGATATAAATAAAACTGCGAAGAAATCTATTGGAGTGTCGTACCCTGTGTCGGTGTCCGATTACTATTGGGAAATTGGAACAGGAGGTAAAAAATATATATACATATATGCATTACCGGTAGGGTAGTTGTAGTGTGGTCAGCTGTTCCATATGAAAAGCACTTTTTGTTTTGCTAATAACTTCGGCACCATTTGACGAAACTCCTTCTTTTTGACTAGTTTGAGCATGAAAACTTTCAGGGTGATCTGTCAATCGGGGGCCGAATAAAAATGGGGATCCTAAAACCCCCATACATTTTCTATGGATTACTTTATACAGGGTTACAGAAAAAACTGCTGAACGAAATTACACCAAATTTTGAAGGAAGCTAGAACTTGGTACACAGATTGTACTTTTTGTAATTTGGTGTAAATCCATTCAGTAGTTTTTGAAAAATTAAGGTTACAAAAGCTATAGCTATCTGGACGGGTGGGTTTGAGGCACTCTTGCAGGATTCCCTCAAACCCCATTTTAAAATTTAGAGGGTTCTGATTGGACAGGGAGTATTTTTACCCTGGGCCAATTCGCTGCCCTGGTAGCGTGCTGATAAACTGGCAGCAACATGAGAAAAATGTTGCTGGGAGCCATTGCAGGACTCAGGGACTTAGTCCCCTGTTCTGAAGAGTTATATGAAAAAAATGTAAGGGGGCAGTGTAGGGGTACCACGCCACCCTAAGCTCCATGGGAGGGACCCAGAGGGACCCCAGGGGCCAAAGCAATTGGAAAAAATGTCAACGATCTTTCGGGACTCTAGCAGGATTGAAAAAAAATCACAGCCGGTGCTGCATAGTCCAAATATAGGCACCAGGGAACCGTGCGGCCCCCTCCTTGATCCAATAAAGGCCCACCCCGGCGCCATGTTTTGCATAAAAGGACAGGGGGGCTCATGTGGCCCTTGGAACCCCAACCCCCAGGGCCGATTTCATTAATAAAAGGGAGGTGGGCCGCACAGCACCCCTCTCTAAAACATTATAAACCTCCGGGAGGCTACCTCCAGGCCGAAATGCTCAAAAAGGAGAGAAGGCCCACGCAGCCCCCCTCCCTGACCGACAAAAAGGCTTTCGGTACCCCATCCCCCAGGCCGCTATTTACACTTATTTTTACATTTTTAAGAAGAAGAGGTCTGCTCGGCACCCCTCCCTGAGCCGACTATGGCCCTGGGGACCCCATGCCCCAGGGCTGTCTCACTAGCTATGTCCCTGTGGCAGGAAAGGTCCCTGTGGCAGGAAAAGGATCAGGAGGGGGGCTGCACAGTCCCCCTCCCCTTAAATTCAAGTAGTGGCCCTGGAGGATGGGGTCTCTTTGGCCTTTTTTAAGGCTCGAGTAGAAGGTTCATGTGACAACATCCCCTTAATTATCACATTGTGGCCCAGGGGATGGGGTTCCCTTGGGCCAAAATAGGCTAAGGGAGGGGGCCCTGGGGGTTCGGATCCCCGGGCTTAATTAGGTTTGGGGAGGGAGGGACATGCGTCCCCCCTTTCCTTAAAATAAAAAATAAAAGATCCTGGGAGATGGGGTCCCCATGACCATTAAAGGCTGCGGGAGGGGGGCTGTTCGGGCCTCCTCACCATTAAAAACATAAGGGCCTGGGGGATGTGGTCCTCAGGACCCAATGGGCTGAATGAGCTGGGGTAGGATGGCCATGTAGCCCCCCTCCCCTTTAAAAAACTTAAGGCCCTGTGAAGGGTTTACCGCAGGGCCCGGACACAGGGTAGGCTTTACAAATGGTAATAAAATAATAGGTTACATTAAAAAGAAACTAGAAATTCACTGAAAAAAACTAAGATTAAAGTTACGTTATAGCTAGATGTGATAAAAAGATCTGTTTTTATTTTAAAAAAATCTTAGAAATTTACAAAAACACCAAAGGTTAAAGTAACGTTATAGTGAATATATCAGTGACAACATTAACATTTTGAACTAAAAAAACACAGAACTTCACAAGTTATAGGTAGCACAGCTAACTATACCTTGCACCTTGGCATGCACTGCTTAGGACCTCACATATTACATCACTCATGACATGTTCTATGAAATCATTTATGACATCAGTGATGGCATTATTCAATGAGTGTGTGTGTTTGTTAAATAGTGTATTTAATGGCGGGTAACTTGCATATTACTTTTCTACCTTGTTTTGTACTGCCTGTGTGTAGCTAATGGGTGCAAGTGTTTACAATTTGCATGTGCTCTGAATACAGCATAGCTGTGTGGCGTTATTGAACACGTTCTAAATCTTTGCATTGGAGAGTAACTCTGTGTGCAGATGGCAGTTGATGACTTGTGACCAGTATGTTCCACACAGGTTTTTTGGTTCTGCAGAAAACGTATCTCACAGGGCAAGGATTCTACATAGTAGATATTAAGGGCCTGGTTTAGATCTTGTCGGACTGGTTAGTCCGTCACAACGGTGAGAGATATCCCATCCACGAAAATATAAATCCCATAGGATATAATGGAATTTTTACTTCAGTGGACAGGATATTTGTCACCGTTGTGATGGAGTAACCCGGCCACCGAGATCTAAATCAGGCCGTAGGTATTGAAAGGAAGCTTGAGTTATTAGACAGAATCTTCTCAGCATGACAATGTCTACATAACATAGAAGTCTGTGTGCACCAGGTACTAACTTATGTACATGTGCTTCTTTTGCTTCAGAAGATGAGCTATCTGTAAAGTTGCCACAACAATATAAAGGCTGCAGTTTTTCATCGAGTGTACACTGTTGTTACTCGATACTTTTTTAACACTCTGTGGTGTATTTCACTGAGTTTCACTGTCTGTAAACAGTGTGGTACAAAGTAAACTCTTTCCATAAAATAAACACTGTTTACAGTACCCACTTTTCTACTCTTTTCAACTTCGTTTCTTAATGGAGGTTGGTGGCTGTGAGGGGTTTGATACAGATAAAAGATGTCCGTAGTAGGGGTTTAAATTTGGAACAGACGTTCAGTATCTTGAGGAAGTTGGCTTTCTTTGAACAGTTGTATACATATTGAAAACCATGTGCAATGAGGGTTCCCATATACCTGTGGTGTATTGTTAATGTGTACTAGGCTACCCGTGAAGCGTATGGTATTGGGTCAATGTTGCCCATCACACATGATTTCTACACCCAAGGGAGTTATATCTGTGACAGCATTAGTGATGCTTCATATTATTCGGAGCTACTTTGTACTTACTTTCAGGCCTCCAATGCCATGCTAGTTTATAAAGAGATGTGTACAAAAGACGCTTGGATGATGTCATCAGTGATGTCAGCAATGATGTCATTTGAGATGTCATAACTGATGTCATTGAACATGTCATAAGCAATGTGATATGTGAGGCCATTAGCAGTGCTTGGCGGTGGTGCAAGTTATAGTTTGCTCTGCTAACTATAACTGGTGAATTTCTGTGGTATTTCTAGTTCAAAGCTTTAATGTTTGTCACTGATATATCCACCTAACTACATTGTTACTTTAACCTTTGTTTTATTCAGTGAACATATATATATGTATTCACTGGGGGGAAAAGGTTAATGTATATATATATCTATATATGTATAGATATAGATACTGCAGGCACATAGATCGTGGAATCCGAAGTAAAAAATGATTTTAAACCCCGGCTTTGCTTCATGGTTTAGTGTGACGTATGGTTAAAAGAGCCAACGCGTTTTGACAGAACAGAAGTTGGACGTGTTGTGCTTGATGTGGATATAGGTGTAAAATGCACAAAGCAGTAATGAAGATCCAAGGTTTCATTGATCAGCAATGATAAACTGACACCTGGATGTGTTTATGAGGAGCAATGGAATGAATCAAGCTGTGCGGATCATTTTCACCCGCTCTTCGTCTGTAATAACTTCAATGGGTTATCGCTCTTTGAGTCTCCCTCGAATTCAGCGAGGATCCCAGAGCATCACAAGTTTGAAAATAAAATATCACCCTACACCCAACCTCCTTCAATGAACAGAAGTGACAGCTTTGACTTTTTACTCTAAGCACTCTGTAAACATGCTGCACGCGACACATACCCGGTTTGTTGCCGCGAGCTGAGAAGCTGTGGACACATCTTTTATCGAGACACTCTTCTTTGCCCTATTTAAAAGAACATCATTATTTTTCAAAGACTTTTTGAGGACAGTATGAACTTTTATAGAAATTAGAGTAGACTTTATGGTTTTATTCCTGTTTGAGAAGGAGTTATTATTTAAAGGGCGAGTAAAATATAAAGTTAAACAATAAATAATACCTGCCTGCCTTTTGTCCTCACAGTTGCAATAGTTTACAAAAAAGAAATAATAAAATTTATACAAGGGTAAAATTTGTGGAATAATCAAATTCTTCCAAGGTTACAATGGCAATAAGATACATTGAAGAAATATATGAAATGAGTGGTGCAAAGTTAAAGATTTGTATAGTAATCAGGGTGTTACAATCCTGTGTGTCGTCTGCCAACAGCTGGTTGTGCCAGCCTCCTTATCCCAGTCATTAGAAGTAAGAGTGGCGGCGTGATATAGCTGCAAAATAGCAATAGTTAAACTTAAAGGGCCAGCTTGTGTCATTCAAGTACAGACTTGGGGATTGCTGGGACTTATATTTTGATTTGTAACTGGATTGGATTTTGTCTACTTTTCGGATGAGTCTTCCTTGGGATTCGTTGCTGAGTTAGTGTTTATGTTTGCTTGTATAGCACCTGTCCTGTATGTTCTTCCTGTAGCTTCCTCAGTCCTTCCACTGTGTTGCAATTTGTTCTTTTATTGTATCTTTGTTTCTGCTTTGCTAAAGAACTTCCCCAGGTGGCAGCTCAACTGAGCATCGTCTCCGGAGAAGCTTGCTTTCACTGCTTGTCTTCATGAACGTATTGTGATTGCTATTGAAGAGCGGTCAAAATAATGCTCTGCGTTCACTTGGTAGCTCCCTGCATATGCAAAGCAAGTGTGGAATGTCTTCCATTCCCGCCCCTGCAGAGTCAGCAGGTTGCTGGAAACAAGAGGCGTAGCCATGGTGATAAATGAAGTGCGGAGGGTAGTAAACCTAAGCGGAGCCTCAGGAATTTCTCCTTGGGGCCTTTGGTGAAGCCAATGCTCAGGTCCGGTTGAGGCATGGCCGTAGTATAACTCTGTATTGTGAAACAGCCATGCACCCTCCCTGAAAAGGTTGCTTTGTCCTCCATCAGGGAGACTCTTTTGATGGTTTTGGTGACTAGCTTATAAAAAGCTCTCGTGTGACACTGATGTCTCCCAGAGGCCTCGTAGGCCTAGTTGTTCTAATGAGTCTTCCAGGTAATGTCTAGCGATGTCCAGCTCCTTAGTTATCAGCTCTTTCCATAGGTAGGCATAGAAGGTCCCTGGTTCCCCCTTTTTAATCTTGCACTAACTTTTGATATATTCTCCTTTACAGGCCAGCTCTTGCCTCTGAATCCCGACTTCAAGTCTCAGTTTTGCGGGGAATGTGCATCTGGGTAGACCAAAAATCATTTGTAATGCTCTTGATATTGTTCCATCCAGTGTGTCTGCATCTCTCCCCCTCAAGGCCTCGCTTCCATAGGTGATAGACGGTATACGTTTCACCTGTATCACCTGAGTCCGTGAGAAGAGGCTTGTGCCGGTGATCTTGTTATGAACCAGTGGACACTTGGCCATGATGGTCTTATCACGATATTGCATTTAAATGATTGTTGGTGAGCCCTCTCTATGAGGACCACACAATCGTACCTCTCCAGAGTTGCTAGCACTAGTCACACACTAATGCATGGGAAACTGAGTTTAAACTTTACATGTTCTTGCACTGTTGGCTGTGAAGTAAATCCCAGTAAAACAAAGAGGAGGGAATTATGTTGATATTAGGGAGAAGGAAAGCTGTTGGGAACATAATTTACACCCTTCCTCTCTGGTAAGGAATAACATTTATATGCCTAGAGGACTATCATAGCCTGGAAAGTGGCCTCAGAGCATAATACGTAATTGAATAATATTAATATTCATGAAAGACTATTGTAGCCTGCAAGGTGGCCTTTTAACATAGTAAGAAACACAACTTTTTCTGTTCTCTTTTATTGAGTGTGTATGCCAGTTCTGATTCTGCCAGGAATTTGAGGATTTGCAGCTAGGTTCTTTATTGTTGGAATGTTTTTTGGAACTGACAGGTCTTCAGATTCTTCTTGAACGTGGGGTGGGTACTCGGTGTCTTTGAACTCGGTTGACATGGCTTTCCTAAACATTAGGCCAGATACAGTGGTTTTCTGTCTCCAAATTCGGATTTCTAAGTGGTTGGAATACCACGGAGATTGTATTGGTTAGGTCAGATAGTCTTGGTTGGGGGCTGCCTTTGGAGACATGCGTGGATATAGGTTGGGCCATTATTGCAAATTGCAGTGGGAAGTTCTGTTGAGCTTGAATTAGATGTGTACAGCCTCTAGGAGCCCATGGGGCATCTGAGAGCTGGTTGGATATGGGCCCAAGGTGAACATTGGGCTGATGGCAATAGCTTGTACTTGGAGGGCTCTATTGAAATAAGTAATTTCCTTCAAGATGGGAGTAGTATAGATATTTCTACCAAAATAGAGAACTGGTACTGTCATCTGTTTTGCTCTTATGCTTTTCCAAGATTCATGAAGGTTCTAGTTTTGGAGATATTTTTTCTCCCAGCTTAAGATCCTCTCTGCTCACCTTAAACCTCCATGACCTTCAGCAAACTAGAAATGATGCTCACAGCTTTGAATCATTTTGTGCGAGGCTCAATGAGTGGGATGTGGTATATTTGAACCACACATCTAGGTTGTTGTCATAACCAGGTCTGTGAATACAGGACTACAATAAAATATTCAACTCCATTTCCAACATACTATGGGCGCATGCTTGGTTATTGAAAGTATGACACTGTAGTCTGTCACACAAGGTGTTTAACAAGAGTTCTTAGTCACGCAGTTGCCTACTAGAGTTTGTAGATGACCAGGTGCATGAAAATCTCTTTATGAAGCAGTATAAAAAATATTTAATCCTCAATCTAACCTACACTGAAAGTTTAGAATTGTCTTCTACTTTTGATATGAATGTGATGTATACAGGCACAATCAGGGTTATTCTTTGCATTTTTTAAAATTTCTATTTGCAGTCCCTTCCAGGCGTACTTTAGTTCAGCATTTAGGCAATGCCTCTCTCCCTTCTTAATCTCTAGGTAGTATTTCAATTTAGCCCTTATGCATTCCACGTCGAATGGTTATATTCTGGTAGCTTGAAACCATTGTGGAAAATGCTTTTCTTAGTAGCAACTACTTTGACATGATGGGACTGTGTGTGCTCCACACCTCAAGTTTGGTCAGTGAGTTAGGGCCAGATGTATGGAAGCATTTAGCATTTCATAACGAACCGAATCGCTATTTCTGGCCTTAAAGAAATTTCCTATTTGCGATTTCCTAAGCACATGTGCGAAATGGGCATTAAGGAAATGCAATGATCATCGACTCCAAGTCGATGGTAACCATGTCCAATTTTTAAAAAAACACTCCAAAATGTTTTTTTTTTAAAGTGCAATAAATGTCACCCATGCCCCTAGGGCATGAGTATGCTTAACAGGTGCACAACCTTTTTCGGGGTGCATCAAGGCGGGGGAAGGAGGGCTTAGGCCTATAGTCAACCTTGCTTTGGCATTTCTTAATTTGTGATTTCCTAACAGGATTTTGCAAATTACAAAATGCGAAACCATTCGTACCTATAGGCCTTTGGGAATGAATGGTTTGTTATTTCCTAAATAGCGATTCGCTAATAGTGATCCTACTGAGTAGGAATCACTATTAGGAAACCGCCATTTAGGAAAGAGTAGGAATCGCTATTTGGAAAACACTATTTTTGTACAGTCTGTTTTGCATTTCCTAAATAGCATTTTCTTAGGGTTCGCTATATAGGAAATGCAAAATAGGAATTTTGTACATCTGGCCCTTAGTGTGTTGCTGCTCACATCTTTGTGTGTGCCCTGCAAGTCACAAGTTTGGATACACCCAAGAGCAACTCAGTTCCTTCCAAGGACAATAAAATGAACACCAATAAATTCAATAATAATGACAATGGTTATTTAGAGCATTTAAAAATGCCAAACTATACTATTGTCAACTGTCTAAACAAGCATTGGCAAAGCCAAAATGTCTGACATTAATGTGACAAGGCATACAAAGCAAGCATGCAGTAATGCATTTATATGTAACAACACATTAAAGCTAGATCTATGTTCTTATGCTGGCATTGCTGGTGTTGATATTTTTGGTACTGTGGTATTGGTAGTGGTAGTAGTATTAGTGGCATAATGATGGTGTTATTAGTATTGCGGTGGTGGTATTGGCACCAATGATGGTGTGGTGATGGTGGTATTGCTGGATATAGTTTTGGTGGTGTTATTTGTGGGATTGCTGGCATTGGTGGTAGAATTACTGGTGGTGGTACTGGTCGTTGTGGTGTTATTTATGATGGTAGTAATGTTGTTGGTGGGGAAATTGGTATTGGTGGACCAATGTGGTGTGATGTGGTGGTGTGATATTGGTTGTATTGCTACTAGTGGCATTGGTGCTGGTGGTGGAGGAGGTTGATGGCATGCATTGGTGGTGGCGGTTGTGGTATTGGTGGTGGTGTAGGTTTTGTGACATTGGTGGTTGTGGTAAGCATGGTGTTGAGATATTGGGGATGGCATGGTATTAGTGTTACTGGTAATATGGGTGGCATTATTGGTGATGGTGGTGGTATTACTGGTGATTCTGGTATTTGAGTGGCTTTGGTATTGGTGTTGTGTTCAGGGTAGTAGTACTGCTTCTAGATTTGGTAGTCCGGGTGCAATATCATTGGTAGTGTTTTATTGGTGATAGTGGTGCTATAGGTATTGGTGGTAGCACTGATGGTGGCATTGGTGGTGGTGTTAATGGTATTTGTGGGTGTGATGGTATAGATGATGATGGTGATAGTAGGTTATTTGTATTGTCTGGTGGTGGTAAGAGTGGCGATATTGGCGGTGGTAGTGGTATTGCATGTGGGAGATAAACAATTGAATGTGACTAAAAGTATTGTTGCTGAGTTTACCTTCTAGGTATACAAATAAATTCCTTATGTATTGCAACTTAAACACTCCGTAAAAGGCAGAATGATGCACAAAACAGTCATTAGCATGAGGTGAGAGAGAAGTACTCCTTGGGAGGGAGCCAAAGGCCACTACATATATGTTTTCATGAATTGATAACAAAAGGTATAGCTGACAGCTAAAGCCTAAAAAACAAGTTATTATTTTCAGCAGACGTTCCTCCGTTTATACAGTTGTCTTCCTAGATAAAGGATTTGTTTAGGTCATATTGTTGTTCTTGCCAAAGCTGACGTCGGAGTTCTGTACAGGCATTTAAACCTACGTACAGGCCTCCCTTTGGTCCACCAAAGCCAGAACAAAGGTGCAACGACCAAGACCTGAAAACGTCCATATTTTTAGGTCTCGCGCCTAGCGTTGCACTGCGCAGCAGTGCTCGCGCAGCGAGAGGCCATTTGTCCGGGGTTCAGAAATGGACCCTGGAATCGTACACGCTTCTGCGTGTGTTTTTTGTTTTGTCTTCTATTATTGGGCTTTTAGTGGCTGTATTTTTTAGACAGAGCACGCAATAGGCCAAAGGCGGGCGCATCGCTCCGCCCACGGCCTATTGGTGTCTGTTACACGCACTAAAGCCCATCTGGTTTCAATTATCGTGCCCAGACACGGGCGCGATCATTGAAAGCATATGGCTGTCTGTGGTGCGCGCACGCGCACCATTGGCGGCTGTCTCTGCTTCCAAAAGCGATTGCTTTCGGTGATCACTTGTGGCTTTGCTTTCAGTTTTGCGATCACTTTAATTGTGGCTTTGCGGCTGCAATACAGTTTGTTGCTTAATTGGGAGGAATGCGTGGCTAATCTTTACGCGGTTACAAGGTAAAATAAATGAAGGCGGTTACAAGGCAAAGCAAATGAAAATGCGCTGCAAATATTTACTTAGTTACAATGTAAAATAAATGAAGGCGGTTACAAGGTAAAAAAAATGAAAAATGCGCGGCAAATGTTTATGCGGTGACAAGGTAAACAATGCGTGCCTAATAATTGCACTATACTTTTCTTTTTCTAATGTCACGTCAGGCTTACTGAAGTAATTGACTGTATCTGCTTAGCTACAAAACAAGGACTCGTTGGGGCATATTTTCTGACTGGACTGAAAACGTGTGATTTTGGATAGAGTTCTTTCTCTTTCCGTTACCCGATTCCCTTAAGTTGTGTGTGGTTGTGTGTGTGTGTGTGTGTGGTTGTGTGGGTGGCTGTGTGTGTGTGGTTGTGTGTGTGATTGTGTTTGGTTGTGTGTGTGTGCTTGTGGTTGTGTGTGTGGTTGTGTGTGTGTGGTTGGGTGGTTGTGTGTGTGTTGTGTTTGTGGTTGTGTGTGTGGTTGTGTGTGTGTGTGGTTGTGTGTGTGGTTGTGTGTGTGTGTGGTTGTGTGTGGTTGTGTGTGTGTGGTTGTGTGTGTGGTTGTGTGTGTTTGTGTGGTTGTGTGTGTGGTTGTGTGTGTGGTTGTGTGTGTGTGTGGTAGTGTGATTGGGTGTGGTTGTGTGTGTGGTTGTGTGTGTGGTTGTGGTTGTGTGTGTGCAGTGTGTGTGGTTGTGTGTGTGTGGTTGTGTGTGTGATTGTGTGTGTGTGGCTGTGTGTGTGTGGTTGTGTGTGTGGTTGTGGTTGTGTGTGGTTGTGGTCGTGGTTGTGGTCGTGTGTGTGGTCGTGTGTGTGGTTGTGTGTGTGGTTGTGTGTGGTTGTGGTGGTTATGTGTGTGGTTGTGTGTGTGGTTGTGTGTGTGGTTGTGGGTATGTGTGTGTTGTGTTTGTGGTTGTGTGTGTGGTTGTGTTTGTGTGGTTGTGTGTGTGTGTATGTGTGTGTGTGTGTGTGGTTGTGTGTGTGTGGTTGTGGTTGTGGTTCTGTGTGTGGTTGTGGGTGTGGTTGTGTGGGTGTGGTTGTGTCGTTGGGTGTGGTTGTGTGATTACACATCACATAATTACACTGTATTCAATACAACATAAATACACTCCACATACCACTCAGTACTACATAATTGCACGTCAAATAATTACTCTTTACTTAATGCAAGATAAATACACTCCACACAATACCACTCTGTGCCACATAATAACACAACACATAATTACACTGCACTCAATTCAACATAAATACACACCTTTCACTCAAGTTTGTGCTATATAAAAAAAACAAAAATAAAACAATTGCAATGCAATAGGTCTCACATTACTGAATCTTTGAGCTGCTATTGATGTTGCATTATTACTAGCAATGCCAACAGCTCAAACTTTATTAATGCGAGACATATTGCATTGAAAATGCTTGTTTATCAAATGATTTCAAGATACGACTAGGTCGAGTCACCTGTTTCTCTGAAGAGAGCAGGGCCGGACTGGCAGTATCAGGCAACGGGCATTTGCCTGGGAGGCTGGAAGGGTCGGGGCTGGTTTTGGAGCAGTTACGGTTAGTTTTGTTACTGGGGTTTTGTAGCGATGCTGGAATTTTGGCCCCCAGTAACAAAAGCAGCAGTGCTGTGGGGCCGGTTTTAATAAGCAGCAGTGCTTGACACTTGCACTTCCCCCCCCCTGTTAACAGTGAAACCAATTTGGCTCCACAATCATGACAGAGAGGCTGCTGTCTAAACCATAAGGGTTTAGACAGCAAAATGTGCTCAGTTACTAACAGCCACCAATTAATTAAATCAATGTATCCAAAAGCTGTACATATCCATATAATTATGCAGTCTGAATGTGTATATCATAAGGAAAACGTTGCAAAATATAACACAACACAAAGCACAAAATATAAAGTAGATAGGTTCCATAAAGGAACTTCCCTAATCTAAGTAAAGCTTCAAAAGTATTTAGGGGAATTCAGAGAGGAAGATGTCGGCATCGGAGAAACCAAGTCTAGGTTCTCATGGGTGAAACATGCATTCAAGCATGAAGCACAATGCCCTTGGATAAGGGAATCTGCAGAGGTGAGCAAGCTCTACTCTCAGCTAAGTCAGGACAGGATCTGCTAATATACAATCAACATACAGCTATTACACAGTATAACGTTCTGGAAGTTCCGTCCCGCCGAGACCCTCTGGACAGACCAATCAGAAGGCAGAGTTCTCTGGGAGCAGGTCGACTCGCCAGGTTCCCAGCGTCAAAGTAAGTGCAGCAGTGCGGCCCTAAAGTTGGTAAGTCAGTCTTGCCTGCTAGAGGAGGCCCTTTCCCATCCCTACTTGCTACATATCCACGGCCGAAGATTAACTAGGCGAGCTACATCTCACAATTCTCTACAATAAACAATGACTATAGTCTTACTAACGAGCACTCCTCGATAAGGCACCTACAGAGGAGAGAAAGCATGGACCTTGCAATGCATGTATTAAAGAAACAGGTTTAAATAGTTTATTCAGGGCTATGACCATAAAAGTGTGGCAAACAACATACATGCATACACTAATTAAGAATAAATAGGTAAGTAAAAACAGAAACACATTATACTACCACATTGCATTGCATAATATAAAATATAAATCCTGGTAGATTAGCTACAGTATAAAAAAATAAAATCAACAAGAAAAGAACATAGCAGCAATTTGGAAACTTATAAAGTTCACCATGCCTGTTACAAGGTTGGGCACTCAAAGACAACACAGGGTCTCCCCTGCCTGTGCACAAAACAATCCCATCTGTGGGAGCAGCAGCTCAAAGGTCCGAGCGTTCAAACCAATATTCCATACCCGAGCTTTAAACCCTACTCCTGAAGCAGGGGTATCAAGATTAATAGCTGGTAGGACGTCACCAGGAGTTACCGCCGCACGTTGCCTCTGATGCTCCGGCTCCAATAAAGATATTCAGCCAGGGCACACACGATAGGTTATTTGGTCTCAGCACGCAGAATCCTCAGTGCCACGAGCACTGCCTGACCCCACCTGTCTACAAATTACAAGGATCCTACTCGACCTTCGGCGTACATAGCCCGAGCAAAAGAAACAAGCATTTTCAATGCAATAGGTCTCGCATTATTAAAGTTTGAGCTGGTGGCATTGCTAATAATAATGCAACACCAATAGCAGCTCAAAGATTCAGTAATGTGAGACCTATTGCATTGCAATTGTTTTTTTTTTGTATTTATGTTGCATTGAGAACAGTGTAATTATGTGTTGTGTTATTATGCGGCACAGAGTGGTATTGTGTGGAGTGTATTTATCTTGCATTAAGTAGAGAGTAATTATGACGTGCAATTGTGTAGTACTGAGTGGTATGTTGAGTGTATTTATGTTGTATTGAATACAGTGTAAATATTAACGATAAGAGGGAAATTTGGACCGGTGATGAGCTGCATCAAACGGGCAACATCACACTAAAGAGAGGGGTACTTCTAGGATAAGAAAAGGGTCATGGAGAGTAAATGACCCTTCATAAGAAAATGTTAGGAAGAGAGGAAAAGAGCCCCTGATAGTTAAAGAGCTATGGCAAACAGTGAACTTATAACAAAGAGCGACTAAATACCAGCGAGAGAACCACTACTTTAGTGAAATGTTTAGCTCCTGCGCGTCCGTACGCCACAAGTTGTATAGAAGTTCTTTTCTGAGATGGCCACTGGCTTCCTTGGCCAAACCTGCACAGCCTCCTCTCGAATATTATTGTGTCTCGTGCCAGTAAAGGTAAAGAAATAGATTTTTTTTTCTATTTCTTTACCTTTGGTATAATCGCGGCACCCACGCTTTACTTATAACATCAAAAGTAAAGCGCGGGTGCCGCGATTATACCAAAAGTAAAGAAATAGATGTGTTTTTCTTCTTCTTTACCTTTGGTATAATCGCGGCACCCGCGCTTTACTTATAACATCAAAAGTGAAGCGCGGGTGCCGCGATTATACCAAAAGTAAAGAAATAGAAAAAAAATCTATTTCTTTACCTTTGGTATAATCGCGGCACCAGCGCTTTACTTTTAATGTTATAAGTAAAGCGCGGGTGCCGCGATTATACCAAAAGTAAAGAAATAGATGTTTTTTTCTACTTCTTTACCTTTGGTATAATCGCGGCACCCGCGCTTTACTTATAATATCAAAAGGGAAGCGCGAGTGCCGCGCTTATACCAAAAGTAAAGACAAACAAGTTGCGCGCGTGGCACGCCTGTGTGTGGGCACGGTCATAGCTCCTCCCACGGCCTGTTGGCGTCTATTACGCACTTGGTGCGCGTAATAGACACCAATAGGCCATGGGAGGAGCTATGCACGCGCCTCAGGCCAATTGCGTGCAGTCTTTTAGAAGATGATGCACGCAAAGGCCAATGGGAGAGCTGAAAAGGAATCGCATACGCATGAGCGTGTGCGATTCAAGTGCCGATTTCTGGACCTCGGACAAAAGGACTCTCGCCTGCGCGAGCACTGCTGCGCAGTGCAACGCAGGTCGCGAGACCTAAAAAGGGTTGTAGGTTCTGTTCAGATTGCTGGCATACTGAGCAGGTCGTACTTGGATCTGTTTTGGATTTTCATTTTACACAAAAGGGCTGGAGTAGTAATGTGTCATGACCCAACCTGACACACAAGAGTCTCCCTGCAGGGGCTAAAATATAATCTAAAAGGGAATCACACGCACTGTGGGCTTTTAGGCCTAAAAAGTCTGCGTTGAAGGGTCCGTGGTTCCTGTTGCTCACCTCTAGCCCCATTTGTGTGCCCAGAAGGCCTGCTTGAGAGAATCCTTAGAGAGGTTCAACAAACGACCATAGTCTCTCCAATGATCTTCAAGGTCGCGCAAAGTGTCCCTAATGGAGCGTACCCAGTGTATTCGGCAGCTGTTATCAAGTTTGATTATTTCCTTGAGAGTATTGAATTACTCCACCAAGGCCTGTGTAAACTTTAGCATCCACCAGAACAGTTCTTAACTGTGCTTTATGGATACTCGATTTGACACCCAAATCACACTGTAAAAGTAGCAAGGGTGGAGCGACTTACAAAGGATCTTAAAAAGTCGTTTTCCGCTGCACCCAAACTAGCCAGGCCAGAAAAACCCCACAGGTCAGCTCCATTAGGGCACTACCTTCAGCCTTCGTGCTATAGACCCTAAGTGCGAATAAGTGAAGTTACAACCGCGATACGTTACATCACAGTTAATACAACGCAAGTCGCTACAACGACTTGCGCTGGAGGGCGCTGGACTTAGGAATAGTATGATTTACTATTCCAACTCCAGCCTACATAATAGTAGTGAAGGTGTTGGAATAGTAAATCATACTATTCCTTAATGTATAGCACCATCCTGCGTAAGCCGTTGTAACAACTTGCGTTGTAATGACCCCGATGTAAACATACCGCGGTGTAACAACTACGTTGTAAAGGTCGTTCGCCCCCTTAGTGCAGGTGAAATTTGCCTTGTTTGCGAGGCCCAATACAATCTCTGTATCCCAGACACCTGGCAACATAAATTCATGCTACTTTTCTTGACCTGGCGAGACCATACATGCTACTAGTGAGCCTAATACCAAGATAATCAAATTCTGTAACTCTATCTAGGTTTCTTCTCTCAAGAGCAATAGGTCCTCTAAAACACATGTGTGGATTTATGGTCATAAATGTTGTTTTGGCATGATTTATTATCAGCCCTCTCTCCACACAAAAGGATGCAAAGTGGTCAACCAGGGACTGCAGAACGATTGGAGTCTTAGACACCAGCAAAGTGTTGTCTGCAAACAAAAGCAGGGGGATTGTTTGGCCTGCAAACCTTGGGGCTTCACTCTCAAAGTCTTGCAGATACGTCACCATATCGTTGAGATATAGAGAAAATAATGTTGGGGCGAGTACTAATCCTTGGGGCACACCTTTGTGTATTTCTATATCTCTTGTTAGCTCGCCAGAGAACCCCAACAGACTTGTGCATACGTTTCTTGATGCAAGTCCATCAGAATACTCAGCAGGTCAGGGAGAAAACCGTTGTGTTTAAAAACTTCCCAGAGTTTGTGACAAGGAACCAGGTCAAAGTGGATTTGAGGTCCACAAAACCAAATATAAGTGTGGTGTCTGAAGGACCACCGTCTTCCAGTAAATGGTCATGTTGGAAAGTGGGTTATTAGTAGTGGTAAATCTATATCTATATCTACCACTGGTAAGAAGGCCACTAACACAGTCTAGGGCTCAGAATAGGTCTCAGAAAATGATTCTCATGCTCAACCCTTGGTGACTAGGCTGCGAGCCCGCAGGCGTAATTTCAGAGACAGGTATGTAAAACATTTAGAACACCAATTCAGTAAATATTTAAGACTCAACACATAATAAAAATCCAACACCAATGTATAAACATAGGAAATATTTGTATCTTTAAAATGATACCCAAATTAAATATGAAGGGAACTGGAGATATGAATTTTCAAAGATTTAGCACCATATAGCACATAGAAACCTATAGCGCCTATTGGGACATCTGGTCGTGCAAGACTGGAACAAGGTCAAAGTTTCAGGCTGAATGTGATGGAGCCCTGCGCAGCTACCCCTCACTGTAGGCCTCATCATAGTTTTTACCTTCATGACTTAGAAACTTTCCTGGAACTTTTTCTGCCACGATCTCTCGAGGCTCTCTACCAGTTAGGGTTCGGTGAAGGTTCGCTGGCTTGCCTTTTGATGAGTTCCCGGTCAAACTATGGAAATCGGACCTCCAGAGCTTTCCAGCGGAATAAACCGGGGATCCAGGCCGGCTCGCGGTTGAACGTAGGCAGCTTGACTCTCGCGGTTGGAGCCGGTCAAGTCTTTTACCTTTGGACTTAGAAACTTTTACGGAGCTTTTTCTCTCGGGGTCTGTCAGTGCTCTTCACCAGGCTGGGTTCGATGAGGGTTCGCCTGCTTGGCTTTCGACGAGCTTACAGTCAAACTCTGGAAGACCTCCGGAGCTTTTCAGCTGGACGAACCTGGAGGGCAGACCTGCTTGCGGTTGAGGGTCACTGACTTGGCTTGGCTGGTAAGGTCAAGTCGGTCTACTTATGGAGCTTTTTCGAAAGTTGCTCCAAACTTCTCCAAACTTCTGAAACTTCTTCCTGAAGTTCCTTTTGGGGTCCCATAGTGTCCAAAATACAATTCAAGGGTCTGGAATCTTCAAGATGGTCCTTGAAATTTTGGGTCTTCAGTTCCCACAATTCACTTGGACAAAACCCTTACAAATCCACTGGACGCACTTGATCACGATGGTCCATGTGAGCTCTGTTAACCTGTAGCTGCAGGGAGTCCACTCTTTATTCCTCTTGAAGCAAGTTAGGTCCACGGGGCTGTAGTTCCAGATTGTGCAGCAGGCGCAGTCAGTCAGAGTGCAGGGCATAGTTGGTGCAAATCAATCTTCCAGCATTGACCCTTCTTCTCTTGTTTCAGACAGAAGATCTGAGAGGCTCTGTCCCTCTCAGGTACCCTTTCAGTGTTCTCTGGGGTCAAGCAGTAGGCCCCTCCTGTCCAATGAGATGTAGGGCAACACCCCAGAGCATGACCATTTCATCCAAAGTGTGGCATAATGGTCTCCCAGAAAGCCCTATTTTCCATTTCAATATGGCTGAACTCTCAGCAGAAAAGCAAGAGCTAGCAAAACCAACTTCCAGGATGGCTCATTTCCATGGCTTCCTTCTTGCCTACATCTGCAAATTCCTTCCTTAAGCCTACCATCTGGCTGGGTTCAGAGTGGAAGGGGGGTAGGTGGACCCGGCTGTCTCTGCCTGTCCCCTTCAACCTTTATAGCTGATGCTTTACAACCCTTCCCCCCCGCTCTGACTCTGACATTCCTGTGGAGCAGGATCCTATTACAAGAGATAGCATTCTCCCTGGGTGCCACTTATTACTTTATCAAAGCAGTCTGGCTAATCCTGTTAACTCTGACCAATCAGGGCAGACCACTGGAAGGCTAAATTTTGGCTTACAGACAAGTCTTATAACATATTTTCTGTGCATTTTAAGATACATTCAACAACAGCATATTGTTGGATTTATCGATACCGTTCTCCTAAGTTCTTCAATTATATTTTTTGGTTGTCCCTTGTGGTAGTTATGAATTCATAAACTATTGCAATGTTGAATCAATCAATCAATCATGGTATTTGTAAAGCGCGCTACTTAACCGTGAGGGTCTTAAGGTGCTGATAGGGGGGTGGGGGGAGTTGCGCTACTGCTCGAAGAGCCAGGTCTTGAGGAGTCTTCTGAAGGTGAGTAGGTCTTCGGTCTGCCGTAGCTGGGTAGGTAGGGTGTTCCAGGTCTTGGCGGCGAGGTAGGAGAAGGATCTTCCACCGTTGTTTGTACGTTGGATGCGGGGGACAGCAGCGAGTGCGAGGTTGGCGGAGCGGAGCTGGCGGGTGGGGGTGTGGAAGCTGAGTCTGCTGTTCAGGTAGGCTGGTCCGGTGTCGTGGAGTGCTTTGTTTGCGTGGGTGAGGAGTTTGAAGGTGATCCTCTTGTCGACGGGGAGCCAGTGTAGGTTTGTCAGGTGGGGGGTGATGTGGCTGCGGCGGGGGACATTGATGATCAGTCGGGCGGAGGCATTTTGGATGCGCTGTAGTCGTCGTAGGTGTTTGGCTGGGATCCGTCGTAGAGTGCGTTGCCGTAGTCCAGCCTGCTGCTGACGAGGGCCTGTGTCACCTTTCTTCTTGTTTCGGTCGGGATCCACTTGTAGATCCTGCGAAGCGTGCGGAGGGTGTTGTAGCAGGAGGAGGAGACGGCGTTGACCTGTTTGGACATGGAGAGGGAGGAGTCGAGGATGAATCCTAGATTGCCTGCGTGGTCGGTGGGTGTCGGTGCTGTCCCGAGGGGTTGGGTCCGAGGATGAGGACCTCCGTCTTGTCCGAGTTTAGTTTCAGCTGGCTGCTCCTCATCCAGTCAGCGATGGCCTTCATTCCGTCGTGGATGTTGATTTTGGCGGTGTGTGGGTCCTTGGCGAGGGAGAGGATGAGCTGAGTGTCGTCGGCGTAGGATATGATGTTGAGGTTGTGGTGGCCGGCCACTTGTGCGAGGGGGGCCATGTAGATGTTGAACAGCGTTGGGCTGAGGGAGGAGCCCTGGGGGACGCCGCAGATGATGTCGGTGGCTTTGGATCGGAAGGGTGGGAGTCGGACGCTCTGGGATCTGTCGGAGAGGAAGGATGTGGTCCAGTCGAGGGCCTTCTCTTGGATACCGGCTTCTTGGAGGCGAGTTTTTAGAGTGCGATGGCAGACCGTGTCAAAGGTCTAGGAGGATGAGGGCTGATGTTTTGCCGTTGTCTAATTGGCGCCTGATGTCGTCTGTGGCGGCGATGAGGGCAGTCTCGGTGCTGTGGTTTCGTCTGAATCCGGATTGGGACGGGTCCAGTAAGTTGTTGTCTTCGAGGTGGCGGGTCAGTTGCATGTTGACGATTTTCTCGATGACCTTCGCCGGGAACGGGAGCAGGGAGATGGGCCGGAAGTTCTTGAGGTCCTTGGGGTCCCCCTTGGGCTTATTGAGGAGGGCGTTGATTTCGGCTTGCTTCCAGCTTTCCGGGAATGTCGCTGTTTTGAAGGAGATGTTGATGACCTTCCGTAGTTGGGGGGCGATGGCTGCGTCTGCCTTGTTGAATATGTGGTGTGGGCACGGGTCTGTCTGAGATCCTGAGTGGATCGAGTTCATGACCTTGCGTGTCTCGTCGCTGACGTTGGACCAGGAGGGAAGGCGGTTGGCATTGTTGGTGTTCGGAGGAGGGGTGGAGTCTGGCGTGGTCGGGTCGGTCCTAGTGTTGAAACTGTCATGGATGTCAGCGATCTTGTGGTGGAAGAAGATGGCCAGTGAGTCGCACAATTCCTGTGAGGGCGGGATGTCGTTGGTGTTGGCGCTGGGGTTGGATAGTTCTTTAACGATGCGGAAGAGCTCTTTGCTGTCGTGTGCATTGTTATCCAGGCGGTCTTTGAAGGAGGACCTCTTGGCTTTTCTGATGAGGTGGTGGTGTCTGCGGGTGGCATCCTTGTGGGCTGCGTGGTTGTCCGGTGTACGTTCATGGAGCCATTTCTTCTCCAGTTTCCGGCATGCGCGCTTGGAGGCCAGGAGCTCGTCGGTGAACCAGGTGGCTCTCTTGCTGGCGTGGCTGTTGGAGGGTTTCTTCAGTGGGGCGAGGGTGTTGGCACAGTCGTTGATCCACTGTCTGAGGTTGTGGGCTGCGGCGTCTGGGTTGGTGGGGTCGGTGGGTGTGTTCTGGGAGAGGGTGGTGAGCAGCTGGTCTTCAGTGACTTTGCTCCAGCTGCGGCGAGGCAGCTGTTGGGTGCGGTGGTGCGTGGTTGTTTTTTTTTAAGGTGAAGTGAATGCAGCGGTGGTTGGTCCAGTGGGGTTCGGTGGTGTGGTTGAAGGTGACGTGGGTGCTTGTGGAGAAGACGGCGCCCAGCGTGTGGCTGGCGGCGTGGGTGGGTGCAGTGACGAGTTGTCTGAGGCCGAGGTTGGCGAGGTTGCCGATCAGCGTAGTGGAGTTGACGTCGTTGTTGTTCTCGAGGTAGAAGTTCAGGTCCCTGAGGAGGATGTAGTCCATGGAGGCGAGTGCGTGGGTGCTGGCGAGGTCGGCGATGGAGTCGCTGAACTGGGCCCGGGGGTCTGTAGACGAGCGTTCCTCTGAGGGTGGTGTTGGGGTCGATGTGGATCTGGAAGTGCAGGTGTTCGGCGGCGTTGAGGGTGTCGTCTGCGTGGGTGGTGACCTTGAGGGTGGACTTGTGGACGATGGCAATTCCTCCTCCGATGCCGTTGGCGCGGTCCCTGCGGGAGATCTTGTAGCCGTCTGGGATGGCAATGGCGATGTCCGAGCAGAGGAGTCGTTCCACCACGTTTCGGTCAGGAAGGCTATGTCCGGGGCAGTGGCGTCAAGCAGGTCCCAGAGCTCGATGGCGTGTCTGCGTGCGGAGCGGGTGTTGAGGAGTATGCAGCGGAGGTGGTTTGGTCTGGTCCTTGATGGTTTGGTGGTTCTGTTGCAGGTAAAGCTGCAGCTGCGGCAGGAAAAGGGGCCGTGGGTGCGTTTTGGGGCAGCCTGGTTGCAGCGTTGGTCTCGGCCGGTGTTGAGAGTGTGGAGGGAGTCGGTGTCATAGCTGAGTCTGGGTATGGTGCGGTGGGGTGCGCGGGGTCCAGGGGATCTGGCGCGGGGCGCGGTCCAGGCGCGGACGGGCGCAGACGGGCTTGCCTCTGGCGCGCCCGCTGCGCGCGCCCGCTGCGCGCAGCCGCGCAGCGTCCTGCATTAAGAAGGGGTGGAGGGAGGGAGGAGTAGCTGGGAGGCGGGTGGCGGGAAGAAAATGGGAGAGGAGGGGGGCGTGGCCGCAGGGGACGCAGCGGCGGGAAAGGAATGCGGGGAGCACAGCAGAAGGAAACAGGCAACAAATACGATAAGAATACGAAAAACAGTCACTAAGGCAGCGCACAGAGAAAACAGGCAACAAATACAATAAAAGTACGAGAAAGTCAGTAAAACAGCGCACAGAGAAAACAGGCAACAAATACAATAAAAGTACGAGAAACAGTCAGTAAAGCAGCGCACAGAGAAAACATGCAACAAATACACTACAAATACGGGAGACAGGCAGCAGATGAGACCGAATACTTATCGCCCACCACTGGGCCACCAGGGATGAGGCGCAGGCGGGTGCCTGCGGGTGGAGGAGGGCCTCGAACTCCCGGCAGCAGCGAGGGGCAGCAGCCAGAGGACACAGCACCAACAGGGAACGCTAGGGCGGTGGGGGGAGCGTCCTGGCCTGAGTGCCTAAGTGTCTGGGGATCTACAATGGGGAGAAATAAATGTCCAATTTCTCCAACACCAGGGCCTATAAAACTGCTTTTATAAGGGCTCTGCCTATGACTACATGAACCCCACCTTAGGACACACCTTGGGGAGACTTTAGGGGTCTTGCATATCCATAAATAAAGTAGATCCTCACTCCACAGTGCTTCTAGCACAAAAGTCGATTTTAGGAAACACTTTACTGCAATGAGGGAAGTGAAACCTCTTTTATAAGGGTCCTCCTTATAAGTATCTGAACCCCTGGTCCCCACCCCTGGGACACCTAGGAGACACCTTGGGGGGGGGTACCTGATATGCCAAACAATTTTAGTGTATCAATGTATTTACAATACCGCGCACCATGGCGCAAGGATTGACAGATGCATCAGAAATTCTGACGCATCTGTTGGGGCAAAAGTCACACATTGTGGAGTCGTGTCGCAAGCACGACGCAACTCCAGCAATGCATTTTGAGGCCTGTTCCCACTACACTGCGTCACTCCTTACGCCTGCTTCAGGCAGGCGTAAGGTTTTGACGCAGTGGGGTCCTAGAAGTGACGCAGTGAAATCTTGTAGATTTTACTGCGTCCTTGTCCAAGGCTTTCCTGCATGGGAACGCCCACCCTGCATACATTATACCTGATACAGGTATAATGTGACGCAGGGCTTTGCAACGTGCCGCATCTCCCTTGATGCGCCACGGTGTAACTTGGTTGCATTTTTTACACCACCGATGCATCACAAAAGTGACGCAACGGCGGCGCAAAAGTGTTGCAAGGGGCTCGTAAATCTGCCCCTAAGTGTTTTAAGCATTGCACTGGCCCTGGGCCTCCTGAGCATAACCCAGGGCACTCTCAGAGTCAGAATACAAGCATCCTGGGGTCTCAAATGGGGCAAAAAGTGTGGTGACACTGCAAACAGGTCCTGATTTCCAACAGGTGATGAATCTATAAACCTGGTCAATAGTACTAGTGTCACTCTGGACGCCTTCTTGAAGGTTTGATAGGGACCTTCCAAGAGACTCCTTTGTTGTTAGATAGTTAGCGAAAGTTCACAGGGGGCAGAGGTTGGCCGCTAAATGAAACACCTAATCAGTCATTTCCTGGTCTGCAGTCGCGCGGATCTATGGGTGGGGTCAACGGTCACAGGTGAGCGGGAAGAGGCAGAGGGAGATGCTGATAGTGATTACACACTGCACAGACTGCTGGGTAAGTTCGAGGATATGGCTTAAGCTCACATTGATGGAAATGCAGAGGTAGAGAGAGGCAAGGGCGGTTTGGGCTTTGACGACTACATGCAGTACTGGGAAACTATCTGCACCAGGTGACCACAGATAAACCAGCAGCCCATCCCTGAACCTCTTGCGCTTCCAAACTCCTCATCTTTTACTGGCTCACAAAAGGCTTTTAATGCTTTTGCGTGGATATGTGGTTTTGAGATTGATTGATTATGGTAATGCCCTTTTTCTGGGCGCTCCAGCGTTAGTTATGACCAAACTCCAAAGGATCCAAAACTGTGCAGCCAGACTGCTCTTAGGTGTATCCAATCGTTCTTCTGCTAAACCTTCGATACGCTCACTGCACTGGCTGCCAGTGAAGGAGAGGGTAAACTTCAAAGCCCTTTGCATTGTGCACAAAACCCTTCAAGGGTATGGCCCCCCTCTCTTGGCACCCTTAATTCGGCCCTGAAAGCCAACATGAATCTCCGCTCTAATGATCTTCATTTGGTATCAATCCCGAAAGTTAAAAAGGCCAGAAGTGGAGGTCGCCTTTTTTCTTTTAATGCAACCAAACTCTGGAACGCCTTGCCTCTCCGGCTGCGAAGTGAGCCTAACCACCTAACTATCCGAAGACAATTGAAAACTCTCCTGTTCCCCTAATCTTCCTCATCTTGTCCGTGCAGTTTAAACCAGCGCTGGGAGGCCTCCGGGTAGCCATGCGCTTTATAAATGTTGTTTTCATTTCTTTTCATTCATATGTGTGTTTTTTTTAATTTTAATATTTCAAACCAGTCTGCTCACCACATTTTACCCTCTTCGTTTGTTGCTTATATACTGAGCATCCAGTTTTTTGTTTTTTTCCGGTAGGTATTTATTTATTTAAACGGGGCCTCTCGTATGGTCCCTGAAGCAAAGCCTCAGGCGGCTCACTCTCTTCTCTGTCCCTCGCTAGAGACACCACCCAAGAAACAAACCCCATACATCGCCCCAAGCACGAGCCTGTCGCCCTACATGCTCTTTGTTTATTATTGTTAAATAACAGAGCTCCGTGCATAAGTTTACAATAACAAAGGTGAAGAGGAAATAATAGAAGAGTCCATTAAAAGGAAATAATCGTACAATATAAGCAGATTCGATGAATGTGCGCGTTTTACTGAAGTGGGCCCTTTAAACCTCGCAGGTTCACCCGGGATTTCTGACACGGACAGACTTGTGGAGATTCGGCCACAGGGAGAGAATGTGACAATATGGCCAGGGCTGCCCAACTCGGAGAGGGATCCAGGTTAGAATCTCGGCGTCGGCCCGACAGTCTGTGATTCTGGGCAATTCACTTCATCTTCCCCTGCCTACAAAAATATGAATGTGTCCTTGTGTAATGTCTGAGGCGTTCCAATACCTTTGGGTTAAATTCGCGCCATATCAAAACTGCAACAAAACCCCCACACAAAACAAACTACATAAAACTGGCGTGCAGGGGGGGGGGGGGTCCTTCTGTTTGCTGTAAAGCCAAACTGCAGTATAGTCAGGAAAACAAGAACGCTTCAGACATGTTAATGCTTTGGAAGAGCCAGGCTCATGTCTCCATGGGCTGTGGCGCTAGGAATCATATGACTGCCATCTCTATGGAGCCTCTTGGGTAGGAGCACAGTCAGGCACGGGTCAGGCTGGTGGCTTAATGGGCTGGGCCGCGGGGCAGAGCCAGCCACGTTTCTTGATGCTGAAGGGCTTCATGGAGTTAAGTACCCTGACCAACGTAAAGTGCTACAATTCCTCCTCAAGGGTAGTAAGTGTCATATAAACGTTGCAATACATTGAAGCGTTTATTCTTTCTCAGTCTTGTCATTTCAAAATTGGTGAGTTATCAATGTTATTTACAACAGTCATTGTTACTCACGTATCTTATGTTGCTAACAACTAATGAAAAAGCCAATAGTCCTGGCTTGTTTCAGGTGTAATGTCAGTTGTTGTATTGTATATCAAGCTGAAATAACAGAAAGAGGCAGCAAAATAGTTGAGCGGCATGCTATGGGAAGCACAGATTTTTAGCATACATGTTTAAGCCACACCCCTAATTGCATTAGGCCACGCCCCTCCAAGAGGCTCCCACCCCCCTGTTTTTTCATCTCACTCCCTGAGTAGGCGGGCTGGTTATCTAGAAGAGAATGGAGATTCAAGTGAGGTAGCAACCCAGTGACCGAGCGCGAAAGAGAATGTTTCCTCTCTTATATCTGGCTGGTCGTGCTTCCGGGCCAGCCTGATATGAACGGTGATTAAGGGCTGCACTCAGGCACTGGAGGTCGAAGTGGCAAAAAACACTAGTAAAATATCTAGAGCTGTGGGCGAAGGCTGACTGCACTAGTATACGACAGGTACTGTCTGTGCCGCTCTGCACTAGTATACAACAGGTACTGTCTGTGCTGCTCTGCACTAGTATACGACAGGTACTGTCTGTGCCGCTCTGCACTAGTATACGACAGGTACTGTCTGTGCCGCTCTTCATAGTATCGCCATTGGCACCCCTCAGTCCTCCCTCCAACAAAATACATTACCCAATAATAACACACACTCAGACTGTTTGATTGGGTACAAAATGCTGCAGGTTTATTACATACACCGTTATGTAATAGGTGGGTTATCTTACGGGTGATCCAAGGGCAGGCAACCAACTGGGCCGCCTGCCCGCCTGATGAGCCGGGCAGCACTGGGGCGAAGCCCGCCTATGCTGCCGTCCAAGTGATTCTCTTCCAGGATCATGTGACCGTTGGTAACTTCTACTCACGCCCCTTCCCGGGGCGGAGTGTAGCATAGCAAACCCCCGGTTGTTCAGGCCCACAACCGCCCGAAGGACTAGCGGGGCGCCGACACGGCTTCCGGGACCCTCCCATGAGGCTCCTCGGATTTGGCTCTGGCACCCCCTATGTTGCAGCGCAGAGGTACCCTTGGTACCGGCCTGCTTCCAGATCGCCCTGTAACTCCGCCACAGCTCTGGAGGCGGCCACCGTCGCCGCCAGAGCCCGCCACCAAAGCAGCTATAGTCTTACCTGCCACCTCTCCTGTCTGGAGCTTCCTGCAATCCAGATGAAAGAGAACCCCTGCTGGTTATAGATGGCCCCATCTGTATCCCAAGCCCTTGACGCTATCCTGGGTCAGATAGTGTCTGCTGAAACCAGAGGCCCGTCAGGCCTGGGGAGTTGTGCCAAGAGCAATTCACCCCCATGCGTGAAAGTTCCACTGATTCACTTGCCTCAGCCCTGAGCCAGCTCTGGGCGGGGAGACCGCCGACCCCCAGGCTCGCAAGGCCCCGTTTATGTGCTGATCTCACCTAGCCGTTGTTCTCCTAGCACTGAGTGCGCCTGAAAACCTGCGTGCCCCTCTATGGGACAGCAGTCCGCTAGCTAGGTGACGACTCCCCCACCCGCCTGGCTGCTCTGGCTATTCTGGTGAGGGGGATTCTATTTAACCTATGAACAGTCCCTTTGTTTGCTAAATCCTGACGCGCAGGAGAGTTCATAACTGAAGTATGTGGCCATGGGCAAGGGACTCTCATGCCCTTGCCATGTATCCCTTATTCCTTATGAGAATTATGCCCGCTCAGCTCCTTCTGTGGAGAAACCCCCTCAGGCATACTGGCTTAGAGAATCTGTCTGATTTAAGCAGTGAGCATTGCCTGCGGCATGGTCCAAGCATTATGGAATGGCTAAGTCCTACTTTACACATCCTAGAATGCTCCCAGATAAGAGGGTGTCCATGGGGGGGGGGGGTGGGGTACCCACCGCCAGCCCAAGGCATCTCCAGCGGTGACAAATTACCTGCTCCGTTGAAGTTTAGTTTTAGTTACACACTGGGCGTGCCAAATGTTCTATTGACATAGTGTCCCATTGTGTTGACACGCTGCCACCCCCTTATTGGGACAGCAGCACACTATGTTGGCTGCCCGCAACCCCACCAAGCGAGGTACAAGTGTCAGTATCCCAGGTTCCAAGTTTCCTGCTAGGTCCAGCACACTACCCGTGGTTCCGCTGGGCGGTACCACAAACCGCAGTGGTCATCCGAACCTTAAGAACCGCCCCATTCTCACCTGGGCGTACCACTAACGATAGTGCTTTCGCACAGCTGTAAGGCTAGAGATACACCTCTTAAACCTATTTACTGGTTTGGGCGGTACCACAAACCGCAGTGGTCATCCGAACCTTAAGAAGCGCCCCATTCTCACCTGGGTGCACCTCTAACGATAGTGGTTTCGCACAGCTGTAAGGCTAGAGACACACCTCTTAAACCTATTTACTGGTCTTGCTACTAAGGCACCCTTATGGTTGGAGCTCTGTGTTTACGCAGCGTGCATGCCCCCCTGGCACGATGTTGCTGAAGAACCAGGGTCTGTTACCTTAAATGTCCGAGGTGAGGGGTTGAGGAACACAAGACAGGTAATAACAACTGGAGGATGTATGTACTTCTGCCAATGCCTGACAGCGGCCCAGCTGTGCCCCAAGACCTTGCAGAACTTGCCTCCGTGTATAAACCCAAACACCGTGCCTCACTACGTGCCAGTGCCTTTGGCTTAAACAATGCTTGTTAGTTGTATAAGAAAGATGAAGCAAAATTCTAGCTTCCCTGTGTGGCCTACTGCGTATGCTTCAATTCTGACCTGGTGGAACTATCACCTTAATGTGTTGAACCTTCCTCAAACCGTCTCCCTTCGATGAATAGCGAGCTCAACCGCAAATGAACCAACACACTAATCAACTTCTGCAACAGCCAGACAGGTCACATACAGGTGATCAAGGTGCGGGAAAGGGAGCCCTTTGGAAACGGAGTGGTGGCGCACAATCCCGGCCTTGGAGACAAAATGTTTTACCTCGTTGTACTGCGAGCTCGGTGCATGCAGGAACAACATAACTATCCTTTGCCAACCCTGGGCCAGACCATAACTTTAGTCTAAATTGGGACCAGGGGAGACCCTGGTAATGTCACTGATCAAGTCTGTGATGTCATATATGACCTCTCCCCCTGTGCTTTGTGTGATATTGGCCCTCCTAGGTGTGGGCAGAGCCCCGGGAAGTATGCATGGGTTCTAGGCCGATAATGCACCCTTGTTCGTGGAGAAAGCTGAAGTCATGCTTGCCGGTAACCGGCCAAAACCGACAACCCTTTTACCCTTTTTCAACAGCAGTACCTGCATCAAAAGACATTGATAAGGTCCACATGCCTAACTCCTGATGTCCAACGGACCTAGTAGGTCAAGCAGCGGAAACTCACAAAATGGAATAATACGAAAGTCTTCTCACGGTGCACGCCACAGAGGCGCCGGCAGGACACCGAGGTTTACACCTAACATCCCGATTCCAAAGTAATCCCAATGTGACCTTGGCTGTAGAAGAGCTATCCCTGTACCTACCGGAAAAGAAAACTTTGGAGCTGAAGCCACGAAAGCTAACTAAATGAAGACCAGAGACCGGGGTACTCCACAGGAGTCTACACTCGCAAAGCTGGAGTCATGGAACACGACACGTATAGGATACCAGAGCCTGTACAGTGGACAGCGAGTCAACCGATACTCATTTAAATATTGATCGATTTTGAGACACAGGCACCCTCCAAACTACTGAAACCAAGTTGGCGAGACTAGTTCTATGGAGAAAAGGATTGAAAGAAACGCTCCTCAACGCCAAGTGACACAACTACCCGCTTACGTCCACCTTGCTGGGAAAGGTGGAGCGATGCCCACTATCGGAATAGTGAATGAATAATCTATTCCTACAGCAAAATTGTTAGAGACTGCCCCCCGAATGGTCTTTCCGCTTAATGGCCCCCTGGCAGTGCACTTGGTTAGGGCACCAATAATTAACCCCAAACTGGTGTGCTGCTTTGCCCCACCCAGGGCACCCTGTCCGGTAACCACCATGGCAGATGTACCGCAATGCAAACTGAAGGCAGAGTAAAACACAATTCTGACCTAGGGTTGTTCGCGGCGACACATACATCGTGACGCCCAGTATAGCGCAAAACTAGGATCGGCATACGCGCGCGCTACATACCGCAAGGTAGTTCTAAGGAACGCCTGACAATTGTGCCACTATAAGCCAGGACTCCTGTCCGGCGCCACTTCCTTATGCACCACACCTTGCTCCTGCCATGCTGCCGCTCAATAGTAACACCACAACTACGGACACGTGTACTCGTGCAAACGTGAAAATTCAGCTTATTTCAAGCCCTCAAAATTAAAAGGTTGGCTTGGGCAGCTGGGAACAGTGATTTTAATGCCAATTGCATTAATCCATGCCTTCGGGGTCATCTCTACAATAGACAGACAGTGCCATCCCGTGGCAGACTGTCCCAAGCGCCAGCGAGCAATTAAGTCACGAGCAGCGCACCAGTACCCACTTAGTCCAATTACAGTGGCCCTATACTGGTCCTCTTGACCCTTCTGCGACCATGTCGACATCCCCTTGGACTTTAAACTGTACAAACCAGCTGGCCCTGTGCTCCCGGCCCTATAATGGCCCCTGACCGGTCACCTGCGGCCCTCAAGCGCGGCGACTGCCAACTTGGAGCGTGACCATACACTTCATCACCTGGCCCCTTTTCACCGTCACGGCCCCCTGTCCCACTTCACTACAAAGTCCTTGCAACCCACAAGAACATCACACACATTTCTACAATTGGCAAAACATTTGGGAAGTGCACAGGGACACCGCAGCAAGCCTACGCACTCGTGGCCTGCGCCAGCCAGCAAACAGCGGACACAGCCTCTGCAGGCCACCGCATACTCAGTGGCACCTCCACCCAGACAGGGCACACCATGCTTCCTGTAGACAACCTGCGCGCCCCCAGGCTCCGCTGCTCTATACCCCCCCAACTACGCGCCATGCTTCCATCTAGCGCCGCAAAGCAGGGGAATCTAGGGAATCGGAAGGGCACGTGTGTTTAAGGTATACATGACCCACCCCTGTTGGATTAATTTCATAAACCTGAGCATGACATCGACGTGAAGCAGCATTAGAAGTATCTCTTCCCAAGGGAACAATGCAGAGAGACAACGGGGTGCAGAGTCCTGTGACATGCAGAGCTCATGGTGCATCCAGTGGCGTGTAATGTGGACGTCACATCCAGAGATGAACCAATTACACAACGTGCATAGAAACTGCGCGCAGAGGAACGGGATGGCCCGGCAACGCTTACAAGTAGTAGGAGCGTAAACACTACACTGCTGACTGATGCACAAAAGTGTCGAGGAGAGTCGCAAATGTGCACATGTCTGGTAATCACAACACTGCTCATGCTCTGGATAATCAATCGACGCAATGGACAGCGTTTACCAGTAAGGCCACCGCGATAACACGCCAGAAAGTATCCTAATAACAAGCAAACCCTAAAGGGTGGTGAATCACATCAAGTTCAATGGGATCTCAACCATTTCAATCATGAGAGCTACTTGTGCCCAATGAAGCTTGTCCCGAGCCACAACCTTATTAATGCTATAATAAGGGATCACCTCAAACATGGTTACCTTGGTGGCCCTCCTTACTACACGCACAGGACAACTTACATACTCGCTAGAACCTACGTAAGTGCCCAAACAGAAAAGACAACTCTGCATGCATACTGCAATGCCTTACCGTTTTAAATCACCAGCGCCCTCATTACAGCCCTTAGCATAGTTGGATTTATTAATCGGTCCCTTCCTATGAGCCTGGGCTCATCATGCCGCGGGCCTTCCCCATGCGTTGCTCTTATTGCCTCTGCCACGGGACAAAGCAGTCCACTGTGGGGTGGCCCAAGCCGCCCACTCGGCCATGAAGATATAACTCCCGTCGCATAACAGTCAGGGGTCCCAGGGCACACAGGACAACCCAAAGCCCCTCCCCCCGGGCAACCACTGGATCGGAGCCACGCGGTGCACACACAGCGAGCTACCACGACCCCAGGGGACACAAAGGCCGTGCCAGACCACATCGCGAGTCCTCTCCATGCAGTCCCCCACACAACAAAAAACCCACCCTCCGACCTAGGCGGTGAAAATGTGTATACAGGCGAACTCGACCCGAAGGTATTGGAGCGCTCTGCGAGATACCAGTTGCGTTACACGAAATGTAATTTGATATATGCGCCGTTCATAATAAGTTTTTTTTTTTTGCATATTATATAGCGCGAGCTCGACCCGAAGGTATTGGAGCGCTTTACCTGAGCATCGTATTTACATTACACATTCAGACACAGGGAG
Organism: Triturus cristatus; assembly: GCF_964204655.1. NCBI lineage: Eukaryota > Metazoa > Chordata > Amphibia > Caudata > Salamandridae > Triturus > Triturus cristatus. The sequence goes on along the minus strand of NC_140591.1, from coordinate 74,591,747 downwards.
ATTAAGTGAATTGCCCAGAGTCACAAGGTTCGACCTGGAGGCTCGAACTCCGGTTTCCAGCACCAAAGTCGGCAGCGTTGCGACGGACCACATCCTCTCCCCCTAAGGACATATTCATATTGGGTGGGCACGGCCTAGCATCCATGATGCTGAGCCAACGCAGAGGCTCGGACCGATTCCCTAGCGCCCAAAGTCGGCAGCGTTGGCCTTAAGGCCACATCCTCTACATGACTGTAGGTGAGGGAGGGGGGGCAATGCCTGGGCACTCACCGCGACAAACTAGCGCAAGACAGGGGGCATGCCAGCGGTCCCGCGGACTATGGCACCCACAAAGGGATGGGGGGTGAGGGGAGAGGGGAGAACTCCCCGCCAAAGGCAACCACTGGCCCGACGCGTGAGCGGTACTAGCAGGCCTGACTAGACGGCGCAGAACCACGATGCCCACTCCACACGCCGCCAGAACGAGGGCTGAGCAACCGGCACTTCGCATCGCCTCAAACCCCCTTCGCTGCCATGCCAAGCCCGGGGCTCTGCCCCCCGTGCACCACTGGCAGGCCTGACTCACCCCTGGCAAAATCCTCTTGGGGGGGAAGAAGGCCCCAAAGGTACACTCTGCCTCCCCAAACTCACCGCGCGTGACAACCGCCACTTGGTACCGGGTACACACAACATCCGAGGTGCGCTGCCGACACAGCGTGTCCAGCGGGGGCAAAGAAGTATACATTACACATTCAGGCACGGTGTTTTGCCCAGAATCACCGTATGGGACACGGTCCGAGGCTGGAACCCTGGTTCCAGCACCAAGTCGGCAGCACGAACTCGGCCCAAAAGTATGGAGCGCTTTCAGGACCAGTTTTTTTTTTTCTTTTTCATTACATATTCAAGGCGCATGCGAGTTAAGTGAATTGAGAATCACCGTAAGTGAAAGCGACCCCGAGGCTCGAACCCAGGTTCCAGCACCAAAGTCGGCAGCGCGAACTTGACCCAAAAGTGTGGAGGCTTACATGAGCAGTTTCTACATTACACATTCGGGCACGGGGAGATTAAGTGATTTGCCCGGGGGGGCGTGGCTTGGCTGCAGAGCGGAATGGCTGCCTGAAACCGCAGCTCCGCGGATCGAGCACATTAATCCGGTACTTATCAGCACACCTGGTGTCTGGACCCGGTCTGCTCGTACCCCGCACTAAGTACGGCACCTGAGTGCTGCCCGACGACACCCCTGGAACTGTGGCTGGAGTCGCTGCACAATCTGAGCTGACGTACAGGCAGTGGCGGGGCGGCCTGGTTCACCCGTGGAAGCCGGGGGCTTGCGTGAGGCTGGGCCCAGGAGAGTGCTGTGCTGCTGTGTGGCGGACTGCTGCCTTGCCTTGCCCGAGGGGCACGGCCTGAACGCTGGACGCCCCCACACCGGTGCTACCTACGAGCAGTGGAGACTGGACCGGTGCCGCACACAGTTGCTGACTTGGCGGGGGCGGAGTGCCTGGAGATCTCAACGCGACGCAGAGCTCCGAGCTTCCGGAAGACGCGCCGGAGACGAGAGGTGTGGGCCAGGACTGGCGTCCGGTGAGTGCTGTGTGGGTGAGGAGTGCCCGAGCCCCCTGGGGTGCCTGCAGCCCCGTCCCCGCGGTGTACACGTGGCCCCTAGAGGTCGGGCCGGGCCTGACGAGAGCGGCCGGAGGGCGGCCATATTGATCGGTGTCGTGGCTGGGCTGCCGGCCACGCTAGGGGACCCGCAGAGGGAAGCTTCGTACAGTGGACAGTAGCCGCATCGGATTGCCGCCTTGGGTCCGCGTCTGAGACGATCCGGGACCGCACTCGGACCCCGTGTGGGGATTGGGTGTTGCCCGCGTAGGAGAAATCAACCACTGGGGGCGCCTGGGTCGCGAGGCGCAAACTGCCATCTTGTTTCTTACCTGCTCTGGAGGTCCTGGGCTGTGGGTGCCGGCGTGAGAGTGCTGAGGAGCTGCGCAACTCCGCGTGGAGGGGTAGAAGTGGTGCTGTGGCAGAGAGGGCGGCCCGTCCCCAGAAACTTACACTGTGACTGACTCGTTCCAGTGGGGGTCGCCTGCTGCCACACAGCTCGAACAAGTTGCAGCTCTTCGGGGGCCACTGGCTGGTTGAGCCGTTTGCTGCTGCCTGCGGTGGGCACCCGGAGGGTGAGGCCTAGCGACGCGGGGGGACCCTGGGCTGCTGCTGCCCTCAATTGACGTCTGTGCTGGGGGGCAGCGATGGGCAAACCAGACACAAGGCAGCCGAGGCTCACCTTTGATAAATCCAAACAGAAGCAGACGGAGCAGGAACACCGAGATGCGGACGCAACAGTGGTGGAGCAGGGCGGCTCCCGTGAGGCGGACATTAAATCAATGTTCCAAGAACTGAAAGTAAGTCTGCAGGGCATAGATAACAAAATGGACGCACTGGCGGCACGCATGGACAGCATCACGGCTCGGATGGATAAGCAAGAAAGTAGAGTGGGTTCGCTGGAAACGCGCGTCACTGACACCGAAGAAAGCCACACGGACCTAGACAAACGAATGCGTGGCATGGACAAGGTTCTGGCGCTTATTCAACAAAACAATGAGGACCTGGAAGAGCGCTCGAGGCGCAACAACGTCCGCGTCACGGGTGTGGCCGAAACTACGGACATTACGAACATGGAGCAATATGTGGAGCAGATGCTGAGAGACCTATTTGGGACAGGGCTATCACAGATGTTCCTCGTTGAACGGGCACACAGGACATTGGGGCCAAAGCCTAAACCGGGGGCACCGCCTAGGCCCATTATTGCGCGCGTCTTAAACTACAGAGACCGAGACACGATACTGCGCATGGCGAGAGAAATGCAAGAAGAGCAGTATAAAGGCAACCACATCGCCATATACCCAGACTTCACCATGCAGGTTCAGGCCGCTCGCAGAGAATTCATGCCAGCGAAAAAAGTCTTCCAACAAACGGGCACGAAATATTCACTAATCTACCCCGCAAAGCTACGAGTGCAGGGCCCAGGGAAACCAACTTTCTTTCTAGATGCAAAGGCGGCCCTGCAATATGCTAAGAAACTAGCAAAAGAACAAAAGAACCAACCGCATACAGAGGGACCTGAACTGCGGGACAGTCTGAGTGACGTTGAGTGACTACAGGGGTTATGGTCTTGTCATTGCATGGTGATTTTCCTACCTTTGCTGGGTCAGGGTCGACTGCCTGCTTGATTCATTGGGGGTTAACTGATTACGGAGGAGGGGTCGAGAGAATTTGCGGGTGCGGGGGTGAGGGTGGTCCTTGAGCTGACATGCTGGGCCGGCGCTCGATCACCCTGTCAAGAGTACGGGGGTGTACGGTGGCTGACCTGCGTTCCCCAAGGGATGATTCCCAATCACTGGTTACCGCTCATGTGCTTAGTTGATGTTGTTGAGGTTGGGAGGGTGACCTGGGGGGAGAATGCACAACCTAATTGGGGGGTTGGAGCGGGAGGGGACTACACTTTATGTTTGGGGGGTTATGTTGTTGATTGTTTGGCTGGCGGCGAGAGCTTGGATGTAGTGAGGAACTGCGATGCATCGCATACTGTACGATATGCATTACCCAGTCGCCTAGGTCATTGCTCACATCGGCATGGCAATTTATATGCACAGAGGCATGTTGGGCCGACACGGCATGATGCGCAATGTATGTGTGGTCGGGTGCGTGACGTGTGGCGAGATGCTGGCGCGCTGATAGAACAAGGTCTACTGCTACCACTGCTGCTGTGAAGCAAATTAAATGTCTCACCTGGAATGTGCGTGGCATGAATGACAGACGTAAAGCCAGGCTGGTACAGGCCTTTTTGCTAAGAAAAGACATAGACATCTGCCTCCTGCAGGAAACCCATCTGACTGATAAAGCCGTACAATTGCTCCGTCATAGCAGGTGGGGTGAGATAGTGCATTCCGCTTATTCTACCTACTCCAGAGGGGTGGCGGTACTGATCAGAAGGGGTCTGCAATGGACAACGCATGAGGAAATCAAGGATACTGGCGGTAGATACATAATGCTGGTGGGCACGCTGTGCGGTATGAGAATGGTGTTGGTGAACGTTTATGGCCCGAATGATGATAGCCCAGACTTCTTCTGCGATCTATGGCATAAGGTGCAGGCCTGTGGCCCGGCTGCGATTATGTGGGGGGGAGATTACAATGTTGTACTTTCAAATACTATGGATAGGCAGGGCGCAGCTAGAGTACACCACCCTAGAGCATCAGAGGCGTTGGGTGACATCATGCGTGAGGCCGAATTGGTGGATTCCTGGAGGAGATTACACCCCGAGACTCGCGCGGGCACCTGCCTCACAATGCATAGAGCGGCGTGGTCCAGGCTGGACTACTGGTTGCTCTCAAGGGACTTGCACACTATGGTGTTGGAGGTGGAGCACCTGCCGAGGTCATTGTCTGATCACGCCCCGGTATGCTTGACGATGTCCACACCGTCACAGTACATTCAACCATTTAGTTGGCGATTCCCCTCCCGGGCGCTTCGCGACCAAGTCTTTCAGCAGGCGCTGCGCGAAAAGCTAGAAGAGTACTTTGAACTTAATGAGGGCACGGTGGACTCGCCGGGAACGCTTTGGGAGGCCTGTAAGGCGGTGACTAGGGGCTACTGCATGTCGCTAACAACAGGAGTGCTACGTACCATACGAGACTCTTTGCGCAAACTAGAAACTGACCTTGCCGAACTCGAGTCTGCATTGTTAGGCGTGCCAACAGACAGACTACGTGCAGACTTTAGGTTGAAACTTAATCAGTATCAGGAGGAGGCGGACAGAGAAGTGGCATATCTGTCTAAAGACAGTCAGGCTAGACGTTACAGGGAGGGGGACCGCGCTGGACGCACACTAGCAGCCATGCTGAGAGCGCCAAGAGGGTCGGATTACATTCTGGAACTGAGGGACAAAGCGGGTGGGATGGTCAGGGAGCCACAAGCCATACTTCAAACCATGACAGACTACTATAGCGAACTATATACAACTAGGGTGACGCCGGAGGACCAGGTGCTAAACGAATACCTGGACACCATAGCTCTAGCATGGTTCAATGATAGATGTAAAATACATGATGCCACAAATAGCGCTCTCTGACCAGTCGGGTTTCGTGATGGGGAGATCCACTTCGCATAATTTGCGAGTGCTGTTTGGGATCCTGCACTACCTAGATCCAAAGGTACAGGCTGCGGCTGCATTGTTGGATGCGACTAAGGCATTCGACTCACTGGAGTGGAAATTCCTACTGACGCTCTTCACCCGCATGGGATTCAGCCCGCTGTTTGCCAGGAGCATTGGCATACTCTATAACAAGCCGACGGCCCGGGTACGGGTGAATGGACAGATGTCTGCTCCAATACCCATAACAAGAGGGACCAGGCAGGGGTGCCCACTGTCACCGTTATTATTCGCTATCGCGACGGAACCACTAGCGGCCCGCATGAGACAGCACTATGCTCAGCGCGGCATTGGTTTCACGTCGCGTGGGCTGCTCATTTCCATGTACGCCGACGACATCACAATATACATGATAAACCCTTCGGACAATTTTGACCCGCTGATGCGAGAAATGGTACGCTACAGCGGCCTCACTGGCATAAACATAAACTGGTCTAAATCAGTAATGTTGCCTCTGACGGATGGCACAACCGCATGCCACACCGAATTCCCAATAGATTGGGTTGCGGACGAGGTCAAGTATTTAGGTATAAATATAAGCCGCACTACTCATGAGATAGGACTGGCTAATTTTGGTGTGGCCATGGAATGGTTCGAAAGTAAAGTAAAGGGATGGAAAACGCTGCCTTTATCGTTGACGGGCCGCATAGCTATCATAAAAATGGTTGTGGTGCCTAAATTTCTCTATCTGTTTGTGAACATCCCCCTGCCGTTAACGAAGGCGTTCTTCCGCCGACTGCGCTCTGCCATGATGGAGTTGGTTTGGGCGGGCAGGCAGCCCAGAGTGGCCTGGAACCTCCTTACACTTCTCTTCCATCAGGGGGGCCTAGCAGCCCCGGACTTTGAGCTGTATGCTTACAGTGCTCAAGCCCAATATTTACATTTCTGGCATCATCCGATCCCCTACCAGCCCCACGTGGCAATAGAGACGAACGTAGCGGCACCCTGCCCCCTCAAGACGGCAGTGTATCAGAGATACAAAAGGTCCCAGGAAGACATTGACACAATGGAGATGGTACGTTGGGCCTGGTCGAATATTGCGAAGCGAGCGAGCGTGTCTGCCCTGTATGCCCCGAGTATGCCTTTGGAGGGCAATCCGCTGCTGGGACCGCTGACTGACGCGGCGGTGGTGCAGCGGGCTCGTAGCTGCGGCCTGAATCTAGCGGGTGACTTATACCCAGACGATATGTTTCTCACGGTGCAGAACATGGTCGTAGCGTCTGAGCCGACGGCATCAGAACTACTATTATACTACCAGCTGAGGGCGGCGTGCAAGCACAGGTATCCTATGTTCCCAAAGGCCCCACCGGCGCTGGCAGCACTGGAAGACATACTCTCGAACAACTCCTCACGCAAGCTGATAACTTGTATATATAGGGCTACGCAAAACACAACACCTATTGCACATGCAGATTCAAGGTCCCTGTGGGAGAAGGAGGCAGGCATTCAAATCACAGAGAAACAGTGGGAGTTTTGCTGCACCCAACTTGAAAACTTGTCTCCTAATTATAGATTGCGACTTATACACTTTAATTACCTTCATAGGACGTATCGTACACCCATGCAACTCTTTAAAATGGGCTTACAGGCTGATGCGAATTGTTGGAGATGTGGCGAAAGGGAGGCTACATTCCACCACCTAGTCTGGGTGTGTGGGCCGATACATGGCTTTTGGGAGGCGGTCTTCACCACCATAGGGAGGATAGTGGGACAAACTATCGTACCGGACCCACTCGTGGCCCTCCTGGGTTTTGTGATGAACGTACCCAGTGCATCGCGCAGGTTAGTGGCCCTTCTCTTATTGCTTGCTAAGCGACAAATAGCATTACACTGGAAGAAAAAGGCTCCGCCGAAAGTTTCGGGGTGGGTGGGATCAGCGGTGTATTGTAAGGAGCAATTGACTGCCTACTGGGAACAGATGCCGCAGCGTTCGAGGCCCGCTGACATATGGCAGCCGCTGGTGGACTGGTTGGCAGAGGCTGAGGTGACCGACAGTGACTGAGTGGGACTGCTGGATGTGTGGCGCTGTAGCAGGGCTGGCGTGAGGCCGCGACGTGAAACTGGTGTGAGGTGAGGGCACTGTGGACCCCCCCCCCGCGTGAAGTCGCCGGGGCGGATAGGCGGGGTGGGGGGGAAGGGATGTGAGTGTCCTGACGGTTAGAATGAGATATGTGTGTGCGCGTGATCTCGTGACCACGCAGACATGTACTATATGGGCGCTGGGTGTTAATTGCAAGAGACTTTGTCCAGGTGCTTTTTCGCTCTTCTCCATATCTCGATTGCAGCCGCTGTTGTAGTTTGTTCAGTTAATTTTATAAAAAGGTAAAAAAAAAACAAGAAATCAATGCTGTTGGAACCTGGCTCAAGTGTATGACTTAATTCCGAGGTAGCGGCGGGACGCTGCGACCACAAGCTGCCTGCCTCCGGGTTGTTGGCTGAATAGCAGTGTACACTTTGATGGCACAATAAAGGTTTTTAAAAAAAAAAAAAAAAAAAAAAGTGATTTGCCCGGAATCACCGGATGTGAACGCAACCCCGAGGCTAGACCCTGGTTCCAGCACCAAGGTCGGCAGCGCGAACTCGACCCAACAGTATGTAGCGCTCACATGGGCAGTTTTACATTACCCATTCAAGGCACATGCGAGTTCAGTGATTCGCCGAGGATCACCGTATGAGAGCGCGACCCCGGGGCACGAACCCTGGTCCCAGCACCAAAGTGAGTCATCTAGCCAACGGACCACGTCCTCTCTGGCCATGACGGAAGAACCAACCCTCGAGGGGGGGCGCGAACGTGCAGTTGAACGTTGCTCCTACAGCTTTCCCCCAGGTGAGCCTCCGAGGAGGTGCCACAAAAGAGGGGGCGATCGGACCCAGATATATCCCAGGCGAGGCGGGGGCTACGCAGGCTAGATCCCATACCGAGGGCGAAGGGAGGCCCGTGTCCCCAGGAGCTGAGCTCTTTTTGCATCCTCGTCCTTTTCACTCTCCTTTCCCCTTAAAACCTCGGTCTGGTCATTCGTTCCCATACTAGATTTTTCGGTTCCGTTTTGGGAGAGGTTTACTTTTCCTCCGAGATAATGTTTTGAAGCATGGCAAACATTCCTCACTGCCTTTTTGGTATGTGACCGCCTGTGCTCTAATGGTAATGCGGAGAGAGACATTCGCTGTATGTGTGCGCTATTTAAATGCTGCATTTGCTACTTAACACTGCATATTAATCGGGAAACATACTCTGCAAACAGTGCTCCTAAAACTTCGGTCTGCTTATTAAGTGAAAGTGTGGGCCGGGAAAAACAGCTTGATGCACCGTATGTCCCCAGTATTGTGCTTAATGCACGTTCAAACAAATTTACAAGATGCCTAGTTCACAAAAAAATGGCAGTTTTTTTGTTGGTTCTTCTTGGTACTAAAGGCTAGCCTCCAAATCCTTGAAAAAAAACCTCAGGAATATGTTAATCAGTATGTGGAAGGGGGAGGAGTGTCGAATAAACCAGTTTTCCAGTGAAACCAGATGTTTGGGCGCATGCTTTGCCACTAGTGTTTCCACCTGAAGAGTGTTCGGATTTTTAGTTTTTTTACAACTAAAGAACTGACTCGACACTTAAACATAAGCCAATAACTTAAAAAATACATATTGTGTAAAAGGCCCTTGTGTTCAATTCACTGTATACCCTGCAGAGAACGGCTAGCAATAGGTTCCTACATTTTAAAGGTGGCGACAATTAAAAACCGTATCACCGAATGCAACTAATTTGAAGGGATAAACCTCAAATCAACATTAATTTTTAAAAGTGTCGTACAAGTATGGTACTTAAAATAAATCTAATCAAAAGAGATGCTTGGGTTCTGCTACCACATGCTTGTAATGTTGCAAGTTTTGTACTTTGGGTTACAAGCTAGTGAAGACTTCGCCCTCTTGATAGATATATATAAAAACACACAAATACCCAAACAAAAGCCACATTACAAAGCCAAAAAGCCACAAAATAAAATAGTCAGTTTGACAGCTTGAGGCCTTAAGGTGTAAAGTCCAGATGGCTAGCACGATTAACAGGTTCATCTAACTCCTGCGACACCGCTGGCTATTTACATGTTCAAAGGCTGTCATGGGTGCCACATAATCACAATGCGCAGCTTCAAATATTGGGTAAATTGTTCGGCCTGCCTTCATATGCATCTGAATTTAATTCACCCTTTACATCACAAAGATACAGTGAATAATCCGATGGATTGTGCTTCCCAACAAAGTATTTACAAACAAGAAAGCCAGTCCATATTTTAGGCAAAATGGCAAGGTTTAAGAAATGGTTCTTGAGATATACACTAATGGTTTAAAGTTGAGGAAGGAATTTGTTGATTTTAGGGACTGGTGTATATGAATGCACATCAACGTCAGAATTATTTACGGATCTAAATACAATGTATGTATTCAGATGGAGCATATCATGACAGAATATACCAAGATTTTTTTTTAAAGTCGCAAATAAAGGTACACAATTGTTGCACTCACGTAAAGCATATAGAAAAGGCATAGTACACTATCCCTATCTTTATATAGTATAACAAAATAACAAGCCTTGAAATATAAAAATAATCAAATATAGGTGAAAGAAATGTATAAAAGCAAACTCGAATGTGCACACATTTCTGCTAAATTTACGTGTATTAAAAACTTTCAAGCAGTTACTCGCCCACGTGTTTTACCCTGCATTCTAATGATAATCTGCCCACATCGGTCCTTGGAGTCTGGCCAGTTGATATGCCTGCTCTATTTACAAAGCATCCATAAGAAACACGCATTGGCATAGCCAATAGGTCTCGCCTTTGGGACCGTATAAGTGTTTAGCCATGCAACAGTAAATGTTGTTGCACCAAGGATATTGTGCTGCATAACTAAATACTTATAAGGTCCCAAAGGCGAGACCTATTGGCTATGTCAGTGCTTGTTGTCTAATGCACTCAGCATTCCCACCCTTCAAAGTTAGACACAGTTCTTTTTTCGCACTCCTGCAGTCCTTACTGCACCATGTAGTGGTTACTTCCCCAATTTGTTGAGTCCCTGGATGCCTACGCATGAAGCGCGCCCCCAATGTTTTAAAGAGTTTCTCATGGGCACTTATGGCATCATGATATGTGACCTGAGAAGTTGAGGGACTATTTAGAGTCGCTAGGGCATCTGATAGGACCTTGTTCATGGCCACCAGAATATCTGATTTAGGCGCTATACTAGCCCATTTTAGTCAGCGTTTGTTATTCGTTGGATTCAAACCAGTTAAGAGAGATATAGAGGAACATGCACCAGATGGTAATTAAATTAATCATTGAACGGTGTTGTGATCAATATCACTTTTGCCTGTAATCTTACTCTCCACTTCAGAGCTCCAGGAGCAGAGAGAAATCAGTATGTAATCAATCCTACTGGTGTGAGTAGCACAGTTATAGGAACGCTTGATTATCAGACTTTACTATCAGACTTTACTATGCCCATTACATGCACTCAGACATTAAAATAGTGTAAATGACAATAGTTGGTATGCTACGTCAGTCCATCGCTTCACAGGCGCAATGTCTAAAGCTGGAACACCCCAAACCTCATCCTCCACCTTAATAAGCGAATGACCATTTTTTTCCAGAGGTTCAAAGGTGGTATTAAAATCTTCTGCGACAATTACAAACCATGTATATCAAATTGTTCCCTATGAGCCCTAAGCTGTTTCAATGTCGGCGTTTCACCACCCCATCTAGACCCTCGATTGTACAAATTGCACAGATAAATCGAAGTGCTATTCTCCCCTCTAATTTTTTATAATGCAGATATCTAGGGATGAAATGGGAATGGAACACTATTTAGCATTCATAGAGGTATGTATCCACACAAGAAGGGCAACAGAGGGGCAGCCCTTTCTGTTAAAGTTAGCAGGGACAAAAAAGATTTACATATTCTGGTCTATGTATGGGGTCCAGGCTCCAAGTCCCTTGGAGCAGGCAGATGTTGAATCAATCCATGAAAGAACCCCATACAGGGGTACAGGGTCGCCAAGCTTGGAGTGCAAGCCTGCGACATTCCACTCGACTTCTCCGCTTGGGTGTCACTTGAAAGCGTAAGAAATGTGGGAAGCACCAGGACTTCTGAGGTGGATTACAGCTGTCTCCGAATCAATCCACCATTGACAACCACAAGGAGCAAGAGGAGGGAGGGAGGTGCATGGTGGACTAAATTTAAACTGCATTGAAGTGCTATCTGGGGGATTTTTACGTAACGCGAGTCTCGCAATCCCTTTCAGCCTCATGGGTATCTTCAGTCTAATCGCATTGTAATTATGGGTCCTCCCATAGGAAGATGAATCATGAAATCTTTTGGCGTGTAGGAGGTCTGGGCGGATCACAGAATAACAATTCCTTACAGATCTTATATAATGGGTACATTTATTTATTTATGACTCCTCATCCTCCCTAATCCCTTTGGTCAGTTTTGGAACCTTTGTCAGGAATAAAGCAATTCGGTCTGTCAATACAGTCCCCTTGGTACCGTGATATGATGCCCTTTCGCAGTGATTGATGAGGCGATTCGAGGTGTTGTTTACTACCTTTAATGAAATGGGTGGGATGGTCAGGTGGCACCTTCTGAGAGCTAGTGCGGGCGCCCTTGGCAGATGCCTGGACGTACGTAACTCGGGTTAGATCAGCGGTCGTGTTTCGGCCATGGGTTTGGATATTTGGATATTTGGATAGGTATTTATAGAGCGCAAACGTTCGCTCCGGAAGGAGCATCATGGCGCTGACAAACCAATGACCAAATCACAAAGAAGGTAGTGGGGGGCTAGATGGCTGCTTTGGTCCAGTCATCAGAGAGATTAAAAATCCACGTTTTGAGATGTTTCCTAAACGGCTTTTCAAGCGTCTGAAATCTGAGATGCCTTGGCATGCTGTTCCAGGCTCTGATAGCCAGGGAACTAAGTGTTTTACCGCCTTTAGACTTCAGATTGAATTTGGAGGGGCTCATGAGGTTTTCTTGCGAGGACCTGAGAGAGCGGCCCGGTGTGTAGTGGGGGAAGCGGCTTGACAAATATGCTGGACCGGATTTGTTGAAGGCTCGGAAAGCTACAATGAGAATTTTAAAGAGTATTCTCTTATGCAAGGGGAGCCAATGTAAGGATTTAAGAGCAGAGGAGATTGAGGATTTGCGTGGGAGTTTAAGGACAAGGCGCGCAGCAGTGTGTAGGACGCCTTGAAGTTTCAATCGGGTGGACTTTTTGGTCCCTGCCAGGAGGCCGTTACAGTAGTCCACTCGAGAGAGTATGAGGGCTACCGCGATGGTCTTTCTGGAGTCGAGCGGGAGGAAGTCAAAGAACTTTCTCAGGGACTTTATGATGCCGAAGCATTTACCTGCTACGGTCGTGGCGTGGGTATCGAAAGAGAGATCGGAATCAAAAATAACTCCGAGGTTTCTGGCTGATGAAACTGTCTGAGGTGGGGCAGCGGAATTATCAGGCCACCACAGGGCGGGGCAAAAAGAAGCGTTCTTACCAATGGGCAGGATCTCGGTTTTATTCGAGTTGCAGCGGAGGTGGTTGGCGTCCATCCATTGAAAGACCGCTGTGAGACAGTGCTTAAGATTGAGTTCGGCCGTGTTTGAATTGTCGTCGATAGGGATGACTAGCTGGGTATCGTCGGCATAAGACGTGACGGTTATGCCGAACGATTCTATGAGGGTAAGCAGAGGGATGAGATATATATTAAAAAGGAGGGGACTCAGAATGGAGCCCTTTGGAACTCCACAAGAGACCATTTTTTCTTTTGAATGGAAGGGACCCAGTGTGACAGTTTGAGACCTGTCGCAGAGGAAAGAACTAATCCAGGCTAGGGCCGAGTTTGTAACGCCGATGTCCTTGAGTCTGTTAAGCAGAATGGAGTGAGAAATGGTATCGAATGCTGCCGTGAGGTCAAGAAGGATCAGGATGGCCTTCTTCCTTTGATCTTGGTGGGTTTTAATGGTATCGGTCAGCTCGATCAAGGCGGTTTCGGTAGAATGTTTAGACCGGAAACCGGATTGTTGGGGGTGAAGGAGGTTGTGAGTGTCAAGAAAGGACTTGAGCTCCTTGTGGACTAACTGTTCAGTTATTTTGCCTAGTGCAGGTAATAAGGTGATGGGACGGAGGTTAGTTAGGTCGGAGGGGGGTTTGTTTGCCTTTTTCATGAGAGGTTTAACCACCCCTTTTTTCCAGGAGAGGGGAACAGAACCAGTTTTGAGGGAGAGGTTGACTATTTCATTAATGATAGGATTGACTTCATCAATGATGATATGGAGGATCTTGGGGGGACAAGGGTCAGAGGGGGAGCCAGATTTGCATGAAAGGATCGCTTCTCTGGTCTGAGTCAAGGTCACCGGGGTAAAGTGGTAGAGACTGTTAGCGATTGGGCGAGGTTGGTTTAGATCCAAGATTGAGTGCACAAGGGGGGGAGGGGGGAAGTTTTTATGGATGGAGGAGATTTTTTCATCAAAGTAGTCAGAAATCTTGTCACACAGCTCTTGGGAAGGGGGGATTTCTGGTTGAAGAGCTTTAGGTTTGGTGAAAGATTTTACTATGGAAAAGAGGGTTTTTTGTTTTTGACTGGCCTCTTTAATGGCGTTTACATAGTATGTTCTTTTTGCTGATTTGATTGTTGAAAGATAATTTTTCCTCTGCAGGATGTAGTAGTTACGATCATCAGTGTCGTAGGATCTACGCCATTTGCGTTCAGCTTTCCTGCAGAGTAGGTGAGCGGCTGTTAGATCAGGCGTGTACCAGGGGGCTTTAATTTTCGATTTCTTTAGGGTATTGCCTTTGTTATTCGGAGGGCATCGTTTTGAGATTTCGTGAGAGAGCCAGTTGTTGAGACATACTGCATCAGTATCGATGTTACCAGAGGAAGAAGGGGTAGTGGTAAGAGAGAAGGGATGGGAACTGAAACTTTTCTCGACAGTTTTCCAATTAATAGAGTGAATGGGTTGGCGAGTGCGTTTTATGCAGGTAGGCGGAGGAACGCTTGAAATGTGAAAGGGGATCAAACAGTGGTCAGTCCAAATTTGGGGGGTGGGGGACAAGGTGGTGATAGACGGGAAATTGGAACAGACACCATCCAAAGTGTGACCAAGAGAATGAGTAGGCAATTTGACGGTTTGTTGCAGCTTAAAGATGTCTAGTGTCTGCAGAAAATTACTGGTAAGGGGGTCGAAAGATTTTTCGAGATGTAGATTAAAGTCGCCCAAGAGGGTGAAATGGGGGTAGCGGAGTAAGAAGTGTCCGAGGGCTTCGTGAAGGGAGTCAAGGAACTTCGTGGCATTGCCGGGTGGGCGGTAAATCAAACCCCCGGAGAAGGAAAGGGTTTGACTAAGTTTAATGGAGAAACCTAGCCCCTCTGTATCCGTGAGAGGGTCGAGGCAGAAGGTGTGGCAGCTAAAGGAGTTCCTCAGGATGAATGCAACACCTCCTCCTCTACCTTTCTGTCTGTCCTGTCTGTGAAAGGAGTAGCCAGGGGGGAGGGCGATGGCTATGTCTGGGTTACTGTCTTCAGTAAGCCAGGTCTCGGTGATAAAGAGACAATCTAGGTCATGGTCAATGATGAGGTCGTGGATATCCTGACTATGTTTACACAATGACCTAGCATTTACCAGACCGCCTGTAAAGTGCGGACTGTTGGGGGAGGTTGGCTGTTTGGAGGCGAAGTTGAGAGTCCAACGACAATTGTTACAGCTGGTGGAGCCGAATACATTAGCAAGATCAAGCTTGCAGGGGCAGTCAGATCTACCTTGGAGTTTGAGGAGGACGTTGGGAGCGTACCTGATGGTTGGAGGAATTTGGGCAGGGGTTCCTGCGCCTGGCGCGGTCTTGGCGCGGACGGGCGCAGACGGGCTTGCCTTAGGTGCGCCTTCGGCGCGCAAACGGCGCTCCCGCTGCGCTCGTCCGCTGCGCGTTCTATGCATGCACATTTGTAGAGAGAGGAATGGGACGTGGCCTAAAAAGGGGGCGGAGTCAGCGCGCACGCCGCTGGTGATGGCGGCTGCTGGCAGAGAGCAGAGAGGGGCGCGACCAGCTAGTAATCAGCTGTGCGCACGGTGAGTGTGAGCGCTAATTAGTGCCTTGTTATTTTAAAAACACATAGGATTTAGTGACACCACACAGAGCAACAAATGAAGGAAAATGAGCAGTTTTAAAACAATAGAGTACCTCCAGCTCCCGGCTTCCGCCTCAGGACTGGGTCAAAGGTTTACTGGCTGCCGCTTGTAGTCAGCGGTTTAAGTGCGCCGATCAGGGGGCGTGGCCTAAAAAGGGGGTGGAGTCAGCGCGCACGCCGCTGGTGATGGCGGCTGCTGGCAGAGAGCAGAGAGGGGCGCGACCAGCTAGTAATCAGCTGTGCGCACGGTGAGTGTGAGCGCTAATTAGTGCCTTGTTATTTTAAAAACACATAGGATTTAGTGACACCACACAGAGCAACAAATGAAGGAAAATGAGCAGTTTTAAAACAATAGAGTACCTCCAGCTCCCGGCTTCCGCCTCAGGACTGGGTCAAAGGGTGAGGAAAGGGCCAGATTTAAGGATACAAATTTTTGGTTTATTCTGATCTGCTATTTGCATAGTGTATTCCCAAGTAGATGTGACTACCACTATATGCGACTTTGAGATGTTCAAGCTTCTTTACTTCCACCGACAGCCGCCAACTGTGATTGCAGCTCTGTAGCCTCTTAACCAATGAAATAACACCGAAGACATCCACACCACCATCAGACCCATGGCCAGAGAGCACAGCAGAGCTGCCCCTGAGCAGTTATCACCCGTTACACAGGCTCGCCCCTCAATCCCCCTCCCACCCTCCTCTATATCATTACACGCTTGCGTGTCGGCAACGACGGAATACCTGTTAGAGCAGACAATTGCAGGCTCCAATGGGACCCCTGCATGCTCATTGAGATGAATATCCGGGAGACTGCCCCCATGAACCCCCAGAGTCTCTCTAGGCAGCGGTACATTTGTACTTGTTTGGTCCACACTGAGCCTGGGGGATTTATTCTTCCTTTTGCAAGCAAACATCTCTGCAATTTTACCCGCCACATTTCCTTGATTCAAACCTTTATCTGCTTAGCCCCCCCAAAAAGTGAGTAAACCTCCTCGATAAGAGAGTCAATGTCCTCAAGCGCTGTACAAGCTCGAGAACTGTCACAAGGGGCAACTCTGGAACTTTTCTTCCTTTTACACAGAAAGGTCTCAGTTGCTTTGCACTTACCCATTTGGAGAACACTAAATGCCAAAGTCTCAGACATCAAACTGGAATGCGGTCTCTTTATTTTGAATAAACTCCTTCCAAAATGGGGGATAATGCAGCAATGTCACAGCGCAGAGCCAAAGGGGGTGGGCTTGCCCTGCCTCTTTCTGGCGCTGACGGGTGCAGGATGGCCCTCTTTGGCCCGGGCTTTGCCCAGGCTTAGCCCGCGTGCGTCCTGCGCTCTGGGGACGACAGCCACTCTTTATAGAGCTTAGTGCAGCAGGTCGCAGTAATCCCAAGGACCTCCTCCTCCTGGGGCCCTGTGCAGGCTGGGACGTGTAGTCCTCGAGATGAATGCAGCTTTCAGAATCAACTTGAGTGACTGAGGCCTAGACCCAGATCATCTCATCCACAAGAGCAAAGATGGTAACCTACGAATACAGTTAGCATGAGAGGTCACAATGTTTACAGTACGGTGATATGTGTGGCTCTTACTACATATAAATGCAGCAACCTACAATGCACACAGAATAACATAGCTATTGAAAACGTATAGATGTGATGCACTAGTGCATGAAACGTTAAATTGCACTGCACCATGGGCACTGCACTTCACTATAGCAGTTGCAAACTTTAGTGTACAATTGTGCATTTCAAGCTAGTAATTTGCTTATGCAGTGTTGACTGAGCTGGCCATGCTGATACAAAATGCTTTCTTGTGAATCAGGGTCAAACCCAGCATGACTACACTAGACCGATGGCCTCTGAAGTGTTAGGGTCCCTCTAGTCAGGCCTTCCAGGCTGCAAGGGTCATTATACGTGAGGGAGGGTTCTGTGTGTGGTATATTAACAAGGACACATTATTCCCTGCACTGTGCAGCTACATGCAGACCCTACAACCTCATCTACGTTTCAAACTCTTCTCTAAAGTGGAGTTTGGCCATGCTGAACATGCCTGCAAAGATGGCCAATTAATAATTCCCTATTAATATTCCATCTTCAATATTGCAATAATGTATGCTTTTTATCCCTAAAGTTTACCGTCCTCCTATGCAGATATGCACCCTCCTCCTGTGTGAGGGCTGAATGTTGCTCAGAATTAGCATATTGGACCCTGTTGGAGTCCATGTGCAGATGTGAAGTTAACTTTTACAAAGTTGTTGTGGTTGTTGCCTTTACTAGACAAGTTATTGATATTTTTGTTTGGTGATGAGTTGCATGGTATTCGCATAGCGCTATAATAGGTATTAAGAGACCATGGGCCCACATGCATCAAAGCAAAAGCCAGTCGCAAACGGGCAGATTCTCAGAATCTGCCCCTTTGCGACTGGGATTTTTGCATTTGGGATGCATCATCCCAAATGCAAAAATCGCAATTTAAGGAATCTCTAAATTGCGATTCCTTAAATTGCTATTGCATTTAAGGAATCCCAAATTGAGATTCCTGAAATGCAATGCATGAAAGTTTAAAAATTAGCGATTTCGCTAATAGGGGGAGCAAATTACCATGAAGTTGAACTTCATGGTAAGTTGCAAAAACTTTCAAAAATGCACTAAAGTGCATTTTTCAAAGTTCCATTTTACACACACACATGCCCTTGGGGCATGTGTGTGTGCAAGATGTATTCATATGCAGATTTCAGGGGTGCAACAGGGTGTCAATTTGCGATTCTCTAATTGAGATTAGCAAATTGAGAAAGTCTTCCCATTCATTCCTATGGGCCTCTAGGCCCATAGGAATCAATGGGGAGGTATTCCTTAATTGCGACTCGCAATTTGCGAGTAGCAATTAAGGAATGTTTAGAAATCGCTATTTTGTAAGCGATTTCTACATGCATAGCCTTTTGCTATTCCTTATTAGCGAATCCTTATTTTTCGCTATTAAGGAATCGCAAATGGCATTGTTGATGCATGTGCCAGCATATGGTTTGTTTTGAAAGTTATTATTGATTTTCATGTTAATTAAACAAGCGCATTACTTGTTTCTATTGCACGTTCATCTACTGCTGCTAAAACCATGCATTAAGGATGCTAAAAGTAGTTTATAAAAACATTTCTGAATAGGGCCCTGGCAAAAAGGAAAACACAACAACTCTCTGCTTGTTGTATCAAACATTTCAGGTGGCTGTGCTGTCTCTGAGTAGAACATCTGTAGTTGGATAGTACACACGTGGCAATCCACATACCTTAACCTAGAGGAAATGACTGTGGCTCTCAGATAAACTTTGGAGGAGCAGGATTCGCGCCTTATTTCAGCCAGGCTGCCACCCCACAAAAGTCACACTTCGCCTTCCATATTCAGAAGTTGGAGAAGCACCCCGGTTCTGCCAGCAGAGCCTCAGCTGGCTCCAGTTTTGGAAACCTTTGCCGGCGGTCCGTCTGTTACAGGGCCATTGGTGTGCATTAGGAGGCCTGCCATATTTAGGGTAGTTATTCTTGGCGGGAGAAGTACCAAGGTTCTGCCAGCAGAGCCTCATCTGGCACCAGTTTTGGAAACCTTTGACCGGCGGTCCGTCCGTTACAGGGCCATTGGTGTGCATTAGGAGGCCTGCCATATTTAGGGTAGTCCTTCTTGGCGGGAGAAATACCAAGGTTCTGCCAGCAGAGCCTCAGCTGGCTCCAGTTTTGGAAACCTTTGACCGGCGTCCCATCCGTGACAGGGCCATTGGTGTGCATTAGGAGGCCTGCCATATTTAGGGTAGTCCTTCTTGGCGGGAGAAGTACCAAGGTTCTGCCAGCAGAGCCTCATCTGGCACCAGTTTTTGAAACCTTTGACCGGCGGTCCGTCCGTTACAGGGCCATAGGTGTGCATTAGGAGGCCTGCCATACTTAGGGTAGTCCTTCTTGGCGGGAGAAGTACCAAGGTTCTGCCAGCAGAGCCTCATCTGGCTCCAGTTTTGGAAAACTTTGACCGGTGGCCCATCCATGACAGGGCCATTGGTGTGCATTAGGAGGCCTGCCATATTTAGGGTAGTCCTTCTTGGCGGGAGAAGTACCAAGGTTCTGCCAGCAGAGCCTCATCTGGCTCCAGTTCCATTCGTTACAGGGCCATCGGTGGATGTAGGAAGGCCCACCATATTTAGGCTACTCCTTCTGATGTATAGTTTTCCTGTTCGAGACTGCCAAGAAAAGCGTAGAGGTCCCGAACAGGAAAGAGAACAAATGACCATGACTTTAACCCACTGGGAGAAAACTCCCAGGGTCATTTTTTATTTCTCTCTTAGAAACAAAATCCTCCCTTGGCTGGGAAAACAATCTCCAGCTCCTGGGGTTGTACAGAAGGCAGTGAGATCTTATAATGGGTGGGCTGTTCTCCGACACGAGAACTGAGGCCATGGCCTCAGATGACCTGGTAAACTGGTGTGTAGCGTTGAGTGTAAAACTTTGACAAAAAACTTGGAAGTTCACCCTTCTTTTAAAGTTCATCTGTGGAGTGAAACCTGGATTAGAATTTGCTTAGCAGGCTAAATTCAAGACAGGAAGGATTGGACATGAAGGCACTAATTTACTGGATTTTGGCATAGGGCAGCACAGTAAGTCAGCGAATATATGTCATTGCAACGCATGCCTTTACAATGCAGTCAGTACAACGGCCGCGTTGTTAACACGCTTACCATTACAACGCAAGGCATTACAGCGACTTGCTGTAGGGTGCGCTGGAGTTTGGAATAGTATCACTTACTATTCCAACTCCAGTCTGTGCAACAGTAGGGAAGGTGTTGGATTGCAAATCCAACACCTAAACCCCCTACAGCAAGTCGTTGTAATGACTTTCGTTGTAATGGTATGCGTGGTAACAACAGTTGTTGTACTGACCGCGTTGTAATGGTACTGCGTTGTACAGTCAGCGGTGTAAACGCTGTTTCCTAAGTCCGCTTGCTGCGCTGCTATACCCCTAAGTGAACGGGCAGGAATGCACCATATTTATGCGATACGGTACATTCCTGTTCTTTCTCCCTGTGCTAGCGCTGTTTCGACATCCTAGAGCCATCCTACGCACTCTTGCACCATGGTGCAAGGGTGCCTCCATTGCATGCAGGATTGTTTTTGTGCATGAAGGAACACCTTCCTGCACAAAAATAATCCTAAGAAGTGTTTCCTCTTTCTATGTGTGCTACAGAATGCAGCACACATAGAAAGAGGAAAAAACTAGGAGAAATAAAGGTATTTCTCCTCTTTACGCCTCACCTCTGGAGGCGTTAGGATTTGGCGCTTCCCCAGGTTTACATGTTTTTGGAAGTCTGGGGCAGTGTGAAAATCTACAGGTGTGCGTGGTAACACCCACAGCAACCCCCATTGAACACCTCCTGAGCGCAGAGTAAGGTGACCCATCGATTTGCACTGCAAATGAGGGGATGTCCTCTTGTGGTAGCGCTGGCGCTACATATGCACCAGCGCTATCTGCATTACAGAAAAGGCGCACAAGTGTCTGCGGTCCCTTCTGTAGTACCAAATTGCCTCAAGGGCACACAAAGCAGGTACACCTGCCAATTGCGTGCGATTGCGCCCCGTGGGTACTCCCTGTAATGCGGCCCATAGTAGAAGTCCCTCTATGCAGATTAACAATGTCAGATCCTGAGATGTGTGAACCATAAAGCCATATAATTGTTCTTGGAAGATAAGGTATTAGCCATTCTTATGGTCTTATGGGTCAGAACTTAGTATGTGGATGGTCCCTAAAATGACACATCACTACTCGAGGAATAAAAGGGGGTGGGTTAAACAAAGGCCTGGGTAAAGGGGTGTGTTTGTAGCACTTTTTTTTTATAAATCTTTTTATTAACAGTCATCGACATACAGAGCAATAAAGCAGTATCAATATAGGCATGACAAAATAAGGCAGTAGTCCTTCACATTGTATACAATAAAGACAAATCATAAAGGGAGCATGTCATCCAAGGCAACATCTTGTAGGAGAGTCCAAATATCTCCACGGTACGAGTTCCAAGGCGCCCATATTCGGGACCACTTTTTTGGGCAGCCTCGAGCAACATATACTGTCTTTTAACGGAATATGCACCAGTCAATGCTTGACTCCCATGCCTCCAGTGTGGGCGGCGTTAACGCCCCCCAGGCTTGAGCGATGTTTCTCTTTGCTAGCATGAACCCCAGGGTGGCCCACTGCGTTTGATGTGTGTTTAGATCGGTTGGTTCCCATATGTTTAATAGGCATCTACGTGCCTCCGGATGAATAACGGTTGTGAGTACTGCCCCCATCACGTCATGCAGTGCCCTTCAGTATGACTGGATGGGTGTGCATTCCCAGATGATGTGCATAAAAGTGCCTGTATGCCCACATCGCCTGCGACAATACCCTGTATCCGCCTTTCCCTTCCGTACTAGTCTGGGCCCAGTCATGTATATCCTATGAAGGATTTTAAGCAGTACTAGCCTTAGTCGTGCTGGAATCGCCACAACTCATGTGTTTGTAGCACTTTAATGAATTTGAGGTAGTCAGTTTCAAGTCTCAAATGTGGTGATGGAGTATTCCACAAGGAAGAGCCTTGAGGCCAGACAGATCTTTCAGTAGTAGGAAGTTGCTACCATGGTTGTCCTTTGTAGACACGCTTGAATGATATCTACTGGGTACTTTGGTGACATACAAGCCTCCCTAATGAACATGGCCTTAGATGGGTCTCGCCTGTTCAAAAAGAAGGCTGACTTTGCTTTGAAATATTTTAAAGACAACAGGATTGTGTGCATATTCCTTTGGGCTGTTCTTGAAGTTCATGGGCTGTTCCAGAGGGCTGGCATATAGACTGCAACAGGGTTCCCAGCCAGTTATGCTAGGACAACCCAGTCCTTTTGAGGTCGGTGAAGCAGGTCTGGCAGGCAACAAGTCGGCCACCAGGGACACTACTCTTCCAGCTCCTCCTCCTCTGCTACAAAGGCCAACAAACTTCTGAAGGTTTTCTTTAGCTGCGCATGGCCAACAAGTAGGTGGCAGATATCTGCCTTTTTTCTCCTCCATGCCCATTATCCCTGTCACACCAGAAATAATTTCACAGGAGCATCTGTCTATCCTGCTACAGGAGGTACATGTGTTGCTGTCCAAAGGTGCCATTGACAGGATACCGGCCTCCGTAATTGGCAGGTGTTGTTACTTTCGCTATTTCCTTCTCCCGAAAAATATGGGGGCCTGAGGCTTATTGTGGACCTTCAACCCCTGCAAAAGGACAAATAAAAATGATTATCTTGGCCTAGGTCTGTCTATTCTAGATCCGGGTAACAGGATGGTTTCCTTGGACTTGCAGGAAGCATATTTTCACATACTCGTTCTGCAGTCACACTGGCGTTATCTGTGATTCAATTTGGGCCAGGAGCATTGCTTCACTTCATCTTCAGCAGCACTAGGAAAGGACTTCTATGCGCCTTCCTGCCTTCCTCCCTCTATGTTTTTTGTGCTGAATTCTGAAGAATATCGGGAACAATTGGGCACAGTAATTCCTATTGGCCCCCAATTGGGCCAGGAAAGTGGGGTACCAAGAACTCCTGGGCATGAACATCTTTCGTCCTATCTTCTATCTACCACTTCACGAGGACCTCCTGTCTCAGCATCAGCGCAGGTTCCTCCACCAAACTACGCAATCTACACCTACATGCATGGAGATTGAGCAGCTACAGTTGACTACGTTCGATTTGCCACAGGAAGTGGTGGATGTCATCCTCTCCACCAGATGCCCTGCCACAAAATCTATGTATACTGGACGCTGACAAATTTTTAACCTGCTATGGTGTTTGTAATACTGATCCCTTTCAGTCGAACTGCCAGACATCCTTTTGCTTGGTTTGTGTTTAGCCCAGAAAGGCCTTGCAGTGGGCACGTTTCCTCTCACGCTGTGGTGATGCCACAGGGAGACTTTAACTTGGTTTTGACATTCCTTATGTGAACACCGTTAAAGCCGATACATATCCGCTTGGTGCATCTCGTGACCTTGAAGACTCTCTTCCTGATTCTGATTACATCAGCTCATTGCATGAGTGATCTATAGGCACCTCCAGTGCACTCGGGCTACACCACCTTTTTGCCAGACCAATTAGTGCTGAGGACTTGGGCGACCTTCTTACCAAAAGCAGTGAGTCGCTTCCACTTTGGGAAATCCATTGCTTTGCCAGCATGCTTTGCTCCCCCTTATCCTTTGTAAGAGGAGGAGACGCTCCATCAGTTGAATCCCACAAGGTCTTGTACCAAGCATCAGCAAGTGGACAGTCAGCTTTTTGTGGGGTTCTCTGGAGCAAAGAAAGGAGAGGCTGTACAGAAGAGGAGCTTGTTAAAATGGATAGTCCTCTGCACTGAGATCTGGCAGAGGCCTAAAAGCAGTCTGAAGAAGGTTTCAGAGCCCATTAAAACACAGCTAATACTTCTACTGCTGTGTTGGCGCGAGGAGTGCCTGTCTGATATCTGCCAGGCTGTGGCATGGGTGTCAGTGCTTATGTTCATTAAGCACTGCTGACTTGATAGCCTGGCCCTTTGGGCACGTCACCTGCTCGGTTCTGCTAGACTCTGTGGTCTGTCCCTAATCAACAGAGCCGTCCCCTTGAGGAGGTACTACTTTGGAATCTTTTCTACAGTGAGGAATCTGTGTTAGAAGCGTCCATCAGAAGAACGAGTTACTTACTTTTGGTAATGCTCTTTCTGTTGGATACTCAATCTAATCACAGATTCCTCACTCCCCTACACATCCCCATTGTGTGTTGAGGCCTCCTTTTTTTAACATCTAATACGAGGTCCAAGTTAGTATTAAGCTCAGTGTTATCAACAGTTGCCCATGCTCTACGTCTGAGTGTTTTGAAAGGGTAGAGATAAGAAACTGACATCAGCATGCAGGGGGGGCACTGATATGCAGCTCCACCCTGTCACTTCTGAGGCATTATGGAGCCAATGTAGAGCTTCACTGCACCACCTCGTTGCACACTGATGGAGTGCTACGATAGAACCTCTGAATCCAGTCTGGCACATGGGGATATTCTAAGGTGAGGAAACTGTGGTTAGATAGCGTATCCAGGAAGAGTGTTACCGAAGTTAAGTAACTTGTTAGTCTAGTCTATAAATCTTTCATATAATAGCCCAGGATACCTCTTAGCTGAATCTTCCGATACTGCCCAGCCAGGGGTCTCCAACCTTTTCTGTAATGAGAGCTACTTTTGATCAGCTAAAATACTGACGGCCATGTAACTCGCGCATTGTTACCAGACAGGCCCTCGCCCAGCTTCATTTACTTTATACCTAATGTCCATGGAGCCCAAAACTATGGTTTGAACAAAATACTGTGATTGGGAGTTCTATGATCGGGCTGCCATGTGCGTCAGTGAGTGCATAGTCCGTCGGAATGTTTGACCATGTGTGTTAATGAATGGGATATATCTGTATGGGTGACTGAGAACCTGTGTCAAATGTACCTGTTGCACAGGACATACCTTTCACCATATATGGCACCGTTACATGTACAACATAAACATACAACCATTTATTTCTTAAATGGGAGAAATTTAAAGTGCAGAAATGTTCATAGTAAGGAAAAACAATCTGCACTTGATAGAACATTTAATGCACTTTAAATTTCTCCCATTTAAAAGAAAATTACTGTATTTTTTAGTTATAAATATGGCAGTGCCTCTACCAGTCACTGAGAGCAAGAGTTAAGTTAATCATTAAGTTAACTCTTTATTTTAATTTTCTCTCATAAATATATTTTTGTTCTTATGCTCCAAGATTGAGTTGAGAACGACTTTTATTTAAGAGTTCAATACCTCAGAGCTTCGGTTCTGAAGCTCTGTGACCCACATGGGTCATAAATCTGACTGAGCACTGCTCATTATCAGGCTCCGCTACCTGCAGCCTGATAATAATGTAAAACCAACATAGCCTTCCCCTAACTTTAAAAGGAAAATGCAACACTTATTTATTGCAGTTCATAGTTAAAAATTAACTTAAGGCTGGGAGCTACTCTGAAGAATTCTGCGAGCTACTGTTAGCTCACAATCGATTGGTTGGAGAGACCCCTAATTTATGCATTAGTTCTCAGATCTGGACCTAGTTCAGTTTTAAAGTTTTTCCTTTTGAACTGTGAGGACTCTCTGTTCTTTCCTAATATCCACCTGTCATCAATCAAATTATGCTTACCATTATTTGATTTAACAGAACACTCTCCCATAAAAACAATGAGCATTGGCTACCTGACTTTGAGGACAGCAGTAACAAGACAGCTGCCAGAAAAGAAGATGCCCCTTATGTTCTACTCTTTAATCCTGTGTTGAGCATGGCAGAGGGTGGTGTCCCCGATGCTACAACTGCTGGCCGCTTCACTGTCTGGAACATCCATTTGGAATTCATGAAACTAAAAGGCATCAGAGAGGCCTCAAAATGTATACCAGCCCATGCAGTGCCATTTTTGCCAACATCTCTTCTGTGCATGAACTCCATCAAAACCATTGACAGTCTGGCACACAAATCTGTAAAAATATCCCTGACAAACTTGGAGACAGCTGCAGCCGGGACCCTTCTCAGTTCAACTGTGGTGGTACCAATGGGGTGGTGCCGGGCTGGCCTGCATAGAGGTGGCAACACAAGAGGTAAATTCACAAGGGAGACACTGGAGGGAGGAGTGTTAAGGAGGGGTGGGCCATACACAAGGGTTGGAAGCAGCCACCGTCTTTTCCCTCCAAAGCCAATGCCACCAGATTCTGCTTCTGGACATGCAAGGCCAGCTGCAAAGGAACAGGACTCAGAATTTGGTGGTTTATCTGGGGCCACTTTAGCTGAGACTCGGCATCTGCTACAGCGGTAGTTTGGTGGTCGGACCACCAGACTTAAAATGTCTTGCTGATCTCTACTCTGCTACTCCTCTATCATCTCTCACTGACAGATACGCCCTATTCTGCAAGATGAGCCATGGGCACTTCTTGCCATAGAAGGTAGGTTTGTCATCAGGGGATTGGAAATCTGTTTTAGCCTGCCATGTACAAAAGACCTGCTATATTGTAGGCTTAGAGAAGATGCCGAAGCTAGTCCCTTGTAGATGTATGTTCCAAAAAACACCTCAAGTAGACCCTTGTGAACCTGCAGGTACCTGTTGTACTGCAGACTTGTGTGTATATTCTGAAAACTTCAAGGCCCAACTGAATCTGGGTTGAGGGTGGGTCTGAGCGATGACATGCAGGGATCACCTTGCAGTAGGTAATGCGGATGCCTACACGGTTTTTGCAGGGTACTCCCAGAGGTGGGCCAGATGCTGTGATTATGATGTTAAATTTGAAAGGGAAGAGCTGTGACAGAGAACACATGAATAATGGAAGGAAAGAGTTGGCACTGATAGATATTTTGCTCAGCCATAACCCCCTCTCTAAACTTCTTGTGCTAAACCTCCAACAGTATGTTTCCAGGGTTTCAAGCAGTATTTGTTTCACACAAGGAAAGACTTTGGAAATGGTTCCCAAAATAAGCATTAGCAAGTAGGCTATCAAGTTATATGCACTCCATCAGGATACAGGTCAGTCCTTCGTCTGACCTTAAGAATATTTTCTACTGCAACAAATATTCAAATCTCAACGGTTAATCCAATCTAGTGTGACCTGTGCATAAGGAAGCACAGGGATCTCTTTCCCTCATCATCCTCCCTTTCCTGGAACACTTACCCCCCAAGGACCCTCGCAACACTCACTCCCCCCCCCCCCCCAAAAGGACGCTCCCACATCGAGGGGAGGGTCTGTGTCATATCGCTAGTGGGTCACGAGCATAGGGATTCGGAAAGAGGCACAACTTGAGCATAGTGGACAACCTCATACCCTTATCACCTGGTTCTAAAGCTACTCAGTGACAGAGGGGCACTCAGGGCAGAGGGCTGCCCCACAAGATGTTGTTGTGGGAATGTGTCTCAAGAGATTGGGCAAGACAGACAGTCTTGAAACATACATTGTGTCTGCTCTGCCTACTGTATTATGCTTCCCTGCCTCGTAGAGGTTGGTCATGGACCTCAATATGATAGAAGCCATGGAAGAAAGGCCAGGGGGACATTAGACTCATCAGCACAAAACAAGACGATCAGCACCAGGCTATCTCCAGCCAGAACACTTAAGAGTTGCACCGGCATGCTAATTGTGACTTTCATGCACAACGGTGGCACCTCTAAGCTGCTTACATTCATGATACCTACACATAAGGCATGGCACACAGACTCACCTGGTGACTGGATGACTTATCTAAGCAGAAAGACATTGAAGGTCTAGAGTGTTGTACAGTGACACAGAAAGAGTATCCCTTTTGATGTGCATACTGGAGAGCAGGGCCATTCCATGTCAATCATTCTGCGGTGTGCTAATCAGCTCCACCTCCCAGCTAGAGTCACTGTGGATGCTCTGAGCCTCTTCCACTACTCTCAATAGCCTTTAATGCGTCCAATGCAATGTAGGCTCACACTAATGTGATATAGAACTGCTCCGCTCCTTAGACAAAGAGGCTGAGGGTGTAGCACAATGTTCATCACTGCTCGATGCTGGGTCTGTCGCTACATTTGTCCTCTGTGCTCCACAGCAATGGCACAGTCTGATTGGTCATCACTAAACAGCCATAAAGGACTGTTTAGCTGACACATATGCCTGCTAGAGGGCTACTTATACCAGTGGGTTCTAACCCTCTTAGAATGTCACTGCTGTGAACAGAAGAGGCAATTCCTCCACAGGGGGCATGACGCGACATGGCGAATAGTGATGGATAAGCGAAGGGGAATGCTGCTTACAACTACAGCAGTTGTAAATTTATTTCTAATGGTATACTGATTTTACTTCCTAAAACAATACTTTCACTTGCTATAAGACATTGAAAGTATGGAAGTGAAAAACATTGCCTCCAATGATAATGAAATGGATGAACCACCTGTTCTTGAAAGAGACAAACTGAAACAGTTGCAGAGTTTTAGCCCTGTCAGTGGTAAATAATAGATCACCAGAAGTTGCTACAGTGTTTTAGGCAACTCTCTTTGCATAGTATGTTTTTTCCTACACAATTTTACACTTATGGACATTGTTTTATGCGCCATTACTCAAGTGCAATGTGATTATTGAATGTCATATGGTTTGGAATTAATTAGGCTGATATTTCCTTTTATTCAACCACATGATGTTTAAACCCCTGTCGTCCTTCCTTGCAGATCACGTAAACGGGCACTGCACAAGCCCAACCTCCCAAACCTGCAGCTCCAGCAAACGAATCTCCAGTGCCGATGGAACCAAAGCGAACCGTCGAGGGCCTGGTCGGCCACCTTTCCGAAAAGCACAGTCGGCTGCCTGCATGGAGATATCCCTGCCGGTCACGACAGAAGGTGGGTTGTGTGTGTGTAAGTTTGGGTATGTGTGTGTGTGTGCTGAGTGCAAGTTTATCCCAGTCTCTAAGTCCCTTCAAAAACCAACCTGCTCATTGGTTCCCCTGAACACCCTCCATGTGATTTTCCTCTCTAATATTCTGTTATGTCTATATAGTACTAGTTAGCATGATACCTGTCTGAATGTTTGCCCTTGTGTCTACTTTGTATCTTAGTGGTAGTTAGCATGCTCCCCGGCTTATAATGCGTTCACCTGGACTAATGGTAACCTGAATGTCTAGTAGTAGTCCGACTAGATGCTTGCGATAGAATTCTTCCACAAACTGCTGAAAACTTTTCTGGCTCGAGCTTTCAGTTAAACTGAAATTGCTGAAGCTGGGCTATCTATTCTTAAACTTGAGCCCACATGTAAAATACTTTTTGTACATTTTACGTAATTACTTTTCCAATTCCAGAATTGTTCAAGAAAGGTAGTAATGAAAACTCTCTTAGGAGACAGGTCTGTGTGTATATGTTGGCATGGTTCACAATTACATATTTTAGGTTTGCTTCTTGAAGATACAGTGATTGCTTGGTGAAGTAAAACCAAAAAAAACTTACTTTACTGAATAAGAAATCAATTTTGCATGTTAAAATGCCAGGAAAATGTTGTTTAGCAACACTTGCTCTTTTGCACCTTTCCAGGTTTCTACTCATTTTAAATTTTCTTTGCCTACGGGGTGATATTATAACACTATGGGCCATATGTAGATAATTTCTATTTACCGATTCATAAATACCGAATTTTACCGATTCGGTTTTTATGAATCGGTAAATAGAATGTAGGTAAACATTCAGTAATTATTACCGAATCGGTAATATTCGGTATTACTGATTCGGTATTTACCGAATCGGTAATAATGCATCCCTTCCAATTCATTTCTATGGGCCTGGAGGCCCATAGGAATGAATGGGAAGCCATTCACTATTACCGATTTGGTAAATACCGAATCGGTAATAGGGGGAGCATATTCATGGGTGGCAGGGTGTCACATTAACACCCTGTTGCACCCCTGAATCGTGCATGTGTGCACATGTGGCGCACATACATGCCCTAAGGGCATGTATGTCTGCCACATGGCACTTTAAAAAAAGCACAAAATTGCTTTTTAAAAGGTATTCGTTATTTACCATCAACTTGTAGTTGGTGGTAAATAACGAATCCAGAAACCAAAAATGCACTCACTTGAGTGCCCCCTACATAGGATTTCAGGATTCGGTAATTTACTGAATCGGTATTTTACCGATTTCTTAAAATTCCGATTCGGTAAATTACCGAATCCTGAAATCCAGCCACCTACATCTCAATTGCCTAAATACTGGTCAGTAACGGGATATTTACCCATTTTTGGCCGTTACCGACAGGTATTTAGGAACCTACATATGGCCCTATGTGATTTTCCCCATTCTTGTGCCCTAATTGATCTGCTTGGGCACCTCTCTGTAGTCTCCATTTTTTCACAATCAGCCACTCCCATTATTTCCATCATATGTAATTTCCGTTAAAGGCCATCACAGTGTTTTTACCGATGGGCATGCCCCCTCCAATGCCATCTTTTTCAGAGGGATATCACTTATCTCTCTCTATGCTGGTCCTAATAGATACCCACCCCACTAGAGAATTGGAAATACAAACCTTACCTTGAGTCTATGACTTGGAGGCATCTGTAACCACCGTCAAAACCAATAGTCTGTGTTTGAGCTACACCAACAGTGTAGACCGCCATTTTGGGAGAATCTGCAACACCATATAAGGTCATTATTTGAAGTGAGCTATACCAAAACATGAGGCTTCACATTTGGGGGATGCCTGTCTCATGTCACAATAGTGCCATAGACTACTTCCTGTACCAGACAAAACATATGGGGTGGTATCCATCCTGTCCCAATTAGACTTCTTTTTCCATTCTGGGGCATATTTACAAAGAAGTGACGGAGCGCAGCATTAGCCTTCTAGGCTTAACACAGCGATCCACCACTTCTGAAATGCAGGGCTGCACTGTATCTACAACAAAACATTGCAGTCCTGCGTTTCCCCCTGCGTTGGTGCCAAGTTCAGCTGCCTAGTGCCAACGCAGACACCCTTGCATCATAGTGCAAGGGGGCCTGCGTTGTGGGGAATGATTGTTTATGTGCAGGAAGGTATCCCTTCCTGCACATAAACAATCTTAAATGCTGATTTGTAACTTCTATATGTGCTGCTTTGTGCAGCACACATAAAAGTTGGAACTCGTCATTTTTAAAATGATTGTTTATGTGCAGGAAGAGACACATAAACAATCATGCATGGCGTTTTGCTGTTTTTATGGGCAGCACACATAAAAACAGCAAAAACTAGGAGGTATAAAGCCTTTCTCCTCGTTGCGCCCTGTTAAGACTAGGATTTCCCTGGTCTTAATTTTGGTGCTGCCTCATATTTACACCACTCTTGTAAATATGGGGCAGTGTCAAAATCAGTGGATGTTGCGGCGGATCACCCACCGCAACACCCATCTCCCACCCCTTTCATGCTAAGTATAGCATGAAAGGGTGCCTTATTTACAAGTTTACAGTTGCTTATTTACAAATTTTAAGTGGCTTAACGCTGCCTTGTAAATAAGACAGAGCCCGTATCGCCACCACAATGTCAAAAAAAGTGACGTCCTGGTTGCGATACAGGCTTGTAAATATTGCCCTTCTGTGTCTTGTCTGATGATGCACACTCTATGGATAATGTGTGTTATGTCCAACATCTGTTGAATATTGCATTGAAACTTCATGAATTTTCTTTCTTATTGAGAAGGTTGCTCATTCTCTCCCCCGCAAACCAGCATTTTACTACACAAGCCAAGCTAAGGTTGATATTGGACAAGATCTATTTCTTCCCCTCGATATGACCGTGCTAGATTCATTGGACTTCACTGAGAGAAACAGAATATGTAGTTCTTGAGCAAGGTCTGTTGATTGAGGGGATCTGTTTGAAGACCATTCCGTGCACAAAAATGTAAAATATCTGTAGAAGGGCACCTTTTTGATGTATCCATGCCATGCCCTCTGTGACGTAGCAGATTAGAACGCTTAATCAGCTTCCTTGCTACATCCGCTTGTCCTGAGTTTGCCTGGGCCTGCCTCCAAGCCGTTATAAGGAAAATATGTTTGTGAGGGTTAGTCGGAACTTGTTTAAATATGAACTTGAGACCCCATAAATCAAGAATTGAAAGTCATGCTTGAAACACGTTGTTCACTCAACATCTGATGTATAGGAAAGCCATTGGTTCAAAAAGCATGCCTGAACTTTGGCAAACACAATCTAGTACCATCTGTTCTGATTTGTATAATTCATAATATTTCAGGCACCATATATCCATATCCATTACAAAAATGGGGTTACCCAATCATGGTCATGGACCTGGGTTCAATATGATACAGAATACAATGGTCCTAGACCTCTGTTTTTAGTACTGATATATATCAACTTCACAGTAACGAGTACAAAAATAAATTCAAGAGCCTCAATGCGTAAGCTCACAGTAATCAATACTATACAGAATTTAGTTTTGAGGGAGAAGAAAGTGAAACAACCACATTGCTTTTGTCCACACCCGGTATTTATTATATATATATATATATCACAGGGTGCACAGTTAAATATTCACTTTATCTTATTTGAAGCAAATTGGGGGAGGATAGGTTGCTCCAATAGGAACGTGCAAAGAGAGTAAGTGAGGGGTGCTCAAAAAGTGAAATTAGAATCACAGAAGGGTGAGAGAAAGATCTTAAAAACATTTATTATTGGACTGGTCATACATCCCAGTCTACTAAAAACCTGGTCACATCGAAAAGTAATCAACACTTTTTTTACAGTACAGTTTGTAGACACAGAAATTTATCATTCGAGTGGCACGTCTTAAAGTAGAGCTAGTGATCCAGGCCACTAGTGGGGGCGTCAACGTTTCGACCCGGCTTGGAGCTAAAAGGGGGGGTTGTGGCCTCAGCCTTGCGGGTCTTCTTCAGGACTAGATGGGCAACCTAGAGAGGTGTAATGGATGAGTCCTACACCAACAGTGTATGTATGAGACGCGCAGTCATCATGTGGAATAAATCACAATTGGGCATGTCCTCCCGTGAGTGGCATGGCAAGGAATGCACTATCCAGGCAAAGGTAGACCGGCATCCAACTTCGTGTAAATGGAACCTTAATTGTGGATCATTTCTTATGGCGACTCCTTCCGTGAGTCCCAGTGTTTTGGAGCCAAGGCAATGAATGCTGTTAGGCTTAAAAGTGATCCGCGCTCGGTGACCGTCTTCCGCTTTTGTTGCCTGGAGACTGCCACAATTAAGGTTCCATTTACACGAGGTTGGATGCCGGTCTACCTTTGCCAGCATAATGCATTCCTTGCCATGCCATGACCTTCACTCATGGGAGGACATGCCCAATTGTGATTTATTCCACATGATGACTGCGTGTCTCGTACATACACTGTTGGTGTAGGACTCATCCATCACACCTCTCTAGGTTGCCCATCTAGTCCTGAAGAAGACCCGCAAGGCTGAGGCCACGAACACCCCCTTTTAGCCCCAAGCCGGGTCGAAACGTCGACGCCCCCACTAGTGGCCTGGATCACTAGCTCTACTTTAAGACGTGCCACTCGAATAATACATTTCTGTGTCTACAAACTGTACTGTAAAAAAAGTGTTGATTACTTTTCGATGTGACCAGGTTTTTAGTAGACTGGGATGTATGACCAGCCCAATAATAAATGTGTTTAAGTTCTTTCTCTCACCCTTCTGTGATTCTAATTTCACTTCTTGAGCACTCCTCACTTACTCTCTTTGCACGTTCCTATTGGAGCAACCTATCCTCCCCCAATTTGCTTTAAACAAGATACAGTGAATATTTAACTGTGCACCCTGTGACATATATATAATAAATACCGGGTGTGAGACATAAGCAATGTGGTTGTTGCACTTCTCCCTCAAAACTAAATTCTGTATAGTATTGATTACTGTGAGCTTACGCATTGAGGCTCTTTAATTTATTTTTGTACTCGTTACTGTGAAGTTGATATATATCAGTACTAAAAACAGAGGTCTAGGACCATTGTATTCTGTATCATATATCCATATCCAGCACGTGGTTTAGTTGGACTGTGTTTAAGGTTGTTATTATGGTGGAGAGTTACTGGATTCAGACATCCTTTGATTCTAGAGGAGCTCTGTGTCAGTGACTGCATTAACCCAGCCTCCAGACCGGTGTGCTGTGGATGATCACGCAGGTCCCCGTGGGTCAAACAGTATCAGGATTCCTACGGGTTGCTTTGCGAGCCAGCAGTCATTTTAATCAATGTAGTTCATATCAATGTTGAGAGAATCAAACAGTTTGTACTGTGTTCAAGAACTACAGCCAGCAATGAGTCAGGGTGTGACAAGAACAGTGGCACATATGTTAAAGATTCAGAAACTCTTCCCATTAGACACCTCCAGCTCCAGT
Organism: Triturus cristatus; assembly: GCF_964204655.1. NCBI lineage: Eukaryota > Metazoa > Chordata > Amphibia > Caudata > Salamandridae > Triturus > Triturus cristatus. Next base: position 74,557,489 of record NC_140591.1, on the reverse strand, counting down.
GATCTAGTTCAGATACTTAGGGCTTGATTTAGAGTTTGGCAGATGTGTACTCTGTGGCAAAACATCATGGATCACCTATCCACAATACTACAAGTGCATTACTTCCTAAATCACTTGTAATACAGCAGACTGGATATCCATTCATTTAAAAAAAATCTTTTAGTGAGGAAATAGAATATCTTACATATATATGAATACTTAAACATCCAATTGGCATAATTGTTACAGAATTGGATAGTAGGTCAGATTATTCTGATTTCATGTTTACCCTTATTACATGTCTAGGAGAGACACAGTAACAAGGCATCCATTGTAGTAAATAATTTATTGCCATTAAAGATTGCGTCAGAGATTTAACCTTACGAAGTTTCCTCAAATGCTAAAATCAGCTCTTATTATTCAGAACTCCCGCCCATCCCGGGGCAATCCGCATCCAACCACCCAGCCCCAGGTAACCACACCACTTCATCTCTGGCCCTAACCCTCCTTCTTTTACAGAGATATAGACTTTCTTCAGAATAGAATGTTGCCAGAAGTCTGGGTATCCGCTGCCAAAATGAGGGGGCTCTGGGTCCAGTAATGCAGCTGCAATACACAATTCACGACAAAGATACGCTAATCTTTACCACTGTCCTTCAAGCAATGAGGATCTGCACCTATTAACGCAAGCTTGGGTGTAAGATCGACTGAGGCATTTAAGATCCTACTCAAGAATTTACATATTTTATTCCAAAGCCCTCCCAATCTCACACTGCAGAAAAACATATGTACTACAGCTGCATTACCAGTTTTACATCGCACACTCTTTGAATCCACTCTTTTACCCCAGCTATACATTTTCCGAGGGGTATAATACAGACTATACAACATCTTATAATGTTGACTCTTCAGCTTGGCACTTAATAATAACTCTTACCCCACAGTTAAGCCCTGCTATATCCTTTGAGTTAAGACCCAGCCTCCTGCCCCGTTTCCCTTGCTATACATCTAGATCATCTGGATTCAGTTCCATGAGCAACCTGTAAGAGACTTCATTAATGCTAATATTCCTTGTTTTAATTTTTGTTTGAAGTCTCGTATTTGTAAATATTTTTAAAAAGCTCTGATGCTGCAATCCAAGTTTTTGCTGCAGTACCTTGTAAGTAAAGACTTGACCCTCGGAAAAAACATCATCCAGTGTCCTTATACCCACCTTCTGCGTCTGCCACACTGTAAAGTATTCATCATGGAAACCTGACGCAAATAAAGAAATTCAGAGTGAGGTATAAAGAGTGGCGGCTCCTCTGCTAAGGCGGAGGAGCGTCGCCCCACTAAACAAAAGAAAAATAAAATGATAATAACTTTTGTTATTATCATTTTATTTTTCCTACCTAATTCAATGGCAATAAGGCGAGTTGGGGCTGGTGTAGTAGGGAGAGGAGTGGTTTAAACTCTTGAAGCGTGCAGGACTGCTTGGTCGACCCTCTCGGACCACCCTAAGCAGACCTGCGCACTTTGCATGTCCCCCACCAGGCTGCATTACACAGCCTGGTGAGAAACATGCAAACCTTCCCAGTCTGGGCGCCGATCCACGTCGCTCAGACCAATCACAATGCTGCATTGCAGCATTGTGATTGGCTATGGGGAGGCTGGGAGGGAGGGGTGCTTCCTGCTGCTTGCTGGGACTGCAGGAAGAAAGAGGACAGAGAACAGAGGACAAGATGCAGCCGTTTCATCAGGTGAGTGTGGGTTTTTTCATTTTCTTTTTTGTCCCGTTTGCCCCCTCCCCTCACCCTATCCCCCGGGTCCAGTAGCAGCCGCTATTGGGTATAAAGACTAAACAAGGCAATACTGAGTTTACCCTTCAAGGCCACATACGCGGCTTAGCCGTTTAGAACCTTTTTTTGTAATAGCTGGGCTCTATATTTCTCAAAAACCTCCTTGGTAGTCTTTCCCCAGAGTTATTCATAAATGCTTGGTAACATCCTTGACTCTTAATTCCTTCCCTCAGAGCCCGTTACTAAAGGTTCTATAATTTGCAGCATAGAAGCCCAAAGATAATACTTAAAACAGGGCACAGTCCCTGCCTAATGGGATAGTTAGAAACTTCAGCACTCTTCTCACCCTTTTGTACTCCCAAATAAAATTATTACATATTCTGTCCAGTTTTAATAAACAGTCATTCCTAACTACTAATGGAATTGCCCTAAATAAATAAAGGACTATAGGGAGTACCAACATCTTGATGACTGTAGATCAACCTATCATCATCAAATGGAGATTAGTAATACGTGCTAAATCCTTTTTAATTGTGGGTAATATTTTAATGGGGTAATGTTACCCATAGCAGAGATTATAACTATTCCAAGATAGGTCGCTTTATCAGTCCTACAGTTATCACTAGTATGAATATCTTCGTTAGATATAACTTGGGACTTCCATTAAGAAGATATCCTGAAACCTGCCCAAACCTATCAGCTTCCACCTCTATTTCACTGATAGCCTCATTTGGACCTGTCATGACAATGGCCACGTCATCAGCATATGCTAACACTTTAGTGCCCACTCCATTAACCACTACAGGCCTTATACCTGAACTGCTGGTTATTTTATTCAAAAAGGGATTAATATATAAAGTAAATAGTATGGGAAAATATAAACAGCCCTGCCGCGTTCCCCTTGTGATCTTGATGCTCTCAGATTCCAAGTCCATCAATTGTATTTTGGCTGTCAGATTTTACAAATAATTCATATGGCCGCCATTTAACCAGGACCGATGCCTAATCTCTCTAATAACTCCCATAAATATACCCATGTTAGCCTTTTCAAATGCAGGATCATTGATATAGGGATCCTCGTAATTTACGCTATATCAAACAATGTTATAGCCCATCTGACATGATCTACTGTGCCTTGAGAGATCAATCTGGCAATGAGCCTGCTCAACCGGGTCAATAACATCTTTCAGTAAATTTAAATATCATTTTTGATTATTGATATGGACCTGTATGAGCTAGGGTTGAGGGAGGGTTTCCCCTTCTTTTTAAAATACAACTATATTAGTATTCAACTATGCCTTTGGTGCCAATTTCCCGCTCTATGCATCTACAAAAGTACTAAGCATATTGGCTGAAAAAATCGTTAAAAAAATGATATCATTCTAAAGAAATTTTATCGGGTTCCGCTGCCTTTTCGAGTGCATGAGAGTTCACTGCTTCCCTTAATTCAACTATCATAAATAATTAATCAAGAACGATCCTGTCGTCTTCCCCCAAAGCTTTGATATCTACTTGATCCAAATATTGCTTGACGGGTCTAGCTCCTCCTGATAGAGAGTGCCATTAAATTCAGAAAAGACTCCAATAACCCCTTTGGGGTTCTTAATTATCTGGCCTCGTCTTTCCTTGATAGCAGTAACTCTACCCTGTGTTTCTTTATGCCTAGCCCTCAGTGCTAGCTGCTTCCCTACACTATCACTGAATTCATATCTCTCAGCCTGATATTTCTCTGCAGCCCTCCTAGAGAAAAAGCTGTTAATCTCAACTTTAACCACTACTGTCCTCTAAAGAATCTCATCCCTTTCCCCCTATGCCTGCCCGATCATATGCACCTTCAGATGAGCCCTTTCAGTCTACCTAGTTCCTTATGCAGTACCTAGATCTTATTATGACTGCCCCTCTGATTATTAAGCACTAAAACTAAGTGTTTTGCCTCTGATCTCGGCCTTCAGGGCATCCCATACTTGTGGTACGGTGCTTCCTCTATTTTAAAACTCAATCACCCACTGTCTCATGTACCTTACATACTCACGGTTCGACAACAATGCTCTATCAAATAACCGTGAATTTCTTGGTGTAGCCCTTGTAGCATACTCTACTTCCAGGACCAGAGGGTTATGGTCATAAAACACTCTTGGATGTTCCATTATACCAACCTGACTTAAAAGGGTAGATGAGGTAAAAAACAAAATCCAGGCGTACATACTTTTTAGTGGAATAAGAATAAAATGTAAATACTGGACATGAGCACTCTAAGGCCACCCAACATCAATCTACCCATGCAATCCATACATTGTTTTAGAGCAATATAAAACTTGGGTTTCCTCCCACAATATCCTGCTATGAAGGGGTATACCAATCCCACATGGCAGTTAAGATCTCTACTCTGCACTGTGGGTGCAGGCCAAGATGTTAGTTCTTGGGACATGTCATCAATAACTGCTGCTTCATCACGATTTGGCCCATAAACTCTAAAATCCATCTGCCCAGTCTGTCTGAGGCGCTCCTTCTAATATCACAGATGCCGGCTCTAGAGAATAATGCTACCCTCCTCTGTGAAGTGTAGGCCAGCAATCTGTACCCCATTGTGCCTAGCAGGTGTTTCTTATCTCCAAGATGTGTGTTTCCTAAAGGCAGGTGATGTTGGCCCTCACCAACCGCAACCACTCGGCTATCCTAATCTGTTTGAGCCTATCATTATAGCCCCAAACATTAACTCTGACAATACAAAGCAAATCCATCAAAGTACAGATAGAAGTAAGAAACTCCTAGAGCCCAGCAGCTATTGATAAAATACAACTTATCACATTTAAACCATTCCCCATACAGGTTCCCCCCAACAGACAAGACTCAACAAGATCTAACACAATCTCTTTAAGATCAATACCTTTTTTGCTTATTTCTGTTTTTCCTCCCCACCTTCCCATCTCCCTCCTCTTCCCACTAACCCCTTCCCCACCCTACCCACAAACCTCAAGTCCAGCCCCCCCCCCCCATCACCTCCACCTCACCCCCAAGAAATGATCTCAGTTACACGTTTAGGCCACATGACCTTATTTCAAGCAATCCAGAAATTGATTAGCCAGGTATTAATTATCTCAGAATTAAACATGTGGATCTTCTCATGACATATTATTTTCAATCTGGCAAGGCTGAGGAGATAGACTTGGCCTTCTTTATCTTGAAAAGGTTTAATCATTTGACAAAGCCTCCAACATGGCTTATCTGTTATATGCAAAAGTCTGGTTTCACAAAGACTACATACCTATTAAAACACCATTTAGCCTCAGGGCGCACCTTTCCAAAAACTAGTTGCCTCAGCAAAAAACGAACAAAGAAAATCAAGATAGCCCTTAGCCTGAGAACAGGGGACGCGTCCTTCTTCAGAGAGTTTCGCGGTGTTAGGGGACACCTATGGGCCCTTTGTATTTCACAATTCCAATCCCAGCCATCCACTCTAGAAACGCACCATGAAAAAGCTTAACAACTAATTTTCTCATATCGTGGCCCTCTGCCCCTTCTGCTACCCCCAAAATCCTTACGTTATTCCTACGCTGTCAGTTTTCAAAATCCTCCGGCTTTCACTGAACATCCACCAACCGGGACTCATGGGCATGCCACAGTTCTTTTATTGAAGCAACCTCTGACTCTAACACAGTAGTCCACTCCTCGACTGCCGAGATTCTTTCCACTATTGCAGACGAAGTCTTAAAGATTTTTCGCACTACACCCTGAAGCTTCCTAGAGGCTGACTGAGCCTTCCGGCTTTCAGTTTGGGTCTCCTACACATGAGCCATTATACTCTGATATATAATCTCCAGAGTAAGAGGACCTCCCTCCTTTCAAAACCGCTGGCCAGGGCCTGCATCACGGTCTGAGAGATCTTAAGTAAGATGCTGAATGCATGAATCGTCCCATCTCAAATCGATTCTTGACCTCTCCTCTGCACAGATTTGAGGTTTTTCTTCCAAACAGTGCCCTCGACGCTCCTGCCCAGTCCTCTCCCTCAGAAACAGAGTCACTAACATCAGAGGAAATGCTTCCCAAAGCCTCCTCCTACCCTTGTTCCCTGGCTTTTTGTATCAAGACTTCGGAGAGGAAACAAAAACACCTCATTATCTGACCCAGTGCCTACCAGGTTTATAGGGATAGCATCGGGTTTGATTCTTTCACCACATCAAGACTTGATTTGCCACTTTACACCTGGATCACTCTGTCTACCATGACCTTGCCACCATCACAGCTTCCTCCTTCACCTCGGGAGGAGAGGGTGCACACCTTACCTGTAACATTGTCTCGTCATGCCAGAACAGAGACAGCCGTGCACAGCTGGCTCAAGCGGCCGCCATCTTGCTCCTCCCTTCCTACTAACATTGAGTATCCATAATGTTTTTGACGGAGCATCGGCCTGCCAAACTCTAAATCAGACCATGTGACCAGTGCACAAAAGCACATTATAAGCTCACGACCCAGATTATCACAGTGAGGCTCTAGCGAGTCTCACATTGTAGCACCCTTTACATTGCCAGAGACTCAGGACATCAAGACCATGGGTAATACAGGGGTTTCAAGGTCTGTACTAATCATCTGATAGTGATGAGCTCAGAAGTCACGGAAAAAGCACACACCGATACACCTTTATGGGAATTCAGAGCCTGATATATCTTGACCAATCAACTGAAGACAGTGCAGCAGTGAGGAGTCTTATAACCTGCTCCTTTCAACACTACAGTCCTTATTTAGAGTTTGGCGGATGGGGTACTCGATCACCAACATGACAGATATCTAATTCCACTTATTACAAGTGCCATAGCATATAATGGACTTGGGCGGGATATCCCTCATATTTGTGATGGAATAACCTTTTTCCCAAACCCTTTAATCAGACCCTGTGAGCCCAGTTTCTTTCGAGATGAACAGCAGTTGTTGTGCTGCGTGCCTTCTGCATATGTTGTACCACATATAAACCTTATATTGACTGTGATCTCTGAAGAGTTAAAATCAACCATCTACAGAAAACAAAGCTTGCCTTACATGTGTACTTTATACCTCCCAATACTGTCAGCAAGGTGCCTTAATTTGTCAAAGTATATGCTATACCCTTTTGTAATGAGAATGTCTTTACTAACGCTTTGGGGCTTTATATCTGAGGACAACGTTAATGTTCAGGCTTACCTTTCGTACAGTCATAGAATAGTTTCTGATTATTAGAGTGTTGTAATTCTCAACATTAGAAGATATATGGTAAGCCCATGAATCACCAGTGATGGGGGGCTCTAGAGAGTATGTGTTTGAAATGTGGGACAAAGAGCATCATTCAAGTTGAGTGTGGGTTTAGTATCACAGTTTAGGGCATGAATACTATTACTGAAACATTTTTTAGTAATCAAATTGTTGTAATTATACTCTATTCACAAGGTTTGAGTTTGGATGTTTCTTAGGAAATGCTTCAACTTGGAAATAGATGGTTATAAATATACCAAAATCATATTTTAAAATGACCTGCATATATTCAGGTTTAATAATATAGAGAGTCAGGAGCGGTCTGTGGGCTTTGTGTGGTTGAATTATCAAGCATTATTAAAGTATGCCAGGCTCAAAGTGAGTGAAAGGGTCAAACAAAATACATTTTTATAAAACTAGTAGTGCATATTAAGTGCAGCCTCTTGGGATATAGATTTCATCTGCAGAGTTGTGAGCATGTATGAAAAGAACCTATTTTGTTTAGTGATATGGTGAGCAGGTTCATATTTCCCATCATCCATCTGCCATCTGCACTGGAAGTGACCTCTCCCATCCGCAGAACCTACTTAATGATAAAGGAGCGCCAAAGGAAAACCCATCCATGCTCATCCGTGTCTGGACCATACCAGCACACTTGGTCCTCTTCCCCTCCTGCCACTGTCCTGCTGCGACCCTCCAAGCCTTCAACCCCAGCCACTGTTCCCTATGCTGCTGCCTCACCACACCACATAACACAAAAGGCACCCAACACCACACTCTCTCACACTCAAACAGTCCTGCAACCACCTACACACAGGTCACACACACTCCACACTCACATGCATTCTCTTTAACACCCGCTCACTCGCCAAACATCACACACAGATCTGGGTGCTGCTGCATGACAATGTCCTGGTCCAACTTTTCATCACGGAAACCTGGATGAACCCTGCTTCAGCATTTGACATCACCACAGCCACCAAGGATACAAGATCACCAGTCAGGGCGGACTTCACAAGCCCAGAGGCGGAATAGCCATCATCCACAAGAATCCCATTGGCTTCACCACCTCATCATCCTCCAACTTTGAACACCAGTCATTCAAGCTCCTCATCACAGCCAAATTCACCCTTATTGGCACTCTCATCTACAGACCACCTGGACCATGCACCAACTTCACCGACACCATCACAGACTTTGTTGCCCCTATTCCCCCTTGACGCTAGCAATTACATCCTACTTGGAGACCTGTACAACCATCTGGAAGATCATGCTGACTCAAACTTAAAATTACTGATCGAAGACCTTGGACGTCTGGGCCTCACCTAATGATTAAATGTACTTATACATGTCACCAGAATTTCAATTAGTGGACCACCTCCAGCACTGACGTCCCGGCCCCTCTCAAACACAGCAATACAACACGATCAAGACCCCATGCTAGTTGGTATACGCAGGAACTCAGACTGATGAAACGTTACTGCTAACAACTGAAGTGCAAATGGAGAATGAGCCAGGACAATGCAGACAGGAGAACTTTCAAATCTGCCTTGAGACGCTACCACCAAATGATCTGGACCACCAAATACACCACTCTGGCAGACCGCATCGATGCCAGCACTAGAAGAAGCAAATAAATCTTCGCCACTGTGAAGGATTTCACCTCACCAGCTGACTCAATCACCTCCTCGCAGGAACTCTGCAACAGTCTCTCAATTCTTCAGCAACAAAATCACTGCCATTTACAGCAACTTCAAACTGCACCCAGACTCACCATACCATGCCAAACGTCTCCCAAACTTATCCAAATTTCAGTGCTAACCAGATGGCCCATCATCAGCCAGGAAGAAACCACCAAAACAAGGTAGTCATTCCATAAGGGGCCCTGTCGGACCCCTGCCCCCACCACGCCTACTACAGAGGACTACAATCAATCAGCCCCTTCCTCACACCCATTCTGAATGCCTCCACCTCTTTCCCAAACGCTTGAAAACATACAACTGCCCTTCAGTTGCTAAAGGAACCTTCTGCCGACACTTCAATGCGCGCCAACTGCAGACCGAACTCCCTTCTACCATTCCCAGCCAAAGCCTTACAGGGAATCATCAACAAACGCCTCACCAAATACTTCAGTGATCACCAACTACTTGGCACCAATCAGTCTGGTTTCAGACCCAACCATAGCATGGAAACTGCCCTCTTCACGGATGACATCTGCATGACTCTGCAGGACACACTGTGGCCCTCATCCTCCTGGACTTCTCTGCAGTATTTGACACAGTTTCCCACTCCATCCTCATCCAACTCCTACACAATGTCGGATTCCAAGGATATGAACTCCAATGGATCTGCTCCTTCCTGACTGGGAGAACCCAGTCAGTTAGCCTGGCACCATACTGCTCTGGCTTCTGCAAACTCATCTGTGCTGGACAGTAAGGATCCTCCCTGTACCTGACCCTCTTCAATGTTACAGTAAACGTAATTTCCCAAAACCACCAAGTAAAAGCTGAAGTTCATAAGAAATAAGTCCAATATCCAATCAGGGTGTGTCATGCCGTATATGCCGTCCTGCCCCCTGTCAGTTGCCCTCTTTCTTCGTGCGACCAAGCCGCCAGAAGAAGTTCCTCAGTCCTGTTTTGACAAATCCATTCCTGCAAAATAGAGAGCACTGGTGAAACCCGGGAAAGAAATCCCAAAGTCGACAACAACCAAAGAAGTACTGACTAGCAAATGTGCAAACCATAACAATACAGTAAGACCACATCAAAGAATCAAGAACTGAGCCCCCATGGCCAGGAATCAAGAAAGAGAGTCGTACTATATAGCAGAAATAATCTTATAGATATCTGAGACACTTTACTTATGTTCATATGAGATCCAAGAATCCAGGCGGGCCATCACTTATATGCAGGTGGGTTAATCCTCGCTTCAAAGTCCTTAATAGAATTGACACTTTCCGTTACAATAGCTAGGACATTTTTCATTCTATGAAAGGACTCGGAGGCGAGGATTATGCTAGTTCAAAGCTTGTCCACTACCAGATCCACAATGGAGGAGACTGGTTTGAAATAAAACCTTTTGAAGGTTGAATCCGAAGACCAGTCGCTGCATTCAAGATATCCTCCAAACGAGCTCCCAGAACAAAAGCTTTAGAGGCCATTGCTCCCTGAGCGGAGTGCGCACCAAACATTTTGGTGTCAATTCCCACCTCCTGCATGATCCACCACACCCAGTTTGCTATGGTCGGTGAGAAGACTGCTCGGAAAGGCTTTCTAAGAGCAATCAAAAGTTGCTTCTCCCTGTGGGGCCGAAGTTCTGCTGTCATACTTTCATATGCCTTGATACATCTGACTACGCACAGCTTTGGTACCGCTCAAAAATCTGGGTAAGAAATTACTCGAGAATTACATTTGATGTGTCTAGAAACATGGAAGGTGACTCCTTCTGGCATCACCTTCCTGTGTTGTCTAGGGCTCTAGCATCGGACACCCTCCAATCCAGAAGAAGATAAGGCACAGCAGAATGGCTAACGTAGCTGATAACTGCTTCCGGGAGAGGTATCAGCTACTTGGCCATGAGGATAGGAAATGTAACACCTTATTCACGTCCCAGTGAACTGAGTACCTGGGTTCAGGAGGCAAAGAGAGCCTAATGTCACGAAGCAGCTTATGCACTAAGGGATGTTCCCCCACTGGCGCGTCTGCGATCTCTAAATGGCCTGCATGAATCTAAATGTATTCACTGATCTGCAGGCCATACCTTCTGACACCAAGGAGGCCCAAAAAATCCAGGTTGTGAACAACGTCTGTCCCCATGGGATCCAGACTCCATTGCAGACACAACCCACACATCGGGACCAGGCGGAACAGTACCTCTTAATGGTGCCCTTCGCCAAGTCCGCGGGAGGAGGTCTGCTGCGTCTCTCGATAAGCCAGGGACTTGCCATCTTGCCCTGTGATCCTCCACACCATAAGTTGAAAGTTTCTGTTCGTGACCAGAGGGTGAGGATTCCCTGATGGATCGGCGAGAAGTTGAAGAGACTGGGGTAGACAGATAGGAGAAGCCCTCAGAACTGGAAACCCCACTTGCGACTTCCACAGAGGGGTGATCAACGCCTTCTCCCAGCGCACTTGGGCGGTCAGGCGCATGATCATTGCGAATGGGGGAAAGGAATAACTGCTCCTGAGACCAATCCTGAAGGAATGCATTGGGTCGCCACTGCCCCCAGGTCTGGCCTCCAGTTGAAGTACTAGGGAAGCTGGTTGATTGAGGGAGGACACAAACAAGTTGATTGTGAATGGGCCCCAACTGGAGCACAGGGCATCTCCATTATTTTCTTCTACAGAGGGGCTATCGCGTCTGAGACCGCCTGAATGATGGAGGCATCCATTGCGTCTCAGAAGTCATCTGTGACAGAGAAATATTCCACGCCTTCCTCCTCTTCATAATATGTATTCCTCCATACTCCTAGGTAGTTAGAGAAGTATCTCAGTGGCCACCCACAAGGTAAGAGAGATTAATGGAAGGGGCAGGAACCCCTAGAAAAAACTGCAGAAGCCTGCAGAGAAACCTGCCAGGGTTTGTAATGCTGATAATCACCCACGGGCACCAGACTGAATCAGCCTACCGAAGGGAGATATGTGCCAAAAATATATGGGTTCTCCAATTGCCTGAGACTCACTCTAGGCCCCACAGTATAGGGGTTAAATGGGCTGTAGAATGTATGCTAACTGCCTGGGCAGTCTGCCACTATCGTAAGTAGTCACCGCTCCTTGATGGTCTTACCCCGCAGGGTGTTGAGGCTCCAGGCAGGAGGAGACATGTAATTGAAAAACTTGCTGCGGAGACACTCCGCAAAATGGGAAACTAACGCCTGTTCCACTCCCTGATTGGATGTTGGACTAATTGCTTATGAACTTCAGCTTTTACCTGGTGGTTATGGGAAATTAACTTTTAGTTTACTGTTGTGGTTACTGGTTAACATGGCTGCTGTGCAATAAAAATGAAAAAAGGACAGTATAATCTCACCTCTGCATCCTGCCATTGAAATAAGATATAAAATAACATTTGTATGCACCAGAAATTAATGTATGTGCTAGTGGTCATATGGGCAGACCCTTGCCTTGTGTATGAATGTTGATGGACGGTTATAGAGACTGACAGCTGGTGCACACCCTTCCTCAAATGTGTGCTACTTAAGTGTGTTGAGTGATTGTGCAAATGTGCATGTATTTGTGTGCAAGTGCATGCAATTGTACATGCAGGTAAATGTATGAGGGTGTCTGCATGAAACTGAAATGTACGCATCTGTGTATCTTTGTGTGTTTGTTTGTCTTTAAATGTGTGCTTATGTGTGTAAGTGTACAACTGCAAGCAATTCTGCATAAGTGTCAGCGTTTTGCATGTAGATCAGTTCTTAATGTGACCCTGTGATTTCCAGTGCTCGGCACCAGCACTCAATTGGCAGCACCGGCACCTATGACACACGGTGGGCTGTTTGTCTGAGTTAAGAGTGAGAACAACAGCAGTTGTTTACTAATTCAATATACGTTAAAAATGACTATTACTTGCTGTCCAAGTCATTCCTGTAGCTTTGGGGGTGTGGAATAGTCTGAATTGTCAGACTTGTAGGAGCGTGAAGGTTAGTAGTTGTGTTGGTTCTGTCATTGGCTATGCTGGGAAGGGCAAGGGTTGGTGTACGCTTCAGTGGCCTCCTGATGAGGGCCCTGGCACTTATCCTTCTACAAATTAAGCCCTGATGTAGATTATCAAACCCCTTCACACAGGTGGCATCTGTTGTGCTCAAGGGTGGGCCTTTGTCCTAGATGTAAACAAAGGGCCTGATTTAGATCTCGGTAGACGGGTTACTCTGTCACAACGGTGACATATATCCTGTCCAGCGAAATATAAATTCCTTTATACCCTATGGGATTTATATTTCGACGGATGGGATATCCATCATTGTTGTGATGGAGTAACCAGTCCGCCAAGATCTAAATCAGGCCCCAAATAGAGTAAAGATCTATATTTCTGAGGTGAGGAAGACTGCTCCCAGGGAAGCGCTGCTCTGAGCTCTGGCTGGTGCTCCTGGAGCTCACAGCCTATGTTGAGGTATTCTGTGGCAGCAACAGTAATACACAAGAGTTGAGATGGGTAGGCAGCCCGGACATTTGACTCACTGGATACAGGGATGAGGCAGCTTTGTGAATCCTTTTAGGTACCTAAAAAGGGTATCTAAAGGTGTATGCCACTGGCTGTGCCAAGTGAGTTTTGTCCCATTGATTGGTGGGAACTATGGGGAACCCTGCTGGGTCTGTTGAGCTGGACATCAGGATTTGGGTGTTTCAGTATTTGAAGGCATATTCTGCCTTCAGCAATGTTTGGCACAGTCTGTGGGATGTGAATTTTGTGTATCAAATGTGATGTGTTGACTACTGATCTCCAGATGAAGGGGAGTAGCATTAACTCTCTCAATAGATGTGTTGGGCAGCTTGAACCATCGATTTATATTAGGGTAGGACAGGTTGTAACTGAGAAGTTGCATCGATTACTTATCAGCTTTAAATCAGATTAGTTTATAAGGCCTTTAATATGTGCATTCCCATATATTTATTGTTATATTAGCAATCTGTAGGGGCATGCATATAACATTTTCTGTGAATCATCTTATAAATCAGTAATTCAACATTTATTGTGCTAGGTAATTGTAAGGAAAAGAACATGAATCTCAGTTTTCTCATTTCCTTAATTAAGTCTATTTTAATAGGAAAATACTGAGGGCCTGATTATGACTTTAGCAGTGGGGCATGCCACAGCCCCGCTGCCACTCCGCCAAAGCTGGGTGAAAACTGCCCGCCAGATTCTGAGTTTCTTCCTGTCTGGCAGGCGGTGCGGTGGCGATCCCACTGCGGTGCCAATTAAAAAGGCACCACAATGGGAGCGCCAAAAGCTGTTCCTGCACGGCATACCTCTACAGTCCATGCTGTGCAGGAAAGGGGATGCATGCACACTGGCATGCATCCCATGGCCCTGAAGACACATGGGGCCCTGTAGGGCTCCTTTGTTTCCTCACCGCCACAGTTTTCGTGGAGGTGAACATGCCACGAAAACTGCGGCGGTGAGGAAACTCAGAATATGTTTGGAGCTGCCGCTGCGACACCGGCATCACATTCCTGGACTAGACTGCCACGCCACCGCCGAGTGATCGCGGATCCCCGGCAGGTGCAGCAGTCTTGTGGAAGTGGGACCACGGCATTCGAAATGTGGCACTCAGAACCCTAAGGCGGCGGTTCCCTACACTCTATCACGAGTACAGGACAGCCGTACTTGTATTCTGGCCCTTAGTAGTGGCTTTTCTTAACATAGGGAATTCTCCTTTTCTAAAACATAATGTTCCTCAGATGTTAAATGGTAATCTGAAGTGTTTAGAATTAAGGGCCTGATTAGGATGGCCTCGGGGATCGGGACCGCCCGACAGGCTGTTGCCGGTCCCGCAGTAGGCATTATGATGTGGCCGCCACCACGGCAGTCCAAATGCCTATATTTTGCATTGTGGTGGGTGCTGCTGGCTGCAGCACCCATCGCAATGCAAAATAGGGACACTGCACATGGCCCTGCACTACGTGGCGGGCACCATGCAGAGGGCCAAGGGTGAAGGGGGGCCCACTATGGGCCCCCAAAGGTTCTTTCCACCTGCCTTTTCATGGCGGGTTCACCGCCTTGAGAGGGCCGGCAGAAAGGAACATCGTAATGTCTACAGCTGGTAGGCACCGCCACCACTGTAGGCATTACTCCGCCTCCATGATCGGATCCTTGGCCACACAACTTGTTTGCGATGGCGGGCCCACCGTCATGGTAATCGGGTCCTAAAGGTTTTCGCCTGTCGGGTCTGGTATGTAATCGTTTTCTGAATTAGTTTTCTTGCTTGGCTCGACCTCTAAAAAAGTCTTTTGGTTTGAAGTAGGGGAGCAGTCTTTCATTTTGGAACTGTCTGCTCTAGTAGCTGAATTGGTTCCAATATATTTTGCTTCAAAACTCACTTCTCCATATGATGACAATATATTATTTCTCTGGGGCTCTGAATTTTTCACACCAGTATAGACCATTTTTTTTTTATAGCTAAGAATGTCTCACTTAATACATATAGACTTTCTGTGCTTGAATTTTCTCCTTACACTAGATAAGTTATGTGATAATGTATTTTAGTCTATTGACAATTCCCCTTTGGCCAAAATCTGTTGTAACTCGATTTTCAAAGATTTAGTTCTATAATGTGATTATATATATCTTCTGTTATCAACAATATGGTGTCCAGAGAACATGTTTTGAAAATGTCGGACCATTTGTCAACATTTCTGTTTCTGCCTGCAAATACCTTATGAGCTTGTTTGAATAGGGTGCGGTACTTACCACATATGGTAAATACCATTAAATCATTGTGAGGTATTTACCACATGTGGTAAATAACTCCTATTCCGAGTTTTAAATGTTGTCAGGTTTGACCTGCTGAAATTTAACAGGTGATATCTGCGAGGGTGTGGTAACTATCACGTGACCTGTAATTCCGATCAATGTGCAAACAAACATTTGCAGAGGGATCAGAATTTACTCCTTAACTCGTAATGAGGGCCAAAGAGTTGGCTTTAATGACGTTCTTAATCCATGTAAAATTCTTTGTGCTTTAAGATTTTGTGGCAGTGAGGGGGCATACACTTTTTGACATATTTCTTTTTTAAATAGATAATTGAGTTTGCGCAATTGTTGATCCTTAGCTGGTTCATTCGAAAGTTAGAAAATGTTAATATTCTACAGCTTAATTTCCTGTAGATCTCAGTGTTTGTGGTTTTGATTTTAAAGATAAAACAGTTATACTGGCACATTATGCCATTTTGATTAAAAAAAAAAAGATGCAGAGTATGGGCCGTAATTTGAGTATTGTTAACTTAAAATGAAAAAATGAACTTTAACGATGATCTGTTTAGGCGGTCTCTTTTATGAATGAGCGCACATTCTTGGCCGTGCACATTCCCTCTCAGGCCAATATTCGTTTATTAATATCATTTATTAAATCATAACAAGTACAATTGAGTCTTCTTCTTATACTTAGAACCAACATTTTAAAGTGAAACTCGAGTATTGAGGGATTCTGGATCCTAATTCCCTTCTCCTGGATTGCTCTCTCAGTGTATACATGAAATGACTCATCTACAAGGAGAAGTAAAGGCAACACTGAAAATCAGATGTTATTTCCACTGCAATGGTTTTTCACTATCCAACTTTATTGGTTTCCAGAATTCCCAAAGGATGTTAGTGTGATTTGAAGGAATAGATCATTTAACTAACAAATGTTAACCTCAAGATGAGAATTGGGTGCTGTAATTACCAAAGGATTAAGTATATGAGAAGATCTGCTTATGAATACTAATGGCTATTGCGACACCGAGTGCTCAAGAGGCTGTCTACACCAATGGTGCTAAAGCTGAGCTACATTCGACAGATGTGAAAGAAGGAATGAGATGTATGGTCTAGTGGGTTTTATAAAGGATCATAGAAACGAAGCAATCAACATTACAGGGTAGACTGACGAGAGATGCTTTTATCAATATGTCCCTTTTTGCGGACCCGGGCACTAAGGTTTCGAGGCTGGTAGAGTAGCACGATCAATGTTACATAAGAAATAGTTTCGTATGTATTACTGCTTGCAGGTTACGGTGGTGAATTTCAGTTGAGAAGGCTGTGGAACTATTGTTTATGTACTGAGTATTCTTGTAAATACTGAGGATTATTGAGCATAAGCTAATTTCTTAAGGGTTAGTGTTAATACACTTTGTAACTCTGGCAGAAAGAAAAAAGTATGTTGTCACGGGCTGACTGAGATATAACAGAAAAGCATATTACTTTTCGGATATGTTTTCGTGCTTTCTAAGATGAATAATAGCACTTTAAGTGATAACTGATAACTGACAGTGAAAGGTCCGGTACATATGCCATTGAATGTATTCACTCAGAGAGCTCTCCTTAACAAGAAGCACATTCAGCTTCAAAGTGCCTTGATTGTTATGGCAGTTTGGGAAATATTGAGTCAAACTCCGCAGAATGAGTTTCAGTTAATACTTGTGATGATATGTCAATGAAAAGATCGAAAAACACAGCCAATATTTCTTTTGCTAAGGATTCAATTGGACATACATTCAAAAGCGATTTGTCCCAATGTGGCGTTTGACGTCCAGAATGATAGATTTCTGCCATTCACAGTTTTCAGAATGAAGCAATGCCTGGAATTCCTGTTTTCAATTTGGCAGCGCAGGGTTAAATAGATGTAACTTGCACCCCTCCACTGAATGTCTAAGGCATGCACAGTCTACCACTCCTATGAAGTTAATGCCAGCCACTAAACTGGTATTTGTTGGTGTCCATCGTTATCTTCTATACAGTAGCACCATGTCCTCTCTGCTTATCCCAAAATGTCACTGGCTTCCAACCACAGGGAAACAGTGATTCTGTATAATGATTTTAACAGTGTTTTTCCTTATTTCTTAACACCTTTTGCATGGTGTGGATGAAGGGTACTGGGTTCAACTTTAATCCGTGCTTAAGTCAGTTTAAGTAGCCCACTTGACACATTATCTACTTCTTCAGGTTGATAGACTTTGATTGAAAGTGTCTCTGGATTCAGTAGTACTTTGCCACTGACTCATTGACTGTAATTCATTACTAGTGTCTTAAAAAGTGTTATTGGACTTGGCACTTTTTGCAGGGTCATCCCAGAACGTTTTGACCTCCTTCTGCATTTTTTCTGACATGTTGTGGCGGATTTTAGGACTCTGGGCACTTTATCACTGCTGATAAGTCATAAAGTGCATGTGCTCTCTATGGTAAACTTGGTAAGATTGGTCTACACCTGTTTGAGATGTTAAATTTACCTACCAGTCCCTTGTACAGTGGTATCCCATATACCCAGGGCCAGTAAATTAAATGGTACTGGTGGGCTTGCAGTGCTGCTTGCGCCACCCGCCAGAGTAGCCTTTCAAACCTGTCTCAGGCCTCTGCCACTGCATGGCATGCATGCGCAGTTTACTGCCGCTGTGACGTGGCACATAAAATGGTTACCTTGTCTGGAACTCCCCTTTTACTAAATATCAGTCATCCCTAAGGAAGGCCCTAGATAGCCCTATGGGTGTGGTGTAGGTAAAAGGTAGGACATGTGACTTAACTGTGTAGCATGTCCTGGTAGTGACAAACAGCCTATTTGGTTTCTCACTGCTGTAAGGCTATGCTCTCATAGGGATGCATTGGGGATGCATTGGAGATTCCCTGATATGTGCTTCAGTGGTAATTCCTGACATGAGAGGGGTAGCTTGATCAAGTTTGGTATTGTTTGAAATAGTAGCGATAAATGCTGCTTATTGGTGAAAGCCGATTTATTATTACTATTTTATAAATGCCCCTTTTAGAAGTAGGAATTTCTGTGTGCTGTGTCTTTGTGCCTGCCTGATGTGTATTGACCGCCTGCTTCTGACTGATGGGGGAGAAGGGAGGTGAATTCCCTCCAGCCAATCCCTGGGGGGGTGAGGTGTGTCCTGCCCTGCCTCGGTGACTCAGCCCAAGGCTGAATAGGCCTAGTCTGCATTTGAAGTGGTGGGAGGAGTAGCACCTGCACTGGAATAGGGCTGTGGCTGCCTTCCACAATTATTTCTCCGCCCCCAAGTGGTGTGTCTGGTGCCAGGGCTTACACTTTGAATGGGGAGTGCTGTGCACTGAAATTATATTTTAGAGTGCCCCAGAACTGGTTTAAACTGGGCTCAGGACCCTGTGCCAGGGCAGAACAAAGACTTTTTGCGCTATAAGTACTGGGGCTGTGACCCCATGTCTGGGGAACTGCTTGAACTGGAACTGAGGAGAACACACTGCATGGACTGCTGTGTGCCCGGAGGAACCGCCATCTGGGACTCCCTACCTGTGGGAATGAACCTGCTGCTCGTTGGGCAGCTGAAGGGACTGTTTCTCTGCTAAAGAGCCCCGGTGTGCCGGCTTACCTAGCCCCAGTTTTTTTTTCAAGATTCACCAGGGCTGTGCGTCTGGCCTGGGGCAAGTTGAAGCAGCGCTGGGTGAGCGCTGCGCTTTTCCACCCTGGGAAATGTATTCTCCAGCAAAGCGCCTGGAGCACTTCCCTTTTGGCTGTGCTATATAGTGCGGTGCCCGCACACCAGAAGCGCGTGGTGGATGCTTCACAAGTTGTCTCCTGAGCCCGAGAAGTGGGCTCTTACAGTGAACGCAGCGAGAGCAGCCTCGCCATGCACTGGAAGTTAGGCGGGGGAAGCATGGTTGCGGGCGGGGCTCCCTCGAGGGAGAGAACAGCAAACGGAAGCCAGGCATGCTTCCCGAGCCTGGTTGTGGGCCGGGCCAACTGCTGTGAAAAGCAGAGCAAAGGAAGCAGAGCCTCACGGCCTCATCAGTTGGAGGGGCCTCCGGAGGTCTGCAAGGGAGAGTGGGGACGTCACTCTGAGCTTTGTTTTTGGCCGGCGAGGCCCAACCGTAGTCTTCCCGCGCAAGGAGGGAAGTGAGGACCGACGTGTCTCTGTCCCAAGTCGCTATAACTGGGGCGCGACAGCAGGAGACCAGTCGACGTCTTTGGGCCGCACTGTTGTTTTCCGGCCCGAGGGGCCATTGGCAGATCTCACTTGGGTGCTTTTGTAGCAATGAAGCGATTCCCGCATGCCCAACGTTGGGCCTGAGTTGCTTTTGTTGCTCCAGTCTCTTATGGGAGCATGGGGTCAGTGTCCGCAGCTGCTGGAGGGACACGAGTATTTGGGGTAGCCCTGGCTTCTGAGAGGGGCATTGCGGAGAAAGCCCAGGACGGGGCCCTCGAGGACAAGGCTGTGTCTACCTACGCGGTGGCATGGTCTAAGCACAGAAGTGCAGGAGTTAAAGCCCAATTGTTTTAGGCTACGTACCTAGTGGCACCTTGACATATGTGTAGGTGGACTAAAAGGTAGGCCCAGATTACTCTCTGGTGATCTTAATATCTAAGGGCCTGCTGGTGACTCATGTGTCTTACCTTACAGATTTTGTCCTGATGTAAATGTATAGGGGTGTTCTTTTACCAGAGGTGATTCTACAATAATTTGTGCACCCTGCTAGGAATTACTATGGTGCACTGTGGATGATATGTTTCCCAAGTGAAACTGTGATTTATGTGATTATGACAGTCGCCCAATTGACCTATTGATTTATGTAATCCCTGTAAAGTCATGACAAGTGCCTAGTGACACGGTAAAATATGTGAATGTGATCTAATGTGTTTTTATGGATAATACAAAGGCTATTTTTATATAACCTTGTGTGGAGTTTCTTTTGTGGTGTGCCTAGTGTGCCACTGCTGTGTGAGCGTGTTGCGCCAACGCTTTACACATTGCCTCTGAGATAAGCCTGACTTCTCTGCCAGGCTACCAAGGGGGTGAGCATGGGTTATTTTCAGTGTGTACCTCCCTTGCCCTGACTAGAGTGGTGGGTTCTGCCTGGCCTAGGTGCATACCCTAGCCAACCAGAAACCCCATTTCTAACAAGTGGTGACTACTCACATAAATTGGCATTATGCGGGCTGATGCGAGACATTGACCCAAGAGGAGAAGTTGAGGAGAAGAGAAAAGTTGGTGACTCAAAGTCTGCAGGCTCTTTCAAAGAAGGACAAATGTTTTATTTATTCTTTGGAGAGCAGTCATGCAACCTCTTGGCTACTGCATAATATTTTTTGTGGATATGGACAGTAGATTCAGAGGATCTAGAAAGGCCAAATGTGCAGGAGTTATGGGGGATACAGAAAGACTAAGAAAGCCCATCCCAAACACTGAACAGAGAAACTTGAAACTGGAACCTGGCCTCCGGAGAAACTCTGTCCAATGTTATTCCTTCCTTAGTTGCTGCTAAGGTCAACCTAATTCTTTCTTCTACATTTGTTGAATGATGCAGTAATATTTTGCACTTGGCAGCTGATACCTTGCCCCCACTTGAAAAATACACAGCAAATGGTGGTTCCGTCAAAGAATTGGTTCACCACAGAATGAAGAGATTTTAAGCTCTCTCTATGTACCATTGAGCACTGCTGGCGTCAAGACTAGAATCTGAATAGTAAGATTTAATGGAACATCACAAATTGTGTATGTAAATGCAATTCGAAAAGCAAAAACAGCTTTTTATTCAAATAGAATTTTAATTGTCCTAAATGTCTCTCGAGCCTTGTTCTCTGTGATAAACTGGTGCTCATGTAAAACGCTCTGATACCAGATACCTTCGGGTCAAGTTTGCGCTATATAAAACTCTTATAAAATAAATAACGATACATTGTATTATTCTGTTGCGTAATCTGCTAATAAAAACTGACTTAATCCTAAACTAAATAAACAAAATTATGAGTTATAAACCTCCTCAAATCATATTGATATGTATACTTCTAATGAAAAGTGCAATTAGATTGTTGATGTCTTTTATTTTTTTTTTAATTAAAGATATTTAGATAATTTTCACAAATACCACTAGCTCATCTCCTTCCCTGCCTATTTCGCTTTTGCCTAACAATTGGTGATCTATATTGACCCTGCTGAGGTAGGGGTCATAATCGCTGCTGTTAAAAACTGATTCTGCTAAAAATGTATGTGATTTTAAAATTGAACTGCTGCTGATAAATACTGGTACTTTTTTTTATTTGAATGTACTATTGATTTTTAACTTTTATTACCTTTTTGCAATTTTGCACTTACGGGGCTGGACAAGGGCTCCCTCAACCATTCAGTGGGATTTTCTCTGCACCTCGGCTATGTTTAGTGCCGGTGCCGTTCCCCAGATGCAATCTGGTTGGCAGTCTAGTCCTCGTCCCAGGCTCTGCATTTATTGAGCCTGGGGACGCGGGCACGCAGCCCGTCTGCGCCACGACCGGGCCAGGGGCCAGGACCCCTGGTCAACATACATCACATACCTATGCCAAGTACTAACTGCTGGAACTTAACAAGGGTAAGCTTGCATCATGTAATATTATTAATCTAGGTTATGATCTCGCCACCTATCATTGCGCTTATTGCTATTGGGCTTGTCAGATGATACCTATCTCCCCCAAAGACAAAGTGTGGGCTCACCGTTCCCCTCATCCTCTGAAAAATAAATAAATAAAAAATTGCCTTTTGATAAATACATTCTCTAATTAAGCACTGGCATGAATTCTCTATGTATGTTGAAGAATCCTCCCCCGACACACCCTTTTTGACTGAGACCTGGGCAGATAATAGCTCAGACCCTGATTTGGCGGAGGCTATTCCCCCGGCTACTCCACTAAGAGACCAGACGAAACTGATAAGTGGAGGGGGAGGCTGACAGTAGTATTTCACGACCACTTAGAACTATTATGTGAACCTGTTTTAGTAACTGGGGGGCCATGTAATTTAGGTTTAAATTATCTAATCAAACCTATTTTAATGGCCTGTTAGACTACAGGCCTCCTGGTTCAAACACAAGTTTCCTAGAAAACTTGGGTGACACGCTTGAATCCTTTATGTAGCTTGCAAACTTCTCCCTTTTAGGGGATTTTAACTTTCATGTAGAGGACGTTAAAAGCAAGGAGACAGAACATTTGATGGACATTTTAAACAGCTTCAATCTCACTCAATACCCACAAAGCAAGCCATGTGCTGGATGGCATCTTCTCAACAAACCAGATCAGAAGGTTAACGACATTACTCCTATCGCCTGGTCGGACCATAAATCTGTTCATTTTAGTCTAGAGGACTCCTTTCCCTCTACTAAGTCTGCAAACACAACATAAGAGTCAACGCCTAAAATAAAATTCCCATTCCTGATCTGATAGATACCATAATTGGATCACCATCTCAGTTTAAGATGGCAACCTCAAAAGTATTTTTCCACAAAATCCTAGATGCTAAGAACTGCACCGTAGAATTGTTAAAAAATGTTGAGACATTGTCCAATATACCCTCTAGCCTTACCTTCCCCCCTGCCAGTTGTTCTGTGACCACTAGCAGCTCATTTTAAAAAAAGGTAGAGGAAATTTTAAATACATCTCACCACCAAGGACAATAAGCCATCCTCCCCACAGTTCAACAGAATATAGCTCCTGGATTTAACTTCTTGGAAAGATTTATCTTGCTCTTGGAGGAAAGAGTGATCGAACTTGTTGGCCAAACTAAATCTGGAGTCCCTTCAGATCCGTGCCCCCCTAAAAGAATGCATGAGATTGTTGGAACAATGTCATCATCCCTCACCCAGCTACTTAAATCCAAATTGGAATTGGGAGCCTTCCCTTTAGAATGGAAAAAAACTTCCATTCTTCTGCTGCTAAAAAGGCCAACAATTGAAACTATTTTGGGGATCTTTAGAGAACTCCTTGTTTTTGTTTTTGTCTCTCCCCTCTTTCTTCTGGCAGAGAACCTACCCACGATAGCAGTCAATCCACTCCCCCCTTACTTTCTTGTGGATCCTGGTGCTGATCCAGCGGTTTGCCTTCTTGACAAGCTCTCTAGGGTCGTTGGCGCAGATCTACAAAACAAAGACTGAGCATGTGCTCTCTTGCAAACCAAATTGTACAGCGTCTGGTAATCTTTTACTTCACTGCCTTTCATCTAACCATCCAGTGATTTGCACAAGGAATCTACGCAATTCACCCATGACTGGTGAGGCAGCTTTTGGCTAGCAGTGGTAAAGTGTGCAGTCCTAATGCCATCAAAAATGAAGTCAGCAAAAATAGGAGGCTGGAGGGCAGAAAGTTGGGGGAAACCATGCTGAGGATGTTAGGTCCAACAGGATTGTAAATTGAGTCTTTTGTCTTACCAAATGTCGACAATTGTACGTTTGGTGTTAAGGATGTTGAATGTTGGAGGATTGTACTGGTAATGGTGATTTCCATGAGGAAACGAGGAGAAAATCAGTTTTAGATGGGGTCAGTTTTGAATGGAACAACCTTGAACTGTGTTTAGTGTTTGCAAAGCGTGAGATGCCATTTGGACCTTTCAGTTCAGTTGGGTATCATCAGCACACTGCTCATAAAAGATCCCTGAAATTCTTAGACTCCAAGGGGTTTGATGTAAAGGTTGAATAACATCAGAGCTAGGACAGATCCCTGCAGAAGGCCTTGAGCTCCGGTTTTGAAATGCATGCACAAGGTCTGATTCAAACCGCTTGAGGACCGCACCATCAATAGCCATCTGATTTTGAGCGTTTCATGACACATGCAGTTATTTACCGTATCGAAGGACTATAGCTCGATAATCAGGAGGCTGGAAACCAATACTCAAAGTGCATCACTGACTTCCTGGAACAGTGCTGTTTCAGTGCTGCAGCCTTTATTGAATCCCGATTGGTATTCATCTAGGAGGTGGGTGTCTTGGATATTTTGGCTAAATTGACTCACCACACTTTCGATGACTTTTGCAAGGAAAAAGAGGTCGGAAACGGAACGAAAATTGCTGCGCTCGTTCATGTCAGAAGGTGTTTGAGAAATGGGGTTACATGGCCACTGAATAATCACTCACATTCATCCAGCAAGCAATATGTTGGCATGTTTACTGCACCCCAACTGAGTGGTAATCGTCATATCGCCCTCAAAGAGATGAAAGGCTGAGAGGTCCCACGGAGACAAACCTTTGGCATTGGGATTAAACACAGATCCTTGCAGCGGATGCACAAGTCCATCGAACAGGCTAACGTGTGAACGAGCGCTGAGAGATGCACTGTGGATTCTGCTCCTTCAGTAGCGGACCTTGCTCCTCCCTCCTTCCAGATGTGGTCACTGGCTACAACGGCAGCTGTCCATTGCTAAAGCATAACCTCATTGCAGATGAAGGAAGACAGAAGCCTGGCAATTATAGGCTTATCGGCTGCATGATTCGGGAAATGATTGAATAGAAACCAAGGTCACTTACCGGAACAGGCTGAATTAGGAAAAACAGGAAAGGCCACTGGTCAGTTGACTCATGGCTGCCTCCAGTGAGGTAGTCTATGCCATTATAATGTGAAAAGTGGCAGGCCCCGAGGGTCAGTTGCCAAGGTCATGGTGTGGTGTCACGTGATCTCCGTCTGTTCACCCTATTGGCTAGGACCCGCCGTCGCCATGATGAAATGGGATGCTCTGCGCCGCCGCCATAACGGGATGCTCCGTCAGCTGCGCCTGTCTTCCCCACTTCCATCCTGAGGGGGTCACACTGGAGGCTGTGGGCTCGGAGATTGATGCCAGCCATCGATCTGACGTCACTGCGCCTCCCCTTGGAGTTCCACTGCTCCGCCGTTCCTCAGAGCTTCTGTTTATGCCCAGAGCTTAGATCCGGCTGAGCACGAGCGTGGGCATGTCTGTTATAAATCACACGCGAAGCTGTGCCCCGTCAAGCTGCCAACACATACTTGGTGCCATATAGTTTGCTTTATATTGCTTATATGTGCGTGTGTGTGTGAGAAACACACTGGGCGCGTGCCTGCCTGCCTGCCTTTGCGCATGTGTCTACCGCGCATGCGCGTCAGTCGGTGCATGGGTGCTTGGGTCCATGCACGTGTGTGCACGTGCGCCTCGCTTGCCAGCCGGCCCATTCGTCACAGTAAAGGACCTGTCTGACGGAACCACACCGACGGCCGCGTGCACAACACGGAGGAGGCCGCACAGTGCTTTCGCGTTTCAAGTAGTTTGTGATCTCAGTTTTACAAAACTTTTTATTGCGGAAATATTTACTGTGGCCGGCGCACTTAACATCAACGTGGATCAGCTGCTGTATGTGTGTCTGTGTATTTGTGCACCTGTGTACTTTGAACACAACTGTTTGTGTGTAGCTTGGGGTTTGTGTGTGAATGCCTGTGTGTTTGTGTGCATTCGACATGTGTATGTGCTACCTGTGAGTCTTTGTGTGCATGATTGTGTATGAGCATGTTTATATGTATATGCATCAGTGTGTGTATGTGATATATTAGCCTTTTTGTACCCGTACATGTGTGAAGGTGTGTGTGTGTGAGGGTTGCGTGTGCAACCTTAACCTTGCGATGCAGGTTCTGTCGCAGTGGTCCCATAGTGTTGCCCCCTGCCCAGCCTGGCCTGTATTTTTATGTCATCTTCAGTAAATACATGCAAAAAGAAATGAAATGCCCCCATGTTTTCCCGAAACCTAAAACAGCAAATTCGAGGGAGGAGCTTAGCGCTTGACCAAGATGGCCACGTGAGCCTTGAGCTCCCGCTACCCTCGCGCCCTCCGGCAATCATCCTGTCCTAAATCCTGATTTTCATGCACGGAATCCTGCAGATGAGTCACAGCTGGGGCGATTGACGTTGTCCGGGCCGAGATCGCCCACCGGGGACCGAAGTTGTGCACGGCGGAAGATTGCGGCCTACCTCCGAAGGATGCCAGGGGCTTGCGTTGGCAGGATGCCCGGCCACTAATTGAACAACAGCGGCCTTGGGAGGTGTGAACTGACGGACGGATGCCGTGGCACTTTCACTTTCGCTTTCTCGCCCTTTGTTTGCTCCGGGTTGGGAGTGCGTCATACAGATCCTCTGTTGTCTGGAAGACCTCCACCCGGTCCTGACTGGCTGTTGAAGACCTAGTCGTACCTGTCTCCTCTACCTGAGTGAGGGACGTCCTCTTGCGACTGACCGTCCTGCTGTCCGAGATGTCGACCAAATCGGAGGCAGACAGGTCGAAGTCTAAGACTACCAGGCGGGGAGGCTATATCCAATCCAACAAAATGGATCGTTATGCCCAGCAGAAAGGGTCGCCTGGTGGATCGGGACAGTCGCTGGAAGCACAGAAGGCCGATTCATCCCCAGCCTCGGAGTTATCATTGCAGGATATCAAGGGGGCGATAGATGGGATGCAATCTTCGATTGGGCGACAGTTCGAGACCCTGGCGCACAAGGTGGACATGATTTTGGTCGATGTCAACTTGATTCGCGCGGACCTGGGAAAAACCAATGAGCGGGTCAAGTCCCTGGACCTCAAGACTACTGGCCTCGCGGACGATGTCTCGGAACTCCAGGCTGAGGTCCGCAAGCTACGAACCGCGAATGACCTCTCCGCTCGCCGGCTCGAGGACTTTGAAGGTCGGGCCCGGCGCAATAATGTGCGCATTATTGGGGTCCCGGAAGCTTCGGAGGAGCTCTCCGTGGACCTCCTCGTCGAGGATCTGGTGGTGAATCATCTTGCGCCAAAGGGCCTCGGCAAGTTTTTCGCGGTGGAGCGGGCTCACCGAGTGCCTGGCGGACGGCCTAAGGTGGGAGCCCCCCCGCGGCCGATTGTCGCCCGGATCTTCCACTTTCGAGATCGGGACGCTATCCTGCAAGCATCGAGGGTGACAGGCCCGGTGCCTTTTCAAAATGCCTCTGTGAGCTTTTACCCTGATTTCACCCAGATGGTCCAGAAACAGAGGCAAAGTTTCCTGGGGGTGAAGCGGCGGCTTAGGGATATGGACCTGAAGTATGCCATGCTTTTCCCCGCTAAGCTGCGTGTGGTATATGAGGATCGGACTTTCTTCTTCGAGTCGCCGGACATGGCAGGGGACTGGTTGGATGCACTCCCTCGGCGACAGCCCGGCCGGGACAGCGTGGATGGGGTGGAAGGCGACCGGGATGGACAGAAGTGATACCTTCGGTGCTGGCCTGCTTCGATTCAGCCCTGGACAGTGACTCGCACCTTATTGCAGTAATGGGAGGGCGGCGGGGGGAAGATAGGGGCTCTTTCCTCCCTTGGGGTGCTTTTTGTAGATTTGTTTCTGGTAGGGCGACAGGCACACTGCAAGTTGGGGGGGCTTTGTAAGCTGACGCAGGGGTGCAGGGTGGGGGGAGGGTTTCAGGTTGTTGGGGTTGTTGTTTGGGGTTGTTGTTTTTTCTTGCAAGGCGTAGCAATGACTGTCAGAATTGTCCGATTGTGGTTCTCTGGGGGGGGGGGGGGAAAGGTCTCTTTGTGTTCAGGGATGGGGGATAGGGGCTTAAACGTACTCAGCTGGAATGTTAATGGCTTAGGGGATCGTATAAAACGGGGGATAGTCCTGCAATTCTTGAAACGGACCTTGCCAGATGTGGTCCTCTTGCAGGAGACCCACCTTATAGGGAATATGTGTTATGCACTTAACAGAAAGGGCTACAAATTCATTGCTCACTCGGGGTTTTCCTCGGGATCCAGGGGTGCGGGCATACTTGTCAGAGTTTCCCTACCATTTGAGGTTGACTCCACCATTGCTGATGATAGGGGGTGCTTTGTGGCCGTGTCGGGGAGGTGGGAGGGCAGAACGTTGGTTTTGGTTTCTGTTTATGTCCCTCCTGCCTTGCAGGCCTCCACGTTTGCTGATCTGGGCAAGGCCTTGTTGGAACTCCCCGAAGGGATGCTAGTGGTGGGAGGGGACTTCAATGCGGTTGGTTCTGGAATGCTAGATAGGTACCTGCCCAGAGACACCGGGGGGGCTCAGAAGTGGCTTCCCGACTTTATTGATACTTTTGGCCTGGTAGATTGTTGGAGGCTGCGGCACCCCACTCAGCGACAATACACCTTCCACTCCGGGGCCCACGGGAGTCTCTCCCGGATTGATTATCTGCTCACTCTGGCGGCACACGCCTCTTTAGTAACTGAGGTTAGGCACATGGCACGGGGCATATCAGATCATTCACCGGTGTGGGCACGTCTGGACATAGGCCGGGTGGCGGGGGGCAGGGTGGCTCCCGTTAACCCCTGGTACTTTCGGGACCCCAAGATGCGCAGCGCGTTGCTGAAGACAGTTGACCACTATTTTCGAGAAAACCAGGGCTCAGTTGACTCTGCGGTGTCCTTGTGGGAAGCTTCTAAGGCTGTACTGAGAGGAGAAGCCTTGTCCCTGGTAGTGGCCGCCAAGCGGCGGAGAGACGCCGAGGTGATACAAGTGGAGGACGAGATAGCGGCTTTAGAGTTGGCCTTGGAGGGGGATGTTGAGACGTCCACGCTGCACAATTTGAGCCTGAAGCAATTGGAGTATAGGGATCTGGTGACAAATGCCGCCAAGACCCTTCACAGGGAGCAGCAGGGGCGGTTGTATGATGTTGGTGATAAGGCCGGGAAATTGCTGGCATGGCTGGACAAAAAGGAGCGTGTTAATCGTGTGGTGCCGGAGTTGTTGACGGATGGGGAGAGGTTGTCACTGATCCCGACGGTATAGTCCGGTGTTTCTCAGACTATTTTCGTACGGTATACGCCTCGGTCTCGGATAGACCGACTGAGGACTCGAGTGCTCTTCTGCGTGACATCGCTCTGCCCTGCCTTTCCGCCATGGATAGGGAGGACCTCGATGGTGATATCACTGTAGACGAAGTGGCAGGTGCTATCCGTGCGTTGCGCTCCGGCAAGGCTTCGTGCCCAAATGGTCTGCCGATAGAGCTGTACAAGCTTTGTCCGGATAAGTTTGCTCCTCACTTGACCGCCATGTTCGTGGAGGCGCGGAGGAACGGGTTTCTTCTGCTCGATCAACGGCTGGCGACGATCGTGGTAATACATAAAGACGGAAAGCCCCGGGATAGGTGTGGTTCCTATCGGCCAATCTCGCTTCTTAACGCCGAGCCGAAAATCCTTGCCAAGATTCTCGCGAACCGCCTGGTCCGGGTACTTGGCGACTTGATCCACCCGGATCAGTCGGGCTTTATCCCGCACCGTAACACTGCACTAAACCTTAGACGCCTCCACGGAGTGATTGCCAGGACGGGTACGATACGAGAGCCGGCTATTGTGGCGTCCCTCGACGCCACGATGGCCTTTGACACGGTAGAGTGGGCATACTTGTGGGCGGTGCTGGCCAAATTCGGCTTCGGGCCTGGATTCGTGGGCTGGGTGAGGCTGCTCTATGAGGGGCCTCTTGCAAGCGTCGTGGTGAACGGGCGGGCGTCGGCACCTTTCGAGCTCGGGAGAGGCACCCGGCAGGGTTGCCCCCTGTCGCCGTTGCTGTTTGCCCTTGCTCTTGAGCCGTTGGCGGCGTGGATACGGTGGCACCCGGATATACGTGGGCTTCGCTGGTCGCCTGACCACGAAGACCGTATTTCACTCTACGCTGACGATATTCTGTTATATCTTGCCTCGCCTAAGAAATCTCTGCTAGTGGTTTGTGACGTCTTGACATCTTTCGGTAGAAACTCGGGCCTAGTCATTAATTGGGGGAAGTCACACTTGTATGTCCTGTGTGGGGATGTCCCGCCTGTTCCGCGTAACTGTTCGATCCAGATAGCCCAGCAGGGCTTTTTGTATTTGGGGATCTATATTTCCATCGACCCCATCTTGCGCTATGAGAAGAACTTGCTCCCTCCCTTGGCGCGCCTGCGGCGGGATGTGGCGGGCTGGCGGCGATTGCCGCTCTCCCTCCTTGGCCGCGCTGCACTGTTTAAAATGATGTCCCTTCCCCGTTTCCTCTATGCCCTGCAGAACACTCTTGACCTGGTCCCGGCCAGCTATTTCCGTGAGATCGAAAGCCACCAGCGCGCGCTCTTATGGGACGGGCGTCCGCGTATCGCAGTCGCTAAGTTGACGCTTCCGTGGTACGACGGTGGTATCGCGCTTCCAGACATTTGACGTTATTACTGGGCCACCCAGTTGAGCGCGATTAACCATGGTGTCTATGGTCCGGCGCTTAGCCCTAGCTTCGCCATGGACCGCTGGTTGCTCCGTGGGGGTAATTACCACAGAGCGTTGTATTCGAAATCGTCGGACCTCACCCTCATGGGGCCCACCAGAGTGGCCGTCCATGTGTGGAAGGTGGCGACGGACTCGCTGGGCTGGAGGGGTAAGCTTACCCTTGCCACCCCTCTGTTTGACTCCGAGATTCTGGGGAAGCTTTGGCGCACAAAAGGGTTCGAGAAATGGGATTTGATCGGCATATCCAGGGTTGGAGACCTTTTGGTTAAGGGTAGGATAAAGTTGTTCGAGGAGCTGCAGAAGGAATACGAGCTGGGGGGCACGGAGTTCTTCCGATATGCACAAGTGCGCCACGCCTTGCGGTCAGTCCTTGTGGAGGGGGAGAAGGTGCCCGAGTCCTTTCCGTTGGAGGATCAAATCCTGGATGGTCACATGCCAGAGAGCACGATTTCGCTCATTTATAAGAAGCTTATCAATGTTCGGGCGGATCTTCTCCTAGGGTTACGCGCCCAATGGATAAGGGACGGCCTTGAACTAGATGATGAGGATTGGCAGTCCGCAGTTTCTTCTCCCAAAGAGGTCGCTATCCCCGCGTGCCTGCGGCTGGTGCAGCTTAAAATACTCCATAGGGTCTACGTGACGGGGCCCAGGTTGGTCCACATGGGTTTCTCTGAGGAGGGCCTATGTAAGAGAGGCTGTGGTATGGTGGGTACCTTCCTCCATATTATTTGGGAATGCGGTGCGATTATGGAGTTCTGGAGGCGAGTCCACGAGGTGATGGGGGAGGTGACAGGAATTGTTATGCAGCCTGAGGCGCGATGTTGTCTCCTGAATGTCTGGAGTCCTACTGACCACAACGCGGCACAAACTCAGTGGGTGACCCTGGGGAACATGGTAGCCAAGCGCGATATCGCTCGGCTGTGGGGCTCCAATAGGCCGCCCACATTGACAGCGTGGATGGAAAACATGGACTGGAGTATGTTTAGGGAGAAGACAGTGTATTGTGCTCGGGGGCGCCCTCGGAAATGGCATGCTGTGTGGGGGCCATGGAACCAGTACAGAGGGGACATATGCCTGCCCCCCGACCCGGATCCGCCTGAGGAGCAACTTTCCCCTTAGTCTTTTTCCGGCTTTGACTTTCCCGCTGATATGTGACTGTCTCTAGAGTCTCTGCCTTTCCCTCCTTTCCCTTACTATAGATCTGTGCCTGTTGGACGTGATGGGGCTCGTCCCCCCTGATGGGAACCTCTATTGGTGTTTACAGTACCTTTCGCCTTGCTTGTGTTTAGGGTTGTATTTATGTTTATGCAAAATAGAACCTTTGGCTCTCCTGTCAGTGATATGTGGACGCAAGCATGTGTTGAATCTCTAAAGCTGCCGTACCTCCGGGTTGTCGGCTGAATAGCTGTGTCACTGATCTAAAATAAAGGTTTTTCAAAAAAAAAAAAAAAAAACAGCAAATTCATGAAGAAATTACGTAAAAAAGTTTTTGGGAACTGTCTAAATTATTTCTAATTAATTATTAAAGCAAACAGAAGGGCCATTTCCAGGTTTTAAAAGAATGCTGTGAATTTTATACAAATTAATTCCCCTGACAAGTCTTGACTCTTATCAGAATAGCAAAACGTAAATAAACGTAATAAATGATCTATATTTTTTTCTGTTGAAAAGTGGCAATCCCGAGGCCCGTCTGAGTAGGGCACACTGGCTACCGAGGCTGAGAAGGTTCCCTCAGCCATGAATGTGTCATTCCATGAGGTACGGCGTGGTAGCAAGGAATCTAGCCGGAAGTCTCAGAGACCGGAAGTATATAGGGCGTTTGTTACTAGGCCTCACAGCACCTTTCTGGCTTGTGATTTTCAATTACAGATAGACTAACACCTCCTTTTAGCATTGAAGTTCATTTTTATTGCTTTGTAAAAGCACCCTGGTATTCATTCCTGTCCACAGAGTTTTTGAACTTGTAGCCAACGTTTGTAAAAGATAGCAGAAAACTCATAATTACTGAGCAACAGTAGATGCACCAGAGTGGAGAAACTGACAAGCTCATTAGGAAACAAAACTAAGGAGTGCCCTCGCCCTTCCACTGGCTGTCCCACCTTAACATAACATAACGGGTATTTCGAAATCATTCGTTCACACAAGGGCATCATGGCGCTGAATAACAAATGTTTATTGGTACCCAGTGGTACTCATTTTATCAACCTCAGAAGGATGAAAGACCCACCGGAGTATGAACCTGCGACCATGAGGTCGCGCTCATGGCCCTACAGTGGGGGCATTAGTCCATTAAACCATCAGACCCGGTTTCCAATATAAGTCTCTAAATGTTGTGCTCTTCTGCTGTATCTAGTTAACATGCTGGAACACCCAAAGCATACCCTAAGCTTAGGCCGAGAGTGCCTACATGGCCCCTACCTAGCATGGTATGTGATGAACGACATCAGGTAAGTAGCTAGTTAGAGATTCTATGGCCAAGGCATTTTCACCCAGTGTGTCTGTCTTGTTACATGTGTTGTGTGCCAAGAAGAGGCTTGTCTCAGTTCTCAGGAGTTTGATCAGGCTAGGACTCAGGAAGAAGCACACCTGGTTTGCACTCCATGAAAATGCAAGAACGTAAACTGCAGCTGTGGGGAGGAGCAGGCCCCTGGCCCTGAGGAATAAGTGCAGTACACGGCAGATTGAAGCCTACACACTGGTCATCTCAAAAGAGGGAATTGCACACAATTCAGAAGCACCTTTTAACCCAGGTGACCACCTCTGGCCTTCTGAGACCAACTTCATCCAATAGGTTGATTAGAGACAGAAAAACCTGCAAATGTGGTGAGCCTTCATTGCCCAACCTCCCCATATCGTTGCAGATTTTGTGGTTGATAGCATCTGCCTCTTTCCAATCCAGGAGGAGAAAGTTTTGTTCCTTTTGACCCTGTATCCAAGCATAGAGTCCTTTTGGCAGCAGACTGTCATCCTAACTCTGGGCCTGGCTGACCCCCATTGTAGCCTACATAGTTCTGGAGTAATTAGATTCCCACTCCCTGCTGATAATCTGCTTAGTCACCAGCACATACTTAATTCTGTGGGTTCCACAACTAGACTGGTGTCCCAAAGGGACAAAGTAATAGTTGGTAGACTTTCTCATCAACCACTAGACCGCTGAACCACTGATTTGGAAATCAGTTGAACTAGTTACTGGTGCCCTGGAGCTGTACCCAGGCCCATAGACTGAGATGAATGGATTCCCAAAAGTTATTAACAGGGTTGGATTGGGATTAAAAATCGTCCCGGGCACGCTAAAAAAAAGTGACCCACATTTGCATATTGCCTTTCGCAAAACCCTGCTTCGGCGAAATTTTATTTAAACAAAGGGGATGGGGTAAAAAACAAATGCACAGATTAGTTTACACTGGTGAAATACACCTGTTAACAAGTGAGGCCACTTCTGCTGAGGCCCCCTGCCCCCGCTCAGTATGCGCACATTATTTGGCCGGCGAAGCGAGAGAAAGCAATCTGACCCTTTTTATTAACTGAACACTTGGACTATTAGTTAGTGCCGACATTATGAAACCATCCCCTTTGGTTTGGGGGAGATCCCTCTTTATTTTGGTGGAAGGGCGTTTGGATAATGTTTCTTTTGGGATTATTTTGGGGATTATTAGTCAGTGGACTCAAACTAACTGCAGTGTACAGTTTTGCATCTAAGTTCACTAAGAAACTAGGTCAGATGTCAGAAGTATCATTGCACACCAGGTAGACTGCAAGATTCACTTGGCTTCCTTTGCATCTATGGCTGGAACATTGTAAACACGACACAAAACTTAATAAAGAGTTCCCGAAGCTAGCCAAGGGCATCAGAAACGTTCATTGTATCGTTAGCCACAGGGCCCAATGTCATTTGGTGTTCCCATAAAAGTTTAAAGAGGCACAGTGGCTCTGATTTTCACCACTCTTTGATCTCTGGTGAGGCATAACATGGAATTCTGGAAGCTCTGGTTAGTTTATCTGGACTCCATAGGCAGAAGGAGTGCCTTCATGCTGGCAAGATTAAATCACGGCTAAGGAAACACCACTATGGAGCGGGAAAATGGTTCAGGCTCTCGGTAACCCTTAAGGTTTCCGTGCATGGGACAGTATAGGTATTTCTAAATTAGGCCATATATGGGAGGGCAGCTCAATATGTACTTCAGTATCGTCACATAAGTAATGCATACAGCGCAGTTCTATAGCTAATTACAAATACGCCACACACTCGACTAACACCGAGAAAGTCTACAGGCTCTTCCGAATCACAACGCTCTAGAGGTGCAGATCACAATTTCTCAGATAGGGAGAAAGAGGATCTCAGAATTATATTGCACAATAGTACAGAATACCCCAGACCAGATAGAGGCATTGAGAGAGTGATGGAAGCGGAATGTGGGAGCACTTGAGGAGGAGGACTGGGTAAAGGGGCGGATCCGCCATCAAAACGCTATTGAGGGCTTTTTTCCCTACAAGCATTGCTGTCCATGGCCTAGTTGAGTGTTTCATCCCTACAAGCCTGGCTATCGATGGCCGAATTGAGGGCTTTCATCCCTACAAGCATGGCTATCCATGGCTGAATTGAGGGCTGTCATCCCTACGAGCATGGCTATCCATGGCTGAATTGAGGGCTTTCATCCTACAAGCATGGCTATCCATGGCTAAATTGAGGGCTTTCATCCCTAAAAGCATGGGTATTTATGGCTGAATTGAGGGCTTTCATCCCAACAAGCATGGCTGTCCATAGCTGAATTGAGGCGTTCATTCCTACAAGCATGGCTATCCATGGCCAAATTAAGGGCTTTCATCCCTACAAGCTTGGCTCTTCATGGCTGAATTGAGGGCTTTCATCCCTACAAGCTTGGCTATTTATGGCCGAACTGAGGCTTTCATCCCTACAAGCATGGATATCCATGGCCGAATTGCGGGTTTCATCCCCACAGCATGGCTATCCATGACCAAATTGAGGGCTTTCATCCCTACACACATGGCTATCCATGGCCGAATTGAGGGCTTTCATCTCTACACATGGCTATCCATGGCCGAATTGAGGGCTTTCATCCCTACAAGCATGGCTATTTATGGATGAATTGACGGCTTTCATCCCTACAAGCATGGCTATTTATGGATGAATTGACGGCTTTCATCCCTACAAGCATGGCTATTTATGGATGAATTGACAGATTTCATCCCTACAAGCATGGCTATCCATGGCTGATGGAAGCGGAATGTGGGAGCACTTGAGGAGGAGGACTGGGTAAAGGGGCGGATCCGCCATCAAAACGCTATTGAGGGCTTTTTTCCCTACAAGCATTGCTGTCCATGGCCTAGTTGAGTGTTTCATCCCTACAAGCCTGGCTATCGATGGCCGAATTGAGGGCTTTCATCCCTACAAGCATGGCTATCCATGGCTGAATTGAGGGCTGTCATCCCTACGAGCATGGCTATCCATGGCTGAATTGAGGGCTTTCATCCTACAAGCATGGCTATCCATGGCTAAATTGAGGGCTTTCATCCCTAAAAGCATGGGTATTTATGGCTGAATTGAGGGCTTTCATCCCAACAAGCATGGCTGTCCATAGCTGAATTGAGGCGTTCATTCCTACAAGCATGGCTATCCATGGCCAAATTAAGGGCTTTCATCCCTACAAGCTTGGCTCTTCATGGCTGAATTGAGGGCTTTCATCCCTACAAGCTTGGCTATTTATGGCCGAACTGAGGCTTTCATCCCTACAAGCATGGATATCCATGGCCGAATTGCGGGTTTCATCCCCACAGCATGGCTATCCATGACCAAATTGAGGGCTTTCATCCCTACACACATGGCTATCCATGGCCGAATTGAGGGCTTTCATCTCTACACATGGCTATCCATGGCCGAATTGAGGGCTTTCATCCCTACAAGCATGGCTATTTATGGATGAATTGACGGCTTTCATCCCTACAAGCATGGCTATTTATGGATGAATTGACGGCTTTCATCCCTACAAGCATGGCTATTTATGGATGAATTGACAGATTTCATCCCTACAAGCATGGCTATCCATGGCTGAATGGAGAGTTTCATCCCTACAAGCATGGCTGCCCATGTCTGAATTGGGGGCTTTCATCTCTACACACATGGCTATCCATGGCTGAATTTTGGGCTTTCATCCCAACAAGCATGGCTATTTATGGATGAATTGATGGCTTTCATCCCTATAAGCATTACTATTTATGGATGAATTGACGGCTTTCATTCCTACAAACATTGGCTTTCCATGACTGAATGGAGGGTTTCATCCCTACAAGCATGGCTGCCCATGGCTGAATTGGGGGCTTTCATCCCTACAAGCATGGCTATTTATGGATGAATTGACGGCTTTCATCCCTACAAGCATGGCTATCCATGGCTGAATGGAGTGTTTCAACCCTACAAGCGTGGCTGCCCATGGCTGAATTGGGGGCTTTCATCCATACAAGCATGGCTATTTATGGCTGACCTGTTTTGAACTTAGATAATTGTAGTTTGTCCATGAACATAAAAACATAGACTGATGCATCCCCAGACAAACAGAAGGAAGGAAATGACTGTGAGGGGAGAGGCAGGTTGCCTCAGAAGAAGTCACTTTAGATTAGAGCAGGGAGAGCCTGGGGAGAAAGGATGGTGTTACTGGCTGAAGGGAAGAGCAAGATGACTTGGTATTGCTTTAAATGGTGCTCCCTACCCCCAAATAAAACACATCATCAAGATGCATAATATATCCCTAAGCTGCGGGGGCATCACAAACCTCTCTTCTCTATCTATCTCCCCTGGTATGCAACCTTATGTAGTAGATTTCAATGTATTTTGTTATCCGTACTCAGCTTCACACTAAACATGGCTCATCTGCAGTGCGCCATGTTAATGTTGCTCTTGTTCTAAAGTTATTTCCTCCAAAAGACTTCTGCTTTCAGACATTTGAGAGGAATGCTCGGATTAGCAACATAATTCACTGATTGGTCTCTAATGAATCATTATTACCCTCTGCTGACCTCATCAAGAGCGGCTAAAGAGTTCATCTCGCAATTATAGGCCCGAACCAAAGGTGACATTGTGGCACGATCATAAAGGGCAATTAACAGCTGTTAATGTCAGACAGCACGTGGACTGGAAGGCTATTAGCAACCCGCACCCTCTCTCTCTCTGTCGGGACATGCAGACCCACTGTCCTACCCTGCTTACTGCCTTTGCACCAACATTCGCTGAGTATAACGTGCAATCAAAAGACTGTAGTATAATGCCTGTATTGTAGGCCTTCATAATGGTTGAGCAAAACCTCAGCCTTTGACTGAGGTGTATGATGTAGAATATGGTTTTTAATATTATGATCAAAACGTTTTAATCTCCAGAGGACATATATTCCTCCCAGGACGCACCCAGAGAGTCTGCCTACCACCCATCACCTCAGATCTCAGGAGCATCATCTCTGGCGTCCCATAGGGCTCATCACTAAGCCTCACCCTGTTCAACACCTACATGACACCCCTGGCCAACACTGTCATGACCTATGTGCTCAACCTCATATCCTACGCAGACGACACCCAGCTCATCCTCTCCCTCACAGAGTACCCCTCCACCACCAGAACAAACTTCCTCTACGCTATGACGAGCGTTGCTGACTGGATGAGGATCAGCTGCCTGAAGCTCAACATTGACAAGTCGGAAGTACTGATCTTCAGGAAGAACACCTCCCAATGGGACGACACTTGGTGGCTTTTGGAAAGTGGGTTATTAGTAGGGGCAAATGTAGGTCTGCCACTGGCAATAAGGCCACGAACACATGATAGGGCTCAGCATAGGTCTTGGAAAATTATTCCTATGCTCAACCCTTGGTAACGTGGCTGCGAGCAGACAGGCTTAACTTCAAAGACAGGTATGTAAAGCATTTAAAGACACAATTTCAGTAAATAATTAAGACACAACACGTAATAAAACTCCAACACCAATTTATAAAAATAGGAAATATGTTTATCTTTTATTACACCAAAATGACAAAAATCCAATGTAGGGAACCGGAGAAATGAATTTTCAAAGATTTATTAAAATATAGCACTTAAAAGAATATAGCACCATAATTTGATACCTGCTCGCGATAGACTGGACCAAAGTCAAAGTTTCAGGCCGGGCGCGATGGAGCCCTGAGCAGCTACAGCTCGCGACAGGTCCCGGTCTCAGTTTCTACCTTCACTCTTAGAAACTTTTCTGGAGCTTTTCTTCCCGAGGGCCCTCAAAGCTCCCAGCCAGTTCCGATCTTGTGAGGGTTTGCTGGCTTCACTTGTGACGAGGTCCTGGTCAACTTCCCTGGAGCAGACGTAGAAAATTTCTCAAGAGCGCTTCAGCGGGGCAACCCAGGAATCCAGGCTGGCACACGATGGAAGGCAGGCGGCTTGGCTCTCGTGGTTTCTCCCGGTCACCTTTTCTACGAGCGGACGTAGAAACTTTTCTGGAGTTTTTTCTCGCAGGGTCTCTCGATGCTCCTCATTTAGCCGGATCCGGTTAGGGTTCACCGGCTTCAGTTTTTTTCTAGTCCCGGTCAATCTCTGGAGGTTGGAGCGATGGAGCTTTTAGTGGGACGAACCTGGTTGGCTTGGCCGTTTCGCGGTTGAAGGCAGGCGGCCTGGCTGGCCAGGTTGAGTCGGTTCCTCTATGGAGCTTTTTTCAAAGTTGCTCCAAAGTTCTCCAAAGTTCTTGAACTTCTTCCTGAAGTTCCTCAAGGGGCCCCAAAGTGTCTCAAACTCACTCCAAGGGTCTGGAAGCTCCAAAATAGTCCTTGAAAGTTGAGGACTTCGGTTCCCACGATCCGCTGGTACAAAACCCTTACAAATCCACTGATGGTTCTCCAAGGTGTAGATTTAGTTGGT
Organism: Triturus cristatus; assembly: GCF_964204655.1. Classification (NCBI taxonomy): domain Eukaryota; kingdom Metazoa; phylum Chordata; class Amphibia; order Caudata; family Salamandridae; genus Triturus; species Triturus cristatus. The sequence continues at coordinate 74,517,987 of NC_140591.1, read as the reverse complement.
GATGTTCCAGATGAGCTCTTTTAACCTGTAGCTTTCAGGGAGTCCACTCATTAGTTCTTTTTCAGCTAAATAATCCACAGGTCTGTAGTTTCAGATGGTGCAGTTTTCAGAGGTCAGGCCTTAGAAATCTTTGCACAGCAAAACTTCTCAGCTTGGCTATGTCTTGCTTCAGTAAGTTTCAAGCAGCAGATCTGGAGGGCTCAAGCGATGATATCTCCCCCTTTTTCTACTTTTAGTTAATTCATTGGGGTGACAGGCACTCTGCAAGTTTCAGACTGGGCAGTTCTACGCCTAGGGGGCAGGGTAGCAGGGTGGAGGGTATCGGGAATTGGGTGGGGAAACGGGGAAAGGGGTTGGTGTGAAGGGGTTTTACGTATGGTTTGTGTTAGAGTTGTTACATCAGCAAGTACTGTAATTCGCATGACTGAGGCTATGGATGTCATTATTAGTTGCAATGCATATGCAGTGGGATAAGAGTGCCAGTATCCTGAGCTGAATGTTAACGTGCTTGGGGACAAAGTTAAACGCAGTATAGTTCTTCAATATATCAAGAAACAAGCCCCGGACATTGTTCTGCTTCAGGAGACACATTTGATAGGCAGTTCATGTAAAGCTCTGTGTAGGTCGGGATACAAGCTGGTGGCACATGCTGGGTTCCCTACAAGCTCAAGAGAAGTGGATATAATGCTTAAAAACACTTTCCCCCTTAACGTGGATTGTACCTGGATGGATGACAGGGGCCGTTACGTAGGTATCACTGGGTCTTGGGAGGGACGAACTATCACGCTAGTGTCTGTCTATGTCCCACCTGGCCTCCAATCTACCACATTCCAGGACCTACGCACCACTCTCCTTTCACTATCTGAAGGAGTGTTATTGCTGGGAGGGGATTTTAATTCCGTGGGGTCGGGTAAACTAGATCGCCACCCACCGCGTGAGCTAGGGCCTTCTCATAGATGGCTGTCAGACTTTCTTGAGACCATGGGATTGGTGGATGGCTGGCACACCTACAACCCTGAGAGTATACAGCACACTTTCCACTCAGGGGCTCACGCCAGTCTATCCAGATTAGATTAGATTTTGATCCCTAGCCCCCAAATCTAACTTATTCATGAAATCAGACACCTGGCTAGGGGCATTTCCGATCATTCACCGCTATGCGTACATATACTCCTTGATCAAATTAGGGTGGGTAGGGTAGTCCCGATTAATCCTTGGTATCTTCGCAACCCCAAAATTCGTAAAGAACTCACTAACACGATGGACACTTATTTCAATGAAAACTCGGGTACAGTAGACTCCTCCCAGACACTCTGGGAAGCATTTAAATCTCTGGGAAGCTCTGTCCCCAATATCTGGACAGAAGAAAGAACAACAAAAGGAAATGGTAATATAGAAGACGAGATTTACCACTTAGAGAGAGAGATGGAAACGACGACCACACCTGACTCGCTTCAGCTATTACGTCTTAAACAGGAAGAATACAAGGCACTAGTGACAGAAAGAGCTAAAACATTGGGTAGAGAGAAACTCGGTAGGATTTATGACCTCGGGGATAAAGCCGGGAAATTGATAGCCTGGCTTGATAAACGCAAGTGGGCAAGCAGATTGGTCCCAGTTTTGCAAGACAATAATAATGTTTACATGACTGACCCCCAAGAGATAGTAAACCACTTTGCTAGGCATTTTGGCCTAGTATACACCGCAGTGGAATCCTACACCGAGGAAGAATCTACGGAATTGTTAAAAGACATTACAAAAGACATTACACTCCCCACTCTTTCCTTAGCGGACCAGCGCCTATTAGATAGCCCTCTGACGGCAGATGTGATAGCGCAAGCGATCAGATCACTAAACCCAGGAAAAGCTCCTGGCCCTAATGACATCCCAATTGAATTATATAAACTCAGCCCTGACAAATTGTCTCCTTATATTAAAAGCATGTTTGAGGAAAGCAGAGAAATAGGTGAGCTGCCAATGGACCAACGAATAGCCACCATAGTAACCATACACAAGAAAGGCAAGCCCAAAATAGAGTGCACTTCATACAGGCCAATCTCCCTCCTCAATGCTGAGCCTAAGATCCTTGCCAAAGTCCTAGCTAACTGTCTAATTAACATAATTTCAGAACTGGTACACCCTGACCAATCCGGTTTTATACCGCACCGGAACACGGCGTTAAACTTTCGTCGAGTCCATGGAGTTCTAGGCAGAGCGGACACGATCCTAGAACCTGCTGTTCTTGTTTCCCTGAATGCCACCATGGCATTCGATACTATTGAATGGTCTTATCTCATAGCGACCCTCCGAAAGCTGGGGGTTTAGCCAGGAATTTATCCGATGGGTTCGTCTCCTATATTCGAAGCCAATGGCACAAGTCGTGGTAAATAACAAAAAGTCAGACACCTTTGTCTGGAGCCGGGGCACCCGTCAAGGATGCCCTCGCTCTCCCCTCCTCTTTGCTCTAGCACTGGAACCCTTGGCAGCGTGGATCAGCCGAGATCCAGTTATTCGGGGTATGCGGTGGTCACCTGAATGGGAAGACCTCATTTCGCTCTATGCGGATGACATTTTACTTTACTTAACAGAGACCAAAAAGTCTTTAATTGCAGTTCTGGACATATTGGCAGTGTTCGGTAGATATTCTGGTTTTAGGATTAACTGGGCTAAATCCCACTTGTATGTCCTTTGGGGAGGCCCCCCGCCCTGTCCCGCAATTGCCCAATTCAGATCAGTGCCACAGCTTTCAAATACTTGGGAATATTTCTCTCCCTAGACCCTACACTTCGATATGAAAAAAATCTCCTTCCTCTGATGCTTCGCTTAAAGCGAGACATAGCCAGTTGGAAGTCTCTTCCCCTCTCTCTTCTGGGCAAAGCAGCTCTTTTCAAAATGATGACCCTACCCCGTTTTCTTTATGCCCTGCAAAATTTGCTTGACCCAGTCCCCCTGAAATATTTTAAGGACATTGAACACCTTCAGAGAGACCTGCTATGGAACGGGTCGCAACGTATAGCCTTGGGTAAACTCACATTAAAATGGTACGATGGTGGCATCAGTCTGCCAGATATAAAGAAGTTTTACTGGGCTAGACACCTAGCAGCTATCAATCATAGTACATATGGAGACCTTAACAACCCAGGCTATCGAATGGATAAGTGGCTTCTTCCCGGAGGAAATTATAATAGATCTCTTTATTCGAGATCTAGCCGGTCCGGACTAACAGGACCCACTGGACACTCCGTCAGGGTATGGCATGCTGCAAATAAATCCCTTGGATGGGAACGTAAATTGATGCTAGCTACCCCCTATGGGACTCTGCGTGTTAAACCTGGCACCATTGGCGGGGGTCTCCCTTCCATTTTTCGCTGTTGTCTCCTCTGTTTTTGCTGGTAATAGATGCTCTGGGCACTGTGCCACTGCCATTCAGTGCCACAGCGCGAATGCTCCCTGTGTAAATATGACATGTGAATTGGTATATCCATGATTGGCTTATTTGGTTTACCTGTTAGTCCCTAGTAGCGTGGCCTGTGTGTGCCCAGGGCTGGTAAACCAAATGCTGCTGGTGGGCCTGCAGCGCTGGTTTGCGCCACCCACAGAAGCAGCTTGTAAAATGTGTCTCAGACCTGCCACTGCAGTGTCTGTGTGCAGTCTAGAACTGCCATCTTGGCTGTGAAGTGCACCCACTTCCCAGCCCCTGAACCTTCCCTTGGCATCATGTAAGCCAATCCTATGGTAGGGTGCATTGTATGTGTAAGGTAGAACATGCTCTGATGTGTGTAGCTTGTCCTGGTAGTGAATTACACCCAGTTTCGTTTTTCACTACTGTAAGGCTACCTATTCTCCATAGGCAAGAATGGGAGGTTTGACTATTACATTCTATAGTCCTAACTGACCCAAAGAACATGGTAGAAAAACAAATTTAGTATGCCTGAGCTCAGAATATTAAAATACATCTTTTATCCTTCCAGTGTGCTCTGCTGGTATATATATTGGCTGTCTGGTTTTGGAGGGACAGGGCAGGCTGAGTCAGACCTGGGTTGAATAGAGAGATCTGCATTGGAGTATGGGCAGGGGTAGCTCCTGGACCTGAATAGGGCTGTGCCTGGCAAGGTGAATGCTGGCTCCACCTCCCACTGTGCGTCTGATGGCAGACCCCCTCTTTCTGAAAGGAAGGATGCAGCCTGGTAAACAAAGTGATCCAGGACTGGGCAGAACTGGTTCTGGCTGGGTTCAGTGACTTGTAGCTTCTGAGAACAAAAACTTTTGGGGTATAAATATCTGTGGTGAAACCCCAACAAATTGTATTGCTCCTGGACAACAAGAAGAACCTCTGTCCGTGTAACTGAAGGAATCTGCAGGAGAGGACTGTCCTTGTGCTTGTGTGCTGTTTCTTGGACTGGCCTGCAGTGGTTTCTACTGGACTTGGAAGAAGAGGAAAAGGACTTTGAAGGAACTTTTATTTTTGCTACAGCAATCACCCATGGACTAGAAGAGAGCTAGCCTCCTGCAGGAGTCTCTGGCACATCAGACTCCACCACCAGCCTCCTGTTTCCTCCCAGCGAGGATTTCTATCTGCAGGTAAGTGAGTTCCAGGGCCTCTAGTTCTACTGTGGAGAAGAGAGTGCTGAAAATCGTCGCTAACGCCCGTTAGCGAGCCGCCGCAGCTGGAGAGCGTAAGGAAAATCATCGCGCTGCTGCCGCTGAGTGCTCGCTACCGGAGATCATCGCATCACCTGATTGCGGGCTGCCCAAGGCTCGCTAACCTCAAGATTATCGCATCACCTGTTTGCGGGCTGCCATAGGCTCGCTAACCAGAGATCATTGCATCGAGTTCATCGCTTCACGACATCGCAGCGTGGACGCCGATCGTCCACCATTTTCATCGCATCGCATCAGGATCGTCGCTCCCTCGCGGAGCGCCATTTCTTTTCATCGCAACAAGATCGCACACGCAACATGCTCGGCGCATCATCCTCCCTTAGCGGCAAGGATTTTAATGCATCGCCGGCTTAGCTTTGTCCTGCACACAGATCAGCGCATCATCCTCCCTTGCGGCAAGGATTCAACGCATCGCTGGTCACGAGTGAGGAAAATCATCGCTACAGCTCCTTAGCTACATTTTGGTTGCGTTGCTTCAGAATCCAGGTATTTTGTGAGTATAAGGGTCGCAGAGACCACTGTCTTGAACTGAACTTCTCTTTGCACACTTTGAACTATTTTTACAGCATTTTAAAAGTAACCCTATTTTCCTAGTATTGTGGATTTTTACTGTTATTGGTCTTGTGTTAAGTCTATATATAAAGATACTTATTTTTTATAACTACTTGTGTGGTGTCCCTTTGTAGTGTTCTTCACTGTGTTACAGTGTATGGTCATAAATGCTTCACACACTGCCTCTGAGATAAGCCTAGCTGTTTGTGCTACGTTACCACAGGGTTGAGCAGAGGTTATCAAAGGGTGTAGCCCGCTTACTCTGTCTTAGGAAGAAGGGTCCCTACTTGGACAGTGGCCAGCCATTGCCAACTAGAGACCCCCATTTCTAACACTGCACAACTAGGTAATCTGTGGACAACAAAGCCGTCGGCCCGAGTTCGCCGTGCCCATCTGACGGAGTTCTGGATCAAGGCCCAAGTCGCTGAAGGAGGACAGTGGGGTCGCGCTCCCCCAGGTAACGTGGATCACCACATGGGGTGGGGTGCGGGCCCGGTATGACACTCTCTCGGCCTCTCGCTTCTGTCAGCTGTGCGAGGCTGTTGCTTCGGCTCGGATCTAGGCCTGAGCTGGCCCAAGGAGGGACAGTACAGGGGCCGGATTGAGAAGCAGTACTTTTGTGTTATCTTTGATCCATGACTGGGGGCAACTGTTAATGGAGCACCTAAACTGTTGTATTACACTTTGCATTACTGCCGCTAACGAACTATCGAACTGTCATATGACGCCTGATCTGATTTGTGCCTGACGAACTACATGCTGGGTGCGCTACGCACTGCGTTATTTTTCCCTTGCAGAATACCTGATTGTAACGTGGCGCCTTGCATTGTTTTTCCATTGCACAAGTATATGATTGTAGCGTGACGCATAGCTTTGTTTCTTCCTTACACAGGGTATGCTGGTAGTGATACGCATTGCATTATTCCTTCTGTTGCAAAGTACAAGATTGTGGCGTTACATAGGAGATTGTTTCCCTAGTGCATAGTACGTAGTAGTAGTATCGTTACGCATTGCCGTATTTCTTTTCTTTTGCAACATGTGTGATTCTAGCAATACAAACTGCCTAACCTTTTGGGAACGGTTAGAAGTAAACGTAACTGTTGGTTAGAAGTGGTGGTTGGAATTAGAACCTACAAATCCACCGGGAGGAACAATACCCATTATTTTATATTGGTTTTGTACCGTGTGGTCATATTGTATATCTTCTTGTATAAAGATTATACTCGTTTTATAAAAACTCGTGTGGAGTCTATTTGTGGTGACTTCAGTGGGTTGCTGTGAGTGTGGTTGCACATACTGTACACTCGTGCCTTGGAGATAATCCTGGCTGCTCGTGCCAAGCTACTAAGGTGGTGAGCAGGGCTATCTCAGACGGTGTCCTTACTTAGCCTAACGTTGAAACAAGGGGTCTGGATTTCGCACCTGGCAACAGCGGTGTGGGACAGGGACTCCCGCCTCCAGCATTTGGTGGTGGCGGTGAGTGACTAGGACCCCCACTTTCAACACCTACGTGTTGAGCGCACGTTGTCATGCATGAGATTTAGAAGTGAGCTTCAGCCGCCTGTTGGTGAGCTTGCAGCGGCACTTAGATGTGAACATGATGTAGAAAGGTGTAGGAATTTGAAGATTTGGCAATTGCTAGCAGTCAGGTCAGGTTATGGAAACAGTCGGCTGTAGTCGCCTCTTCCTAATTACATAGCCCCATTGACAGCAGAGCAGGCAGCAGGGAATGTATCGATATGGGCATTAAGTTGTGATGGCAGGTTGGCTACTTCCTCTTTTCCCGCCTCTGTCACTACCCAAAGAAACAATGGAGTGCATTGACCACTGACAGCTTTGTTCCATCACCTAGGAGCGTCTCTCTTCCTCTTTTACCAAGGAAAGACCAAAACCTCTAGATTCCAGGAGCACACACTCCATAACCACAAGTAGGCACCTTACAGTATTAGTGGTAGCGGGCAGATATGGGAATAGTTCTGCTAGCAATTATCATGCTTTTCTCAAAGATTAGGCCATTATACAGTATTTACCAAAACTGCAAAATCAGCAGTTTAAACAAGTGGAGATAAATCCCACATTTATGTGTTATGATCATCTCTAGTGCAGTAGATGCTCTAACTTCCTTCTCATCCTCACAATCCCCCACTCAAATATATGCCGTAGCTGCCCTGTCAGTCCGTCGACCCTCTGGGCACAGATCATGCATATTCCTGTAGCGTCTGCTATGAAATCAGACCATGCATTGCACAGTTTTCCAAGATTTAGGAAGTTATAATCCTTAAACTGCCTTGAAAATTTAATTTGTCATCTGTATTAGTTCAAAGAATAACCAATGAAGATTGTGATTCTAGAATATACACTCTGTGGCCATTTTCCTTCAAAACACATGTGGAGGGTCACATCTAGGCTCCTCCATTGAGGTAGACATGAAACCCATGCGGTTTGAACAAATCACGCTGAGCACCCTAGTTCACCATGGTCACCTCTGGGATCTACCATATGTAACCCACACGGTTTGAACAAATCACGCTGGACACCATAGTTCACCACGGTCACCTCTGGGATCTACCATATGGAGCACACACGGTTTGAGCAAATCACGCTGAGCACCCTAGTTCACCACAGTCACCTCTGGGCTCCTCCACTTGGCGCACACACGGTTTGAGCAAATCACGCTGAGCACCCTAGTGCACCACGGTCACCTCTGGGATCTACCATATGTAACCCACACGTTTTGAGAAAATCATGCTGAGCACCCTAGTTCACCACAGTCACCTCTGGGCTCTACCACATGGAGCACACACGGTTTGAACCAATCACGCTGACCACCCTAGTTCGAATGTGTGTCGTTATCCCGCACTCTTTTTGTCCGCAGGGAATCACAACGCGGTCATTACAACGACCGCGTTGTGATTCCGCATACCATTACTCCGCAAGTCGTAACAACGACTTGCGGAGGGGGGGCGCTGGATGTTGGAATAGTATAATTTACTATTCCAACTCCAGTCTGTGTGGACAGTAGGGAAGGTGTCTCAAGTCATTGTTCCGACTTGCGGAGTAATGGTATGCGGAATCACAACGCGGTCATTGTAATGACCGCGTTGTGATTCCCTGCGGACAAAAAGAGTGCGGGAAGTGGTTCCCAAACGGGGAATATTTACTCCCAAATGGTTGGGGTTAATAAAAATTGGATGGTGGGTTTGAGAGGAACATGCTAATGTGAAACACACCCACATAAGAATAAGACAATTGCACGTCAGATAATACGCTTCTAATTCTTCTGCAGCTCTACAGAACTGTAACTGCTGAACAAAATATGTTTAAATGTACTCCCGACTAGCCTTGAAGTAACACAGATGAGCATACTACAACCCGGAAATGGAAACAGAAATAGGAATGACAATCAATGACAGGTAACCCCAGGGCAACCTTGTTTGTTGTTGTTCAAGACCCTCACACACTCTCTTAGTGGCATGCTTCATCACCGGGTCTCATCCTAGTCCCTAAAAACCTGGATGGCTCGACCATTTTTTAAGGAGCACTTATGATATTTTCCTACCAGTGCCTTTTCAAGGATAAACATACCTCTGGGACACCCAGGTATCCCTTTAATCCAGGTGCCCATGGTATGAATAAAAGCAGGGTTGGAGTGTACACATGGTGTAATGGACCTACACCCTTTTTTAAAGTGGGCATGTTTCCTCCTACTGAATCGGCACCTACGGGTGCAAGGCGTTTGCCAGAACTGAGATTAATGCCCCGAAATCAGTGTTCTTTCTATGCTACATGTATTTCCTGTTTTTGGCTAATGTCCTTTCCCAATTCAGTAGGGACTATTGACAAACAACATATATCTTAAAAAGAGTCTACTCACCCATTTATTATTGCAGATGTAATATTTCCTGTAAAAGGTAAGAGACAGGGGTACATGGCATTGTTATTCCTTAACACACAATGCAAAGCACTCAAAGTGTGATTACACAGCACAGCACACCAACATGTAGTGTGTGACTACATGGGCATGACCCCCCTTCTTATGTCACGCAGAGCATTAACTAAATAGGGTGAGATGCAGTATGTGTTTTCGTGTACCCTCCTTGCACATGCTTGCAGTGTACAGTGTAATGACTTGCACAGGGTGTGTTCCTCACCTTTATTGGCTGGATGTGCACATGTCAGTACATAGGTCCTCAGTGGATACAACACTGCATTGGGCGATCGCACTTTGAGTGCAATGTATTGTGTGTTTATGGATAACAATGTCTGTTATCTTTTAGGGACCAGCATGAACAGGGCCGGACTGGCCGTAGCGGGCACCGGGCAATCCACCGGTGCGCCGCACTGGTGTTGGCCGGTTTTGGGCCCCTGGGGGCCGTTTTTGTTACAGGGCCGTTTTTGCAGCAAAATCGGCCCTGTAACGAAATCGGCCAAAAACCGGCCCTGGCAAAGAGCTCGGCGGCACCCGCAACGCCAGGGGGAGGGAGGGGAGGGAGGGAAGGGAGGGGGGGGGAGGCGGCCAAGCACTTTGCCAGGGCCAGTTTTCTTTCCCAGTCCAGCCCTGAGCATGAGACATGATGATGAAGCACGGCACTAAGAGAGTGTGTGAGGGTCTTTAGCAATAAAAAGACTGTCTGTCTTGAATAACAAACAGGGTTGCCCGGGGTTACCTGTCGGTAATTTCCGTTTCTATTGATCTCTTGATGGGTTGTAGGATACCCATTTGTGTTACATATATTGGTTAGGGAGACTGTATCCTATACCCTGGAAATTATCTCTCCCCTTTCCTGTCAATGTCTTTTCCTGAAAATGGATTATGGTATCTTGATAGCCTTAAAGGGAGTCAAGCACCTCACATAGCCAACCACTGAAACTGCAATACACTCTCATATAAGTCAATAGAGTTAGGGTATAAAACTAAACACTAATAACACATAGAAAAAATATATCTTTAAATAAGATTAATGTACATTTTAGTTTTATATTTGCTATATTTTAAAATAATAATTATGGACATTTTTTATAGTTTTTAGTGTATTATTTTATAAATTCTACATATAATGTAAATTAATTAACTGTAAAGAATAACATATTTTGTAAACACAATAATTACAAAATAGTTAAAATATGGCTGACAACCAAGTTTGTAATAAATTAAATGTAAATTAAAAGGTTTGAGAGAGTTGTTGTATTTAAATTGAAAGTAATTTTATTAAAATGACATTAAAAATAATATAATTAAACTAATTGTGTATTTAATAGAACGTTAGTAGGTAGTTTGTAGTGGATTTTCATTGTGTTAGTCCTAGGTGAATGGTTGTTAGTTTTTTTCATTAAAATATTTGATAGATCTTTTTGCAAATATTACACTTTTCTAATATTGTCTATATAAAGATCGCCATCTCGGTGGCGGAGATCTCTTCAACCACCTAGAAAGTTACAAATAGTAAAATTTCAGTTGTAAAATGGGCTGGAGGGGCTCCAGCACCAGTGCCGTCTCAATGCATGGGCACGCTAGGCAGTTTTCCTGGGGCCCCATGAGCATAGGGGCCCCATGCACACCAGAATGTAACACAAATGTTCTCTTAAACATTTTCCTTCCTGTGAGTGGTTGTGTTGGCAGGGCCCAGTGCACCGCTTTAACCCGGGGACCTACAATGCTATTTAGATGGCCCTGGCAAGCCCCCCTCATTAAAGTATGTGACTGCTCGTATTTCAAAACCTAAATGTAAATCTCCTCTCAGAATCAAGTGAACAGCACCAAAGTGGAGATTGACGTCTGGATGTCGGACTAGATCTACACATGAGTACCTTCCTTGGTGAGTAGCACCCACAGTGTTGGTTGGGCAGGATTGAGCTGTGGTACCGGAGTTGGGTTAGTGTGAGTACCTACCTTGGTGAGTAGCACCCACAGTGTTGGTTGGGCAGGATTGAGCTGTGGTACCGGAGTTGGGTTAGTGTGAGTACCTACCTTGGTGAGTAGCACCCACAGTGTTGGTTGGGCAGGATTGAGCTGTGGTACCGGAGTTGGGTTAGTGTGAGTACCTACCTTTGTGAGTAGCGTCCGCAGAGTTGGTTGGGCAGGATTGAGCTGTGGCACCGGAGTTGGGTTAGTGTGAGTACCTACCTTTGTGAGTAGCGCCCACAGTGTTGGTTGGGCAGGATTGAGCTGTGGTACCGGAGTTGGGTTAGTGTGAGTACCTACCTTGGTGAGTAGCACCCACAGTGTTGGTTGGGCAGGATTGAGCTGTGGTACCGGAGTTGGGTTAGTGTGAGTACCTACCTTGGTGAGTAGCACCCACAGTGTTGGTTGGGCAGGATTGAGCTGTGGCACCGGAGTTGGGTTAGTGTGAGTACCTACCTTTGTGAGTAGCGCCCACAGTGTTGGTTGGGCAGGATTGAGCTGTGGTGCCGGAGTTGGGTTAGTGTGAGTACCTACCTTGGTGAGTAGCACCCACAGTGTTGGTTGGGCAGGATTGAGCTGTGGTACCGGAGTTGGGTTAGTGTGAGTACCTACCTTGGTGAGTAGCACCCACAGTGTTGGTTGGGCAGGATTGAGCTGTGGTACCGGAGTTGGGTTAGTGTGAGTACCTACCTTTGTGAGTAGCGCCCACAGTGTTGGTTGGGCAGGATTGAGCTGTGGTGCCGGAGTTGTGTTAGTGTATCAGCATTGTGAAGACATAGATTTGATAGGACAGGGTTATTCTGTGGTGTTTACGCTGTGTTTATCTGTCAGTATTGCTACCGTCGCGACGTAATATACCACAGTGCTTTACAGTGTCCTCATTATAACACAAAGACGTGATAAGCTAGATTTGGGGTCCATTGGCAGAGGTGTCTTAGTGCATCGCTGTTACGTACTCGGAGATGTGAGAAGCCATGGTAAAGCAGCACGGGAAGAGTTGTGTTTGTGTGTCAGCATTGGGAACAGAGGGATGTAACAAGGCAGCGGACAGCATTGGCAGAACTGTATTAGCAGGTCAGCATTGCGAACAGCAAGGTGCCAGGTATCATAGGTAACGCTGAAGCTGTTTATTTCATCACTATGTTCACCCGCTCCCCTCACGAGGATTTATTCTGCTCTCTGATATTGGGGGATTCAAGGAAACAGACTATGATCGAGATGTTCTTCTCTGCAGCTCCGAGACCTTACAGTTAAAAAGAACATAACAATATTAAGTAGAGCAATACATAAATCCCCTCCATTTAATTTTTTTTTCAAATGAGAAGTTCTCTGCAGCTAGTAGCGGGTCTGGTCCCGGGGATGCTGAACTTGCCATCCCCTGGACAGTCCCACCTGCTTGGTCTTTTATATTAGTTGCATGCGCCGGTAGATTGGTGTTAGCTGTAGATGTAGCGCAACACCCGCCAACTGTGCGTAGATTCAATGTTGTCTCATAGAGTTAGCTGTGTAGTGTCCTAACTTCGTTCAGTCTGTCTTCTCTTGCCCCCTCTTTCCCTGTGAGCAGAATTGTTGCCCCACTAATCTGTGAGGTCCACGTCCACCTCCTCGTTGTTTTCGTCTTTGTTGATGATGAGTGAGGTTTGGAAGCAACAAACCTTGGTGTTTTGCTTCTGATTGACTGCAACAGATACTGTAATCTATTCATCAATCAGTGATGTGAAAATATTGTCAGCTTGCTATTGTTTTTAAAAATGTTTTTTCAGGCACTGTTAAACTGTGAAGATGTTAATTTGTCGTTGAATTAGATGTGTGCTCCTTGAGATTGTTGCAAAGTCTTATGTTGTGGAAGAAGGTGTTTCTCTGCACTTGTCTTGTCTCTGTAAGACCATTCTTTCACTCAGGTATGTGGTTGAACATCCAAGTGTTTGCACTGAGGTATTTGTAGCTTTGCCTTTTCTGATATACAGCACAAACACCATCAAGATTGACACATAGTCATGACAATGCAATTTGTAATATTGTGTGAGGCTCTTGGGATCTTACTGTGATGCTTTAATGTTTCAGTTTACCAAAACAAATTTCTCTCACTAACCAGGAGCCACTAAAGAGGGTGGTCTTTATTGCTGCCTCTCCACTCTTGCTCAACAAATGAGGATGCAGGCCATTTGAGCGTCAGTTTCATGATAAACCAAGAAGTGTGGTTGTGCCCTGAAGTAGACACCAACAGAGGGCTGGGAGTCAGCAGAAGGGTGTAATGAATGTAGATAGGGGAAGTAAAGGTGTTGCTAGGTATAGGAATCAACCAAGGCTCTCATTACGAGCTGGTCATTATCGCTTGTGATTGCACCCAATAAAAACTTTCTGAGGTGTTCAGTACTTTTCAGTTGTGATAATTATAATGTCATGAATATTAGTGCTTGTCACACCAAAATCACCATGTGGATATTTACAAGCCCTTTGATAGAAGTCCAAAGAATTCATAGCTCAACATCATACATAATATTAATAAGGACCCAGTAGGTCCCGTGCGAGTTTCGAAGTGGCCCCTAAATTCTAAGCTATCCCATCTCCATCTCCCTCAACCATGAAAAGAAATAGTGCCTCATCTGTCTGCTTTACGACAATCTGGCGGAGCCGCTGCAGGTATGGACCAGGCTGCCTCCATGTCAGTGTCCCTACACATCTGATGGGTGATTAGAAATGTTGCCATTGACATTTCCCACGAATAAAAACCAACTGACTTGCTCCCTACCAATTAAATACTTAATAAAATAAAAAAATGACAGCGTTTTTCTGTTGTTCTGATATCCCGGGAGACACAGACTTTAAATAATTAGCAGGAACATTTCTGACTCAGTGTAGACACAAATCAAACGTTATTCCCCGATCTATATTACTAGGATGATAGAAGAGGTCATAGCCCTTGCGTAGTCTATGAATAGTAAAATGACCATACCTCCACTTGCATGGCATTTCTAACAGGCTGCTTGCTTCAGGGCAACTGAATACTTTGTGATTGTCTAAAGAGAAGTTACTAATGGCCCATGTTTCTTGAAGGCAAATAACTGCTTCAGAATTCTTTGAGAATTCCAGAGTAAGCGCATCTGAAAGTAGCCATTGGAGATTCCAAAACCAGATCAACACATTATTAAACTAAAGGAGAATCAGATTAAGGCCATTTTTTATTGAGTGTGCTTGGGAACCTTGAGCAGGACTCTGCTTCCTCCCAGCACTGCCACGAGGGACATGCTCCGAGTGGTTGGGCATGTTTGCAAACTGCCTGTCTGGGCCACACTGGCTTGTTATGGATCGGGCCTCCTAGTTACCTCAAGAGAAAGTGCAAAAACTAGGTTTGAGTGATCTATGGGGCAGTTAATATTCATGTTAATATCATCATCTAAATATATCTTCCCAGTCTGACTAATTACAGGCATAACATCAATTCCTGGGCTCTGAAGAAGGTCACTGAATTTGAGCACTTTAGGTGAGACTGGCTTAGACTTAAACTCTACCTTGGACTTGGGCAGAAAAGAGTCATCCTATAATGCAGCCAGTGTAATGTAGGCTGAATTTACCATGTGCAATTGAGGATGAGGCATAGAATTCTGGTCTACTTTGGAATGATCCAGCTTCGCTGAAAAGATTGATGAATTCAACTATTGAGGAATAGCCGTCTCATTTTCACTGGTCCACGGCATGGTGAGTGGATTCATGGTTTAATAATTCAAACTTCTCTTAATCAGTCTTGCCATTGGATGAGACTTGGAATCCCAGGTGCCTTGGACGCTTTTTAGGGAATCCAAGCTTCCTATTTCTCATCTTTTTCGATTTCTCTGTCTTCAAATCTTTCACCTCTGCACTAGAAGTGATTAGTTTCTTTAACCTGCTTCTTAAAAATTGACTAACTGGGATTTATTTCTGCCTGTACCAAGGAAGGCATCTTCAGTGGCATTGGGGGAGTTTCCTGAAACAATGTTTTAGTGAGTATGTATGATCAGGGGATTCCTGATCTTTAGACATAGCGATGGCACACACCGTTCCTTGCTGTTGATTCAGCTAGGGTCGCTTTCCATACTTTTTTCTTATTACTTTCTGAGCTAGGCAGGAAGGGTACCTCCAAATATCACATATTTATCTTTAACACTCATATCAGCTCCACAAACTAAAGAAGACCAAATTGATAATAGCATGTCTATGACATGTTGGTACTTTAAGGAAGTTTTTTTTCCCAACAGGGTCAATATCGAGCCTAGAATTCTACTGAACGCTTGTAACACCTCAAGGTTGGACTTACTCTCCTGGCTGGTTGAAGGAGCCTTGTAGCAGCAAAACAGGGGTCTCAGATAGGTTTTTTCAAAAGGGGGCTTGGCACGCGGAGATCCAATATTGGCTCAGGCATCCCAGCCATTGGAAATGGATGACAGTTTTATATCTGGAAGAGTGAATTCCAACAGCAGTAAGTAATGTGATTTGTTTGTCTCTATATCATCATCCTTCACTGAAGGTAAATTCAGTACCTCTTCGCCTCCATTTTTTAACAACATTTTGCTCTTAGCCTTGAACATTTGATTGGACATCTGATTAGTTCATCACTTGTGCATTATCGCTCCTTTCAACCGATAGTGCAAAATAGACCCCATTTGGTCTTTTCAGTACCTTCTATCATGAGAGATATTATGTGCGTGCGTTTGTCTCCTAGATGTGTGTGTAATGGATTGGCCTGTTACAAACGATAGTTCTGGAGCATAGCTTTTTGATGGTCATCACTTTGGTGGACATCTGCCTCCATTTTTCAAATTCTGCTGAGTGCAACGTACATGCCTCCAAAAGGCTAATAAAACAGCAAAGTCAGCAACAGTCTGACACCCTGTAGTTATGTTCATATATAGTTTTCGCAGTCTAACAGCAAAGTACCTTCTGACAACAGAAAGTCTTTACTGAGTGGTGCAAAACCAGGCAAAACTCAACATAAATATGATATAATAAGCTTTTAAGGCAACAGAACAATATATGTCTGCCTAGTCCCTCAAAGTGGGGCTGGCTCTAGTTCTTTTTCCCAGACCAGTAACCACCCACTATATGCCGCCTTAATTGTTCTCAGAGCTATATAGGAGAACTGTAATACATACAAAATAAACCATAGGTCAATATCCTAGCAAACCTGTTTGTGCTGAAGTTAACCATGATCGTATACACCTGTTTGCCTTTTAAAGTCATGGGAACTGATTATATAGATAAAGGAATGCCAGGGTTCAATCAACCTCTCAGAGAGCTCCTTGCTCAAAGCAGCTTTCCCTTCACCATCACGTCCATTGCTCAAGCAGAAGGAGGGATGCTGACCACAATGCCCAACGCCTCTTCACCTAAGGACTTCGCACAGAATCCGCTCCCCACCCTGTCTCTCACTCACCTGGCCCCAACTGGTGGGCGAGAGTGGTGAGGAGCAAGCTACCAGCAGCCAACAGGCAACAATCCTAGAGGGCATGCAAGCAAACGCCATCGTGCAGGGATGAGTGTGACCGGTTGCCGAAGTGGAGAGACCACCAGCATTGCCAATATTTAACACTCAACTCATAATTACAATATGTGCGGGAACAGGAGTTAATCAAGACCTAAGTCGGGGTTAGAAGTAACGCTAGCGGGGGAGTTGCACGGTGTCCTCGTGCTCCTATGGCCATTGTAAAGGGTTCAAAGTAGAAAGTGACTATAGCACAGGCATTCTACTTGTGTGGGTTCTCACATGATTCCTTAGCGTGTTCATTCATCACAGTGTGGGCTGCTCAAAGACTTCTCTCCCGGTGCTCCTGCACTTCTAAGCCTGAGCGTCTTTACAGTACGGAACTCAACATTGATTACTCTCAAAGGTATTACAAATTTGCATGTTAACAATAGCCATGATACCGAGCCATTTAATGTTAACCACCAGGCTACAAATACCACAATGCAAAACAAATTCACTGGTTGGATGAGCTGCTCACACCTGACATGGTCCAGCCGAAGTGGATTTGTCCTCTGTGTATTTTGTAAGTAATATATATGTATGATTCTGTTGCCTGCAGCCAATGGGGAAGAAAAACAGCCTCAGAACTTTGCAAGAAATGTTTATTCAGTTGCCCTTTTTAAGCATCTGCAACAAAAGTAAAGCTATAGTTTGTCGAGATTCTAATTCCACTCCTGCTGGCGTGTCTTATAACTCAGACACGACGGCTCTGATATGGTACGAGCATCTTTATATCAGAAGTCGTGGCACTGGATCAAACAGCTTATCTCAGGATAACCAGTGCACAGATTGAAGCTTACCTTAGGCGCACTTAGATTTTCTTGGGTTCTGACGACAAATGACAGAGCACAGAACTCGCCCAAATGTCAACTCTATTTGTTTGCAATCCATGTCCTGCTCTGCTCTGAGCACTGTGCTTCTAGGAAACAGCACTAAACTTTTGAGAGCTATTCTGATGGTCTCTCCAAGAGACCCCACAGGTTGGTCTGTCAAATCCTTCTGTCTACTCCTTGCAAGATTGACTGAGCTGCACCACAGCTACCAGGCTCTTCTTCCGAGGCACCTCTGCTCGAACAGTATGGGTGCTTCATGACACCAACATCATGTAGATGGTCCCAGTGGCCCTGGGTATGGGGGTGATGTCACAGAAGCGCAGACCTATCCTGACAGCAACCTTGAGCAGGACATGAACCAGCAAGATAGCTTAATCTGGCGAGGCAGGGATCTGCCTCAAACATGTAGGAGGTAAATAAAGAGCATGATCATTTTTAGGGAAAATCTAACTCTGGATTGATGAAAGTGTCAACATTCTTAACTGATCAATATTAGATTTGCCTGCCTGTGAGAACCACCAAGTAGGGTAGGCATCTGACCTCACGTCAAACATCCCCTGATTTTTCTATGGTGACTGCAAGCCTTCTTATGAGAAGAGTAATCTTTCCCTTTCACCTGCTGGTTACTGCACAGGAAGACACAACTGAAGGGCACAGAACTCTGTGATGGGAGGATCCACGTTTGAATGTGCACACAAGGGCCTCTGTCCGTGCTCTAGTATTATTTATGAATGACCCTTTCTTGGACAGCAAAGGCTGGGCTCTTGGGCCAGGGAGCAGACCAGGATTCCAGATGTGACTCACACATTTCTCTGAATCTGTTCAAATATTACTTTGCATCAATTTGGAAAGTTCCTTGCTAAAATCCGAATTCAGAATTAGACGCTTTATTATGAGATTCAGCTCTGTTCCAAAAATCAAGCAAATACACGCAGCCACCTCAAAGTTGCAAATGAAGAAGTTAAAGTTAAGTGGCATAATGTGTGTAATTGACCTTTTAGCCTCTTTCAAAACATGTCCTGTGAGCACAAAGCCCAAATAAGTGTGGCACTGCAGTCAATATAGTACTATACCTTGGTACTGTCTTCAAGGCTACTCTATGGCAACACATCTAGCACTTCTTCCAAAGTTCTGAGTGTGAAAAAATCGGGTCTTGAAAGATCCCAGTGAGGACAATGCACTGTCCAAGAAGCAGAGGGAATGCATAGTGGGATATGTCTGAGAAAAGACACTTGATGGGAAAAGAAGATAAGGCTGAAAATAGTGATCAGTTACTGGATGTCAAGAAAGTGGATCACTAGATAAGAATTTAAATTCTGACAGTAGGAATTATCAGTGATGTAGGGAGTACCAGCAAGGGAGCTCAATTTTAATGTAGATGATCAATGGCATCATGAGATGGGAAGGGCTACGCTAGGGTTTGGAAGAGAACTATCCTTGAAAAGAAGTAAAGCCAGAGAGAGGTAGTTACAAAGTAGAAAGAAAAGGTTAATCACAGTGAAAAGGAACATACTAGTGAAGCCAAGTAAGAGTGTGCAGGAGTCATGAGAGAAATTACGTTAATGAAGTAAAGTGATATTATTGAAAAGGCCTGTTATCAGTGTATGAGGCGATATCAGAAAAGAGGTGCATCAGTGAAGGCTTCAGGTATCAAGCAAGAGGTGCATCAGTGAAGGCTACAGGTATCAGGCAAGAGGTGCGTCAGTGAAGGCTATAGGTATCAGGCAAGAGGTGTGTCAGTGAAGGCTTCAAGTATCAGGCAAGAGGTGCATCAGTGAAGGCTATAGGTATCAGGCAAGAGGTGCATCAGTGAAGGCTTCAAGTATCCGGCAAGAGGTGCGTCAGTGAAGGCTATAGGTATCAGGCAAGAGGTGTGTCAGTGAAGGCTATAGGTATCAGGCAAGAGGTGCATCAGTGAAGGCTTCAAGTATCAGGCAAGAGGTGCATCAGTGAAGGCTATAGGTATCAGGCAAGAGGTGCATCAGTGAAGGCTACAGGTATCAGGCAAGAGGTGTGTCAGTGAAGGCTACAGGTATCAGGCAAGAGGTGTGACAGTGAAGGCTATAGGTATCAGGCAAGAGGTGTGACAGTGAAGGCTATAGGTATCAGGCAAGAGGTGCATCAGTGAAGGCTATAGGTACTAGAGATAATGTGCATCAGTGAAGGCTTCAGGTATCAGGCAAGAGGTGCGTCAGTGAAGGCTACAGGTATCAGGCAAGAGGTGTGACAGTGAAGGCTATAGGTATCAGGCAAGAGGTGCGTCAGTGAAGGCAATAGGTATCAGGCAAGAGGTGCATCAGTGAAGGCTATAGGTACTAGAGATAATGTGCATCAGTGAAGGCTTCAGGTATCAGGCAAGAGGTGCGTCAGTGAAGGCTTCAAGTATCAGGCAAGAGGTGCATCAGTGAAGGCTATAGGTATCAGGCAAGAGGTGCATCAGTGAAGGCTTCAAGTATCAGGCAAGAGGTGCGTCAGTGAAGGCTATAGGTATCAGGCAAGAGGTGTGTCAGTGAAGGCTATAGGTATCAGGCAAGAGGTGCATCAGTGAAGGCTTCAAGTATCAGGCAAGAGGTGCATCAGTGAAGGCTATAGGTATCAGGCAAGAGGTGCATCAGTGAAGGCTACAGGTATCAGGCAAGAGGTGTGTCAGTGAAGGCTACAGGTATCAGGCAAGAGGTGTGACAGTGAAGGCTATAGGTATCAGGCAAGAGGTGCATCAGTGAAGGCTACAGGTATCAGGCAAGAGGTGCATCAGTGAAGGCTATAGGTATCAGGCAAGAGGTGCATCAGTGAAGGCTACAGGTATCAGGCAAGAGGTGTGTCAGTGAAGGCTACAGGTATCAGGCAAGAGGTGTGACAGTGAAGGCTATAGGTATCAGGCAAGAGGTGCGTCAGTGAAGGCAATAGGTATCAGGCAAGAGGTGCATCAGTGAAGGCTATAGGTACTAGAGATAATGTGCATCAGTGAAGGCTTCAGGTATCAGGCAAGAGGTGCGTCAGTGAAGGCTACAGGTATCAGGCAAGAGGTGTGTCAATGAAGGCTACAGGTATCAGGCAAGAGGTGTGTCAGTGAAGGCTATAGGTATCAGGCAAGAGGTGCGTCAGTGAAGGCTACAGGTATCAGGCAAGAGGTGCGTCAGTGAAGGCTACAGGTATCAGGCAAGAGGTGCGTCAGTTAAGGCTACAGGTATCAGGCAAGAGGTGCATCAGTGAAGGCTACAGGTATCAGGCAAGAGGTGCGTCAGTGAAGGCTACAGGTATCAGGCAAGAGGTGCGTCAGTGAAGGCTATAGGTATCAGGCGAGAGGTGCGTCAGTGAAGGCTACAGGTATCAGGCAAGAGGTGTGTCAGTGAAGGCTACAAGTATCAGGCAAGAGGTGCGTCAGTGAAGGCTACAGGTATCAGGCAAGAGGTGCGTTAGTGAAAGCTACAGGTATCAGGTAAGAAGTGTGTCAGTGAAGGCTATAGGTATCAGGCAAGAGGTGCGTCAGTGAAGGCTATAGGTATCAGGCAAGAGGTGTGTCAGTGAAGGCTACAGGTATCAGGCAAGAGGTGCGTAAGTGAAGGCTATAGGTATCAGGCAAGAGGTGTGACAGTGAAGGCTACAGGTATCAGGCACGAGGTGCGTCAGTGAAGGCAATAGGTATCAGGCAAGAGATGTGTCAGTGAAGGCTACAGGTATCAGGCAAGAGGTGTGTCAGTGAAGGCTACAGGTATCAGGCAAGAGGTGCATCAGTGAAGGCTATAGGTATCAGGCAAGAGGTGCATCAGTGAAGGCTATAGGTATCAGACAAGAGGGGTGTCAGTGAAGGCTACAGGTATCAGGCAAGAGGTGTGACAGTGAAGGCTACAGGTATCAGGCAAGAGGTGCGTCAGTGCAGGCTAGAGGTATCAGGCAAGAGGTGTGTCAGTGCAGGCTATAGGCACCAGAGACGCGGTGTATCAGTGAATGCTGTAAATAACACAGTAGATATATGTCAGTGAATGCTATAGATATCAGATGAGAGTTGTGCCCGTGAAGTCTGTAGGTACCTGACAGGAGGTGTATCAGTGAAGGCTGGACAGATCATATTTGTGGTGTATCAGTGAAGGTTAAATATGTCAGACTAGAGGTGTACAAGTGAAGGCTATAGGTATCAGAAAATATAGGCTTAAGTGGTGAAGGTTATATATGTATATATATCAGATTAGAGGTGTCTCAGTAACAGAGATGGAGATTAAAGAGGTGTTGGGTCAATGACAGAGGCCGAAATCACAGAAGACATGCCACAATAAAACAAGAAACAGAAGAAAGAAGAGATGTCAGAGAAGGCATAACAATAAAAGAAGGTCCCCTCAGAGTTTCAGTAAAACAAGGAGATATCATTGAAGGGCAAAATGAGTGGAGGTTTTAAGTATTAAAGAAGAGGTGCATCAAAAAAAGAACCAGTATTATAGAAGTGAAGGAGAGAGATCTCAGAGAAGAGGGAGTTTATTGAATACATGTGATTCCACTAAAAGAAGAAGATATCAAAGAAGAATTTATCCGTGAAAGTGGTGAAATCATAGAAGAGGCAGATCGGAGAATGAAGGAGATTTCAGAAAAGAAACGTATCAGTGATGGAGATTAATATTCAAGAAGATGCATATCAGCGAAGAAGGGAGATGTTAAAAGAGAAGCATGTCAGTGAAGAAGGGAGATGTTAAAAGAGAGGCATATCAGTGAAGAAGGGAGATGTTAAAAGAGGCATATCAGTGAATGAGCAAGATGTCATAAAAAGATATTTAATTGAAGGGGGAAGTCACCAGAGAAGAGGTGTTTCCATGAATGAAGAACATATCGGAATAGACCTGAACCGAAGAGAAGGGGGATCAGAAAAGGTATATTATTAAAGGAAATCATAGAAGAGGTATGCCACTGCGGGAAAGAGATAGCACAGAAGTGGTGAA
The DNA here is from genome assembly GCF_964204655.1 of Triturus cristatus. NCBI lineage: Eukaryota > Metazoa > Chordata > Amphibia > Caudata > Salamandridae > Triturus > Triturus cristatus. The sequence continues at coordinate 74,495,610 of NC_140591.1, read as the reverse complement.
TCTGGGAAGCAAGTAGACAGCAGAAAAGAGATATATTTCAGAAGATATGAGATACCAGAGAAAAAGCATCTCAGCAAAAGAAGGTGATCTGTGGATGAGTGAATCGGCACATCATAGAAGAGATGCATTAATGAAGGAAGTGATACCTGATGAGGCAAATATCAGTAGAAGAAGAGAATATCATAGAAAAGGCAGATTGGTAAGGAAAGTCTGATTTACACTTCACGGGGCATATTTACTAATCTTTCACGCAATGCAGGGCAGCCATCAAGGTTGCGTGAAAGGAAGAGAGCAGAAATGTTCCATATTTACAAAGATATGGAGCTCTTCTGCTCTCTCCTTCCAGTGGCGCACTGTGTGCTGCATAGCACCAATGCAGGCTCCCTTACACAAGGGTGCAAGGGTGGCTGTGCTTAAGGCAGGATTGCTTTTGCGCAGGAAAACAATCCTCAGAGGCCTTTTCCTCTTTCTTTAAAGATGTTTCTCCTTTTTACACCTGACTGGAGAAGGCGTTGCATTTTGACATATTCCCAGGTTTACTATCTTTTGTAAATCTGGGAATGCGCCGTAATCCATGGATGGATGCATGGGAATACCCATGCTCCACCGATGAAACACCTCCAATCTTGAAATGTAACGTAATGCATCGCAAGAAGCTGTGTTGCATTACATTTCTTTGCAAAGCCACACAAGGTGGTGTAAATCACTCCTTGTGTGACTTTGTAAATTTTACTTAAGGTTTTGCGTTGTTCTTGCGTCACCTTGTGCAATGCAGGGACAACGCAAAGGATTGATGAATCTGGAACAAGTTGTAGTGTTCCTTCTACATACATCAGTTAAGAGTTCATCCTTGAAAGGTAGAGATAGCAGAGAAATAGTGTATCAGAAATGGGAGGAGAGATCAGAGATGAGACATACCCGTGAAGGAAAGAGGCAGAAGACAAATTCTACATGAGCTGTGGGATTATGCCAAGTGAAGGTGTTAAGTGTCTGTGACTAAGGGTGACATATCAGGAAAAGGGCCTATTCTGAAGAAGCAAGACCTTGAGGAAAATTGTTACCAGGCAGATAAGGGCAAATTGACGTCCACTGAAAGTTGACTATATGTCAAGTACCTGAACAGTCTGTGCTCGAAACGTCTCTGAAGCAAAGGGTAATTGTGAATGAATTCCCATGTTTGCACCATATCAAAGAAGGTAGGGCGAAGGAAGTGGGTGGCAGAGCAGAAGTATCACAAAAACTAAAAGAGATAAAAGAGGATAGCACTGTGACCCAAGGAAGGTGGAAAGAGATGGAGGAAGGTTGTGGGACAAAGTAGTGCTCACAAAAAACTGCCCAGTGACATTATCAGTGAAGAAAAATACTGGCCAAGAAGAAAGATGGAGTAAAGAACAATGATGGGAGAGAATAGTTCTGACAAGGAAGTGGTGACATCAAGATGGGAATTGAGGAAAGAACTGGAGGAAGGTGCCAGGAGAAAAGATGGGTGATGAGGATGTGGTATCCCTTGAGGCTTGGGGTACAAGAAGTCAGTGGAAAGAGAGGGAGGCTGCAGAAAAGATGACTGCAGACTAGGAAGTTGCAAAGAGTGGTCTTTGAGTGCCTGGGAATTGCATCAGGTCCTCCACCTCTTGGCTACTGTCGTATTTATGTAATTATGCCTGTTGGTTGAATTGTTCCTGTCCTTTCGCAATGCATGCATCCTTGTGGCAGTAGGTTACATTTCCAGACGGGCAATGCTTCAGCAGTTACACGGAGTCAGTACATTCTCAAACGACGATTACCCAAGTTCTGCTTACACATGGACGGAGAAAGGTAAGACTTTTCATACTAGCTGGATGTTGTCCTGTTTGGTTTTGTGGTGCATTAGTTTAGATATCCTAAATGTGTCTTCTATCAAAATCAGTTGATTGAGCTACGGTTATCTACTGTCAGGTGAAATGATATCTATTCAATGACTCACTGGTTCAATGATGTCTCAAAATCTGTTTTTCATTTGCTGGTCAGAGTTATTTTATTCTATTCTTACAGGAAACTCTTAGCAAGGATTAGGAAGTGATGTGCCTGAATTTAGAAGCAAGACTCTTGCAGTTTAATGTGAAAATATGTCATATTTTGAATATTCTCTAGGGTCAACTTTGTGGTTGTTAGTGATTCAAAACAGTCGATTACTTACAGTGCACCTACAGCATTTCTGCATCCCCTTTCTCTTCTCTTTATGTTGTTTCTCTCCCCACCATCTCTAATCTAATTACAGGTGATATTGATTTCTCACTGGAAGACACTAGTATCTCTGATAGTAAGGAATTTGTGGTTTAATAGCTTCACACTTTTTACTACTAAGGGTCATTGTTAGCACACTGTATATGTACATGGCCTGATAATGACCAGGGTGTCTGGCAGCATGGCTGGACTCATCTGTTTCTCAGTTCATTTGAGGAGATCCTTTACGGTTTGATGCATTCAGAAAGACAGACTGTGTTGTATAATTGCATTAGGCCTAAAATTATTTTTTTCATAGGTATTGATCCCATCATTAAAGAACATTTTCGATCACTAACCAAAATAACCACAACAGAGAGACGTGTTATTCAAGAATAAAGAAGTTGCCCTGAATAGTTCTCAATTTGCACCAAAGAAACGTGTCAGATCTTCCATGTCACTTCGCTTAATGATATGATGTGGCAGTAATGAAATTCAATATATTGACACTGACTGTACATGGAAACAATTAAAGATGAGCCTCTAAGAGAGTATAGCGCGACTGCAAAATGTATTGGTAACAAATCCATGAGGCTCAAAGACAGTCTTTCTTTGATCAAAATAGCAAGGGGCAGATTTACAAGCCCCTTGCGACACATTTGAGCCGCTGTTGCGTCACTTCTGTGACGCAGCAGCGTCGTTAACAATGCGCCACGTTGCGACATATTTGCAACGTGACACATCTAGGGAGATGCGTCACGTTGTAAAGCCCTGCGCTACATTATACCTGTGTCAGGTATAATGTATGCAGGGTGGGCGTTCCGTCGCAAGAAAGCCCAATAAAAGTAACGCAGTGAAATCTACAAGATTTTACTAACTTACTTTTATGACGCCACTGCATCAAAACCTTAGACCTGCTTGAAGCAGGCGTAAGGAGTGACGCAGCACAATAAGTATAGGCCGCCCCTGAGCTTTGCAGGAGTTGCGTCGCGCTTGCGACATGACTCCAGCAATGCCCTGCCCTTACGACAGAAGATGTGACACGCATCTGTCTATCCTTGCGCCATGGTGTGCCGCATTGTAAATGCAACGCATCTGTGGTGGCGAAAGGGTATTTTTGCATGTCGCATCCCTGCTAATATGCAGAGAAACCCCTTTGGTTTTGCTTTGTTCGCCCTAAGTTGGCAGGGTACGCCCAGACGTGGGTCCCTTGCTCACTTTGCCACTGGATTCAAGCTAGCCTGGCTTATGACTGCTGATTAGCCAGAAACCGGTCCCAGGATGCTTGTTTCCGGTCCAGGGAAGACATGGCTTGGCAGTTCGGGCTGGACTGTTCCCATGAGGCACAGGGTCAGACTGATTTGCATATGGCCATGTCTGAACTGGGGTGGTGGAGTGAGCTAAAGAATGATGATGGATTAAACCCAGATCAGTTGACTGGGGTGAGTGCTTGCAATGTTCAACACTCCGTCCATAATCCCCTTTGGTTTTGCTTTGTTCACCCTAAGTTGGCAGGGTACGCCCAGACGTGGGTCCCTTGCTCACTTTGCCACTGGATTCAAGCTAGCCTGGCTTATGACGGCTGATTAGCCAGAAACCGGTCCCACAATGCTTGTTTCCGGTCCAGGGAAGACATGGCTTGGCAGTTCGGGCTGGACTGTTCCCATGAGGCACAGGGTCAGACTGATTTGCATATGGCCATGTCTGAACTGGGGTGGTGGAGTGAGCTAAAGAATGATGATGGATTAAACCCAGATCAGTTGACTGGGGGTGAGTGCTTGCAATGTTCAACACTCCGTCCATCATCCCCTTTGGTTTTGCTTTGTTCGCCCTAAGTTGGCAGGATATGCCCAGACGTGGGTCCCTTGCTCACTTTGCCACTGGATTCAAGAAAGCCTGGCTGATGACGGCTGATTAGCCAGAAACCGGTCCCACAATGCTTGTTTCCGGTCCAGGGAAGACATGGCTTGGCAGTTCGGGCTGGACTGTTCCCATGAGGCACAGGGTCAGACTGATTTGCATATGGCCATGTCTGAACTGGGGTGGTGGAGTGAGCTAAAGAATGATGATGGATTAAACCCAGATCAGCTGACTGGGGGTGAGTGCTTGCAATGTTCAACACTCCGTCCATCATCCCCTTTGGTTTTGCTTTGTTCGCCCTAAGTTGGCAGGATATGCCCAGACGTGGGTCCCTTGCTCACTTTGCCACTGGATTCAAGAAAGCCTGGCTGATGACGGCTGATTAGCCAGAAACCGGTCCCACAATGCTTGTTTCCGGTCCAGGGAAGACCTGGCTTGGCAGTTCGGGCTGGACTGTTCCCATGAGGCACAGGGTCAGACTGATTTGCATATGGCTGGATCTAAACTGGGGTGGCATGGTGAGCAAAAGAACGATGGATTTAACCCAGATCTCTTGACTGGGGGTGAATGTATGATTTATTCAGCATTCTGTCCATCATTTGTTTGCATAGTACTTTTCACCCTAAGTACGATAGGTATGCCAAGACGTGGGTCGCTTGCTCACTGTGCCACTGGATTCAAGCTAGCCTGGCTGATGAAGGGTAATACCCAGAAACTGGTCCCAAGATGCTTGTTTCCGGTCCACCCTGGCTTGGCAGTTCGGGCTGGACTGTTCCCATTAGGCACAGGGTCAAGACTGATTTGCATATGGCTGGGTCTAAACTGGGGTGGCATGGTGAGCAAAAGAACGATGGATTTAACCCAGATCTCTTGACTGGGGGTGAATGTATGATTTATTCAGCATTCTGTCCATCATTTGTTTGCATAGTACTTTTCACCCTAAGTAGGATAGGTATGCCATCGCTTGCTCACTGTGCCACTGGATTCAAGCTAGCCTGGCTGATGAAGGGTAATACCCAGAAACTGGTCCCAAGATGCTTGTTTCCGGTCCACCCTGGCTTGGCAGTTCGGGCTGGACTGTTCCCATTAGGCACAGGGTCAAGACTGATTTGCATATGGCTGGGTCTAAACTGAGGTGGCATGGTGAGCAAAAGAACGATGGATTTAACCTAGATCTCTTGACTGCGGGTGAATGTATGATCGTTTTCTTATTCTGTCCATCATTTGTTTGCGTAGCACTTCATATAACTCAGAGCACATTAGCTCCGGCCCCTGAACTAAAACGTTGACACTAATTAGAGTAAGCTAAAGATCAATGCAGTTTTTGTCGAGTGTGAGCTCTTGTGATCACTGTACGCCTGTATTAAAAGTTTAATCTTAATTAAAATTTAGAATAGAAATAGTAAGTGCACCTTGCAATGGCACGGTACCCAACATGATCTCAGTACATTCTTCGTAATTGTATTCCAATAGGGTAGGATTGGTCACGCAATTCAGGTTTTTACAACAATTGTTTCAGTTAGTGTCATAGAAAAATAATAATTATACGGGTAAACTACATCATGTGGTCTTATCTAGAGTTATCCACTATCCATGCAAAGGCTGCTAATGTACTCCATTTGAAAAACTATTCTACTTTGAAGGAAAACAACACCCCAGTGTCACCCTGATTAAATTAGCTAAAGTTGGTGTAAGAACAAACTATGGGGCAGATTTATGTTTCCTGGCGCATCCCTGCAAATCGGCAGGAAAGATGAGTGACGCATGTTTACCCTTGCGCCAGCACAGATGCGCCGCATTTGTAATGCGGTACATCATGGCGCAAGGATAAACAGATGCGTGTTGCATCTGCCAGCGTCACGTTGGCGCAGTGCTGGAGTTGTGTCGCGGGCGCGACGCAACTCCAGCACTGTTCCAACCTGGCCTCTCCTCAACATGGTGTGTCGCGCCTTACGCCTGCTTCAAGCAGGCACAAGGTTTTGACGCAGCAGCGTCGGAAAAGTGACTAAGTGAAATCATGTAGATTTCACTCAGGCACTTTTCCGAGGCGTTCCTGCGCCAGAACGCCCCCCCGCACCGAAACGCCCACATGAAACCTGACCCAGGTTTCATGTGACGCAGGGCTTTACAACGTGACGCATCTCCCTAGATGCATCACGTTGTAAATAGGGTGCAACGTGGCGCATGGGTTACGCCGCCGCTGCGTCACAGAAGTGACGCAACGGCGGCGCAAATGTGGCGCACGGGGCTTGTAAATCTGCCTCTATCTTTTTCGATATTTGAACACCATGCTATAAGTCTAGTTCACATTCTGTGCATCTAAGCTATCTAATAGTCATTAATCATGCAAGGATTGTGCGAATAATGTGATAGTGGTACATGTCATCTGATATGGCAGGCTTGCAAGGTATTGTAATGTTCACCCTTGAGTTAGTGCAGCGGTGCTAACCTCTGCTTCGCTGACCCATGGGGGTCCATGACGCCTACTCACGGGGACTGCGCCTGTTGGGAAGTTATTTTTTTAGATATAACTCTGTTCTGTTTATTAGACTCTTATACGAACATACAATAGGTAAGCTGTAACACTGAGGCTCATAATCACAGTTCCGACATGCTCCGTATCCAGTTGTCCACCATACACATTCATTTGACCTAAGTCGGTGCGTTCATGCAGTCACTCATAAATAACTGGAGCCGTCCCGGTAACTGCCTCCGGCCGGTACCTTGCATACGCCACCCTGGCTCCCAGTCCTTTCTCAAGGCGTAGTCTCGCCTGCACTTCTCCAGGGACCCCATACTGTTCAGATTTGCGAGGGACCCCTTCATCCGCGTTACTACACCGGTTCAAAGTTCACCCGTCGTTCAGCCATTGTTGCATCGATGGTGCCCCCCAGTAGGGCACTGTGGCTCTCATTGCCACCACCAGTGCCACATTACAGATTGGAAGGGTGTGCCTGTCCACAGTCTGTTCCCCCACATACTGGAAGGTAAGTATTAGCAGAATAAGAAAGTGAGTAGATATTAAAAAAACGGAAAATTGAAAAATGTTAATGCTCTGTAAATGTGAAGGAATTTGAAAGTTGTTATCTTTAATTTGTTCCAAGGGAGCAGCGGAAGTACAGTTTGCAGTATTATGGAGATTGATACTGCAAAGGAGGCACAAAGACGCGCCTACAAAAAGACAGTCCGGATGCACTAGGAGCAAAAAAGACAAAGTGGAACGCCGCGCTGTAGCACAAAACTTTGCCTTTTAGAAATAAAACCGGATATAAAAACATTACAACCCTCCCATTAAAATTTTGATATTTGTATATGTTTTTGTGTGAATTACATAAGAGTTCGTATCTTGTGTATTTGTGTGGTGTATACTTATTTCTGTAGTTTTGTGGGGTTTTTTGTGGTTCCAACCGTAGAAATGCTTAGGCCCAACTTCCAATAGTGATTCAGTTGAGGTCTGCAGGAGTCAAGAGGATAAGAACGGTGAGGGAAGAGGGACAAATTAAAGTAAATTAACCCATATCAAAATGTCACAGGATCAAGTCATCATAATCTGTTCATGTGAGCTAAATGACAGTAAAGTAACACGTTGTGTTTTTAAGATATTATTGCATTTTTAAAACCATCCCATTGGGTAGCTAGTTTAACACACACAAATTAAAACTCTGCTTGGAATTAAGAACATTGGACATTTCTATGAATACAAATTAGGGGAGGCCTCAAGATTTCTTCTCTGAAGCTTTGCAAGAAATGTGTTTTTACACATAATGCTCTGCGGGACAGGTTGACCTGTTAAAAAATTCAGAATGCTCGTTCCTTATTGCAAAGGTTTGTTCCCAAATTCTTAATGTGCGGCTTATTGGCAAGGGGAGCAAGCGTCCTCTTAAGGTCCTTTTGATGGGAGGAAGGCCATCTTTTGACATTGGTTGGATCTCTGTTGTAAATGTATACTTAAGTGATGGTGAAGAAGCAGTAAAACTCCACCATGCCAAGGGCTGTCTTTAGAGCGGTGTGAGCTGTACCGTCCCGCCGGGCGCCAACGTTGGAAGGGTGCGCTCCGCATGGCCAGCTGAGGCCAGAAAAGAGCAGCCTGGATGGATCGTTGTGCATGTGGCATTGTTAGGGGATATTTAGTAAGGCTTGATGGCTCTGGTGGTTTATGCACTTGGTGCAGAGATCTGCAGTTTGTCTAGTCCCAGTTTTGACTCAGGAACAAGTAACATTCCCACTGCAAATATCCACACGTGACATGCGGATCACAGGCTAGTATTTTATGTGGATAGTTCAGTGAGTTATTGCTTTTGCCACAGAGATCCTTTTGTTACTTTAAGTTTATAAATTACAAACCTTATAATGTAGCACAATTAGCTATGAGCTGGCATCAAAGCGCTGCATGCAAATTGAGAGGCATAGCCTTAGAATCCTATTGATTTTTCTCCTCAATCTTTCGTTGTTAAAAGGTTACTAAAAAGGCCTCCTTAGGTTAGTGATACAATTGTATTAGTATCACATTCCGATCATTGTGTTTTGTTTCAAATCCTGAGTCCATAAGGCTGATTTACACACTTTGGGCCTGTTTTCCATCACAAACGTGAAGCTGGCCTGGTGCCAAGTGTGGTTTTGGCGCTTTGCTTCCAGTGCAAATCCTGAGTAGTGTTGGACTCTGTGCTATTGTAAGGCATGGTGGGGACCACGGGTGTTACAAGTGGTTCTCAGGGAATCACCCATGGATTTTAATACTAATCCCTTTCACCAACTTTGATAGAAAGGATTATCTGTAAAAAAAACTATGCCTACTCAAGGCATAAAATTGAAGAAAAGATTTATTTTCTCCAAACCTTTCCAACTTTGCCTGTGTGCTGCACTATAGAGAACATATACAAATTGTTTTAAAGTGTTAAACTTTGTCAAAGTTTTTCATTTTGGGGTGCCCTTCCAGTATGAAACCTTTCCTTGACGTCACACAGGTGTAAGTTACCCCAGTACTGGGGGAGAGTGCAGCAGCACCATAGCTTAGTAGATATGGTGCGGTTCTGCTCTCTCCTTTTCATGAAATGCAGCACAGCAACTTTGTTTAAAGCACATCGTAAAAACTTGGGGGCATATCAGCAAGGCGAGGCGATAACTATCGCCAAGCGCACTTAGCGCTAGGATAATTATTGCCGGCTATTGCTGGATTTTATCGCGGAGATAGCATGCTATCAGCAACGCTTATCTCCAAAGCGATAGAAATCCATGCGTTGGCTAGGAAACAGTGCGATTATCGCGGGAAATCCAGTGATGATCGCACTGCAACCGGCGATACCTTGCTGATAGGGCAAGGTGGATTTAGCCATGTAATCCACCTTCCATTGGATTACATGGCTAAGTCAGAAGAAAAGCAGGCGTAAGGAAAGTAGCGATAACCACGCTTAGAGCTACTTTTAGTTTCGCTCTGCTTGTTAGCGTGAAGCTTGATAATTGGAGAAATGTCGGTTAGCGACATTTCTCCAGTTATTTTGGGGAGGAACGTCCACTTTGCATCTTATTAGAGATGCGAGGCTGGGCGTTCCGGAAACAGGCGCTAAGGCATGGATTCACGAGTTAGCGTGTCCATGCTGATAGGGCAATAAAATTATCGCCGCTTTTCGTCCGAAAACAGACTCTAAAGCGGCGATAATTCTATTGCCTCGCCTTGCTGATATGTCTCTAGTGCCTGATTTCGAGTCTGGCAGTTTTCCGACCGCTAGACTCATTGTAGCAGTCCACCGTCCATCGCATTATGACTTTGAAAGTCCTTGTGGCGGAGGACCACAGTCTGTGCCAGGGTACAGTCGTTCCCTGGCGGTGGCGCAGCTACGCCACAATGTAAGATGCTCAGCTAGACTGGCACAGTCCAGCTGAGCATTTGACAAGTTCCGCCACCGCCAGCCATTTCATGGCGCAGCGGTGGAGGAAAAAATGGGACTCTGTAAACTGTTTGTACTATCGGTCGAGACACCAGGAGACGGCTTCAGGATTGGAGGAGGCTTATCAAGGAGTTCCTTGATGGAATGACCTTTTAATTATCTCTAATTACGTTACCAACAGCTTCAGGGCCAAACAGGTATATATCGAGATAAAACTAGCATGGCTTCCTTTTACTTTTTAAATTACTGCAGACTTTCGTGAAGGAGACAGTCTAGCATAACTACTGGGAACTTCATGGAATTTCATGACAGTTTCTTTGCATCCTAATTTACTTTACATTGACTGGCTGAAAGATCCCACTATAGTGTGGAATATCGGAACACGTTTTGCTAACCTTGAATATCACACCGCTTCAGACTTAGATTGTGAGTTGAATACCAGTCAAGGAACATCTCCTTTGCCAGGCCTGTTGACCCACAGGATCGTAACAACAGACTTATATTATTTAGCCTTGAAGAAGTCACTTGTGTGACGAAACATGTGTCGGCTGTATTTTGGATTGCAATACAAGTCTCCACTACAAACCCATGACTCCTGTCCTTGATGTTGGAGTTCTTTTTTTGACAAAATTGTGCATGACAATATTAACATTGATTTACTCATTTTGAGTGCTTTGGTACAACAGTTTCTCATTATTTTCCTTGACAGGATGTGCCCACTGTGTCCAATCTGAAACATGCCTAAGACTCCTACTGCATTTTATGATATGTGCTTGCTGTGGAGTGGGTTTAACTAAACTCCACTTGTTCCACCAACCTGTATCTTGAATTAAAACTGATTCTTTACCAATTCTAGAAATTCTTGCTGGAGGAAAAAACAGACTCCCACTTCTTGACTATACCTGGTTTTTCATTATGACCTGATCCCCAACAGCAAGATCTGGTTCAACTTTACAATTTTTATCAAAGTTTTGTTTCATGGTTGATTGTTTTCTCAACACTCTTACTGTCACTTGTTCATTAAAAATGGAGTGATCACTTTTTGTGTTAGGAACCCTTTCCTTAAGCCAAGTAGGAAACATGTCTGAATGATATTCACGCCCTCTCAAAAGTATAAAGGGTGCAGCACCAGTGGTTCAGTGAGGTGCTGTATTGTATTCCCATAATTTCTGATTGAGAAAATGTTTAACTCCAATTCCAGCAGCAATGGCTGTTTGCACACCCTCTTAAGACTACGTTCCCCCATTCTATCAGACCATTAGACGTTGGAGAATACAAAGCCACCTTTAAACGCTTTACATCATGTTTGTTAAAAAACAAGACATTTGACCATATACAAAAGTGAATCATTGTCGGTCACTAGAGACCTAGGGGGACCCTCAACAGCAAAAACTTGCTCCAGAAATGTGATTGCCGCTTTAACTAGAGTTAACAAAAGAGAAATACAACCACTTGGAATAGTAGTCAACTAATAAAACAGCATATCTCATTTCCTCAGGAAGTGAAACAAACGGCCCAGAAAACTCCATACCTATTTTGTACCTTGGCCCTTCTGGAAAGGACACGGGATGAAGGAGTGTCTCACTAACCATCCAATGTTTGTCTGACAGAAGACACTCTGGACACTTGTCAAACATGCGTCACACCTGACGATCCAGAGCAGACCACCAATAGTGTTGTTTGATACGCATTCAGGTTTCGGTGGTGCCTAAGTGTCCTTGATGTGCGCTGGAAATGATGGACTCTTGCAATTTAGAAGGAGGTACATGTAAATCTCCCCTTAAAACCAAACCATTGACTAAAGAAAGCTCCCCAACGACTTGAGCACAAGTCTTTAAATTTCTGTGCAATCACCTTAGTTATATACTAACCTGTTTAAGAATTTCATCCTCAAGGAAAGCACTCTTCCAGTCTTCTTCTGAAAATGTGGATGTTATGTCTGGGTCGGCATGAACTGCATCCACAAGTGCCATACACACATCCTCATCCACCGGAAACTCAGGAAGTGGCATGCGAGACAGGCAATCAGGTTTTAAAGTTTCTCCTCCTGCCACATGACTAATGTTGAATGTATATTCAAGCAGTTTGGAGACCAAACGTGTAAGTCTTGCAGGCGCATTATGGTGAATATCCTTGGTAAAGATGTAAACTAGGGTTTTGTGGTCAGTGTGTAAATCAAACCGACATCCCCAAACATACATTGTACATTTTTGAACTGCCCAGATACATGCCAGAGTTTCATGTTCAATGGTGCTGTATTGTTGTTCGTGTTTTCCCGAGAGACCTGGAGGCGAATGTTACGATTTGTTCTGTGTTACCCATACTTTGGCTCCAAACTGCTCCTAAACCATGAAGACTGGCATCCACTGTGATAAGAGGCGGGCAATCATCCCTGAAGGCTGAAAGCGCAGGAGCATTTACAGTCAAGTGTTTTACTTTGTCAAAAGAGGACTGCATTTCCTAATCCCAAATAAACTTCTGCCCCTTCTGTACAAGGGATCTGAGAGGTTCCACTATAACAGTATAACCTGAAAAAAAGCAAACGTTATACACTGCAAGTCCTACAATGGAACATAGGGCATCACGATCAGTGGGTGCGCAGGCATTTTTAATCGCTTTGATCTTTGAGAACTTAGGATTTATACGAGAGTCAGAAATGGTGTGACCTAAGTAATCTAGATACTTGGTAGCAAATTTGCCTTTATCCTTCCTGACCATCAGGCCCAATGTGTTCAAGCATGGGCAAGACGTTATCAAGGATATTATTATATTGTTCCAATGATTCTGCAAAAACCAGGATATCATCCTGGTACTCTTGTGCCCCATTAAGGTCGGCAAACAGAACATTCATGAGTTTTTAGAAAACACTGGCAGCTGATGCCATCCCAAACGGCAATCTCAAGCATTTGAAAGCAAAGGATTGGGTGACAAAAGCTGTCAATCCCTGAGAATGATTGTGTAAGCGAATGTGATGGTATGCCAACCTCAAATCAGTAACTGAGAACTATTTGCCAATACCCAAATTCGCTAGGATCTTGTGTATTCTGTGTAGTGGGTAACAATCAACAAAATGTTGGAGTTGAATGTGTGCAAGTCGGCACACATTCTGACATCGCCTGTTTATTTGCATGCGAAAACAGTTGGTGCGACCCATTCTGATGTTTCAACAGTTTGAATGACCCCTTGACTACATAACTCTTTTAACATCTGTTTGAGTTCCTCTCTAACTGACAAGGGAACCTGTCTTACATTATGTACACATGGTTTGGCATGGGGCTTGAGTCTAATGTGGTGTACAAACCCTTTTCCAGTACCAATCTCACTGGAAAACAGTCCATTGTGCGTATTTAAAATCATGTCATCTGATAGAGCTATCTAGCTGCAGATTCCTTACCTTTAAATTTCCCAGGCATCAGGCTGGATCCAGAAACTTTAGCTGAGCAATACCCCTTGCACGCACTGTTGTGTGGCTCCATTCGGCTACGCGTGATGTCGTCGGCATCGTTAGCGTCGGTTATGACATCGCTGTACTTAAATAGGCGCCACTCATGCGCGGACATAAGTTCTTTTCTGTCCGCGCCAGTTAAGTGCTGATCCAGGAAGAGCTACCCCTCTGTTGCTTTTTTACAAGTTTCTTCTCAACGTTTTGTCGACTTCTGTATTTTCTCAATCATGTGCGAGGGATGTCTTCAAGGAAGACATGGTTTAAGCTATGCGGGGCTTGTCCCTGCACGAGGCCAGTCACAGATCCCCACCTCATATGCCTATGGTGTCTCAAGCGCAACTATGATCCAAAGTCTTGCTCAGACTGTTAGGCCATGGCTCCTTATACCTCTAGAGAGCGGGCTTTGAAGCTTGTTTCGGGCCGACAGCGTCAAGCGAGACTCCGCAGAGGTCCCGGTTCCGATCGAGGAAGAGGAGGTTACGGGATCGGCCCCAAAGTCAAAGTCCTCTGCATCCCACCAGAGGTCGCTGGGACACTCGGGGGAGAGGCACAAAAAGAAGAAGTCCAAGCGGACTTCTTCTTCACCTTGAATGTTGTCTGTCGACGAAGGAGGTAAGGAGCACCGATGCTCTAGCCATGGTTCGGCGGAGACAGAGCCAGGGTCGACTTCCGGGGGCCGGAGTAACCCCCGCTCAGATTAAAGAGTTTTTCGAGGCCAAGTGCCCCGTATTTGAGCAGGCTGACCCCTCTGGTGAGAATTTGGGCCCCTTGGGGGTTGAAGGTGCCCCGTCGGATTCCACGCCATCAGCTCGGGCTATGGCGCCGGTGGGGCCTCAAGGATCCTATCCGGGTCGATGCCGCTTGTGCCACCGCGACCTCCTCCTTCGTCTGCCCCGAAGTCAGTGCCGCCGGTTCCCATCGGCAGTGCCAGCCCCATCCTCATCCCCAATGACATGGAGCCGGAACAACGTTACTCAACGCCAATTCCAACGTCAATTGAACCCAGAGGTTCTTTGTTGTCACCTGAGCACTTTGTAGATGTGTTAGACTCGGGAGAGGAGTGGGAGGGGACTATGGACCATCTAGATCACCAGGATGACCCTGCAGAGCAGTTGGACTGGTATGGGGAACTTGGGAAGGGCAGGGGACTGGACACTTCTGCAGATACTGGCATGCTCTCTCCGTCAACTGTGGCTACGGAGGAGGGTGCATCTAATGCCATGGTGGTTAAGAGGGCAGCTTAGGTCCTTGGACTGGAGCTGCCCTCAGTGGAGGTCAGGACTAATCTCCTGACCGAAGTGCTTCAGCCTGGGTCTTTCACCTCAAAACCCCTTTTGCCTTTTAATGAAGCCCTTACTGATGTCCTTCTAGGCACGTGGTCCAAGCCTAGCACAGAGGCTCCTGTAAATAGGACAATTGCCTGCCGCCTTCGCCCAATTCCGGGCGACCCAAAGTTCCCCAGCCGACACCCCACCTGCCCCAGAAAGTTTGGTGGTGCAGGCCTCAATGTTTCAGGGCGTGTTCCCTTCCGCCCCTCCAGATAGGAAATCCAAGAGGCTGGATTCATTTGGGAAGAAATGTTTTCTTCTTCCAGTGTGGCAATGTTGTCAGTGAATACTGCTTGCTTAGTGGGCCATTTTTCCCACTCCCTTTACGCAAGTGCTGCCACAAGTCCTGGAGAAGGCCTGGGCTATGTTCTCTTAGGCTGTTAAGGACAGGAGAGATGCAGCGAAATTCACCATCAGGTTCGGCCTTGATACAACTAATTTGCTGGGCTTTTTCTCAACAGTAGCCTTGAGGCGCCATGCCTGGCTTAGGACAACTGGCTTCAGAGGGGATGTCCAGGCGAATCTGATGGACATGCCCTTTGATGGGACCTGCCTTTTTGGGAAAAGGCAGATTCGTCCCTAGTGACATTCAAGGACTCTCGAGCTCATTCCAGATACTTGGGCCCCTCTACTACTCCTTGTGGCCAGTCTACCTTTCGCTTCTTTTGTGGCAATGGAAGGGGTTTCCAGCCGCATCAGCCCTATTCTAGCCACTGTCCTGCGCAGGCTTCCCAAGCTGTGGGCGGACATGGACACGGTTCATTCCGACCTAGGAATGGAAGCCAGAAGTCATCAGCCACTCTGCCCTCGGCAGCCGCAACCTCCAGGCACTCTTATTCTGATGGATACATCTGCCAGTGGATTCCTCACCTTGTGAATATCCCCTGCGCCAGCATTCCACGGAATTTTTCTTTCCCAGCACTCCACATCGACGTGGGCGACGTCACAATACATCGGCTCCGCTCGCGACTCCGTATGACGTCACCGGAGCCATCAGAGGCCCACGTCGGCGTGAAGACGTCAGTTCCCTTTTTGCCGCGCCGTCGACGCGCAACGGTTTTTTCCAGTACTCCTGCTACTTTGTAGTTGTAAGGTGTTTATGTGGCAAAATTCTGTAATGTCTGCGACAAGGAAGTCGGGCTTTAAGCCCTGTAGGGAATGCGGCGGATATATGTCCCTGACTGACCCACATGAGGACTGTTTGTGGTGCCTTTCGTTGGACCACGATGTCGAAGACTGTGCATGCTGTAGGAGGATGAATCCTAAAGCATTAAAGGAAAGAAAAGCCAAGCTGTTTATGGCGAAGATTGGTAAGGAGAAGAGAGGGAGAAAGAAAGAGAAATCGAGGGCTGAGTCGTCGACTTCGAGGTCGTCGAAGTCAAGGAGACATCATAAAAAAAGAAAACACTCTTCACGAAGCCGGTCCTCGAAGAGCAGGAAGTCGAGGTCGACTTCACCTCGGCGTCATCGGAGTAAGGACATTTCACCTTCTCCTTCTCCCTCTAAGACTCCGGGAGGTTCTCCGTCTCCGAAGCGGGCTCCAGAGCGTTCGCCGCCCCAGTCCCCGGCGCAGTCCCCGGCGCCGTCTCCGGCGTCTTCTCCGGATCGGGTGGAGTCGCATGTTTCGGATCAGGAACGGGAGGAAGAACCGACTCCGGCGCTTGAAGAATCTATGGCTCCGGTGGAGGACACTACGGCGCCGCAGCCAAATACTCCGCAGAGGGATGCAGGTTCAGTGCCTTATCCTCAGTTTCCTGCTCCAGGTACTGATTCTACTCAGTTCCTAAATGCCATGTATGGTATTTTTAATAGGGCGGCCTTCCCATCCGGAGCACCAACTGGTCCCGTGGGTCCCATGGCTTATACGTTGGGGGTGCCGCAGCATTATGCTCAGGCCCCCTTCATGCCCTTTCTGCCGATGGCACCTTCGTGGCAGTTTCCGGCGCTGTCTGGGGATCCGTCACGACTTCGGCTGGATCGTCCTGCGTCGGAGCCTTCCTCGACGCCGATGCCGACTCCATTGGCGCTGCGTCCGGCGCCGCCAACTCCGTCTATGGTGCCGCCGACTCCAACACCTCTGGCTCCACCGACGCCGCGTACGACGTCGTCGACGCCGGCTCCCCGGATTCGATCGAGAAGGGAGGGCCAAAGGGTGTTGGAAGAAGGAAGATACAGAGAAGAGGTAGAGGAAGGTGAGGTGGACACATCCTCTGATGATTTTGAGGGCATACAAGAGGCTATTGGCCTAGACACCACCCCAGAATGGGAGCACACATCGGCAAGATCCTCTCCACCTCAAGAACTGGCTCCCTACCATACTGTTATCAAAAAGGCTGCAGAGCTGTTGGATTTACAGTTGCCCTCGGCAGAGTATAAATCGAACTTGTTGACAGAGGTTTTGCACTCTCCTACTTCCACTTCAGAGAGTTTACTGCCCTTTAATGAGGCCATCTTGGAGCCTGTTTTGGAGGTATGGCGGAAACCACTTTCTTCTCCGGCGGTTTCCAGACAGGTGGCAAGAAGGTATAGGGTGGCGCCTGGGGATCCGTATTTTCTATCTATACACCCGTCTCCAGAGAGCCTAGTTGTGCAGGCATCCTGCTCGAAACATGCTTCGGCGGCTTTCCCTCAATCTCCCGCAGATAGGGAGTCTAAGAAGGTGGACCAGGCTGCTAAAAAGACTTTCTCTTCGGGGAGTATGGCATTAAAGTCTTCCAATGCCACGTGATTGCTGGGGCGTTACGTGCACGCATTGATGGACTCAATGAAGACTTTGGCCCCTAAGCTGCCGGAGGGCGATAAGGCGTCTTTCTTGGAGGTGGTTTCGGACACTCAGGCCGCAGCCAGACAGGTGATCCAGTCGGGATTGGATACGACGGATTCGGTGGCAAGGATTATGGGCTCGTCCATAGCTGCAAGAAGGCAAGCATGGCTCCGTTGTCGGGATTCTCCGCGGATGTTCAAGCCACATTAGTGGATTTGCCATTTGATGGGCAGAAGTTGTTTGGTGAAAAGGCAGATTCTGCTCTACAAAGATTTAAAGACAGCAGATTAACAGCAAAGTCATTGGGTCTGCAAGCTCCTGCAAAGGGTTCTGTTTTTAGAAAATTCAGGGGCTTTGGAAGGTCATCTTTTCGCTCCTACCGACAGCCTCAGCAGCAACAGCAGCAGCAGCAACAGCAGAATCCCCTCTATAAATCCTATAGAGGGAGACAAAGGGGTCGGAGAGGTTCTGGACGCAACCCCTCTTCTTCCTCCTCCTCTGCTCCCAATGAGGCTTCAAGGAAGCAGCCCTAGATCCCCCATCCCGGATCATGTAAGACCTGTGGGGGGTCGGGTGTCCTACTTTCTACGGGGTTGGAAATCTGTTACGACAGTTTTCCCCTACCTGGACGACTGGCTTCTGAAGGCAGAGTCCCCAGAGATGGTGCAGCATCATCTGCAGGTAACATCTCAGCTGTTATTCGACTTGGGTTTTTCGATCAATGTGCCCAAATCTCACCTGGTGCCCTCTCAACGCAACCTGTTTATAGGGGCGGTACTGGACACTACTGTGTGTCGAGCATTTCCTCCTCCACAAAGAATTCTCGACATTCAGGAGATGGTCCCTTTATTCCACAATGGAGCGGTTGTTCCAGTTCTGAAGGTCCTTCGCCTGCTCGGTCTGTTCGCCTCCTGCATTCTGTTGGTCAACCATGCACGCTGGCACATGAGGGCGCTCCAGTGGTGCCTCCGCAAGCAGTGGTATCAGCACAACGGGGATCTCAGGGAGTCGATCAAGATCTCCAGAGAAGCTGCAGCGGATCTATCTTGGTGGAGCGTGGAGGGCAATCTGTCGCAAGGAAAGCCCTTCCATCTGCCTCCATCGGTGGCCACAGTGATAACGGATGCCTCCACTTTAGGGTGGGGTGCTCATCTGGGGGATCTGGAGATCAAGGGTCTTTGGTCTCCAGAGGAAAGGTTGCTTCACATCAACCTTCTCGAGTTGCGGGCGATTCGTTTGGCGCTCAAGGCCTTCCTCCCTTCCCTTCGCGGTCAGTCTGTTCAAGTCCTGACGGACAACACGACCGCGATGTGGTATGTCAACAAACAGGGAGGAGTGGGGTCTCTTTGTCTCTGCAGAGAGGCCCTGCGGCTATGGTCCTGGGCTCAGGACCATCAGATTTGTCTGATGGCAAATCATCTGGCCGGGGTGTTGAACGTACGTGCGGACAGTCTCAGTCGGCAGTTCTCCGCCGACCACGAGTGGAGGCTCCAATCGGAGGTGGTTCGTCACGTCTTTCGGACGTGGGGGACACCTCGAGTGGACCTGTTTGCCACCCGCGAGAACGCGCACTGCCCGTCATTCTGCAGTCTCCAGCATCCGATGCAGGGAGCGATGGGGGACGCATTTCAGTTGAGTTGGGGCTCACGACTGCTTTACGCGTTTCCTCCCATACCCTTCATTCCTCGGGTTCTGAGGAAGATTCGTCAAGACCGGGCCCAACTTATATTGATCGCCCCGGATTGGCCAAGAAGGGTGTGGTACACAGATCTCCTCCACCTCTCCTCATGCCCTCCGCTCCGTCTCCCTCTGAGGGCAGACCTCCTCTCGCAGTCGGAGGGGCAGGTTCTACACCCCCACCTCCAGAGCTTACACCTTCATGCCTGGAGATTGAACGGGGCAATCTGAGTTCTTTCTCTCTCCCACCTGATGTGGTGGACGTTATTTTATCGGCCAGGCGACACTCCTCCAAGTCCATTTACTCCTACAGGTGGTCTAAATTTGTAAAGTGGTGTGGAGAGAGGTCCATTGACCCTTTAAAAGCCCATCTTTCTAATGTGCTCCAGTTTGCTCTTTCCTTGGCCCAGCAGGGCTGTGCTGTGGCCACGGTCAAGGGCTATCATTCGGCCTTATTTGCTTTTCTATGCCTTCCGGATCAGCCGTCGCTGTTTAAATCTCCGGTTGTACTGAGGTTTATTAAAGGCCTTACAAACATGTTTCCACCTACTCCTTTTGTAATGCCACAGTGGGACCTTAATCTTGTTTTAACCTTTCTGATGGGGTCCCCATTTGAGCCTCAACATAGCTGTCCTTTGAGGCTGTTGTCCTTTAAGGTGGTTTTTCTTGTAGCCATAACCCCGGCAAGGAGGGTGAGTGAGCTCCAAGCTCTTAGTTCTAGACCCCCTTTTCTTACATTACATGCTGAAAGGATGGTTCTTAGGACCAGGGCTGCCTTCCTGCCAAAAGTTGTTACTCTGTTCCATTTGGGGCAGTCTATTACTCTCCCTGTTTTTTATCCGCCTCCTCATCCTTCCAAAGAGGAGGAAAGACTCCATCGCCTGGACCCGAAGAGGGCTGTGAGTTTTTATCTGCACAGGACTAAGGACTTTCGTCCAGATGATCAAGGGTAGAGCATTGCACAAGCGCACACTATCGAGATGGATCATCCTTGCCATCAAGATCTGTTACGCCCTGGCTGGTAAGACTCCTCCTGAGGGTATTAGAGCTCATTCGACTAGAGCAAAATCATCTACATCTGCTTTGGCCCGAGGTGTTCCTGTGGCAGATATTTGTAAAGCCGCGACTTGGGCCTCCCTCCATACTTTCGCAAAGCATTATTGCTTGGACTCCGAGATGAGGAGGGAGGGCCACTTCGCGCGCTCTGTGTTGCAAGACTTTCTGGTTTAGGAAGGTGGACACCCTCCTCCGGGAGTGGGGACTGCTGTGGGAATCTATTCACAAGGTGAGGAATCCACTGGCAGATGTATCCATCAGAAGAACAAGTTACTTACCTTCGGTAACGCTTTTTCTTGGTGGATACAGTATCTGCCTGTGGATTCCTCACTGTCCCACCCGCCTCCCCGTTGTCCACCTTTGTATATCATGAAATAGCTCTTGTTTGAAATGCTTGTACATTTGTTGGAAATGCTTGTTTATTTAGCATCCTTTTCCTTTGTATACTGTGTATATGTGTTGGAATACTGTATACTGTGTATACTTTGAGTTTGTCGTTGGTTCACCTGTTCGCCTCGAAGGCACGGAAAAAATGGGTGGAACTGACGTCATCACGCCGACGTGGGCCTCTTATGGCTCCGGTGACGTCATACGGAGTCGCGAGCGGAGCCGATGTATTGTGACGTCGCCCACGTCGACGTGGAGTGCTGGGGAAGAAAAATTCAGTGGAATGCTGGCGCAGGGGATATTCACAAGGTGAGGAATCCACAGGCAGATACTGTATCCACCAGAAAAAGCGTTACCAAAGGTAAGTAACTTGTTCTTCAGGGCTGCCCCAGGCCCACGAAGGGGGCCCTCCAAAGAGGGCTGCCCCCCCCCCCTTATTGCCACAGGATGGTACACGAGTCAGCCGCCCAGTGTTTTGGAACACTCGAGGGTCCCCATGCCCGCGTCACTTCCGGGCAGGAGGTGTGCGGGGGGCGAGGTACTTATACCTCTCCCGCCCACTGGTTGCCCTCTTTGTTCTGCGGCCCTGATGCCATTTTGGTTGTGCCGGGGACTGCTGCCGAGGTCGAGAGGAGGGACCACGAAGTTAGTCTATTGCCCCGCCCCCCTTTGGGGTCCTACCACGCGGGCCATGCCCGAGAGGGACCCCATCCCACGTACTTGTGCCCTGCCTGGCCCTCTCCCGCCCACTGGTTGCCCTCTTCGTTCTGCTGCCCTGACGCCGTTCCGGTTGTGCTGGGGACTGCTGCCGAGGTCAAGAGGAGGGACCACGAGGTTAGTCTATTGCCCCGCCCCCCATTGGGGTCCTACCACGCGGGCCATGCCCGCGGGGGACGCCATCCCACGTACTTGTGCCTTGCCCGGCCGACGCGAGATCCGCTTCTGCCGGTACCGGTGTGGCTTGGGGCTAGGGAGTGGGACGGGGGTCAGGGCTCGAGGGGTGTTTGTCCCTGAGGCAGCAGCCCTGCTAGCCGGCCCGGTAGTTGCCAGGGTCGCGGCCTCTACCACTGGGTGGGGGGTAATCTCCTTCCCCAGCACGACCACTCGCTCCACTCGGTGGTCATTGAGCGAGGTTGTTGGCCCGACCGATAGGGGCCCCACGTGGCATCTGCCGAAGAAGCCTGGCTAGCAGGCGAGTGGGATCCCTTGGCGGGTTTTCCCATTGGGGGAGAGCAGCCGACCCTCGGCATCAACGCCAATGGATCCCCTGTGGGTCTAGCTCGGTTCAGGCCCAGGTCAGGGTTACCAGGGCCTGGGACACCCAATGCGTTGGGGGAGGTGGGGAACAGGGAGCATCACAGCGCCCCCCCCTCTCTCCGGGGTTTCAGTCGAGCCCGTCTGTCCGGAGGCAGCTATGCATTTTCCCCTATCTGCTGCACATGCTTCGGGAGCTTTGTCCCTTCCCTCCTAGGCAGCGCGGGGGAGCTGATGGCTTGCGCCAGCAGAGGGGACAGTCCTTGCCGCGGGGGGCGGCCAACGCGGTGCCTCCGGCTGCTGTGCTGGGGGCCCGTTTGGGAATGGGCTTTAGGGACAGGAAGAGCAAGGGCGGAGGTTGTCATGGTACTACCTGCGATGCATGACACGGCCATTTGTAGAGGAAGTAGTGACATCAAGTGAGGAAGTTCGATGGCTTGTATCCCCAACTGGTGCTTTTGCTTTCCTGGTCCCCGCTTTTCCTGCGAGCGACGGGGCTCGCCCTGAGGGGCTATTGTTGGGTTATACCCAGCCTGTGGGGGCCACCTGGGGGTGTGGGCTGGCCACGGGCTCTGCTCGCCGGACCCAGTATGAATGCGCTTGTCAGCCCCATTGCTTATGTGCAGCATCACTGGCCCCACGACCTTGATGTAACACATGGTCAGTGACTGGCTACCGCCCTCCCCCTATGTCCACACCACCCCCGGACACAGCACCTAGACGTGGTATCTTTGGAAGGCGGGAGGTCGAGAGACCCCCCGGCCGTATTTATTAAGTACAAAAACAATAAATTTTAAATTTGCATGATAAACAATTATACAAAAATTCAGCAGGACATTAGATACATTATTGTCAACAGGTGTGAGTGACTATCCTTAACAAAGACTCTAATACAGATTGTTTCCTAACCGAGTCTAACATCCTCCTCTGCATTTTTGTATACTAACATTTCTGGGCCATATGGCAAGGTCGCTAACCGGTGTCAGGTCCTACTAGCTGCGCCTCCCCTACAGGTGTGCGCATGCGCAGCCGGGCCCGGTAATTACCCGGTCCACGCCGTGAACTTCATTTACCCACTAAAGGAGGGCCCTTACTCTGCGCCATCCGGTGACGTCATGAGTATGCGCGCGCGGGGTGGCTACCAGCCTAAGGAAAGCGTGACTCCCCAACCCGCGCCCCTTTGAAGCACCAGTTACCTTGCCCCTGAAGTTCTAGGAGGAGCCAATGGCCCCTCCCCCTGGGCGGGCACCTCCGTAGGATGATGCCCGCCCCCTCAGACCTTCAAATAGTTGCTCACCGGTCATGACCTTACCGCATGCCCCCATACCTAATAAATACGACGACCTATGGGAGAAAATTCTAAAGGACAACTACACTGACTAAAATCACACGTCATGTATAACACCATAAAAGCTACAAGGGAAAGAAAAGGCCTAAACACGACTGCATCAGTTACACATAATACAGTATCATTCACTACCTTGGGAGAACAAGGCCTACAAGAAAGCATAGTCAAGAACATAACTGCACAATACCATATTGATCACTACAATGGGAGAAAAAGTCCTAAAAGAAAACCTCATCAGAAACTAACATCTCATAACAGTTTCACGCGCCCAATGCCCGCTAGTTGGACTAGCAACGCATCAACCACGTACTCCAGGGATGGTGGGTGGGGAAAATTTGCCGCCCTGCGCGCCAGGGCACGTCCGATGTGGGGGAGCGTCCAGGGAACAAGGGGGTCACCTGGGCGCTCCCCGCCGCTTTATCCCCCCAGAGGCCCGCCCCCCCCTCCGACCCGGATGTCGATTAACATCATCCGGGTCACGTAGGCAGCCAATCGGTGGTAGGGCGCGCCCCCAGTGAACACGCCCCACCACCGAGAAGTCCGGGGGAGGTCGCCGCACTGCCATGCAGGCGGAGGGGCCAAGGGCCCCCCCTTTCCACATGGTCAGTGACTGGCTACCGCCCTCCCCCTATGTCCACACCACCCCCGGACACAGCACCTAGACGTGGTATCTTTGGAAGGCGGGAGGTCGAGAGACCCCCGGCCGTATTTATTAAGTACAAAAACAATAAATTTTAAATTTGCATGATAAACAATTATACAAAAATTCAGCAGGACATTAGATACATTATTGTCAACAGGTGCGAGTGACTATCCTTAACAAAGACTCTAATACAGATTGTTTCCTAACCGAGTCTAACATCCTCCTCTGCATTTTTGTATACTAACATTTCTGGGCCATATGGCAAGGTCGCTAACCGGTGTCAGGTCCTACTAGCTGCGCCTCCCCTACAGGTGTGCGCATGCGCAGCCGGGCCCGGTAATTACCCTGTCCATGCCATGAACTTCATTTACCCACTAAAGGAGGGCCCTTACTCTGCGCCATCCGGTGACGTCATGAGTATGCGCGCGCGGGGTGGCTACCAGCCTAAGGAAAGCGTGACTCCCCAACCCGCGCCCCTTTGAAGCACCAGTTACCTTGCCCCTGAAGTTCTAGGAGGAGCCAATGGCCCCTCCCCCTGGGCGGGCACCTCCGTAGGATGATGCCCGCCCCCTCAGACCTTCAAATAGTTGCTCACCGGTCATGACCTTACCGCCACAGGCCGGTATTGTTAACCGACGATCTGGCCTCCCCCCCAATCCTACAACTCAGAAAGGTCATGCCCCTGCCTCAATTCCCTGACCACACCTATGAAATTTCTCAACACTATGTCATCACCCACCCTAGTCGAGTGAATCACGACTTCTATAAAGCACAATTCGCCCTGACACCCCCTGTGACCAGACTATGCTGCAGCCCTGTTACCCCTGTGCTAACCGGCCAACCTCGAAGATTACCTCCTCCCGCAAGACCCTTCTGCCTAGTGGTAACAAGCCATTCCTCTACTAACTATAGGAACTATTGCGGCGAAGGACTGTATCTCTTCAGAATATCAGTCCTAAAGAAAACCCCGAAACTGACTGAGGCCAAGGACCTATACTTGAAAAACCACCCTGTTCTCAGCTCTGTCTGTCTAGTCTGCAGGTGTAAAAACGCTAGCCAGCCTCCTCCCTACTGGAATCGCTGCACTCCATGCCGAAGTGTACCTCGGCATAGTCATGTCGCATTCCCAATCCCATGCGAAGTATTCCCCCCGTTCTACCCAGTGGGTAGGGTACGCAACCCCCCACCCAGTGTAAGGCAACACAAAAAATTCCAGAGCTGACTGAATCTGACAAAATCGACATACCGTCAAGGAGCCACAAAATGGTCTTGATTGACGCATCGTGATGTACCACGTTGCAACCCAAACCCCTAGTATTATTAGCACCCTGCTCTAAACCTACACAGTTGACCAGCCACTCACATAACCCGGTACTCATTCCCAATGTAATTGTACAATTTGTGATACAACCCAGAATAGTGCCCCCAGGGTCCCAGATAATTCCCATGAGCATCCCCCAGGGCCTCATGTACTGCTGAAACTGAACCAATATGCTCTAAGCTATGTTCTGTGTTGGCTGCTGCCCCTACTCCGGAGCCTCCCAACCCACCCAGTGACTAATGTAATTACAAGGTGCGTTGAGGAATAATTCCACACCCGGGCACTCCCATTAGCAGGACAATAATGCTACGGTGCTGGATTAATCATAGGGAGTGAACCTACCATTTATGACCCCTAAACCGTGAACTATCTGCATCCAAGCCCAAGGTTCTGGGATAGGCCCCGTGCCTGCCTATCCCCCTACACGGAGCATCCAAACTCTACTCCATGTCCGCCTCGATAGGCGCCTGCGTGCATGCGCCGTAATGGCAGTTAACCGTTCCATGACACAGGAGTTGTGTCACCTCTGCCCCTGATACTTGTGTTTTTACCATTGGTAAAGGTATATACTTACAAAGCGGCACCCTGCCGTCAGAACTCGTGTGGCAAAATTAAATGGTGACAACCATACCCTCTCACTAGAATGCATCAGCAGATCTGCAGGTATATACCTGCCAGGCAGACGTACTGCCGACTTACCACTAATGGTAACCACAAACGCATGACAGCTATACAGTCCGTTATGAAGCACCATCCAGGCTGGCACCACTTGACCACTGGGTTGATCACCCATCCAACTTGACGGCGCCGCTTGCCCCTCACATTCCGGATCCACCGGTCCCCTTGATTGTCCACTTTTGCAGTCATAGCGGCACGTAGCGCTTCCAGGCACCAGGCGTTGATCCAGGTAAACAAACGAAAATCAAAGACAAATGATTAGTGCCTTACACCGAGAGGTGCCCAACAACGATGTTTGACTGCCTTGCTATTCCGCGAGACTGTACTCTCCCCCTTTTACCCCTACTCCCCACAGGCTTTAAACGTGCCAAAAATACGTGACCCACACTTACATTACACTGTGTGAGTGGCTGGGCAATGGTGCATAAATACAACATGACACACCCCAGGCATATAATGACGCCGTGTAACGTACTGGGGGAGCGACGGTATCCTGTGCTGCCATACGACGTACAATAAGAAGTACACAAGCCCCATAAATGCAGAGATCCCGTGTGGTACCATACATCATTGTGCACAAATGTGCTCCCTGAATACTAGTGTACAGACACTGAGCAGACATCGGACCCCAGTCCCTACATGTATAATTGGACCGGCGCAAAGGCGCCGTGTGACTGAACGCCCTCCTGCAGCTACTTCCCCTGCACATAGCGCCTAGGGCTTCCTTACCCCACCTTCCTACGCACCCCCCCACTGCACATATGGATACCCTTGCCGATGTGACGACAAGGCCTATACCTGTTCAGATTCACCTAAAGGACCCTGACCCCCAGCCAGTGCCTAATGGGCCCCACCCCATAATCATTTTAAAGACAAGACATTAGGTAACACGCTGAGCCTCGCTTGCCAACTAAAAAATTGTAACACACTGTGCAACCCAGTAACCTACCATAAAGGTACTTCATATGTAACGGAGTGAAGGCCTGCTCCAACCGGGCAAATTACCAACTGTTTGAACAGATCCTACAATGATAGGTCTGACACCCGTGTTGACTACAAGGTGGGCCACCCCGGCGGGTGGCAATGCTGGTGGTACAAGCCCCACCATGTGTACTTGCCTGGTACCTGCAATATTGACCCGCTTTGCAGGAACAAACACAGGCTCCTATCCTACATTTCCTATTCCTGCCAACTTTATTTTCCCTTCTCTATAGCTAATCCCCTTAACGCTGTTCATTACAATGTTACCTAATGAATTTGCCTGCTGGCCAAGACATTGCTTCCCGCCATCTAATGAGTCTCCAAACTGCCTGGGTTAGCCCCCCAAAAGCAAATGCTGACTGATTACTGGCCAGCCTATATCACCCATATGTGTTCCCCAGTGATCCGAAGCCTGATGATGTTGTAAACTAACAAACGGCGGTCGGCATCAGCCGCCTACGTCAACTGTGTACACCTGTAGGTGAGACCTGCGCAATCCGGGAACCTTTGCCATGGGCATCGCCCGCCATTGTCAGTCGGACTCAAAAAACGTCCCCTATGGATCATTTTAAGTAAAATCTCATTGCCAAAAGAACATTGATAACAGACAATAAAATTCAAGCGACACTTATCATAACGCCAGGTGCCCCACCTCTGGGACACTAGATTCATACTTCCAATAGGGAGAGTCTTGCCTAGCACTGGTCACAGCCCCTCTGAGGATTTGTTAGTATGCCCGCACTCCCTCATACCACTAACAGATTGTGTCCCGCAAAAGGACATAACACGTGTGTGCGTAACCCCGTGACGCTTTCATCGGCACTCCGCAACATTTGTGACGCCCACCTGCCTGCAATATGTGGCCCCCTTCGACTTCCCCCATCCGGAAAGCTGTCCAGGGTGCTTCCCTTCTTTTCCTTTAAAAAATTGTCTACATCTGCCAAGACACAAAAATTGGACCACAACCACTGCACCGGGGTGAGGGTCATAAAATGAGCAAAGAAGGGGTCTGTACGTGGCCCCACGTGGATGTAAACCGATGCATGCACAGTACAATACTTTCACGCGTTGGCCCAGCCAAAAACACTCACTGCTTAACATGAAGACCGTGACTCGCATGGTTATATAATGGGCGCAATGCCCAAATGGGCGCGCAAGGCACCACGCTACAAATACACCAACTAAAGAACAATACATGGGCAAGCCCAACGAGAAAACCAAGGCATGACATGTGCAAGTCCCCTACAATGACATGTACCAAATGTAATCAGAGGCAACCGCCCATCCCCGTTCTGTACTCTGGTCGAGAGGTTAAAATGTCTTCCGCTCTAGTTATAGGCTGCGCTAAATGCATGGTACTGTTACCAAGTTTCCTAAACTTGTACACAATAACTCCGTATGCCTGCGAGTTAGTTAACAAATCACCCACATAGTGACGCAACCCATAGTGGAACACTTACATCCCTGAATCTTGAAGCGGACAGGGCCGTATGGGCCCGCCCCTGGCTTCTAACCATCGGTTAAAAACATGACCCCTCTCCCCAGTTCTAAACGGGTCAGCCAGCCTATATTTGTCAAATCTCGCTCATAGTGGAACCTATGCGCTGCTTGGATATGTAGTTAAGGCTACTCTGTCCATGCCACTCTTCATCCTATTGAACACATCGCGCAGCTGGTTCGTTCCTCTGCCCAAGAAGACACCATCGTGAAGCCCTGCCGGTGACGTTGCATTTTGCAGTTACTTCGCATTGGCAAAGTCACCATGTCAACTGGACTTTCCCCTCCTGCTCCCCGTAGCGCGTCCCCCTTCTAGAATATACGCAGCGAACTATCCTTTATTCTTACAAAATTAAACTCATGTATGTTAGAAGTGGGCTTCAAACCCACGCCGCCAAAGGAGACTATGACCTGAACGCAGCGCTTTAGACTGCTCGTCCAACATGACGCACGTACAGAAGCAATGCTTTTTTCATCTCAAACTCGACCCGAAGTCATTGGCGCGCTTCACACGAACACCGCTTTCCTCCCACACACTGTTTTAAGGCACGGGGAGAGTAAGTGACCTGCCCAGAATCACAGGATCTGAACGCGACCTCGAGGCTCCTACTCCAATTTCCAGCACCAAAGTCGAACCACCTCCCCGCCCAATTTGAACTTTGAAACACCCTTCCCTGGGTGTGCTTCGAACCCCCCACACGAAATCTAGTAGAGGCGAACGTGCAAACCGATCGCGCCACATCATTAGCATTTACTTTTGAAAATGAGCCTTAGAGCTCTTGCATCAGCTGCCGCCTGTTATTCCTTTCTATATTTCGTGCCCCCCTCATGCCAGATCACGCTGCATGCTCACCATAAATAAACGGGGTGAAGGCAGCCCCGCACGTCGCAGCAGATCGACACAGCTGCACCCTCCGCCGACGAGCCCGACACCGGCACTGATCATCCTGTGAAGGCAACCTCCACCGACGAAGCTGCAAAACCCGAAGACCATCCTCGCGTCTCGCCGCTATGACGCTCGTGTCCTCCGCTCTCCACACTGCCGATGAGCCGCCCGCCGCTCAAGCTCCTCGTACCCAGCCCACTCCCGAATCCGCCGATTCATCCTCCGCCGAAAGACCTGAAATACAAACAAACAAATAGTTAGCAGCCTCCCAGGGGCTGCAACCGCCCTGCGCGCCAGGGCACGTCCGATGAAAATTTGCCGCCCTGCGCGCCAGGGCACGTCCGATGTGGGGGAGCGTCCAGGGAACAAGGGGGTCACCTGGGCGCTCCCTGCCGCTTTATCCCCCCAGAGGCCCGCCCCCCCCCCCCTCCGACCCGGATGTCGATTAACGTAGGCAGCCAATCGGTGGTAGGGCGCGCCCCCAGTGAACACGTCCCACCACCGAGAAGTCCGGGGGAGGTCGCCGCACTGCCATGCAGGCGGAGGGGCCAAGGGCCCCCCCTTTCCATTTGCAGCACTGCACGTTGCACACGAGGGCCTGTTGTGTGTGCAAGGGTGGAGGGCAGTGAGTGGCGCATTATAGAACAAGGATGTGCAGTACAGGGAGGGGCAGCCATTGCCAACCTGGCATTCAGTACGGCAATGCTGAAATACTAGATTGCCAGCAAAGTGTGCATTTTCTCTGAGAAACCTTTTCTTCTGCTTGTTGCCGCCACCCGTGTGATCAGGTGACATTGCCAGGACACGGATTCACCTAGTGGACCGATTTTCCCCTGACGGCATGTGTCCCACATGTTTTCACATAGGCCAGTTTGCAGCCCCCTCCTGTTTACACAGGCGGAGGGGCGGCTTTGATGCCAACTAGATGGTTCCCCTTTCGCTGTAATGCTTCTTATGAACAACAAGGTTGTTGACGACCCACGCCTCGCTTTGAGGGTGCTGAGAGCGGCGCGGGTTTTAAGGGTTTTTTGTTATGCCACATCCATGTGTACCTTCCGCGGCAATGCGCCCGTTTCCAACAACAGAAGTGGTGGCCTCATACCACAGGGGAGGGGCAGCTTGCTGCCGGTTGAGGTAGGCGTGCCCTCACCGGCCGAGAGTTTCACGGGGGGGGGGGGGCGTCACTTGTAACATTAGGTGAATTAGATGCTGGTTTAAGCACAAAAGGAAAATCTATTTGTCAAAGTTTGCTAACCTCAATGTTGTTATGATGTTACTTGTTATATAATACCCTGGATGCAATGAACGAAATGGCCATAGACAGGTAGGGCGGCACACTAGT
The DNA here is from genome assembly GCF_964204655.1 of Triturus cristatus. Lineage (NCBI taxonomy): Eukaryota > Metazoa > Chordata > Amphibia > Caudata > Salamandridae > Triturus > Triturus cristatus. The sequence goes on along the minus strand of NC_140591.1, from coordinate 74,465,056 downwards.
CCTAACACAGTTTCGGAACGGACGTATTTCAAGCATGCCCTCAGTTACTTTGGCCACGCACCACTTAAGAGACACTCGAATCTCGCTGTTGCCAATTCTTTGCAACTTGGAAGAGAAATGCAGCGGCTGTGGGTATACATGGCAGCACGCACTCCCGTGGGTAGGCTGCAGTGGGACCTTTGGGTTTAGAACAGTGTAGTAATCAAGACGAAGGTGAGTAGAGTTGAATTGAGGTTTATTAGAACAAAACTGCACAGCAGACAAGAGCCAGGACAACTGCCTCCCACACCAACCGCTTCTCCTCTCTTCTCAACTCCCCACAGTTCTATACCTCGTAACTAGGCAACCCAACATTCCACACTATTAATACAGGCACAGATAAACAGCTGTAAACAGGTGATAGATACAGGTGTAGAGTATAACATATCCTCCTTTCTCAATAATAACAAAATATACATTGTACTTAAGAACAGACATACCACAATCAACCCAGTAAACAAAAGGAAAAAAAGGAAAATAGGAAACCAAAAAAACACAGAAAATTAACACAATTAGTACTACATTCCCATTTCTTATCAAAAAAACGATAGTTCCATATAATTCTATCCATAGAGGAGATAACAGAAAATGTCTAAAATGTTACACTTAAAGCGATAGATAGAGTCTCTGTAAGAAAGAACAAAACATTACACAGCAGTACGGTATCTCATGGGAATCACCCTAGGTCTTGAACTTCTCCTCAGAGCAAAAGAAGAAGAAACAGCACTCTTGCCATTACCTAAACCAGCAGGAGTAATACTCCCACCGCTGCTGTAAGAATGTGTACCAGTAGAAGAAACATCATGAGTAATTCTAACTTTAACAATTTTGCTGGCATTCCACCATTTACCTCCTTCCACTTGCACAGAGTTCCTACCCAACCTAGTGACAGATATAGGAGAACCAAATTTGCTTTCCCCCTTTCTTACGTGCACTGGCGATCTAACACGAACAAGATCTCCAACTTTTAGAGGCACACTTTTCACACCTCTCTTGCTGTCGAACCAAGATTTTTGTTTGGACTGAGAGTTGGAAACGTTCTCTTTGACTAACAGCATGAGACTGTCAATATCCAGCACAGTTTTAATCCACTTGTTCATCCAAGCTGGCTTAAAACTAGTATTAGGCTTCCTTCCTCTCAGTAGGTCGAAAGGAGACACTTTAGTCGTTGAATGCGGAGTGGTCCTGTAGAACCACAACATACTATTAAGGGAATTCAATATATCACAGTTACTTGACTTAGCCCATTTGATGCAATCACCCAAAACCCTGTTCAGTCTCTCAACCAAACCATTCGACTGAGGATGATAAAGTGAGCTCCTAGTGTGTTGAATGTTGCACGATTTTAGAAAAGAATCAAATTCACTGCTAGTGAATTGTGAACCATTATCTGTAACCATACAACCAGGAAAACCCTCCCTCAAAAACAAATCCTTCAAAAATAGAATAATGTTCTTGGTGGAAGCTTCTTTAACCAGTTTTATCTCAGGCCATTTCGAAGCATAATCAACAAGGACCAGGATAAAACGACATCCACCAGGAAGGATCTCTAGAGGTCCCATAACGTCTAAGCCAACCTTGGACCAAGGTTCTGATGGACATTCAATAGGCAAAAGAGGAGGAGTAAAAGTTTTTAAACCTTTGTCAGCAGACCTACAAATGTGACAGTGACTGACCACACTATCAATATCGCTATCCATAGCGGGCCACCAAAAAAATTCACGAACACGTCTTTTCGTGAGAGTGGAACCCAAATGTCCCTCATGAGCCTTAAGAACAATGTCATTCCTAAGACTTTGAGGAGCTATGAGCTTCTCCCCCCTTAACAAAATACCACCTTCAAGAGAAATCTCTGTTTCAATTTTCCAAAAGGGCTGTAAAGAATAAGGAAGAGACCGTTCCTTTGGCCAACCTGATTTAACAAAACCACACACACGTTGGAGGATATCGTCATCTGAAAGAGCTCTAATCCAACTTTCAGCAGATTGAACCCCATGTTCAACTAAATCAAGTGAGGCTACTAAGCAATCGTCGGAATCTTCTTCACCAATTTCAATAGAAGACTTCTCATGTTCCACATCTTTAACAGGGAAACGAGAGAAAAAATCCGCTCTGAGATTCCTACCTCCAGCGATATGTACCACATCAAAATGGTACTGCATAAGACGTGAAACCATACGGAGGATCCTCGGGGAACAACATTTATTACTTCCACCCCCGAGAATAGAAATAAGCGGTTTATGGTCAGTTCTCAATAGGAACCGCTTACCCCAAATATATGTTCGAAATTTTTCAATTGCCCACAAACAAGCTAAAAGTTCTTTCTCTATAACTGAATACTGGAGCTCGCCATCTCTCAAAACCCTTGAAGCAAAGGCGATAGTGTTCTCCCCTTTTGAACTATTCTGTGTGAGCACAGCGCCTAGACCAACTTGACTGGCGTCGACCGTGATACAAGAGGATAACACCGGGTCAAAAGGCTTCAAAGCATTACTCTTAACGAGGGATTCCTTTACAAACTGTAAAGCCGTTTCACATTGAGGCGACCATTCGAAAGAACAACCTTTAGAAAGTAAGGAACTGATGGGCCTAACAATGGTCGCATAATTTGGTATAAACTTTGAGTAAAATTCCAATAAACCTAGAAGCGACTTTACACCACTTTTATCACACGGCGTTGGAGCATTACTGATAGCATCAAGCAATCCTTGTCTTGGTTTGATCCCCTCACCTGAAATGAGATGACCTAGATATTCAATTTCCTCAGTAAGGAACATGCACTTCTCTGGCTTGACAACAACACCATGATTTTGGAAAGTCAACAATACCTTTTCAAGAATAGAGTTGTGAGTTATACTGTCTTTAGAATGTATCAGAACGTCGTCCTGAAAAACAAGTACACCGGATATCCCTCCTAACATGTTCTGCATGACCCGCTGAAAGACTGAAGCCGCAGAGGCCAGACCAAAGGGCATTCGTTTGTACTGAAAAGTACCTAGTGGAGATACAAACGCAGTAAGTGGACGAGATTCAGGTTCCAATTCAACCTGGTGGTAAGCACTTGCTAGATCTAGTTTCGAGAAAAACTTGGACCCTCTAACACTAGCAAACAGATCAGAGATCTTAGGTAATGGGTGAGAATCAACCCATATTTCTTTGTTAAGGGATCTCAAGTCAATGCAAACACGCAGTTTCCCACATCTCTTGCGTGCAACGACCAAAGGCGAAAGCCAAAGAGACGATTCAGTGGGCTCTATGATTCCATGATCGCACAATGACTTAAGTTCCCTCTCAAGATCTTCTCTCACACTGAAGGGCACACCTCTTAATTTATGTTTGATAGGTAATGCACCATCTTTTACTAAAATCTTGTGCCTGAACCCTTTAATAGTACCTAATCCCCCACTAAAAACCGAGGGAAAACGTTTACTCCATTGACACAATTGTGAATCATCAGACACCAGGAGCACTTGCTCAGAAGCACCAGGCCTGAGCATCATCTTAAAAAGACCCTGATGGTATCACCCCAAAATATTGAGACCTTTTACTGCCACATACACCTTTCCGGTAATTGACCTATCTTTGAATACCAACTCATCCTCAAAAAACCCCAAGAGATCTATTTTCCGTCCCTCATAAGAGACAGGTGAACGGTCTGGAGGTTGGAGAGGTCTTTCTCCCCAAGTTTGAAGAAAAAGATCTTGCGTGATCATGGTAATTTTTGCACCAGAATCGACTAAGAGATTGAGTGTTTTTCCCCCCACAATGATTTCAGCAATAGGATCTACACATTCCTTTGATTCATCAATGGTGCCTACAAATTCATTAATGACGGATACAACAGATACAACTTCAGGATCTGAGTCTTGATCTGACTCCATAACACAAGCAACTGACCTTCTGCTAAATTTACGCTTCATGCAAACTTTTGCGAAGTGTCCAATCTTCTTGCAATAGTTGCAAGTTACATTAGCTCCGGGACACTTAGCACCCTTAATGTGGGGCGGATTACCACAACGATAGCACATTTGTTTTTGATTTTGAAAATCAACATTACTTTTACCAGAATTTTGATGTTTTTGAGCACTGCTCTTGGGCTTATTATCAATAGTTTTGACTTTACTATTAGAAGAAACAACATTAACAGCATCAGTGGGTTTATCTTCTAGCTCCTTCAAAGATGTTTGCGAAGTTTCAATGCTCTTCGCAATCTTCACTGTCTCATCCAGAGAAGGATTAGCTAACGAGAGTAGCTTTTGACGAATTTGCTTGTCTCTACAGTGGCAGACAAATTGATCACGTATGAGTTGATCAGTGAATGCTTCAAACTGGCAAACGGAAGCAAGTCTGCGTAAAGCAGAGATATAAGAGTCAACGTCTTCACCTTCATTTTGGTACCTTTTCAGAAACTTATGACGTAGAACCATTAAACTGGGTTGTTTGTCGAATCTGGTCTTTAACTTTGTTAATGCATCTTGATAAACATCGACTGGTTCATCAGGCACATAAACAATTTCTGGCAAGTGTTTGAAGATGGAGCGCCCCTCAAAACCAAGTGAATGAAGCAAAAGCCATTTTTTCCGATCATTGCTAAATCTTGAAGCACCTATTGCTCCTAAATACGTTTCAAACGCATCAAACCAAATTTCCCATCTTACTGGTGGTTCCCCTGGAGATTCAAGGAAAGAGGGAGGAGGAGCAACAGATTGCATGGTGAAAACAGTGAATAAAAAAAATAAAATAACTTTGAGCTAAATGCTGATCTGACCAAAATGTAAACGAAGGTGAAAAACACCAATGCTTAAAGAGGAGAAAACTAGGAACCAGATTCAGCGCGTGTAGGTATAAAAAAAAAAAAATAACCCTGAGCACTATCGCACTTAAATGAATACTTGTTTACTAGATTGTGAATTGTAAGAAAGGTGTGCGAATCACCGTAGATCGGTTAACCCACAACGAAATGTCTTAGTGTTGTAGAAAGGTGTGTGAATCACCGTAGATCGGTTCACCCACAACGAAATGTCTTAGGATTGTAGAAAGGTGTGTGAATCACCGTAGATGGGTTCACCCACAACGAAATGTCTCACGATTGTAAAAAAAAACTGAGATCCAAACGTAGACAAAAAGATCAGCTGAGCGTTGAGTTGAAGAGATGTTGCCTGGTAGAACTGTGACTCTATTGAACGAAACGTGGTTGGCAAAACCTTCGCGGATGGCAACTGTCTGTAAAAACAAAATGGCGGCACGTTTAGCACGTCGTACCGGGTGGCTCTCGGCACGCAGAAACAGCTTGAAGAACGAACAGCAGCAGTGAGGAATGCACGGACTGAAAGGATTCTTTGGGAGGACGCGATGCGTTGTCAGGCAACCACAAGAGTAACTCTGCGCATGCACCTGCGCGTGATGGTGAGACGTTTAAATTTGTGAAAACTCCTTAAAACAATAATAAATGTCTTATAACTGCACCGATGGGACTGCTGGCGCTTCTGCGAGACATAAGAGCATGTACAAACGAGAAAAAAAAACAGTGTTCTTGCGATGAGACGTGAAACACCCTTTTCGTCCAAACGGAACAGTTTTAACTTTTTTTCCGAGAAAGACGCGTACAGCAGCTGATTTCCGTTTAGAGAAAAACGAAAAACTTGAACAGTCTTACCGCCAGGCAGGTTGAAAACGAGGGTACATGGCCTTCAAAGCTTCCGTTGCACGCAGGGTAGAGCGTGTTGCTGTGCAGTAGAAACGATCGTCGCCAATAAATTGTAGTAATCAAGACGAAGGTGAGTAGAGTTGAATTGAGGTTTATTAGAACAAAACTGCACAGCAGACAAGAGCCAGGACAACTGCCTCCCACACCAACCGCTTCTCCTCTCTTCTCAACTCCCCACAGTTCTATACCTCGTAACTAGGCAACCCAACATTCCACACTATTAATACAGGCACAGATAAACAGCTGTAAACAGGTGATAGATACAGGTGTAGAGTATAACAAACAGCAAGTGAGTACACACCCCAAGCGACACCGCAATCAGTTCTGAGCCGCAGCCACGTTTCCAACCCCACCCCCCGCCCACCCCTTCCCGCAGCGGCGGTTGCGACATTGCTGGATTAGGGGGCGAGCGGAAATTATTTCCAGCTTTTGTTCGGCTATTTGCCCGCACCGCAATGCCCCCGTTTAGACTGGAGGGGACATTGGTACGCACTGGCAAATAGATTTGCCGGTTCCGCAGCCGTGCCGCTTATGGCCTGATGCCTTCTTAGTTAGGTTGGTTTGCGGGAGGTTACTGCCAACGGGGAGGGGGGAGTCGAGGTTATCCGGGCAGGCGCAGGGGTAATAAGCTCTCCCAGCCCGGCCTGCGCACTGTGGGACCCCGCTCGTGTCCCGGACCTGGTCTGGCCTAGCTCTGGTTCGAGTATCGGCAGTGGTTTGCAAACCTGTGATTCTGGGCATTTCCCTCACTCTCCCCGTGTCCAACATGTAATACCAGGGATACTCCATGTATTGTATGCCTTTGGGGGGGGGGGGGGGACACAGAAGAGACTGATGCCATATTGGTGCAAACTGTGCTTTCAGGTGGGGGATCATGGGTATAACGGAAGCAGGTGGTCCACTTCGGTCATGGACACCATTGCACACGTGTCATTTCATTTTATTGTCGCACCGACAACCCATTTGAAGGAGTATGGGGGGCATCGCCTAGACATATTTACGGTGTAGCTCGGTGATCTCCTGTGATTCAAGTCTTACGGTGCGATAGGATTGCTGAGAGTAGCGTTGGCAGTCCGAGCGTTAGGATGTGCTGCGATACTGGCACAATGGTCTGTTGTGAAGGTCATTTTCCAGTCACAGTTGCAGCTTCATTATTTTGTGTATAAAGTGGAATTTATAAGGAAAATCGTTCCGTTGCTTATACATTGAGTTCGAAAAAACTAACCATTACTCTACACTCACCACAGGCTACATCTTTGTGTTGGGGGGAGTTGCTCGGTGCATCTGTCTTTCCAAAAACGGAAAACTTACAGCTCTAAGGGCCCTTCCGTTCCTGGTGCTTTGCAGCAGTGGTACGATCATCTTGGGGTTTTGTTGCTCGAACTGGTGCAATTTCTGATATTTATGTTGCATCGTCTTCTTGGCTTGATTATGCTTGCGAAAAGGTGTCACTCATAGTTGGTTAATTTTCACTAATTACCTTAATTATGAAAAGGTCACACATACCAATCTAAAACTTTGGCAGCTTTGTTCAATGTGTTTTGATCCCAGATCCTCTGCCATCCATATTCGAACCAGATCCTCTAATGGTACGTGGAAACACGTCAGTTACATCATGCAGCGGGTTTGGTGATTAGTGTCTCGGCCACGTGTATGCGCAGTTCGTGTTCTGATGAGCCGCAGTTCTGAATGTTTGCATCAAAAGTTGCCTATGTAGGTTTAGCTGATGCGGTTATTCCATTTGATATTACTATTACCTGCTGCTCAAGCCATTCTCATAGCTTTGGGGGCCTGGAACAGCCCAATGTGCACTCTAGCACGTGCCAGGGTTAGTAGTTGTGATGTTACGATGGCTAGCAGTACGGTAGGAGCAATGTGGGGTACACACAGAGGTGGCCGCCTGACTTTAGTCCTGGCACTTTGTTGCACAAGTGTCAAGGTCAGCAGCGGTGTTGTTAATTGATGCAGCGCAGCAGGAGCAAGGTCAAGATATTTCAGCGTGTCATGTGTCCTTTCCTGCTCAGGACTGTAAACAGGTGAGCAGTGACATGGGCAGAGCGCCTTGCTGTATTCAGCGCTGAGTGTTAATGCGTGTTTAATTAAGGCACGGCACAGCACATGACCTACAGAATTTCTGGCATCCTCCAGTGACCTCCTATACACCGGCACGCCCATCTCTTTCACTTCCATTACCTCCCCTGGTACTGCACCACAAGATGAGGGTAAGGCGAGGGGTGGATTATATCCATGGAGGCAATGACAGAAGGGGGTGAACTATGCAGCACCCACTTCGCAGGGGGGCTCATCTTTGCAGGCTACCCTGCATGGTTTACTGACTTTAGGTTGGCAGGAAGCTGTATCTGGCGGTATAGTACACACAGGCCTCTAATTAGAAGGAGCAGGTAATCTTCCACTGCTGGGGCAGTGTACGATTAGCAGTTTGAACCCCCAAAGCTTGGGAATCTCTTCGTACCGCACATGGTCATCACTGAACATCCAAAGTTGTACTTACCAAAGCAAGGGGGTAACTATCATGTTATGGCCAAGCTAGCAGGACATTTTCACCGTCTCCCACTATCGGGAGCCCCCAGGGGGAAAACAGTGGGGGGTGCTTGCTATTCGAGCAGAGGACAGGAGCACTGGCACAGGGAGGGCAGCAGCACAAAGAGCAAAGGCTGCAAGTTATTGGACATTAGGCCTTCCCATAGTTTGTAAAGGCAGGCTACTGCCTGTATGGTTTGCTCCACTCCAGGAGCTTTTCTATACACAGGCCTGCTTCCTGGTTACGTCACCTGGAGTCTGGCCCTGGACTACTCCAAGTTAGGGGGGACCTGGGCCAGCAAATGGGGACGACTTGCTCAGCATGCTCCCTGCAGATGTTTTCACTAACTATGGTGATGCGGGGAAAGGTTGCAAGCATGCGCCGAGGGATGGGTCATTCGACACCATCCATTATGGTAACCTGGTTAGTATTCAGGCCAAGGAGCGAAGGCACGACCCCCGGGTGCCGGAGAGGGTTTTGGGGTGGCAGGCTTTCCCTAAGCTTGCACAGGCTGTTGCTTCCACAGAGTTTGGGGGCAGGATAGCAGGCCTCAGCTTATCGCTGCGGGTTTGAGGTGTCTGTCGGGTCATTTGACCGAGTACAAATAGGCTCTATTCAGGCAGCTGGGGCGGGAGTTTGCCATTCCCAAAAGGGTGCTGTTAACCCACTAGTGCTGAAAAAGAGAGTTAGGATCACATAGACCGACAACTATCAGCACATTTTGCATTCATAGTTAAGAGGGTACAGGTACATCACTCACATGTTTACTCCATGTCCTCAGATCCAAAATCTTTGCATGATACAGGTTGCTTGTGAAGCTTAATATCCTTGGTAGTGGTCAGCTAACAAGGGGACTACTGTCCCAAGTTATGGCCTGGAATGCGGGCCAGGGTGGGACTCACTTACTGGGGTGTTTGGAGAAGGATAAACTCCGACCAGGCTCGGTTGAAGGGTATTCTGGTTGCACCAAGCTGGGGGATAGATGTATGGCCCAGCGGGTCTGGATGCCCTCTACTTGGCTCCTCGCCCTTCTGGAGAGGGTTACTCTCTGGATCATGCTGACAACAAGCCCCTCACCAATTTGGGGATGAACGGGTACGGAAAGCATGATTAAAGATGTCATGCAATCCGGGCCCTGGCAGGCAAATTTTGCAGTCACCCTTTTTTGCAGGGGCAGCACACCCTGTGTTAGGGGCGGGCTTGTCAGTGGAGCGCATCATGCCGGGGGATGATGGGAATCCCAATGTGTTAAAAGGCATCCGCCCGCAGCCACTCAGGGGAGTTGTCGAAAGACAGATCATGTGTTCTATGTACAAGCAAAGGTTGAGTAGACCAGAGGCACCCCTGTGAGAAACCTGAGATTTGTTGGGGTGCAGTGGTAATAGGTAACTTATGTGCAAGCGGGACTAGTTGTATAGAATGGGGAGCTGTGCTCAACAAAGGGTGTTTAGCAACCTAGCATTTCTCGGCCTCGCGCAGGAGTGTTAACAGCGCCATGCCTAAATCTACAGGGTGTTTTGAGGAAGATGGGATACACCTGTCCAGAGTGGGAATGGACCTGTTCTTGCTTGATCTGGGGGAGGCCTTGGAATCAGCAGGGTGTAGGTAACTAGGCCTATCATGGTGGGGGGCCCTGGGAAGACGGTGGCCACACCCAGTGCTGTGGCGGAGTTACAGGGCGATCCAGAGGCTGTAAGGTACAGAGGGGTACCCTCTGCACGAGCACCACAAGAGTGCAAAGCCAAATATCCCCAGGGATGTTCTTCTAACATGTCTGGACAAAAGCACTGACAGGTATAGGATTTTCTTAGTACATCTATTCATTATTGCTTTTGATGCAGCTCAACCTTGCCTAGATTAATAGAAGCAAATCACAAATACTACGTATGCATGTTTTATGGTGAATATGCTGCAAAATAGGCATAGTTAGGTTGTCTGATAGTTTAGTTCTATCACAGAAACCTGCTAAATACATTGAATAGTTGCCATCAATAAACAATTTCAGATCATATACACCGAAAATCATGCCTAAGTCTCCCTTAACTTTACCCTTGAACTCACCATATTATAACCCTTGTTCCCGACAGTCATCTAAATACTTCAGAGATTCATTCAGGTGGCCAGCCAAAGAAATTGTGGCCCCTAACTGGCAGCAATATACAATACTGCTTCATAATAATCACCCCATTGAAGTTTGTTCATCCATGCTTGCCCTAAATAGTATTTGGCAAAGTTGGCTTTTGCAGAGAGATTGCCCTACAAGCCCAATTCAAGAATGAGTCACGCTTGGTTGACGACCCGTGGTAGTTATAACACCGACCTGAATAATAACCACTGGCTAAGGTCAAACTGAGGGCCATATTAACAAGGGCTTTATCTCCGCTTTTTGGCTTTTAAAGCCAAAAAAGTAGAGATAAAACTATCGCCCTATTTACAAGAGGAGAGGATGCTAACATGCATAATCGCATGTTAGCACCCTTTTTCCCGACGCCTCCCTTTGCATCTCTAATGAGATGCAAAGTGGGCGTCACTGGGCAGTACAGCCTTGCAAACATCGCTGATGTGCACATCGCGATATTAACAAGGCTGCCCCAGCATTTTAGGAGACGTTAGTTTTTGGAGAAAACCGCTGTTTTCTCCAAAAACTAACGTCTGCTAAAATCCTGACTTATCCATCCCTAACATAGGGGGTGGATTATGCTGCTACGACCACAGGGTCGTATCAGCAAGGTTATCGTCCTTTTGCATGGAACATCGCTGGAAAACCAGCGATGCTCCCTGCAAAACGGCGATTTCCCCCGCTATCTCTGGAAATGTTATCACCCTGGAGCAACGCGTTGTTGATAACGCGCTACCAGGGCGATAAATTCCAGAGATAGACGGCGATAAATAACAAAGCGATAAGCGCGCTTTGCGTTATTCATCGCCGTTCCTTGCTGATATGCCCCTAAGTGGCCAATGGACCAGAAAACGATTCATCTGTGTACCAGAGTGCGGGTATTTATGCAGCACACAAACTGTAATAAAGTGAAAACTCAACACAAGAAATAACCCAAATCAATTTAGAAAAAGTGAATACATTTCAATGAATAAAATTACACCAGAAACACAAAAATCCAATCAATAGAATCAGAGATATTCAATTTTAAAGTTTTCAATAAAAGTAGTGTCTAAAAGCACAAAGTGACCAGCCGTCATCTGGTAGTGCTAGACCAGAGGAAAGTCACAAGTTCAGGCCGACTGCGATGGCGCACTGGTCGGATACAGGGACCAGGTTATTCCTGCTATAAAGTTACTTTCTCAAGTCCAGTATGAAGAGTTCTGTTTGCAATGGAGGAGGCCATGAGGAAGAGGCTAAGACTTATGGACAGTCGTCGATGTAGGGAAAAGAGCAGGTCAGGCATTGCGGACAGCCATTGCTGCATTGCGACAAGCTGGTCGGGCCTTGTGGATGGTTGTTGATGTAGCTTCAGGTTGGTGGTCATCACGGACTTTCTTTGCTGTAGCGCAAAGTGCACGTCCCGCATTGCCGGTTGCTGTGGGCAGTCAATGGCGTGAAAAGTAGGTTTCACCAGAGCTTTATGTTGGTGATTGTCAGGGCAGCAGAGTTTTGGCAGAAACGGTCCCATTCCTGGTTGCGAGGACCCTAAGCTTCAGACTCTTCACTTTTCCTCACTGATTACAGCCAAGGGTCTAGGATCTGGGGTGCACGTCTTTGGCATCAGGACTCACTCCAGCGGTTGCCAGCAGCAGGACTCAGGCAGGTCCAGTTTGAGGTCCAGGCAAGTCCAGTTGCAGCAGGTCAGATGGGCATCTGCAGGAATGCTACTGAAGCTGTTGTATCCGTTAAACTCACACAGTAGGTCAGCCAACTGACCCTTGGAGTCACTCTGGGTAGCCTAGGATGAAGGCACACAGGTCCAATCTTCGTTCTCAGAAAGCAAGGGTAACAGGGTAGTCCTCTGTCAGCATGGCAGGCTTTCGGCTAAATCTTTCAAAGGTCCAGGAGTGCACTGATGAGTGGCTTTGGAGCTCCAACATTTATATCTGGTACCAGCCTTTGTGTGGTGGGTACTCCCTGTCCTGCCCCCCACTACTAGTTCTGTAAAGTTCTTCCCTGTTCAAGGCTCCAAACTAGCAGGGGTGACAAAAGACAGGGCAGACCTGGAATGAGGTTCTTTATGTGTGCTGTACGCAAAGCCATTGAAGTGCAAGTGGGGCTGGGTGCAGCCCCTCCTCAGTCTTCCTGTCAGGATGGCTTGGCGATGTCGGTTTGGTCTCTGTATCCCTTCACGCCCGTTCTCACTGTCATTTCCCAGGCGGGGCAACTGGAAGAAAATGCGGTCACATCCCTCACTGCGAAGCAGCTTAGCTCTCACACTGAATGTGACTCTCTCGCCCGCCATTGACAGGCCTATCCCTGATGCTGCCAGACGCTACCTTCGATGTACAACAGCCCACTCTCTCTCTTTTGTAATATCAGAAACCTATCAATATCCAGCATTTTCTGCCCCTCTAGGTGCCTAGATGGGCCGTACGAGACTAGCACACTTCCTGCTCACGTGGTTTTTGAGTACTTTGTTTTGCAACTCTGAGATAGTACTTCCAGGTGTCCCCTATAGTTAGGTCCCGATGAGGCCCCTCATTTATTAAAGGGACGAAAAGCCGTCGACTGTTTAAATAAACAAACCATTCACTGTCTCTGGAATGTGTACAGTTGACAGGGCCTATGAATTATGCAGTATGTTATGGTCGTTTAACTATGTATGGAAACCTAGTTGTATGCCACAATTTGTGCCCCGGCCAAACTCCTGAAACGGCTTCAACGCATCCAGAATGCCTCCGCATGCCTGATCCTCAACATCCCTCGCCGTAGCCACATCACACCCCACCTGAGAGACCTACACTGGCTCCCTGTCAACAAGAGGATAACCTTCAAACTCCTCACCCACGCACACAAGACACTCCACAACACCGGACCAACGTACCTCAACAGCCGACTCAGCCTCTAAAACCCCTGCCCGCCAGCTCTGCTCCGCAGACCTCGCCCTCGCCACCGTCCCCCGGATCCGAAGAGTGACCGCCGGCGGCAGATCATTCTCCCACCTCGCCGCCAAGACATGGAACATCCTCCCCATCCGCCTACGGCAGACCGAAGACCTTCTGACCTTCAGAAGACTTCTCAAGACCTGGCTCTTCGAGCAGTAGCAGCTCCCCCCCCCCTCCCCACCACCCCGGCGCCTTGAGACCCTCGCGGGTATGTAGTGCGCTTTACAAATGCCATGAATGATTGAATTTGTCACTTTCTTTGGTTTTATATTTACTTGGGACACTGGGGGGCATATTTACAAGCCTCTTGCGCCACTTTTGCGTCACTTTTCCCATGTTAAAAGTGACGCAAAAGTGTCGCAAGGGGCTTGTAAATCTGCCCCTGAGTACCGTTCCTATGTTTATATATCTTCCCCCCAAAAAATATATATGAATATTTACAAAATTCATTGTTTGGTCATATTATTTAAATATGTATAAAGGTTTTCTTCTCTATGACTATCCTCTGACTAACGATTGTGGTTAAGCATATATTATCATTTATCTTGTTTATATGATCCACATAACCATTGTTTTCTTTGTATCCCAATCTAAAGTTAGCACTTATTAAATATAATAAGGTAGCCAATGAAAAACGGTTTTACATGCCAGTACATGTAAAACTTGACTGCACATGTCCTACTATGGCATATTAAGACTGCACTACAGCCCGTAGTGGGAGGCCTAGGACATTTTTAAAATGTTAATCTGATAGAGACATTTAGTTGCAGATTCCTTACCCTTGAATTTCCAAGACTGTATGCAGAAGATTTTTGCACGAGTAGTACCTCTACGTGCCGGTAGGTGGTGTTGATTGGCTCCGCGTGGCGGTGGCTGCGCCAGAAGTAACGTCCACCTCACCTATCTAAGCGCCACCTTAGCGCTCTGACGTCAGTGCTTTTCTTTCTGCGCCAATTAGCACTGATTCGGAGAAAGAGCTATCCTTCTGCGGCTTTTTGACAGAGTTTTTTCGCTGTTTTGTGGAATTCTTTTTTGAGAAATATTTCCTCCTGGTGTGTCTTCGAGGAAGACAGGTTTAAAACCGGTTGGTGCCTGTCATTGGGCCATGCCTTTTACGGACCCACATCTTGTGTGTCTGTGGTGTCTCAAGCACAACCACGACTCCCTTGTTGTGCTCTGACTGCCCGGCCATGGCACCGAAGTCTTTGAGGGAGTGGTCCCTAAAGCTGCTGGTGGCCTGGCAGGCAGTTCCACATCTCGTGACTCCTCGGAGGTCTCGGTCCTGATCGAGAGGGAGGTCGCAGAACCACTCCAGGAGCCCCAAGTCGTCTTCCTTCCATTCCAGGTCATCGGAACATTTGGGGAAGAAACATAAGAAGCACAAGAGTAGAAGTGAGCTTCGACTTCTCCTTGTCCGTCTGCGCACGCGAAGAAGGCGCATCAACTTTTGAGGCAGGGTTATTCGGAATCGATGCCAGTGCTGACTCCGAGTCTCCCAACTTATCCAGAAGCCAATGTAAACCCCACTCATGTAAAGGTATTTTATGAGGCCAAGCTCCACAAATTTGAGTGGCCCAACCCCTACGGGGTGCCTTCAGGGCCCCGCAGAGCTCGAGGGGACACCATCAGGTTTTGCACCGACGGCTCCCACGGGCCCCCGAGGATACAATTTTATGTATGTACCGGCGCCGGTCATGCCACAGCGACCTCCCCCAATGCTAATGCTTCCGATGTTGCTGGCACCCACTGTTGGCACCAGCCTCATATACATCCACGAATCTGACACAGAGCTGGAACGGCATAGATCGATGCCGATTCCGGAGCTGTCAGGACCCTTGTGTCCGAGGTTGGTGCCTGAGCCCTATTCTGAAGGGATAGGCTTCAGGACAGAATGGGAGGGGTCACTGGACCCTTTAGAACACCAGTTAGAAGGCCAGGAAATGAACTGGTGTTAGGAACTTGGGGATGCCAGTGGTCTGGACACATCCTCAGAAACAGGTTTGCTTTCTCCCCCTACTGTGGCTACGGAAGAGGAAGCATCTTAATCCATGTTTGTGAAAATGACAGCTGAGGTAATCTTCACAAACCCTCGGTGGCATCTTGACAGAAGTCCTTCAACCGAGTGCTTCCTCTTCTGAAGCACTGACTGAAGTCGTACTGGGAACCTGGTTCAAGCATAGCACTGAGGCTCCTATGAACAGGACAATTTCCTGTCGCCACCTGCCCCACACCTGGGGACCCGAACGTCCTCACCCAACACCCCACACCAGAGCGCTTGGTAGTCCTAGCCTATACATCCCATGGTGTATTCCCTGTGGCACCCCCGGACAGAGAATCCAATAGGCTGGACATCTAGGGGAAAAACATGTTTTCTTCCAACAGCCTTGCTGTTGGTGAACACCACATGCTTATTTGGCTTCTACTCCCACACTCTGTTGGACATGGTTGTGCAAGTGCTGCCACAGGTTCTGTAGGAAGTGCAGGCCGTTCTCTCCCAACTGGACAAGGATGGAAAAGATGCATTGAAGTGCACCATTAGGTGTGGTTTGGATGCGACTGACTCGCTAGGCAGAGCAGTTTGGACGATGGCTAAGAGCATCTGGCTTCCCTCATGGACATGCCCTTGATGGCACCCATCTTATTGGAGGCAAAGCAAACTTGTCACTGGAGTACCAGAAGTACTCGTGGGCTACGGCCAAGTCCTTGGCCTTTCAGTTGCCAGCGTCAACCCCAGTATGTCTGTTGCCTTTTTCGAGGCTACAGAGGGGGCTTTCAACCACGCCAACCATACTCCAGCCACTGCCCCACGCACGCTTCCCAGAATGTGACGGACGAGGACGTGGTTCATACCAACCCCGTGGGTCAGGTAGCCAGATGTTGGCCGTAGCCACCAATACCCCTGCAGCCTCTAAGCCCTCCTAATCTTGCCCTACAAAATCATGGGTGTCCAGTTGGCGGCAGAATCAGCCATCATCTCCACCACTGGCAGTTCATAACATTGGACTGGTGAGTCATTTAGATCATTCGGAGGGGCTATTCCCCTCCCTTCGAATCCTCCCTTCCCCCTTTGCCTACAACTCATGAACTTGCTCCGGGAGGGTGTCACAGATGTCTTGGCCAAGGGAGCCATAGAAAGGGTTCCGGAGTCAGAAGTAGGCAGTATTTGCTATTCGGCTACTTTCCTTTTCCCAAAATGAACAAAGGCACTCTCCCTATCTTAGATCTGAGATCCCTTAACCTCTTCCTCAAGAAGGAGAAGTTCAAGATGTTCAAGATGCTCACTTTGGCTCAGGTTTTGTCTGCCCACAACCCAGGGGACTGGATGGTAGTGTTGGACTTGCAGGACGCCTATTTTCTTATTCCCATCCTGCCTGCCTATTGGCGTTGCCTGCAGTTTATGGTAGGCCACAAGCATGTTCAATTCACTGTGCTCCCTTTTGGCTTTACCAGTGCCCCTCGGGTGTTTAACAAGGTGATGGTGGTGGTCGCAGCTTATCTGCGTAGATCAGGGTTGCCAGTCATCCCCTATCTCGATGACTGGCTTCTGAAGGCGGGCTCACCCCGGTTGTTTTCTCCCACCTCCAGATTATAATGAACCTTCTGCCTTCTCTGGGATTTACTTCCAGTGAGCCAAAGTCACACTGGACTCCCTCTAAGACACTCCCTTTGATCAGAGCTGTTCTGGACACAGTGCAATTTCAGGTTTATCCTCCCGAGAATCGAGTACAGGATATTCAGGCTATGATACCGATATTTCAGCCTCTATCCTGGATTTCAGTGAGAATGACTCTGAGGCTCCTGTGCCTCATGGCCTCCTGCATCCTACAAGTAACACATGCCGTATGGCTTATTTGGGCTCTGCAGTGGGACCTGAAGGAGGAGTGGGGAATCTCTCCAGCATGGTCCAGATCTCGGAGGGGACTGCAAAAGACCTGCAGTGGTGGCCAATGAACCGTGATTGGGTCAGAGGCAGAACTCTCTCCCTTCTTCAACCTGATCTCACAGTCATGACGGATGCATCACTCCTGGGATGGGGCAGCCATCTGGGAGAGGCAGAGATCAAAGGTCTCTGCTGTCTGGCGAAATCCAGACTCCACATAAACCTGGTGGAGCTCCAAACGATCTGATGGCGTTGAAAGCCTTTCTACCCTCCGTCAAGGGAAGGCTGGTACAAGTGTTCAAAGTGGCAACGCCATTCCATGTGACTCACCTTGCCTACTTTCTACGCTTCTCCACGTGCCTCAAAAGAAGAAGAGCGACTCCACCGTCCGGACCCAAAATGTTCCGGGTGCATGTTCCACTCTCTACGGGTATATTGGAGTGAAGAAGGATCGGGCGGTAGAGAAACAACCCATTTTGCGCTGGTTCATTCTCTGTATTAAAAACTGGTACGCACTGGCCAAGAAGCAGCCTCCTGAGGGCTTGAGGCCTCATTCCATCAGGGCTAAAGCTGCTACCACTGAGTTATCACTTGGAGTCCCAGTCCTGGACATTTGCCAGGCAGCAACGTGGACGTCACTGCACACGTTTACCAAACAGAGTTGCCCGGAAAGTCAGGTCTGCAGGGACAGGCACTTCGCCCGTTCGGTCATTTTAGTTTAGGATTTGTCCGCAGCCCACCACTGGGGATGGTATTGCTTGGGTATCTATTCAAAGATAAGGAACCTACGGCTAGATGTCTCTAGCAGATGAACAAATTACTTACCTTTAGTAATGCATCATCTGGTAGAGACAAGATGTAGCTGCAGATCCTTACCGACCCACCCATCCTCCCTGCTCTGCGGACAAGTTTCTAGGGTCAGGGATGATCCCTTTCAGGGCCCTAGTTTGGACACACCAGTGTCAGTGCACTTCATGGCTCCATGCTCCTTGCATGGACAGTTGTGAAAAGTAGCTGCCGTCAGTGTGCTGAAGTGGCGCCTCTATAGGTGATGCATACGTCACTTCCGGTGCAGATTCCGCTGCTCAGAGCCGATCAACACCACTTACCCCCGCACAGTGGTGCTGCTTGCTGAAACATTTTCCAATCCAGTCTGATGCCAGGGATATACAAAGGTAAGGAACCTGCAGCTAGCTCCTATCTATAACAGATAATGCATTACCGAAGATAAGTAACTTGTTCATTTAGTGGCTGGCACAGTGAGTGCTTCGTCCCTCTAGCAGCATTTAGTTTAGAGGTCCTGGGTACATGTAGGACCATTTACTAGGGCGTTACATGTCAATCAAATGTACCAGTCAGGTATTTCCCGACTGTACCAGGGTTTAGGGAGAGAGCATAATCAGTTTACTACTGGTTATCAAGGAAAAAGTGCGCAGAGGCCTAATGCCAACACAAATGAGCTCAGCAACATAAGGGAAACATCTGGGAGTCACGCCACAAAGAGGGGCCGGTCCACCACCTTCTCTTTGAGTAGTTATACTAGGAGGCTTCCTCAATTTTGTTCTCACTAACATTCAAGCAGCATATGTTGAAAGGAGCTTATTGACAATAATGTGTTGTTTCCTGAAAAGAACCAGAGTATCCTTGTTCTCCTTTTCCAAAGGACATCTCACTTCTCTATTGAAGCAAGCAAGATGCACAGCTTTCGTCTTACGCCCCACATCCCTCAATATAGGGTAAAAACCTGTGCAGTGCCTTGGACGCCACACCGTCTCCTAAACCCAAGCGACAAGTCTGGCTAAATACAGCTTCTTTGATTCTTAGACAGGTGTGTCCTTATTGTGTGCACCTTTTTATACAGATGATGTTATTTCGTGCACCTTCATTGGATACAGGCAGTGATTAATCTTGTGCAATCCTCCCTGGACTATCCAAACACTATTAATCTAGGCTGACCAGACTACTTGCTAAATTTGCCGGATGAGTTCAAGAGGCCAAGCGAGTTAAAATGGCGCAGAAACACAGACCGTGCACCATTTTATATCCAAAATGCGATGTGGTCCAATAAAGCTGCAAACTTGTGCCTGCTTTTGGGAGAGCGCAGCGCTGCAAGACGTTTTACCCCCCTCCCCCCGTCCACTTTTTAATGCAAAAGGACCAGCAGCACTTTGTGGGTGGGGGGATTTCCTCTTGCAGGCAGATGCCTTCGGTAGCCTAAGCCCTTTGCTGTTGAGGGCCGATTAACTGTGTACACAATCACACGTGGTACACCATCAGCACAGCTCCTGGGGGTCTGTTTTCCCTGGTTCTCTGTCTCTAATACAGTAGGGGAAGAGGCTTGGGGTGTTGTTCCGTGCCCTCAAGAAAATGAGGAGATACCACCTCGGAATCATGCAGGTGTAAAATGTACACATGTGCAATTATCAAGGGTCAGCTGCCCCTTCTATTACACAAAAGTGCTGCGACCCCCCTGCCTCCCCAAACACCCCACTCCCCCAGAAAAGGGGCACAAACATCTGTTGGTCTCCCAGGCATATCTGACTGTCATTGTGAGATGTAAAGAAGCGGCCACAGTGCATAGCTACTTGGGACCTGAAGTTGTCGCCTAGATTAGAGGTCTCTGATTGGCCAGCAGTATGTGACAGATCTCTGCAGTTGGTGATGGCTGGTCTATGGTCTGGTACCTGCTGGATGATAGGCAAGACATATGTCTTATGTCCAGGAATGTGAGGATTGGTAATGCACTATGTTATGCTATGTTATGCTATATCATGCCGCTCTTGCGTCATATGCGGTGCCGCCCTTCACTCCGTGAATCCTGGGGACTATAACGACAGGAATGTCTTGCCAACATTTTAACAGCAACACTTGAGTGATTGTTAGCAAAGCTTGTTGTCTCTGTCTGTTTTCAGCCTTTTTTCCACCTCTCACAGTTGTACTGTGAGTCCTTCGGTGCTGCTGGTGCTGGGCCAAGGCTATTGTTAAGTGAGCGAACTGCAGGGTGGGAGTCCCTCTCACAGCCTGAAGCCACCGCCTGCTTCTTCATCATGTCACCATGAGCTTCCACGCCAGGCTGGATCGCCATCAGCTGAACAAGGACAGCGGGAGCCGCGTGTTGTGTTCAGGGCTTGACTGGCTCCGAAACACATTCATCACATGTCTCAGTCCTCCTTGTGCAGGCAAAGGCCAAGAGCATTATGGTCTTTGGCAAGTCCCATTTCCGTCTCACTGCCCTTCTGCGTTTTGAACACGCCTCTTGCCTCTGGTGCTCCTTGGAATTCTAGAAACAATCCAGTTCATTGCCAGGCTGCACAGGGGCAGACAGTGGAGGCGCCCCAAGGAGCTAGGATGGGAAGAGGAGCTGGAGCTCTCGGAGGAGGCTTGGAGATTCAGCTGCACACTGACAGGACTGCTTTATTCTAGCAGCCACTCAGAATTTCAAGCCTCTTGTCTCTGGCGCTCCTTGGAATTCTAGAAACAATGCAGTTCATTGCCAGGCTGTACAGGGGCAGACAGAGGAGGCGCCCCAAGGAGCTGGGATAGGATGGGAAGAGGAGCTGGAGCTCTCGGAGGAGGCTTGGAGATTCAGCTGCACACTGACAGGACTGCTTTATTCTAGCAGCCACTCAGAATTTCAAGCCTCTTGCCTCTGGCGCTCCTTGGAATTCTAGAAACAATGCAGTTCATTGCCAGGCTGCACAGGGGCAGACAGTGGAGGCGCCCCAAGGAGCTAGGATGGGAAGAGGAGCTGGGGCATGAGCTCTCGGAGGAGGCTTGGAGATTCAGCTGCACACTGACAGGACTGCTTTATTCTAGCAGCGACTCAGAATTATACATTATAAATTCTTGCAACAGGTACTACACCCCTATACAGCAACACAAATGTGAACTCCGCGCAGACGACTCTTGCGCTAGACGCAGGACGTCTGGGGCTGGGCTTCTGCGCCTGGCTTCCTCCTGTTCTCCTGTATATGCTTATTGAGGAAAAGTCCCCATGCGCTATCCCTCATGATTGATGATGTGGCACAGCTGGATTCCGTGGTTGTCCTCCTAGGTCATGTTAAAGAAATAGGGGCACCGCACATGAAATTCATGACTTTAACTCTCTTGTTAGCAAAGAGGCCGGAGGCCAGTAGCTGGGGCTGGGGGAGGACCCCTCAATTCAAGCCCTGGCTTACCACCCTAACGGTTTGTAATGAATAATTGCACCTGTGTGCAGAACTGTTGCCCGTGGCATCTAGAGCGAGGGATATTTGGCAACCTTTGAAAGTATACTTGTTCAACCAGCTGCTCATTGGTGGAACAGAACTCACTGCGATCGAGCCCAGGGGGTGCTGCTGGATCACTTGAAAGGTCCCATTCAAAGACACTGAGGGACTGAAGAGACGGAGTGTGTCTTCTGCCCTGACACGTCCTGCCTCCATGCAGTGCCACGCCCTCAGATTGTACTCTGTGCAGCTCTGCTATTATGTACCTTCTGTACTATTCTTCCTGACCATATACTGTTCATGTGCAATGCTCATGTAATGTACATTTTTGCATCTTGATTGTATTTACTTTCATCCCAAAAGAATGATGAAGATAAAGTTTTTAAAAAACCAATCCAGTTTATGATTTTATTTACACTTTCTATATTTCGTATAATCCTACTGTTTGTCCTATATTTCGTTCTTTTTACTGTATTGTTCTAAAGTTTGTTTTTAAAATTAAGCTTTGTGTTTCATTCAGTAGAATGACCAGACACTGAACGATATTTTAACATCCATGGGTAGGGAATATGCCACTCACAGGGGACCTTTCTCCATCACATCACTGCTTCATCTGCTTGATCTAAACCATCTTTAATTCTGGATTAAAAAATTGGAATGCTGAGTACTCCATTGAGGGCAATGGAGTGCTCCGGGCTTCTAATGCCTGGTAGAAGCCCGGAGCATCAACATTCTAATATTTATTAACAGCTAATCATATGAACAAAGGCCTCACAGAGCTCTGGCTCCCTGAGGGCTTTGTTTTACAAATTAGAACATTCTTCCCTATAGGGGCGGAATGTTCTAATAGCCTTAGAACCCTCCGTAACGGGCTCTAACGGCCATTAAAGGCCCGCTCCCTTATTAAACGCTGGAGGAGGCCCTTAATGGCCAGTATAGCCTGCTACAACGGGCTATAAGGCTATATCAGAACATAGAAGAAAAAAATGGAGTAGCTCTGGGCTTATAATGGCTCGTACAAGCCTTGAACTCCAACATTCCAATCTTTATCTTTCTGTTTCTCCCTTTTTAATTTAGAGCATTTTACCCTCAGTGGATTGAATGTTCTAATAACTTTAAACTCCTTATTCCTCGGGCTACACACCGGTTAAAGGCCCTCCCCTTCGTTATAGGCCAGCCGTTATAGGACAACCGGTATAGTCCTCGGCTGATGGCTAATAACGGCTGGTATAGAATGTCTGCTGCAGGATTCCAATGTGTGTCTTTCTAGTTCTCTGTTTTTAATATAAAACACATTCTGCTCTCAGTAGGTGGAATGCACTAACAGATGTATAGGTCTTCCGATTCGAGCTGTATCACCTGTTAACGACCACCTGCTTCCAAGCTGCAGCTCAGCCTCTGATTGTGCTATAAGGCTATATTAGAACATTGGAATGTTGGGAGCTTCATTGAAGACAATAGAGAGAGTATGGCCAATAATGGCTGGTACAAACCTTCTGCTCCATCATTCCAATGTTTGTCTATTTCTGCTCCATTTTTAATTTAGAACATTCTACCCTGAGTGGGTGGAGTGTTCTAACAGCATTATGGCGCTTCATAGTCAAGGAATCATTTAAGGACGCAGAAAGAGGGTTGCAAATGGACATAATCTTACTAGCAAAAAAGTCAGTGATTATTACAGAGTACTTTTGATGTAACCAAAGTTTAAGCCATACAATCCGGTGTGGAAAGTGTCTGAAAAATCTCTTTTATAAGGTGCTGGTCTGTAAGATTGTGCCCACTTAATACTGGAGCAGTTCTGTAGGCAGTTCCTAAGTAGAAGAAGCAGAGGGCGAGAACACCTTCTTAGAAGGAGAGTCATTTTTACGCAATGAAGTGTGGCATCTTTCAAAGTATCATCGTACCAAGGAGCAAAGAAGTGGGTGCAATGGGAACTAGAGTAGGAAACCGAGTCAGTTTTATCCAACGCCAGAACGATTTTAGTGTTAAAATCGTCAAGCTCTTCCTCTAGTGTAAAAGAGGCGGGAAAGGAAAAAGGATATGTGACTACAGTAGGAGTATTGAAGAAATGTTCAGAAGATGACCGAGCCGAATAATTTCAATCAAATCTCAGACATACAGTTATATGGATTCATTAATCCATCTTTAGTATTCAGTTAGTCATTGTCGCTTGCCTTTTGCGCCATGGACATATATTCCGATCTTGTTGCATCTAAACATTGTTGTAAACAAGCAGAGAAAGTTTAGCATAGGGATTATTCTCGCTCCAAGCAATCTCCATTAGCTGTAATGTAATGTAATGTAATGTAAGGTGGATTTGTAGAGCGCTGCTTGTCACCTGTTAGGGTGTCCAGGCACTAAGTTGGAGAGTGTAGGCATGTGGGCCCAAGTACAGGCAGTCTTGATGGTCCTTATAGAAAACGAATTGAAAAGCCAGGTCTTTAGCTTCTTGCGGAATTTAAGAAATGAGGAGGAGGCCCTGTTGTGTTGGGGAAGGTCGTTCCAGGATTCGGTGGCTCGGTACGAGAATAACCTCCTGTTCTGCTTCTGTGGATGTGGGGTGTGTGTGCGAGTGATGTTGAGCAACGTTGTCTGGTGGGTTGGTGGAAGTGAAGCAGGTGATTGAGAGGTATGCGGGTCCCCTGTTGTGTAGTGACTTGAATGCATGTGTGAGAAGTTTGAACTGGCAGCGCTTCTGGATGCCGAGCCAATGGTGCCCCCTGAGGAATGGTGTTTTGTTGGTTTAGCGCAGGAGGTTGAGGTCGAGTCTGACGGCGGCGTTTTGGATGGTTTTAAGTCTGGGAAGAAAATGGGTTGGGATGCCGGCATAGAGTGTGTTGCTGAAGTCCAATCTGCTTGTGATTAGGGCCTGCGTGATGGTACGTCTGCTGGTCAGTGTTTTGAATGGTTTTAAGTCTGGGAAGAAAATGGGTTGGGATGCCGGCATAGAGTGTGTTGCTGTAGTCCAATCTGCTTGTGATTAGGGCCTGCGTGATGGTACGTCTGCTGTTCAGTGGGAGCCACTTGAAGATTTTACGTAGCACGTGGAGGATGTGGAAGCATGAAGAAGTGACGCCTTTGACCTGGGACCTCATGGTGAGCTTGGTGTTCCGGAAGAGACCTAGGTTTGTAGCTTGGACGGTTGGCGGGCCACCAGGTGGAGTCCCAAGGTGAACTCTTATTTCCAAAGCACTTCAGGCACTCCAGCTAGATCACACAGGTACAGAAAACACATTTGTCTTGCATCTTTTTATGCTTAATGCATTACTTCTACCTCTGATAATGCCAGAGAAATTTTAAAATTGTTAAGTCACTATTAAAAAATTCTCGCTATAATAACTTGGTTTCACCTTCTCACTCTCTCCGTGATGACCTGTCCCAATATTTTTATGTGAAAGTAACACATTTATCCTCTCAAGAATCTCTAACCTCTCCCACCTCATGGGCATGTCAGCCCACCTCAACTATTTCTAAAGGCCCCTGTCCTTCCTCTTTTTTTTTTATGAACTGTTTTTATTGGCATTTATATCGCAAAGACAATTACATAACTACAACTTGTACATTCCCTCTTTCTTTGACACCTTCCAACCCAAGAAATCACAGTTTGTATTCTCCCTCATATGATACATGTTCAAAAGACCAGCCTCAGACTTCTTTTTACCACTGCTGCGCGTCTTGACCATTGCCAACTTCTGTGCTAGCACAAAGGATTGTAACTTGTAGTCCAACACTGTGTGGGCGGTACATCTTGGCACCGCTTTTAAGCACAGTGCCACCAAGTAAACATAGGTATGACAACACAGGTTCCCAGACATCAAGTGGCCGATTAGCAATGGGCATGAGGTCCCAGTACAATATTAGCAATCCAGGCTTGTCTTGTCGGGGGGGGGGGCTTCTGCCTCAATGTACTGCCACCCTGTGCTTAGCTAGCAGCAGTAACATTGCCACAAGCCGCCTGCATCCATCCGGATCATCCTTTACAAATCCTAATAAGTATACTTCGGGATCAGGCCTAATGGAAGTGCCAATAATAGCGCTTGTCTTGTCGCATACCTCAGCCCAGAAGGTAGCTACCGTAGGACATGTCCACGACGGATGCAAAAAGGTGGCATCCGGACACTGACATCTTAAGCTGCCGGAATCCGCTGTTAGTCCAATATTGTGGAGCTGTGCTGGCGTGCGATAGGTTCTGTGTAAAGTTAAAGTGTATCAATCGCAGCCTGCAGTTGGGGGGACAGCCTACTCATTGGCCCGCAACAATACTGCCACTGCGCCTCAGATATATCCAGTTGGAGGTCCCGCACCCAGGCCATGCGTGCCCTCTCAGTGCCGGTAGGTGTCTCTGCTTGCGTGAGCGCGTAGAGTCATGTGATAAGTTTACGTGGCGATTCACTAGTATTTACATACTCCAGCGCAGCAAAGGCGGGAGAGGGGTGGGGAATGTGAGATGTATCATGCGGCAAGTGGCCTTCATTTGATAACAAAGCAGTGCATCCAACAGCGTCTGCAGCCATATTTCAGTGGCCGTGAAGCGGGGGATAAACTCCCCCTACCACCCTTGCCCCAAGTACAGATCTGGCAATTTTTTAATACAGTGTTTCGCTGCACGCTTGATTGCACCATTATCCTGCAATGGGGGAAAATAGGATTATTCAGTAGCGATATGGATGGGTCATACAGCAGCGGCAGTCCTGCCCTCTGCCGAAGCCCGGCCCACGCCCAATGGACGCACTCCACCGTGCTAAGCTCGCCTCTTGGAGCAGTGTATTTTATGGAACAGTGCAGTTGTGAGTGGCCACGGTAGTGTCTGGTCTTGTTCTATTGCTAGGTGAGGTTGAAATGGGGCGGGGTGTAACCAATGGTGCATAAACTGTGCCTGAGCGCATAGTGCGTATAGTGCCATATCTGGTGCCTCCAGTCTGCCTCTCGCAGGCGGCATAGTCAACCGTTCATAAGAAACCCTCGGCTGTCGGTCTGCCCACACCAGCGTTATCATGTTGGACCTCAATCTTTTTAGGAACTGGGCAGTGCGCAGAAGTGGGATGTTTACAAAAAGGTACAAGAATTTCGGGAGAACCACCATCTTGTCGATGGCTATTAGGCTCACAAGGGACAGCGGCAACTTGTTCCACATCAGGAGTCTCATTTCCAGCCAGTCCATCGCCCTGCCATAGTTGACTTTCCACAGTTCTTCCAGGTCTCTGCTGAGCCATATACCCGAGTATTTCACGGGCTTAGTTGCCCACTTAAGGGGTACTTGGTTTCGTATGGGCCAGTGCCTTCGGTTAGCGGAAACATAATCGATTTGGACCAGTTCACCTGGATTCCCAAGTAGCCACAATAGTGAATCAGCTCACGTATCAATGGAGCTAGATTCATTTTGGGGTCCCGTACATAGAGTGCCACGTCATCGGCGTACATGGAGACTACCAGACCATGCATTACGAAACCGATACCCTGTCCAGCATGGTGTTGTCGCAGTCTGGCCGCCAGTGGCTTCATAGAAATGGCGAAGAGTAGTGGGGATAAGGGGCATCCCTGCTGGGTTCAACGCGTAATTTTGATCACGTCCGAGATTTGGCCATTTAGCCTAACATGCGCCATGGGGAGAGTGTATAGATTTTGGATACAAAGTTGTCTCAGTCCCAGGTGGTGCAGCAGTGGGAATAGTAATGACCATTCTAGTGTGTCAAAAGCCTTGGTGGTGTCTCGTAAGGCCGCCAGCGCGGGTAAGTCCGGGTGAAGATGGTGTATGATCACGAAGATAGTCCAGAGATTGTGTGATGTGGCGCATCCGGGAATAAAGCCCAATTGGTCCAAGTAGATGATGAGTGGCAACAGGGGAAGCAGACGGTTCGCCAAGACTTTCGCAAATATTTTGGTATTAATGTTTATCAAAGACAAGGGGCGGTATGAATCGCAGGAGTCTGCTGGCTTGTCAGGTTTGATGATTGTGACTATGACCGACTCTGTTAGCGATGGCAGGAGAGAGCCCAGCGATAGTGACTTGTAATACATTGGAATAAGGAGAGGAATAAGGAGAGGTGCATATTTTTTATAAAAGGCCAGTGTAAGACCATCTGGTCCAGGGGCCTTGCCCACCGGTAGACCTGCGATGACTTGAGCAATCTCTTCCGGAGTGATCGGAGCATCCAGGGAATCTCTGTGGCCCTGTTCTAGCCATAGGAGCTGGATGGAATCAAAAACATCCTGCAGGACCAGCGAGTCATTTTCCACTGTTGCAGTGTAAAGGTGGGCATAGTAATCCGACATAATCTCCGGAGGTTTTGCTGGGTCGGAGACCAACCGGGAGCCCGGATCCTTAAGCTCTGTGACATAAGAAGAAGCATGTGGTTGACGCAGCATACCTGCTAGTGTTTTCCCAGGTCTATCACCCTTGCCATATTTCCGTGCCTGGGCTTCCCTTCCTAGGTAGTGCGTTTCCCTAACAGCCTCCTCCTGGTAGGCAGTTATTTTCTCCCTTATCTCCGCCAGTATAGAGGAGTTGAGGTTGTCAAAGTACTCTTTTCCAAAGCTTGAGTTTCAGACTCTAGTTTAGATAGCGTACCGCGAAGCTCTCTCAGCACCCCCAATTGTTTCGCGATGCAGCATCCCTGTATTACCACCTTAAACGCCTCACAAAGTGTGAAAGGCGAATCTGCCGACTCTGCCTTATTTGCAAAATAATCTCTGATGGTGCTGCGAATCTCTTCTTTTGAGGAAATATGAATTTTATGATCAGTTATGTCCCCTATCTTAGACCCCAACGACTCCATGTACATGCTACAAGTACATGTATGTTCCCTCCAGTTCCAGCTATGAAGACGCAAATACATGTGCGTCCAACGTCAACATGCCCTCTTTCAGATCCGCCATGAATGGGTCGAATATTCCATTCCTAAGTATGATTGGCCACCGACTTTATATGGTTCACTTTTCTAGTTTTACAGTTCAGGCGAGTAGGCCCTGAATTCTGTCATCAAGCCTTTTCCTGCTTCTGCCTCTGAAATGCTCCAGCCTGGACCTGCATCCGTGTCCATGAACTTTGTCCTACTCCCTGCGCGGCTAACGGTGCCTGACGCGGCCTGTTGCCTGCCAAAAACTGTATTCAGCCTTCAAGTTATCTGCTCCGCTCCTCATCCAATGCATTCCTGTCTAGTAGTTTAGGTAAACATCCTTCCAGCTACCGAGCAAAGGGCTCGGCCTCGCTGTCTTTATGCAAGTAATTCATAGCCCCTGTCACCATGGAAGATTCCTGCCCCCTCGCATCTCATGCAGACACATAGACGCTTGTACATGCACTAACAGTCAGTATAGAATAGATTCCGTCCGAGAGACCTTTCCTTTTGGATAAACCAGTTCCTTAAACAAAGATATTAGATACAATTTGGGATTAGGTTGACCTGACCCCCCAGACTTCTGTCTCCACATGTAGAGCTAAATGTCAATTCCCCTTCACCCTCTAGTTGCACGTCAATCACACGTCATGCGGCTGCGCGCGCATCTCTGCCAAATATTTCTGCTGACACTGCAGGATTCTCTTATGGATCCACCCACTTGTGACATCATTTTAAATGACGTTTCTAGTATACGCCTGTATTTACGCCTATTTTCATTACGTATGTGTATTCTTATCTGTATTATCAGCTGTTACGCCTCCTGCATCTGTCTTAATGCAATGCTTTTCATATATATATTGTTACTTGTCAATAATGTATTGCCTATCCCTTCCTGAACCTTCGTGGTGATGGAATATGATTGCCTGGTTCGAACCATAATTCCTTTGTAAGGAATAAAGTCCTTTTAGAACCTCTAATACCACGGATTCTGCCTCTTATTTTGACTGAGTTATTCTTACTAGACTTTACCGCATAAAAAATAGTACAGGTAATTTAAATATTTACCACATAAATTGGCGCCCGAACAGGGACACTTTCTCATCTCACGCGCCGGAGGTGCGTTGCAGGCCCGGTCTCCTGCCACAGCTGGACGGACAAAAACGCGTACCCGCAGGATTTCCTGTATCTCCCTCCGGCCAAGCGGGGGTGACTGAGGCTGCGATCAACACCCAGACGAGGCGGTGAGAAGTGCGAAGTATCCCGACCAGAGCCTAGCTGAGAGAGCAAGATCCGAGGTATACAGAGGCCCACCAGGTTCCGAAGTTCCGAGTCGAGTCGAGTCCAGTCGAGTCCAGTCCGGTCCAGTTCAGTTCAGTTCCGAGGCCTTCCGTTCCGTGCTAACCGGTGAGTACCGTTGCTGGGGAGGCAGTTAGACGTGCACATTAATTTGTGCCGGTCCTGACGGGTTTGGGTACACAGATCCGGTCTGCACTGTTTTAGCAGTGTATCTGTACTGTTTAGCAGTATATCCAGTATGTTCATGTATATAATTCAATATTATCTAGTATTAGTATTATGTCAGTAACTAGTTTTCTTCTAATTATCATTGTTCGTTAAAAGTTAAATGTTAAATGTTAAATGTTTTACTGTGTTCAAAAATTGTGGTATGAATGAGTGTTCATTATTGTGTTTATTGTACTAATTGTGTTCAAGTTCGGTTCAAGTAAGAATCAAGTAGCAAGGTTTAAAGATGCCGTTCTTTTCAAAATTAAGACAGATCAAAACTAGAAAAGGAGTACTCGAAGAAGCTGTTCCCATTCCACCTAGGGACACTCCAGGGTATTTTATGTATCATAAACATGGCCTAGATGCCGTATTATATCTTGACTTATGGGTGGACTACACCAAGGATCTAGCAGAAAGTCAGAGGTGGCCCGCAGCTGGGACATGGGATGCAGATTGCATCATGAGAGTAGAAGAAGAATTATGGAAAAAGAAAGCCAGACAGTCACAGAAAGATGCTATTGAGTTATGGCGTAAAGAATCGCATAGGCGCACAGAGAAAGCGCTCAGACTGGAAGAGAAAAGTAGGGAGAACTCAAATAGAGCCCGAGAAAACGTATTAGTTGAGGAAGGTATCCGAGTAAAAACAGAACAAGTAGACAGACAACGAAACACTCTTATGAATGGTATGTATCCTCTTTTGGCCGAAGGTTTACCTAAGGCCACCCCGGAAATACCGAAAGATTTGCCACCCCCATTACTCCCGATTAAAGCACATCCCAAGACCGCAAAAGATATTTTCCTTTCCTCCTATTTAGACGATGTAGCTCCGGAATATGTTAATGTTCCACCACACACGCCACCTGTCGATGGTGCTCAACGCCGAGGTCATCCGCCCCCAACTCCGCAACCACAAACTCCTCCGCATATTCCAATAGGTCCATCTGTTTCCACCGCTTTTCCCGCATCCACAGTTTCTACCTTACACCCCACAAATCCTTTCGTGCCTAGCACCTCAGAAGGTGCGACAAGAGGTGCGGCAGCAATTTTTGCCACGCCACCATCACGAAGTAAATCGTCTCTTAGAGATTTAGCAAACCAACGTACACCCCAAATAGCAACGTCCGACATGTTTAAAGAACATCTTGTAGATTGTAGATATGATCCAGTGCCCGGTAAAAATGACAGAATGCTGCTATCATCACTACGTATACGACGAGCTTCAATATATTTAACGACGCTACCAGGAATGATTAAACATTTAGACAATATATATCGCTTTGTCCAAACAGGGCAAGGCCCTGAAAGTATTGACGAAGCCATGGAATACCAGAAAGCGGATATAGAGAGACAACTGTTACGTTTCTTCATAAACTGCTTGATCAGAGACAGAGATAGGTCCGAGGTAGACCAGGATGAAATACAAGTACTTACCCGATGGGGTCAGAATATATCAGAGGGAAAACATGATAAACAGACATGTATAGTAGCTATGTGCCGAAAAATCCGCAAAGAAGTAGAACGAATACATAAAGCCAGATTGGAGGCAGACAAAACTGAATCAGAGGGAGAGGAGGAGGAAGAATCAGAAATGCCCACAGGACAATTAGAAACGATAGCCTATGTAGGTAGGGGAAGACCTTGTAACAATACCAGATACTTTAATGACCCGATACGTCCGATACGTCCAGAATGTAACAGACATTTTCAAGCCCCTATGTTAAATACGAAGTCCCCTGAACACTTATTCCAGGCTGCTGATAAATTACTCCGAGACCGAAGGGGGTACCATATGCTCGATTCTATGGATGAACAAGAATTAGCCAGGTCAGCAGTACAATGGGCTGACAGTTCTGAAAAATACAGTGATGATGCGTTGGCACACACGTTTTTGAATCTTACCCCAGACGAACAGCGTTTAGCTGGTATATACATGATACAACACCTCGTTATATTATATAGAAGCCAACACTCCGATCCTGGTCCCCTACCTGATATACTGATAGAATTACTCACGAATAAATGGAGAGGTTCAGGTACTGATTTAATTAAAGAAATTCTAGACTATCGACACCAGTACATTGTCTTCGTATGCCCAGAACATGTTTCAGTTCCCCCCAAGTTGGAAAGAAAAACGTACCACATAGACAGACAGAATCCCTTACGCGAAGTACACCCAATAAGAGGTGAAGACAATAATTTTAAACGCGTGTTTGTGTACGCGCCCATAACTAAAATTGAATTATTAGAAATGAAGAAAGTAGTACCTAGCCATGACAAAGACCCAGCAGGTTTCCACCGTGAGATAAAAGACATGTTACTCATGGGAGAGTATACTTATCCTGACATTATGAAAATATTGAAAGTTTTATTGCCTGCCGGTATTTACGAGAAACTCAAAGAAAAGGAATGGGAGGTGGGAGACCAAAAGATAGATTGGACAGCATTAGAAAACGAAGAAAAGGCCCGAGCTGCAGGTTCAGGGCTTGGGGAAAAGACTACAGCATTACCAGGATTATTAGTGCAGGTACTACCACGTTTATTAACTATGAAAAAGGAAGACTGGGGTGCAATCTCAGCCTGTAAACAAAAACAAGATGAAGACACTAGTGATTTCTATTCCCGATTTGAAAAATGTTTTGGTATTAATAGTGGCATAAAAGCAAGTAGTGAGTCGTATCCACATCTGTTTGTGACAAAATTAGTTGAGAATTCCCTGCCCCAAGTTAAGAGTAGAGTATTAAAATTCGAGAGTACTTGGCAAGGTAACACACCGTCACAGATGTTACAAATGTTACAATATCATCACAATAGAATTAGAGAAGAACAAGAACATGAACAAAGACGTATGAAAGACACGAAAATGAAAATGCTTGTTGCTCAGTCAGTTCCAGCTGACGGTCATAAAAAGGGTACGACACAGTCAAATGATTCAGTAGGTCCTGTTAGAGGGACATGCAACTATTGTAAACAGCCAGGTCATTATATACACGATTGCGCAGTTCTGAAACATAATATCTCTACGGGTATAACGAAAGAGAGACCACGTCCGCCTAGACAGGATCAGATCCAACAACAAGTACCTCAGAATATACAGCCTATGCCAGCTGTACAACAGACCGCACCACAACCACAACAACAACTACAACAACAGCCACAGCCTATTGCTGCAACACAAAACACGACACAACAGATGTACCAGTATGCACAAAATGACTACCCAGAGTATCAGCGCTACACATGAAATAGCCTAGAGAGGGAAGTTGGCTTACCCCTTATTGAGGTT
Source organism: Triturus cristatus (assembly GCF_964204655.1). Lineage (NCBI taxonomy): Eukaryota > Metazoa > Chordata > Amphibia > Caudata > Salamandridae > Triturus > Triturus cristatus. Next base: position 74,432,003 of record NC_140591.1, on the reverse strand, counting down.
CCAGTAGATCAAGAGGGTCCTTATGTACAGAGTCAAGTATTGGGGAAAGACAGAAAGTTTCTACTCGATACAGGGGCAAGCAGAACAACTATCAGTCACAGCGAAGTCCCAGGGGCACCCCTCTCAGGCTCACAAAATATTTCCCTTGGTTTTTCAGGAAAGCCTACTATTAACGAAGTATCGCAACCACTTGCATTTACAGTCGGTCCATTAACACGGACTACAGATCTATTGCTTACGAAATCATGTCCAGAAAACTTGTTAGGTATAAAAACATTGAAGGCTCTAGGAGCTGTAATATGTTGTTCTCCGGAAGGAGTGCGACTCTTTTTGCGTGACTTTAAGGGTCACTACGTGTCTAGAGACATGGATCACCGGTTACAGAATCTACCTGCACATTTATGGGCACAAGGCCCCACTGATGTAGGTTGTATGCACATTACACCATATCGAGTCACACTCAAAACAGGAGTGGTACTACCACGAATACGACAATACAAGTTACCCCCAGATGCTGTTGTGGCTTTGCTGCAAATCATTGACGAGCTCATTGCACAAGGAGTGGTTGTAGAAACGGACTCCAATGTATGTAATTCCCCGATAATTCCGATTCTTAAACGAACTGATCCAAAAGCACCACCCGTATATCGATTAGTTATTGATCTGCGAGAATTAAATAAATGCATCGTACCACAATACCCCGTGGTCCCAGATATCTCTTCATTGCTAACAGCCATAGATTCAGAAGCAACGTTCTTTACTGTAATTGATCTCAAGAACGCTTTCTTTAGCGTCCCAATCGATCCGGAAAGCCAATATTTGTTCGGATTCAGTTTAAATGGACGAAGTTTTAAATTCACACGCGCACCTCAAGGATTCACAGAAAGCCCCAGCATCTATAGCCAAGCACTGAAAAGAGAACTTGACAGTATTCACATGCCAGCTAACACTGCCCTGCTTCAATACGTCGATGATCTGCTGATCACCGCACGAAGCGAACCTGAATGTGAAAAAGCATCACTGACGGTTTTACATTTCTTAGCCGACAAGGGGCACAAAGTGTCCCCTTCAAAGCTGCAATTCTGTGTCCAGCAAGTTGTGTACCTTGGGCACTTGCTGTCCAAGGGGGGAAGACAGCTTACACCCGACCGTATCCAGTTAATTGTTAACATGCCGCCACCCAAGACACAAAAGGAGGTACGGGCATTCATAGGCCTCACTTCGTACTGTAGGCAGTGGATCCCTCAATATGCATTTCTAGCGAAACCACTCATTCAGTTGACAACACAGGAGGCAGCGACATCGACTGTCCTCCCTTGGACTCAGGAACATACGCAAGCTTTTGAAAGCTTAAAGAAAGCTTTATGCCAAGCACCTGTTTTAGCAACACCATGTTACAGCAAACGTTTTACACTTTTTGTTACAGAACGTGAAGGTACTGCTTTGTCAGTACTCACGCAGGAACAAGCAGGATCACACAAGCCATGTGCTTATTTTTCTAGTACATTAGACCCCGTAGCTCAGGCTCTTCCTGCGTGCCTGAAATCAGTCGCAGCAACAGCTTTAGCAATCAGACAAAGCGATGCCATAGTGTTAGGACATCAATTGACAGTACAAGTACCACACGCAGTAGAGGTTCTCTTGAACCGGACCCAAACACAACACTTGACTATAGCAAGACTGACGGGTTATGAATTGACATTGTTCCAGCCACACATAGAAATCAGACGTTGTAGTACATTAAATCCTGCCACACTTTTGCCATTAAGTGGAACAGACCCATTGGCACATGATTGTATTGAAGTTATTACTATTACAACGAAACCCAGACAAGACTTGACAGATATTCCACTATCAGATCCAGACCTGACATTGTATGTAGATGGTTCATGCATGAGAACAAGTACAGGAGAGTTAGTGGCCGCTTATGCAGTCACAACAGACTGAAGTTATTGAGACAAATTGTATAGATACCTTGTCAGCTCAAGCAGCAGAGCTCATCGCTCTGACACACGCCTGTATTCAAGCCAAAAATAAGAAAGTCAACATATACACAGATTCACGTTATGCATTCGGAGTCGTCCATGACTTCGGCGTACTTTGGCGAGAGAGAGGTTATTTAACTTCTCACGGTGCCCACATCCAGCACGGTCCCCTTATTCAAGCTCTGTTAGATGCAATACATCTGCCGACTGCAATATCGATTATGAAGTGTAAAGCCCATACAAAAGTGACTGACATTATTTCTCAGGGTAACGACCTAGCTGACAGAACAGCTAAACAGACTGCTCTGAATCAGACTCATCCAACTGACACGACAAAGACAATAGTTCCGACACCAACACACTGCATGACAGTTAAGGATCCCGCCCTTGATGTAATTGACATACAGACACATGCTACACCAGAAGAAATAAAGAGATGGACTGAATTAGGAGGGATCCAAACAGATCAAGGATGGATGACGAAGGGAAAATCTATATGGTTTCTCCCCGACTCAATGGTTCAGGTCATCATTAACACAATACATAGTCCAGCGCACCTAGGAGAGAAAGCTATGCTAGACAGTATTCAACACATTTGGTTCAATAAACACTTGCGAGCAGCAGCTAAACAGAAAGTACGTACCTGTATGATTTGTTGTCAGTTCAATCCAGGAAAAGGCGTACCTGTAGAACAGGGTGGATTTCAACCCCCCGATCACCCTTTTGAAGTCCTCCAGATGGATTATATCCAGATGGAACGTTGTCGAGGATTCAAATATGTCCTCGTAGTTGTATGCGCTCTTTCCCGGTGGACAGAGGCGTATCCCGTCTCAGATTACACTGCCCCGACTACTGCCAAACAGTTAGTTCGAGAATTCTTCCCACGGTATGGTTTGCCCCGTATCGTGTACTCAGATAATGGCCAGCCGTTTTCATCCGAGCTAATGAAACATGTTTCACTTCTGTTAGGCTACCAATGGAAATTCCACTGTGTCCGACATCCCGAGGCAGCAGGTCTCGTGGAGCGACATAATAAAACTCTGAAAATTAGACTGTCCAAAGTATGTAGAGAAAAAGGTGTCGACTGGATAGTAGCTTTACCGGTTGCGCTCTTTTACATGAGAATGGTAGCATACTCTCGAACAGGGCTATCCCCGTATGAGGTGATCTTCGGTAGACCACCAAATATGTGGGGGACGCCTATACCTCGTAAAATAACTGATGTTGATTGTAATATGCTGACAGATGACCTGGCTTCCTTGATGTCTGCACTACAATCTTGTCGTTCACAGGTAGCTGCAGCTTTTCCCGATAACACTGAGGTGAAGCCCCATGACGTGGTTCCGGGAGATATTGTACTTGTAAGGAACTTCGACAGAAGGAACCCGCTGGAGCCTCGCTGGCAGTCGCCTAAACTCGTCTTATTGACCACAAGGACAGCTGTGAAGATTGAGGGACGTAAAGGGTGGTTGCACTCGAGCCATATCAAAAAATTTCATGGACTATCATCCGACTTGAATTATCAGCCCTGCATTCCCTCACAGACTGACTCAAAACTCCCCCTGGTCGACAAGACAGAAAAGGAAAACTATAAACTGAAACTAAGGTCTAGCAAGTCAGACAATTTGATTGTTTAAGTCCTCTCCAAGGTGAATCGGTTGAATTTGTCTCTGACATGTATCCTCTAGACCGAAATAGAGAGAGAAATAGACAGAAACAGCTCAAGAAACATGCGTACTGTAAATCACTTCGTAGTCACTGCATAGTGACATTGTTAATTATGTTTTTTCTAAGTCTTCTGATTATTATTTCCAGTATATTATTACACATGTATTACCCTATCTCCAAGCGTGCTTTCCATGCTACTGCCGAACATTCTTTTAGCGAATTACCCCCGCATGAGTTGTCCTATAGATTTGCGCTGCGCAACAACACATTCATTAGTATGTTACATCATTCTCATCAGACCAGCAATGCTACAAATTGTTGGATATGTGGCCGACTCCCTCCCTATCAGAAATACAAGGGAGTTCTGCCCCTCTTTCCGTATCCATTCACACACAATGGCTCCTGTGGAGCATGGTTTAGTTTGATTAATTCCCTAGATTCAAATACAGAAGTTTATCAAGACAACTGGGTATGGGGAAACCTGAACCTAGTTTTACTTAAAGTCTGCTACCCTAACAAGGAGGGACTTCCCAAAAGAACAGGAATTGATCTAGAAAATGAAGTATATGGATTAGGTAACTTTACACTTAATCTCATGATCCTGAATGTTGAATCCGAAGCCACATCAATCTTGCCCACTATGTCAGTATTTCCAGTTAGAGGCGAATTATGTGTAAGAAAGAATGGTTCAATACACATGGGCCATAGTAAATGTACCACTGTAATAGAATTCAGTGATAAAGGCAAGTCTACATTTAGAGCTTCTCGTCACTCCTACTTCATCTGTGGTCACACCGCATACATACGCCTACCCCTAGATTGGGATGGTACCTGTTACATTGCATTCCTTCTGCCACCTGTTTTCCTAGCCCCGCCTGATTATCATAGGAACACCCATTTAGTACACAATAGACAGCAGAGAGATCTCCCGATTGTCGACTACACTGAAACAGCATGGGAGAAATACACAGATTTCAATAAAGGTTTCTTTCCCTACAGAGGTACAGTCACTAATAGTAAGCTGATACGTAGATTAACTAGAACCCTTGAAGCAGTAGTGAATGAAACTACTTCCGCCTTGGGCAACTTAACAGAGGAGCAGTCTGCGATGCGGATTGTTGTTCTCCAAAATCGTCTTGTCCTTGACGTCATTCTAGCCGATAGGGGCGGAGCTTGTAGGGTCATCGGATCAAGTTGCTGTGTTTTCATACCAGAAAACGCGCCGTCAGTATATAAGGCCATAACTCGACTTCATAAGATCGTAAGCCAGATACACCAGAATCCAGGCACCTGGACTTGGTCCGGTTGGTTCTGGAGCGTGTTGTCAGCCTGGGGATGGAGGATCCTATCCTTCCTAGGTATTGGCTTTCTCATACTATTCAGTTGTTGCTTATGTCTACAATGTGGGCCGGCGATTTGTGGTCTGTGTGCCACATCGTGTATCCCGCCTTCAAATTTTCATTCAAGATTCCGGAAGAAGAAAGAAGAACAAATGATGCTATATGAACAGATTGATGGATTAATGAAAATGGATATTTCATAAGGGTCCGTAGGGGACAAGGAGGGAATGAGGAAATATGAATTTTATGATCAGTTATGTCCCCTATCTTAGACCCCAACGAATCCATGTACATGCTACAACTACATGTATGTTCCCTCCAGTTCCAGCTATGAAGACGCAAATACATGTGCGTCCAACGTCAACATGCCCTCTTTCAGATCCGCCATGAATGGGTCGAATATTCCATTCCTAAGTATGATTGGCCACCGACTTTATATGGTTCACTTTTCTAGTTTTACAGTTCAGGCGAGTAGGCCCTGAATTCTGTCATCAAGCCTTTTCCTGCTTCTGCCTCTGAAATGCTCCAGCCTGGACCTGCATCCGGGTCCATGAACTTTGTCCTACTCCCTGCGCGGCTAACGGTGCCTGACGCGGCCTGTTGCCTGCCAAAAACTGTATTCAGCCTTCAAGTTATCTGCTCCGCTCCTCATCCAATGCATTCCTGTCTAGTAGTTTAGGTAAACATCCTTCCAGCTACCGAGCAAAGGGCTCGGCCTCGCTGTCTTTATGCAAGTAATTCATAGCCCCTGTCACCATGGAAGATTCCTGCCCCCTCGCATCTCATGCAGACACATAGACGCTTGTACATGCACTAACAGTCAGTATAGAATAGATTCCGTCCGAGAGACCTTTCCTTTTGGATAAACCAGTTCCTTAAACAAAGATATTAGATACAATTTGGGATTAGGTTGACCTGACCCCCCAGACTTCTGTCTCCACATGTAGAGCTAAATGTCAATTCCCCTTCACCCTCTAGTTGCACGTCAATCACACGTCATGCGGCTGCGCGCGCATCTCTGCCAAATATTTCTGCTGACACTACAGGATTCTCTTATGGATCCACCCACTTGTGACATCATTTTAAATGACGTTTCTAGTATACGCCTGTATTTACGCCTATTTTCATTACGTATGTGTATTCTTATCTGTATTATCAGCTGTTACGCCTCCTGCATCTGTCTTAATGCAATGCTTTTCATATATATATTGTTACTTGTCAATAATGTATTGCCTATCCCTTCCTGAACCTTCGTGGTGATTGAATATGATTGCCTGGTTCGAACCATAATTCCTTTGTAAGGAATAAAGTCCTTTTAGAACCTCTAATACCACGGATTCTGCCTCTTATTTTGACTGAGTTATTCTTACTAGACTTTACCGCATAAAAAATAGTACAGGTAATTTAAATATTTACCACACTTTTAATGCGTGTCTCGTAGCGCATTCCGGGGGAGTCGCCACAAAAAAGCTTGTGGAAGCGTTTGCGGGATCTGATGGGTAAGCAGCACCGGGTCATTGTCAGATAAGGTGTGGGGGAGGTGCGTGGCCTGGGTGGTACCTGCAAGTGTGTCTATGGAAATTAGCCAGTAATCTAGCTGTGACCATGTACTGTGATGAGAGAAGAAGCATGTGCCTTCCCTTGTGCACTGGTGCATGTGTCGCCATGCATCTGTGAGCAAATGATCCGATATCAGGGTGTGGAGCGTACTAGCGGAGTGCCTGTGCTAGTGCCGTGCTCCCGACCGGTCCATCATGTCCACTAGTATGACGTTAAAGTCCCCCTCCCCCACAGGATCATACGCAGGCCCTGGTTGTCCGCCTTGGTCCAGACTTTTCTAAAAACTCAGTTTCTTCAATATTTGGGCCATAGACCGCCATGATCCTCATGGTTTCTTTATATAGTGTGCCTACCACAATTACATATCTTCCGTCCTGATCACTGAACGTGTGTGTAGTGCGCCATGGTAGTCATTTGCTGATCAATATTGCTACTCCCCCCCCCGCTGTATCCCGAATATGTTGAGGAGTGTATTTCACCCCACCGCTTTGCTCGCAGTCTATTAATAGTGCCAGAGGTGAGGTATGTTTTTTGTAAGTGGCATATATCTATCTTATGGCGAGCGGTATATGCATGCATTAGTCGGGCCTTACGGTGGTCATTAAGACCCGGTAGATTCCATGTTAAGCAATGCATGTTGGCCATAGCTGCTAGGTTAGTATGCGCTGCATGATGCAGGTTTGGTCTGGGGCCACTGAGGTCGCCGTCACCATAGCAGATCCGGGGCCTGCGGATGTAGTTAGGAGGTGTATGTTACGGGAGTCGGTGTCTAGGTCCATGTGGTGTGTGGGATAGCTGTTCAAAGAAGTATCTCCCTGCCTCCCTACCCCGCAACTGAATGAACAAATCCCTTTCATCAAAGCAACAGTGTAACCCACTCCCCTCTACCCACTCCAACCCCCCAATCAGGTTGAGATTGCCTACCCTCCCGCTTCCTACCCCCAAAACAATCAAAACGTCATGGTACTTTGTGGAAATCATCCCTTAGGGCTATGGCTTTCCCAGCGAGCAACCCTGATTGCCAAATCAGGGTATCCGCGCGAGATGGACTGTCTTTGCCCCGGAGGAGAAGGGTTCGCCTCTGTGTTCAAGTCAATCGGCAGGCGGAGGTTCATGTTCTCCCCCCTCTCAGCTTCTGTTGCACATGCGGGTGAAGTGGTGTCCTCTCTGTATTTCAAATTCAGTTAGCGCAAAAAAATACTCCTCGCAGCAGTGAAACTAGGACTTAGTCATTGTCGCTAGTGCTGTTTCCTTCAGAGTGACGCAGAGAGCGAGACCCCGCCCGCTTGGGCTTATTGAGGAGTTTGACAAATGTTGTCACTGTCGTGGGGTCAGAGAAAAAGTGCTTCTTGCCATCATGCAGAATCCGCAGCTTAGCAGGGTATAGCATTGGGTATGGCACTCCGAGCTGCCGGAGAGCCCGTTTGGCCGGCATACATTCCAGTTGCGCATCCACTGCGAGTGTGAAATCCAGATAAAATGAACGGGAATTGCCTCGGTGGCGTTTCTCCCCACATTCTCTGGTGCACCGGAGGATGACATCACGGACCAGCTAGTATAGAAGGCGGGCTGTTAATGGCCGGGCTGGGGCCCCGTGTGGCGGTGTGGGTCCGAGTGACCTGTGACCTCTCTCCACAATTAATACAGCAGAAAGTTTGATACCGAAGAGTTCACGCAGCAGGTCTTCAATATAGCTCTCCATCTTTGAAATGGCTGTTGACTCCGGGATTCCTGTTATGCAGAGATTATTCCTGTGGGTTTGTGATTCTAAATCTTCATTTTTGGCTTTAATCACTTTGAGTACTTTATCCATTTTTAGCATTTTCTGCTGGCTGCTCGCCAGTTGGTCTTCCGTCTCCGAGATCCGCGTTGCCATTTGACTTATGCTCACATCATGAGTATCAACCCACGGGTTGACCCGGTCTAGTCGAGCTGTGACCAGGTCCAGCTTGTAGTCTTAAGTCCTCAAGCTAGTCCAGACCTCCTTTAAGGTAAAGGAACATCCTAATGGCTCCTAGTGTTGTGGCTCTCAGCGCAGTCCACTCAAGTACATGTGTTTTTTTGTTTGATCTGTTTATTACATTTTATATTCGTAAAATATACATATATCAATCATGTCTACCTGAATCGCAACCAGTGTACATTTACAACAGTCATTGACGATCATCAGTTGCATTATAAGTATAGCTCGGCCAAACTTGCCACTGAGATAACAGATCCACTCAAGTACATGTGTTGTGCAGTCCATGCAGGGAGGGGTCAGTTTGCTCAGTCTGGAGTGCCCTGCAGCAGACCAACCAGCATCCCAGGTAGGACTTCTAAGGCGTTGTGGGAATTGGCCTACAGGGGAGTTATTATGCCCCGCTGAGCGTTTTTTGAGGGTAAAAGAATGTCCTAATGGCTCCTAGTGTTGTTGCTCTCAGCGCAGTCCACACAGGCATGTGTGTTGTGCAGTCCAGGTGGAGGGGGGGCAGCCGAGCAGGAGACTTCCTCTTGATATGCATTTAGTCCTAGGTCCCCAGCCATCAGCTTCTCCTACCTTACTTGCCAGGCCTCTGGTGTGTTCTCTGATTGATGAGGCCTCTAGCAGGCCCGCGGTCCACCTCTCGGCCGCGCCAAGAGCCCACCAACTGGCCGCAGGGTCAGGGCCAAGCCTCCTGTCACGCCCCAGCAGCGGGTGCCTAGCAGCAGCCATGCAGACGCTGGGCCGCACTCAGGAACAGTGAGTCGGGCGGTCTTGGATGTCGGGACAGGACGCGCCAATGTGCACAGGCCCCAGGGCCAACGTTCACAGACCCCAGCTGGGCTACTCCCCCCGCAGCCCTGGTCTCTGTCCAGGGTCGTCCCGGGGCCAGCAATCAAGGTGAGGAGGCAGTGGGCAGCGATCGGTAGACCCCTGTGTTCCTTGCACCCTCCGAGGCCAGCGATCTCATCTCATCACGCCTCCGCTCGGGGGCGGCCAGCGGCCTCGGAGCATGCCCCCGATGCCCGCCTCCGGATCGTCGCATGGAGGTAGTAGCAGTCCGTCCCAGCGCTATGTCGTCTCCCAGTCAGCCGCACTCCGTCAGCTGCTCTGCAGCCAGGCTCAACGCTCACTCACCGACCACCACCAGCAGGTAACTTCTCCCTCAGTAGGAGACAGCTGCAGAGACCAAGGTGGCAGGGCCCCTGCAGCACCACACGTTCACATCGGCAGGCCGCTCCGTTTGGGGGCCTGTTCCAAGCCCGCCACCATACACAGCCAGGAGACTCAACTTCAGATCATAACGCTTCAGAACTGACCCAGCTTTGATTTAGATGCATGACCCGCCCATTTTGCAGGCTTTGGCTCCCTCGGGGTGTCGGACTATTGCGGATTGTTACGCCCGGCCGGCAGAGCCCACTCAGAGTGCAGCGATCTTGTAGCCAGGACAAGCCACGCCCCCCCTCGTCCTTCCTCTTAGTCTTCTCTCTTGAGAGTTCTTTGCATCTTCCAATAAACCAGGACCTTCTTCAGACCCCTGTCCTGCTAACTTAGGGGCATATCAACAACAACCGGCGATAATTATCGCGAAGCGCACTTAGCGCTAGGATAATTATCGCCGGCTAGCGTGGATTTTTATCGCTGAGATAGCGTGCTATTAGCAACGCTTATCCCAATAGCGATAAAAATCCTCACGCTAAGTGGCTAACGTGAGATTATCGCTGGAAACCCAGCGATAATCTCACGTTAGCTTGTTGATAGGGACAGACAAATTTAGCCATGATATCCTCCTTCCATAGGATATCATGGCTAAGTCAGAAAAATACCAGACGTAAAAAAGCAGCGTTAACCGCGGGTAGCGCTGCTTTTTTTGTCTCTAACAGGGTTAGAGATATTCTTGATAATAGGAGAAATGTCGCTTAGCGACATTTCTCCTATTATTTTACTCTGGAACGCCCCCTTTGCATCTCATTAGGGATGCAAGGGGAAGCGTAGAGTAAAAGGGTGCTAACATGCAAATTTGCATGTTAGCACCCTGTTGTTGATAGGGTGCTAGTTTTATCTCTGCTTTTTTGGCTTTTAAAGCCAAAAACGCAGAGATAAGCCCTTGTTGATATGCCCCTTATTCACTTCATCCCCAATCCAGCTGGCCCAGCCTCACACAATCTCTGTCTCCTTCTCATTACTAGTTCTACAGTACCTGCCGCGTGGAAGAATGCACAGATTGTTCATCTGTTAAAGAAACCACTAGCTCGCCCACCATTCTTAACCCTTTGTGCATCATTTCGCTTTCTCCCTTCACTCATCATGATTTTAGAAATTAAAATTAACATTCGATTTTTGAAGTTTCTAGTCCGTAAAATTCTCCATACCATTCAATTTGGCTTTCAACCACAAAATAGTAACACATCTGCTCTAGTACCAATGTTAGTTGTCTTGAGTCTCACAGGGCATTAGAGGTGGAGTGCCACCATGGTTCTCCTTGACTCGTCAGCCGCCTTTGGTCCGGTGGCAAACCAAAGCTGGCTTACCTGTCTCTTCTGAGTCAGTATTGGCGACCAGGTCCTTGTCTTGATTTCCTTTTATTTGGCTAATAGTTCTCACGCTGTCTGTCCTCCGCCTTTTTGATCTTCCCCTAAACATGTTATTCATGTTGTTCATAAGGATTTTCCCTAAATCCCTCACTTTTCAACGTGTATGTTTGTCCTCTGGCCACATGTATGCATATATCTTGAACATGCTAAGATGTACTCCAGTTTAAATTGTATTACACATCTTGGCCTTCCTGGTATATGAATCTGGTTTTATGAGTACAGGTTATTGACTGTGAGGAACTTAGAAACAGATGTTGGTCAACGAAATCACTATGAAAACAAAATAACTAGATCACAAATATCTGAATTGTGCAAATTTCATAAATCTTAAAGATCTCACCTCAGAGAAGCTGAGAAATTGGCAGCTAATAGCACTGGATTTTCGAAATGCCCAAAATAATCCCTGTAGACAATCCCTGTCACAGCACACTGTGCAAATCTTCACTCACATGCTTACTCCCACACTCGATTACAAATTTATGTATTTTAGGAATACAGAGAGGTTTCCAATATTATGCTTGAAAACATGTGACAGTCTGAAGTTTCCTGGAATATTCACAGAGAAATGTTTTGACTTCCAATTTACGTCAATTGTCCAGGCAGTTGTGCATGTGTAATGCCACCGTGTGCTCACATATTAAAATGGCTTTCCATGAGTGAAATTGTTTTTTTCTCAACTGGGAGAATATTTTCTCTTGTACTGACACCAATTTTGAGGGTATTCATTTCCTATTCTCACCTGTAAAATGGTTTTCCTCCAGCCCTAGAAAGAGTAAATGGAATGTTTTCAGGGCGAGAATGGATTGTGAAATGGTTTGTGACTACCCACAAATTTATGAGTTGGTAGGTTTGCACAAACCCCTAATGTGTCCAATATTACACCATACTGCTAAATACCGTATAGCGAAATCCTTTACATGTGTACATTTAAGGTCTGTAATTTCAAAAACATAACTGTGCACTCCTGAATCAAGCTATTTGCACTTAAGTACAAGGTACACGCGTATATGGTTTTGTGACTTGGGCCCCTTTTGAGAGAGTAATGGTGCTTGGGGCAGGAGTGCAAATAACATGGAAGGAATGAGAAAGAATGCGGTTGAGTAAGTTGCTGAGGTTAAGAATATGTATATGTTGGTTAAAATGACCACAAGTTAGTTTTCATGACTGTTTTTCCTCGATTACCACAGAAAGCCGTGAGAATTCCTTCAGCCGCTCGCGCAGCTCCAGCGTCTCCAGCATAGACAAGGAGTCGAAGGAAGCCATCACCGCACTCTACTTCATGGAGTCGTTTGCACGAAAGAATGACGCAGTGGCGTCCCCGTGCCTGTGGGTGGGGACGAGCTTGGGTATGGTGTTGATAATCACTCTGAATATACCGACCACAGAGGAGTTGAGGCAATCCGAGCCTGTGATGGTGTCTCCAAGTGGTAAGAGCTTTTATTGCTGTTCTTCTGTAGATTGTTGCATGATTTGTATCAACTCTTGCCCAGTGTCTGAAAACTCACAGCACCCCTTGTCTACCCACATGTTCCTACAATTTCCACCCACACCATGCATGTCATAAATGTAATTTCAAGGTTCGTGGGGACGTACTGAAATTGACCAACAGATTAGACTATGTGGTAAAAGATTGGTGTAGAATAAAGTCGTTTTATTGCAGTAGTATGCTCAAACCCTTGCGTGTCCTAGGTGATGGAATGCACCGGTTGATCTCTTCTCTGAGTCACGCCTTCTCAGACATGCATATGCGTGCACAAGCACACACACTTCGGTGCCAGGGTACCGACATGCACATGAGCACCCACAACCGCAGAGCGTCAACATTTTTTGTCAGGCTTACCTTTCCTTGCTATTCTGACTCCCACTGGTGCCCTAGGCTGCCTCTCCCCTCCCTCACAGGGCTGTGCTGCGGCTCCCAACGGGTTCTCTTCGGAGGAGGGAACAGCAGACAGGAGCGCCCCTTGCAGACTGTCCGAGAGGTTGGGCGGAAGGGGGCAGACGGTAGTGCGTGGAGGGGAAGGAAAGCCACAGGGCCTCAGGGTGGAGGGGGCAAACGGAAAAACATCAGGTAGCCTGGAGAATGGGGCAAGCGTGAGAGCCCCACGCTGGGAGGAGGCAAGCAGGAGTGACTTGGGGGAAGGGGGGTCAATGGTAGTGCCTCAAGCAAGTGGGCAGTTGGCCAGCTCCCCTCTTCTGTTCCTCTCACAGCTGTTCATCATGTGGTTCCTGCACTGGTTCTAGACTTGTTTTGCTTGCGTGTGAGGGTGGCCGGATGGACGCATCCTCGAACCACTAGCCCTGTGAGACCAATCACCAGAATCAAATGACTCACAACGAGCATGGATGGAGAAGGGAGATTTGTGTTGTGATGTGAAAGTTGCACATGGCTGAAAAGTACTCTTGTGGCTTACGTAGGAGAAGGACCACAGGTTCTGTTTTGAAGGCTCTAGCATTGTCCATTTTTCTCATTATTTAATTAAGAATATATGATGATTAACTCTGGTGGTTGGACATTGACTTAAAGCATCTTAAATGTAGGCCTGGGTATAAAATTCCACTCCGCTCGTGGAGTGTGCAGAATTTTTCCCACTCCGCGCTCAGCATAGCACATGGAGTTCTGCGTTTGTCCGCTCTCGCGCTCACCAACGCTAAGTTGGTGCACACCAGCAAGGAAAAGTTGACTCCAGAACACCTCCCAGCGAGATTTCTCGATGCGGGCAGTCGCGAATGGCTGTGTTGAGGAAGCTGCTGCTAAGTAGAACCTCTACTTGAGCAGCAGAAGGAAGCAGCGCCCTCTTGCGCTGCACATGGTGCTGTTCGCACTGATTTTCCAGCACGGGACAAACACACGGTGCTAAAAATCAGCTCAAACAGCGCCACTAAACGCACTCTGCAGCTTGTGGAACTCCACGTAGCACGGTGGAGTTCTTTGGGTCACTTAACAGAGTTCCGCTTAGCGGAACCCCGCCCAGGCCTACTTAGATGATGAGGCTGGAAGTACATTCCTAATTCGAGGTTCCGGAGGCTCGTAGCTGGAAGGCAGCAGTTCAGTAGTTTGAAGGAGAGGTCAAAGCTCCCAGCAAACAATGCAAAGTGAACTGGAGTGGGCGCCTCAGAGGAGCTCATCGTCCACACCAGAGTGGCCGAGCTAGAGTTTGCCACGACAGTATTTACACGTGTGCCTCAAATGTTAACTGAAGAGTTTGCAAAATTGATCAATGCTTTTATAGAAATGTTTTGTAGTGAAGTTTCTAGGTTACTTCAAGTGATAGTATTTTCTTGGAGTAAAGATCAGTGTTTGCCATACTGTTACATGAAGTTCTTCGTATCCTTCACTCACCAGAGAAGGATTGGGGACATTACCTTCAAAGACCTTTGCTACTTCCTCGCATCTGTGTTTTATGGGCCGAAACATTTTGCATCCGTTTATTTCCTAGACAACGAATTTGCACGTAATAAGTATTTCCAAACCTATGGATATATAATTAGCAATCGTAATTAGCATCGGAAAACATGTTTTCAGATTATTTTAGGGGGAAGAAAGCACCAATAAATAAAATTTGGAAAGGGAGGTGTATGAAGTTTACATGGTTAGACATTACCAACTTCCGGAATTGAAAAAAGGTTTCGAACATCACCAATTGTGTGAAAGATTTTTGTCAAAATTGCCTCGCTTCGTTTCGGAGAACAAAAGAAAAACGCTTCTTTTTGTACCAAATGCTCTGGCAAAAACCTGCCCCTCCGCAGAACCATTTTACATGGAGGTTTCACAAGTTGGGCAAGTTTTGAAAAGGTGACCAAGAGGATTATTTACTGATGTTTTTCGTGGTTCTCTAGCAACACAAAGTGACGCAAAACTTTGCGTTGATTTACTCACCATTAAATGCGCCCACAGGTGCAGCGCAAAGTTGTGGCGCGAAGCACAAGTGCCAATTAAAGCGTTTGTAAATGTAAATCGAAATTTGCAATGTCAAAGGCACTTTCATAGAATAATAGTTTTCCAGACCGCAAACGGAAAGAAAATTAACAAAAAAGTAAAAAGTAAATCAAGATCTTCTCATAGGAACCAATAGAAATCACCATTATAAAGTGAAATGGGAATGCACAATTCTCAGAAAATGAGCCAGTGTGTTCCTGAGACAACAAAGTGGACCTAGGGTTCCGCGAAGGCCAGTAACAGAGTGCGTGTTGTCCGATGAACGCTAAAGACAAAGGCCATGTACAGAACGGGCCTTCAGCATGAGTCTTTGAGATGCGGCAACAACCGAGCAGATGAGGCTGCAGTCTTCCAGAGCTCGGGATACTCTGAGCTGGAACCCTCAGTGAGGAGAAGAAACCTGGGGACAGCTTCCTCTAAGGGAAGGTTCGGGCCACTCATGCTGTTGGTGTGTATGAGTTTCTTGGTGATCACACAAGGGCGTTGGTCAATGCCAGAGAACTGTAGCTGACGGGAGTTCCACAGACTCAGATCGCGGTCATACAAGCTCATGCTGGACAGATTTTCCAGAACTGAATTTCCTCCTGCTTGACAAGGCACTTTTTCTGGATAGCTCTTGGTATTCCTGGTCCACTAACGGCAATTTATAAAAGTGTACGTTTTAAATCAGTGATAAAATGAACACGCTGGAAGACGTAAGTGGCGGTAGCAGTGGTTCCTCAGTAGATAACAAACTCTTCAAGCCTGGAGGTCTAAAAAACTCAGTGAAGTCAGGCACAGCTTTGAGAGTCTGCTCCTTACTCCGAGAAGACACCAGCAGGTTTACGGAAAGGAACGCACCTTGATGAATGTGTGACTACAGGGGTTCCTGAGCCCTTCCTTCATGCGGGCCAGATGACCCATAGTTGGCGTACCTAAGGGCCTAAGATTTGAGATGGCCGACACAGGAGCGTGTGCCACACAGGTATCCTGTGTTTCCTTCCTGAAGAATGCCACAGACTCGCTTGAGCCATCAGGCAGAAACATGTTGACGGTGTAAGTGGTGATGGAATACTAGTTAATTTTTCCCCACATTGATTTTTAATACCAAGTGGTATTCCGTTTAATTCTGAAGGTCACTTTGGCATATCACATTGGTTTTTAATTTGCCTATGTCACGGGTCCATTCCTAGTTAGAAGTGCCTCCCTGACCTGCAGGTGTTGGCCCGCTCCTCATTAAACTGAGTTTTTGAAGATCGTGGGGAGTCCCATGATTAGGCATGACACCTGGTGGTGTGTGAGGACATCCCATCACATTTTTGTGTACGTCCTTCTCAAATTCTATAATGTTTTGAATTTAGGGATTCTGTAGTTTTGAGGCATTACAACCTCTGGGACCACACAACCAGAGAGGAGGCACTTCCAGAATTATGGGGCTCTCAATAGCAGTTTTGAGGTAAAACGGTAGCTTTGCATTCCAAGATCTGTAATGCCATTAGACAGTATGAGGTTAGCAGGACTACATTTAACAGAGACGACTTGGCTCTGACATAAGTCCCACTGGAGACAGTGCTAGGATAATGGTCCAAGTGTCACACTTCTCAGGGCTTCCTTACCCTGGTGCAGATTAGAGCAGACAGTGCACTGGTTATCATAATGTACAATTGCCAGCCTCGTGCTGGGGCCACACATGGGCAGTCACTGCCTCCCGCTTTGGAAGAGGTTGTTGGCGCTGGAGCTCTGTTGGGCTACTAACTCTTACAAAAATTGTAGATCCCCTAGTCTGGACAGGAGAGGTCAGTGACATCCTGACAAAAGCCACATAGGGGAGTTTTAAAACTGAAAAAGTTGCAGATTGAGCATACATAAAAAATATGTTCTAAGGTTTTGACATTTCTATTGGTCTTCAGATGGGCCCAGTGGACTTCTCACTGCTATCATGCACTGCTCGGATATATGTACTGAATAAATGTTTAATTTGTTTGGATGGCCGTTAACTTACGGAGTGCAGCCATTCATGGTAATTACTGTTTTATTGTGTGCATAAGTAGATGTTGAGTTCAGAAGCCACAGTGGGGCATTCGTAGGAGGCTCTGGCAGCCATTGGCAAGTCCGGGCAGCCATAGTTCTAAGAGGTGGCACTGAGTGCAGTTGGAACCCCACATTGCAGTTATTGGTGTTCTTGAAGCCAGCATCTGTGCCTATGCAGTGCTTGTGTAATTTTAGCCGCAGTGTGATGCCGTGAGTGGTATCCAACAAGCATTTGCAATGCAATAGGTCTCGCATTTACGCGAGTTTAAGGTATTGGCATTGTAAATGAAAATGCCTTTTTTAATGTTTTAAAAACAAAAACAAAAATAAAAGGCATTGTTATTTGCAATGCCAATAGCTCAAACCTGCGTAAATGCGAGACCTATTGCATTGTAAATGTATATAGTATATGCTGAAAGATCTGTAGGTATGTGGCGTGATGTAGTATGATCTGAATAACGCAGAGGCAATAGCTGTTGAGTTTATTTTAACCTTTAGAAATAAGTAAAGCTGTCACTTCAGGGGTTTCACAAGGGTTTATGCGATTCTGCAACACCCGTGTTTTGCACAGACTTATAGATTTGCAGAATTTGCCACACAATCCATTATCTGCCGCATAATTTGCAGATTTCAAAAAAATAAATGTATTTGTTGAACAAACAGATCAAGAGTTAGTGAAAAAAAAAGCTACTAAACGTGCTATCCTGCAGCCCTTTTGCAACTTTTAATTGTTCACCTCCAGGTGGCCGATTGCAGTGTTCTGTTGGCATAGAGAGGTGAAACATTCATCAGTCTGTTATAATGCGAGTTAAAAAGACAAAATTGTGAAATTATGCTAGTATAGAATGTGGCGCATTATGCCACCTAATTTGCCTTTTCTTACCGCATTATGCAAACCTGCTCCCTTATGTTGTTCCCCGTTGCCGCATAATTTCAGTGGCTTTGACTATAAGCAAAAAGTGTTGCTAGAGTTTCCAATCCCTTCACTCTTCGCCAATAAAAATACTGCCAATATCAATGGTCTGTTATCAGAAAATTGTATTAAAAAACTACTTTAAATACACAAACCAGAAGTTAACCATGGGTTTATTTATCCACAGTTGAAAATATGGCAGATTCATATAACTATTCTACCGTAAACATTTTTCACACAAGGCCATTTAAAGGTCTGCCTCACATAGCACATAAAGCCTTGTTTACATTACCAGAGCAAAGCTTCTTTAGGAGACCTCACAGCTCAGCATTTCCAAATGAGGCCATGCAGCTGCTCCGGTCCCGCTCGTGTGCCTTTCCCGCCATTGGATGGGCGCAGGTTAGCCCAGCTCTACATCAGATTGTCTCAGGTGAGCGGCCCATAGAAATGATTTCTGAGGCATTATCACGAGAGATGATGTTCCCGCGCCTCACGGAAAGAGCCGGCCTGCTGAAATCCTCGGATTGTCACTAACACTGGCCATAAAAGAGCATGAGGGGAAAGTACAACTGCGCGCCCTCCGGCGAGGAAGTCATGAACGTGTACTAAATCACTCCACTCGCAGACAAATGGCGGCGCAAGTTTGAGCAGTCTACAAAAAAGAAACCAGGAAAAGGGGGATGAAGTTCAACAAAAGAGCCCTGCGGCTTTCCCGAAGTCACGCGAGAAGGATCTGGTGTGTTCTTAACAAATGGTCATCGTTTGTCCAACGCAATACGCAGCAGAGGTTACCGAGTAGGTGGTTTGGTCAGTGACATTATAACAGTTTGGTCCTGTTTCCAAAGCTATTTTCGGTTCAATGGCACTATATTCACAGGAGCCTCTGTCACTATCACGGCAAACAAAAAGCAATGCGGAAAGGATGTAGCCTTACGGCTTGAGCGGTCGACCTTCAAGTCTCGGCAACAACGATGAACATCCTGTGATTCTGGGCAAATCACGTAACCTCCCCGTGCCTAAAAAACAAGCTGTCGCTATTGCGCAAAGGCAGCCGCATGTTTATTATTGCATCGTGCATTCACTTTACAATAGCTGCCGCCCCACACAGCACTTGCAGGGTGGGGCGGCAGCTATTGTTAAAGTGAAAGTGCGATGCAAAAATAAACACGCGGCCCGTCAAAAAATAGTGCTTACCGTCTAATGAAGCAGACCGTGTAACCCCGCAAGTAAAAGATCCAGTCCTGATGGGCAGTCACAAAATGAGACAGGGCGGTAACAGGGCGGGACTAGGAAGCCTCATTATCAATCGGAAGCCAGCATTTACCATGGACGATGACGCAAGCCAATGAAAAATATGGGCGGAGCTTCCACGCCACTTCCACATCTTTCCCTACTACAATATGCCTCGCAGAGCGAGCAGCGCATGGCTGCAACGCTAGGCTCGACCTAAAAAAGAGTGTAATGTAGGGTTTCTTTGAAGCAGGTTTCCTTCAGCACCATGTTGTAATTCTTCTTTTTGGTCAGGAAGTCGAGTTCAGATGTGGCAGGACCATCTGGCTACTACTACTACTACAGGAAGCCTAGTACTGAAACAATCTGCATCCTTTAGGAACATCTGCAGATATCCTTTGCTCTGTAGAGAGACCTCCTGTTTAGACCCTACTCTCCTGATCCTACCTTGTGATAGGTACCTGACTGTGCCACCCCACATAATCTCCTTCCTGCAGTCCACCTTTTGCGCAATTTAAACACCAACATGGACAAGTAGAAAGGGTTGGCGGCGGCGGGGATCTCTATGTGAAATTTCGCCACCTCTGTGTATTCCCTCTCTAATAGCACCAAGTCTGGTTATAGTACTGTAGTGTATATGATCTCATTTGACATTCATGGGTTCAAGCAGACACCCTGGACAAGAGGCATGGCACAAGACATGGTGCTGGTGATCTCCTCTGTGACACTGGGGGCACTACCTGGCGCAGCAGCAGCGCTAGACTACCTATAATCTCTTGCGATAGCTGACTTTGTAGTCACAGCAGTCCAATACCTACTGCGGTGTCATCTACAACACCATGGCAAGAGGCTTGTGCCGCAACCAAATGCTGATGGCCTCAGAGTCTACTGGTATTTTCTATCCCATTCAATGTCTATCCTTAACTATTAAATAACATGGTACCTCACAGTTGGCAATTCCTGTCAAATAACGACGCAGTATGAGGTTGATGATTATTAAGTTAATATTTACCAACTGGCCCGCTCGTACATTTTCTTCTATGGCTAGGGGAGCTTGCCTTCCATCCTATGATCTCAAAGCTGTCCTGTGCTCCCATTGTTGTCCTTCCACTTCCTGTTGCCCAGTGTCCGCTGGACAGTCAAGCTTTCCACTCAGTCTCACTGCCTATAGTTTTGGTCTTATTGACATGGAGCAGTGTGTGGTTGAACACCTAAGCCAATGAATCAGACTGAGACAGCCATGTCGTTTTATGGATGGACCCTCCCAGGCTCAGACTCTATCCTAGTAACTAATGATTGACTCGAACACCAAGCTAATTTTGCATGCACAACATCATATAGGGCGAGCTCCTACAGCATTCAAATAGGTGCAACAAACAATAGCTACCAGTTTGGGAACCAAAAGGAGTTGTCTGCCGACGAAGGGCCCAGCGGAGGGGGTTTGCTTACCCCATTAATACGGGCTAAAGTACAAGCAGGGGTCACCACTAACATCACGCAACCCACCCCCATCAATGAGCAAGCTAACCCCAGTAGGCTTAGTCTGGTCTCATGGAATGTGGAAGGGGTGAGGTCAATACTTTTAATTGAACTACCAACATAAGCCGCATAGACTACTTCCTGCTGAACCTGCAATTGTGGCCCAGAGTGATCAATATGACTGTGGGACATACCACAGACAGCGACCACAACCTGTTGGAATTGTACTTCGTATCCACTTGGGACACCCCCTTGAATTCTACTAACATCACCCTCACGTCAAGGGAGGTTCACCCAACTAATGACAACAGGCACCTAAAATGGTCCCAGATAACCTTAGGTGTAAGCAAACTCGAAACAACCAAGTCCAATCTTTTGGCAAGCACTGCAGAGCTACATAGATTGGCCCAACTCCAGGGAGGCTGAACAAGATCTCGGCTTGCCATGGCCACCTATTTGAGCAGTTGCCTACCTGCTTTAGCGAGCCAGGACACCCTCAGGCAACTGGAAAGAAGACCAGGTCGCAGTTTGTTTGGTTCAACAAGGACCGTAGGAGCCTCCGGGATCATGTAACCCATGTTATTAGGGCACACAATATGAACCAAATGAGGGAGGTGAGGAGATCCTACAAGTTGGCCCAGGGTAGAGTGAAAAGGAAATGGGATGAAAATAGATCATAGCAAATCAGAGAAGCCTGCATCAGAAATGATTCCCAGCAATTCTGGCTTTTACTAACTAGGAGGGATGTAAATAGACCCCACCGCCGACTAATAACATTTCAACAGCAGCCTGGTTTGATCACTTCTCGTCACTCTATCCTTGGATATGCTCATCCTATTGCCATTGATTTCTTCTCTAAAGATGAAATCATGACTAGTGTCAACTCTATTGTAAGGGCCAAAGCCCCTGGCCCAAATGGCATTCCGGGTGACGTTTTTGTGAATGTTCCCGAAAAATGGATAACCTACATCTTGGCCCTAGCTAATGGGATTGCAGCGGGGGCCCAAATACCATCCTCATGGAAGGAAGCGGAGGTAATGCCAGTATATAAGAAGGGCGATAGATCCATACCATCTAATTACAGACCTATTAGTCTCATTAGCTAGCAAGTGCTTCTTCAAAACTCATATCTCACTGCTGGTGTGGACTGCCATCCCCACTGACCTACAACCCAGGCCGCAGAGAGAGTTGCACGGCCATGGTGACAAACAGTCTTAACCACCAGGTGAGGCGGCCAATCAGGATCCACGCAAATCCTGGCAGCAGGCACAATAGCCCAGATTAGTACTTGCCCCCACACCTCCCAACTGTGCACTGGGAGTATGGCTACAGAGTGCTCTTGCCCCCACATCTAAAAGACAATACCTCTGTCGCACACATGGCAGCCAACAGATCTAATTCCGCTAAGTACTCCTCCTTCTCCCACTGCGGCAGGTCGAACCACCTTTCATGGACTGATGGCCCCGTTGATGCCCAGAAATCTGCCACGAAGGACTACATCCACGGACTCCTCATGGATTTCCAGGAGGATATCTCTTCCCTGAAGCAAGACTTCCAGAAGGCCATTGAGGATCTGGATCCTTCCCTATGCAAAATGGAACTGAGACTAACCAAAATAGAGGTTGACCTGGCAGACAACATTTACGACAAAGATGATCATGTGACCTGACTGGAGGCAATGGAATGTCGACAACAGATTCTACTGGACAAGCGGGGCGATACTGAGAACAAATCACATCGCGATAATATCCGGATCCGTGGCAAATTGTCCACTCTGGCTTCAGGTAAACATGAGTCATTTGTCCAAGCGCTGTTTGGTCACCTTTTGAGCCTCCCGGACGATGCCCCAGTGCTCCTGGACTGCACTCCTAGGGTATACTCAATGATTCAACAACAAAGAAATTTGTCTCCTACTGTTCTAACCACTATTATCATATTAAAGAGAAGAGTCTGACAGCTTCTCGATGACAGGAGCCTTTGACATTCTGAGGAGACACAATTCTCTTTTCCAAGACGTCTCAGCAGAAATGCTAGCCAGCAGGAGAGATCTCAGAAAGATCACAAAACATCTTCAAAAAGAAAAGATCCCATACAAATGGGGGATTCCATTTGGGCTGCTGTTTAAAATTAAAGACATCGGTTTGTGATTCGAAAATTTCAGGAAGGGCGGAGGGCCCACGGTCGCCCCACGACAGCATTAGCTCAGCAAGTTCCTAGCTCCGGCCCATCTACAGATGAAAGAGGTGGCTGGCATTTTCAAACTTCCAGAGCAGCTCATAAGTAGGCAGGGAGAAGCCGCCGCCTTCAGGACAGAGAAAGCATACCTCTATTAGCAGAGGAGGCTACATTGACATGAACTGTCACCACTTCAAGTTTGCTGCTCTCACCTGCATGTTGACTGTAGCTGAATGTATCCATGTTGTATTGGTAATATGTTTTGGCTTAGTAATAAGATGGGGGGGGGGATAGGTTCCCTACTCTTGGAGCCAGCCTACACCGAGCAAGTGCCCAGATGCTCATCCTTATGGGCTACTGGTTGCTCTTCCCTGTGCCACCGCTGCGTCCCGGTGCACTGGTGGGAGCACAGGGCCCCTATAAGACCCTATTTTCTGTTTCTCCTCTCAGTTTCTTTCTTACACACCATCCAGATGCAAGAGAGGGACACAGGCCCTTAGTCAAGTGGCCAGACTCATCATACACCTCCCCACAGAGATAGCCTATTCCAGTTTTACCATTGGAACTGCCCTCCCACCCATCTATTCCAATGCCATAGCGACCCGGTCGCCCTCTACACCTTTCACAAGAGTGGCACCATTAAGGATAGTCTCATATAACATTCAGGGCCTTAATTCTTCCATGACGCAGAGGGCCCTGCTTCAATGGTTGAAACAAAAAAAAAAGATATAACCCACTTACTGTATTTAGATACCAGGAAATTGCGCTCCTATTGGTTCCGGCTACAAATGCATGTTTCTAATATATGCAAAACAAGATTGGTTGGAACTCGTATAATGCCTTTTTGATTTATCGACCAAACGAAGACAGAGAAGGAGTTGGCCTAACGGCTAGGGCGCTCGACCTCGGACCTGGTGAACTGGGTTCGAGTCTCGGTAATGACGCTGAACAACCTGTGAATCTGGGCAAATCACTTAATCTCCCCGTGCCTAACAAAGAATGAATGTGTGTCCTCATTTAACGTAACTGGTGCTTTGTAAAGCGCTCTGATATTGGGTCAAGTTCGCGCTATATAAAACTCTGCAAAACAAAAGAGAACAATGCTATACTGCTCTCTTTCCTATGGTGGCCCAGATTGCATAAGGAGGGATAATCCTAGGATGTGACTATAACACTCCCCTTGACCCTTCCACAGACCAATCCCACCCACGACTCACCACCCCCCTTCCCTAACCCAGGGGGTTGTTGACATTAACCTAGTGGATGTCTGGCGCTTCAAAAACACTTTCGATAGAGATTACACATTGTATTTGAATGTACGCAAGACATACACCTGGATAGTTTCTTGGTCACTAAGATGTTGCTGCCCCAGTTAGCCGATACCTCCAGCGATGTCTGATCAATATTGGATCATGCCCTGACCTGGCCCCTGCTGAGCTAGTATCCACCCCAGAAACCCTCCTCTCACCCATGGCTGATGGCCTTAAGGGATCTTAGCTTGAGAGACTACATAAAAGATGTAATAGAACAATTCTTTAAAGAAAATTATATTGGAGAGGTGATACCAGAGAGGTGACCCCATCAGTGCTATGGGATGCTACCAAGTCCATCATTAGTGGGAAATTATTATCCGAAAAGGCCATTTTTTAATACCTCCATACGAAAAAACCGGCAGAAATTGAGGGCAGGCTGTCACAAGCTGAAGCATGTCACAAGCAGAGCAACTTTAATGCTATTATGCAGGAGCTTCACAGGCTTGGGAGGAACTAGAACAATTACAGATGGAAGACACAGCTAATAAGCTTTTATATATCAAACAAACCTTCTATGAAAAGGGAGATAAGGCAGATAGATTATTGGCCTACAAACTGCTAGCTATGAACAGGAACCACATCTCAAGTGTCATGGTTAGTCATAGACAGACCACCTCCCAAATTTCTGAAAATCTTGGCCTATTTTTTACCAGTATTACTCAGCTTTTTCACCCATCAAACCACGATTAAGCCTTCCAGGACACCTAAATGCAAAGCTACTTTCCGACCAATTGAACGCATTATATGCGCTCCTTTGAAAACAGTATTACTATCGATGTGGTACGAGAGGTGGTAAGCAACTTCCGTGCCGGGCCCCAATGGCTTCTCAGCTTCTTTTTACAAGGCATACGCCTCTCTACTCATTAAGCCCCACACTAAAGTGTTTAACTATTCCCTGACCTCTCAAGCTGTCATTGAAACTATGCTAGACTCCCACATTACGCTAATATTTAAACCAGACAAGGATCCACAGATCAGCACATCTTACCGGCAGATAGCACTTTTAAATTGTGAAGTAAAACTGTGCATTTCCATACTGGTATGTAGACTCCACAACATTTGGCCATCACTAATCTCTCCCCAACAATCTTGCCTCCTCAAAAACAGAAAACCCATGGATAATATCCATACAGCAGTTTCCCTGATGGAAGTGGCTGGCAAGCAACCAATGGTCCTCCTCTCCTTTGAAGTGGAGACTGCCTATGATAGGGTTGACTTGACTGGCCCTATCTCAGCTTTCATCTAGGTGAATTACAAACACCCCTCAGCAAAGATCAATGGCGCATACACTCCGGTGATACGTTATCTCGAGGCACCAGACAGGGGTGCCCTCGCTCTTCCCTGATCGCTTTGTCAATGGAACCACTTATAGCTAAGATATTAAGCAATCCAGATATCAGTGGCGTGAAAGTCAGGGAGATGTAACATAGGTTGGCCTTGTTCTCTGATGATATCCTCTGCTTCATAACCAATCCTGACCTATCTCTTCTAGCTTTACAAGTAGAATTTGACCACTTTGCGGCAGTCTCAGGCTCCAAGTTAATTACTCTAAATCTCAGGGCCTAGGCGTGCCAGACCCCACAGCGAATTAAGAGACATTATCCAGATGGCAGGGTTTACCTAGATGGGAATCTCTGTTAAACATCTGGGGATTCACATCCCGACACACACCGAATCACAATATGACTGCAATATCCTACCCCTCCTGCAGATTTTATTTAAAGACCTATATTGCTGGGGCACATTAGAAATTTCTCGGCTGCTACGCATAAATAGCCTAAAAATGAACGTCATGCCGCCTCTACTCTATACGCTACACTCACTCACCATGGCCACTCTAAAATAAACTCTTTTACAGTCATCAGAAAATGTTATATTTTGTGTGGCAGGGCAAATTGGCTAGGGTAGCACGAACCACGCTTTTTTGACCAATGGACAAAGGGGGGCTTGACTTCACTGATGTCATCACCTACATCTGGGCAGCCCAGATACAATCAGCCCTGGATTATAATAATTATAAACCAAGATATTAAACCATGGGTGGAGGTAGAACACACATTCTAATACATCCCACTTAAGTATATACTGTGGTTTCTAACCCAATACCCAATATGTGCATACCCTCCTCCAGGTCGCATCACCACTGCTCCACCACTGTTGGTCCCTGACAGGCAGGAAGGAATTTCCCAAATACCCACTGCCCTTGATGCCCATAACCCTGACTTTCCTCCAAGGTTGCTGACCCAAGATGCACTAGCTGGAACATCAGGAATCCCCACATCGGAAGGATTTTTTTTAGAAGATGGCAATCTTCGAACCTGTGAAACTTCAATAGAAAAGTGGTCTTTAACCAGAGGAGATGTTTATCACCTCATACAAGTGTTACATGGGGTGGTAAGGAGATAGCACCGAAATCAGATTAGAAGATTCTGTAATGATACACTGGAAATCCTAGTCTTTAGAATAGACTTACATCCACAACACAGCTGGAAAGGAGCTCTTGTTTATCGGCCCCCGGGCCCAGTGTCAGATTTCTCCTCCCAATTGATGGAACTTATTTCCCCGCATGTCATCTCGACTAGAAATTTCTTACTACTAGGAGATTTTAACATCCACAATGAAAATACTACTAATCAGGACACCTCCTCATGTCTGACAGACCTGGCCACACTTGACCTCTCCAAGATCAATAACGGCCCCACTCAATCTGCAGGGCATACTTTGGACTTAATTCTAACCAACTCCCCAAACATTCTTTGTGGAGCAACCTGACATGGTCAGATCACTCATTGATTGAATTTCAAATCTATAGTACCAAGGACCGTACTGCCCCTAATTCTCACCCCACGAGGTGGTATAGACAATGGCATAAACTTACGCCTGACCAGGATTTAATTCCATTATCCCTGAATCCTGACTCGGATAATGTGGAGGATCACCTGGCCCGCTTTAATACTATCATACAAACCACAGTTGATCACCTAGCCCCTCTAAAGCAGTGTCCACACTCTACTTTGACGCCCCCAGACAACTTGGTACTCTCCCCACCTTTGGACGGTAAAAAGTAATTGCAAAAAACTTGAACGACAATGGCACCTCTGACATGATCCACTTGACAAAGTAAGATATAAAGAAGCGATGACCCAATACCATAAAAACTTAAAAACCGCTTGCAAATCTCATATAGCGCAGCAACTTGAACAAGCAGGGAATGCCTCTAGAACCCTGTACCAGATCCTAAAATCTTTCACAAACCCAAAGGCGTGTGATTACGAAGAAGCCCCATACCAAACCTTATGTGATAACATAGCAAATCACTTCACCCAGAAAATCGATATGATCTACAATAAAATCACCACGGCCAGTGGTCTACAGAAAGGTCCTAAAATAGACCATTCACCGACCATATCAAACACCTCGATATTGGAGATCTTCCCGTTACTTATGCCTGAAGAGGTAGAATCACTACTAAAGAAAGTTAAATCCGGGTCCCCATTAGATGTCATCCCCTCTAGGACCACCTCCCTGCTCTCCAAGCAACTTGCTGCTCCCATTGGCTCCATTCTCAACAGCTCTATGAAGGAAGGCAGGCTCCCTCTTGAATGGAAAGCAGTGCAGATTATTCCTATCCGGAAAAATCTGAAAGCTCCCATGGATGATGTTTATAACTATCGCCCCAAATCTCTGCTCCCCCTTCAGAGCAAGCTTCTGGAGAAGCACATTAACCAACACCTATCTGAATTTGTTGAAGCCTCAGTCTGTCTAGATGTCTCTCAATCGGGCTTCGGGCCCGATACAGCACAGGGTTGGCCCTGGTAGCTGTAACTGATAACATCAGAATGTCTTTGGACAATGGTCAAGCAGTACCTTTGGTGCTGCTTGACCTAACTGCAGCCTTTGACACCATTTCCCACCAGACCCTTCTTAGGAGACTCCAGGACATCGGCCTCCAAGGGAATGTGCTGAAATGGTTGTCAAACCTTCTGTCGGACAGAACCCAGACGATTTATCTGGGCCCTTTTCACTCTAAGACTACAAGAGTGACCAAGGGAGTACCTCAGGGCTCGTGCTGGGCACTACTTTATTCAACATTTATGTCACTCCCTTTGCGGGAGTACTGAGGAATTTAGGATTCACTCCCATCTCTTATGCTGATGATACTCAGCTCCTACTTTCCTTTGACGAAAGTAATCCCAATACTCAGGCTACCTTTTCGATGGGTATGAAGGTTATGGCTGATTGGATGAGGGACATTTTCCTCCAGCTTAACTCAGGGAAATCGGTGATTATGCTGTTTGGGAAGCGGTGGTGAGGTGGACTCCAAGCTGGTGGCCAGAGGAATTGGGCTCTGCTCCTATCCCGAAAAAGGTGGTCAAAAACTTGGGAGTCTGCATAGATCAGAAACTAACTCTAGGAGAGCATGTCACCACCACTGCGGGGACATGCTTTCAAACACTCAGTCTATTTCGAAGAGTCTTCCCTTTTTTACCATTTTCCACGCGGAAAACTCTGATCCAGGCATTAGTGTTAAGCCTCCTGGACTATTGCAATGCCCTGCTGATCTCAGCTGACGAAGCCTCCATAAATAAATTGCAGGTAGTCCAGAACACTGCGGCCCGCCTAGTTGCCAATGCCCCTCCTAGAACGGCCTCCCTATCCCTCTTACAACAACTGCATTGACTCTCAGTGCGGAAGCGGATTAAATTCAGGATCTGCTGTATTGCCTACAAATATTTACATGACCTGGGTCCAAGCTACCTATCAGACAAATTTGTAAGGTACCTGCTTTCCAGGACCCTATGGTCAGGGTCAAAATCATTACTTTACACCCCACGATTTAAAAAAGCTTGCTTGGCTGGAAGAGCTTTGTCCCACCTAGCCCCCCTCTACTGGAACCAACTCCCCATTCATATACATCAATGCCCTGACTACCTGAAATTCAGGAAGCTGCTAAAAACCATTTTGTTCTGATTTGTCTTCCTAGTTGTCGGTAGCAGTCACAGCGTGGAGAAACCCCTGCTGGTGTGATTTGGGCGCTTTATAAGCTTATAAATATCAGGAGATGTAACAAAATCCCTCTTCAGTACCAATGTCCGACAAAGAGTTATATATCCTAGCTTTAGAAATACATCCTTGAGCTCAGCCCCTACTACAAACGTATCTACTTAACCTAGTGGGAGCTGGATCTAGAAGCAGACATTCCCGATGGTGCTTGGAGGGCAGCGGGGTCCTCCATATGTATTCAACTTAGAGTTAGCGCCTACAAATTATTAACCAGATGGTACCTCAGCCCCACATGACTCCATTACATGCTTGGCAGCTCAGCTCAGCTAGCTGTTGGAAAGACTACGGGAAACGATGCATGCTTCTTCATACTTGGTGCACCTGCCACACATTCAAACCTTTTGACAGGAAATCTTAAAATAAATACAACAGATAACCACACCACTCTTTCCCACTGCCCCTGAACAATCCTTCTCGGCCACCCAGGAGACAAATGGACATACCCACTAACCACACCTCTTTGAAAACTGATATTTCACTTCTTATTAGTGGATTGGCCTAGCATAGCTCATTTGTGACACTCCCTACACTACCTTCTATTAACTTGGTGGGTCGTATATGGTCAATTTTTGCTTTGGACCGCTTGATGGCATTGGTTAATGACTGCATGTATAAGTTTGAGAAGACCTGGGGCCCCTTTGTTACAAATGTGAAAAGGGAACAGGGGGCGAACAGGATTCCACCTTTAGTGACACCACTCCGACGCCAATCTGACATTTGCACACTCTCCTGATCGGAAGACGAATACGCCTAACAGGCCTCGGTAAACCACTTGCTGCTGGCAGCCGACTTGACCGATCTGCACTGGTAATCACATCCTTGACTGTGGAGGACATGGACGCCCCACTCCCAAGGACATCTATGGACCTTCTGTAATCCTCCTTTTAGCCTTGTCCCATTTATTTGACAGTGTCATATAGAGGAGTGGTTTGGGCTTCCCACTCTTGCTTGTTACCCCCTACCCCTTTTAAGTTTATTTTACAGTTTAGAAATGTTGTATGATTGTTTAGGCAAAAAAAGTAAATAATAAAGTTGGAAAAAAAAGAACACAAATGATTCATCTACCTAATGCTAAGCTGGTGGAGGTATTCTGGACCGAGGGGATCTGGAGAAGTCCACCCGAAGGGCACAACAGTGTAATCAGAATGTGGTAGCAGAGTATAGAGGTGCACAACTGTGCATTTGGTAGCCATGACACATTCTCAAACTTTGCATAAAGTTCTAGTGATTACTGTGCAGTGACAACACTGTTGTCATAGCCATTGTAATCATCTTGAGACGTTGTCAGCCATCGCCTCGTACGTAGGAGCCATCCAAAATTCTATATCTTGTTGGTGTGACCCAGCTACAAATGTTTGACCACGTGCTTGGCCAGTTGTGTTTTTTAATCCGATTTACGTAAGCGACAGAGAGTTACTGTATCGGCTTTCAGAGCTCTACAAAGGAGCTTCTGTGACCTCTTTGTATCCCTAATCGCTGATCCCCACGCCTGCCCTTGTAATTGTTGCTATGCACAACGGAAGCACAAAGGGGCATTTTGAATGGAAAAGAAGCGCCCCCTAATGCTCTTTTGAAATGCTTTGAAGGAAGGTCACAGCAATTTCATCCATGACCTTTGGTTAATGCACCTTAATTTGCGGCTGGAAGACGGTGGAGGCTGTGTGGAATTGACCAAGGTGTGTTCTGTCCCCCTGGGGCTGGCATTAGCCAGTGTGTGAAACTGTAATGTACTTGGGCAATCAATGAACTAGATTGCTGTATTTCTCTTGCAACAGGGACGGTGCTGATGCTGAAAGGAGCCGTGCTGACCTTTTCTTTCCTGGACTGTATGGGTGGTTTGATACACCCACCATATGAAGTGTGGAGGGACCCAAACTGCATCGATGAGGGCGAGAAGACGCGGAAAAGGAAACTCGTCACCTTCTCGCCGTCCTCCTCCCAGGACATGGGAGACAATCAGTTTGCCATTGTCTGCTCTGAAAAACAAGCCAAAGTCTTCTCCCTGCCTTCTCAGACCTGCCTCTATGTGCACAACATCACCGAGACGTCCTTCATCCTCCGCGCAGATGTGGTGATCATGTGCAACTGCGTCTGCCTCGCGTGCTTCTGTGCCAATGGACACATCATGACGATGAGGTAAGTCTTACCACAGCAAAGGTGGTGGACATGTCAACACAGTCTTCCTGTTCATCCCCATGTGTCTGTCTGTCTGTCTGTCTGTCTGTCTGTCTATCTAGCTGTCTATCTATCTGCCTTTCTGCCTGTCGATCTATGGGAATAAGAATGTTATAAAAAGGGAAGGAGCATTTTATAAACTTCCCTATGAAACACGTGCAGAAATTGCTCTACTAAGCAAAATCCCCACACACACGGGACAATGGAAACACGTGTCACGAATGTATTTGAATAAAATTATGTAGGATGCTTAACATTCACGAGTTAGAAGTTGTGTTAAAGTGAGAGTTTAGTGAATTAATTAACAAGTCATAGATCTCCGCAATGCACAGCCATACGCCACAACCTTCTTTGACAACCAAGACCTTGTAACACAGGTATCTCTTAGGAATTTCTGGTCACTGTCAAAAAGTTCAAGGGAGGTTAGGTTTGGCAAACAAAATCTTAAAAGACAAGAAATTCAAACGTTAACTAACTCACCTTCCATCCGTGCTATCAGGAAAGGTTGGAATGAGATTTGAATTATCCATTCTGTCAGGAAAGGTTGGGACGAGATGGAAATGAGTGCCAGAATGTCTGGGTATCATAAATGGCACACTATACTCTGGTCCATTTATGATACCCAGGGCCTGGAAAGGAACAGTCCCCCAATGTTACAGAAATGTTCCAAAAAGGCAAGAGAAGATGAACAAAAAACAGTAAAGTCAATAAAATAAAGTTCAGTAAGGAAAAAGTGAAACAATAGTTCAGTTGTAAAGTAGCCCAAATGCAAATACTAACAACTGATAAAGCAACCTTTGAAAAATGAGTTGCACACAATGCAAAAGAGGTTGGAAGAGAGTTACCCAAACATAAACAAATAATAGTAACATAACATTCAAAATTTAAGACATATAACCATCAACACATAAACTAAGAAATCGTAAAATAGAGTTTTACAAACAAGAAAATAAAATGTAGAATATAAGTATCAGTCAGAAGACGACAAACCAGGGCACAATAAAAATTACAACAAATATTCCCACTTTAAGAAGTTTCCATACCCTTACCTCTACTATTTTTAGGGTTTAATATTTAATTATTGAACATTCAAACATAATATACACAACTGCAGAGGCAGGCATTCCCAACCAACAAATGTCTTAAGGCATGCAAGGTCCAACAACTACAGTCAGGTGTTGTCCCAGAGAGTCTAAAAAGTCTGTCTTAACACCACTCATAAAAAAGGCATCTTTAGACCCAGAAAACCTTCACAGGTTTTCCCTGGGTAGCTCAAGTTTTAGACAAGGTAGTGGGAACACCATTACAACATTACCCAGAAAGACATCTGTGCCTGGGGAAACATTAGTCAGGTTGTTGCTCTATGCACATAACTGACATAATACTGTGCCAATATTAGAGGTGGCTGTAGACGAGGGAGAGGCTTTGGGGCACATGTACAACGCATTTTACCGGTCGCAAACGCAGATTTGGCCCGTTTGCGACCGCTAAAAAATGGCTTTTGCCATGTACCAACCCTATTTTGCGAGTCATTAACCTATTACCGACTTCCTAATAGCGACTTGCAAACCCTATTTTGTAAGGAGCGTGCCCAGGGCGTCCCTTCCTAATAGTTTGTCAGAGGGGGATGTACGATTGTGTTATAACCGACATGCGGACGCAAAACAATCGCAGTTTACCACCTACTTGAAGTAGGTGGTAAGCCAGTCATAAACCGGAAGGGATCCCCCATGGGACCCTCTTCCCCCTTGTGATTAGCAGCAAAACCATTTTTTAAGAGCAGGCAGTGGTTCCATGAAGCACTGTTTAGTCTTAAAAAATGAAAGAGAAATGTTTCATTTTTCTTTTTGACATGCATCCCATTTTCGTTTAAGGAAAATGGGCTGCATTTAAAAAACTCAGACATGGTGGTCTGCTGTCCCCAGCAGGCCACCATCCCTGTGTTAATGTCCATTTCCAATGGATCGCAAATTGCGACCTGCCTCATGAATATTAATGAGGCAGGTCAATTGCGACCCCATTGGAATCGGTAATGTGTCTGACACACATTAGTACATTTCATCTTGTGAGTCTCTGATTGCGAGTCGCAAACAATCGCAATTAGAGACTCGCAAAATAAAATGATCTACATCTGGCCCTTAATTCCTTATCCTCCTAGACCTGAAATCTTGAGTCGGCTTCAGACAGAAGCAGCTGCCTCTGATGCGGCCTTAGCATGGTTCTGGTCATTCTGAACCCTAACAATCATCCACTGGTGCTTCTGAACGTGGAGTTCCACAAGCATCTCCATTATCATCCCCCTTTTTAATATATTTATAATGCCTGGGAGCCTGCCACCAAATCATAAAACATCTCTAATTTTATTATTACAAGTCACTTGTAATAACAAAATATTGTAGCTTCCCAACTTTAACGACTCAATATATTAGAGGTGTGACACAATGTATTCTGCCAGACAGTGTGAAAGGCAGGTCATGGCTAAGAATTACAACCACTTTTAACACTGTGCAAACAAGAAGTAGCTTTTTAGTACTTCTGAACTATTTTCCTTAAATTACATTTGTTACCAGAACAGAACCAGTTATGGCCGCATGTTTATTTTTTGCACTGCTATAGTTCACTACACGAAAGCAAGAATCGCTGTCATGTTTCTACACATGAACTATGATTCTTTTTTAAATGGACTTACAGGACTTTAGGCACTTTACAGAGTACTTGCATCTCCCCACTTCAGTACCGGCCACAACAGGCAGCCATGGTTTGGGCTCCTTGTCAGGCCTCACAGGCCATGTGCACCACTTGTATTCCCAGAGGCACCACAACATGAGATACTTCTCTGCTACAGTCCTCTGGGTGGGACCAGGAGCATCTGCAGGTGGATCCGATGTTCTGCCCACTCTCATAAGTATAGATGCCTTCTTCACCTGCATCTTTATCCAGAATGTACAAGCCAGCGCTCCCCATCTCTATCTGGATCTCTCACTTCTTCGTCCCCTTTTCGATTAGGTAAGAATTTGAAGTCAGATTAAACACAGGACCAGTCTGAGCAAGGTCGTGCAAACACTTAGATGTATGGTTCCTTGATCAACAGTTTGTCCACCATGTCCCCCTTCCTGCTCCTTTGTTGTTTTTTCCCATGCCTCCCTTGTTCCACTTCCCCTGCATCCCTTAGCTGTGTTGGATTCTTCATATTCCTCGTGCTATTGCCTCAAAGACTGACTTGCTCCATCACTATGTGGCCTTCTTCTGCAGGCTCTCAGAGTTGGGGGAAGATTCCCAGTTCTCCTTGGCTTGTTACCAGCATTCATCTTGCGTTACCTGGGAAGCCCCAGACTGAAGAATTCTATATGGAAGCTCAAAGTATTCTATATGGGAGCTCAAAGTATTCTATATGGGAGCTCAACGTATTCTATATGGGAGCTCAAAGTATTCTATATGGGAGATCAAAGTATTCTAGGGGAGCTCAAAGTATTCTATATGGGAGATCAAAGTATTCTATATGGGAGATCAAAGTATTCTATATGGGAGCTCAAAGTATTCTATATGAGAGATCAAAGTATTCTATATAGGAGCTCAAAGTATTCTATATGGGAGCTCAAAGTATTCTATGGGAGCTCAAAGTATTCTATATGAGAGCTTATAGGAGCTCAAAGTATTCTATATGGGAGCTCAAAGTATTCTATATGGGAGATTAAAGTATTCTATATGGGAGCTCAAAGTATTCTATGGGAGCTCAAAGTATTCTATATGGGTGCTTATGGGAGCTCAAAGTATTCTATATGGGAGCTCAAAGTATTCTATATGGGAGATCAAAGTATTCTATATGGGAGATTAAAGCTGTTTGCTTGTCCTAGTGGCTCTCATCTGTCATTTGAGTTGAATTTACATGTGATAATGGAGAAAGTGATCCTTGGCTTCATGAGACTACTATGCCTGAGACACTCAGTCATAGAAGGGAGATGCCTGTTTCTCTCGCTCTCTCTTTCGACCCCATACCTCCATTTTCCCCAGTAAAGAGCGCTGGCCTCTGAGTTTAATTTTAAATTCATATATCACTATTGTTGAGAAAACTGGGCAATTAGCATTGGAATCCTAAACTTCGTATCTTATAACCACACAAGATCTTCACAGTTTATGAGGCTCAAACTAAAAACGATTTTGATGTGTATCCCATCCAGAATTTAGCACGTCATTTCTAAGATACAAGACGTTTTGGAGATGTTTGACTGGAAAGAAATAGGTCCTCTAAAGGAAACAACATCCAGTAATTTAGGGCCAGTTTCTGAAATCAGAAATTCTCAAACAGTACCCAGTGTAGCAGCAATCCCTAGTACTGGATGAATTCATCCATGAAGAAAATGACTTGCCCACAAGCACTTCTTACTGATGGAACTAAAGTAGCCCTTATCCTTTCACATTTAACAAGATAAGCATTAACGGGTGCCACTCCTCTAATTAATAGCAATTCCCCTAAGCTATTGAACTTACAACAGTACTTGGATCATTTCTCGCAACTGCCAATAGACGACAGACACCTCATTTGGGATTGCTTGCTCTGTGCTCTGTGTGTTAGTGTCATTACTTTTAGCAACTCCGTCCAGAAGTAAAATGTACAGATGGGAGACTTTACTAATTGACTCCACGAGCAGATAAAGCATGCCTTAACTTTGGTGGTGAATCATCCTTCCACTTGTGATGCCTTACTAGATTTGTATGCCTAAACTTTGGTGGTAAATCATCCTTCCACTTGTAATGCCTTACTTCATTTGTATGCCTTAACTTTGGTGGCGAATCATCCTTCCGCTTGTGATGCCTTACTTGATTTGTATGCCTACACTTTGGTGGCGAATCATCCTTCCACTTGTGATGCCTTACTTGATTTGTATGCCTACACTTTGGTGGCGAATCATCCTTCCACTTGTGATGCCTTACTTGATTTGTGTGCCTTAACTTTGGTGGTGAATCATCCTTCCACTTGTGATGCCTTACTTGATTTGTATTACAACAAACAAATGATGGACGGAATGCTGACAATGCATACATTCTCCCCCAGTCAAGAGATCTGGGTTAAATCCATCGTTCTTTTGCCCACTACACCACCCCAGTTCAGACATGGCCATATGCAAATCAGTCTTGACCCTGTGCCTCATGGGAACAGTCCAGCCCGAACTGCCAAGCCATGTCTTCCCTGGACCGGAATCAAGCATCCTAGGACCGGTTTCTGGCTATCAGCCGTCATCAGCCAGGATAGCTTGACTCCAGTGGCGTACTTGATTTGTATGCCTACACTTTGGTGGTGAATCATCCTTCCACTTGTGATGCCTTACTTGATT
The DNA here is from genome assembly GCF_964204655.1 of Triturus cristatus. Classification (NCBI taxonomy): domain Eukaryota; kingdom Metazoa; phylum Chordata; class Amphibia; order Caudata; family Salamandridae; genus Triturus; species Triturus cristatus. The sequence continues at coordinate 74,395,264 of NC_140591.1, read as the reverse complement.
TGTGTGCCTTAACTTTGGTGGTAAACCATCCTTCCACTTGTGATGCCTTACTTGATTTGTGTGCCTTAACTTTGGTGGTGAATCATCCTTCCACTAGTGATGCCCTACTTGATTTGTATGCCTACACTTTGGTGGTGAATCATCCTTCCACTTGTGATGCCTTGCTTGATTTTCATGCCTTAACTTTGGTGGTGAATCATCCTTCCACTAGTGATGCCTTACTTGATTTGTATGCCTACACTTTGGTGGTGAATCATCCTTCCACTTGTGATGCCTTGCTTGATTTTCATGCCTTAACTTCGGTGGTGAATCATCCTTCCGCTTGTGATGCCTTACTTGATTTGTGTGCCTTAACTTTGGTGGTGAATCATCCTTCCGCTTGTGATGCCTTGCTTGATTTACATTCCTTAACTTTGGTGGTGAATCATCCTTCCACTTGTGATACCTTACTTGATTTGTGTGCCTTAACTTTGGTGGTGAATCATCCTTCCGCTTGTGATGCCTTACTTGATTTGTGTGCCTTAACTTTGGTGGTGAATCATCCTTCCACTTGTGATGCCTTGCTTGATTTGCATGCCTTAACTTTGGTGGTGAATCATCCTTCCACTTGTGATACCTTACTTGATTTGTGTGCCTTAACTTTGGTGGTGAATCATCCTTCCGCTTGTGATGCCTTACTTGATTTGTGTGCCTTAACTTTGGTGGTGAATTATCCTTCTGCTTGTGATGCCTTACTTGGTTTGTTCATCCAGGTAGTGGTACAACAGCATTCTAGACTAACAGAAAGAAGGTAGGGTTGAGCATTCCTTCCCACTTACACAGCCAAGTGCCCTCCAGTAGGGAACTCCTGAGAAGAACCTATGCAGATTGGTAATATAGGGATGTTTTTTACCAGACAGGAAAGGCAAAGAAAAAGAAAAGAGTGTCTCTTTATACACAACTGCCCTTTGCTACAGAGAAACAGGATTGCTCACCCATGACTGGCAAACCCAGGGTGAGCTTACATTCCTCACCATGGTTTGCCGCGTACGCAGCTAATTTTCATGGGAAGGTTATTCTCACAACACCTCAAGAACCAGTACAAACAATGTAATGATGAACTTTGGCGCCTCGGTGTTTTATCTATTATTTCTTCTGTAAAAAGAAAATAATAGCCATCCTAGAAATAGATGGTGAGCCACTCTCTTCAGGAAATGTATAATGGGATACACAACCCCTACCTGTTGCTATGGAAATCGGACACATTGATTCTTTACAGTTTAATGATAGTTTTTTTTCTTGTGCTCTTTGGTACCACATAGATACAAACTCACAATCCCTTTATAAGCTAGGAAGAAAGATGCATTGCCTTCTGCACTGACTAAGCAACATACGGATAGTATCATACCTGACTCATATAGGGAAATTCAGGATATGTTTAATAAAAAAGGCTGCCAATGCACTATCACCCCATTGCAACTAGATTGTGCAATGCATTTGAAACCCACTCAAATATTTTTCATGGACGTACATAGCTTCTCACATAAAAAGATGTCTTGAACACGTATTTGGAGGAGAATTCGGCAAAGGGATTCATCTGGCATTCTTTATCTCCGACAAGAGCACTTAATTTTTCATTCTCAAGCCTCATGGTGATTAACGCCTTTGCGCAGATTACAGAGATCTAAATGTAACCACAGTCAGATATAGACATCTCCCCCCCCATTTTGCTACTATTAGATTCGATTAAGAACAACAAGATTTTCGTCCGAGAGGAGCATATAATCTTGTGAGAATAAAAGAGGGAGGTGAGTGGAAGACAGTTTTCAACTAAAAAATACAGCTACTATGAATTCTTAGTGATGATGCTATTCAGCTCATGCGGCACACCAGCTGCCCTCCAGAATTTCATCAATCGTGTTTTTAGAACAATTTTGTGGTGGTTTACATAGATGAAATATTGGTATTTTTAGGGGCACTGGAACAGTATAGGAGATACATGAGAGAAGCCATGCTCAGACTACTGCAACACTCCTTGTATGCCAACTCTAACAAGTGTATCTTTGAAGTTCCATGGATTCAAGCAAGTAATAGCTGTTTGGGATCCAAACGTTTCTCGTATTTGCCAATTTTTATAGTCCATTCATTGTCAACTTGTCACTGATGATGAAACCCATCATTGAATTAACCAAGAAAGATTGTTCATTTGTTCGGGGCCTTGGCCAAGAATAGGCCTCCAGGATCCTGAAGTAGGCTTTTACAACAGCTCGAATTCTGTTACGCCCACATTGCCATCAACCCTTCTTTGTAGAAACATATGCTTCATCCTTTGCACTTAATGTCATCCTTTTACAGAAACGTTCTGAAATTGGGGACATACAACCTGTAGCTTACTGCTCGAGGTCCTTAACATCTCCAGAAATGAACTATAGCACGTACAACTGTGAACTGTAAGCTATCAAGGATGCATTTTTCCATAGGCACCATTACACAAAGGGTTCTAAATTCTCAATTTCAGTTTGGACAGACAAAACTGCGATGAACTGGAGCTTTTTAAAATCAGTCAAATGTGTTAAAGCTAGACATGTATGTTGGTCCTAATTTGTTTCATGTTTCCATTACCATATGAAATACAGACTAGGGAGGAAGGTAGTAAAGTGAGATACCTTATCCTGGCAGGGAAACAAAAGGAAAAGTGTCCAGAAAAAGACACCTATAGTTGTAGAATGGATTCTCAAATTGGCACATTTGATTTCTCTGGGTGGAGTGCCTACAGGAACAGTTAGCATAGGTCTCTTTGAAAGATCTATTCAGATTGCATGTACTCCCTGAGGTTATTGTTACTGATAGAGGAACTCAATATATTTCCTAATTCTGGAACACCTTTTTAAACTAACTGGGGACTGTTAATTTCATATCAACATCATTACTAACTAAGCATTATTTGGCTTGAAAGTCAGATAAAAAGTATACAGAAATAAATACATGAGTACATCTCACCATAAAAACACAAAAAAGCACTATATTACATAGAGTTCAGATATAAAAACAGTCTGTAGGAATGTCATAAAGTGTCATGTGCATTGGACAAAGAAGAATATCAGCGGGTCTCAGAGTTCTAATATAAAAACATCATAAATGATCATGTGCACAAGCAATAAGAAGTATCTGGATAGCACAGACATGAATACTCACACAGTAGCAGCAATTCTAAGTGGCACATGATCATTACTTAGCAGGCCAGAGTTCCGATGCTTAAGAGCTTGCTGAATGTAACTAATAATAGACAAAAACACTTGGAAATGGTACAAGTGCTAAATCTCAACCTGGTTCACAAAACCCACTAGTATTTATTACCAATCCAAATGAGATAAGGTTCAATGATAACACCGGAATTTTTGAGGACTGTACAAAGAGACCTAACTTTTTTCAGATTCAATACAAGCTCTGGTATGCCTGGTCCACTTTCCCAAATGTTCTTTGATGGTCTGAAGGGTGGCAGAAGAGAGGGCCTCAGGACTATTATAAAGATCAGGGAGGCTCAAAGTATTACTCATATTTCATATCAGATAGTAACCATCCTCATACGGATGGTCAGACAGAGAGACTGAACCAAACAACAGCACAATACTTTTGTTGTTTTATTTCTGGCCATCGAGAAGACTGGGCGACTTCGATTCCTTTAGCAGAATTCACCTGTAACAAAACCTGGCATTATGTAGGGTATTCCACTTTCCGCTGCAATTATGGCTTCCATCCAAAGGTATTCCCTGACTGCTTGATTCAGTTGAGGTGCCTTCAGTACAATCCTTCTTATAAGACACATCAAAGGTTGAGAAGACAACTGTTTCCAATCTCTTGCTTGTCAAAACCACATACTAGACATTTGCTGTCATAGAAACCCTGCTCCCCAGTACTCCATGGGTGATGTGTAGTACTCTACTGCCAACTTAGTCATTCCTGATGTACATCCCAAATTTGCACCACATTTTGTTGGTTCAGCATTTAAACTTGATTCTCCTGATAACTGGAAGATACTAGTGTTCAATGTTTCCAAAGTAAAACTGGCTAAGGGGTCTTTAAGACCCACCAGTTTTATGTAGAAGCCATCTGAGACTTCAGATACAGATGGAGGTTGTTGCAGTACCTAATTCTCTTCAACAGTTATGATGCATCGGGTAGATCATGGGAATCTGGCTCCTTTGTCATTGCCTGATTAGAAAGTTCTCTTCACGATTCCAATAGAAAGTTGCTCCTAAATCGAGGAGGGGGATATTTGCCTCACGTAGGGAGTGATGTGGAATTCTATTGGGAATCACAGGAAGAGACCCATGAGAAAAACAGAGAAAGACACCTTGATCTTCTGGGCTTCTCAATACAGCAGGGAAAAAACATGTAGGAAACAAAGAGAGTGGAGACTATGGAGGGCAGGACAGTGGCAGATAGGGCACAAGAAGGTTAGTTGCGAATTCCAGTTTGGATTAACCACAGCACCAGTCAGAGCAAGCCTCACAATGAATGCAGGTCCTTCCAGGGGAACTTAAGAAACAGTAATAGAGATTGTCTGTCAGTAGCCTCACAACTGCTTAGTTGTATGGTTTCTCGACCGATTGTTTATCTGCTTTGTTCCCCCTCCTTCACCTTAGTTGTATTTTACCATTCCTTCCTGCTTATTCTCCTTTCTGCACATCCAGTGTGTAGGAGCTTACCCACACCCCTTGGCTGTGTTGGATTCTTTGCATTGCCCATACTGTTGACTGAGGGGCCCATTTATGTACATTTCATCCAGCAGAGCAAGCCATCTTGCTGCGCTGCATGAAAAGGCAGGACTGTGCCATATTTAACATATGACGCATTCCTGCTCTTTCCTTGTACTGGTGCCCTTTTGGCTGCCCAGGGCAGATGCAGGCACCCTTGTACCAGTGTGCAAGGGTGGCTGCGTTGTAAGCAGGATTGTTTTTGTGCGGGAAGGGACACCTTCCTGCACTACAGCAACCCTCAGAGGCATTTTCTTCTTTCTATATGTGCTGCAGAATGCCTGTACCTGGGTCCAGGTTCAGGTTGCAGGTCCAGTCCTCCTCACCCAGGCAAGAGGACAGCAGGTCAGCACAGCAGGCAACAGTCCTTCAGAGCAGCAGGGTGGCAGTCCTTTCAGCAGCACAGCAGTCTTTCTTTCGGGCAGAGTCTCCACAGGACCAGAAGTGTACTGAAGAGTGAATGTCTTAGGCCCAATACTTGTACCCAGTTCAGCCTTTGAAGCGGGAGAAGCTGCTAGAGCTTTCCTTTTGAAGTGCACAGGTGTCCTGCCTTCCCGGCCCTGGCTCCAGACAACCTACAGGGAGTATGCAGCCCTTTGTGTGGCATGACAAAGCCTGTTCAAGTGTAAGTAGGGTTGTGCCCAGCAACTCTCTCCCATCATACCAGTGATGGCCCTTCCAGGCAGATCTAAACTCTCTATTGTGTGTGGCTGTCTAGAATGAATACACATAGTATACTGTCAGCCACACCCAATCATGTGATCCAGAGTCAGGCTGCAGGTGAGAAAAAGGCTAAGTCAAGAAATGTAAACATTCTAAATGTGGCATTTTCAAAATTGTAATTTAAAATCCTACTTTACCATAAGAGAGGATTTTTTATTACAATTCCAAAGATACCAAACATGAACTGGGTACCTGTTCCGACATGTAATAAGGTAACTCTAATGTAATCCTATGGGCGAGGTTAGGCCTTGGATTAGTGAAAAACAAATTTAAGACTTTTTCACTAAAAGGACATATCAAACCTAAAAGTATATGCCCTAATTTTTAAATATGCTGCACTCTGCCCTCTTGACTATCTATGGCCTACCCCAAGAGGGATGTATATGTATTAAAAAGGAAGGTTTGGGGCTGGCAAAAGGTTTGTTTGCCAGGACGAAATGGCAGTTTAAAACTACACACGCAGGGTACTGTGGCAGGCTTGAGACATGTTTAAAGCTCTACTTCAGTGGGTGGCATCATCAGTGCTGCAGAGCTTTATATTTTTAAAAGGCTATATTTGTTACAGTGCACATTTAATCCGCTGGGTGAAAGGTTCACATTATGATCTAATGATTATGGTATGATATTAGCCAATGTAGGTCAGACCGTCTGGCCTTCTCGTTCTGTTTTGACTGGAGACCTGTGCAGACGGGATGTCATTACGTTCATTCGTCACATCTTGGGCTGGGTGTTGATGGTCACATTGATGCACATTGTTATTAGTATGCAGAGCGTCAGTCGTCCATTCGGCAGATGGAGGACTGCGCATGTGTTGTGTTTGGTGTGTTCGTTGTAGTGTGTGCACTATGTCCCTGTGTCGGTTTGTCTTGTCTACATAGAAGGGTCACCTGGAGCTGTGTGCTGCTCATAAGTAAGTGAGCTAGCTTGCTTACCTTTGACAGTGTTGAGTGCACTTATTGTGTTAGAGATGTATTAAGCTTGAGTGGCAGCACCGATTCTGTAATGGCCCATTCTGCTCCCATAGCTGTACATAACACGTGGATTTCCTTTTCCAGCCTGCCCAGCCTTCGACCAATGATGGATGTGAACTATTTGCCCTTAACGGACATGCGGATAGCAAGAACGTTCTGCTTCACCAATGGAGGCCAAGCCATGTACCTCAACTCTCCCACTGAAATCCAGCGGATAACATTCAGCGCGGAGATGTGTGACAGTTTACAGGTGGGCATAGCACTTCTGAACTCACATCACCACAAGTGTATTGATAACATGGATTATTGCTATCAGCCGCATACACTAAATGACCATCTTTATTTCAGGGGAGGTATGTTGAGTATGCAAGACCACAGAGGTGCTTTCTTCACATTTGTAAATTCAAAGATTGCTTTTATTTTCATATATACTACTGTACTACTGCCACTCTGTAAGAGAGATATATATATATATATTCACTTAAAAAACCATAGGTTTCACACATGTTACATAACTATAACTCGCGCGCCCGCAATCCTCTGCTCATGACGTCACATATTACATCACTCATGACATGGTCAGTGGCATCACTCTTGACATCACTGATGACATCATCCTTGTGATAGAGTGGCGGTCGCGCGAGTTATAGTTATCTGAACTAACTATAACGGTGGAATTTCATTGGTTTTTTACGAGTGAAATATCCACCTAACTATAACATGTGTGAAACCTATGGTTTTTTAAGTGAATTTGCAAGGTTTTTTAAATGCTAATTCCTAACTATAACGTGTGTGAAACCTATGGTTTTTTCAGTGAATTTGTACGGTTTTTTAAATGCTAAGTTATGTATGTATTTTTATTTTTTTTATATATTTATTTTTCAATAAACTACGTATTAAAATTTCATTTTTTTTTTTTCATGGTTTTTCACCGTGCGCGCACCTCCGCGATTAAAAAAAAAAAGAAAAATGTTTTTTTCTGCCTTCGGGGTCCTTCAGGGACCCCTGACAAAGGCTAGGGGGTCAGGAACTCTCTACCCTGCCCCCTTTTCACTTTCGCTACCTTCCTTTTCCACTCTCGCACTGAAAACAAACAAAATGGCGGCCGACACTTCCTGATTTCGACCGATTCGAACGTTGACTGACCTGTATCAGAATTACGCTCGCGCACGTTAGGGTGCGCGCACTGTGCGCGCACGGTGCGCGGCTATAGATATGTATGTGCTTTTAACTGCAATTTTCTCAGGAACTACTGAACAGATTGACTCCATATATGCAAAAGGCACATCCCTGACCTGAGGACTACCTCTCTGCCAAATTTCAAGTAATTCTGTACCTTCGACTAAAGGTCCTATGGGAAAATGCATGGGGAAAACGCGTTTTGGGACCCCCCTTTTTTCTCGGCCCCCGCTTGACGAATCCCCCCGAGACCTTCAGGGTAGGAGCTGAGCAGAGTGCCCCATTAGTTTTGAAAATTTCGCGAAGATTTGTCAACCGGCGCCAAAGTTATTCAAAATAGAATTTTTAGATTTCCTATGGAAACACGGTCCTAACTATAACTATCTACTGGCGACCGCCAGTAGATAATATATATATATATATATATAATTCACTTAAAAAACCATAGGTTTCACACATGTTATAGTTAGGTGGATATTTCACTCGTAAAAAACAAATGAAATTCCCCCGTTATAGTTAGTTCAGATAACTATAACTTGTGCGACCGCCACTCTATCACAAGGATGATGTCATCAGTGATGCCATGAGTGATGCCACTGACCATGTCATGAGTGATGTAATATGTGACGTCATGAGCAGGATTGCGGGCGCACCTAACTATAACATGTGTGAAACCTATGGTTTTTTAAGTGAATATATATATATATATATATATATATATTCACTGAAAAAACCATAGGTTTCAGGGGTGTTCTAGTTAGCTGGACTTTTCGCTTGTACAAAATCATTGAAATTCCCCCGTTATAGTTAGTTCAGCTAACTATAACTTGCGCGCCCGCAATGCACTGCTGATGACGTCACATATTACATCACTCATGACATGGTCAGTGACATCACTCATGACATCACTGATGACATCTCAAATGACATCACTGATGACATCATCCAGTGAATGTGTGTTTTTCTGAAAATTAAATATGTTTTATATATGTATATCTCAAGGTCGATGGAAGAATAAATGGGTATATAAGTGTCTAAATGGATGATTTGTTTTTGAAAAATTGATTGTGTAACTGACTGATTAAGTGTATCATAGTGAATACATGGCTTAGTGAGTAATGTTTAAATATGTAAATATCTGTATCAGTCTCTCACTTTGTGTATAAGTGGCTGCATGAGTTGGTGAGTAGCTACATGGGTGTCTATATAGGTTATTAGTTGTTTTTTTGAGTATCAGTCTGAGTGTCTGCATGGTTCGGTGGGGGGTATTACGTAGTGCATAGGTGCATGAATGAGTGACTCACTCTTTGTATGTGTTGAAGACAGCATGTGTGCAGGACTGTATGGGTGGATGAGTGTGTGTATGGGTGTGTTAGTGAGTGAATGACTGTCTCAATAGTGTCTTTATGAGTAACTACATATGTTTTAAACTAGTTGTGGTGTCTATGCATATGTGACTATTGGTGTATATAAGTGAGTATATGTGAGAGTGAGAGATTGAAAGAGTTCCTGTATGAATAAGTATGTGTTTCTATAAGTGATTGTTTAAAAGACTAAGTTTGTGTAAGTTTCCGTAGAAGTAAGTGTGGTGGTGTGTGTATATCTGTATATGCAAATAAATGTATGTTTGATTCTTTATGCGCATGAGTGACTATGTGTGTGAGTAACTCTATGGATGAGTGGCATTGTGTAACAGGATGTATAGGTGTATGAGTACATATGATGAGTGAACACATGTATGAGTGACTGTATAGGACTGTTGGTGAATGAGTGGATGTGTATGTGGATCTTAGAATTACTGAAGAGGTTGTTGTAACTGGTATTGGTATGTCCATTGTTTTGAAAAGTTTAGTCTCTATTTTTGAATGTGTGTATCAAAGGTTATATTAGGGTGAGAGGAGGTCTGCCACTCTATCACAAGGATGATGTCATCAGTGATGTCATCATTCATGTCATTTGAGATGTCATCAGTGTTGTCATGAGTGATGTCACTGACCATGTCATGAGTGATGTAATATGTGACGTCATCAGCAGTGCATTGCGGGCGCGCTGGTTATAGTTAGCTGAACTAACTATAACGGGGAATTTCAATGGTTTTGTACAAGTGAAAAGTCCAGCTAACTATAACACCCCTGAAACCTATGGTTTTTTCAGTGAATTTCTGAGGTTTTTTAAATGCTAATTCCTAACTATAACGTGCCTGAAACCTATGATTTTTTCTGTGAATTTCAAAGGTTTTTTAAATGCTAATTTCTAACTATGCCTACAGAGATAGGACATGTGAAGAAAGAAGAAAAAATGCACAGAAAGAAAAAAAAGAAGTGCAGAAAGAAGCAACAGAAGTCCTCAAAGACGAAGAAAAGTGCAGGAAGAAGGATAACATGCAGAAAGAACAAAAAGAAGAGCAGAAAAATGCCTTGTTGCAAAATCATCCTGTACCCTCAACTTTTTCAGACGGATACTGGTGGTAACTGAGTCTGACTAACCAGTCCTAGAGCCAGTGCTATGTTAAAAGACACTTAGAATACAATAAAAACACCTACATACACTAGGGAACATTATGCGTTGGGGTCCCCCTGTGATTAGCATGACCTCCTCTGTAAGCCCCTAGTATATAATAGGGCAGGGGGATTAAAACTACCTCTTAAAACAGGCCACAGGGCGTTTTTGCACACGTTAACTCAGGCCCCGTCCCCTCCCTTCACCACTGTGTAAACACGCCCTGTGTCCGTTTTTAGTTGGGAGATTAAGTTAATTTGAATCCTGAGGGTCCCTAGGGTCCAACTAGCCCACTAGGTACCTCCAGTAAGTGCCACAGAGCTGCGTTGCAGAGAGGTGTAAAAAGTGGCAGGCCTGGACCACCTCTCTGCAATGCAGCTCAGTGGCGCTTACTGGAAGCACTTGGTGGGCTAGTTAGCCCCCAGGGGCCCTCAGTATTGAAGGAAAATTATATCCCTAATTTAAAACGTGCCATAGTGCGTGTTTGCACATGTCACCTCAGGCCCCGTCCCCTCCCTTCACCACTGTGTAAACGCGCCCTGTGGCTGTTCTAAGTTGAGAGATTAAGTCCCCTTGAATCCTAAGGGTCCCTAGGGTCAAACTAGACCACTAGGTACCTCCAGTAAGCGCCACAGAGCTGCGTTGCAGAGAGGTGTAAAAAGGGGCTTGGCCTCAGAACACCTGTCTGCAGCGCAGCTCCCTGGTGCATACTGGAGATGCCTGTTGGGCTAGTTGGCCCTCAGGGACCCTCAGTATTGAAGAGGAATTAATTCCCCAACTTACAACTCGCCAGGGGGCGCGTTTGCAGAGTGCTGCAAGGAGGGGGCGTGGCCTCCGGCACAATAACAGTCTTTTATTTGTTTTAATTTTTTAAGAAGGGGGCTGTGTGGTTCCCCTTCTTATTCTAATTTATTGGCCCTGATGACCCCATCCCCCAGGGCCTGTCTCCTAATTATATTTTTTTGACCCCAATCCCCAGGGCCGGCCACTGTTTTTTATTATTTTTAAAAAATATATATTTATAGACACACCTAGGACATTCTGGACAAACCGTACGTACCTATCACCATGACGATTTGCGTGATATTCATTAAACGGCGACTATGCATACAATGAATCCACGTGGAATGTATTTACACCACTAGTGAAGCTCTGACATGTCTGATGCCCTACCGTGCCTAATCCCGGTAGACACCCTTGTCGTTTATTTATACAAACATGGGTAGCTATTGACGGGCACAATTAATACACATGCACACCAAGCCATTCAAAGGGGATTCAACAAAAATTCGACCAAAACTATGCAAGAAACCCCCCTCACGGTTAATAAAACACACATCCACTGCCGGATGTGTAATACTTTTTATTTAACTCTCTGGAAAGGGGACGAACATCACTTGAGAGTCACAGCGCGCTCCTGGCAGAGCCCAATGCTGTGTTACACCCACCATTGCCTGCTGAGTGCCACACACCTCTGTGTTGTATTCCACTAGCTAGTGCATATGCTATGACACTCTCTAGCCCATGTGCACTGTAACACCACCCCGTGAATATGTCATGCCACACTTGTCTTCGCACGGGTTATATTGCCCCATCTAACGTGCCTTCCTCGATGCCTATGTTATAACGCACAGTGCTATGCCATACATATTACAATCTGCGATCCATATCTTTGTCACAGTGCATATGCAACGTTACACTCCCCAGCACATATTTTATATTACAACTTTAGAGACTAGTTAGGTTACACAACACTGCCCTGTGCATATTACACTCCAAGGTGCATATCGCATAGCACGCGCTAGTGCCTGTGCTATCTCGCGCTCTCCAATGAATCTGTCATTGCGCACAATGTATTGCATATTATATTTCACGCCCGGTTCATCTTATATCACACTTTTTGGTGCATAGTTTATACCATACACTATATCTAGTTTTCATTTTCAATCGTGCTCTCAGGACTATGTTCTATATAACACTGTGTTCACCTACCCTTTTCACGGCATTACATTTTGCGATAGGGGGTGGAGGGTCAGGGGGTGTTTCTGCCAAGTGAGCCCGGAGTCACACTCACAAACGTCCTCTTCTTCCCGAATAAAAGTGAGATTATGCTGCATACTTGTTCATATTTTAAGTAGTTCGCACAGACACACGTTTTAAAAACAATAAAGTTCCTAATACCCGCCTTCTCTGAACAGTTAGCTTGCTGCCACATCCCCCTCCTCCCTATCCTCTGTTGTGTGAATCCATGGACTAGCCTCCTCCCGCCTCCCATGCATGGTCTGATGTCCTGCCACTGCCCTCAATTTAGTATGATGTACCAGTCCACTCCTCCTGCCCTCCATTGCCCAATTCTATGCCCCATCATTGACCTCCTGCTTAAACTCTGTGCTTAGCTTGCTGCCCCTATTCTCCATCCCCCTGCCCTCCGATGTCTTTGTGTATGCCCCTGCTCCATCCTTTTTGCCCACCATGTTCCATGGACCTGCCACTCTTATCTACTCTGAGTGTTCTGTTGAGCTGCCACTCCCCTCCCACCTGCCTAGTATTGTCAGATGACTGTAACCTGTCCCTGCCACCTCCACCCTGCCTGTCCACATGCCATGCCCCAATCCTCTTCCTCCTGTCCTACATGGTCCATTGTACTGCCACACCCTTCTGCCCTCCCTGGTCTGTTGTGCTGCAACTGCTCCTCCTGCCTGCCCCGTGCGGTCTGTTGTGAGGCCCCTTCCCCTGAACTTTCTTGTGTGTGCACAGGTCCTGACCCTCCCTTCTATCCTCCATCGTCCTTTGTGCATGCCCCTGCACCCTCCTTCTTGCCCATCATAGCCATTGTGCTACCACTAACCCTCCCACTTGCCATGCATGGTCTTCTGTGCTGCCATGGCCCCTCCCACCTTCCCTGTGTGGTCAGTTAGCTGCCCCTGAACCCCTCCCACCTTCCCTCCATGGTCTGTGTGTATGCCATCACAGTCTCACTGTTGCTCTTCATGGTGTGTCTTGCTTCTAGTGCCCATCCTGCCTGACCTCCATGGCTATCTTGCTGCTCTTGCCTTGCCCTGCCCCCTTGCCCCCAGCCCTCTGTTTACATGTGCAGACCCCTACTCCCTCCCTCCTGGCTTGTCTGTTCCATTGAAATGCCCCTGATCCATCCCTCCTGCCCTTTATGGTCTGTTATGCTGCAGCTTTCTCTCCTGTCTGTCCATTATGGTCCTACCTCTTGCCCCTCTGTTCTCTGTTGTCCATGTGCATGGTCCTGTCCCCTCCCTCTTGCTTTCTATGGATTGTTGTGCTGCACTCCCGTCCCACATGCCATGTGTGGTGTATTGTGCTGCTGCAAACCCTGATGCCTGCCATGCAGGGTCAGTTTGGTGCACCTCTCCATGTCCCTCCTGTCCTCTGTTATCCAAGTCCATGTCCCTACCCCATTTCCTTCCATAATCCAATGTACCATACTTGCGAACATTTTGAACTTGGTAAGAGGGAGATTTTGAAAAAAAACTGGGGTATTGATTTTCCCCTTTGAGTTACATTGAAAAAGAGGAGATTGTAGACAGGAGACAGATAAAATAAAGCCCATTTGAGCTTAAAAACATTGGACGTTTCCTGGCTGAATCGGGTCTGTTGCCTCTTCCTTCTGCCCACAATGGTCTATTACATTGCCACAGCCTCTCTTGCAAGTCCTGTATTGTTGGTTTGTTGCCCCTGCCCCCCTTTCCACTGCCCTCCATAGTCTGTTGTGCTGCCACGGCCCTTCCTGCCTGCTCAGTGTGGTTAAATTGTTGCCTTTGCACCCTCCTACCTGCCTTCAATTTTCAGAGTCCGTGCCCCTGGCCTCTGCCTCTCAACAGTATCCTAATGAACAACTAGACTGCTATCATTCTATATTTATTACAAAAGTGTGGAACGCCTGACGTCATCTTGATGTAATCAAAACTGTAATACCTAGAGCATTTCCTTTAGAAATTACATATATGAGAGGGTCTTATTGGCATCAAAATTACGGTTAGTGCTCTAAAAGACTAAAATAAGGACATATTTTCTGAGTTTTCAAATAGCGAGAAAGCACTTTTAAATTATTTGTTACCTTTATGTTTTTTTATCCAGTTGACCACTTGATTAAATGTTGCACTTAGGGGAGAGGGTGTGGTGTTACTTCCAGAACTGCAGACTTTGCAACTGGGGAACCAGGTTGGAGTTTCTGCTTCAGCTCGACATTCTGTGATTCTGGTCAAATCACTTAGTCTCCCCATGTCTACAACCAAAATGAATTTGTTCTTGTGTGATGTAACCAATGCTCATGTAAAGCACTCCAATACCTGACAAGTCTGCACTATATAACACTGCAAAAACACAAAATAATAAGTGTTTTGCACACTTCTGTCATTGGGCTATATTTGGGCTACATCTGAGTGATTTTGGGCTACATTTGGGCTCTTTTGTCTCCGGTGGCCATCTTGGGAGATTTATTTGTTATGAAGTTTCCTGAAGTGTGACGCCAAAGAAACTCCTTACACCGAAACAGCTTGTACGAATATTAATTATTTATTAGTAAACAGCTGAGGAAACGATGACAGGAACTGGAAGATACAAGCACGCACGCTTGCCGCAGGGGAAAAGGTGACGACCCACCAGTGACATGTAATAAATACCTCCCCCACATTCCAATATGACGTGAGTGTGTGTAACCAATCAGATTACCGGTAACCTTAGTGTAATCTGATTGGTAGTTCACTAATGACCATATGTGGGATACAACATCTCCCTTTCATAACAAATTAACATTTAAAACTTAGTTAAGTAGCAGAACCCTTTTTAAAGACAGGACACCAAGTGCCTCAATACACAATAAAGTCTTTGTATATCCTTGGAAAACGAGATATTCCTCCAGAAGATGTGCTAGTGCTCTCATCTTGACTATAACCCGACGCTTCACTTTCTGGCATCTTGCTGGTGCTTTGGACTTCAACATTCACATCACTCATTGACTGTGTTTCACCTTGCGATGCATCGCATCTACCATCCTCAGATGCAACATCTGACCTTGGATGCATCAAAGTGCGGGTGACATCACTCTCTCTGACTGAATCATCATGCTCCATCTTCTTCCATTGCTTTGATCTTAACTCCTTCTCCTTTTCTCCAAAATTATACCATACGCTACTTTGATCATTATCTGCACCCACTCTTCCTTCTTTGATAATTTGATCTTTCTGCATGTCTTTAATTTTAATTACATCTGACTTGTGTCTCCATCCAAAATTTTGCAATAGCACTGAACTGTTTGACACATCTATAACTTCTTGTGGCTCATAAAATTTTGACTCTCCCTTATATTTTACAAAAGGTTTCTTGTGCAAGACCCAGTCACCAATGACGATGTCCTTTACAATTGCTCTGTGAACTTTATCATGGTACACCTTGGACTTGAGTTGTTGGTCTACAATCCTGTCCTTTACCTTAAGCTTAGAATCTTTCACCTCAATTCCCTTCAATTCTCCATCCTTTTGCAAACTGAACTTTGGTGAGATAGATGACATGCATTGCCTGCCTCTCATGAGAAAAAACGGTGAATACCCCGTCACACTATTAGTTGTGGCGTTGTATGGTTTGACTCTTTCTCTAATGAACTCCTGTACTGGATATCCTGCTGCCAACGCCATCTGTATACTTTCCTTCAAGAATCGATTCACCCTTTCCACCTGACCATTAGATTTTGGCGAATAATTTGGTGTTTTTTCTTGCACAATCTCATTTTGTTTCAAAAACTTCACCATTTTTTCTGACACTAATTGTTTACCATTGTCCGATACTAATATTTTCGGTAAACCTTCTATTGCAAAACAAGCCTCCAAAAATTTAATTACACCCTCAGAGTCAATTTTAGATACAAATTTGAAATAGATCCATTTGCTATAATAATCGCTCAAAACAATCAAAAATTTGACATCGTTTTCTAAAACATGTAATGGACCAGCAAAATCAATAGCCACTTTAACCCATGGTGCATTTGGAATTTGTACTAATTGCATTTCTTGCACCCGCGTCTTCCAATGCTTGTCTGATCTAAGGCAAATTACACAATTATCAACAAACATGTTGACATCAGCATCTAACCCCGGCCACCAATAATGCTCCTTTAACAACTTTTTTGTCATGGTAGATCCCAAATGGCTTTTGTGTGCTTGTTCAATCAACTTCCTTCTTATTTTTGTTGGCGGAACTAATGCATCTCCCCTTAAGACAAAACCATTGTCAATACATAGTTCATTTGCAACCTGAAAATATGTCTTGAGATCTGAAGACAGATTTCTGATTGGTGGCCAATTGTTTACAATATAGTTCTTTACCTTTAACAACACTGGATCGTTGTCAATGTTTTCCAACCACTCTGCCTTATTTCCCACCTTTAAATCATCGTCAACATCTTTTATGCAAGACACAACCCATTCTGTGTTTTCATCCACTCTTGGTTCAGAAATATTTAAAGGTAACCTGGACAAACAGTCTGCTCTTACATTGCTCTTACCTGCAATATGACTTAGGGTAAATGTGTATTCCTGAAGCTTAGCCAACAGTCTTACCAACCTGGCAGACAAATTCCCATTTCCTCTACCGTATCCATCCATTAAATATGTTAATGGCTTATGATCCGTTATAAGCTCAAATTGCTTTCCCCACAAATACATTTTTAACTTTTCTACTGCCCACACACATGCTAGTGCTTCCCTTTCTATAGTGCTATAGTGAACTTCTGCTTCCTGTAATCGTCTTGAAATGAAAGCTATAGTGTGTGAATTACCTTTTACCTTTTGTGTGAAAACTGCACCAATGCCAACAGAACTCGCATCGACTGTAATAATGTTGATTCCTTCTGGATCATACGGTTTTAACGAAGGTGCATTTACAATTGCTTGTTTGACTTTTTCAAAAGCACCATTCTGACTTGCTGACCATGAACATTTTTCTCCTTTGCGCAGAAGTATGCGCAATGGTTCAACAACTTCTGAATAACTCTCAATAAATCGTGAATAGTATTCACTTAAACCCAAAAATGATTTTAAGGAATCCTTATCATGTGGTACTGGTGCATCTTTTATGGCTTTCACTAAATCCAACTTTGGTTTAATTCCATCTCCACCAATAATGTGGCCTAAATATTCGATTTCTGTCTGTAAAAACTTACATTTCTCTTTTGAAACCGTCATTCCTCTTTCATTTAGCCTATTCAATACTGAATCAAGAATTTTGTTATGTTCCTCAATGGTGCTTGCATGAATGAGTATATCGTCTTGGAATTTCTGTACTCCATCAACACCCTCTAAAATGCATTCCGTCAGTTTCTGAAATACACTTGACGATGACGCCAAACCAAATGGTAATCTTTTAAACCTATACGCACCTAATGGTGTGATGCACGTCGTGTAATCTTTTGAACTGTCAGACAACTTGACCTGGTGATATGCCGACTTGAGGTCAATGAGTGAAAAATATCGGGACCCATTAGTTGCTGCTAAAATTTCTTGGACCCTAGGCAAAGGGTAACAATCCACCACAATATTTTTATTCAAAGACCTCAAGTCAGCACACAAACGCACCTCACCATTTTTTTTTTAAATTAAAACAATTGCAGAAACCCATTCTGCCGAATCTGTTTGTTCAATAACCTCTTCCTTGACTAACTTATCTAGAACTTTTTTCAAATCTGTTTTTACTGACAAAGGAATTGATCTTACCTTATGTTTTATTGGAATAGCTCCATTCTTAATTTGTTTTTTTTTTTAAAAACCTTTATTGACACAGCAGTTATGTACAGTCACGGGCCTACAACCTCCGAGGCCGGCCGCTAGTATGCAAAAGGGAAACACAGTACAGCCAACAAATGAGCAACCTACACGGGAGGGTGGCCAACAGGCCCACAACTAGACTCCATCCAACAAGAAGGTTTTGAATTAACATTTTATGAAAAAGAAACAACAAAACAAAACTAAAACCAGGCATGAAAACTACATAAGCAGGAACTTGCTCTCTCCATTCTTAATTTTGATGTTGTGTTCAAACCCATTTACACAACCTATTCTGTCTTCAAATAACGATGAATACTTGTTCAGCACCATATCTACATCTTCTGGATAGGATACTGAACTGGAATTAGAAATTGAGCACACCCAATTATCATCTAAAACAATAGGATCACTTGCACCAGGTTTCAAAATAATTCCCAAACGAGCTAAATCCCTCCAACCGACTATATTCCTGCCTCGCTCTGCAACATAAACCTTTGTAGTGACAGATCTTCCTTTGACTTCTAAATCATCATGGAAATACCCCAACATGTTGATGTCAAATTCTCCAAATGCCTTGGCGTTCACATCGGAAGCTAAAAGATCCACTTGTGGCCAATATTGCTCATACTTTTGGTCAGAAACAATCGTTATTGGTGACCCAGAATCTGCCATTATTTTTATTTCAACACTTCCAATGTGTGCAATACCCAGAGGACCTTTTATAGATTGGTAATCATCACCCAACGTTAGAATTATGTTTGAACACATATCCTCATCAAAATCTTCTACAGCATTGACTTTTACTTTAGAAAACTTTTGCGCCCTGAAATTTTTACATACACCCGCAAAATGCCCTACCTTAAAACACTTCGTGCACTTCTTTCCCTGTGCCGGGCATCCCGTGTAATCTGCTTTGTGATTTCTCGAACCACACCTAAAACAAACAAATGTGTTACTTTCTGAATTTGACGTCAACTTACTCCTTCTGTCAGCAACATTTATAACTTTCTTATTGTCCTGCAGATAATACACACTAGTCTTGGTACCACTTTCTGCGGAAAGAACTTTTGAACTTTCAAGAGATCGTTCAATGCCCTTTGCAATATCAATTGTTTCCTCTAAAGTTGGGTTTTTACATGCCAATAACCTTTCTTGTATTTTCTTTTCAAAACAATGGAACACAAACTGGTCGCGAATATACACATCAACCATTTCACTAAAGTCACACTTAGTAGCCAAAACTCTCAAACACGCAATGTATTCTTCAATTGTTTCGTTTTCAGATTGCTTGCGCATAGCAAACCGATGTCTGCCAATCATAATATTTGGTTCTTCACCAAATTGTTTTTCCAATCTTTTTGTAGCTTCCTGGAACTCATCAAGCGGAATAAACTGACCAGGTTGAGCCTCATATTCTGGCAAACTGTCAAAAATTTCTTGACCTGTTGCGCCTAACAATCCGAACATAATTGCTTTTTTCCTTTCTGGCTCATATTTTTTACCGTCAATGGCCACCAAGTAGTTCTCAAATGCCCGGAACCAATTTTTCCATCTCGTAACTGGTTTTCCTGGCTCACTCAAAAATGCAGCTGGTGCACTGATATTTGAATTGCTCGCCATGTTATTCACGTACAAACTAAAATTTCTGGAAATACAAAATAGTCTTGTAATTTAATTTTCATAAAATAGATTCACTTGAATTGCATTAATATTGTAGAATATTATTCTGGCTTAAATCAGAGAAATTCAGTATGTTTACATCCTACTTCTCTTTCAATAACCATTTGCGATCGATTCAGAACGCTTAGCTCACATCAAATAAGACCTGAGTATCATACGGGCTTTGCGCGTTCAATCTGCATCACTTAAAAAAACAAAACAAATGGCGTCACGTAACGCGTACACAACGCGCTAAATTGCGTCACCTTACTTGTGAACCAGCTGACGTTGAACTGTCAAAAGCCAACGAACAATAAGGCAGTTGAGACTGACAGTTGAATTCCGTTACGAATCCAACAACACGCTTCACGTAGAATCCAACACACGCTTGACGTAGACGATACCTGACAAAACAAATAAGAGTGCCAACTTCAAATTTTTTGTAGATTTCTACGCAAATGAATGTCATGCAGTAACTTGCCTTAACGAGTAATTCTGCGGGCTGAACACATGCCGTCACTTCTATTTTCCTCAACAATCCTGCCGGTAGCCGCGCTACGAATAAGTAGAATACAGGACAATTTACTAACGAATTACATGCACATCCCGAACATGATATCGTAACTTGCCTGAAATTAGACTTTTGAAGACATCCTTTTCCAAAAGAAGTTCACCCGATTCTTCCTTGAATAAATCAGGATCCCGAACTCGTCGCCAATTGAAGTGTGACGCCAAAGAAACTCCTTACACCGAAACAGCTTGTACGAATATTAATTATTTATTAGTAAACAGCTGAGGAAACGATGACAGGAACTGGAAGATACAAGCACGCACGCTTGCCGCAGGGGAAAAGGTGACGACCCGCCAGTGACGTGTAATAAATACCTCCCCCACATTCCAACATGACGTGAGTGTGTGTAACCAATCAGATTACCGGTAACCTTAGTGTAATCTGATTGGTAGTTCACTAATGACCATATGTGGGATACAACATTTCCTAATTTCCTCATGTACTGCAGTCTCCTCAGTAGGAAATGCTTTCAGTTTTTTACTTTGATTCCATCATGAAGGTATTCAGATATGTCACACATTTGCCATAAATTCTGAATGTTAGCACTCTAGTTGCTCATTAGATCACTGTAGTAAAACTACTGTTCACCATGGAAGTCTGCTCCTGGTATTAAAATTGCATGTTTCAGTCTGCATGTCAGAATTTTTTAATGAAATAGAAGAGGATTTGAGAAGTCACTCAAAATGTGCCCTCATTTTCTTTCTTCAGCATTAATCATAATTTCTATGGCAAAATGAACCCCCTCATTGTGTTCCTTTTTAAATTAAATGTTTTAAGTGTTACCAGTTTATTCCAATCAAGATGGCTTCAGGTGTGCCATACTTTTGTCATAATGAAGACAGTAAGCGCTCTAGTTGTTTTTAAGAACTCTCTGGGACATTCTGTTATGGGGTTTACTTGGGCTACATCTGGGTGATATTTGGGCTACATTTGGGCTCTTTTGTCTCTGGTGGCCATCTTGGCAGACTTATTTGTTATGAAGTTTCCTAATTTCCTCATTTACTGCAGTCTCCTCAGTAGGAAATACTTTCAGTTTTTTACTTTGATTCCAAAGGCATTCAGATGTGTCACACATTTGCCATAAATTCAGAATGTTAGCACTCTTTTTGCTCATTAGATCACTGTAGTAAAGCTACTGCTCACCAGGAAAAACTGCTGCTGGTATTGAAAGTGCATGTTTCAGTCTGCATGTCAGAATTTTTTAATGAAATAGAAGAGGATTTGAGAAGTCACTCAAAATGTGCCCTAATTTTTCTTTCTGCAGCACTAATCATACTTTTTATGGAAAAATGAACCCCCTCATTTTGTTCCTTTTTAAATTAAATGTTTTAAGAGTTTCCACTTTAATCCAAGCAAGATGGCTTCAGGTGTGCCATACGTTTATCATAAGTAGGACTGTTAGCGCTCTAGTTGTTCTTTGGAACACTCTGGGAAGCTGCAGTAGAACACAAAGGAATCAACTGACAGTCTCTGCCCTTGTTGGATGTACATGTTTTACTGAGAATGTCAGACTTCATTCTCACATGACTGAGAAAGATAATGTGAATTTACAGAAAATAAGCTCTCAGTTTAGCTTATAGATCACCTTCCAAACCTCTGTGGGAAAAGCATGAGAAAATATTTTTCTCTCAATCATGATATCCCAGCAGAAGGCTTTTTCACATGGTGAAATCACCTTAGAACATACCACAATTCCTAAAATGAGTATGGTACCGTCAACAAATGATTTATAATGTAACTAAAGTCTTAAAACCTTCTATTAACTGCAATGCTTTTTAATGAGGTGCTATCATGTATATTGGTCCCAAGATGGCTGCCAACACTGCTTGGATGAAGTGCTGACAGCCAATCAGATCTCAGGATGAGATGTGTGGTTAGGCTCCGCCCACATATATATATGATTTTACTTTTGATTTTCTCAGGAACTACTGAACAGATTGACACCATCAAGGCACATCCCTGACCTGAGGACTACCTCTCTGCCAAATTTCAAGCAATTCTGTTCAGCTGTTCGGGCTGTACCTTGGACTAAAGGTCCCTATGGAAAATTGCATGGGGAAAACGCGTTTTGGGACCCCCCTTTTTTCTCAGCCCCCGCTTGACGAATCCCCCCGAGACTTTCAGGGTAGGAGCGGAGCGGAGCGCCCCACCTATTTTGAAAATTTCGCGAGGATTCGTCAACCGGCGCCAAAGTTATTCCAAATAGAATGTTGCGGATTTCCTATGGAAACACGGTCCTAACTATAACTATCTACTGGCGGTCGCCAGTAGATAATATATATATATATATATATATATATATATATATATGTATATATATATAAATATATTTATATCGATATATATATTCAGGCACGTTATAGTTAGAAAGGCATCAGCAGTGCATTGCGGGCGCGCGAGTTATAGTTAGCTGAACTAACTATAACGGGGGAATTTCAATTTTTGTATGAGTGAAAAGTCCAGCTAACTATAACGCCCCTGAAACATATGTTTTTTTTAGTGAATTTCTAAGGTTTTTTTAAATGCTAATTCCTAACTATAACGTGCCTGAAACCTATGGTTTTTTCGGTGAATATATATATATATATATGTGTGTATAAGTAAATATATGTGTATATATATATGTGTGTGTGTGTAAAAATAAATATAAGTATACATATATGGAAAGTTTTGAGGCAATTCGTTAAAGGGGTGCAAAGAAAAAAGGGGGGTTCCCAAAACAAATTTTTCCACCAATGAATTTTCCATAGGCTTTTGTAGTGCGCTTAGTGCAAAAACGGCTGCACGAATTTCTATGGAATTTGTCAGGAGTTTAGATGTCCAGAGGATCCTTTTGGGTACTACAGGTAAGTATTTTTTAAAGTTATTATGCATCCATGCTGTTTAACATACATTTTGCTTGTGTTCTGGATTAAGGCCTTAGATATAGGTAAGTATTAAGTTTTAGATTTTTTTTAAAAGTGGTAATAGGTAGGGAAAATTATTTATATGTTTCTATATATTTAAAAAAATATCACGGAGTACTGCTGATATACCAACAAAATAATGTGCAACGTTATTTTATTTTTTTATTTTATTTTTCAAAAACGCAATATATGCTAAGTAATAGTCCAGTAATAAGTCAACGTAAAAAATAAAAAATAAAATAATATATATATATATATATATATATATATATATAAAAAAATATATATATATATTGCCAATTTATTAAAGTGGTAATAGGTAGGGAACAACAATAAAACCTACTACTTACCTATATATAATGCCATAACCCAAAACACAAGCAAAGTGTAGTAAAACTAATATATTGCTGGCTTTTATTATTGTAAACACAGCAGTAAGCCAATGATTTACTGCCTTTTCATCTGCATATACCAGGACGTTACCGTGTTATATTGTGGCTCATTATATCACAAAGGCCCAGATTATTGTATTGGGTTATCCTTGCGCGACGCATGGTGTCGCATCGGCAACACAATATTTAAGTCATATTTACAAAGCAACACAAGGCCACAATACTTGGCTCTTCGTTGCTTGGTAAATCTGGAGAGACGCAAGGCAGCGCAAATCGCTTTTCATTTCCATTCCAACCCTTCTCAACACCACTTCACTCTACACCACTCCACTCTGAGTCACTCCGCTATACGCTATTCCACTCTACACCACTCCACTTTACACCACTGCACTACACGCCACTCAACTCCAAGCCACTCCAGTTGGTGCTACTCCACTCTACACCCCTCCACCGCATGCTACTACACTATACGCTATTCCACTCTATGTCACTCTTCTGTATGTCACTCCACTCTATGCTATTTAACTCTATGCAATTCCACTCTTCACAACTCCACTCACCGCTATTCCACTGTATTCCATTTCACTCTACGCTATTCCACTCTGTCACTCCATTTTACGTCTCTCCTCTCTATGCTAATCCACACTACTTAGCACTCCACTCTATGCCATGCCAGTATGCGCCATTCCACTGTATGCCACTACACTCTACATTATTTCACTGTATGCCACTTCACTCAACAATATTCCACTTACACCAGTCCACTCTATGCCCTTCCATTAGACGCCACTCCACTGTACCCCGCTCCAATCTACGCCACCCCACCATACCCTATTCCACTGTATGCAATGCCACTCTACCCCACTCCACTGTCCGCCACTCCACTCCATGCAACTCCACTCTAGGCTATCCCAGTGTACACCACTCTAATCTAAGCCTCTCCACTCTACCCCATTCCACTGTTTAGCACTCTACTCCATTCTGTGCCACTCCATTGTACAAAAAAAGATGGTGGTACCCTTACTTGTCATTCAGGGACAGGGTCAATAGTTCGGAAAAACACACGGAGTCCCAAGCAAAAAGAGAATTATAACTCAAGCTTTCTAGAGCAATCTAAAATCAGAAGTTGTGTATATGTATATTTTCTAAATGAAATGTTTTTTAATTAAAAAGATGTTTTATATGTTATGTTTTTAATCCCGAATGTGCACCAATTGAATACATTTTAATTCATTGAGTTATCTGTGTTATTAGTTCTCTATATATGTTTGACTCACTACAATTGATCTCCATTATATATTGTAATAACTATAAACTACTTTGTCACACAACTTCTGATTTTACATTGCTTTAGAAAGCTTGAGTTATAATTCTCTTTTTGCTTGGGACTCCGTGTGTTTTTCCTCACTCCATTGTACACCACTCCACTCCATGCCATTTAACTGTACGCCGCTCCACTGTATACAAATCTAGTCCACACTGTTCCATTGTATGCAACTCCAGTCTGCACTACTCCACTGTATGCTATTCCACTTTATCCTACTCCACTCTGCTTTATGCTACTCCACTCTCCGCTAATCCACTGTACACCACTCCACGCTCTGCTCTTCCAATGTATGCCACTCCACGCTACGCTCTTCCAATGTATGCCACTCCAGTCTAGGCCACTCCACTCTACGCTATTCCACTGTATAATACTCTACTTCACTGTATGCTATTCCACTCTACCCCACTCCATTGTATGCTACTCCAGTCTAGGTCACTCCACTGTATGCCACTCAACTGTATGCGTGTTAGACCTGTCAGCCCTTTGGCAGTTCCCTCCTCATTTTTATTATTTTTGTTCCTTTCCCCCTTCTCATTTTTTCTGTCTACCAAACTTTTTAGGTGCTGATGTAGAGGTTCTGGGCGCTTCACCCTCACTTCCTGAGGGGGAGGCGCAAGGTGCTCCACTGAGGAAAACTAGGGAAGGGAGGTGAGATTCTAAAATGGTGGCACCAACTGTCACCTCAGCACCTGGACCATGACTGCCATGGGGGGTTCCGGAACTTTCTGGGCCCTTCTGGCAGGTCAGGCCCAAGGTGATAAATAGAGGTGACAGGTGGGCGGCCATTTTAGAAGAGAGCTGAGTGGCCGGTTAGCCAGGAGTAAGGCACCTGAGTGGGGAGGTGGCTGCACTGGGCAGGGATTGACAGGTCTCAGGGTCTGCACAGTTCTCCTCGCCAGTGACATCACCCCCAACCTCTTGACCGGTCCCTGTGTGCCGCCAGTGACTCGGGACACTCGTTTCAGGGAGGCCCCTAGGGAGAGTGAACCCCTGACCTCTTGGTTCGCAGAGAGGGCCATTGCTGTAGGCTGTCGTCTTATAGCCCTGTTATTGACCGGGATTCCTGGACTGGCCTGGAGGTAGCCACTCTATCTGACAAGCGAGGAGAGGTGGATGAGCTTGAGTCCCTAGAGCCTAGCTGACCTCCGCCACCGTTCCTGTGAGAGAACCAGCACCCGTCAATTCACCACTTTCCCCCCCCCCCCTCCACGAGACCCGTCTTGAAATACGGACCGCCACTCTTCCCCCGAGTTCGAGAGATTACCTGGGGTCTTTCGGCAGGAGTCGCTGCCGCCGGAGGCCCTGGAGTGAGGGATTGGCCCGGGTGTGTGGAGCGGGGCGTCTGGCGGCCTGAGGAGACCAACCTCCAGGAAGTGCGGGAGGGAAGGCTGTGAGGCCGCGGTCCTCATCACGTGCGAGGGGCCTAGCGCCGCCCCGCAGTTGCCGGACAGGAGCAGAGGCCGCGCCCCCGCAAGACGCACTGATCCTGTCATCGTGGGAGCGCCTCCTAGCAGTAGCGGAGAAGAGAGGCCGTCGCCCGTGAGGGGAGAGAGCCACATAGGGATCCCTTGTGGGAGGAGGCTGGAGGGTGTGCGCAGGCCCCCATCCCCCCTTTTTGAGTGGGGATTCCTTCTTCTTGTTTAGCCTGCAAGCTTCGTTCCATGAAGCGAAGGGAACGTACCTCCCAACAGCGGTGAACCATCCACGAGGAGGACCACAAAAGTGACAGTAAGCGGGACCCATACCGAAGGGAAAAGGGGCGAAGACTCGTTACTGAAAAGTAGGTTCGGAGACTGGAGGGGGCCCATTTGAACGGGTTGGTGTCCCGTGGGGAAGTCAGGGGCCCGTTGTAACTACCAGCACCTCGTCCCAACCAAGTTGAGGGTAGGGGAACAGGGCGAGCCTTGTGCCAGCGAGAAAGCCTAGGGGTACTGCCAATCGGGGATAGACTAGCGTGGTACTAGGGTACCCTAAGAGGAGCTTGCCTGACTGTAACAAAGTTGGCTGCCAGCAGTTTAGTGAGCCCAGCTGTCAGGGGAACCTCGTTTAGACCGGGGGACAATATGAATTGCCAGTGTTCTTCAGAGCGCAATTTGTGAGGAGGTTGACAATCCCTCCAGAGTCCAGGCGCCGGGGTGGGGTTACCTAGAGGGTCTACAGATCTGCTGGGCTACAATTATCCCGAAGGGACAGTTATTGTGACATGTAATGAAATGGTTTGTCTTGGAATATGATGGAATGGTTTGTTCTGAAATGTAATGACATGGTTTATCTTGAAATATGATGAAATGGGTTATCCTGAAATGTAATGCCATGGTTTATCTAAAAATGGAGGGAGGCGTTCACCCTATGATGTGATGAAATGTTTCATTCTAAAAGTTTAAATTAGGAATCCAAGTTCGCAAAGAAAAGATAAAGACATCTAGTAAAACTTAAACTTAACTGGTGTAGTGTTCTTTTTGAGTGGTGCTGCGCTAGATTGGAGCTGGGTAGGATGCAAGCATGAGAGGCCAAGTAGAGATGTAAGCCTGTTGACCGTGAGCCAAGCTACCCCTAGGACATAGGTCCAACAAATTGGTGCTCAGCGGTGGGATTACTTATTCAGTGCTTGCATCCGCTTAGTGGCAGTTTAGCGTGCATCACCACCTACACTGGATTGTTTTGACTGGAGTTTTCTCCAGATTGTTTTCCTAATTGGAGGTTTTTTGCAATTGTCCTGTGTATATTTCCTTTCTTGGGAAAGTCTTCCAGAGTAAAGTTCTTGTTGACTGTGTTGGGGTCCCATCTGGTAGGATGGAATTCGAATTGGGTAGGCTGGAGGAGTATGCAGTGGCCCAATTGAAGGAATTCTGCCAGGGACGGGAGGTATTCTTTAAGCAGGGGGCGAAGAAAACAGAGCTCCAAGCAAGCTTAAGAGCCTGGGTTATGGCCCACCCTAGCGGGAAACGGGAGGAAGAACCAGGACTAGACCTCCTAGAAGAACCGGAAGTCCTTCTTCCCCCTGGGAGCGGTAATATGGACGTTGGGTCCAGGGCCCCATCAAGGGTGGGAAGTAGCGCCTCAGGGGGGAGCTTGTCCTCTGCTGACCTAGCTGACCGAAGGGAAGAGAGGCAGCTTAGAATGGATCTGGCCCGGTTGGAAAAGGAGAGGGAGGAGAGGAGGTTCCTCCATGAGCTCCACTTAAAGGAGTTAGAGCTCAAAGCCCTTCAACTTGGAACCCCCAGCAGTCCTAATGGTGGCAGCATACCGAGAGAAGTCCCGAGAGAGTCCAGGCCCTACCTGCCCAAAGATGTAGTTGCTAGCTATGGTATAGGGGATGACATTGTAAAATGGCTGGCTGCCTATGAGGTTTCTTTAAGAGCCCATTGGGTCCCCGAAGCTCAGTGGGGGGGTGGCCTGTATAGGTATATGCCTCCGGTGGGGAGGGATGCCTTGTTAGCGCTAGAACAGCCAGACCAGACCAGGTACCCCGTCATGAAGGTAGCCCTAGTGAGGAAATTTGGGCTGACCCCTGAAAAATTCAGGCAGAGGTTTTGGGGCAGTCAGAAGTTGTCCACCCAGAATTGGGTGGACTTCTTGGACTATGCTAGGAAGGCCTTAGAGGGCTGGGTGCAGGGTAGTGATGTCAAGGACTATGAGGGACTGTACAATTTAATTTTAAAGGAGCACCTCCTCGAGAAAAGTTTTCCAGAGCTGCGTCAGCACCTGGTAGACAGCAAGCTAACTAATCCCAGGAAGCTTGCAGAGGAGGCGGATATCTGGGCAAGTACCCGGGTATCCTCAAAAGGGACTGGAGGGAATTTCCAAGGGGCTGGACAGGGCACCCCCCAGAAGAAAGAGGGGGGAGACAAAAAGAGGGAGTTCTCTAAAGGCCCCCAAAAGAGTTCACAAGGGAGGGGAGTAGGATTCCCTCCTAAGGTTGGCCCCCACAAACCCCCTTATCCTGACCGTGGTCAGCAGCCTAGGGTTGTCCGATGTTATGAGTGTGGTGAGGTTGGGCACTATAAGGGGGATGACAAGTGTCCCAAGAGACCACACCCTCCCATTGGAGGAAAGACCCCTGGGGTGGCGAGTGTAGTGCTTGGGGAGGAGTTGCCCCTAGATAAGGGAGGTGAGTGGGCAGGGCTAACCTTAGTGTCCTTAGGGGATTGTGAGATGGTTCCTAAGACCCAGATGCCCTCGAATACTACCAAGTACAGGCAATGGGTCACCATCAATGCCCAGAGGGTGGAGGCCCTGAGGGACACAGGAGCCAGCATGATTATGGTAAGAAGTCAGCTGGTGTCCCCAGAGCAGGTGGTTCCCAATGTAGTCCACCCGGTTGTGATGGCTGACAACCGAGAGGGTCACTATCCGGTGGCCCAGGTTCCCTTTGAGTGGGGAGGGGTGGCGGATCCTCTACGAGTTGCGATAAGCCCTGCCATGCCGGTCGACTGCCTGTTGGGAAACGACCTTGAACACTCGGCGTGGAAGGAGGTTGAGTTCAGGGCCCACATGGAGATGTTGGGGACCCCTGAGTGGACGTGTGCCCACACTCGGTCCGTGACTACCCGAAGAGGGGATTCACAGAGGTTGGAGCCTGGGACAAAGGCCCAACCAGCTGCCGGAAAGGGTAAACGGGGACGGGGGAAGCCTGCCCCGGCCTCTGACCATCCAAAGGTGGATGGGGCAACTGAAGTGGTCCCGGAGTCTACGGAGGGGGGTGTAACTTCCCTGGAGGGCTTACCGACCCCTGCAGATTGGCAGGTGGAGGGAGGACCTACTAGGGAAGAGTTTTGTCGGGCCCAGAAGGAGTGCCCTACCCTTGAGGGCTTACGGCTGCAGACCGAAGCCCAGGCAGCGGGTAACGATTCGGGGAACTTCCACATATACTGGGAAGATCGACTCCTTTATAGCGAACCCAAGGCTCCGGTGCATGGTTCATCCCGGGCCTTGGTAGTTCCCCAGCGTTACCGAGCCTTCCTATTGGGACTGGCTCACGAAATACCCTTGGCAGGACACTTGGGACAAGATAAGACCTTTGCTCGACTTGTCCCTCATTTCTACTGGCCTCAGATGAGGGTTACGTCCGATACTTTTTGTAGGACGTGTGTAACCTGCCAAGCAAGTGGGAAAACAGGGGTGAAGCTGAAGGCTCCCCTGGAACCACTGCCGGTCGTTGGTACCCCCTTTGAAAGGGTGGGCATCGACATTGTCGGGCCATTGGATCCACCAACGTCTGCCGGTCACAGGTTTATCCTGGTTCTGGTGGATCATGCCACACGGTACCCAGAGGCTATCCCTCTGAGGACCATTACTGCACCTGCGGTGGCACGGGCCCTTATGGGAATTTTTACCCGGATGGGATTCCCCAAGGAAGTGGTGTCAGACAGAGGTACCAACTTCATGTCGGCCTATATGCGGGCTATGTGGAAAGAGTGTGGAGTCACCTACCGGTTCTCCACTCCTTACCACCCCCAGACCAATGGTCTGGTGGAGAGGTTTAACAAAACCTTAAAGGGCATGATCCGGAGTCTGCCCGAGAGCCTGCGGAGGAAATGGGACGTCCTCCTACCTTGTTTGCTGTTTTCTTACAGGGAGGTACCACAGAAGGGAGTGGGCTTCAGCCCCTTCGAGCTGTTGTACGGGCACCCTGTGCGTGGACCCCTCAGCCTGGTGAAGGATGGATGGGAAAAGACTCCCAGAAAACTTCCCCAGGATGTGGTGAGCTACATGCTGGCCTTTCGTAGCCAAATGGCTAGGTTGTGGAAGCAAGCTTCTGAGAACCTAGAAGCCAGCCAAACGGTCATGAAGGAATGGTATGATCGAAACGCTCACCCGGTGGAGCTGGAGCCTGGCCAGAAGGTGTGGGTGATGGAGCCTGGAGAGCTTAGCGCCCTCCAGGATCGCTGGTCGGGCCCCTTTGAGGTGGTTGAAAAGAAGGGCAAGGTCACCTACGTGGTAGATCTTAAGACCCCCAGGCAGCCCCATCGGGTGCTCCATGTCAACCGCCTCAAGCCTCACCAGGAGAGACCCGAGGTCACGTTAATGATGGTGACTGATGGGTCAGAGGAAGAGGAAAGTGAACCTCTTCCCGATCTGTTTGCGTCCCAAGAGAAGGATGGATCGGTGGAGGGAGTGATCCTATCACCGTCACTAACTCCTGAACAACGGAAGGACTGTCGCCAGGTACTGGAGCAGTTTGCTTCCTTGTTCTCCCTTATCCCGGGAAGGACTCATCTGTGTACCCATGACGTGGACACAGGGGACAGCCCACCTGTGAAGTCCAAGTCCTACCGACTGTCGGATAAGGTGAAGGCTAGCACCCATGAGGAAGTTACCAAGATGCTAGAGCTAGGAGTAATTGAGCCTTCAAGTAGTCCCTGGTCCAGTCCGGTGGTACTGGTACCCAAAGCTGCCCCACCGGGCACTACCCCAGAACTCCGGTTCTGTGTGGATTACAGGGGACTGAACTCAGTGACAAAGACAGATGCTCATCCTATCCCGAGAGCGGATGAGCTCATTGACCGGTTGGGAGCTGCCCAATATCTCAGTACCTTTGACCTTACATCCGGGTACTGGCAGATCTCCTTGACGGATGGAGCGAAGGAAAGGTCAGCCTTCTCCACACCCGAGGGTCACTACCAGTTCTGTGTGATGCCCTTTGGGCTCAAGAACGCCCCTGCTACGTTCCAGCAATTGGTGAACCAGGTCCTCTCTGGAATGGAAGCCTTTTCAGTTGCGTACCTGGATGACATTGCTGTCTTCAGCCGCAGCTGGGAGGACCATCTGTGTCACCTTCAGGCTGTTCTTCAGGCTTTGCAGCAGGCAGGTCTGACGATCAAAGCCAGTAAGTGCCAGATCGGGCAGGGGTCGGTAGTATACCTCGGTCACTTGGTGGGTCGAGGCAAGGTGCAGCCCCTCCAGGCCAAGATCGAAACCATCATGGCCTGGGAACCCCCCAAGACTCAGACAGAGGTCCGGGCCTTCTTGGGCCTCACTCGCTATTACCGACGCTTTGTCAAGGGATACGGTACGATCGTAGCCCCCTTGACTGAGCTCACTTCCAAAAAGCACCCTCGACGGGTAATCTGGACCGAGGGATGTCAACAAGCCTTTGACACCTTGAAAAAGGCCATGTGTGCGGCACCTGTTCTCAGGGCCCCTGACTTTGCCAAGGAGTTTGTTGTCCAGACAGACGCGTCGGAGCACGGTATCGGGGCAGTGCTGTCGCAACTCAATGACGAGGGTCTAGACCAACCGGTGGTTTTCCTGTCTAGGAGACTACTCCCCCGGGAACAGAGGTGGAGTGCAATTGAGAGGGAGGCTTTTGCGGTGGTATGGGCTCTGAAGAAGCTGCGGCCATACCTGTTTGGCTCGCACTTCCTGGTTCAGACAGACCACCGGCCCCTCAGGTGGCTGATGCAAATGAGGGGTGAGAATCCCAAGCTATTGAGGTGGTCCATTTCCCTACAGGGGATGGACTTTAGGGTGGAACATCGCCCAGGAGTGGACCACGCCAATGCTGACGGTCTATCCAGGTATTTCCGCCTTAGTGAAGAGGACTCCCAAGGGGTTGGGTAGCTCTCCCCACTTTCAGCTGGGGGGGACGCGTGTTAGACCTGTTAGCCCTTTGGCAGTTCCCTCCTCATTTTTATTATTTTTGTTCCTTTCCCCCTTCTCATTTTTTCTGTCTACCAAACTTTTTAGGTGCTGATGTAGAGGTTCTGGGCGCTTCACCCTCACTTCCTGAGGGGGAGGCGCAAGGTGCTCAACTGAGGAAAACTAGGGAAGGGAGGTGAGATTCTAAAATGGTGGCACCAACTGTCACCTCAGCACCTGGACCATGACTGCCATGGGGGGTTCCGGAACTTTCTGGGCCCTTCTAGCAGGTCAGGCCCAAGGTGATAAATAGAGGTGACAGGTGGGCGGCCATTTTAGAAGAGAGCTGAGTGGCCGGTTAGCCAGGAGTAAGGCACCTGAGTGGGGAGGTGGCTGCACTGGGCAGGGATTGACAGGTCTCAGGGTCTGCACAGTTCTCCTCGCCAGTGACATCACCCCCAACCTCTTGACCGGTCCACGAGGAGGACCACAAGAGTGACAGTAAGCGGGACCCATACCGAAGGGAAAAGGGGCGAAGACTCGTTACTGAAAAGTAGGTTCGGAGACTGGAGGGGGCCCATTTGAACGGGTTGGTGTCCCGTGGGGAAGTCAGGGGCCCGTTGTAACTACCAGCACCTCGTCCCAACCAAGTTGAGGGTAGGGGAACAGGGCGAGCCTTGTGCCAGCGAGAAAGCCTAGGGGTACTGCCAATCGGGGATAGACTAGCGTGGTACTAGGGTACCCTAAGAGGAGCTTGCCAGACTTTAACAAAGTTGGCTGCCAGCAGTTTAGTGAGCCCAGCTGTCAGGGGAACCTCGTTTAGACCGGGGGACAATATGAATTGCCAGTGTTCTTCAGAGCGCAATTTGTGAGGAGGTTGACAATCCCTCCAGAGTCCAGGCGCCGGGGTGGGGTTACCTAGAGGGTCTACAGATCTGCTGGGCTAGAATTACCCCGAAGGGACAGTTATTGTGACATGTAATGAAATGGTTTGTCTTGGAATATGATGGAATGGTTTGTTCTGAAATGTAATGACATGGTTTATCTTGAAATATGATGAAATGGGTTATCCTGAAATGTAATGCCATGGTTTATCTAAAAATGGAGGGAGGCGTTCACCCTATGATGTGATGAAATGTTTCATTCTAAAAGTTTAAATTAGGAATCCAAGTTCGCAAAGAAAAGATAAAGACATCTAGTAAAACTTAAACTTAACTGGTGTAGTGTTCTTTTTGAGTGGTGCTGCGCTAGATTGGAGCTGGGTAGGATGCAAGCATGAGAGGCCAAGTAGAGATGTAAGCCTGTTGACCGTGAGCCAAGCTACCCCTAGGACATAGGTCTAACAATGCCTCTCTGCTATATGCAACTCCACTCTATGCTATTCCACTGTATGGCACTCCACTCTACACCACTCCAGTTTACGCTATTCCACTATATGTAAATCCACTGTATGGTACTCCACTGTATGCCACTCAGCTCAACCTTGTGATATGGCCATTTAAGGGGGAGTCCAGCAAGTAGAACCATCTCAAAGAGGGGGCAAACAAACATTACTAGGTGACCGGACACAGATTCCTGTCGCTTTACCTGCCATATCTCCTCCACTTGAACCTACCTCCAAGCTTAACACTTCTATTTTTCCTAGGGGAGCTGGAAACACATCCCATCAACATGTCACCCTGCCCCAGACAGATTCCATGGAGACATACTCTACACAGTCTAGCCTAGATCTTCCACCTGAAGCCACCCCATTTGTATTAGTTCTATTAAATGTTCCTGCTCTCAACTCTTCTCAAAAGGAATCCACCACTCAACTTATGGCGAAGGCGCGCCATTGGCTATCTACTCATACGAGGCCAGGATCCCTAATGCAGAACCATCTGCTAATGGCATGGAGAACCCCATGGGTGGGTCCCTCTTCTAAAACCTCCGAAGGTGATTGTGTGGTCCTAAACTTTGATAACCCACATCTAGTCAGTGACTTACTCTCACAACCCATTTTCAGACCTTATACCACGACTAGGATTGTCACTGCTCCCTTGGGTTTCTTCTATAAACCACCAATTTCGCACTTGAGTGGGGCCCAGTACACACCGTCAGATCACCTCCCACGAGGGTATAGTATCCTTATGAGTAATTCAGTGCACTTTCCTACCTTAAATAGATTTGCCCCCTTATCAGGTTTGGATACCTGCGATTAACATCAGGGTAATAGCCCGCCAATTTTTGGTGACCAGCCAGCAACTGTGCCTTTAATGGCTGCTTCCCAGTTATCACAGGAGGGAAATAAACTGCAGGGTTACACTGATTCTCAGGCGACAATTCACGCACACCAGACCTTTTTATCCCCTACCAGGGATGCACAGAATCAATCTTACTCCCTGGCTACATGGAATATAGCAGGATATAATAGAACGCACAATAATGAGGAATGGCCTCTTATCAAATAATTTCTATGCAAGAAACTCGGGAGACAAACCCAGTATACATTGATGGGTATAGATCTTATCAAATATTGGCTTCTCCATCCATAGGGGGTAGGTCAAGGGGGGGTGTTTGTTAACACTGATTTCTAATGCGGTGGAATTTTAAGCTCTGACTTCTGTAAATATATCCCCAAATTATCATATACTGGTGTTTGAAGGACCTGCAGCTTGGGACTTTATATTGATAAACTATTATAATAATATTTTTTTAGATCCAAAGGTGGTTCCCCAGTCTACAGAATTGATTTGATCCGCACACAATAAATATCAAAATAAACAGTTCCACCAATTGAAATTGTTCACGTTTCTTTATTCTCTAAACTTTATTCTTTTTTTCTTCACAGGTAGCCAACGCGTATTGTCCTATTTAAGGACTTCTTCAGGGCTACAAAACATAGACAACATACAATGTTTTAAAACCTCTTATGTACACACATATATACACAATTAAGAGTGTTTATGTGACACATATATACATATAAACATTAATACTCTATTTACATATTTACACTCAAATGTTTGGGAACAATCAACTCATTCTGTTATAAAGTGCACCTAATCATGCATTTTATGAGGCCATGATACCTGTATAAACTTTGCTCCACAAATCTTTGTTTTTCGACGTAAAATTATAAGTTGCCTATTCCTATTGCCAGTATAAGACCATCTTCTTATTAAGCCTTAACATAAGACAGTATGAGAAACTCTGTGTAAGTGCCGTCTTATTTCCAAAGCCATACTATACATATACTTTATAAACATTTCTGTTTGCTGAAGGAAAAAAGCTTAAGTAAAAAAGTCCAAGTAAACCAAATTCATAGCATTTTCTGCAGTATTGTCGGGAGATCAGCAAATATAAGTGAGTACTTGGAAGAGTCCAATTCGTAACAGATAAGGCAATACACAAAAGCTTATAATGTTGTATGGTTACCTCATCAATAATCCGTTTCTTTTTACGACTATTCCCTCTTCTCAAACTGGGCAAGTCTTATAGTACACCTTCTAGGAGATATATACAAATAACAAAATACCACATCAGGATTTGTAATGCCTGTTCAGCAGTCTCTAGACAACGTGTTAGAAGAACTGGTGAAGTCTCACCATAAAACATTACACGTTTTCTGATTGGGTGATTTTAATCTGAAACCCTGTACGCAAAACTCCGCAGAGGTATGTGGAATTTTGGACTGTAAAAATGAGTGCATTGACCATTTTCATCATGATATCCATGAAAATATGCTCAATACTATATTAATGAAATGGCAACTTGTAATTCATAATGCCAAAGACGCATTCACCAGGTCTTTCTCCTCAACCTTCTATAGAGGCGAATACTTCTCTACTTTATCTCATCTGAATCCCTAAGCTCAAGGTTTCTCACACCTAATATCTCTTTTACTGAATTTAGTGATCACGCAATCGTGTCTAGTGCCTTGTTGTGGCCAGTCGACAAGCATCGAAACAGCATTAATTTCCCCATACCAATAATGTGCAGATCTAATGGAGTAATTTTGAAATGGAAGAAGGTTGATCTGCCCTCTTTTTTTTACCAGTTTTGTCCGGGCTAACCCAGAGAGTATTTATATTTGTTTGGATCCTTCATTAGATCACTGTCGTATAGTTGAGGCATTTAACACGCTATTAAAGTTCTTAAGATCATAGTTGATATGCTCGTCTACTATGAGAGATCCCACATCCAACCTGTGGTTTGACAAGAGCTGTACAGCTGCCACGCAAAACCTGCGAAAGGCACTCAAAATTACATCTAGAAATATACAGCAAATTCGGATCCTTGGGAATAATTATAAATTAGCCAGGGCAAACAGGATAAAACAGATGAGAACAGAGGCTTGGGAAAACCTTAAAAAGGAATCTCTCCTTCGAGATCATGCAGCCTTTTGGACAACTGTAAATTTGCCCTTCCTGAATGATAACAAATTCCTGGCCAAATTCTTCGATGACACAATCTCCAATATTGAGCTCTCCCTAGACCACCACCCTCAATCCCAACACGACAAATCCTCCCCCCTTATGGAACCTCACCCTTCTCCTGCTCACAACATGCTCCCTGTAGCCGAGACCGCACCTCTGTTGACCCCCAAAATCACCCCTCACCCTAGTCCCCCAACCCCTCCCAAGCGTTGGAAAGACTTCAATCCTCTCTCCGAAGAGGACATCTCCAATGTGATTGCCAACTCCAAACCCTCCAACCATTACGCAGACCCTCTGCCCGCCTCCTTAGCTAAAAACCTCAACCTCACCCTAACCCCTCTCTGGACTAAGATTATCAACTGCTCACTAAACAACGGGCTGATGCCCGACTGCCTCAAACAAGGCCAAGTCACCCCCCTTCTAAAAAAACTGGATGCTGACCCAAATGACCTCAAAAACTTTAGGCCCATCACCAACCTTCCTTTCCTAGCCAAAATCCTGGAGAAATGTGTTCTCTCCCAACTGAACCAACACCTGGAATCTAACAACCTACTTGACTCACACCAATCCGGGTTTAGGAAGGGATGCAGCACGGAAACCGCTATACTGAGCATTACGGACGACATTCACAACTTCCTTGATTCCAACAGATGCTGCCTACTTGTCCTCCTCGACCTTTCAGCTGCTTTTGACACGGTTGATCACAAACTTCTCCTAGATGCGCTACAAAAACGTGTTGGAGCAGATGGCACTGTCCTAAAATGGTTCTCCTCATTTCTACATAACCGCTCCCAACTCATAAAAATCAAAAACTCAATGTCCGACACCTCCCCCTCAACTCGAGGTGTCCCTCAAGGCTCAGTCCTCTCCCCCACACTCTTCAACATTTACATGGAACCGCTCACTGTCATTCTAAAACAAGCTAGCATTGCCTACCACCTCTATGCTGATGACACCCAGCTCTACCTCGAGATTCCTCCCTCAATGACATCCTCCGCCTCAACTCCACCCTTTCAAAAGTAGAAAATTGGCTAACTATTAATCACCTCAAACTCAACCAAGAAAAAACCGAAATCCTTGTCTTCTCCAATCACGAACAACCCCCCCAGATCCAAGAGTGGATAAACAACCTTGACTCCCTAAACTGCAAACTCACTCCAGCAAACAGTCAAATCACTAGGAATCTCTCTAGACTCAAGCCTCAACATGAACTCGCACATCAAATCCACAGCAAAAGGCGCCCTATACAACCAAAAACTCCTCAACAAAATCAAACCTTTCATACCCCCCCAATGACCTAAAACCTGCAACCCAATCCCTAGTTCTGTCCAGACTGGACTATGGCAATGCCACACTAACGGGGACAGCAAAAACACATACAGCCCCCTTGAGAGCCACCCTAAACGCAGCAGCAAGAATGGTCTCAGGTACCAAGAAACACGACCACATCACCCCTGCACTACAGGCCCTAAAATGGCTACCCATCGAAGCACGCTGCGCCTTCAAAACTGCCTGTCTCACCCATAAAGCCCTGCACACAGGCAAACCGGACTAACTAGCTGCCAAACTCACAAAAGCTGGACAATCAAGAAACCTAAGAAGCTCCAACTCGCTCCTCCTAATCCCCCCTAAGAGACACAAACAAAAAACCCTCTCCCGCTCTTTCTCTGGGAATGCCCCAAAAATCTGGAACTCTCTCCCTACCCACATCAGGACTAATCCCTCCTTCACGATCTTCAAGAGACAACTGAAAGAACTTCTCCTCAACCGCCATTTCTTTGCATCTAGCCAATGACCTCGATCTTTTTGGCCACCAAATCACAAATGATACTCGCGGTACTATTTTTGTCTTCGTTTATGTTTTTCTATTCATTTATGTTGAGGTGCTCTGATACCCCCGGGTCTTGTAAGCGCTATATAAAACTCAGAAATAAAAATAAATAAATAAAAATAAAATAACACTATTCCTTCATTACATACCCATATCGATGAAGCTTCGTGGATAAAAAAAATTCTGGATATTTTCCAAATGGTGGAGCCTGCTATAGGCACATGTGACCCCTATCTCAGATCCCCCTATACACTTGTCATTTAACCTGGAAGAAGTCCAATTAGCCCTGAAACAATCCCCTCCGGCAAGGCACAGGGGCCTGATGGAGTTCCTATGGATGTTTTGTTAGGTAACATTCATTTTTGGGCCCCGCTCTTAACTGTGACTTTTAATGCCATAGCTGTGAACGGTCCTCCTCCCTCTTGGAAACAATCCATAATTATTCCGATATATAAAAAAGGGGACACCTCAGTACCTTCCAACTATCGACCAATCTCTTTGCTCGATAGTACTGCTAAGTTAATGGGCTACGTATTACTTAACAAACTAGAATTATGGACAGAAGACAGGGCCATTCTATCGGAAGTTCAGTATGGGTTCAGACATGGTAGGGGTACGTTGGACTGGTGTTTAAATCTGAATGTAATCATTGGTAAATATACAAAAGCAAAAAAATACCCAAATTTATTTGGCATTCATGGACTTATCCAAGCCTTTAGATTGCGTGGTCCACAGCAAGCTGTGGGAAATTTTAAAGGAAATGGGAGTGGACGAGGGCGTCATTAATTTTATAAAGGAGCTCTATGCGGGCCCTACCTCAATGGTACGATATGGGAGAAATGGTGAATGCACCAAACCTTTTAAAATAGAGAGGTGAGTCAGGCAAGCTTGTGTCCTGGCCCCCTTTCTGTTTGCTCTCTACACCAACAGATTAAGCAAAGCTTTGATTGAGACAACTAAAGAAACCCCGTCAGTATTATCTTCTGCCCCCCCCCAATCCTACTCCATGCAGATTACATCGTTTTATTAGCAAGGACCCCAATGGCACTGCAAAATCTTATTTCCCAGTACACCGATTTTATGCGTAAGCTGGACCTGCAAGTCAACAAAACCAAATCCTACGTAATGCCAGTAAGTCAGGGTAAAAATTAAAAAAGTTAGTTTTATTTTAGGTGGGGAAAAAAATTAACAGGTACCTCATTTTAACTATTATGGGGTCATATTTGACAATAAACTTTTACGGAAGGAGG
This sequence comes from Triturus cristatus, assembly GCF_964204655.1. Lineage (NCBI taxonomy): Eukaryota > Metazoa > Chordata > Amphibia > Caudata > Salamandridae > Triturus > Triturus cristatus. The sequence goes on along the minus strand of NC_140591.1, from coordinate 74,355,434 downwards.
TGCTGCAAAATAGAGCTAACTCAATGATACAAAGCATCGCAGCATTATTTAAGTTCTCCCAAAAACTGGGACATAAGCCTATATTGGAAATGCTCACAATTTACAAGACTAAAACGCTTTCAATGGCCTCCTATGGGGCAGCAACATAGGGTATTGCTGACGTAACTATTCTGCAAAAACAGGAAGAAAAATGTATTAAACGATTACTGTCAATCCCTCATCCAATTAGTAATTTTATAGCCCATAAAGAAGCTGGCATCCACTATATAATGGATGCGATCAAATTAGCTCCACTTGCCCTTTGGTTATCCATCTAGAAAAGGGACACTATGGGCCTGAATCAAAAAATCACCAAATACTTTTTAACTTTGGACTATGCCTACAGAATCTCGTGAATAACCTATTTTAGAGAAAATTCTAACTTGTTGGGTCTTGGCTTTTTGTTTGACACACCATCTCTATGCAAATATTTTCCTAGAGCTAGACTACAAGCGATCTTCTTAAACAAAGTTACACAGGATAGATGGAATAATCATAAAGGGAAAGACTCTGTCAAGTTTTATGAATCTTTACCACAGATTTTAAATCATTCTCTCTCCTACTTACAAAAAGTGACAAATAACCAGCATCGATTTATCCTGACAAGGTTCAGATTGAACCTAATTCCTCTTATGCTTGGTCATCCATATAACCACTTTGTCCTTAGGAACCTATCCCCTTGTCCCTGTGAAAACCAGTCAGTTCAATCGACTTCACACACCCTCCTTTTTTGCACATATTATGAAAAAGAGAGGAAGACTTTTATAATCCCACTTTTAAAGAAATTGTCAATACAGACAGTAGCAGCAGCCCTTATGTTATTTTATTCTTTGGATACCCCATTGGTCTGTTTTGTATTAGCTTCTTTTTTACTGGCTGCTTTGAGAACCCGTAAGGCCTTTTGCACTTTATCTATTGCACTTTAGATTCTTTTTGCTGCTGACGCCACAGTTGTGTCCATTTTAAATTTAATCCTGTTCGTACTACTAGTCTAAACCCTCTGTGTAACGAACGTTAGTGAGCACTTTGCACTGTATACATTTTTATGAATTTATTGTTCGCCAGCTTGTTTTAACCTACCTTTTAATGTGATCATTTTAATATGCATACATTTATTCAATTCACTGAACTTAAAAATAAAGTTTATAAAGTAAGAACGTCACTCCAGTGTACATCACTACACTTTACGCTGCTTCACTCCACTCTATTCAATTGGATGTAAATCCACTCAACACTATTCTACCATATGGCACTCCACTGCAAGTCACTTGACTATACGCCATTCCAATGAAAGCATTCTAATACACCACTCCATTTTTCAACACTCCACTCTACTCTGTTCCACTGTACGCCACTGCACTTTACACAACAACACTCTACACCATGAGACTCCACTCTGCAATACTCTACAATACGACACTCTACAACACAACACTGAACAACACTGCATTCTACACTACTCCATTCTATGCCAGTTAAGTCTACTCTGCTCTACTAGCCTCTACTCCACTCTACAACACTCTACGCCCCTCCACTCTGCCAAACTCTACTCTACTCTACATCTTCATATCCATATTCTATTCCAGTCTGTGTCACTATACAACACTGTAGTCTACTCTATGCCACTCTACTCCACTCTATGATACTCTACACAACTCCGTGTATGACAGTCCACCACAATTTACTACACTACATTATAACACACTACTCCGCTTTACTCCACTACTTCACTCTACTCCACTCCACACAACAGCACTGTTGTAACTCAAAACTACAGCACTCTATGCCACTCTACTGTACTATACTCTACAACACTCTACTGTACTCTACCTCACTCCACTCTACAACATTGTAATCCACTCTATGCCACTCCACTCTACGACAGTTTTCCACACTCTACGGCATGCCATACTACTCCACTCTATGATACACCACTCCACTCCACTCTATGACTTTTCTCCAGTATATGCTATGGCACTCCACGGCACTGTACTGTAGGACACGCCACTCCACTCTGTGACACTATACTCAACTCTACGCTACGCCACTCCATTTGACTCCACAGTATGACATTTTACCCCACTCTACGCCACTGTATGACACTCCACTCCATGCTGCTCAGCTGTACAGCATTATACTGTATACAAGTCCACTCTACAACACTATACTACACTTTATGCCACTGTACTACACTCTGTGCCCCTATAATCCACTGTACAACCCTATATTCAACTCGGTGCTATTGAACAACACTCTACCCCACTCTAAGACACACTATGCAACTCCCTCTATGCCACCTTATCCCATTTTACTCCTCTCTACTCTACGACATACTAGTCCACTCTACCCCACTGTACTACACTAGTCCACTATCCAGCAGTCCACTCTACGCCACTCTGTGCAAATCTAAAACACTACACTCTATCATACTCTACAACACTATACTGTACCGCACTCCACAATACTCTATGTCACTTTCCAATACTCTACGACACACCATTCCATGCCACTCTATTCCACGCTACTCAACTCTTCGCCACTCTACGCTAGTCCACTCTACCCAATTCCACTCCACTCTGCTCCTCTCTACGACACTTTATGCCCCTCCACTGTACCATACAATACTTCACATATTATGACTCCACTGTCCAGTCTATCCGAGTGTGTGCTGCTTTAGTTTACTCTGTCACTCATTTATTGTTCACAGCTCCGAGCAAGGAGCACCCATAGTGCCCTGCGAGGGCTATTAATCACTTTTGAAGCCTGGCAGTCCCTCTAGTAGGGACAGGGGCACACCAAACATCTTTTTTAATGCTGTGGGGAAGCTGCAGGAATTGCCTAAGGCTGTGCGCAGTGGGGTATTGTATGCCAGCGAGGAGTTGGGCGGACATTACCAAAGGTTCTGCACTGTGGGGGGTAGGGCGCTTGGAGGGCATTGGGCACTGGCCCTAGCCATAGGTGATTGACATCTTACTTCACGAGTAAAAAACTATAGAAATTCACTGTAAAAAAGGTTAAAGTGACGTTGTAGTTAGGAATTGTAATAATATGCTACTTTGTACTTTTTCTAAACTTGGAAATTCACAGAAATACCAAGGTTAAAGGGACTTTATAATTAGGTGAAATGTCAGTTAAAACATATGATTTTAAACAAACAGAACCACTGAAATTTACTGGTTATGGTTTTCTCATGTACTTTAACAAGTGCCCTTAGGTGACTATAACTTGCGCCCTTGCCACGCACTGCTAATCACCTCACATTTTCACATCACCAATGACTCGTTCTATGGAATTATTGATAACATCAGTGCAACATCTGAAATTACATAATTATTTCAACACTGTGCAGGGCAGAAGCACGAGTTATAGTTACTGTAGGGCACGAGGCACAGGCTCCACTCCGGGAAGAATGTCCTCGGCCAGCGCTAGATGCGGCACCGAATTACGCCCTTCCGGTTCCGTGACGTAGTCAGGGATGATGATGAGGCTGGCGCCAACAAGAGGCAAAGAAGGTGCCAGGGGTGTAGGCGCTGGAGCGGATGTCAAGGAAGGCCTGAATCTCGCTGGCGGATCCAGCAAGGGATCCATGTGGCCTGACTGGTCCCGAGGGCAAACACGCCAGCGCAGATCCAGTAGGGCTCCCTCCCACACCCTGGGGGCATGAAAGCTCTCAAGAGGGTCCGTAAAACCCAAAGACGAGACACATGGACTCAAAATTCTTTTAGTTGGGCGGGGTTTGCTCCAGCTTGAGGAGAATCGCAGAAGCATGAAGCGGACCCAGGATCAGGCCCCTCCAACTCATTGGCCTGGAGTGCCAAAGCTCCCTCGTCTCGTCGGGTGAGGTTGAAGGACGCAGTGAAGTCAAAGAGCGTTTGGACTTCTTTGACTTCTTGTGTTTGTGGGACTTCCCCCAACTTCGCAATCACTTCTAATGTGAGGATGAACTTGGAGAGGACCCCCCATTCGAACAGGATCTTGAGCGTCAATGAGTTGACAAACGTCCGGTGGCGAGGAGCTTGAGGGATTGCTCCCTCAGCGCCTAGGAGTGCATGGTTCTCCAGTCCTCATACTGCTTGTAGTTGTGTTCCTGCTCAAGGCACCACAGACATAACAAGCCAGGGTCTGTCACCGGCATTTAGTATGATAAGCCCCACATGGTTTGAAACAAGCCAGTATCATCCTCAAACTAAAAGATAAAAATCTCAAAAAGGGTCGACAAACACACCAGTCGAAAAAGGACTGAGGGGTAGCTCAGACCGTATCCGCGCTATCTGGTGTGGAAAGGAAAGAACTGATGTCAGCCTGCCGAGGTGATGCCTATATAGGTACCGCATACATCATTTACGACACTTATTATGCCAAAGTGGAGCCGAACCACTCCACCGACTGGCGCACAGGATTACTGCTTGAAAATCTTCCAGATCCAGTCTGACATCTGGGGATATTCTAAGGTAAGGAATCTGCGGCTAGAAGTATCTAACAAATAATCATTTTCAGTACGTCTTTGCAGCTAGTCATAGAGGATACTTCAGGTAGGATATGATTTGCAATTTCAGTCAGTCATTGTCAACTGAGAATGCTGTCCAACATTATTGTTTTTGCATTTATAAATGAAACCGAGCAAAGCCGAAAGCACAAATGAATGTTGTTTAGTAACAATTGTACGATGATATTGATGGGAGGGTCATAATTTTACAAAAATTAAATAAGATATCATTAATCATTGTTTTTTCCTCTGTCATGTTTAGGACATGCTGGGAGACTTGTTTTCACCGGTGGAAACACCCGAAGCTCAGAACAGAGGGTTCCTGAAGGGACTGTTTGGTGGCAGTGGACAGACCCTGGACAGGGAAGAGCTCTGTAAGTGCCCCTCCTTCCTTCTTAAAGCAAAGGCAGTCTACCACAGAGAGAGGCCTACTTGCTGTGTCCAGACCCTGGCATTAGTCAGTCATGGACATTGTTATTGTGTAGGTGTTGCCTTTCTGGGAGATGCAGCAAGCTGTACTCAGATAGGTAAGTGGTAGCATCCTTCTGCTAGGTCTCTTAACTGCTGCTATTTTCAGGCAGGCACCCAGGAGCCAAGATTCCAGCTCTCCCTCTCTTCCCAGCCCCTGTGTAACACTACACATAGCCTCATGAGTTAAAATATATTTCTGTAATTTGTATACCATTGAGGTGTAAAGGAGGCTAAAGCCTGGCCTGCCTCATCTCTCTGTAGCCCAGTTTTATAAGACACAATTATTAGGCATTGAGTTAAGTATCTCACATTTAGGTCAGCAGCTTAAATCCTTCCTGGGCGGATGACAGCAACATACGATAATTATGTGGCTGTTAATCAGGAGCCAATGTGAAAGGAGCTAAAGATCTCAGCTGAGGTTCCAGTGGCAAATGGTCTATTTCACACAAGCCTGGAACACTTTGTGGTGTGGAAACAGAAGAAATAACCCCACCTCTTACAGCTGCCCTGTTCGCTTGCCCCTCAGCAGCCAAAAACAGGCATCCGAGATGCAAAGGGAGTGGGAAAAGGGCAAGTAGCAATGCCCTCTCTGGCTGCTTGTGTCACCAAGGGTTCCCCAAGCAGCCAGAGTGCTGTGAGTAAAGTCATAGCAGCTACAGGTGCAGCAACCCCAAGCGAATCCCAGGTGATGTCTGTGGCCTCTAATTCCTGTAAACACCTACACGTTTTCATGTAGATGAGACAGGCATATGAAAGGGGCAATGAGGATTGAACATATGTTAGGTTTAGTGCTGATACAGGACAGGCACTTTGGGAATGGTGATGCCATAAATATGAATGTAGATTCCTGGCATCTGCAGGAAACATTGTACATCATTAGCAAAGTCTGATCCTGGGATACTTTTGATTCCTTTAGTTGGTGTCAGAATGGATTGTTCCAATCAGGGTTCCACGGATAGGATGTTTTCTATTGGACGCATAGAATATATTCTGGAATGATATTCTGAAATAATATGAAACTCGGCAAATGTACCAAAAGCTAGGGGCATATTCACAAAGAAATGGCGCAGCCCGGCGCTGCAAGTAATTTAGCAGCGTCGCCCTGTGTCATTTAAAAAACACAGGGATGCCAGAATACAGTGAACCCCTGTGTTTACCCTTGTGCCGGCGCTAAAAGCTGCCTAGCGCCAAACAAAGACACCCTTGCGCCATGGTTAAGGGGGTCTGCATTGCAGGTATGATTTTCTGCCACTCAGACACCCTTGCGCCATGGTTAAGGGGGTCTGCATTGCAGGTATGATTTTCTGCCGCTCAGACACCCTTGCGCCATGGTTAAGGGGGTCTGCATTGCAGGTATGATTTTCTGCCACTCAGACACCCTTGCGCCATGGTTAAGGGGGTCTGCATTGCAGGTATGATTTTCTGCCACTCAGACACCCTTGCGCCATGGTTAAGGGGGTCTGCATTGCAGGTATGATTTTCTGCCACTCAGACACCCTTGCGCCATGGTTAAGGGGGTCTGCATTGCAGGTATGATTTTCTGCCACTCAGACACCCTTGCGCCATGGTTAAGGGGGTCTGCATTGCAGGTATGATTTTCTGCCACTCAGACACCCTTGCGCCATGGTTAAGGGGGTCTGCATTGCAGGTATGATTTTCTGCCACTCAGACACCCTTGCGCCATGGTTAAGGGGGTCTGCATTGCAGGTATGATTTTCTGCCACTCAGACACCCTTGCGCCATGGTTAAGGGGGTCTGCATTGCAGGTATGATTTTCTGCCACTCAGACACCCTTGCACCATGGTGCAAGGGTGTCTGAGTTGCAGGAACGATTGTTTAGGTGCAGGAAGGGACAGCTTCCTTCACTTAAATAATAATTAAAGGCGATTTGCTCCTTCTATGTGTGCTGCACAATGCAGCTCACATAGAAAGAGCAAAAATGAGGAGAAATACAAGTAATTCTAATTGTTGCGCCACGTTTTTGGCGCTGCCTCAGGTTTGCACATCCTTGTAAATATGGGGCAGCATAAAAAAACAATGCCTCTTGCGGGGGATTGCACACAGCAACACCCATTGCACACCCTTTTCACACAGATATCTGCATGAAAGGTACAATATTTACAAAGCGGCATCAAGGCACGCAAAGAGCGTTAACGCTGCTTTGTTAATGTGGTGCAGCGCATTGCGCCATATGAGCGTCCTAATAAGTGACGCTTCGGTCGCGCGATCCCCTTGTAAATATGCCCCTAATCTCCAAATTAAGGATTGTGAAGTTGCCAACCCAATAATAATATCCTGAGCATGGCAATGATCCCCCTGAATAAATCCTTAGTAATTGCCACAACTTATGCCATAATCAAAACATAAAGAGGAATGCGTGCAGTATGTAAATACGCACAGGCACACACATACCAAGAAAGGCAACTGCATTGGTGGAGCAGGGAACATAATCCTACAACAATCCCGCGACACCAATACTAGTCTGAAAGAGGTTCCAGGCATGATCTGTTCCATACACCCTGCTAACAATTCTCTCAGTCGATATTAGGTTTTATCTAGATTATACATAAACTACAACGCATCTCTCCGATTTAATTTTTTTTAAATGTATTTATAATTGTATTGCCAAAGTCTTCAGCTAGGCCCCAGGCAGCAACTGCCTGGAATGTGCAGAGGTGCATTCTTACACCATTTAAATACTATTTTATAACATTGAGGGTGTATTAAACGTTGCCCAAAATGATTCTGTCATAGAGTTGGACTGCTAATAAGTATTCTAACATGGCAAAATATATAACACACATTTCATCAAATCTGTTGAAAAAACAGAAAATGCAATTGCAACAAAGTGCAACTGCAGCTACATCATAATCATATCAGTGTTTTTTTACTTATAATTATATCTAATCTGAAAGAGACTGTTAGTTGTAGATTCCTTACCTTAGAATTTCTCCGAGGCGTCAGTCTTGATCTGGAGAATTTTTCTTCAGCAGTACCCCTTCGCGTGGGTAGGTGACATCGGTCGACTCCGCGTGGTCGCTGGGATGACGTTCGGGTTACCTACTCAGGCGCCGCCCCTGCGGGCTAACGTCCGTTATTTCTTTTACTGCGCCAACATAGCGCAGATTTGGAGAGAGCTACCCCTGAGCCGTTTTTTGGCCAGCTTTTTGCAACCTTTGTCAACATCTTTTTTGAGTCTTGGACTCCTGGTGTGGGAGGGATGTCCCAACGTAGGACCAGCTTCAAGCCCTGTGGTTCTTGTCACAAGATGATGTCTGTGACGGACCTGCACCTGTTGTGCTTGTGTTGTCTGGAGCGCGACCACGACCCGAAGTCGTGCTCCGACTGCTGTGCCATGCACCTGAAGGCTTTGCGGGAGTGGTCCAAAAGTTGATGGAGGCCCGGCGGTCGGCTCTGAATCGCTCCTGGTCCCGTTCGAGAGGAAGGTCCCAAGACCACTCCTCGTTTCACTTCAAGTCATCAAGGTCCTCGGGTAAGTCGAAGCACAAGAAGAAGGTAAAGAAGCACAATCCCTCTTCACTGTATCCCAGTCGGTTGGCTGACGAGACGCGGGACTCGGAGGCTCCATCTCCGGTCCCTGCTTCAGGGATGACTCCATGCCTCCCACTCTTTCCAGGAGCCGGAGCATCCCTTGCCCAACTTCGACAATTCTACAATGCCTTACACCTTGTCTTTGTGCAGCCCAACTCCGCCAGTGCACCTTTGGGCAGGGCGGAGCGGGTCGGGGGTCCTGGGCCTTCAATGCCGGCAGCTCCAGCCTCAGTGCCGAAGGGCCCAACTGGATCCAGGCTTAGATCCCGATCGACGCCGGTCAATCTTACTTCTCAGGCACCGATCTTGATGACGACGCCGTCCCCATCCTCATCCCTGAATTGGACACGGAGCTGGACCAACGTTTTTTTGTTTCCCTGTTCATCCCTGGTGTTCCCTATGGACCAGAAGGTGGTGATGAGGACTGGGCAGGATCGCTGGACCCATTAACTGACCAGCTGGAAGAACCGGACTGGCGAGAAGACCTGGGTAATGCCAGTGGTCTGCACACCTCTACTGGCTTGCTTTCTCCCCGTACTGTGGCTACGGAGGAGGGAGCGTCCCATGCTGTGGTAGTGAGAAGGGCGGCTGAGGTCTTGGGCCTTGAGCTCCCTTCCCTTCGGTGGCAGTCAGGACTATCCTCCTGGTAGAAGTGCTTCAGCCTGTGCCTTCCTCCTCTGAACCCCAACTTCCATTCAATGAAGCCCTTACTGATGTCCCCCTGGGCACTTGGTTCAAGCCCAGCATGGGGGCTCCTACAGAGAGGGCAATGGCGAAAAGGCAATTGCCCGCCATCACCGCCGGCCCGGGCGACCCAGTGTTCTTGACCCACCACCCTTCCCCTTAGAGCTTGGTGGTCCAAGCCCCTTCTTCTAAGGGTTCATTACCTTCTGCTCCTCCAGATAGGGAAGCTAAGAAGCTGGACCATCTTGCGAAGTGAATGTTGTCATCCTCCAGTTTAGCACTGCGGTTCGATGAATACCGAGTGCCTCTTGGGCCGCTACTCCCATACCATCTGGGATACGTTTGCGCAGGTGCCGCCTCATTGCCAGGAGGAGGCCCGGCCGTTCTCGCCCAGGTAGTTGCGGATGGGAGAAATGCAGCCAAATTAGCCAATTGATGAGGATTGGATGCCACCGACTCACTGGGTTGAACGATTGCCACGTCGGTAGCTCTTAGGGGCGTTGCCTGGTTGAGGACATTTGGCTTTTCGGGGGATGTCCAGTCAACCTTGATGGACATGCCCTTTGATGGCTGTCGTCTTTTTGGCAACAAAGCAGACGCGGCGCTTGAGCGCTTTAAAGACTCTCGAGCTACAGCCAGATCTTTGGGCCTCACTGCACCTTTCTGTTCACGTTCCTTTTGTGACTACGGAAGGGGCACCCAACCACGTCCCGCTCAGCCTAGCCACTGGTTCACGCAAGCTACCCAGCCTCTGCGTGGCCACGGATGTGGGACCCAGCGTCCTCGTGGGCCTGGGAGCCAGCGGGCAGGCCGGTCCACTGTTTCCCCCCTGCCGCAGCCTACAAACCTTCCTAGTCGGATGTTTCAGGCCCATCAACGGCCAGTTGGAGGCAGGATTCGCCATCACCTCTCCAAAGGGGCTACTCTCTCCCTTTCAAGACTCCTCTTCCCTCCTTGCCACCGTCTTACGATCACAAATTGGAGGATCATTTGGCACTCCTCCACCAGGAAGTCTCAGCTGTTTTGGCCAAGGAAGCTATAGAGAATGTCCCTTACCAGAAGTAGGTTGTGGTTGCTATTCCCGCTACTTTCTGGTTGCCCAAGAAGGACAAAGGCCTGCGTCCAATTCTAGACCTATGGACCCTCAACCACTTCCTACCGGAAGGAAAAATTCAAAATGCTCACGTTAGCTCATGTCCTATCTGCCCTCGACCCCGGAGGCTGGATGGTGGCGTTGGACTTGCAGGAAGCTTATTTCCATTTTCCCGTCCTGACAGCCCATAGACGCTATTTACGGTACACGGTGGGCCACGATCACTTTCAGTTCATTGTGTTCCCCTTTGGCCTTACCAGTGCCCCATAGGAGTTCACAAAGGTGATGGCGGTGGTCGCAGCTCATTTGCACAGATCAGGGGTTCCAGTCTTCCCCCTATCTCAACGACTGGCTGTTGAAAGCGGGCTTGCCTCAGGCTATTGTCTCCCACCTCCAGACTATGGCGGATCTCCTGCATTCACTGGCGTTCACTATAAACATGCCGTAGTCACACCTGACTCCCTCTCAGATACTCCTTTTCATGAGGGTCATTCGGGACACTGCGCAGTTTCTGGCTTATCCTCCCGAACAGCGAGCCTGGGATATCCGGGCTATGATACCAATGTTTCAGCCTCTGTCCGGGATTTCGGTGGGAATGACTCTGAGGCTGCTGGGCCGCATGACCTCCTGCATCCTGCTGGTGGATCATGCCAGGTGGCATTTGCGGGCTCTGCAGTGGGTCCTGAAGTTCCAGTGGTTGCAGCATCATGGGAATCTTTCCAACGACGTTCAGATCTCAGAGGGAAATGCACAACAACTGCAGTGGTGGCTAAAGAACCAAGATTGGGTCAGAGGCTGATACCTCTCCCTTCCCCAACCAGATCTAACGGTTGTGACAGATGTGTCACTCCTAAGATGGAGCGGCCATCTGGGAGAAGCGGAGATCAGAGGTGTCTGGTCTCTGGTGGATTCCGGACACCATATCCACCTGCTGGAATTCCGGGCGATCTGACTGGCACTGAAGGCATTCCTTCCCTCTCTGAAAGGGAAAGTGGTGCAGGTGTTCACAGACAACACCACTGCCATGTGGTACTGCAACAAACAGGGCAGGGTGGGGCCGTGGATCTTTTGACAGAAGGCTCTTAGCCTCTGCACATAGCTGGAGCATCAGGGCATGACCCTGGTGGTTCAACACCTGGCGGGTTTTCTGAATGCCAGCGTGGACAAACTTAGCCATCAGTGCTTGGTGGATCACGAATGGCATCTTCAGTGGCGGGGAGAGCCGTGGTTAGATCTGTTCGCGACTGAAGATACCGTGCAATGTCAGCAGTATTGCGTGTTGAGTTTCCAAGGCAGCACTCGCTCGCTTCTCATCGCGAGTGGAACTGCGGCCTCCTGTACACCTTTCCGCCTGTACCGCTTCTTCCCCAAGTGCTCAAGAAGATCAATCGCGACCAGGCCCAAATTATTCTTGTGGCTCCAGACTGGGCACGAAGAGTCTGGTACCCTGAGCCTCTGAACATTGCCATCAATCCTCCGATCGGACTGCCCCTTTGGGAGGATCTTCTGTCGCAGCAGCAGGGGACGGTTCTCCACCCAAAACTGTCCAGACTCCATCTCCATGCGTGGAGATTGAGCGGCAACAGTTAACAGCTTTCGAACTTCCTCCCGAAGTCTGTAATGTCATCTTGGCAGCCAGGCATCCCTCCACTAAATTGGTATATTCCTGTAGGTGGAACAAGTTGGTGGTATGGTGCACAGTAAGGCTGTGGATCCCCTTTCTGCCTCTCTTTCAGAGGTCCTTTTGTATATACTTTCTTTGGCCCAGCATTGGGCACTCTCTGCTTTTCTTCGGCTGCCAGATCAGCCATCCTTGTTCAAGTCTCCTATTGTTAATAGGTTCTTCAAGGGCATTGCTCATCTGTTTCCTCCATCTCCCTTCATAATGCCCCAGTGGGACTTGAATCTTGTGCTCTTTTCGAGCCTCTTCATAATTGTCCTCTCAGACTCCTTACTCTCAAGATTGCCTTCCTTGTTGTCATCACATCTGCTCACAGGGTGAGTGAGCTTCAAGCTCTATCTTCCAAGCCCCCTTTCTTCTCTGTGCATCCTGACAAAGTGGTGCTCAGAACAAGGCCTTCGTTCCTTCCTAAAGTAATTACACCATTTCATGTAAGACAATCGATCACTTTGCCCACCTTTTTCCCATCTCCGCACCCTTCCAAGGAGTGGGGAGAGACTCCACCATCTGGACCCTAAACATGCGTTATCATTCTTTCTTGACCGCACAAAAGACTTCTGGGTGGATGATCAGCTCTTCATTGGCTATGTGGGTGCCAAGAAAGGCCGGGCAGTTCAAAAACGTACCATCTCTTTATAGGTTGTCCTTTGCATTAAGATCTGCTACACTTTAGCGAAGAAGAATCCTCCAGTGGGGTTGCATGCTCACTCCACTAGGGCTACAGCAGCAACCACTGTATTGGCACACGGAGTCCCAGTCCTTGATATCTGCCAGGTGACAACGTGTGTGTCTCGGCACAGGTTTATCAGACAGTCAAGTCTGGAGGGACGGCTATTTTTCCAGTTCGGTCCTCCAGGGCTTTCTCGTGTGAACTTGGTTCTCAGACCTTCCTCCGGGTATGGTGTTGCTGGAGTATCTAGTCTAAGGTAAGGAAACTACAACTAACAGTCTCTTTCTTAAACCAGCCAAAAGAGATTTGCACAAAATTAGATTGAGAGAATACAAAATTGCCATCACTGAGGAAAAGGTATTATTTTATTCTAGGATGACGGAATCCTTAAGGACTCCAAGGTAACTATTTACTGTGATTAATTCTCGTCTGGCCCCCTCAGCCATTGCTTATACTGACGTTTCCCAGGGTCTTTGTGACAAAATGTTGTGCTTTTTTCAAGCTAAAATCAAGGAAATACACTCCTCCCTTGAGATCCTCAATGCTGGAGGATCTAATGTAGATCCTCCATTGGACTCCCCGGTTGCAGATCATTTGGTAGCTCCTATGGAGGAAAGTTATCTTTTTTCCTTCCCCCCTCTATTGCAGGAGGATACAGAGTGGTTGCTAAATGGAATCAAGTCTGGTTCCCCTTTGGAGTCTTGCCCTTTGAAAATTTTGAAATTAGGAAGAGAGGTCATTGTTACACACTTGACCTCACTCCTTAACTCTGTTATTACATCTTAGCAGTATCCCATCGCGTGGAAAACTGCGGTGGTTAAACCCCTTTTAAAGAAGACCTCTCTGCATCCAGCTGAGCTAAAGAATGACTGTCCCATTGCCCTATTACCTGTCCCAGGAAAAATGTGGGAGAAACATCTGAATTTCCATCTCAGTTCATTTTTGGAGGAACATCAGCTGCTCGATGGCTCGCAGCATGGGTTCAGAAGTGAGCACAGTACTGAGACAGTGTTAACCTCTGTACTTAATAACATCCGAAGTCAGGTTGACGACGGTCACAAGACATTACTGATCCTTCTGGACCTTACGGCGGCCTTCGATACTATTTCTCCCTTAAGATTGGTTGGCAAGCTTACGGAAATAGGGATCAAGGGCTCCACCCTGAATTTGCTCACCTCATTTCTTATGGACCGGTCACAAAGGGTTAAGATGGGCCAATTCTACTCAGCTTCCAATCAGTTGTTCTGCGTAGTCCCTCAGGGCGCCTCATTGAGTCCTACCCTTTTTAATATTTATGTAGCCCCTCTCGCCAGGGTTGTAAGATCTTTTGGGCTAGAAGTGTTATCCTACGCCGATGACACTCAAATTATGGTCTCTATCACTGACAGCGTAGAAACATCAGCGGCAAATTAAAAAAATTGCATGCAGGCAGTGGCTTCCTGGATGGTAGAGAACTATCTAAGACTCAATGGGGATAAAACTGAGGTTTTAATTTTTGGAAACCATCAGGATATCTGGTCAGCGGATTGGTGTCCGGATACGCTTGGCCCTTGCCCCCGCCCTGGCCTCAGCGGTAAAAGTGTAGGCATAATAACTGACAACTCCCTTTCCCCCAAATCAATAGAACAGTTTTCACCTGCTTTGGGATTATAAGGATACTCAGAAAGATCTCCCAATTTCTCTCCTTTTCCTCCCGAAAACAGGCAGTTGTGGCCCTTGTGTTGTCTAGATTAGACTACTGTAATGCCCTTTATCTGGGTATTAATAAGGGGCTTGTGCATCGACTTCAGTTGGTGCAGAATGCTGCTGCCAGGTTTTCCCAAATATCACTCAGTCTCGGCCACTATCAATAATCTGCATTGGCTTCCTCTTGGTCGGAGAATTGTATTCAAAGCCCTCTGCCTTGTTCATAAGGCTTTCTACAATACTGGGTCAGAAGGCATTAAAAAACTCTTTCGGAGATATGTCCCCACCAAGCAGTTAAGATTGGCTAGCAAGAACTTGCTGATAGTTCCAAGTATTAGGAAAGCTAGATGGGGGGGCAGAGCCTTCTCTTTGGCTGTGGCTAAACTTTGGAACTCCCTTCCTCTCTTAATCTTGGCTCTGGAAACTCATTCTCTCTTCCGTAAAGCCTTGAAGACCTAGCTTTTCACTCTTTCAACTCTGTAAGCCTTGTTCATATGTGCACCTCTGTCTCCTGGCCTCTTTTCGTAGCGCCTTGACGCCCCTGGGCTAAGTTCGTACTTTACAAAGCTTATATTCATTCATTTTCTGATGAACAAGTTACTTACCTTCAGTAACAATGTATCTGTAAGAGACATATGTTGGTTGTAGATTCCTAAGCCCCACAACCATCCTCCCCGCTCTGCGAACTGATTTCTAGGGATAGGGGCTCCATTACAGGGCCCTAGTTGTGTGTTCACCAGCGATCAGTATCTTTCAAGGCTCTGCGCTTCTGGTGTGTAAAGTTGTGTCAGAACTGACATCAGTGCACAGGGGCTAAGTAGGCACCGCAACGTCATCCCGGCGACCACGATGGCGGCGACGGACGTGAAGTCAACCGATGCCAGGGGTACTGCTGGAGAAAAAATCTCTGGTTTCAGACTGATGCCTGGGAGAAATTCTAAGGTAAGGAATCTACAACTAACATATGTCTCTTACAGATGGATCGTTACTGAAGGTAAGTAACTCCATCTCTAGGAAGGGCCCTGCACGAGAAATGAGAAGTTAAATTATATAATTTAAAAATAAATTAAATACCATTTTGCAAAACTTACATAATTAAATTTCCTTGATGGATGCTCTTTCAAAGTTTTGTCTTTAAAGGTCTTAGGTATTTTAACAAGCATTGGCAAAGCCAATAGGTTTTGCCTATGCAAATTCTATTGACTTTGTCAATTTTTTCACATATTGCAAAGCAGTTGAGCTGCTGTGCAATATCAATTAAAGGTTCCCCCAAAAATGTAACTTTTTTATATAGCACGGCAGCTCAACTGCTTTGCAGGAAGGTGCCTCTTCCTGCACAAAAGCAATCTTGCCTGCAACGGAGGCACCCTTGCACCATAGTGCAAGGATACCTATGTTGGCGTTTGCTGCCAAAGCAGCTCCAGCGCAAGCAGAAAGGACAGGAATGCACCATGTCCCCCCCGGCCCACCGACCACGCACGCAACCTGGGGGTCATCCTCGACTCGAAACTCTCCATTACCAAACAAGTCAACGCAGTCCCCTTCACCTGTTTCAACACCCTCCGCATGCTCTGCAAGATCTACAGATGGATCCCGACAAACACGAGGAAAACAATCACCCAGGCCCTAGTCAGCAGCAGACTCGACTACGGAAACTCCCTCTACGCCGGAGCCCCGTCCAAGCTCATCAGCAGACTACAGAGAATCCAGAATGCCTCTGCATGCCTGATCCTCGACGTCCCGCGCCACGACCACATCACCCCCCCACCCTAGGAACCTGCACTGGCTCGCCGTCGACAAAAGAATCTCCTTCAAGCTCCTGATCCACGCACAAAAGGCCCTCCACAAAACCGGCCCAGCCTATCTCAACAGTCGACTCTCCTTCTACGTACCCAACAGGAAACTCCGCTCCGCGCTGACCACGCCCTGGCCACAGTCACACGCATCCGGAGAACCACTTCCGGAGGCAGATCCTTCTCCCATCGCGCCGCCAAGACCTGGCTCTTCGACCAGTAACAGCACCACTCTCTCCCCCCCCCAGCGCCTTGCGACCCTACCGGGTGTGTAGTGCGCTTTCCAAATTATGTGATTGATTGATTGATTGATTGATTGACCATGTTGCTTAAACATGGGGAAATCCTGCCCTACAAAAATGCCATAAATGAGGCCCTCAGTTTCCCAAAAATGCAATGAGGGTGAACAGCAACCCCACAATAATAAATGGCTTGTAAAAAGAGAAGAACGTATGGCACGTCATTCGTGACAGAAAGCAGGATTGGGGCAGGCTCAGCAGTATTCTATAGTGAAACAGAATAAAAACAAACCCCCATCTAAAAGATTTAAAATATTACTGAGAAAACAATGCAGCCATTGTTTCTACAAGTGCAGTAATTTACCAAAAATATAAATGAATGGGAAGTGCAATCAATCGCTTGTTTTCGTGCTTTGTCCGGCCTTCTCCCTGCTGCCTCCTCGGACACTGCCATCTTCTGAGATGGGAGGCCATGAGGCGTGCCGCGGGGCATGCATCAGAGCAGTGAGGAGGAATGTAACAGAGACCCATCATTAAAATGCTGAGTACTTTACTTACACAGAATTGCGAATACTCCCCCAGGAGCACTTTAAATGCAAATCTCAACATGCACACAAAGGAATCCGCAAAGCATTTTGAGATCTCAGAATGAAGAGGAGACACTCGGGCCTGGCCTATCCCCTGCAGGGAAATTTCTTTGGAGGAGGGGTCGACACAGAAAGAGTTCAAGATATATTCAGGTTCTGAAAAAAGCACTGTCACCACATGCAGACATGCAAGCCGCCACCATTCCCATCAAGTGCACACTAAAAAAACAAGCGAAGCCAAGCACACAAATGGGAGGGGCGCAGCTCACTCTTATGTGTGCTCGGTCGAGCAAATTGGCCTCTGATGCGGCATTCTTGCTGGCCGCTGGTGCTTCACGAGTTGCTCGGTTTGAAAACAAGCGAAGCACGCAGGACTCGGCTCACAAGGTCTCCACTGAAACAGGCATAGCACGCTGAGCCCACGTGGGCAGTCCTGTAGCTTCAAAGCAATCATGTACATCTTGACAGCAGGGGTGCTGATACACTTAAATGAAGTTCCACCAAAGCGGATGAAACGAGTACTTAGGCCTTGGAATTCTGAAAACACACGGAACAACAGAAAATAGTAAGCTACAGCCAATAGAAACGAAGGAAACGTAAGTGGCAAGCATATGAACAAATGAAAAGTAAGGGCGGGAGAGAAGTTCCTTTTAAGATTTATATTAAATACAATAGATTTCACAACCACAGGGCATGTGTCAGAGCCTTCGGTGTTGGCGTCTGTAAGGCTTTCAAAATTTATTTTTCTTGCATTTCTTAGCCCTGCTAGAACCTGATTCAATACCACACATCCCCATGAGTATGGGCTGTTGTTTATTTATTTGTTATTACTGTTGAAGGGCAGGGTCTTATTACAAGAGTCTGGATCTACTCAGGTGGTAGGTAAGTTCTTTATTTTATATTAGGCCCTTAGGTTATAGCAACAACAGGAAAACCCTGTCAAGTCACCATTCTCCCTCCAACTGTCCCTCTCACCTAGCTTCCACTCCCTACCACACACCAACATTTTATTACGTCATTCACTTTCAGAACTCAAGGCAGCACCTCAGACATACAGGGAATAGGGATACAGAATCCTACCGGCATCCTATTCTTACTAACAACTAAACAAAGCACAGCCATTCCCTTGCATATAAAGTACAGGGACAACAGTTCGCAATCACTGAATCTCCAATATGTCTAGCTTAGACATTCACCCAACAACAACCTTTTAAACTATTCAGTACCCACGCAGACCCACAGAGACAACAAACAGAACTCACAACAGCTCTTACAAAGATCAAGACATGGAGGTCTCCAAACCTGAAGTCAAACAAAGAAACAAAATCACAACTAGGTTATGACTGCCATGTTTCAAGACTTGCAGGTCTGGCGAACTCCTCAAACGTGACACCTCACCCACCACATGTCAGCACACTCACAATGGCACCATACAATATTTATGCATGCAGGACATGTAGTCATGGATGCTCAGTTATGCAACAGCCTGAGCACAGAACACACCAGCTTCTTTGGACAAGTGGTTTCCCTGTCACCCCCCTTGTCTACACATCAAAGGCACAAACAAAACAAAAGTGGAAAGTTTAACCATACATCACCTTAAGTCAAAACGACCAGACTCCAACACAAAGCATGTCCTCACAACCAACACACATACACAAAGGGGCAGATTTACTATGATTTTACGTGTAGGTTGCATCCCTTTTGTGGCACAGCACGAGGCAAAATCTGTTTTCGCATATACTAAGCCACACAAAGTCGCTTTGCATGGCTTTGTGTGGTCTGGTAAATTCAAAGTAACAAGGCATGGCATTGCGCTCCCTTTCATTACTTTGCATTGGGTAAGTGTTACATGGGTAGACCATGGATGAGTCCATGCATCCACCCATGTATTTTGACGCAAACTCGGATTTACAATGACTTGTAAATCTGGGTTTGCGCCATAATTATGCACCTAACTAACAGACGTATCTTTATTTCTCCTCGTTACTTCCTCTTTCCATGTGTGCTGCATTCTTCAGCACATATAGAGAAATAAATATACCTTCAAGGATTGATTTTGTGCAGGAAGGTAGGGAGGGGGGAGCCGCGGGAGCGGACATCCGAGAAATGCTGGTGGCGATGGAGAAGGGCCTCCAGGGCAGCCTCACGGCAATCGACGCTAAGCTGGATGCGCTCACTTACCGAATGGACCGCATGTCGGAGCGCGTGGACAAGAACTCGGAGCGCCTATACATGGCGGAAAAAAGGGTGTCCCACGTGGAGGACGCGCAAACGGAGTGGGACGCGGACAGGAAGCAAATCAGTAGACTGCTGCGGGTCATCCAGGACAAAGCGGAAGATTTAGAGGCCCGCTCGAGGAGATCGAATATCCGCATCACGGGGGTTGCGGAGACAACACAGACCGGGAGGATGGAACTATTCGTGGAGAAGCTTCTGCGGGCCCTGTTGGGGGAGGACGTGTTCTCTCCCATGTTCGTGGTCGAAAGGGCGCACCGCTCGCTGGGGCCGCGCCCGAAACCTGGAGCACCGGCGAGGCCTATAATTGCAAAATTGTTGAACTACAGAGACATTCCCATTTTCCCCGACTTCACGGCCAGGGTGCAGGACGAGCGCAGGCAATTTGCTCCATACAAAAAACAACTTAGAGAATTAGGCCTGGACTATGCGATGCTCTACCCCGCGAGACTGCGGATCAACCGGCAGGGCCGTTCCCACTTCTTCACAGATCCGAAGGAGCTGCAGCGATCCTTGAAGGACTGGTCAAAGGAGCAGCGGAGCGGCCAGTGAAGCCACAACGACTCCACGGACGAGACCTCACGTCTGGAGGAGCAGGACTAGCCCGGGGTGGACTGCCGGACTCCGGGTACAAAGGGGCGGGCTGCTTTTGCCTGCTGAGCGGGGGGGTGATTGTTGCCTGGGCAGCAGAAGGGACATTGGAGCTATCCGACTGGCTGAGTTTGGTGCGGCCACACATGGCGAAGCCGTTGCTGCCTCCCGGTGAGATTTTTCTGATATCTTGGACTAGTGGGAGCCTTGGGGGCCCTGTGGTTTAGATATAAGGTGCGGCGACACGTGGTGCCTGCTCGGAGGTTGACATGCGTAGTCTGATTCCTGGGGACCTGGGAGGCCCCCCCCCGGGCGAGATATGTTCCCTGCTTCCCTGACTCTGACATGTGTTCCCCCGGGTGGGGGGCTGGCGGGCGGCGCGGCCTTAGTGTGCTCGTTACACGGAGTGTCTGCCCGGGTTCCTCGAGGGAGTGATCAGAGTTTTTACCCGGGTGCCCAGGGGTAGTGGCGATGGGGCCACCCACATGGGGTGGTGTACGAGGGCAGGGCGAGGTGGGTATGCTTTGCCCGGAGGCGCTACCTAATTGGGAGTATTTGGCGCCTGGCATTCTCTGCCCCCACGCTGCGGCTTTAGGTGGTCCCTGCTGGGGCTGCTAGGGGCAATGTTACTGAGTGATGTTTGTGGTTTAGAGGGGTGGGGGGTGGGATTGGGGTCCTGTCTGGCCAGGTTGGGGGAGGTCGGCTGTGGGTGGGGGGGATTGCAGTTGGGGGGGGGGGGTTGAAATGTGGGGTGGTGGGGTACACGACGCACTGCGAGACCTGTGTTTTGATTTGTTTCTGGCATATTGGCTGTGGAGGACTGGGGCTCGCCTAGTCAATGACCTCCTGAGTAGAATCCCCCCTGTGGGCACGAATACAGTGTGGATGTTGCGATGGCTGTCCCTGGAGTGGTGAATGGTGAAAGTAACACTGGCACTCTCAGAGCGCTGACCTGGAATGTCAGAGGGCTGAATGACTTCCGTAAGCTCCGGAAAGTGCTCAACTATTTCCGCAGGCACCACATTGACCTAGCTCTAATACAAGAAACGCACCTTCCCCCTGGGAGTAAAATGCTTTCGACACGAGGCCTGGCGGGCAACAGTGTGGCGGCCGGCTTTACAACGCACTCCCGGGGGGTGGTCACGTGGGTAAACCCGACCTCCAGATTGAAGCTGACGGTGCTGGAGGCTGACCCTCACGGGCGGTATTTACTTGCTAGGTGTACAGGGCAGGGTCATGACCTGGTGGTGGTTAACGTGTATGGTCCCAATTTCCACAATCCAGAGTTCTACGGCATGCTGGCTGCACTTTGTAGGCAATACGACCCTGCAAGAATGGTGTGGGGGGGTGACCTCAATTTTATATTCGACCCGTCGGTGGACCGCTCATCGGGGACGGTGCGGCGCCCGGCGGCTGCGGCCATGCATATGCAGGCAGAGATGACTAGGCTCGATCTGGTTGATGCCTGGAGGCATGGACACTCGGGGAAGGGAGGCTTCACGCACTACTCTGCGCACCACGACGTGCACACTAGAATTGACTACTGGTTGGTGTCACGTTCCCTGCTGGCGGCGCTTAGGGGGTGCATAGTGCTCCCCCGTACGCTGTCGGATCACTCCCCACTTCTCCTAATTTTAGACTCCCCGATTAGGCGGATACCCCCGTTCACCTGGCGCCTGCCGCCCTACTCGTTGTTGGACGAGGTTTTCAGAGGGGAGCTGGCGGAAGACATAGAAGCGTTCTTTGATAAGAACCTGGGCTCGGTACAGAGCTTCCACACGCTTTGGGATTCATTCAAGGCTTACATTCGCGGCATGACTATGGCCAAACACTCTAGTGTCCTTAAGTGCATCCGACAGCGAATGCGGACCATTGAAACGCAGTTGACGCAGCTTGAACAGCACCTGCTGCGTTCTCCGGCAGCCGGGGTCGAGGCTAGGATTAGTGAATTGGTCTCGGAATACAACAGCGAAGCAGACAGAGAGGTGAAACACATGGGCAAGTATGCAACCGCCCATACCTACGGGGAGGGTGAGAGTCCGGGCTCGTTGCTGGCGAAACTACTGCGTAATAGCAGACGGCCCCTGGTGGTGGAGGAGCTCGTCACCCCTGCAGGCACAGTCCTCACAGACCAAGAGGAGATTGTGGCTGAATTCAGGGAGTTCTATGCCGACCTCTATTCCTCTAAGTCGTCCCAGATGGAGGAGGAAATAGATGATTACCTCAGCTACATCAAAATGCCCTTCTTGTCGAACTCGCAGAGGGAGTTTCTGATGCTGCCCATACAACAGGACGAGATACGGGAGGCACTGGGGGGCATGCGGTCGAGCAGTGCCCCAGGCGCTGATGGGTTGACGGTGGCCTTCTACAAAGCATTCCTGGACTTGCTTCTACCGCACCTGATCACGCTTTTTGATGAGATAGGCCAGGAGGGGTGCATGCCGGATACTATGAGAGAGGCACTACTGGTCACAGTTCTGAAACCCGGGAGGCCCCCTAACGTCTGCGGGTCCTACCGGCCCCTTTCGTTGCTCAATGTGGACGCCAAGCTGTATGCTAAGGTCCTGGCCACGCGCCTGGCTCTGCTGGTGCCGGAGCTCGTGGCCCCGGAGCAGGCGGGCTTTATCCCATCGAGGAACCTCACATATAACATTCATACTGTACTGGGAGCCATGCAACATGTGCGTCAGGATTGCAAGGCTCTGGCGCTTTTCCTGGACATGGAGAAAGCATTTCACTCTGTTGAGTGGCCATTCATGGTGCGTGTCCTCCGTTAGTTTGGGCTGGGTGAGCCCTTCCTGCAGATGTTGGGAGCTTTGTACTATCGCCCCACTGCTAGGCTGCGGATCGGGGACCGAGTCACGGACGCATTCGACATCGGCAGGGGCACTCGGCAGGGCTGCCCCCTTTCCCCGCTCCTATATGCCCTGGTGGCGGAGCCTTTGGCCTGCGCTATCCGGGAATACCATAGATATGAGGGCATCTGCTTCCCCACCTATAAGATTGGCATTTCAACATATGCTGATGACACCCTCCTGTATGTCAGGGACCCGGAGGTGAATCTTCCCTCCATTCTCAGGGAGGTGGTTAGGTTCGGGGCACTGTCTGGCCTTAGGGTTAACTGGAGTAAGTCGTTGGCGTTCCCTCTGTCGCCGGTGACGCTGCCGTTCCCCATGGAGTACCCCCTGCAGTGGACAACAGACTCGATACGGTACCTGGGGATTCAGCTGCACAGAGACCCGGAGGTGCTCCTTCGGGAAAACTATGGAGTGGCATACAGCAAGTTAGTGGAGGACGTGGAGACATGGAATAGGCTCCCCCTGACATTGCTGGGCAGAATAGCAATCATGAAAATGGTAGTCTTGCCGAGATTCCTGTTCCTGTTCAATAATATCCCGATCGTGCTATCTAAGGCGTTCTTCAAGCAGCTAAACCAAACGCTTATTACCCTTACCTGGGGTGGCAAGCAGCCTAGAGTGCGTTGGGATGTGTTGACACTGCCGTACGAGCTGGGGGGATTGGGGGCGCCGGACTTGGAACAGTACTACCGAGTTGCGCAGGCGGCGCATCTACATACGTGGATTCATGCTGACCCGGGGATTCCTCACGTGATCCTTGAGAAATTGTTCGCGGACCCGCTACCCTTACCGGCGATTGCCTTTCAGCAGGTGGATCATAGGGTGGGCAGCCTGGACTCCCTTAAGGCCACGACTCACGCTTGGCGGGAGTTGGCGACGGCCCGGGGCTGCGCGATTTTGTACTCTCCGTTGTTGCCGGTGGAGTGGGCGGTGTGGCTCCCCCCGCTGCGAGAAAAGGGTGTGATACGGGCGCTGAGCAAGTTGGGCATTTCGCGGATGGAGGATCTGTTCGTTAACGGGGTGGCCAAGACGTGGGACCAGCTTGGATCGGCGCCGCCGATTCCCACGCCCCTACAGCGATTTCAGTTCCACAGAGTGCGAGGTGCGCTCTCGCTCATATTGGGGCCGGGAATGGCGGAACCCCCGGAGGTTCTGGAACTCACTTATGTAATAAAGACCACGGCGTCTGCCAAGCTGGTCACGACACTCAAACGACTGGGGGATCAGCATATACCGCACCGGTGGGACACGGCGAGAACTGCATGGCAGACGGACCTCAGCATGGAGATCACAGACGATATGTGGAGGTACTGCTGCGCCAGCACCAAGACGGTCTCATTAAACGGCCGGCACCGATTGGTGCATTTTAAATTCTTGCGGCGCGTATATTACACCCCGCAGAGATTGCATAGGTATGGGCTACGCCAGTCTGCGGAGTGTGAGCGCTGCCACTATCCGGAGGCAGATTTCATGCATATGGCCTGGCGCTGTCCGGGGGTTGCCAGGTTCTGGGCAGAGGTTTTCCGGGAGCTCAGTAAGATACTGCAAGTGGAGATTACTCCTAGCCCCGCTTTGGCGTTGCTGGGGTACTCTCGACCCCTCCAGCCGGCATTGCCTCGACTGGCGGACATTGCATTGTTAATAGCCAGGAGAGTGGTGGCGATTTGCTGGATGAGAGGACCACTGCCCACTAAAAAGCGATGGGCCAGCGACATGTTGTATTGTAGTACGCAGGCGGAGATATACAGCGAACTGCTTCCGCCTAAAAGCCGCCCCAAGAATTTTTGGGGGCTGTATAGAGCGTCGTTGAAGCCAGGGGACCCTGAGGTGGATAGTCAAGGGGGGATACAGAATGTAGAACCCAGTGGGGGCGCGATAGCGGGGGGAGATGCTGAACTCGGTCGTGAGGCCGGGGAGGGGCGCCTGGGAGGCGCGTAGTAGCACAGAATGGTAGAGAGCGCTGCATGCGGAGAGTGCGGATAGCCGAGTTCCTAGATCGACTGGGTCGGGTTCCCGACTGGACCATATTAGGGGTGAGTGCGCTGTCAGGATGAATGTAGACCGACTGAGGGTGGGCACTTTGTCTATGTACGCCGGGATGGCGGGACGACAGATGCGTGTGAGCATTTCAGAGACATGGGGGTTCGGCGGTGCGTGTGTGGTGAGTGGGGTGGGAGGGGGGGTTAGTGTAACGGTTGGAGATTTCAGGGGCTACGCCAGAGGTGCGGGTTGTGGTGGGCGCGTGGGTGGCCACAAATACCGCTGCCACACTATCATAGAGCGGGGAGTCTGCCACAGCTCTGACTGCAGCCGGGACACTGCTTGGGTGCTATCAATTTATTGACTGTGGTAACACCGCCGGTCCTCCGGGATGTCGGCTAAATGGCTGTGTAAGAGTGACCTCAACTACCAGCACGAGGACCTCCCCCCCCTGCGTTGCAGTATGCCCGAAAGGCGATTGTTCCTGTATTGCTCCTTTGTGTTAATAAAGGTTTTTTGAAATCAAAAAAAAAATCCTAGGACATCCTACTCTTCTAAACACTCTTTCCAATATTTTAATTGCACTTTCGATGTTATATCCTTCATAAATTCGACCATAACCCATCTCGAGAAAACATCCACCATGTTCATTGCAATCCATCCCAATTTGCCTAAATAACCCATGAAACCTATGAAATCAAACCACTTTCATCCACGCACTTCCTCCATCACTCAGTGGCCACATTACTTCCATTACCACCTCCACATGTTTCTCGCTCTGTCTACTCAATACACACCCTTTAACCCACTCCTTCACATCACGATCAATCCCCGGCCATCAAAACGTCTCCTTTAAATGCTTTCTCGTCAATGACTATCCCAGATATCCTTCATGCGCCAACGTGCTTGACTTCCCCAATCCTTCTGGGGGTGCATATTTCTCACCTCTTAACACCAATTCATCAGTCGCTCCCCTGCTTAGTTCTTCCTGTATCTTGATAAAACTATGCAAAAAAGCCCTTTGATCCCCATCACATTTCCAACCTTGTCGAATACTCCTTTGCTGCCATTTCCCACTGTTCATGTCTGACAGACTCAAACTCATCCTCCAACGCGTCTTCCACTCTTGCCACCACACACTCTATTGAACCCCCCAACCTGTTTTCACTCTCTCTCTTCAATGGCAACAGAGAAAATCAATCTGCCTGCACGTTTCTCCACCCGGCCACGTACTCCACTATGTCAATACTCTTGTAGTCTTTTAAAAAAAATAAATGTATAAATCTTTTTATTAAACAGAGAAAAATGACATTTCTGAGCACAGAAGGAGGAACAATATAGCAATTTTACATAGATATCATTTTGTCGATGAACCACAGCGGTATGACAGGTAAAGGGGGGACTCAAGGCGTAAGAGGTTCTTCGGGGGTAGGGACAGTAGGTGGGATACAAATGTTCCCTCTGTATACATTTCATTTGTCCCAAATTGCGGACCACTTTTTAGGACACCCATGTGCAACATACACGGTCTTTTCTCTAAGCATGCACCAATCCATGTCTGCCTTCCAGGTAGTCAATGTAGGCAACACTCCAGAGCCCCACAGCCAGGCGATGTTTCTCTTAGCCACCATCAGGCCCAATGTGACCCAAATTTTCCCTTTGCTATTTAAATCGGTAGGTTCCTACACATTCAATAGACATTGCTTGGCTTCAGGTCTGAGTCTTACTTAGAGCACTTCATTTATACACTCATGTATCCCCTTCCAGTAAGTCTGAATAGCAGCACAGTCCCATATTATGTGCATGAATGTACCTTCCTGCCCACATTGCCTCCTGCACAACCCGTCAGACACTCTCCCCATGCCAACGAGCCTGGACCCTGACACATAGACCCTGTGTAAAATCTTCAACTGAACCAGGCGGAGACTACTCTTGTAGTCTTGATGTAAACTGTGCCAATCTAACTGATACTTAATTAGCACATCCTGGTTATTTTCCATCAACCATTACATGAAGCTCCCACGCCTGCTGATGCATAACTGTGATGACAAGCACTTGGAATTTCCACCCTGGTGAATTCCATTAAGCGCCATGGTAACCCGTGCTGAGTACGCAAGCAACTCACTTCAACAAATGCAACGTAGTCCCAATAATTAATTAACTGAATGTCATATATTAACATTGAAATTGCTCACTGCCAGGAAGGTGATGATGTTTCAACTTTCCTTGACTCCAAGAGACACTATACCCTCGAACAACATAGTCTCATTTCTATCTCCAATATCCAGAGGTCTGCAGCCACCAAGGTAGGAGACAAGCTCTTAATTTCATTTTAGGCCCCAGCAGTCACAGCAGCAGCAGGCAGGTCCATGTCAGGACAACATCTTCCATCCAACTGTCACTGTCTCCAATCTTCTACTCCAGACCACACACTAACATTCTATTGCATCAGCCACTCTCAGCATTCCGGACACGAACATTCTATTGCATCAGTCACTCTCAGCATTCTGGACACTAACATTCTATTGCATCAGTCACTCTCAGCATTCCGGACACTAACATTCTGTTGCATCAGTCAGTCTCTGCATTCCGGCCATGAGCATTCTATTACATCATTCACTGTCAGCATTCCACATACCAACATTCTATTATGTCATTCACTCTCAGCAGTCCACATACCAACATTCTATTACGTCATTTACTCTTAGCATTCTGGACACCAACATTCTGTTACCTCATTCACTCTCAGCATCCCACACACCAGCATTCTATTACATCATTCACTTGCAGCATTCTGCACACCAGCATTCTTTTACATCATTCCACACATCAGCTCAGACATCGAGGAAATTGGGACACACAAAACACTACAGTTACGTATGGACTTTTATGTAGGGTTGCATTTTGCCTTTCGTTAACTTAAGCGCTTGCAGGTAGACTATATATTTGAGTTTTGGGAGTGGAATGTAGCGCCTAATTAGGCGGAATGGAACAATGTACAATTATATTCTCTGACATCGTGTGAGCAACTTGTAAAATGTGTGGGTGAACTACTCTTAATTGCTTCAAATAAAACAAAAACACTTTGACAGTTTTTGGCATTTTAAAATTCCACATTCCTACATGACTCTTTCTGAATTGTTATAAACTCTTGAAGATGACACATAATTACAAGGAGACTCGGGTGTTGAAGATTAATTAAGATGCTTGCTCAGTTCGACTCCATGTGTCTTCTGTCAACTACTTACCTATACATATAATTCCCTCATGCATCATGTGATATTTGTTCCCCCTTCACTGTCATGGACCCAAGCTTCGACAAGTACCTTTGTCCAAAGTTCAAGTGGTTTGATTATCCATTTTCCTTCTCTGCTGAGCTTTTAAGGGTGTTTTTAATTCTAAGCAGTACCTGTGCTTGTAATACCCTGCTGCTGAATGAGCACTTGACGATGGTCTCGCCCAGCCATAATTGCAACAAAACTTGCTGATGCTTGTGACACTTGTTACATTTTCTCTATCTTCTAGTTGGCGAGGCCTCTGCAGGCAAGGCGTCCCGGAGTCTCGCGCAGCACATCCCTGGACCAGGGGGGTTTGAGGGGGTGAAAGGCGCTGCTGTAGGCGTGATGGGGGACTTGGCCCGCACACGGATTGCACTGGATGAGAGAGGACAGAGGCTTGGAGAACTGGAAGAAAAGACAACAGGCATGATGTACAGCGCAGAGGCCTTCTCCAAACACGCACATGAGGTATGATGCAGAAGGATATGGACAGAGGGGTGTGTGTTCGGAGTAGAGCACTCGATTGGACCTGCGAACTGTATGTAGAGGTTGACATAGTAACCTGGTAATAGCTGGCCTTAAGGTATTTCTTCACAAGGATGGAGTTGCCAATAGAGACCATTACTGAGCCTTGATTTGTGTATGGATGAGAATCACAAATATGTTTCTTATATGATGCAGTCCTCATGTTATGTCATATGTTATGTTATATGTTATGGTATTTATTTAGCACAATATACACCAAGATGTGGGTGGTTTAAGCAGCTGTTATTTTATTTTATTTATTTAGCACAAAAGGCGCAATAGACACCAAGATGCAGGTGGTTTAAGCAGTGATGTTAGACCCATAAAAACATGGCCACACTGGCCAGCCGGGCAAGCGGGCAATTCACTGGGAGGCTGGCGCCCGAGAGCCCAGTTTTGACACTTGGAGGCTGGTTTCGGCCTCAGAAGTGGTGGTGCACATTAGGCCATCCCGCCGACAGCTTGAAAGAGTTGCTCTGGTTCTAGCGCGCACTAGCATGTCTGCACATGGGGAATGAATTTGAATTTTTGCCAGAGCTCTTTTAAGCACCCAGTCTGCCCTGCATAAGACCTGGCTGTCAGGTCTGGGTATGGGCTCTCCCCATGTGGAGGGACATTTTGCAATGAGAGCCTATGAAGATCTCATTAAAAGGAAACCCGTCGGCTGCTGGTGCATTGCCCATGACCTGGGCCCCGTCTCCAATGGCTCCATAGCCTGGGATCTAGGGCACAAGGTCCCAGTGGTTATGATGTCTAGCCCTTCTCGCTCTATTTGTTATTACGCCTTTGCTTGTGGCTTCCTTTCGCATGGCTCCTAAACCAGCTATGTCACAGCGACTGCCCCTGCGGTAACCTCATGGTTCATCAGATTGGGGTAGTCCTCCATGTACAGGCACAACGTGGGTACCCCTCTTTCATGATTGTAAGACAACATAATAGCAAAATTATATATTAGCGCCTGTGGATTGCAAACCATCCGCGGCTCACTCGTGCTTGGATGGTCAGGAATCCCGCCAGAAAATGAATCTCTTGTATTTTCTAAATTGTTTGCAAAACTTACAATGTCTTTTTTGTCTCTCTTACATTGGAGCATGCCTGTACCACATTAATGCACAAGCAGCTATAAGGGTGGTCCTGATGTATTGAAGCAGGACCCATTGATACAGCCTCCAATGGCACGCAAAACAGAGGGAGCTCAGAAAGAGCATCTGTCACCACTTTGTAAAAAATAAGTGGTGTGGGTCTATATATATATATATATATATATATATATATATACATACATATATATATATATATATATTGCTAATTCAAATGAAAGCCGCAAATTATAAACCTTATCTGGAGAACCCAGACAATCTAAAACCCATATTGTGGAAAACAAATAATAGGAATGCAAATTGGTCAAAAATAATTCAAAACTCCCCCTTTAGTACTGTTAAAAATATATTTCACATCTTTTTTTTATAAAAGACAATTACATCGTGGACCACATAGTGAATCCCTGTTAGAAAATATAGTTGCAATATGAAAGAGATAAACAGAAATACGAAAATAAATGTAGGTAGAGTCAGGGTAAAGATGGGGTCAAGAGAAAGAATGAAGGTATGAAAGGGGACACCCAACAAAATGAAGGCGAAAAAGGAGGGACATGGATGAGCAGAAAATAAAATAAGGCCCGAATTTGCTAAACTTTGACGCAATTCAGCAAGAGAAGTTGCTCCGCTGTGTTGCGTCAAAGTAAGAGAGAAGAAATGCGCCATATCGATTAAGATATGACACTGCTCTGCTCTCTTGCAGGGCTGCCACAGTTCTGGCTGTATAGTACCAATGAGCATGCACCATGATGCAAGGGTGCCGGAGTTGTGATCAGAACAGTTTCTCCAAAAATGTTTGTCCTCTTTGTGTGCTGTAGAATGGAACATACGTGCAGAGAGGGAGTAACGAGGAGAACTAAAGATATTTCTCCTTGTTATGCCAGCCTCAGGTAGGGCCCCCATTTTAGCACAGACCCATGTTTACTGATTTTAGCAAATATGGGTTTGTGTCAGAATACACGGGTGCATGCACGGGAAAGCCCATCCTCCACCCATGTAACACCTCCGTGGTGCAGGGTAACGAAAGGCAGCGCTATGCCTCCATTGCATTGCTTTGTGATTAAATGTCGCTTTGCCCTTGCATCACACAAGGTAATGTAAGGCCAAAGCACCACTATGGTCAGATTTACCAAGCAACCCAAGGCTATCCTTGCATGTTTATGTGGTGATTGGTAAATCTGGAGCAATACAAGGCAACAAAGCATTCCTGTGCGCCAAGGAGGCATATCGTGGGTGGAGCGTGGGTGTTCCCACCCGTCCACTTGTGGATTTTAGCACATTCACAGATTTCCCATTACTGGTAGACCTGGGAATGCATCCAAATGCTACGCCTTCCTAGGGGAGGTGTTATGAGGCGGAATATCTTTATTTCTCCTTGTTGTTTTCTCTTTCTATGTGTGCTGCATTATGAATCACACATGAAAAGAGGATTGTGTTTGTGCAGGAAGGTGTCCTTTCCTGCACAAAAACAATCCTGGCTGTACCGCCTGCACGGGTGCCTGCATCGGCAAGAGGCAGCACAATGCGTGCCAGCGTAAGGAGAGGACAGGTATGTGCCATATAATGTGACATATGGCCTGCGTTAGCACAAGGCAGGACATTGCGCGCAAGCGCAAGGAGAATCCAGGAATGCACCATATAATGTTAAATATGGCACATTCCTCCCTTTCAAGCAGCGCACCACAACAAGATGTCTTGCTGCATTGTGTGAAAGTTTGATACATCACGGCCTATTTGCCCTGGTATCTAAATTTACGGAATAGGCTACTTCTGATGGATACATCTGCCAGTGGATTCCTCACCTTGTGAATATCCCCTGCGCCAGCATTCCACGGAACTTTTCTTTCCCAGCACTCCACGTCGACGTGGGCGACGTCACAATGCATCGGCTACGCTCGCGACTCCGATCGACGTCACCGGAGCCATAAGAAGCCCACGTCGGCGTGATGACGTCAGTTCCCTTTTTTCCGCGCCGTCGAGACGCAACGTTTTTTTTCCAGTGCTCTCTAGCTACTTTGTAGTTTGGCTGTGTTACTGTTTAAAATTCGGTATGTCTTCGACAAGGAAGTCGGGCTTTAAGCCCTGTAGGGAATGTGGAGGTCTGATGTCCATGACTGATCCACATCAAGACTGCTTGTGGTGCCTTTCTTCGGACCACGATATGGAAGATTGTGCGTGCTGCAGAAGGATGAATCCTAAAGCGCTGAAAGAAAGGAAGACTAAACTCTTTATGAAGAAGATCGGTGAGGAGAAGAGAGGGAGAAAGAAGGAGAAGTCGAGGCGGGAGTCGTCGACTTCGAGGTCGTCGAAGTCGAAGAAGCATCACAAGAAGAGAAAGCATTCTTCACGACGTCGGTCCTCGAAGACCAGGATGTCGAGGTCGGCTTCGCCTCGTCGACGTCGAAGCAAGGACTTGTCACCTTCTCCTTCGAGGTCTCCGAGAGGTTCTCCTTCGCCTAAGCGGGTTCCAGTTCAGTCCCCGGCGCAGTCACCGGCTCCATCTAAGGCGTCGACTCCGGTTCGAGCGGAGTCGGAGGTCTCTATGGATGAACAGGAACAGGAAGGGCCTGCTCCAGTGCCTGATGAATCTGCGGCTCCGGTGGAAGATACTGCGGAGCCGACACCGGAGACTCCACAAGGGGATACAGGGTCTAATCCTTATCCGCAATTCCCGGCTCCAGGTACCGATTCATCGAATTTTCTAAATGCCATGTATGGTATTTTTAGTAGGGAGACCTTCCCATCCGGAGCACCGACTGGTCCCGTGGGTCAGATGGCGTATACGCTAGGGGTGCCGCAGCATTATGCTCAGGCCCCCTTTTTGCCCTTTATGCCGATGGCGCCTTCGTGGCAGTTTCCGGCGCCGTCTGGGGATCCGACTCGACTTCGGATGGACCATCAGACTTCGGAGCCTTCCTCGACGCCGCGTCCGACTCCATCGGCACCGCGTCCGGCGCCGCCGACTCCACCTATGGCGCCGCCGACTCCGGTAACTCTGGTTCCACCGACGCCGCGTACGACGTCGACGACGCCGGTTCCCCGGATTCGTTCAAGAAGGGAGGCCCAGAGGGTTTTGGAGGAAGGGAGATATAGAGTAGAGGTGGAGGAAGGTGAAGTCGACACTTCTTCGGATGAGTTTGTGGGTATAGAAGAAGCAAGTGGTTTGGATACGACCCCAGAGTGGGAACATACTTCTGCAAGATCTTCACCTCCTCAGGAGTTGTGACCCTATCAAGTGGTGATTAAGAAGGCCGCGGATCTCTTAGATTTGCAGCTGCCCTCTGTGGAGTACAAGTCAAACTTGCTTTCGGAGGTGTTGCATTCTCCGACGTCAACTTCGGAGCCTTTGTTGCCCTTCAATGATGCCATCTTGGAGCCGGTCTTGGAGGTGTGGAAGAAACCTCTTTCATCTCCGGCGGTTTCCAGACAGGTGGCAAGGAGGTACAGGGTTGCACCTGGGGACCCTGATTTTTTGTCTACACATCCGTCTCCGGAAAGCTTAGTTGTGCAGGCTTCCTGTTCAAAACATGCTTCGGGTGCTTTCCCTCAGTCTCCAGCAGATAGGGAGTCCAAGAAAATTGATCAAGCAGCTAAAAAGTCCTTCTCTTCAGGAAGTATGGTGCTGAAATCATCTAATGCCACCTGCCTGCTGGGGCGTTATGTTCATGCCTTGATGGACTCTATTAAATCTTTGGCCCCTAAATTGCCTGAGGGGGATAAGTCTTCCTTCTTAGAGGTTGTTGCGGACACTCAGGCAGCTGCCAGACAGGTGATCCAGTCAGGGCTGGATACGGCGGACTCGGTGGCGAGAATTATGGGGTCATCTATAGCCGCAGGAAGGCAGGCTTGGCTCCGTTCCTCTGGATTCTCGGCGGATGTTCAGGCTACATTGGTTGATCTGCCATTCGACGGACAGGAACTGTTTGGGGAGAAAGCAGACTCTGCCCTTCAACGTTTTAAGGATAGCAGATTGACGGCAAAGTCCTTGGGTCTGCAGGCACCTGCTAGGGGTTCAGCTTTTCGGAAGTTTAAAGGTTTCGGAAGATCATCCTTTCGCTCCTTCCGGCAGCCCCAACAGCAGCAGCAGCAACAACAGAATCCCCTCTATAAATCTTATAGAGAGAAACAAAGGGGTCGGAGAGGTTCTGGACGCAACCCCTCTTCTTCTTCCTCCTCCTCTGCTCCCAATGAGGCATCAGGGAAGCAGCCCTAGATCCCCCATCCCGGATAATGTAAGACCTGTGGGGGGTCGAGTGTCCTACTTTCTACGGGATTGGAAATCTGTAACGACAGACCTTTGGGTTTTGAATCTCGTAGAGACTGGGTACGCCCTTCCCTTTCGGGAGTTTCCTCCCCCTTACCCTCCTTGCCAAGGTTATTGCTCGGAAGACCATCTTTTTCTCCTAGAGAAAGAAGTTCTAGCCTTACTTCAGAAGGGTGCAATAGAGGTGGTTCCGGAGCAGGAGGTTCAGCTAGGGGTTCAGCTTTTCGGAAGTTTAAAGGTTTCGGAAGATCATCCTTTCGCTCCTTCCGGCAGCCCCAACAGCAGCAGCAGCAACAACAGAATCCCCTCTATAAATCTTATAGAGAGAAACAAAGGGGTCGGAGAGGTTCTGGACGCAACCCCTCTTCTTCTTCCTCCTCCTCTGCTCCCAATGAGGCATCAGGGAAGCAGCCCTAGATCCCCCATCCCGGATAATGTAAGACCTGTGGGGGGTCGAGTGTCCTACTTTCTACGGGATTGGAAATCTGTAACGACAGACCTTTGGGTTTTGAATCTCGTAGAGACTGGGTACGCCCTTCCCTTTCGGGAGTTTCCTCCCCCTTACCCTCCTTGCCAAGGTTATTGCTCGGAAGACCATCTTTTTCTCCTAGAGAAAGAAGTTCTAGCCTTACTTCAGAAGGGTGCAATAGAGGTGGTTCCGGAGCAGGAAAGGGGTCAGGGATGCTACTCCCGGTATTTCCTGATTCCCAAGAAGGACGGCAGATTGCGTCCGATTCTGGACCTCAGAATCTTGAACTTTTACCTGAAGCAGGAGAAATTCAAGATGCTGACCCTTGCACAGGTTCTTCAAGCGTTGCAGCAAGGAGACTGGATGGTGTCGCTCGATTTGCAGGACGCGTACTTCCATGTCCTGATCCTGAAGTCGCACAGGAAGTATCTCCGTTTTACGGTTGGGTCGCAACACTACCAGTTTGCGGTCCTCCCGTTTGGTCTTACTACCGCACCTCGAGTCTTCACAAAGGTGATGGCAGTGGTAGCTGCTCATCTCAGGAGGTCGGGGATTCCGGTTTTCCCCTACCTGGACGACTGGCTTCTGAAGGCAGAGTCCCCAGAGATGGTGCAGCATCATTTGCGGGTAACATCTCAGCTGTTATACGACTTGGGTTTTTCTATCAATGTACCCAAATCTCACCTGGTGCCCTCTCAACGCAACCTGTTCATAGGGGCAGTACTGGACACTACTGTGTGTCGAGCATTCACTCCTCCTCAAAGGATTCTCGACATTCAGGAAATGGTCCCTTTATTCTACAATGGAGCGGTTGTTCCAGTTCTGAAGGTCCTTCGTCTGCTCGGTCTGTTCGCCTCCTGCATACTGTTGGTCAACCATGCACGCTGGCACATGAGGGCACTCCAGTGGTGCCTCCGCAGGCAGTGGTATCAGCACAACGGAGATCTCGGGGAGTCGATCAAGATCTCCAGAGAAGCTGCAGCGGATCTGTTTTGGTGGAGCGTGGAGGGCAATCTGTCCCAAGGAAAGCCTTTCCATTTTCCTCCATCGGTGGCCACGGTGATAACGGATGCATCCGCCCTAGGGTGGGGTGCTCATCTGGGGGATCTGGAGATCAAGGGTCTTTGGTCTCCAGAGGAGAGGTTGCTTCACATCAACCTTCTGGAATTGCGGGCGATTCGTTTGGCACTCAAGGCCTTCCTCCCTTCCCTTCGCGGTCAGTCGATTCAAGTCCTGACGGACAACACGACCGCGATGTGGTATGTCAACAAGCAGGGAGGGGTGGGGTCTCTTTGTCTGTGCAGAGAAGCCCTGCGTCTATGGTCCTGGGCTCAGGACCATCGGATTTGTCTGATGGCAAATCATCTGGCCGGGGTGCTGAACGTGCGTGCGGACAGTCTCAGTCGGCAGTTCTCCGCCGACCACGAGTGGAGGCTCCATCCGGAGGTGGTTAGTTACGTCTTTTGGACGTGGGGAACACCTCGGTGGATCTGTTCGCCACCCGCGAGTACGCGCACTGCCCGTCATTCTGCAGTTTCCGATGCAGGGGGCGTTGGGGGACGCGTTTCAGTTGAGTTGGGGCTCACGACTCCTTTACGCGTTTCCTCCCATACCCTTGATTCCTCGGGTTCTGAGGAAGATTCGCCAAGACCGGGCCCAAGTCATATTGGTCGCCCCGGATTGGCCAAGAACGGTGTGGTATACAGATCTTCTCCACCTCTCCTCGTGCCCTCCGCTCCGTCTCCCTCTGAGGGCAGACCTCCTCTCGCAGTCGGAGGGGCAGGTTCTACACCCCCACCTCCAGAGCTTACACCTTCATGCCTGGAGATTGAACGGGGCAACCTGAGTTCATTCTCTCTCCCGCCTGATGTGGTGGACGTTATTTTATCGGCCAGGCGACACTCCACCAAGTCCATTTACTCCTACAGGTGGTCCAAGTTTGTTAAATGGTGTGGAGAGAGATCCATTGACCCTTTAAAAGCACATCTTTCTGAGGTGCTCCAGTTTGCCCTTTCTTTGGCTCAGCAGGGTTGTGCTGTGGCCACGGTCAAGGGCTATCTTTCGGCCTTATCGGGTTTTCTATGTCTTCCTGATCAACCGTCGCTGTTTAAATCTCTGGTTGTTCTAAGGTTCATCAAGGGCCTTACAAACATGTTTCCTCCCACTCCTTTTGTAATGCCACAGTGGGATCTTAATCTTGTTTTAACCTTTCTGATGGGGTCCCCTTTTGAGCCTCTACATAGCTGTCCTTTGAAGCTGTTGTCCTTTAAGGTGGTCTTTCTTGTAGCCATAACCTCGGCAAGGAGGGTGAGTGAGCTTCAAACTCTAAGTTCCAAACCTCCTTTTCTTACCTTACATGCTGAACGGATGGTTCTCAGGACCAGGGCTGCCTTCCTGCCAAAAGTTGTTACTCCTTTCCATTTGGGGCAGTCTATTACTCTCCCTGTTTTTTATCCTCCTCCACATCCTTCCAAAGAGGAGGAAAGACTCCATCGCCTTGACCCGAAGAGGGCTGTGAGTTTCTATCTGGACAGGACTAAAGATTTTCGTCTAGATAATCAACTCTTCATTGGCTACGTTGGTCATTCGAAGGGTAGAGCGGTGCACAAGCGCCCGCTATCGAGGTGGATCATCCTTGCCATTAAGATCTGCTACGCCCTGGCTGGTAAGACTCCTCCTGAGGGTATTCGTGCTCACTCTACTAGAGCTAAGTCTTCAACATCTGCTCTGGCCCGGGGTGTTCCTGTGGCAGATATTTGTAAAGCCGCGACTTGGGCCTCCCTCCATAC
Source organism: Triturus cristatus (assembly GCF_964204655.1). Classification (NCBI taxonomy): domain Eukaryota; kingdom Metazoa; phylum Chordata; class Amphibia; order Caudata; family Salamandridae; genus Triturus; species Triturus cristatus. The sequence goes on along the minus strand of NC_140591.1, from coordinate 74,318,364 downwards.
TTTCGCAAAGCATTATTGCTTGGACTCTGAGATGAGGAGGGAGGGCCACTTCGCACGCTCTGTCTTGCAAGACTTTCTGGTATAGGAAGGTGGACACCCTACTCCGGGAGTGGGGACTGCTGTGGGAATCTATTCACAAGGTGAGGAATCCACTGGCAGATGTATCCATCAGAAGAACAAGTTACTTACCTTCGGTAACGCTTTTTCTGGTGGATACAGTATCTGCCTGTGGATTCCTCACTGACCCACCCGCCTCCCCGTTGTCCACCTTTGTATACCAGGTAAGGCGTCTTGATTGAGATGTTTGAAATGTTTTTATGCTTTCTTGTACACTTGTAGGAAATGCTTGTTTGTTTAGCATTCCTTTGCTTTGTATGCTATGTATATGTATTGGTATTCTGTATACTGTGTATACTTGGAGTTGTCGTTGGTTCACCTGTTCGCCTCGAAGGCTCGGAAAAAATGGGTGGAACTGACGTCATCACGCCGACGTGGGCTTCTTATGGCTCCGGTGACGTCGATCGGAGTCGCGAGCGGAGCCGATGCATTGTGACGTCGCCCACGTCGACGTGGAGTGCTGGGAAAGAAAAGTTCCGTGGAATGCTGGCGCAGGGGATATTCACAGGCAGATACTGTATCCACCAGAAAAAGCGTTACCGAAGGTAAGTAACTTGTTCTTCCATGCCAAATATTGAACCAAGTACAATGAAATTATTAAATGGGTGAAGAAGTGGATGCTGAATATTGGCCTCAGACTTTTTTTCAAAGATGTCTACAAACTGACTTCTTATTCTGCCTGCCTCACACATGTAGGTGCAGGTAGGTACATATATATTCCACAGGAGTTTCTTCAAACTGGGGTACCGGAGATCCCTTACATTTCCCAGTGGTTGTGCCTTTCAAAGTTAATTGAGCAAGAGGATTGCTCACAAGTATTTTCAGAAAACGTGCTTCCAGAATAATCATGTTTCCATTGTCAGACAGTGTCAGGTGAATCATGTGTTTCTCTCTCTCTGAATGTAGTGTGGATTGAGCGCTCTGGCCTTCATCAGTACATAACTGATGCCATCTTAGAATTTGTGTAAGCAATGTAGCCATAGTCCTCCTTGTGTTTGTCCAACCAATCCAGGATTCTAACACAAGGAGACAAAACATTCCCCAGGATCAAGTGGAGGACAGGAGATCTACTCATTTTCTATTATTTGACCAGAGGGCCATAATTACGTGATTATGGGTAAACCACTTTCTTTCCCTGTGCTTTGAAATGGACACACACGTGTTGTAAAATGTAACGCTGTATGATTTTATTTTCAATACTGTGCTATGCATATTTTCCCACCCTCTTCTTATCATATTCTGTGATCTGATGTTGAGCCGTCTCAGTAACTCATGTTAGTTGAAATCTTTCTACAATAAAAATGTTTTGTACAGTGATCTACTGCGCTTTAGATCCAGGTCTATGCTGTATCAAATACTTAATAAGTCAATCAAAGTAAATTTTTGTATACAATGAGTGTGAATTAAGCACGTTTTCAACATGATGCTACTTTCTGGGTTTTCCCAATTTCCTCATAACCATAATGGACAGTTCATGTTTACAAGTCATTTAACAAATAAGCAGCAGTTTTCTTTTTGCATGTTTGTCAAAACCTCGCATTTTTGACCGTGTCTTTTTCCATTAGGCTACAGGCAGGCCGACTCCTCAGAGTTCTTGGTTTTTAATGTGTTTAAAACCGTGTACTAGACTTAAACTTCAGCTCTTGGCCCTGTCCCACATTTCCACTTTTGAGTATTGTTTCTATCTTCTAAATCCTAATTTGTAAACAAAATGTAAATTTGATATGTCTACTAGGTCCCAAACTGTATTAACTTATTGGAGCTGTAAGACAGTGCATCTAAAGGATTCTGCTCTTTCCTTCCCCTTTGTGGAAGCCGAACGTGACAATGTTATAATAACATGGTCAGTCTTCGTTTCAGTAACCTGTCTTTTTTGTCCTTCCTTCTATTGCAGTTGATGCTGAAGTGCAAAGACAAGAAATGGTACCAGTTTTAGACTTTTGAAACAATCATACTTTCTTTGCTGGGAAACACAAATCTGCAAAACCCAGCCAGAACCCAGATGCTATCTTAGCTCACTGGTCAACCCACGAGGCAGAGCTCCGTGCGAGTGAAAATAGAGGCCAGCCAAAAGGACGGGCCTATCAATGTACAGTCCGCGTCCTTGGATAGAGCTGCAGTCAGCCTTTTTTTCTAAAAGCAACTGAACAGTCTCCTGGGCATGTAGATTTTCTGATAGTTTATGTTTAAGGCATATGGGAAGTTTTTTCTGGTTACGAAAAAAATAAAATAACCTGTACAGACTAGAATGTTAAATACACTTATAAAAAGGAAAACAAACAAATGTAAAAAAAACTCTGCATGACAAATTTGACCAAATGAAGAAAGCATGTGACAAGAAAAAAGGATTTATTTCTACACTAAATATTTAAAAACCAACAAAAAGAAAAGGCCATTCTATTTTTAAAATTTACATCACAAGCACCTAATTCATTTCTCATGGCGGCCCTCCTGAGGGTGGTCATTCCACTTGCGTTTTCTTCTTATTTGCTGCTATCATGTGTTCTCGGAGGAGCGGTACCTTCAGCACAGTGTCCTTATGATTGGTCCCCCAAAGGAAGATGCCGTTTGCAACACACCCCTAGACTGCTATGAAGTGGAAATGTAGCAGGAGAGAGGATTACACAACTGCAGCTCATATTTTGGACAGCAGAACCGCAAGGAACGGAACACAACTTGTGTTTACAGTACGAGAAAGTGTACCCTGACCCAACACAAAGTAAGAAACTATACAACCCACCTCACGTTGCCTCCCAGGAGTGCCCTCATTTTACTCATCCTGATTCCCTCACTATGATAAATTTACAGTGACTATGGTCATTTTACCAGACTAGAAATTAAACATTCCCATCTCATCTTCAACACCAGAAAATGTGAATTATTTGAAGTGGTTTCCAACAGAAAATCAGGAGTGAATTGGCACCCGTCGCCAAAAAATAGAAATAAATCCTTGTTAACCAACGATATTGAAAAAACAGCATATTAAAAGGTGCTCAGAGAAGCCCTTTTATGTCACTGGCCTTCCCTTAGTGGAATACATCACGAGAAGCCATTGAAGACGCCCAACATTTGGTAGAATTCAGCAGATGAGGCAAGCTTGAAGGTGGAGCACTCACAAGGAGGTCATTCTCTGTGGCCAGCTTCAGTGAATCACCTCCATGCAGTAAGGGAGCAAAATCATTTGTCAGTTAACAACGAGCATTCCTAAGAATGAACGTGCAGGAGAGTTCACAGCACCCTAAGCTCAGTCGATGAACCAAGAAGTAAAACCCTTGAACTGAGGCCAAATTTTGCAAACAGAAGTTCACTGACATGAATCCATGTCTATGCTGGACCACTTGAAGAATCCCAGCTGATGCCACCATTAAATCCCATGTGCAGAAAGTGAAGCTCAACTAACTTTGAACAGCTACTGTCTTCTATTGCAGTAGCTGTACTTCAGGGGGTCTGTTTTCATGTATCCCATGTCTTGCAAAAATAAGCTACACATTTGATTTCACTGTGAGACTTAAGCAGCTGCCGTTGATCTGATGCCACAACCTGCACACGAGGCTTCCAAAGCAGTCATGTTGGTAAGGGACGACGGCAGGAAGTGAAGGAAGAGATGCAACGAGTGGCAATGAAACAAGACTTGGGTGAGAGGGGTTATCAATGTGTCCATAGTGTAGGAAGATAGGACATTGTGCAAATTGTATTTTATTTGGTGTCATCTTTCTCACTGGTTACCAAGCGGTTTTTGACATGCCGCAAAACCATCAACAGTTGTCTAGTAGGATAGATGCTTCAATGCGTTAGTTCTCCATTTGGTGCTGGCAACCCAGACAGGCCTGTTAGACCGCTTGAAACATTGATAGTGAACTTTGCAATTTGTCACAGAACTTTTGCTGATTTTTAAGGAGCACACACGCCTACAAAGATGTCAAATGTAAGGGTTGGGTCACCGCCTACCCTCCGACACCTGATTTCACTATCTGGCAGTGCTCTTCATGGACATTTTTTAGGCTTGAAGATGATCAGCATTTTGGGCATTTTCAAGAGACTTGAGACTGCTTCAAAGCGCCAGACGGCGAGGTTTCGGGGTGATCTCTGAGGGAACAGGGGATCATGGGTGGGGGAGCATGGGCCAATGCAGAGATCCTCCAATAGAACTTTTAAGATGAAGTTTAAAACTGTTTATGATGCTTGTAAGCATACACATCTACTTATTGTAATAAAAATGCGAAGCATTTGTCTATAAACAAAGAGTCCTCCTGGTGGAAGCCAAGGTTTCGAATATGAGCCTCTTGAGGGGAATTCATCTGCTCCAAAACCTGTAGAGTGGTGGCTAGAGGGTACTTTTTCTTGCTATCAAACATTCCTGCGATGCTCTGCTGCCTTCCCAATGTTTTCACTTCTCCATGTTGACTCAAGGGGTGTCAGGGATTAAACAATGACCTGCTTAAGCACACAGAGTGGCTAAATTATTTTACATTTTGTGCATGACGTTTCCTTTGAATCGCTGTTATACACGGTCACTTGTAAATAATGTGTGAGAATTGTTTGACTATGAAAACGTAATGACAAAAATTCTGTGGTAAATTCAAATTAATAACAAATACAAAAACGTATTGTTTACAAACACATACCGCCATATGGGGTGCTGAACACCATTAATGTGGAGTCAACTAACAAAGCAAAGTGACGTTCCCGTGACAATAGGGGCTTGTTAATATGCCCCTTAGAGGTATGGCACATCAAATGGAAATAGAGAAGAGACTGAAGGAACATGAGGACCCATGAAAGGGAACCAATTGCCCTGGGCCACCTGCTACAAAAAGGGCAGGAGTAGGTAACTGGCAAGGTTGGCTATCTGCACAGGGCAGGCTGAGGTTTGAGGGATCTCACCAGACAAAATAGTGAAACAAATATGTTGATCAAAAAAGGCAACTTGAAAAAAGTTTTTGTTTGAGTTGTTTTGTCACACAAAAATTGGCATAATGAATAATTGGCTAAAACACACAGTTCCTGAAAACATGTTAGGGCAAGAATTTACCTCTGCAGTCTGCAGCCGGAGTCTGGCCATTTAATGCTCTTGCTCCAGTTTAAAGCAACTAATTATCATGAGGCCTTTTATTATTTTGTGTCTGCAATTCCTAATTTTCTTTTCTCTCTGAGCTGCTACAGAATACTAAATACTTAGGAACAGATTTATTAATATTTGGCACAATATAATGCAGCAAGACAAAATATAGTGCTTTATGCTTAGTCGAGGCGACAGCTTGATTTTGTGAAGCATAATCTAAGATACAGCGTCACATTTGCTAATGAATTCTCTTTTAACCACTATTTGTCACTTCTATCACTATCTGTTAGACCTGGCACCTTGGCGTGAGTTTCCCTTCCACTTTTTGATGGTGTGCCTCGATTGTTTTGCTGGTGTTGTCCGCTCAGGGCACTGCGCCACGGCTAATCCGTGCCGCAGTGCAAGTGCTCCCTAAGTAAAGTGTACCTGTAATTGATGTCCCTGATTGGTTTATTGGATTCACTGTCAGTCCCCAGTAAAGTGCACCAGGGGTGCCAGGGCTTGTGAATGCCAATGCTGCTGGTGGGCTTGCAGCGCTGGTTGCGCCACCCACAGAAAGCGGCTTTGTAAAATGTGTCTGCCTAGCAACAGTTGGACTGTTACCATGAGGCACAGGGTCAGACTGATTTGCATATGGCCATGTCTGAACTGGGGTGGTAGAGTGGGCTAAAGAACGGTGATGGATCAAACCCAGATCTGTTGACTGGGTGTGAGTGTTTGATTGGTTCTGATGCTCCGTCCATCACCACCCCCTTTTGTACCGCTTTGTTCGCCATAAGTTGGCAGGGTATGCTCAGACGTGAGTCCCTTGCTCACTTTGCCACTGGATTCAAGCAAGCCTGGCTGAAGACGGCTGAAATGCCAGAAACCGGTCCTAGGAAGCTTGTTTCCGGTCCAGGGAAGGCATGGCTTGGCAGTTCGGGCTGGACTGTTCCCATGAGGCACAGGGTCAGACTGATTTGCATATGGCCATGTCTGAACTGGGGTGGTAGAGTGGGCTAAAGAACGGTGATGGATCAAACCCAGATCTGTTGACTGGGTGTGAGTGTTTGATTGGTTCTGATGCTCCGTCCATCACCACCCCCTTTTGTACCGCTTTGTTCGCCATAAGTTGGCAGGGTATGCTCAGACGTGAGTCCCTTGCTCACTTTGCCACTGGATTCAAGCAAGCCTGGCTGAAGACGGCTGAAATGCCAGAAACCGGTCCTAGGAAGCTTGTTTCCGGTCCAGGGAAGGCATGGCTTGGCAGTTCGGGCTGGACTGTTCCCATGAGGCACAGGGTCAGACTGATTTGCATATGGCCATGTCTGAACTGGGGTGGTAGAGTGGGCTAAAGAACGGTGATGGATCAAACCCAGATCTGTTGACTGGGTGTGAGTGTTTGATTGGTTCTGCTGCTCCGTCCATCACCACCCCCTTTTGTACCGCTTTGTTCGCCATAAGTTGGCAGGGTATGCTCAGACGTGAGTCCCTTGCTCACTTTGCCACTGGATTCAAGCAAGCCTGGCTGAAGACGGCTGAAATGCCAGAAACCGGTCCTAGGAAGCTTGTTTCCGGTCCAGGGAAGGCATGGCTTGGCAGTTCGGGCTGGACTGTTCCCATGAGGCACAGGGTCAGACTGATTTGCATATGGCCATGTCTGAACTGGGGTGGTAGAGTGGGCTAAAGAACGGTGATGGATCAAACCCAGATCTGTTGACTGGGTGTGAGTGTTTGATTGGTTCTGATGCTCCGTCCATCACCACCCCCTTTTGTACCGCTTTGTTCGCCATAAGTTGGCAGGGTATGCTCAGACGTGAGTCCCTTGCTCACTTTGCCACTGGATTCAAGCAAGCCTGGCTGAAGACGGCTGAAATGCCAGAAACCGGTCCTAGGAAGCTTGTTTCCGGTCCAGGGAAGGCATGGCTTGGCAGTTCGGGCTGGACTGTTCCCATGAAGCACAGGGTCAGACTGATTTGCATATGGCCATGTCTGAACTGGGGTGGTAGAGTGGGCTAAAGAACGGTGATGGATCAAACCCAGATCTGTTGACTGGGTGTGAGTGTTTGATTGGTTCTGATGCTCCGTCCATCACCACCCCCTTTTGTACCGCTTTGTTCGCCATAAGTTGGCAGGGTATGCTCAGACGTGAGTCCCTTGCTCACTTTGCCACTGGATTCAAGCAAGCCTGGCTGAAGACGGCTGAAATGCCAGAAACCGGTCCTAGGAAGCTTGTTTCCGGTCCAGGGAAGGCATGGCTTGGCAGTTCGGGCTGGACTGTTCCCATGAGGCACAGGGTCAGACTGATTTGCATATGGCCATGTCTGAACTGGGGTGGTAGAGTGGGCTAAAGAACGGTGATGGATCAAACCCAGATCTGTTGACTGGGTGTGAGTGTTTGATTGGTTCTGATGCTCCGTCCATCACCACCCCCTTTTGTACCGCTTTGTTCGCCATAAGTTGGCAGGGTATGCTCAGACGTGAGTCCCTTGCTCACTTTGCCACTGGATTCAAGCAAGCCTGGCTGAAGACGGCTGAAATGCCAGAAACCGGTCCTAGGAAGCTTGTTTCCGGTCCAGGGAAGGCATGGCTTGGCTGTTCGGGCTGGACTGTTCCCATGAGGCACAGGGTCAGACTGATTTGCATATGGCCATGTCTGAACTGGGGTGGTAGAGTGGGCTAAAGAACGGTGATGGATCAAACCCAGATCTGTTGACTGGGTGTGAGTGTTTGATTGGTTCTGATGCTCCGTCCATCACCACCCCCTTTTGTACCGCTTTGTTCGCCATAAGTTGGCAGGGTATGCTCAGACGTGAGTCCCTTGCTCACTTTGCCACTGGATTCAAGCAAGCCTGGCTGAAGACGGCTGAAATGCCAGAAACCGGTCCTAGGAAGCTTGTTTCCGGTCCAGGGAAGGCATGGCTTGGCAGTTCGGGCTGGACTTTTCCCATGAGGCACAGGGTCAGACTGATTTGCATATGGCCATGTCTGAACTGGGGTGGTAGAGTGGGCTAAAGAACGGTGATGGATCAAACCCAGATCTGTTGACTGGGTGTGAGTGTTTGATTGGTTCTGATGCTCCGTCCATCACCACCCCCTTTTGTACCGCTTTGTTCGCCATAAGTTGGCAGGGTATGCTCAGACGTGAGTCCCTTGCTCACTTTGCCACTGGATTCAAGCAAGCCTGGCTGAAGGAGGCTGAAATGCCAGAAACCGGTCCTAGGAAGCTTGTTTCCGGTCCAGGGAAGGCATGGCTTGGCAGTTCGGGCTGGACTGTTCCCATGAGGCACAGGGTCAGACTGATTTGCATATTGCCATGTCTGAACTGGGGTGGTAGAGTGGGCTAAAGAACGGTGATGGATCAAACCCAGATCTGTTGACTGGGTGTGAGTGTTTGATTGGTTCTGATGCTCCGTCCATCACCACCCCCTTTTGTACCGCTTTGTTCGCCATAAGTTGGCAGGGTATGCTCAGACGTGAGTCCCTTGCTCACTTTGCCACTGGATTCAAGCAAGCCTGGCTGAAGACGGCTGAAATGCCAGAAACCGGTCCTAGGAAGCTTGTTTCCGGTCCAGGGAAGGCATGGCTTGGCAGTTCGGGCTGGACTGTTCCCATGAGGCACAGGGTCAGACTGATTTGCATATGGCCATGTCTGAACTGGGGTGGTAGAGTGGGCTAAAGAACGGTGATGGATCAAACCCAGATCTGTTGACTGGGTGTGAGTGGTTGATTGGTTCTGATGCTCCGTCCATCACCACCCCCTTTTGTATAGCAACAGTGAGGAGCAGGGTTGGGGAATCCCCAGAGACAGGTTGGCTGCCAGGTGGTGGGTAGAGAGGTGACACCTGGATGGGTGGGAGGAGCACACCTTGACTCTTGAATAGACCTGTGCTCTGCCACCACAAAGCCGGCGCCGCCCCCTGTGGAGCGGCTGATGTCTCTGCCCTGCTGCTGAAAGGAAAGAGCGGAGTCACCATAACAAAGTGCTCCAGAACTGGACTGAGCCAGGCCCAGGCCCCCTGGCGCTAAAGAACAAAAGAATCATGGTATAAAAGTAGGAGCATGGCTCCTAAGAAATCAGAATCCTGTTTACCACAAAGAACCTCTGCCCGACTAGAAGGAGAAGAAGACGCTGGAGGAGCTGGCCTGCTGCTTGCCTTGCTGAGAAAGGAGAGGAAGAGACTTACTGAAAAGACTTTGCTACTTTGTGCTTGAACATTCTCCAAGGGCTTGATCTGAGCTTGCCCCCTGAACTGAACCCCAGGACCAGTGGGTTCTCTGTGCTTTTGCTCGTCCTCCAATTCGAGCCGTGTGTGCATCCCGCTGGAAAGAGACTGCGCCCCTCATCGCCCCTCCTAGGGCCGTGACACTCAGAAGCTTGCCTGCCTCAAACCCGTGAGAGCCCCGCTCCGTCCAGAGCCGCTCTCTGTCCCCGGGCCAGGCCGCCTGCATCCCTGTCACCGCCTGCTACTGGAGCGCGCTGACCGCGCTATCACCCCTCCCGCCGGAAGCCGTCCGACGACTGTGATCTACGCCGGGTCATCCAGCTGCACTGACTGTGCCCTGCGACCCCGCTTCGCTATCCCTGGACATCTCAGGCCGCGCCGCCCCCGCTGTGGAGACCCTCCTGCACCGCCGTGCTAAAGGGTCGCTGGCCGCGCCTGCCTACGTGCCCACACCTGCTGATTGAGGACCCAAGAACACTTCCCAAGCTGAGAGTCGCACCGACCTGTGCCGACTCTCCACATCACGAAAGAAGTTCCAGTATCGGGCTCGGGGCCCGCAACGCCTTATTTCCCCGTTCGCAGGAGCCGATCTCTGTGAGTACTGGAACCACAAGTAACATTTGCAAGAGACTACAAGGTCTCCATTTGAAGCTACGAACAAAGAACATTTGCCTGCTTTACAACCTGGTGGCATAGCGAAAACGTTATTGGTCTTGTGATAAGTCTGCTGAGATATATATACCTATTTTTACATAAAGAAGCGTATTTTTATATATATCCAAGTCTGGTGTCCGTTTCTGGGGGGGATTGATGTATTTACTGTGTGTATGATTGTAAGTGCTTAACCAACAACGCCTGAGGAATCGGCTTGGCTGCTCACGCCACGCACCTAGAGGGTGAGCAAGGGTCATTCGCGAGGGGTTATCCTGCGCCCTGACGTGGAGGAGAGGGTTCCTGTTTGACACAAGGGCAACCTTGCGCCAACCAGAGATCCCCGACTCTAACATTGTTGGCAGCGGCTGGGATTTCGGATTTGCACTTGTAATTTGCATACAGTGAATTATTAATCACCAGATAGTGAGAGCAGACCAAATAACGCAGCCACAGGTTTTCATTTTTGGAACTTTGTTGAGACATCTGCCATTACTGCAACCATGCCTAGCTCACTCTCCGCTGGAAGAGCACTCTCTGTGATTTCTGGAATAGATGAGGTGGATTGGGAGAGACTGGAAGGCTACATGATGGAGCAATTGAAAGGCTACAGTGTAAAATTCAGAGTCCCCCATGCTGGATTCAAGAGGAAGACCCAGTACACCAAGGCGTTGAGAGCCTGGAAGGAGTCAAGAGACCCACGGAATGCGGGGGACATCGTTCCACCCGACAACCTTGAGGAGCCCAGCAGAGTCCGGTCGCCAGAGGAGCTGGCAGACAGGGCAGCAGACAGGGCGCATGCAATGGAGATGGCAAAGTTGGCAGGACAAATGGAAATGGAAAAGCAGAAGTTGGCCCTGGAGGCACAACAACGCCAAATGGATCATGATATAAGATTGAAGGAGTTGGAGCTGAAGGCGAAAAGTTTGGACACCACTCCTTCTGGTGGCAGCACTCCACCGGTGCAGGTAGAGTCCAAGGTGTACATCCCCAAAGATGTAGTGAAGGAGTATTTTAGAAAGGATGACATAGGGCAGTGGTTTAGAGCCTACGAGGTGGCCATGTCCTCACACCGGGTCCCTGAGAAAGACTGGGGAGCGGGGTTGTGGGGAAGGTTCCTTGCTGAAGGGCGGGACACACTGTTAGATTTGCCCTTAGAAGTCCAGACCTCATACCCCCATATGAAGGAAGCTTTAATGACCAGGTATGGGTTAACTCCTGAGCTATATAGACAGAGGTTCAGGGAGACTAAGAAGATCCCTGAGAGTACGTATGTGGAGTATGTAACCTTTTTCTGCAGAGCACTGGATGGTTGGGTGAAGGGTAGCCAAGTGAATGATTATCAAGGGCTGCTTGATTTAATTGCATGGGAGCACTTGTCCAGTCAATGTTTTCCTGAGCTACGCCAGCACCTGATTGATAGCAAGCTGTCCAACCAGAGGAAGCTTGCTGAGGAGGCGGACCGCTGGCTCAGTACCAGGGTCCACAAGGGTCAAGTGGGAGACTCCGCCAAAGGTGGGCAGGGTCCCCAGCAGAAGAGTGGGGGGGACAGGGGTAAACAGAAAGGGTTCCAAAAAGGCCCCCAAAGTAATCCCCAAGGGAACCAGCAGAAGGGTTCTCAGCCTCCCCCACCCCCGCAGCAGAACGGGGCCCCGACAGGTAGACCTGATCCAAAGGGGCCCTTCAATTGTTATAGGTGTGGTGACCCGGGTCACATTGCCTCTGATCCTAAGTGTCGCCTGTTTGGTAAGACCGCACCCACTGGTGCTCCACCCCGGCAAGTAGCTAGTGTTAACTTTGGGGAGGAGGTAGCAGTCCAGGAGGGTGGGGGTCCCGGGCAGATGACCCTAGTCTCGCTAGGAGACAGTGAGATGGTCCCCGAAACTTACTTGCCCTCTAACACTAAGAAATATGGGCAAGTAGTGACCATCAATGGAAAGAAGGTTGAGGCTCTTAGAGATACAGGAGCCAGCGTGACCTCGGTGAGGCAACACCTGGTGTCTCAAGAGCAGATTGTACCCAATGCCTACTGTAGGGTTGTCAATGCTGACAACATAGAGAGTCGTTGTCCAATGGCTCAAGTTCCCTTTGAGTGGGGGGAGGTCTCTGGTACTCTACAAGTCGCTGTGAGAACTGACATGCCTGTAGACTGTCTGCTAGGGAACGACCTGGAGAGCTCCCCTTGGGAAAAGGTGGAGAAGACCACGCATCTGAGGATGGTGGGTCTACCCGACTGGGCGTGCGTGACCACCCGGTCCATGGCAGCCAGTAGGGGTGTTGAGAGGGTCCTGGAGCCTGAGGGAGAGGTCCAGGAACCGGCCTTAGGGAGAAGGCGCAGGAGGCGCGGGAAACCGGCCCCCGAAGTTCCCACGGCCCAGGAGGAAGTAGACCCTGAGGGGGATGCTCTGGAGCCTACCGGGGAACAGATTGCCGAACTGGGAGACCTGCCTGAGCTGACCCATTGGCAGCAAGAAGGAGGTCCCTCCAGGGAGGAATTCTGCAGGGAGCAGAAAGAATGCCCTTCTCTCGTGGGTATGCGGCAGCAGGCTGCAGACCAGGCCAATGGTGTTCAGGCCAAAACACACTACGTGTACTGGGAGAGTGACCTCCTGTATTCCGAGCCTAAGGCTGCTGAACCTGGGTCAGCCCGTGTGCTGGTGGTACCCCAGAAGTTCAGAACCTTCCTACTGGGGCTGGCTCACGATGTGCCGTTAGCAGGACATTTGGGGATGGACAAGACCTATGACAGGCTTGTCACCCACTTTTACTGGCCCCAAATGCACAAGAATTCAGATTCCTACTGCCAAACCTGTCAGACTTGCCAGGCAAGTGGTAAGAGCGGAGGGAAGCACAAGGCTCCTCTGCAACCTTTCCCTGTGGTCGGTACGCCATTCCAACGAGTGGGTATTGATATTGTGGGGCCTCTGGACCCCAAGACAGCCCTGGGCAACAGGTTCATCCTGGTCTTGGTGGACCATGCCACCCGGTACCCTGAAGCCATCCCTCTGAGGACAGTGACGGCCTCCGTGGTGGGACGGGCACTGATGGGAATTTTCTCCCGAGTGGGATTCCCTCTAGAGGTGGTGAGCGACAGGGGGACCAATTTCATATCCACGTATATGAAATCCCTGTGGAAGGAGTGTGGGGTAACTTACAAGTTCACCACTCCTTACCACCCCCAAGGAAATGGGTTGGTTGAGAGATTCAACCGAACCCTCAAAGGCATGATCATGGGCCTGGACGGTCCAATGAGGCGTAAGTGGGACGTCCTCTTGCCATGCCTGCTCTTCGCTTACCGAGAGGTGCCACAGAAGTCTCTAGGGTTCAGCCCCTTTGAGCTACTGTATGGTCACCCGGTAAGAGGACCTCTGAGTTTGGTAAAGGAAGGCTGGGAGCAATCTCCCAGGAAACCTCCCCAGAATGTATATAGTTACATGCTGGCCTTCCGAAACCAGACTAGGCGTTTCAGGCAACTTGCTGAGGCAAATCTGGAAGCCAGCCAGGAGGAGATGAAGCGGTGGTACGACCGGAATACCACTCTGGTAGAGCTTCAACCTGGACAAAAGGTGTGGGTCTTGGCCCCAGTGGAGCCTTGTGCACTTCAGGATAAGTGGACAGGTCCATTTGAGGTTGTGGAGCGCAAAAGTCCTATCACCTACTTGGTGGACATGCGGTCTCCCAGGAACCCTTTGAGGGTCCTACATGTTAACCGCCTTAAGCCCCACTTAGAGAGGACCGAAGTGGGCATGCTGCTGGCCACTGATGATGGAATGGAAGAGGAGACCGAGCCTCTTCCTGACCTCTTAGTGGCCTCTAAGAAAGATGGGTCAGTGGATGGAGTTAACCTCTCACCCACCCTGACGCCCGAACAACAGGAAGATTGCCGCCACTTGCTGGGGCAGTTTCCCGATAGGTTCTCCCTGGTTCCTGGTGTCACAGATTGGTGCGTCCATGATGTGGACACAGGAGACAGCTTACCTGTGAAGCACAAGGCTTACAGGGTAACTGACAGGGTCAGAGCTTGCATTAAGGAGGAGGTCTCCAAAATGCTTGCGCTAGGGGTGGTTGAGTCCTCCAGCAGTCCTTGGTCCAGCCCCGTGGTCTTGGTCCCCAAAGCTTCTGCGCCGGGAGCCACACCTGAACTCCGGTTCTGTGTGGACTACAGAGGACTCAATTCAGTAACGAAGACTGACGCGCACCCCATCCCCAGAGCTGATGAGCTCATTGATCGGCTGGGGGCTGCCCGGTTCCTCAGCACGTTTGATTTAACGTCTGGGTACTGGCAGATCGCCTTGACCGATGGGGCCAAAGAGAGGTCAGCATTCTCTACTCCAGATGGGCACTTCCAGTTCCGAGTCATGCCATTTGGAATGAAGAATGCCCCTGCCACCTTTCAGAGGTTGGTCAACCAGGTACTGGTTGGGCTGGATGCGTTCAGTGCCGCCTACCTGGATGACATCGCAGTGTTCAGTGCCACCTGGCCCGAACACCTGCGCCACCTCTGGGAAGTGTTGATGGCTCTGCGCCGAGCAGGCCTCACGATCAAGGCAAGCAAGTGCCAGATCGGGCAGGGTTCCGTGGTGTACTTGGGACACCAAGTGGGGAGTGGCAAGGTGGCACCCTTGCAACCCAAAATTGAAACCATCCTGGCTTGGGAACCCCCCAAGACGCAGACCGCAGTGAGGGCCTTCCTGGGGCTCACTGGGTACTACAGGAGGTTTCTCAAGGGCTATGGAACGATTGTTGCCCCCTTGACAGAGCTGACTTCCAAGAAGCAGCCCAGGAACGTGATTTGGACTGACACCTGTCAGAAAGCTTTCGACACCCTGAAGACTGCCATGTGCACGGCGCCCGTGCTCTTGGCCCCTGACTTCTCCAAGGAATTCCTAGTGCAGACAGACGCTTCAGAGCATGGTGTAGGGGCTGTTCTCTCACAGATGACTGAGGAGGGCTGGGACCAACCCGTAGCCTTCATCAGTAGGAGGTTACTTCCACAGGAAAGTAGGTGGAGTGCAATTGAGCGAGAAGCATTTGCTGTGGTCTGGGCGCTGAAGAAGCTAAGACCCTACTTGTTTGGGTCTCACTTCCGGGTTCAGACGGACCACAGGCCCCTCAGATGGTTGATGCAAATGAGGGGTGAGAACCCGAAGCTGTTGAGGTGGTCCATCTCCCTACAGGGTATGGACTTTACGGTGGAACACCGTCCTGGTACAGATCACGCCAACGCTGACGGTCTGTCCAGGTATTTCCGCCTTAGTGACGAGGAACCCCCTGGGCAAGGGTAGTTCTCCCCACATTTCAGCTGGAGGGGACACGTGTTAGACCTGGCACCTTGGCGTGAGTTTCCCTTCCACTTTTTGATGGTGTGCCTCGATTGTTTTGCTGGTGTTGTCCGCTCAGGGCACTGCGCCACGGCTAATCCGTGCCGCAGTGCAAGTGCTCCCTAAGTAAAGTGTACCTGTAATTGATGTCCCTGATTGGTTTATTGGATTCACTGTCAGTCCCCAGTAAAGTGCACCAGGGGTGCCAGGGCTTGTGAATGCCAATGCTGCTGGTGGGCTTGCAGCGCTGGTTGCGCCACCCACAGAAAGCGGCTTTGTAAAATGTGTCTAGGGTCTGCCACCGCAGACCCTGCGTGCAGTCTGGGACTGTCGCGCTGACTGCGCAAGTGCCCCCACTTGCCAGTCCCTAAACCTTCCCTTACCTACATATTAGCCACCCCTCTGGTAGGCCCACGGGCAGGGTGCATTGTAGGCATAAGGTAGGACATGCCCTGATGTGTGGGGCATGTCTTAGTAGTGAATTACAGCCCTTTTCGTTTTTCACTATTGAAGGCTACCTGCTCTCCATAGGCCAGAATGGGCTGCTGGAGTCGCTACACGCTGTGACCCCAGTGGACTCATAGAGCATGGTAGAATGTCAAGTTTAGTATGCCTGAACTCAGAATAATAAAATACTTCTTGTAGCCAAGTTTATTTTAATATCCTGGGTTTGTAAATACTACTTTTAGAAAGTTAGTATTTACTGACCTGACCATCTCAGTCCGCCTCTGCTGTGTGTGTGTGTTCTGCCTAGCAACAGTGAGGAGCAGGGTTGGGGAATCCCCAGAGACAGGTTGGCTGCCAGGTGGTGGGTAGAGAGGTGACACCTGGATGGGTGAGAGGAGCACACCTTGACTCTTGAATAGACCTGTGCTCTGCCACCACAAAGCCGGCGCCGCCCCCTGTGGAGCGGCTGATGTCTCTGCCCTGCTGCTGAAAGGAAAGAGCAGAGTCACCATAACAAAGTGCTCCAGAACTGGACTGAGCCAGGCCCAGGCCCCCTGGCGCTAAAGAACAAAAGAATCATGGTATAAAAGTAGGAGCCTGGCTCCTAAGAAATCAGAATCCTGTTTACCACAAAGAACCTCTGCCCGACTAGAAGGAGAAGAAGACGCTGGAGGAGCTGGCCTGCTGCTTGCCTTGCTGAGAAAGGAGAGGAAGAGACTTACTGAAAAGACTTTGCTACTTTGTGCTTGAACATTCTCCAAGGGCTTGATCTGAGCTTGCCCCCTGAACTGAACCCCAGGACCAGTGGGTTCTCTGTGCTTTTGCTCATCCTCCAATTCGAGCCGTGTGTGCATCCCGCTGGAAAGAGACTGCGCCCCTCATCGCCCCTCCTAGGGCCGTGACACTCAGAAGCTTGCCTGCCTCAAACCCGTGAGAGCCCCGCTCCGTCCAGAGCCGCTCTCTGTCCCCGGGCCAGGCCGCCTGCAACCCTGTCACCGCCTGCTACTGGAGCGCGCTGACCGCGCTATCACCCCTCCCGCCGGAAGCCGTCCGACGACTGTGATCTACGCCGGGTCATCCAGCTGCACTGACTGTGCCCTGCGACCCCGCTTCGCTATCCCCGGACATCTCAGGCCGCGCCGCCCCCGCTGTGGAGACCCTCCTGCACCGCCGTGCTAAAGGGTCGCTGGCCGCGCCTGCCTACGTGCCCACACCTGCTGATTAAGGACCCAAGAACACTTCCCAAGCTGAGAGTCGCACCGACCTGTGCCGACTCTCCACATCACGAAAGAAGTTCCAGTATCGGGCTCGGGGCCCGCAACGCCTTATTTCCCCGTTCGCAGGAGCCGATCTCTGTGAGTACTGGAACCACAAGTAACATTTGCAAGAGACTACAAGGTCTCCATTAGAAGCTACGAACAAAGAACATTTGCCTGCTTTACAACCTGGTGGCATAGCGAAAACGTTATTGGTCTTGTGATAAGTCTGCTGAGATATATATACCTATTTTTACATAAAGAAGCGTATTTTTATATATATCCAAGTCTGGTGTCCGTTTCTGGGGGGGATTGATGTATTTACTGTGTGTATGATTGTAAGTGCTTAACCAACAACGCCTGAGGAATCACCTTGGCTGCTCACGCCACGCACCTAGAGGGTGAGCAAGGGTCATTCGCGAGGGGTTATCCTGCGCCCTGACGTGGAGGAGAGGGTTCCTGCTTGACACAAGGGCAACCTTGCGCCAACCAGAGATCCCCGACTCTAACACTATCCACAAGAGAGAAAATAGTAAAGAAAACCAAGTTCAAATACTCTTAACTCTCAGCATAGTTTTTCTAGCGCAGAGGTGACCTACACAAAAAAGTCAGGGCCTCATTTACAAGGCCCCTATGTCGTCAGAACTTTTATTGATGATCCGGTGGTGCACACTGCAGTGTAATATTTACAAGGCCACGTAAAGCCACCCTGCATGCCTTTTCATGGCCTTGTAGATATGGACTGAGCAACGCAGTGTAAGTCGCTGCATTGCCTCGGCCTGCGACGGGGAGGCGTGCCATGGGTGTTACGGTGGATGTTCCCAAGTTACACCCATAGCATTTGACACATTCCCAGATTTACAAGATTACCTAAACCTGAGAATGCGTCAAAAGCCTGCCTCGGCGCAGGGGAAAGGACAGGCCTGTGCTGTACCTGAAAGATACAACACAGTTCTGCCCTACCTCAAAAAATTGTAAATGAGGCCCTCAATTTGCAATGCACTGAGCACTATTGTAAATTATACGGCAGGTCACCCAGGTATAATGGATTTTAGGAGGGAGCAGAGTAAGCAAGTTGAACAGATGAGGGCGTGCCTAATAAACTGTAGATCCTTGCCCAAGCATGCAGGGGATTTATGTCTACTACCGGCAGAAAATGAGTGTGAGGTTATGTTCTTGACAGAAACGTGGCTGAAGGAAGATACCTTAGCAGCAGTGGCTTTAGCTATTCCACCTGGCTTTAAAATGTGCTGTGCGAATAGGGAGGGAGGAAAAAGAGGAGGGGGGTTGCTATAATTTTAAAGGATTCTTGAGATATAGCTTCCTCAGCACTGTTGAACATGGATGTGATTGACGGCCTTCATATTTGTATCAAGATTAACCCTACAGCCTCCTTTGCAAGGCTATTGGTGTATAGACCTCTAAATCGCCTGACAAATATACACCCGGAACTTTGCAATTATATTGCTCAGAAATCTCTATTGTTCTCTAATTTTACTGCATTAGGGGACTTCAATCTGCATGTAAACGACCCTACCTGTGCCCAGGCAATGCAGCTTGTTTCTTCTCTCGTTGGTGCTAATTTGTCTCAACATGTTAACCTTCCCACTCATAATGCTGGGCATACCCTTGATTTGGTATTCTCCAATATTTCGTCTCTGAAAATGGAAGCGCCGAGCCAGTTGGCTTGGTCTGACCATTGCCTAATTCCTTTTTCCTTTAGCTTGGCAAAACCCAGTCTGCCTGAAAGTTCTCACTACTTTTTAAAGAGAAACTGGAAGAAGCTGACAGCTGAGTTATTAGGTCCAGTTTTGCTGGCCAGCCAAACGTTATCATCTATGGATCCCAATGCAGATACTTTGGCCTTAAATAAATGGATCACCGCTGAAGTAGAGTTTACTGCTCCAGCCAGAGTCACTAAATCTATGAGAAAATCGCCCTCTGCCCCATGGTTCTCAGAGTTGCTTAGGACAATGAAAACCAGATGCAAACGCCTGGAACGACAGTGGAGGGCGGACTTAGATACTACTGCTAAAATGATACATAAGAAATGCTTGAAAGAAATGTTTACATTGATGGAGGCTAGGAGGGACCTCTTAGCTAAGTGTATTGATAACGCCGATAAACCTGGTAAGATAATTTCCAAGGTTGTCACTACCTTCCTCAAACCTTGTGAACTGATGATTGATGCCCAGCCCTTAGTGGCACTGTGTGAGAGAATTTCAGACTTTTTGATAATAACATTTGTAAGGTCTAGAATTCCTTTTCGGCAGTAGTTGAAACGGTCAAATTAGATGTGATGGAAAGGAGAGTACCTGTGCCTCTCTTTTCTGAATTTACTCCTATCTCCCAGAAGGAGGCACCGGCTGTGATCCAGGGATGCAAGCCAGGTTCGCTGGATGACCCATGCCCCCCTAAATTGTGGAAAGAGTTGACACATTCCTCCATCCATGTGTTGTCCAAAATATGGAACACCTCCCTTACCTCTGGCATTTTCCCTGACTTATGGAAGCTCCCCACTCTCCTTCCTCTTAAGAAGAAACCTAATGTTGATTTAGGGGAACTGAATAATTCTAGACCTATTTCTCTGCTGCCAGCAAAAATGCTAGAAAAGGTAGTGTTACAAAAGGGGGTGGTGATGGACGGAGCATCAGAACCAATAAAACACTCACACCCAGTCAACAGATCTGGGTTTGATCCATCACCGTTCTTTAGCCCACTCTGCCACCCCAGTTCAGACATGGCCATCTGCAAATCAGTCTGACCCTGTGCCTCATGGGAACAGTCCAGCCCGAACTGCCCAGCCATGCCTTCCCTGGACCGGAAACAAGCTTCCTAGGACCGGTTTCTGGCATTTCAGCCGTCTTCAGGCAGGCTTGCTTGAATCCAGTGGCAAAGTGAGCAAGGGACTCACGTCTGAGCATACCCTGCCAACTTATGGCGAACAAAGTGGTACAAAAGGAGGTGGTGATGAACGGAGCATCAGAACCAATCAAACACTCACACCCAGTCAGCAGATCTGGTTTTGATCCATCACGGTTCTTTAGCCCACTCTGCCACCCCAGTTCAGACATGGCCATATGCAAATCAGTCTGACCCTGTGCCTCATGGGAACAGTCCAGCCCGAACTGCCCAGCCATGCCTTCCCTGGACCGGAAACAAGCTTCCTAGGACAGGTTTCTGGCATTTCAGCCGTCTTCAGCCAGGCTTTCTTGAATCCAGTGGCAAAGTGAGCAAGGGACTCACGTCTGGGCATACCCTGCCAACTTATGGCGAACAAAGCGGTACAAAAGGGGGTGGTGATGGACGGAGCATCAGAACCAATCAAACACTCACACCCAGTCAACAGATCTGGGTTTGATCCATCACCGTTCTTTAGCCCACTCTGCCACCCCAGTTCAGACATGGCCATATGCAAATCAGTCTGACCCTGTGCCTCATGGGAACAGTCCAGCCCGAACTGCCCAGCCATGCCTTCCCTGGACCGGAAACAAGCTTCCTAGGACCGGTTTCTGGCATTTCAGCCGTCTTCAGGCAGGCTTGCTTGAATCCAGTGGCAAAGTGAGCAAGGGACTCACGTCTGAGCATACCCTGCCAACTTATGGCGAACAAAGTGGTACAAAAGGAGGTGGTGATGAACGGAGCATCAGAACCAATCAAACACTCACACCCAGTCAGCAGATCTGGTTTTGATCCATCACGGTTCTTTAGCCCACTCTGCCACCCCAGTTCAGACATGGCCATATGCAAATCAGTCTGACCCTGTGCCTCATGGGAACAGTCCAGCCCGAACTGCCCAGCCATGCCTTCCCTGGACCGGAAACAAGCTTCCTAGGACAGGTTTCTGGCATTTCAGCCGTCTTCAGCCAGGCTTTCTTGAATCCAGTGGCAAAGTGAGCAAGGGACTCACGTCTGGGCATACCCTGCCAACTTATGGCGAACAAAGCGGTACAAAAGGGGGTGGTGATGGACGGAGCATCAGAACCAATCAAACACTCACACCCAGTCAACAGATCTGGGTTTGATCCATCACCGTTCTTTAGCCCACTCTGCCACCCCAGTTCAGACATGGCCATATGCAAATCAGTTTGACCCTGTGCCTCATGGGAACAGTCCAGCCCAAACTGCCAAGCCATGCCTTCCCTGGACCGGAAACAAGCTTCCTAGGACCGGTTTCTGGCATTTCAGCCGTCTTCAGCCAGGCTTGCTTGAATCCAGTGGCAAAGTGAGCAAGGGACTCACGTCTGAGCATACCCTGCCAACTTATGGCGAACAAAGCGGTACAAAAGGGGATGGTGATGGACGGAGCATCAGAACCAATCAAACACTCACACCCAGTCAACAGATCTGGGTTTGATCCATCACCGTTCTTTAGCCCACTCTGCCACCCCAGTTCAGACATGGCCACAAGGTAGTGTAGCAACAATTGGGCAATTTTATCGATTGCCACAGCATCCTGCACGACACCCAATCTGGTTTCCGTGCTGACTTTAGCACAGAGAAGGTGTTATTAGAGGTGGCTGATTTAGTAAGGATGGAGTTGGATTCAGGGGCATCAGCTACGCTGGTGCTCCTGAAACTTTCAGCGGCATTTGACACGGTAGACTACTCAATAATGGTTCAACGTCTTTTGGACATCGGTATTGGGGGTACAGCCCTGGCTTGGCTGAAGTCATTCCTACATAAGTGTACACAAAGGGTGGCTTTACAACCATATCAGTCCGGCTGTAAGCACTAATGGTGCGGGGTGCCGCAGGGGTCGGCCCTAAGCCCGTTGTTTTTCAACATCTATCTGGCCCCATTATTCTCACTAATAGCCAACTGGGGTGTGAAGGAGATTTCCTACGCCGACCACACCCAGTTGGTATTTCCCTTTAATGATCAGTCGGAAGATTCTTTCAAGAGCTTTAAGGGCTGTCGAAAAGATATTGCCCATTGGATGAACAACAACAAACTTAAACTCAATGCCGAAAAAACGAACAAGTTGTATTTTGGTAACCAGCCCCCTGCGGCAGACCTTTGGTGGCCGGTGGAAATGGGTTCACCACCCACTCCAGTATGCCAAAAATTTGGGAGTAAAGTGGGAGGTTGACTTATCCTTCTCGGCACAAATTCAGCAGGTGACAGCTGCCTGCTTCGGCAGATTGAGAAATTTGTGAAAATGTATACATCTGCTGCCAGCGAATTGCCGTCTGGTTGTAGTCCATGCCACAGTAACTTCTTGCCTGGACTACGCAAACAGCCTCTACTTGGGCCTAGCGGCCTACCTTGTTAAGAAACTTCAATGGTCCAAAATGCGGCTGCGAGATTGGTTAGACGTGTTCCATTTCAGTAGCATATATCTCCACATGTCAAGGAACTACATTGGTTGCCGGTAGCAATAAGAATCAAATTGAAGGCCTTAACCCTAGCTTTTTGGTCAATCCATGGAACTTGTCCGAGCTACTTGAAACAATGGCTATGCACCTACAAGCAGACGCGTCCACTGAGGTCTAATTCTCAGAATCTGCTTTGCACCCCATGAGTTAGAAAAGCTCGGATGGGTGGCAGATCTTTTATGCTCGGGGCGTCCATGTTATGGAACTCCCTACTTAATGCTTTGCGCTGCAAAAACATGTCTTTTTAGCCTAAAATAATTTTGTGGGAGCCTCGGTTGTTGCGTGACTCTTGCGTGCAACCTGTTGCTATAGCGCCGTGACACCTCTATTGGAGGTAGCTGTTCGCGCTCTACAAATGGCTGTATTATTATTATTATTATTATTATTATTAATATAGACATAGTGAGCCTCATTTACAATCTTTTGATGTAGGGCGGTGCCGCAAGCCTTCCTGCTGCACTGCCCAATGCCAAAAGAGAAGGGCAGGAAAGCGCCGCATCTATCTAGATCAAAGGAACCACCGCTAAACGTCCATGAAACCAGCCAAGGGTCCAGAGGGAATGTGTGGCTCTTTTTGTACCAAAGAGATGTTGCAGATGTTTATTCACCCCTGCTTTTTGCTGGACATCTGGAGATGTGATGCTGGTAACATCAGAGGCTACCTCTGTATTACATATGGCCCTCCTGTACATGCCTGAACGGATCATTCCAGTGCAAGATCCGTTACAACAGGAACCATTGCTTAGAGTTGTGGCTCTCTGGATTTCCAAAGGTTTATTGGAAGTGTCTGCGAAACCAAAGGTGATCTTAGAGCTGGCAATTAAGACCGATATGGTGAAGGTAATCCCATTTTATAATCTCTTATCTCATGAAGAATTCAAGCATGAACTTTGAAGAAGTAACCCATGGTTAATCACAGATTAGAACCTGTACTCAAACAAAAAATGAGGTTTAAATGTTTTGCTTCATATAACAAACTTTATTTTAAAAGCGTTTAAGCCTATGTGCTGTGCATAAGAAACAATGAGCAAGCAGTAAGGCGATGCGTTAGGGGTACGCTTAGATGTCGGTTCAGCTCTGCCAGAATAAGAATAAGAAATTAGAAGGTGGGTAGCTTCAGGAAGAAGACAGGCTTTTGGAGAGTCCTCAAACATGTGCAGGTAAGAGGGGGATCATACAGAAAGAGGAAAGGAGACCCACAGTTTAGGGGTAAGATTGGACAACCTTTTACATTGGGAGGGGCCACACTGAGGGTGTGACACTAGACTAAACTAAGATGCAGAACAAAGGGCATGAGAATTAATATAGAGCTGGACAAAGGAAGTAAGCTAAGCAGGAGCCAGATATGCTTAAAGATGATCTCTAAGAAGCAGAGTTGAAGACAAAAAGAGAAAGGTAGCCAGCAAAGAGAAATACAATGGAGAGGAAGTCTACCAGTTGGGAGAGGTTAGACAGATAGACATAAAATGATTGGTAAAGAGTTATCTACAACCAAGTTGCCTCTGGGAACTGCCTGACATAAATGTTGCTTAGGAAGACTGGTTTTCATATATTTTTTTAATTTGCCAAAGGTTTTCCCTATCAGAGTGCATTCTGCATGCAGCTCCAAACATGTCTTCGACCTCCTAGGGTAAAGAATATAAATGATCTGTGGACTCCCAGGCTATGCCAGGATGACTGCACGGTCCTGCCAGGTAGGGAGAGACAGATCTGCCTTTGAAGATATTGTGGGGCAATTCTATTCTTGCATCTAAAAGACTACATAAACATTTAAAGGTGAGACCTGATGGCAGCAGGTAGCACACAAAGGACCTCAGCCCTTGCCCTGGAGACATGGAGGCCTTTTCACAAGGGTAACTGTGAAATTGCACTAATTGAAGCACTATTCAACACAGAATCAAAGGGAATCTGCAGATTCACTGGGAATCCTGAATCGGCATTCGTACAACTACTATTCGTCACAGGTGCAGATTTATTATATTCTCTGATTCACAATGCTCAGTAGAAGTAAGCATGGACAGCTGCAAGCTGTACCCGTTGGACCTTACCATGTGTACTGCTGATGGAGTCATGTCATTTTTTTAAAAGTGGAAGTGTGCTTAGTGCACATCTGGAGTTCTGCACTGGACAGAAAAACAGCCCGGTGTGCAAATGCACATTTTGTCCTCATAATTTTCCCCATGGTGAAATTCCTTTTCCTAAAACCCCAACAAGTTTGGGTGTGAAATAGGCACCTTCCCTTCCTTGAAAAGGTGTTACTTCAGCCTTTTGCTGTGTTGCAGGGATTCTGCACATACACAGAACTATGCACAGGAACCCAGGACTTCGGTGTATTGTGGTGTACCAAAACCACGCCTCAGTGCCCAGAACCCCTAGCCGGCTAGCTATAGTATCCCAATCGTTCTCCGTACTACCGTTTCTGGGTGTGCAAGGGTCACATTAAACTTTGTTGGTTTTCACAAACTTACAAGGCAAACCGCGCCTTGATCAAATCCACTCCCCTGCACCCTTGGAAAGGGATTATCACTGCAGAATTCAAGGCATTGGTGAAAAACTCCATCGTAGTGAATGGATTTATGGTTAGGTATCTTTTGGTAAAAGCATGGCAGCCAAGAGCCATGCTATTGGTGCTCACAAACCTGATTTACTTCTGCAAATGACTTTGTGAAAAAGGCCTGTAACAATAGGCAAGATATACTTATTTTTTAGGTCGCGCCTAGATTCAGCGTGCCTGCGCTGCTCTGTGAGGCATGCTGTAATCCCTCTGTGGGTTTTGAACATGTCCACCGGATTTTCATTGGTTGCCTGGTCTGCCTTTACAAATTCCATTGCTTTCTTTGGTGAATAGTGTACATTTGTCCAGCCTTGTGGATGTTTTGTTATCGCCCTGGTGACTGCCCTTGCTACATGGATCCTTTCATTAGTGGCCATATATTTTGTTTGAGTGTACTACTTTTTCTTTCTGCGCTCTCCTCGCTGCTTGCCGGCACACTGCGCTGCTTTCAGTTCACTTAATCTCTCTGTGCCTTCACCCTCCCGGCCCCCTTACAAAACTTCCCGCCCCCCTCCCCCACAACATCTCCCACCCCGTGCGGCTTGTTTGGTTAATGTTGCGCACACAAAACTCAGGTGGCTCATCTTTATTCATTTACTAGGTTGCCTCTTTGAATTTGGTATTTACAGAGATCAAATGTGGCTATTTATAGACTGGTTTCATGTTTTTAACTGACTATGCAGTCCTCAAACGCTGCTATTTATAGACTTGTTTCATGTTTTACTGACTGTGCTGCCCGTGATCTTTGTTCCTTCTTTTTAGACATTATTAGTTTTCCATGCAGTTAGCTACAAACAGTTTTTTTTAACCCCGTTCAGAAATGTCTGTTCACTGTTCAATCATTTAGCTAAAATTCACTGTTTTAAGGCCATTTTAACATGGACAGTTAATGGCGACTTACGCATATGGCTTTTAGTGTATTTTTCTTTTTCATTTGCGTTTAGATATCTTTCTCCTGCACTAATTACGTGGCATGATTTTTCATTCACACTCAAGGGGTGTTATGATGTGACCTTTTAAATTCATACAGGAAATCATGTTAGCATTTCCCGTGTTATCGCTGGTTTGAACTCTTTTTTCATTAAGTGTAGGACACACTCACACCTTATATCAACACTTCCTGTATTTCTAGAATTTTATTTCCCATTCCCCTGTGGCTATATATATTTTTTTGTACCAATCAATAATAAGCACAGCCCTCAAGGGAAGTTACTGCAGGTCACTCTGAATATTTGGAGTGAGTGCACATCGAGGGATTAGGGAAGCAACTTCTCTTCTCAGAACATAATATGTTTTGCTGTGTCCCCTCCTTAAAAAATTAAAAATAATGCTTGCTCACAGAGCGCATCCACATATATTGAAATTCTACGATATTTGCAATGGTAAATTGTTAATGTGCATGCATGGCAAAACACTTATAAGATCCGAAAGGTGAGACCTATTAGCTATGCCAATGCTTGCTTTTAAATGTAGCCTATTGAGTTTTCCATCCACGGTACTTCATAATTATTTCCCCAGCCCTTTCAACCTTTTGTCCCTCCACAGCATGAGATACCATACATTGTGGTGTAAAATTAGCGTTTCTGAAGATTTTACAATGCAGCATTAACCGTAACGTTCAAACAAATGGAGTAAAATGAAATAGCCTGCCAGCGGGAGGCAGTCCAGTGTGTTTAAGACAATACTAAGACAAATCTATTTGATTGAGTCTTTGCAGGTGGTGTATAGGTGGTTCCTTTGTATAGAAAAAGGGGGGCTCCCCCAGAACAGCTAAATATGCGAGCGTAACGGCGTACAGAAAAAGAACCTACCTCCAAGGCCAGCTCTAAAAAGTCCTCAGTGATTATAGGCCACACAAAGCAATTCAACAATTGTACATAAAGAATTGTATCAAAAAGCTTTTTTTATTCATGTTGCAAATAATTTTTTTTTTCTTTTTCTTCATCCATGTAAATATTCAATGCGTATACTTGGTCAAACATATATTTTCAAAAGAATCATAGCCTCCGACCCATCACAAGCATATCTCTCAGGCATTCATCATAAATAGATACCATTCATACCCAATTACTGAACTCACTCATTCATATTATGAAGACGAAATGTACATAGAGCCTTCAGATGGAACATCCTTAGGTAGATAATGCTAAGTTCAGGTCAGAGGAACACACTGACAGAAAGGATCAAATTCAAGACTGTATCAGTGATTCATCTAACATGATAATATAGTATGTCTGATATACATTCACATTTTTCTTTTTCTTCTTTTTATATACATATAATAATAACTTAGTATAGATTCCTTGGTTGGTGTCCCCAAGGCCCTAGTGCTGTTGCGGACACACATTTTTGTGCTGGTGATCAGCCGACCACCCACCTTCCGGGCACGCACTGATGGATAACTAATGAGCACCCAATAAAAAAAGGAATGGAGGGAGGAGAACAAGGTGGACTCAATCTAGAATAGAAAAATACGCTGTTAAAAAATATATATAAGCAAATGCCTAGGCAAGCAACTTTTATACTGTTATATTCCTGAGTTAGGCCCATGCAGCAAAGCAGCTTACATTGTCCTATTTTTCAGAAGTGACCTTTTGCACGTATTTGCGTGTGTGACAATGTTGGATTAGTTTCCCTGAAACTAAACTTGTTTACACATCCAGCTTCACACAACATTATTGCAATGCCATGAACATCATGTACAAGGTCTCTTTTAGCACTATTTACAAATGTCATCTCTATCTTCTTCCAAGGGGCCACATGGGTATCTACATATCCTTAACAACCCTAATCTATACACACATCGCAATGCTGCTTTCTATTATGAAAGATGAGCATCCCGATAGATTAGCAGAGAAGGCACTCCAGGTAAAACCAGAGGTCCTTTCATGCTTAGAATTCACCACGCAGCAGTCTGACATCTTGTGAAATGTGTCCAGTTCTTGCCCAAGATGAGGTCCTTCATTCTCTCCCTCCAGGCAATGGGGTTCGATCGTCCCTTGGAGGGATTCTTGGATCTTCACCTACACACACTCTAGGGACACTTAGAATAGGGTTCACATAGTAAGAGTACTTTCGATTACTGCCTTGTTTTACATGCCAGCATATTGTATTGTATTGCAATTGCATATATATTTCGCTTACTACCCCAGACAAGGGGTTAAAGCGCTTTTTCGGCGAGTAGCATGCTACTCCGGGACCCATGGAGGATTAGTGTTGAATTAGTATAGTGAAACATGCAAATAAATTTTAAGTGGTGGATCGGTTAGTCTGTTATAGGTTAGTCAGTTATTTGGATTCGGATTCGAAATGATAGAAGAATCTTGAAGCACGCTACTCCTGAAACCCATAAAGGATTAGTGCTGAATTAGTATGGTGAAATATGAAAGTAATTTGAGTGGTGGATATTAGTCAGTTATTTGGAGTGAGAAGGGTAGCGGAGGGATAAAAGGGAAGAAAGGTTTGCATTCATGTAGCACCTGTTACCGCTGATGGGTGTTGAAGCGCTTTTCTGGCGAGTAGGACGCTACTCTGGAACCCATAAAGGATTAGTGTTGAAAAAATTAGTATAGTGAAGTGTGAAGTATTTTGAGTGGTGGATATGTTATTCCGTTATTTGGATAGAGAAGGGTAGGTTGCGGGATAGAAGAGGGAAAGACGTTTGTATTTAAATAGTGCTTGCTACCCCTTGATAGGGTTTTGAGGCGCTTCATTGGCGAGTAGCACGCTACTCTGGAACCCATAAAGGATTAGTGGTGAGTTAGTATAGTGGAATATAGAAATTGAGAAGTGAACATGTTAATCTCTTATTTTGATAGAAAAGGATAGTGGAGGGACAGAAGAGTGAGATTTCTTTTTTTCTTTTTTTTTTTAGGTCATAGCAGTAGGAGGAGGCTTTTGGATATGTAAAAGGGGTTTTTGAGGGGAAGAGTCAGAGGGAAGAGTTTATAAAGGTTTGTTTTGGGGGATCGGTAGAGTAAAAAGAGGTGTCTGATGATGTAAGGAGGGGTCGAGTTGGAGAGAGTCTAGAAAGGGGTATTTTGGGGATCATAGTAGTGTTATGGGGTTTGGGATAAATGAGAGAGTGAATGTAGAGGATATATTGATATATGTATAGGGTGAGAGATAGGGTAGTGCTTTGGAAATAGTAGTAGAAAGAAGTTTGAGATGAGTCAGATGGTTGGGCTAGAGGATATATTGAGAGAAGTATAGGCTGAGAAATAGGGTAGTGCATTTGAAATGCTAAATTAGAAGAAAGGGATAAATATATAGATCCATAAGTACATTGAAAGTATATAGATGCATAGAGGAGGTAAGTGTATCTAGATTAAAGATATTGATAGAGGTACAGGATGAGAAACAGGGTAGTGCATTGGATATGCTTTTTCAGGAGAAAGGTAACAGACACACAGATCCAAGCACATGGAAGGTACATAGATGCACAATGGAAGTAAGTACATGTAGACCAAAGATGATTTTTTTTAAATTTATGTATTTATTTATTTACAGCATAATTATTCTACATGTTTATACAAAGCAATACACAAAGATAGGTACATATCTATAGTGAAAATAAATACTTATATACAGAGGAATATGCTATAAATTTCTGTTGTTTATGGTGCTTATGTAGGGAAGAGCAAATTCTTGAGTAGTTTTCTGAAGATAAGGTGATTGTCGGTGGATCTTATGTTGGGGGGGGGGGTAAAGAGTTCCATAGTTTGGCTGCTTGAACAGAGAAGGCTGTGCCACCCATGGTTTTTTTCTTGTATCTTGGGATTTTGAGGCGAGATGCCCCTTTAGAGCGTAGGTTCCTTTTTATGAATGTGTTTGGTGATTTTATTCCTGATGAAGAGTATTCCATGTATTGCTTTGTGGGTGATATAAAGTAGCTTGAACGTGGATCTTCTGGCAACCGGTAACCAATGCAGGGCTTTCAAGGCAGGTGAGATGTGGTCTCGCAGTTTGATATGCAAGAGTAGTCTGGCAGCCGAGTTCTGAATCTGTTGTAGTCTTTTCATGGTCGTTAAAGGTGATCCGTGGTAGAGGCTATTGGCATAATTGAGTTTGGACAGAACAAGGGAGCTTGGACCTGGTGTGGAAATCCCAAATGAGAGAAAATTTGTTGCAGCCGTTTTTATAGTGACAAAGCTTGATCTTGCTAGTTTGTCCACTTGGGCATTCATCGACAGCTTGGAGTCCATGGTCATTCCGAGGTTTCTTACTTCATTCAATACTTTAGGCGGTGATCCCAGTTCATCAGGCCAGGCGGCAAGCGGGTCGTAATGTTTCGAATCGCCACACGTGAGTATTTCCGTTTTTGAAGCATTCAATTTGAGATGGCTCCAAGTCATCCACTGCTCTGAGACAACTGAAATTAGGGATTTTTCAATGTCTTTGGGGCATTCCAGTTGAAGGAGTATTTGCGTGTCATCTGCATAGTTATAGCACGTGAGGTGAAATTGATTGATCAGTACCAGTAATGACTTCATGTAGATGTTGAAAAGCATGGGCAAGATGATAGAACCTTGAGGGACCCCCTGCTTTTGTGGAGTATGGTTTGGACGAGAAAGGTGGGGTATGGATGACATTAGTTCTGTTTAGAAGGTAGGACGCGATCCAGTCTAGAGAAGTTCCCTCTATGCCGGCTTCATAGAGTCTTTGTTTCAGAGTGTCATGGTGCGCAGTGTGTGTGTTGTGCGTCAGTGTTATTATGATAGTAGGGAGAGGAGGGTGTAGAGGAGGGTGTTGGGTGGACAAATGATAGAAGGATGAATATATGTTTGTTAGTGATTAAAGGTGGTCTGTTAGGTGTACTTAGAGCAGGGGACGTGTGTCTGGATGGGATGTAGTTACGTATGGTGTTGAATGGGGTTGTGTTAGTGTTGAGTGGATTGGTTAGTGGTATGGGATAGAGTTGTGTACTGTTTGTTGGTGATGGTGGGTATGTGTGGTAGTTGAGATAGAAGGGTGTATAGATGTAGTTTGGTTGGGTTTGTAGTGCATGCTGGTATATTGGTCCATGCATAGGGTTGTGTATGGTGTATATTTGGTGTGCATGTGTTACTATGTTTGTGGATGGTGTGGGGGTAGCTATTGCTGAGTGTGAACATGGGCAGCGTTTCTGGCCCCAGTCTCGAACAGGCTCAAACAGGCAATTGCCCTTGTCCTCTCTGCCCTTAGCCTTGACGCCCGGGCTGAGACGCCCTAAGCCTCGGCCTTTATAGCCCTAATAATCAGGTGAGCCCTTCAGCCAATGGGAGACCTAACCCTGTCCAACCACAACACTAGCCCTAAAATCTAGAACCAATAGGGGATGAGGACCTTACAGCCAATCTTAGCCCTAGTCCAAGCACCCAATAACTTTCAGAAACCCTGATCTCTACGTCCAATAGAGGAGCTAGCCCTAACGGTAGTCCCAACCCAAGTCCAAGCAACACCAGAAGCCCTAATCGCTACTTCCAATTAAAGGCCTAACCCCAGCCCTAGTCCCACACTAGTCCCAACAATCAATAACACAGGAAGCCCTAGTCCCTACTTTCAATAGAAATCCTAACCCTAGCCCTAGTCCCAACCCTACATTGATTGAATCACAGACCCAGAAACCAATCAGAACACTCAAATACACAACCAATGAGGACACTAACCCTAATCCAATAGAAACATCAGATACAACCACCAATCAGTGTATACATGTACCAACCACTTGCAGACTATATAACGTCCCAGCAACCTCAGACAAGGTCTGCTGGCCTGGGGGTGAGGGTTGGGACTGGGGAGTTGCTGCTCTTGTTCATAATCTCCTAGGAGACAGACCGGCTCAATCCACACTTTGGATTTCTCCAGGTAAGGGCCTAACTTGTCCCCTGACAATAGTGTTTGTATAAAACTTTACTCCCTCTTCTGGCCAAAAGATGAAGTGCACAGTCCCTATTAAACAAAGTTTAAACAGCACACAGAAGATCTGCCTCATATAGACATTGTCTTAGCACCATGGTAGAACAATGGGGCAGATGTGTGAAAGCATTTTGCATTCGGAAACGGTGCGAATCACAAAATTCGGGCTTTGCGAATGCAAAATGGCCTTTTCTTATGTATGAAAGGCTTTTAGATTCTCAATTTAGGTAATTGTAATTTTTACCGATTACCTAAATTGCGAATGCAAATAGCGAATCGTAATTTGCGATTCACTAATGCACATGTAAGAAACTTTTCCTAAATGCAAACTGTGCATTTAGGAAATGCTATTAACATCAACTTCAAGCTGAGGGCATGTGTGTGCCTTACATGAGCACCTTTTTTGATTGGGGTGATTCAGAAGGGCCTTAGAACCACGTGCACCCTTGCCTTTGCTTTACCTAATTTGCGATTATTAGGTGATCGCAATTTAGGTAATGCAAGACCTTTCGCACTTATGGGCTGAGACCCTTAGGGAACGAATGGAGTCGTAATTACAAATAGCGATTCCCTAATTGCATTTAGGGAATCACTATTTCCTGTCTGTTTTGTTACATCGCATT
Source organism: Triturus cristatus (assembly GCF_964204655.1). Taxonomy (NCBI): domain Eukaryota; kingdom Metazoa; phylum Chordata; class Amphibia; order Caudata; family Salamandridae; genus Triturus; species Triturus cristatus. The sequence continues at coordinate 74,285,853 of NC_140591.1, read as the reverse complement.
TTTAGATTACCACGATTTTGGTACTTGTAATCACTTTTATCTGCTTCTCTCTTTTAATCATTGCAGCACATGTATTCTATACAAAAATAACGTTGGTGCAATAAATATATTAATAATGTCCCACAATTTATTTTCTGAATACTTCTCTGAGAATAAGTGAGCACAATTGACTGAGCGGAAGGTTCTGCACTGTTTCCGCTAACCCTGCGGGGTCAGGGTTGTCATGTTTAGTGGTTGCCAGAAACTATTGGCTCCCTGGTAGTTTAGGGGGTCTTTCAGTGGCACTGCAAGCTAGTTGGTCCATAGGCCATCATATCCTGCGGGGGTGTCCGGAATCAGTCTTGGCACCAAGCCCTTAGTTTATGATGTCCAAACAATGCACAGACCCTACGAATTAGTAGGAACTACACAACATAAAGCGACCAAAGTTGGTTGGGTTCTTATTTAACAGTCAATCGGAGTAGTTCTGTTGTGCTTTCTCAGAGTCCCTACTCACATTTAAACAGGAGACATCCAAAGTGGGTGGGAGACAAATCTGCCTCAGCTGAGTAGGTATACCCTATGTATTGGCTGTAGGCTTTTCAAGCTTGGAGGATTAGAAGTTCTCACATTGGGCACATCTCCATAAACTTAATTTAAATTAAATAGCTTTCCTCTTCACACAATGTCCGTAAACGGAGAAGCAGGTGAGGACACTGAAGAGCAGGTAGCAGCTCTAAATATTACAGAAAATTGCAGACAGACAATTACTATGAAATTATTACAACATGGCCTCCAGCCATTGGGTGGAGATGTTATCTTTGTGGTGGAGGCACACAAAGCATTTAGAACAGACATATTCAACTCTTGGGTTAAATTACCGCCTGCAAATGCATGTACACCGTTGTTTCACACTTACATTGAAGATGAGCCACTTGAGGAATATTTCCCATATGTGAACATAGCAGTCCCATTAACTTACCAAGAACATATTAATTGGTTTAAAGGTGCCCTACCCCATACCACAGAAAACGTGAGACTCGGTCCGCTCAGCCAAGAAGGAGCGACCTGGCCGGTCTTAGCTTCATATACACCACATCAAGACGTTGCTACTTTAACAGCAGCAGGAATGCGTACACTTTATAGAGATTAAGGAAAACATTTACAGAAATCTTACACAATAAATAATGAGAACATTGACAGTCCAACCTGAGAGTGCTGCTCAGGCTGCACAACTTCAATTGGCTACTACAGGTATTAGCGCCAAAACACTGAACGCCTTTATGGGACAGATTCCCACCAGCCTGGAGAAAATCCCATTCTGGATAGCACAAAAGACAGCGCAGCTTGAAGCAATTTTTCCCCATATGGGCCTGCAGGAAAACTACAGAATACAAACAATTTGCTCCCCCGATAAAAGATTGTGTCACTTGGGGTACACTATTTGCTGCGGTTTATACCGGAACTCATGGTACCCCTTCAATAGCAGTTATACCAGACATACAATGAGTAAGTTATACCAGACATACAATGAGTCTGCCCCTTACAATGGGTAGGGGCAGAGCCTGTCCCAGCTCTGGAGATGAAACTGATGGGCAGTTTTGCGAGGAGCGAGAATTGCCTAAGATTATCGAAGAACCATATGCTTCACTAGGTAGAGATAATATGGGAGCCAGACCTGGGAAAGAGCAATTCTGAAAAAGATAACGGTAAGCAAGCACCCGATTCTTCAAAGAGGAAATGGGATAATAAACAAAAAATAAACTAAACAAAACACAGTTACCCAGTGTGACTCCTCAACAGGAACACACCGAGAGAAGATACAATTTGAGAAACTGTTACAATATTAAGAAGCCTGACAAGTATCAGGATACTGAAACACGGTCCTTTCAGGAGTCTTCCAAAAAGCGTTCGGGGAGAGACAAGCCAAAAAGGGTGACACATCGCACTTCGGGCTACATCATTAAACAGGAAGATAAACAAAAGACTTCTAAACCTCAATTTAAAGAGGAGAAGGCAGCCGAGATTTATTTTAGAAATACCCAGACTACTGAGGACTCTGCGGTAGAAGTCACAATACGTTGCCGGAACGTGATGGATTATTTGGCGGCAATAGCGCTGAGTGAGCATATCACGGTGGAAACACCTGATAAGGGTAAGTGTCCCACATCGTTTATACAAAATAACACTCCAAATGGAGGGTGACATACCCAGGCAAGTAAAGGGTCACTTTTGGGAGAACCTGACATATGGTTACAACATTCTTTTGGCCGAAAAGGATAGACTACCTGATTTTGTAGTGGATTGCCCAATGGGGGAAGAAGTTATTTTACCTGCTTTGTCCAACCTCGTACCAGATTCAGTTCAAAATTCATACGCGCAGGAGTGGGCGTTAACACTAGCTCCTGCACTTTATTGCAATCATATTCGGCGGGATGATACGTCACCTCATCATGAAATCCCATTGAACTTGATTCCTCAACCACAGAGACAATACCTAATAAAGCATGAAGCAAAGAAACAAGTCAGGGAGATCCAAGAACAACTTGAATACCAGGGTGTGATAGAGAATTGCACCTCACCTATGAATAATCCCTTGTTTCTAGTAATGAAACCCGATAATTCACACACACATTTGCAGTACAAAATACACATAGTGCCACTCTAATGAATAACATCATGCGGAATAAATACAAAACAACATTAGATATCTCAAATGGATTTTTCTACTAAAATATAGCACCTGGAGCAGGTATTTGAGAGCATTCTCAGTGCTAGGTTTTCATATCCCTGGGTTGTTTTCAGTCAGGGTAACAGAGTTACTTCAAAATGTTGTCTTATGTAGATGACATCTATCTGACTGACGAGGAATTAATGGAATTCTTGGCTAGGGTGAACCACATACTCCTTGGGCTTGCTCATCTGGGCTACACATTGAATTTAAAAAAATCTGAAATTGCTGACCTCAGTGACCTATTTCTAGGGTATGAGTTGTCAAGTGAAAGGAAAAGCCTGGCGGCACCGTTTTTAGAAAAATGTACACTACTCCAACGACTACAATCCATTTAAGGATTTTTACATTTTGGCAGGACATACATTTTGGATTACGCTGAAAGGTCTACAACTTAATTATACCTGATTTTTCAGTGCATCATTGGACACAGGAACATACAGACATTCTGCATTCCGTACAAGTGGACATGATATTTTTTAAACATTTACATACATGTGTTAACACCACTAACCTGGTGATCCACGAAGTCGCTGGACCAACTGGGTACACATATATCGCTTTCAATGAAGGCCATACAGTCCCTATTGCATACAAATGACATTTGTGCATAAACGCTGAAATACGTTTTGCATCAAATGAGAAAATACTCACAGCAGTACAGACTGCTATAGTGAGGGAGAGAGCACTAGCGCAGGGGAAATGCATAATTGTCATGACCCCAGTACCGACCCTAGAGGCTGTTACAAAAGCAAGCATCCCAAATACTAAAGCACTATATCCACTATGGATTCAGTGGGCTAACTCTCTCACTGAAACAGATGTCGATTACAGATTTGACTACATTACAAGCAGAAGCATTCTTGCAGTACAAACAAGAATATCCTCTGCCGAATTAAATTATGCCTCTAGATCGATATGAATGTATCATTTATACCGATGGTTCTGCCCAGCTGGCCGTAGGAACAAAACAGCAATATTCCTCAGCATGCGCAATTGTAAAAGGGCGCATGCATGACGGAAAGTTTTGTCCTGGGAAAATACACACTCAGTCCCTAGGGGACTATACGGTGCAGCTGGCGGAACTAAAAGCTCTGATACTGGCACTTCAAAATACTCATTGTGAATTCCCCGCACTAATTGTGTGTGATTCATTTTACTGTGTCCAGTCTTATAACAAATATTTACATTATTGGGGCCAGAACCGATTTAGGGATTCCAAAGGTTGCACATTAAAGCACAGGATGCTTTGGGAACAAGTGGCAAAGCTGAAAGAAGGCCTGACACGGTCTCATGTTATCGATACATTGGGTCATCAACGTGTTGGCGTTCACATTGAAGGGAATTTGATGGCGGATAAAGCCGCCAAGGCATCAGTTTGTACTGCTGCTATTGCCGCAATAACACGCCTAAGTACGAGGATAGACGGAACAACTATGGTGGCAGTTAATTCCACATGCGACAGATCAGCCCTGCCTAAAGGCTTTCCACTCAAGCACTCTTACAAGTTGGATGCACAATATATTCTGTATGCTCAGATTACAGGAGTGGGGGATAGAGTTATACCAAACACTGATCATAGATTAAGACTAATACTAGCTGCACACGAGAGACTGGGTTCTGCTCATGCAGAGATTACTGCTACAGTTTCATTACTGAAGCACCACTATTGGTGGCCTGGTCTATCAAAATAGACCAAGGACTGTCCTTAAATGCAACATTTGCCAGCAGATGAAAGGCTCCACTGTAGCACGTCCCGCACAGACACCTCTATTGATCTCAGTCAAGCCTTTGGCTTGTGTTTATTTGGACCACTGCGGCCCCTTACAATCAGATGGGGCTTACAAGTATATCTTGGTGGCGGTGGATTTATGTGCCAGATTGCTGTGCATTTGGCCACAGTGCTTAGCTGACGCTCAAACTCTTATAAAGGATTTACAAGTCTTTATGGGGACATACGCAATTGACAGACTACATTCCGACCAGGGTCAGGCGTCTAGCTCTCGGGCTCACAAAGAAGCCATGGAAAATTTGGGTGTGGCATTGTAGTACTCCTCCCCCTACCATCCTGAGGGAAATTTGGTGGTTGAGAGGAAAAACCATGACTTAAAGCAATTCCTTACTAGCTCGGTACTAGGCTCGGGTGGCAGTTGGGGCAATCATCTATATGGTGTCCAGAGGGCACTAAACAAAATGCCAAGAAAATCTCTAGGGTTCGGACACCTCATGAACACCTGCTTGGTGTGAGAATGTGGGTACCAGGCCTCGATAGTGTTAGCACAGTGGCAGAAACACCATTTGACATCAATGAACGTCTGGCTGTTTTACAGGAACTTAAGGAATTTTGGGCCTTACAAAGCAACGCCCAAGTAAAACGCACTGCCACTGGAGAAGTTAAGGTAGTTCCTGCTAGGCATGCCTGGGTTCTGAAGATTGGGGACCTAGTCAGAAAAAGATAGTGGACAAGAAAGAATTTGGACCGTCTTATAGAACGCCTGTCCTGCCTATTGAGGATAGCAGAATAGCACTTCTTCCGCTCCTTGCCTGTCGTCGAGACAAAATGTTTGTCTCCATCGATCTGATCAAACCACACTATGTGGCTGATTCTCAACAGTAGGCCACATGGGCTCCTGGGTAGCCGCCACACTCCTCTCACTAATGTACCGGAAGTTCAGATGGAGGCTTTAATATTGACTGAAGACTCCACTCTCCAAAGAAAAGCTGTAAACACAATGAAATGATACTTCTCCTTGTTGAAACAACTACAACTGTGCAATCACAAGTACAGAAATTTCAATTCGAAAAAATTACATGCCACAGATCGAGTCATCAACCAGTTCTACAAAACCTGCTGAGCTGCCCAGAATAGACTGGAAGGAGCCTGGCTTCAGATCCAAGTGAACCTGAACTGCCAACACCGCCTCTCCCATTCGAGCTACGAATATATGCATTCTATCATTGGCTGAAAAAGACTTACTTTTTTGTTCCATGGATTACAATTGGATTACTTTTCCAGGTACTTTGGATTGGTTTAGTGACTGTCTTTTGCCTACTTCTGAATGGACACTTTCTCCCAGAACGCTCCGCAGTAAAACTTGTGAACTTGGTTCTCAAACCACATGCATCATCGTACAGTGAACTGAGCGACCTGTCCCTGGTGAACATTACAGCAGTTACAGTTCCTGAAGGAATTGTTTGGGCAGGGTATCATATTATGTGTATTGTCCTAATGAATTATTTCAAATTCTTTATTTGTTTACAATTTCCTTAATGATATCATCACCTCTAGTACTTTCTCTGAAGATTGGGACATTGAAACTGCATAATTTGTTTGCAAATCTAGAGCAATCAGCTGCATTTTCGAATGATGAATTTTAAGATGGTACATTTAACTATGGAGACATGTTCTGCTACCAACATTATGATCACCATTTTTTTCACAAAGCTAGTATCCCGCGAGCAGTTTATAATTACACACATTGGGAACACTGACCAACACCGCTGAAAGGTAGTTCAAAAACATTTGCACAAAAGTTAGATTATTTTCAGGTTTTGAAACATCAAACCCAGCCTTGTATTATTATAGGCTTGCACCTACACCTACAAAGAAAAATATGCTTACAAACACCAAGCTGATATACTCGGCTTCTTTTATTTCCCAACTGTCTATACAGGGTTTCAACTTTTGGAAAGACACCATAGACACTAAATCTGTCTGGGGGACAAAAGATTGGCAGCTTCATGGAACAGAGCCCTTATTTAGAGCATGCCTGATAGCACATCAAATGATTTTCCTGAGCAAAAGAGTGCTACAAACTTCCTGTCTTGGTATAGCAAAAGTTAAGGATTTGAACACACCATGTATTCCCGCATTCTCACACTTTGAGAATTGGCAGCACTTAACACACTTCAATGAGGATATAGTAGATACAATGATACGTAATGGTTATTTTAATTCATCAGATCCCAATTGAAAGGGATGGTGGGTTTGTCCGATAGACACAAATAGTTGTCATGCAAGATTCCAGGGTAACCGGGGGATTTAAGATCAATAGGCTCGATCAGCAATATGTACAAACAGAACATTCGGGGGTGGTGTCGCATATAGTGTTGGGAAGTTATGCCTAGATTGGCTAAAAACCTCAACACTTTCCCAGGTGAAGCATGTCCCTTCTTTCTGATGACATGGATCTCAGGGATTTTTTATTAGGTCCCTGGAGCCCAAGTCAAAAGCGCTTTTTGTAAATTATATACAACGAGCTGTGACAGATTTCTCAACAGGAAGCTGCTGAGAGATCAACAGGGTTAACTTAGAAAAGGCTTTGGCTGTGGTTGAAAATGGTATGACCACATTATCACCCAAAATGTATTCACTGGGTAACATGGTGACTTCCGCAATTGACATAATACAGCAAGACATGTCTATTTTCCAACATGGCCTGTCACAATTATGGTCAATCGTAATACTGTACTGGATGTTTACAAATGTTACATTCTGGCCTCGTGCCATGGCGTTCCATCAACAATCCATGTCTGTTTTTGGCATATGATCTAACAGAAAGACAGATAATAATGGCACACAGATGTGAAATACATCATGTTGCACATTGAAAAATTAAACCAATTACCTTTCACTGTGGCTGAAACACCATCCACAGACTGGAAAATCCATGGTTACATCACCCTACCAGTCACGACATTCCAATTCCAATACTGTCTCCAATAACAACAGGTAGGCAGAAAGGAAGCGCTAGGGGAAGGTTATGTGCATGAGTATTGGTAATTACTGTTTAGGTTAAGATGCAGGAATGGGGACACAATGGTTTTCCTTAGCAGTTCTGATTGTGAGGATGCTTTAGGCGGTTCCTTAGTCTGCAAGGACATTTCTCTCCACAGGGTATTAAATTCTTCAGTAGCAAATTTGTCTTGTTAGCTGAAAGGTTATCCAGCTGCTGTGATTCATGAGGTGTTCCAGCTGCTCTCGAATGGGAGCTATTTGACGCTGAATGATCAAGGTTGCTGCGGAATGGGACCGTGCAGCGCTTATCTAGTAAAGGTTAATTCCATAGTGACTTGTTGCACACAAGTACTGTTTCCACCTGCCAAACAGATAGTGAGGCAACGCTATGGCCTTCGATTAATGTTTCTGCCAATAATGTTTCTGCCATACAGTTTGATTCTTTGAGCAAACTAAAAGCCATGCTTTTTCAAAAGGATGTGGCTTTAACTATAGCCAGAGAGACGTTTAATCCCCAGGTTGCCAGGTCCTCGTCTAAGATACAGACACTACTCCACACTAACTTCCCGCTGCATTTTAGGGAGCCGGTCCGCAGTATCTTTACCATGTCTGATACACAGAGAATAGTGCACTTTTTTTTTGCTTGTATCTGCTCTGGTCTGGTTAGCACCTTTCAGACGATTTTCAGAGTTATACCATCTTTCATACACTCAGTGTTGAGAAGCGTTTTTGGAAGGCTCAAGCTGGTCCTGCTACTTCTGGTGGAAATTCAGATTTTTAATTTTTCTGCTCCACAATGTATGTCCCAGTTCAATCAGGAATGGAGACATCACTGCTGGTGCTGCGTTGCCATGAGTGCATGGTATCCTACTTCAACACACCTGGGCTTCAAGAACTGAACAAACATTGATTATTTTCCTTCAGGCGTGTCTGGCTTGATTGCATACAACTTGTCTACCGCTGTCTTCTTTGCAGCCACAAATGTGTCCTGGAAATATGTCTCAGATCAGAATTGGTTGCACCACTGGACATTGAAATACTGATGGACCCTTTAAAGGCCCACGCATATTGTTGTCCCCAGCGTATTCCTTTGATGATCAATTCATTCTTAGAGCCACCCATGGATGCTTCACCTCCTAGTGATGTGAACAACAGCTCCGCGGATCACTTATGGGTAACAACAACTCCCTCAGCGGCTGCTGTGGGAATTGGATGTAATCACCTTTGCTCCATAAACCAGCATCGAGGTGAGCCTCTGGGATCGTCGTCTGCGGTTGTGGGCAACAGCAATGTTGCGTCTACCACAAGGAACACATAAAACAGTGGCACTGAGAGCTAGTTGGTCTATAGGCCAACATATCCTGCTGGGGGTCCGTAATCAGTCTTGGCACAAGCCCCTAGTTTATGTTATTCTAAATATGCATATTTCCTAAGGATTAGTAGGAACTACTTGACAAGACAACATACAAACTCAATCAAACCTGCAATCATTCATAAACATTTATCCCAAGTTGTGATATTATACATTCACTTTGCACCCATATCAAACTCCTTGTGAGAATGTGTTCCCTTATATCCCTTCATTCGCTATGAACGAAAGTTCCCTAATAACCCTCTACCTCATCGTGAATATTCCTATTGTGACTGACACATTACTGTGTAAGTGAGGGAGCCCAAGTGAGTGGTGACCCTAGTACATAAGTAGAAAAAGGCGGCAGACATGCACTTAGAGACAAAGTGAGGCCGAACCTGAATATCAACAGAATTCCAGCTCCAAATCAATACATAGAGTTGATGTAAGGAAGGATCAACAAACACTGGAAATATATGGTAAGAGAAAGGAGGGTAAGTAGGAAACCTAAATGCGGGAGGCGTATTTGGCATATCGTGTTGAGACTGAATTACTTGTATGTAAGTGTTCTCTGATAGATATATTAAATAAAGAGGAACAGACGGGAGTACGGGCAAAAATGTTCTCTACCCTGGGGGCTGCAACTCTACATATTGATTTGCAGCTGCAATTCCATTGATATTGATAGCAGTTTTTTCCATTCTAGATTGAATCTATATCAAGGACACCTTGTTCTCCTCCCTCCATCCCTTGTTTCTATTGGGTGCTCAGTAGTTATCCAGAAGGTGGGTGGTTGGCTGATCACCAGCACCGAAATGTGCCTCTTGGGGACACCAACTAAGAATTCGAAGCTATTCTAAGTTACTAGTATTATATGTATATAAAAAGAAAAATGTGAATGTATATCATACATACCATGTTGTCATGTTAGATGAATCATCTTTAATTTGATCTTCTCTGTCACTGTGTTTCAATGACCTGAACTTAGCATTATCTACCTAAGAATGTTCCATGTGAAGGCTCTATGCACCTTTCGTTTTTAAAATATGGATGAGTGAGTGCAGTAATTGGATATGAATGATATCTATTTATGATGAGTGCCTGAGAGATATGCTTGTGATGGGTGGGAGGCTATGAGTCTGTTGCAAATATATGTTTGACCAAGTATACACATTGAATATTTACAAATACATGGATGATGAAAAAGGGAAAAAAATATCATTTGCAATATAAATAAAAAAAAAGTTTTGTTACAATTCTTTATGTACAATTGTTGAATTGCTTTGTGTGGCTTATAATCATTGAGGACTCTATTTTTAGAGCTGGCTTTGAGGTGGGCTCTTTTTCTGTACTGCAATTCCTTCCTAATCTGGTGCGGGTTCATGCCGGACGCAGTCAGGCTATTCCCTGCTTGTAAAGGCATTCATACTTGTTCATGATGAGCCCCCATCAGCTTCATCGTGCAATATCTGCCCATCATTCCCTAGCTGGGGTATGCATAGTGTTGTTCGGTTCCAGACCTCTGTTCAATGTCCAGGCCTGAGTTCCCTTTTAATCTACCTCATTAATACTGCTCCCTCACAATAAGTCCACTTGTGAAGTTCCAGCCACCAATTCTGTACCCTAGGGTCTCCATGGGTCCTCCAGGCCATTGCCAGCTGACGCCTAGCAAGTACTTGTGCCAAATCCTTGAATCTAGGTGTGACGGCATCCACTTTTCTTCTAGTCTAGGGGCTTATAGGGTAGATCATGCCAATCACAGGGGTACCCCAACCCTTAGTGTACCCTAGTGTATGTAGGTGTTTTCACTGTATTCTAAGTGTCTCTTTCAGTATAGCACTGGCCCCGGGCCTGGTTATGCAGAGATCAGGGTCAGTCAGAGTCAGTTACCACCAGTACCAGTCAGCAAAATGTTGGGGTGCCCAGGGCACAGGATGACTTTGCAACACCCAGGTTTACAAATTCTTGTAAATCTGAGGATGCTGAAAAATACAGGGGAGTTGCATTGGAACACCCCCGCAACGCCCAGGGAATGCCTACCCAGAGCTAAATGGCTTTGTGTGACTTTTGAAATCTGAGTTAGAAGTTTGCGTCACACATGTACCACATTGCGTGGTGCAAACGTGACGCAACCCACTCATGAATGAGAACCTTTATGTCCATCAGTAAGTAGGTAGTATTAGTTGTTCTTTCTTCCCATCTGTTCTTACCCCCTCCACAACACTTAGGGACACAAAGAGCTATTCTACAAAAAGGGTTATAGCCCATGTTGGTACACACTGTGATCAATGTGAGGAGGAGCCCTTTCCACCTCTAGGTAAGTACTTTCCTGCCATCGAAGGAACAATTCCTTTGGGTAGAAGAATTCAGGAAGAGAATAGACAGTTAATTCCCTTTACATGACGCCGGTGTATCTATTGCAAAAAATGCATGGTTCCATAGGTTGTCACCAGTATACTGCAGCCATTAAAAAAATCCTTCAAATGTCAACCCATTTTATAAATCTGGTCAGTACACAGTTTTGTACATGAACATTTTAGTTTTCAGATGTGAACATTAAGGTAATCTGGTTCATGCAAATTCACAGAATCTACTTCCTGCATATAACTGAATTTTGATCTCTGGAAATCTAGAGGATCCAGTCCATGCAAATTTATGAATTGTGGTCCATACGTATTAGATTTTAGTTTGTGCCAATTTACCGGATACAGCTCATGGTCATACATGGAATCTGATGAATATTGCAGTAAGTTCGCGCAGATATGTGACATTTACAGAATATGTGCCTGTAAATTGATGGGACCCAGCTCCTACATGCTCATGGAATCTGGCTTTTGCACATTTACAGAATCCGGATGGGATATATATAGTAAAAAATTATTGAATCCTCTTCACGTACATTTATAGACTCTGGTTTGTTGACATTTGTAATAGCTCATTCTTATAAATGTATTAATTCTGGAAATCGGGTTCATGTGCATTTGGCCAATACAGTTGTTATACTGGGTTTGATTGATTAGGAATTTGTAGAGCGTGCAAATGCCCAAGAAGGGTTTCATGGCGCAAGGCTGACTTAGGTAACTGACCTGGGAAAGGTAGATGGTGGCTGAAAATGTTTACAGGAAATTTAGATCTGTTGAGAGGCTAGGAGAGGTTGGAAGAGCAAGGTCCAGTATTTGGCATCCAGGAAAGAAAAGGAACAGCCACCAAGATGAGATTTTCGGTTGCAAGGCAGGTGGCAAAGCATGGCGGCAGAAAAAAGCAACGGGCGAGAACAGTGGTGGGGAAGGGAATGCTACTGCAGGGATAAATGGCTCTCACAATTACCAGAGAGGCAAGAACACTCAAAGACTGAGCGTTTGGCAGATAGTGCCCAAAGAATTACCAACAGGGAGAAACGGAAACGCGACAATGTAGGCCCAAAATGAGCCAAACAGCAGTATTTCAATATGAAGACAGAGGAGCAAATAAAAAGGAAATTGAAGTCACCAAGCCGGGAGAGGGCTGAATCACATTTGCACCATGCATACTAACAAGGTTTCGTACACAAGTGATCCTGAAATAATGTAATCATTTTGTAAATGTATTCAGTTAAAAAGTTGAGCTGTGTGATGCATCATTTGAACCTAGCAACTTAACCCCTTCAGTGCCCATGACGAGCTGGACTCGTCATGGGCCGCGGTGGCGCTGTGCCCATGACGAGTCCAGCTCGTCATAGACCCCGCCCGCTAATGCAACGGCCGGCACTGGGCGGGGAAAGGGGCGGGCACTGAAGGGGTTAATGAAAAATATCTATTATCAAGCTAATGGAAAGACAAAATGTAGACATCGCCACTTGAGGTACGAACACTAGTGTTGTTTGTGATGGAGTTACCTGCAAACATGTATCTATTTGGTTTTATATGGAGTGTGCTAAGCGGTCTTAAGTATTGGTTCCACTTAATTTGATGTTGCAGAACTTCTAATCGATATGCGAACATTTCACGGCGAAACCTTTGAGATACCTTAGACTTGTCTGCATTTTTACTCGCAAGTCTGACTCTTAGCATTGAGTTAGGACTGGTAGAATTTCCAGGAATTCTACACCAAGCTGTGTGGATTACACATAAATCTTTTGTCCGGTGCCTCCTACAATACGTAGGGGATCCTCTTTCCAGACTATGTGTAGATGAATTTGGCGTTTCTTTGGACGCTGAATGACATTTGATTGCTTGAAGGTTGTTTTAAAGCTTCACCATTCACTACCCCCAGAATTTGCTAGTAGAGGCCATTTAGTAGTAGGCAATAGAGTGCCAGCTGCTGTTTCTATTGCCCGTCAATGTCAGCTATTGACTGATCTCTAATCATGGAATGTTAGCTATCACAAGCCTGATACGATTCTGCTACATAGACCATGGGTGGATTTTTTGGTGCTAGGGTTCACGCCAAGGAGTCGGGACCCAAATTACCATCGTTTACAAGGACCCCATCACAATCTCCATCCTAGACCAAATTTGCAATGACCAGCTGGAGAAATTAGTTTTTAGAATGGATTTACACCAAAGTCTCAGCTGGAAAGTAGCTTTAGTATATCGCCCCCCGGGACCACTATCTAACACCACCTCACAGCTTATGGAATTTATTTCCCCACATGTTATATCAGCCAGGAATTTTTTACTTCTTGGCGACTTTAACGTGCACAGCGAAAACCCAGATAATCCAGAGGCGACTTCCCTTCTGACAGACCTGTCCACACTCAATCTAACTAGAATAAATAAGGAGCTCACTCACCAGGCAGGTCACACGCTGGATATATTACTAACAAACTCTCCCAAAATATCTTACGGGGCAACGTACCCCTTGACATGGTCAGGTCATTCCATCATCGAGTTCTGTATCAACGGTCCAAAGGCACAGACTGTCCCCAAATACTACCCTAAAAAAAGTTATCAACAATGGCATAAACTTACGCCCTCACATTTTCAAGCTGCTTTTATCCCACCTCAATACTCTGAAACTGACAATGTAGAGGAACGCCTAGCCTCCTTCAACTCCAGCCTGCTATCCACTATGAACAGCTTAGCTCCTTTGAGACAGTGCCCCACGACCATAAAACACTGCCAGACACCGTGGTACTTAGGCTCGATAAAAGTCAATGTAAAAAACTTGAACGCCGTTGGCATCGCTCACATGACACAAAAGACAAAAAAAATTTAAGTATGCACTAACACAGTACCATAATAACCTGAAAAACGCTCGCAAAACTCACATCGCATCCCAACTTGAACAAGCAGGGAGCACTCCGAGGACTCTCTACTAGATCCTAAAAACATTCACCAACCCCAAGGCCTGTGACATTGAATCCGCCCCATCTCAAACACTGTGCGACAATATAGCAAGCCATCTAACCCAGAAAACTGATATGATTTACAATAAAATCACCTCGACTAAGGGCCCTCAGACTGACCCAAAGTTTGACCTCCCACCGGCCGCTCCCATTTCTCACATGCTGGAGAATTTCCCGATACTTACTACAGAGGAGACTGAAGCTTTATTAAGAAGCGCCAAATCACAGGGTCCCCACTGGATCTCATTCCTGCTAAAATAGCTGCCACACTATCTAAACAACTAGCCGGCCCCATCTGCTCTTTCCTAAACAACTCCATGAAGGAAGGCATTCTCCCACTGGAATGGAAACCTGCACAGATTCTCCCAATTTGAAAAAATTCTAAAATCCCCATGGAAGACGTAACCAACTACCGCCCCATTTTCCTACTTCCCTTACATAGCAAAATCTTGGAAAAACACGTTAGTAAACACTTATCAGATTTCGCTGAATCCTCAAACTACTTGGATCCTTCTCAATATGGATTCCATCACAGATATAGTACAGAGTCTGCGTTGGTGGCAGTTACTGACAACATCAGGATGCTGTTGGATAACGGTCAAGCAGTACTCTTGGTGCTGCTTGGCCTATCCGCAGCATTCGATACCATCTCCCACCAGACTCTACTTAGGAGACTGGGAGACAAAGGCCTTAAAGGGAATGCCTTGAAGTGGATGACTAACTTTCTGTCTGACAGAACTCAGACCATTAACCTGGGTCCATTTGGCTCACAGACCACCAGGGTGACCAAGGAAGTACCACAGGGCTCATGTTTGAGCCCTACCTTGTTTAACATTTATGTTACTCCCTTGGCGAGACTATTGAGGAATTTGGGATTTATCCCTATATCCTATGCCAGAAAGTCAGATTATGCTGTTTGGTGAAGCTACAGTGAAGTGGTCCCCTAGCTGGGGCCAGAGGAACTAGGTTCTGCCCCATGTCCAAAACAGGTGGTAAAAAACCTTGGAATTCGATTAGACCACAAACTCACATTGGGAGACCATACTACCTCCACTGCTGGAGCATGTTTCCATAGTCTCAGCCTAGTCAGAAGAGTTTTCCCTTTCCTGCTATTATCGACACGGAAAACCTTGATTCAGGCATTAGTCCTAAGCCGTCTAGACTATTGTAACGCTCTGCTGATCTCAGCAGATGAAAGCTTCATAAACAAACTGCAGGTGGTCCAGAACACTGCGGACCGCCTGGTGACCAATGCCCCCCCCAGAACTGCATCGCTCCCTCTTCTTCAAAAACTACACTGGTTACCAGTATGGAAGAGGATCAAATTTAAGATCTGTTGTATTGTATAGAAAGCATTAAACAACCTAGGCCCCAGCTACCTAAACGACAAATGTGTTAAATATGTTCCTTCCAGACCCCTTCGCTCTGGAGCCAAAGCACTGCTCCAAGTTCTGTGCTTTAAAAAAACCTGTTTAGGTTGCAAAGCCTTTCAACCATCTGGCCCCACACTACTAGAATAAACTCCCCTTTCAGTTGTGTCAATGCACGGGCTATCTGGCATTCAGAAAGTTGCTGAAAACCTCACTGTTCTGATTATTCCTCCTATGCTTATTATGGCGGTCCTAGCGCGGGGATACCCTGATGGGGTGATTCGGTCACTCTATAAGTAAATAAAATAGAAATAGAAAATAGAAATACGGTTGGCACACGCCACCCAAATTGCTACACCCACGAGCCACTACATTTTAGATAAGGAAATGGACTAGGGAGGAGGTCTGTGCCTAATGTTCAATAATATTCCGGAAAAAAAAAATCCCAAAATCCAGTCTACTTTTCAGAGCATGGTGAGCCATTTTAATTCTTAATCTAGAAATATAATCCACGGTCCCGAGAGAAATTTCTCTTGGGACCACAGAGATGATAGGCAGACCAAACCGCTAATCATATGACCACACAAGATTTCTTGCCTTGAGAAAGCCTTCAGCCTATGAGCCATCGGGCGAAACACGTGTTGTCTGTTTTTCTGTTTGGATTATATTTATGGATTAAGAATTAAAATGGTGCAACATGCCCTGAAAAGAAGTCTGGACTTTGGGAATTATTTTCCAGAATATTATACAACATTAGGCACAGACCTCTTCCCTAGCCCATTTCCTAATACGATTCTGGTAGAATCAGTGACTATCCCTCAGGTTTTAGTCTTTATCATAATTAAAGATGGCTGCCATGTGGCTTTGATGTGCCGCCACATCTGCTCTCTAGATACACTGGTAGAGAAGCACGTCACACCCTCCAGCACGAGCATAGAGGAGGTATAGAGGCAGCGAGCTAGACAACGGACTAATAACAGCCTGGCATGGAGCAAGGAGGCAGATTAACAGGCAAGGACAAGAGAAGCAAACGTCTGCGGAAGAAAATGGCGACTGACCAATTTGCTTTTTTAGAAATTCATTGAATATGACATGTTTATTTGTGCCAGCAAAGGCCCTGCTTGAAACCAGGTGTTCTGCGGGCAGGTTATTAATAATGAATTAAACCATGGCGCACAGCCAAATGAGTCTTATGTCTCAGCAAACTACAAATGACACAAGCGCTTTTTTCTCAGAAGTGATATAGAGATGGAATTAATAAACGTCGTGTATGATACCCTCATGTTGCATGTATGATTCACACAGAAGCAGGTCTAGCACGGCTTGGTGTTCTGAAGGTGTATTTGTGTAAGAGATTCAATGACAGGCCAGGAGGCTTCAGAATATTCTCTTCTCTGCTTTATGCAATAGCAGCCTTGTAAACATATAAACAGTAAATAGGGTTGTAGAAAAAATCTGGAAAACCCACAGGAAATAATTACCAGCTCAACAGTAGGTAGTCCGTCCTCCAATCACAACAATGGGGCCCATATAACACCTCAACCGTCTTTTGCTGCTCGGCAGCCATGGTAGGTACTTTGCATTTTTTTTGACGTAGTAGGGCCTGCCTCGGGGAGGTGACGGTCCCCGGGGCCGAGAACGGCCCGGGACATGGGCTGCGTGCCCCTTCCACCCATTTTACAAATACTATTTGGCCCTGGGGAGGTAGTGGTCCCTGGTGGGGGGTAATCCGTGAGGCCCACCCAATTATACATAAAATAGCCCTCAGAGGTGGTGGTCCCTGGGGCACGGGGGAGTCGACGAAGCACCTCCCCGATTCATTTCGCAATATCCCGGGGAGGTGGAGACCCCACAATTTCTTTTCAATAAGCCCCAAGGAGGGGGCGGTCCCAGGGCACAAAGAGGGGAGCCCTGTGCACTCCCCTCCTATATTATTTCATTTAAGCCCGCATGCCCCCGTAAACCATCACACCCTGGAGCTAAATAATAGAGAAGCGCAGGAGCCCATGCTTCTTTGTTTTTTTGGGGCAAGACCTGTGGCTCCCCCTGAATTCTTTTTTTTGGGGTACTTTCCCAGTCCCTCCGGGACCCCCCTAGAGTCCCAGGGGGTCAGATTATTCCTACCATGCTCTTTTTTCAACTTATTTTGTGGGACTCTGCTGAAGCGGAGTTCCAAGATGGCTGCCAACACTTCCTGGTTTGAAGTGTTGCCAGCCAATCTGGTCCCAGCATGAGATCAGGAGGGTTCGCGTAGCCTTCTGGTCCCTATATATACACATTTTAATTTATTTTAATAGCCCCTCAACTACTGAATGAATTTACACCAGATCAGGAAAAGGCACTTCTCTGACTCAACAGCTACCTTTCTGTCAAATGTGGTGTTATTCCGTTCAGAGGTTCGGGCTGTAGCTCTTTCGAAAGCCCCTATGGAAATGAACATGGGGAAAACGCATCACTGACATTACTCATTTGGACCCCAGTTATGAGGGTTTATACTGTGAAGCATCCAGAAGCAGTACAACTTAAGTTAGGTGCTGTGGGGTAGGAGCTGGCAGCATTGGCAGATTGAGTGAGGGCCTTAGGAGCTAACTGAAGGAAGATCCCATCATAAAAAACATGATATTTAGGTGGTTGTCATCCTCTGTGCTGCTTTCGGGTAAAGCAGCCATTTATATCACCAGATACATGGCCCCACTCACAAATCAATGTGGCAAGCATGCATGGCCTACCAGTTGACTGCTTCAACGGACCTGTGTGCAATTTCCAGTGTGTATGAGAGTAGCGAGTGAGGACGAGGCATGCTGGGATGGCAGGTATCTCCATGCCTCTTTATTTGGGGTCAGGAAGGAACTCTGAAACCCAGTAGGAGCAAGCAGTATCAAGTATGATGACATCATTACTCACTTGTAATAAGTTATTATGAGTGACATCATTTTCTTATTACAGGCAGGTTGCATTCTTATAACAATATTGGTGGGAGAGGCACACTCTGGTTTTAATTTGAAAGGTTAATGTTTCTTTGTACAATCTTAAACCTTTTTAAATTCAAGTGTGCTGCAGAGGGGGCATGCAACAGTCATGAATGCCAACTATGCTCAACAATTTCGGGGTCAGTGAGACCCGACCTCTACGCACTGTTACTGGCTGGTGAAAGTACCTATTAGTTTTTCTACATTTGTTATAATCACAAACTTTGTAATAAAAAGATTTTTTCACATTTTCGTAAACATCAAATTCACTGAACAATTCGACGATTAACAAAACCTTGTTATGAATACATTCCAATTTTATTCATTGAATGTCCATAAAGTTCATCTTGTTCAATCCAAGGGTTTAAATAAATGAGATTTTCAAAATATTTATCTTGCTGCCCAATGCATTTCGAGCCTAAACTGGCTCTTCTTCAGGGGCTCAATTTCTACAACATAAACAAAAAAATATATATGCTTTACATTGATGTACTAGCGTCAATTTATCAAAAGCAATGTTGTACTTCATTTTACACAAGCAGTGAAGAGTGAATGGTGGTTCTGTAAGAACGACATAAAAGTGAACAAGTAAACCCTCCACCAGAAAGGTGACTCTGTTGTAATGAAACAATGTGCTGTAACCCATGAGAAGACTATCAGGAGATGGCTGTCAAGCGGGGCGGGGTAAGGAAAAAAAGAGTAAAATAAATGAGTACCTTGGTCTTGAGGTTTAAGGCACGAAGCGTTAAACGATTTAGAAGTCTAGGGTATACGCGATCTGAAAGAGCGAAAGACCGTTATTAGGTGAGTGAACTTACAGGAGTTCTGAGTCGAGCTCCTTGGACATGGTTCTGACGAGACAGTGGGGGAATCTTACCTTGTTTAAAACCTGAACCTGAAGATGCCACCCTTCCTCGTGTTCCATGAGCCATGTCTAAACCCTGGTCTTATCCAGCATTGATCATTTGCAGCACAGATGCCACCCTTCCTCGTGTTCCATGAGCCATGTCTAAACCCTGGTCCTATCCAACCTCGATCGCTTGCCGTAAAGATGACACCCTTCCTCGCTTTCCACAACCCATGTCCAAACCTTGGTCCTATCCAACCTTGAGCACTGGTAGAACAGATGCCACCCTTCCTCGTGTTCCATGAGCCATGTCTAAACCCTGGTCTTATCCAGCATTGATCACTTGCAGCACAGATGCCACCCTTCCTCGTGTTCCATGAGCCATGTCTAAACCCTGGTCCTATCCAACCTCAATCGCTTGCAGTACAGATGCCACCCTTCCTCGCATTCCATGAGCCATGTCTAAATCCTGGTCTTATCCAACCTTGATCGCTTGTAGTACAGATGACACCCTTCCTCGCCTTCCATGAGCCATGTCTAAACCCTGGTCTTATCCAACCTCGATCACTTGCAGTACAGATGACACCCTTCCTTCCATTCCACTGGGGAATGTGATCCTGCTTAATACAGTGCTTCCACACTACTAATGGAGCAAAGAAACATCCAAGGCACATATGAAAGATTCACTTCAGCTGGAGTGCTGATAACTTTAGTTAATCAATCTTTCCAAACATGACTGAAATGTTATACAAGGGCTGCGGCTATGAAAGACACTCAAATGAGGGAGAGCGTCCAGGATTTTGCGTCTCACCTGAATGGCCTCTCACCAGATTGTTGAGGGTGAATGGGCCCTGGGGGCTTATCAATTACACGAAGCGACTGTATTCTGAAATAGGCACCTCTAATCTTCCCTTCAACAAAAATTCCATCATCCAACGCTGTGCCAGTTGAGTCCTAACCAGTTGGTTCATACACAAGTTGAGAAGGTATGGACATGGGGAAGTCAACCCAGCCCATGGGCAGAAGCCACTTGCCATTCTTGGGATGGAAGTCCCAGATCATAACAACTTACCAGAAGCCCCCCCCCCCCCAGTAAATCTAACTTGTATTTATCTTCATACCAAAGCAATGACAATAGCAAACTCAAAGTACAATGGTGATAGGTCACAGTCCTGCACCTATTCCATGTGGGCAGGTTACTTTACCTTGGCTAGGTGAATCGTTACCTAATCTTGACAAAACACTTCCTCTGGTCTTGAGTACAACTACAGGGATGATTCTCTTTTGGTTGAAGATTTCCATTTGACCTAAAATAGGATTCCAAAGTCCAGTGCGAATTGCACATGTGTTATTTTCCCATGTGCAAATTATGAACCTCAAAGTATGTCCAAAGGTTTTCAGCAGGTTATACATGTCTCATGAGAGACGTGCGGCAAACACCATGAAATTCTGGTTAGAGTACAGGCTTCACCCCTTGCAGACACAGCTCCACCTACCCACTGCTATGCCAGGATTCACACTTGCAGATGGTGTCCAATTATTTTTGCTTTTTCTCGCCAGACAACCAACATACCCAAGTTCAATTTTCTTTGGCTTGAAGAACTATAAAACATAACTGTAAAGCACAAAGGTAGAGGAGCACAGTAACTATACTTAATACTTATATTTATCAAAAATCTTTATCTTATAAAGCAAAATGCATATTCGGGAAGACAAAGTAGAAATTTCTTTTATACAAGAGACAACACAACAACTTTCTTCTTTTGAAAAGTTAGTATCCCGATTCTTTTCTTTTATTCATGATTCTTCATAACATGATTGATAATTCATGAAAAACAATAATCATTACATTTAAAAATTCCACAACAAGATGTAATCAACAGTACATATCCGAAACATAATTACCCATAGGCATGGGTGGAGCAGATATAATTTCTAAACAGTTAGCTCAATGTAGTCTCGATTACAATAACACAGATTTTCTGTCAATCATTTTCCATGTTCTTGTGTGTATTATTATTTCCTATGTGCAAACTATCTTCTTTGTCTCGATGATGGCCCGTGCATAAGCAATGCCATAGAAGCTACCAGATTCTCTTCAGTCAGGGATGGGAACCCATTCTGTTGTTAGCCTCAAACTGCTCACTGCCAGGTGGCCACACCATGCCGTGCCTTTCATATCCTTGGCCAGGAGCTGCAGCAGGTCGCCCGCAGCCTTGTGACACTACCAATGCAGCCTCTGCTGTGCAGGGGGCTGTGACCTTTCAGAGTGGGCATGCTCAACCCAGGAACTTTACATTTATGAAATTTAGGCTTCCCTACTGGTTGTGGGGGACTTCTGGAAGGCTGCCCAGGACCTACACAGAGAGTGTAGCAAGCAAGAGTTTTCTCAAATTCTTGCCAGTGCTAGAAAATAGAGCACATCTCTCTTTATAGTCTCTTCTGCTTGGTCACTGAAGCATCACCAGTGGAGAGTTCTAGCTGGTGACTTTCAGGGTGCTCTTAGCGGTTTGATCGAGCTGCACCATGGCATATATTCTGCCTCCAAGTCTGGTCCTTTTCCATCAGCCAGCTCCTAAGTCACTGAGAGGTTCCACATCTGAGGAGCCTGCAGGACAGAAGGTATGCAGGTGGGGTTAAGGATCCTGGGGGCATGCAGGGGCTCCTCCCTTCTGAGGACACCTGGAGATAGCTGTCCAAAGCGGTCAAGGAACACTTCCAGAGATCTCATCACGCTCCAGGATTCAGGCACTGCTGCTTTCAGTGATTCAACCCTGCAGTGTGTAGGATGGACTGTTCCGTAAAAAATCTCCCAAATTCGTTGCAGGGCGCCATACGTTCAATAATGAAGACTGTTATTGCTGTTCCAGTTCCTACCAGCACCGGTGGAACTGCCTCAAGGACATTACTGCCTTGTTGCTCGTTTAGGAAGACATCACCGGAAGCATGGATTATGTGATTTTAGGCTTATTCATCCCCATAGCATTAATGATATCTGATGCTACACAGAACAAGATACGTCTCCAACCCAACTGCATCTGTGCTTGGACTTGCGGCCAGCATCTCCATGAGTAAAGATGGTGTTTGCATCTGTGCTTGGCCTGGAGGCCGGCATCTCGAGGAGTAAAGATGGTGTTTGCATCTGTGCTTGGCCTGGAGGCCGGCATCTCGAGGAGTAAAGATGGTGTTTGCATCTGTGCTTGGCCTGGAGGCCGGCATCTCGAGGAGTAAAGATGGTGTTTGCATCTGTGCTTGGCTGGAGGCCGGCATCTCGAGGAGTAAAGATGGTGTTTGCATCTGTGCTTGGCCTGGAGGCCGGCATCTCGAGGAGTAAAGATGGTGTTTGCATCTGTGCTTGGCTGGAGGCCGGCATCTCGAGGAGTAAAGATGGTGTTTGCATCTGTGCTTGGCCTGGAGGCCGGCATCTCCATGAGTAAAGATGGTGTTTGCATCTGTGCTTGGCCTGGAGGCCGGCATCTCGAGGAGTAAAGATGGTGTTTGCATCTGTGCTTGGCCTGGAGGCCGGCATCTCGAGGAGTAAAGATGATGTTTGCATCTGTGCTTGGCCTGGAGGCCGGCATCTCGAGGAGTAAAGATGGTGTTTGCACTCTGGTTTCCACACTGTGTAAAACGGGCTCATTTATCGGCGGGCTTGGCTTTCCGCTACACACTTTGAAGGTCAAGTCAAGAATACTTTATTTCGACTCTAAAAGAGCAATGAAAAGTTGTACACACACATTTTCATTTAGAGACAGCAAGTACACATACACAGAATTTACAGATGTTAAAATGATCAGTATCTGCTACGTATCTTAAAAAGATAATTTAAAATACAATATATGATCTCAGTTGTTCCTAGGGAGAGTAAAAACTCCATTGCCAGTTTGTAATTCATAATCCCTGCAGAAAGTAATAAAGGGCGAACAAACTGTTTCCTCTGTGGGGTGTAAAATCTACAGAAGAGACTAAGGTGCGCTGTGCTTTGAGGTGAGCAGTTATCACACGGACAAACAGGGAGTGAAGCAAACCACGAGCCTTGGATAGGGAAAGCAGCTAAAAAATGTACGGTTTCTAAGCTGGACCTTATCAGCAGAAATTCCCTTCTTTCGTATAGGTCAGTTTGTAAGTACAGGGCAGGTTCTCTTTGCAGTTGTGAGAGGCGCCCTGGCTGACCAGTCACACTACATGTGGAGCCAGCCCGGACATAACTTTGATAACAAAGTGACTTTATAGGGGCAGGTGATACACTGCTTAACATGTCGGGGTTTGCATAGTATTCTGGAACACCCGTTTGACATATCTAAGCCAAGGGATGTCTAAGCTATTATCCAACTTCATGCAGTCCGTCAGTATAGTGCCGCAGAGGGCAGCCTCTGGGTTCTTCCAGATTTTCAACTAGAGCAACAGCGGTTGGACCGCTATATAGTCTTTCAAATAACTCAAACCAACTTCCTCATGACAAAAAGAAACAGCAGAACTCTGGGACACCGAGATAAGTCTTCTTAGAAACGTATTCTCTACTATTTTGAGGGATTTCTAATTTATGTGTCCCCACATTTTGAAGGTATAAATCACAAGAACAACTCCATCTTCATGGGGAGGTTTGCGAGGGGGAGGGGGGGTTGTTAATTTAAAAATAAATAAATTAAATTAAACCTTTTTGCCGGCCAGCCGGGTCCCGTGTCTTCACTGCTCCTGCTCTCCTGAACAGGAAGCAGACAGCCAGGCTCCCTCCCTTGGCCAATCACAATGCTGCAAGAAGCGTTGTGATTGGTCGGGACGCCGCCCAGCCAGCGGCTTATGTGTAGGCCATGTTCTCCATGCAGGCTGCATTGCATCCTGCATGGAGAAGGGCAGTGTGTGTATGACTGGTTTGGGTGGCTCCAGAGGGCTGGCCAAACAGTCTTTGCGCACTCAGGAGTGGGCACACCACTCCTCCCCTGCCCTGGTTGCAGAGCAGCCCCACACACCCTCCCGCCAGCAGCCAAACATAAAATGGTAAAAACTGAAAGTTATTACCATTTTATGTTTCTGCTTCTCGCACTGCAAGAAAGCAGTGGGGTGACGCTCCTCTGCCCTAGTGGAGGAGCCGCTCCTGCCATCTTCTATCATCGATAGTGCGCAGAAGCCTCCACTAAAAGTCGTGCTACCAATCATTGAAACACGGATCCCCAAGCCCAGACAGGAGCTTCTTGGCTAACTTCTTCGTAGTTCCTACCTACAGCAAATTTACATAGTCTAATCTTTCTGTAACACTAGTTTGGTGCCTTGTCGGAAAAGGTTTGACCAAAGGTGAGAGGATGAGGCATTACGGCCAGATCTGCCTATAACTTCCTTTTTGGCACGTTGGCATCCCCACCAATTGCTTCTAAATAAGTTGTAAATGGGTACCTCCAGTCATCCTTTCCCATACAGGGCTGACCTGGACTGTCTAAAAAAAAAAAAGCTGGTGGCAGAGGTTTCCTCTGCGAAGACAATGTAAATACCTTGACACCAATTTGAATTGTGACTAGATTGCATATAAAATACACAAATGTACAAAGTCTAACAGCAAACTACAATCAAATGAAGCCATCACTTGTTTGCTGATTGACTCGATAACCAAATATTTGCTCAGAGTGTGCCTGTCACCAAAATTTCCAATAGACAGGCAGCGTGGTTAACAGGTACTCATAGATCAAAACTTATATGCACAATAACGGGGTACCTGTCACTGAGACTTCCTGGTTGACAAGCATAGTCGCAATTCACGCTGTCTTCCCAACAGTTCCCACACCTACCACTGACAGCTCCCCCCTCACACGTTACCTTCTGCTTCCAAGAACCCACAACAAAAGCAAACGCTCTCCGTTGAGGCGCCTCTTTACATTGGTTGCTAGGACGCCCTCAGAGACAAAGCCGATGCAATGCAGTGTCACATTAGTTGCTAGGACACCAACTACACGTCTGACCACAACGCACTGGCCAAGCTGTGAAGACATCAAAACAGCTTAGCTCACCACAGACGTAGACGTGCGTACTGGCCCACCATAAACATGCGTATTCAATGTACTCTACCTTGTTCCCGACAGCTGCTGCATGAGGCTTGATTATGCCTCCAAACTGTGCCCCTTAGTTCCTTTCTCGTTCTCAGCCTAAAGCGCTCCGCAACCGCTCTCACGCTACTGCCGCCAGCTTGTTGGTATTCATATCAAAGCCCCTACTCAGGTTGAACCCAACATTCCTCAGAGTTGTGATAAATTCAGCAAATTCACCATGAATGGTTCCTGTCCTGAATGCTGGGTTTTCAGATTCCTTTCCTTCCCAGGGGTCTCAATAAAATACAACTGTTATAATCCAAATTCTGGAAAGCAAATGAACGGGATCCATTTCAAATCCTTCTCTCTCGTTCCCATTGTGTGTCCTCTCCTGAGCATCCCCGCCCCCACTCTTGGGAAGACCAGGACACAGGGTGGACGTTGAATTTTCTTTATTCAGCGAGAAGAAACGGCCCCAGGTACACCAAGATCCTCAGCAACGGTCTGCCCAGCTTCTCAGAATCCTCAACCCAGATTCTAGAAGTGGAGCATTAAGCTGCCTAGGAACAGCGTTGGGTGACCAGGTTACATGACACAACATAACAGACCAGAGCTGCAAACTTTGGAACGGGGAAACCAGGTTCGAGTCTCAGCATTGGCTCAACGTCATTTGATTCTTGGCAAATCACTTAAACGCCCCGTACTTGCGAATACGAATGTGTCCTTGTGCAATGTAACTGGTGCTCAGGTGAAGTACTCCAAAGCGTTCGAGTCGAGTTTGTGCTATATTAACCTGCAAATAAACATAAAAGCATTTTCATTGACAAAAAACACCGGTGACGATCATGTGAGAGGAGGGTTTAAGAGGATGCAGCCTAGTAGAGAAGCCTGCGCAGCACATACCTGCTGTTCAGGGTGGAGTCTGGTGTTGATTAAGATGTCTACCCTAAAGGGACAAACCTTCCCTTCAGAGGAAACTCTTCTCCAGGACGGATGGCAAGTAAATTGTGACAAGAGAAGTTAATGGCAGACTTCAGAAGGTCCTTCCTGGCATTAGGGGGTGCTCCCCTTTGCTCATCAGAAGATGGGTTTGCCTCTACTTACTCTTACTTATACTGAGGTGTGGAGTTTGTTTGCCATGTAGCTTGGAATGCGTAAATGTAAAGTTTTATTGGCGATGCTAGCCAGTAAGAAGTAAGGGCCAAGATATCTCTGAGCAACAGATTGACAAATTGGAAAAATAGATCCGATTAGACAGAAATGGACATCTCCAAACTCATTGCGAATGCAAAACCCTCCTCCCACTTCGCAGAGCCCCTTACAGCCTCCATGGCAATAAATCTCAGTCAGATCATTTCACCCCTCTGGACGATGATAATAAACAGCTTGCTAAGCACTGGGGTCATGCAAGACTGCCTAAAATTTGGCCGAGTCCCACCACTTAAAAAAAAAACGGGCTTAGACCATGAAGACCTTAAGAACTTCAGGCCAATCTCTAATCTGCCCTTCCTAGCCAAAATCCTCGAAAAATGTGTCCTACTCCAACTCAACCAGCACATTGACACCAACAATCTCTAGGACTCTAACCAATCAGGCTTTAGAAAGGGCTGCAGAACAGAAACCGCCTTACTAAATATAGCAGATGACATCCATAAATGCATGGATGCAAGTCGCTGCTGCCTGCTCATCCTCTTAGACCTATCTGCGGCCTTCGACACGGTGGACCATAAACTTCTTCTCAACACCCTTAAACAACGGATCAGAGCAGGCGGCATGGTGCTGAAATGGTTCACATCTTCCTTTCACAACTGTTCTCAGCAAATCAAAATAAACAATGCAACTTCCGAAACCTCTACGGGGGGCGTGGCCGCATGATGGCCGCACTTTGAGTGGGCTCTGCCGGCCAAGCCATTTATCCGAATATAATCCTGCAGACAAAGTGCGCCTGGTCTCCCAACACCACGCCATCAACACTCACCTGACCCTGGGGTGCAGATCGATCGCGCTCCTGTCTCTCTGTGATGCTGCTGGACGGAGATTTGCCGCTGTGAACGCCCCGGGCCTTCAGCCCCGTGACTGGCGCGGCTGACCTGGCCCTTTCGGCGCTGTCTGCGGACTCCCTGTCGGCCTTGGACCCGCGTCATGTATCCCGCTCCTGACATCCTTCCTATGAGAGCCGGTGAGTGCTGTTGGTGTGGGGGCGTGGCGGGGCTGGGGGCTTAGGCCTCTCCCCCACAGGGCCGGGAGATGCGGGCGGCATGCCCCCCTCACCTCCCTGCTGCGCATCGCCCCTCTCCACTCCGGCCTACTGGCTTCCTGAGGCCCGCTGTGTGGTTGACAGCGCTGCCTCCGCTGCATTGTCGCCACCGGGACCTGGCCTCCGGGGACGACTCTTCTGGGCTAAATGAGAGCTGGGCACCCGACCAGAGGAGGCACGATTGCTGCTCTTTGCGGCGGCTTCTAAGCACCGTCAACCAGATCCGGCCCGCAACCGGTCCTCTGCGTGGCATTGGCTCATCGACCCTGGCTGTGCCCTGTGGTTGTGGATGACCGGTGCCTGCGATGGCACATTGCTCTGCACCCCTTTGGCCTGCTAACTGACTGCCTTGCCGGCCACCTCCCAGGGGGCCCTCTCGCGCTGTGGTGAGGCACCTCCGGCTCACGCTGTGCCTTTGCCTGCTCTGGGCCTGCCTCACCTTCACGGCATCAGCGGCTGGGTGGCCGCCGCTGCACCATCTGGCGGACCTGCGCACCAAACATTGCCACAGCTTCACCGGACTGGCCCATCATTTCCTCGCCGGATCGCGCCTCACATTTCCCATTCGGGTGGGCCTGCTGACTATCTGCACCGCCCGCTGGCGTTGGGTTTGCTGCGGGAAACCTCCGTGCTACACTTACAACTGGCCCACTTTTTAACTGCCTCTGCCCATTGACTCAGCCGCCTGCTGGTCTTGTGCCTCTGCTTTCTCCTGCGCTGCTCCACCGCCTGCGGGCGCACCGCTTTCTTCCTCACTCCGCAGCCTACAATCCGCAGTCTGTTTGCTCCAACTGACATGGGAAGAACCAACCCCAAGCAGCCCAACCTCTACTTCGACCAGTGCCGTCAGACGCGCCAGGAGGGCACGGGCGCTGATGGAGAGGAATCTTCGGCTCCACCCGACATGGCTCCAACACGTGAGGACGACTTAAAGGCCATCATGTTGGACGTCAAGTCCACTGTCACCGGCATTGCAACGCAGCTGGATCAGTTGTCCGCCCGCCTGGACACAGTGAAGGCCCTAGTCGACTCCCATGATGCCCGCCTTCTGCACGTGGAGACTAGGGTGTCGGACGCAGAGGATAACGCCACCCAGGACCGTCAGAAACTGTTGCAAATGGACAAAATATAGATCTCATTCGGACCAAGAATGAAGATTTGGAGGCGCGCTCCCGCAGGAGCAACCTCCGCATTACGGGGGTGCTCGAGTCCACCAATATTCCCCGCATGGAGGACTATGTGGAGCAGTTGGTGCGTGAGCTCTTTGGCGATATCTTTTCTCCGGTCTTCATTGTAGAGCAGGCCCACTGTTCCCTCGGGCCTCGCCCTGGCCCTGGCTTGCCGGCCCGCCCCATCATAGCCAACATTTTGAATTTCAGGGACCGCGACGCCATCCTACGTGATGCCAGAGAGAAAGGGGAGATCTGTCATCAGGGTAATTTACTCTCGTTCTATCCTGACTATACTACTGCGGTCCAGGCGGCTCGCCGTGAATTCCTGCCGGCAAAGCGCATCCTACAAAAGTACGAGATCCCCTACTCCCTGGCCTATCCTGCCAAACTGCGCGTCAAGCAAGGCTCTAAGACTCTAGTCTTTACGGATCACAGAGAGGCGTTGGCTTCTCTGGGACAGGTCACATCGATCCCCGCCCGCCTCTTCCCAGGCTGCTGCTGACAACAATCTTAGTGACAATGACTGACCGGCTGGCAGGTTCTCTTCTTTCAGCTCTTGGGACCTTTTGCCTCTTAGCTTAAATGATGGCTACTGAATGTTTGTTGCTCCCTAGGCCATCACGGGCTATTCCTTTATTGTTGACGTGGTGTTCTTTACGGATTACTGTTTTTTCACTGGTTGTCTGCTGCCGCTTATGGCTTGGCCACCCTGTCTTTCTGGCAGGGGTGTATGCTGGCCGCTGCCATTCCCTCACGGGATAATTCCCTTCTTTGACACAGTCCTTCCCATTCCTAGTTGTGGGTCCCTGGGGTGGGTATGGGGGGTAACTCAGCCTGATTGGGGGGTTGATGTGGGAGAGGGGATGTGGGGTATTCTGGGTATCTTTATTTTGGGGGCGGGATCGGGTGGTTGGGTGTTGGGGGCTTGGGATTTGCAACCCGTAAGTGTGACACCACTGTTTCTTTCTGCGTTGGCTCATACTCCGAGCCATTTTATGACATGTTCCCTGTCTCCTGCTGTCCACACTCAGGTCGAGGGGTTTGTATTGTTCGCTTTGTTGCCTCCTAATGAGGCCCATGTTGAATTTTCGATTGCACTATCACAAAGTGATTCCACGGTAACCGCACTGCTACTCTTTCCCGTTATCCGCTACACCGCTGACTGCAATTGTACACAGTCTCTGCATTCTTCTTCACCTCCTTTTTGTCACTCCGTTCCATGATAATGTGCCATGACTGACACTACACTGTGGACCTGGACCGTCCATGGGCTTAATGACCACCGTAAAGCGCGAATGTTGCATGCCCATCTTATTCGGCATGGGGTGGACATTTGTTTTCTACAAGAGACCCATCTGTTACCGGCCACCTCCTCCAGAATTTGCCCCTGACACTGGGGTGAAATTCACTCTTCCTTCTACTCTAATTACTCACGGGGGAGTCCATACTGCTGCGTAGAGGGCTTCCATGGCAGACCTCACAGGTGGTCATTGACTCTGGGGTGCATTTTGTGATTCTTCATGGCACCCTTCGGGCCCAGCCCCCGACGCTTGTCACGTTGTATGGCCCAAATTGCGACGACCCGGACTTCTTCACGCAAGTCTGGCACCACATCTCATCCCTTGGCCCTGCTGCGCTCCTCTCGGGGGGCGATTTTAATGTAACTCTATCCGCTGCCTTAGACCGCTCAGGCTCTCATGCCTCCCACCCGCGTGCGGCTTCACTTCTTAGCTCCATTCTTTCAGATAACTCCTTGTACGACGTGTGGCGGCATGTTCACCCCGACGTGCGGGAGGGCACTTGTGTCACTGGCACACGTGGTTGCTGGTCCCGTCTCGATTTGTGGATCACTACTACTGATGCCTTGGTCTGGCTTTCTTCCGTTGACCATATGGCGCGCACTCTCTCAGATCATGCTCCCGTTTGCCTATGACTTCGTCTGCCGCACTCTCCCTCCCGTGCCTTCTCCTGGCGGCTTCCCCCTAACGCGTTGCGCAATTCAGTCTCTCGTGACGAAATACAAACTGCAATTGTAAAGTACTTCAAGCTCAACGAGGGTTCGGTGGATTCTCAGTCTACGCTCTGGGAAGGGTTCAAAACTGTCATTCATGGGGAATGCATCTCCAAGCAGTCTGGTGTTCTCCGCTCCATCCACCGCACTCTTGATATACTGGAAGGTGAGATTAAGGCACTCGACTCCTCCCACGCCAGAGCTCCACACCCTGACACGCTTGACCAGATACGTGGGAAACTCACTGATTTCGCCGACGAGGCCGGCAGAGAACTTTCATTTCTCAGTAGGGAGGCTCGGGCGCGTCGCTTCGGTGAGGGGGACTGCCCTGGCAAAACCCTCGCCAACCTCCTCTCCCAGCCCGTACCACTTCCCCTGAGGAAATCAAAATGCGCTTCACTACATTTTTTCACACAACTCAACACGGCCGATCCGGTACCATCGCGTGAGATACTCGACCAGTATTTCGACTCCCTTCAGCTCCTTTGGCTCGGCAATCCCCATCGGGAATTCTTCGATGAGCCCGTCTCAAAAGAAGGGATTCTAGCGGCAATCAATAGCATGCCCGGTGACAAGGCCCCCGGCTCGGAGGGCTGCCGGCCTCTTTCTATAAAGCCTTTGCCCCACTTTTGATCCCTCATCTCGCCTCCGTGAATAACGAGTCTTTCGAAACAGGTCAGTTCCCCCCATCGCTGCGCGAGGCATTATTAACTACTTCTGAAACCGGACAAACCGCCTGAACTACGTGACTCCTATCATCCCCTATCCCTTATCAACACAGACAATAAAACTTTTGCCAAACTACTCGCTTCGCGTCTCCTTCTGTAGTGAAGGCAGCGATTTAGATACATACATTGCTATGTTAGCATAAGTGCGTTAGATGTTAGAAACGCTATCTTGCCACTTTTTGCTGCTTTTGCACACGACACTACAGAGACATGTTATTATTGGAAAACTGCTTGCTTGCCTTTTCTTCACATGAGAACTGTCTGTTGTTCACATCCCTAGACGTGCACTGCAACCTTGGTCTGAACATTGTGTGCAATTACAGTCTGAGCCACCAAACAATGTATGTTTTTGAGTTCAGGTTGATCGGCCCACTCTCTAGCCATAACACGCACACAGCTGCAAATACCTGAAAGTCGAGAGCCTTTAATATTGCAGTTTGCATGCATTAGACACACATTCTGGAGAAAAACTTTTCAAGGCGCAGAGCAAAGCTGATCCTGTGATGTGATTCACCTAAGCTGATCTTTACGGTATGGGGTTCCCCATTCAGACCTAGAGACCTTCTATTAGTATAACAATACTAGCTTATTAGCGAAGGGAAGGTGGTTGTATTCCACTGTCATTTGTAACATGATTTCTCCCTTCATTTTCTATGGTATTGTAACACTGCTGATGGTATTAATCTTAATCATTTTTCTGCTTATGTTAGCCAAAGTACTGTATCTTAGGACACGTAGTTTATAAAATAAACCTTTTAAACTTTACCGTGTCTCTGATTACTCTTGTTGTGGACCGATATGAGAATAATAACGAACAGGTATTTCATATTCCCACCATTCCTGAGAGTACTCTAAGTCGCTTTTTCTGGGTTGTCTATACATTGGGACCTCCGAGAGAATACGGATAACGAATGGGACACTGATGCTAGTCGGATTGGGGTTGTGGGTACGGAGGTGAGTTTTTCGTACACAATTCACTGAGGTCCTGGTTTCCTGCGCATAGTTCTGTGCATGAGCAGAATCCCTGCAACACTTCCCCTCATGCCGCTCATCACCCGCCCAGACCAGTCCGGTTTCATTCCTGGTCGCGCGACCTCCCACAACCTTCGGATCATTTTCTCCGTGCTTCATCAAATTAATCCCGCGCTCCCAGCAGTTGCCACCCTGCTCGATGCCACCAAGGCTTTTGATACCTTGGAATGGCCCTTCCTGTTCTATCTCCTTCCCCGGTTGGGTTTTAGCCAGGTCTTCTTACGAAAAGTGCAACTCCTTTACACTCTCCCCACTGCCCGTCTCCGGATAAATGGACAAATCTCAGAGTCCATTCCCATCAGACGCGGCACTTGGCAGGTCTGCCCGCTTTCCCCCATGCTATTCGCTGTGGCAATGGAACCCCTCGTGGCTCGGCTCCGTCAACACCACACCCAGAGGGGCATTGTTGGTCTCCATGTATGCGGATGACATTATCCTTTATGTCCGTAATTCCCAAGAGAACCTCAGCCCGTTGGTCCGTAAGGTGATACGCTTTGGTGGGTACTCCGTAATTCAGGTCAACTGGAATAAGTCGGTACTATTCCCCCTCACAGACGCTACTGCGCCCTTCATCCCCGATTATCCGTTTGTGCGGACCTCAGAGCACAGTAGATATTTGGGCATTTGGCTGAGCAGGGACGTTGATGAACTTTGGAAAGTTAACTTTGGCCGTGCAGTGGACTGGTTCGAGTCCAAAATCCCACTTTGGAACCGGTTGCCACTTTCTCTGGCTGGGCGCATTGCCATTGCCAAAATGGTGGTACTCCCGAAGTTTTTATAACTATTCGTTAACATCCCCATCCCTCTCACCTCTCACTTCTTTCGCAAAATTCGCTCTCTGCTAATCACTCTAATTTGGGCCGGTCGGCAACCCCGGATCGCCTACAGCACACTCACTCTCCCGATGTCACGTGGCGGGCTCGGCGCACTAGATTTCAAGCTTTATGCCCTCAACGCTCAGGCCAGTTTTCTCCATTTCTTACTTCACCCCACCCCGTTTCAACCCCATGTTGCGGTAGGAGCTGATCTCGCTGCCCCGTGGCCGCTCACGACCGCCCTGTTTGCCCTGGCGAAACTCCTTCACAATGAAATTGACACGATTGAGACCCTGCGCTGGCCCTGGGATAGGCTCCGCAAATTTTCTGGCTCTGATAAGCTTTCCGCGAACAACATGCCAATATCTCATCACCCCGCTTTTCCTCCTCTTCAGTCTTCTGGGATGATCAAACGCGCTGCGCGTCTGAGACTTTCCACAGTGTCAGACCTTTATCCTGGGGACACTCTTTTCTCACTTGCCGACGATTCTGGCCCCATGGACACTCAACTTAGGGCTATTTGCAGGCAGCTTCACCCCACATTCCCCCAGCCCCCCCTCGATGGCCACTCTCTATCACCTATATGCATCTTCCTCTCCTAAAAAGTTGGTCACTAAAATCCACGCTTACACACTCGCAGCGTCCGCCATCACCACTGAGCGAGAGCGCGTCGCGTGGTGCGACGACCTGGGAACTGAAATTTCTCAAGCTGACTGGCTGTACTGTTGTAATCAGATCAAACGTCTCTCTCCAAACTATCGTTTGCACCTTATTCACTTCAAGTACATACATCTGTTATATCGGACCGCTGCCCAATTCCATAAGCTGGGACTTATTGCTAGTGATAGGTGCCTGCGCTGCTCCGTGCCCGCGGCTGACTTTTCTCACCTCACCTAACTGTGCCCCCGGGTCTCCGCATACTGGCGCGAGGTCAGCGGTGCCATCTCTGAAAATACAAGATGTAAATCCTTCTCTTCTCAAACAACGGACAAAACCACCAGGCCCAAGAAAGGATTACGCTTATGGACTCCCTAAACTTCGACCGAACCCTGGCCTGCTTCGCCAAGTCACTGGGTATCTTACTGGACCCTAACCTGAACATGATCTCACACATTAAGGCTACTGCAAGGAGTGCCCACTACAAATTAAAACTACTCAACAAAATCAAGCCCTTCCTCCCGCCTAACGATCTCAAAACTGCAATGCAAGCCCTGGTTCTATCCAGACTAGACTATGGGAATGCTACCCTCACGCTCAGCAAAATCCCACCTTGCCCCCATGCAAACCACTCTAAACGCAGCAGCAAGGATGGTCACTGGAGCTAAAAGGCACCCCCTGCATGAAAGAGCTCAAATGGCTCCCTATTGAAGTTCGCTGCCAGTTAAAAATCTGCCTGTCTCACCCACAAAGTCCTTCACACTGGTAAACCAGTCTACCTGGCATCCAAGCTCACCAAGGCAGGCCAGGCAAGACACCTGAGGAGCACCAACAACCTACTTCTCATTCCCCCCAAAGAGGCTGTTACATTGGCTTGAGTCTCCCTTCTATTTTTTTGTTGTGCCTCATGTATTTTTGCCGGCGTTAGCTGCTCAGGGCACTGTGCCACTGCTGTCCAGTGCCACAGTGCAAGTGCTCCCTATTGTAAATTGAAGTATAAATTGTGATTCCATGATTGGTTGGTTTGGTTTACCTGTCAGACCCTAGTACAGTGCACCAGGAGTGCCCAGGGCTTGTAATCCAAATACTACTGGTGGGCTTGCAGCACTGGTTGTGCCACCCACAGAAGCAGCCTGTAAACATGTGTCTAAGGTCTGCCATTGCAGAGCCTGTGTGCAGTCTGGTACTGTCATGCTGACTGGGCAAGTGCACCCACTTGCCAGTCCCTAATCCTTCCCTTTTCTTCATATCAGACACCCCTATGATAGGCCCAAGGGCAGGGTGCATTGTAAGGATAAGGTAGGACATGCCCTGGTGTGTGTGGCATGTTCCAATAGTGAATTACAGCCATTTTCGTTTTTCACTATTGCAGGGCTACCTGTTCTCCATAGGCCAGAATGGGCAGTTTGGTTATTACATTTTATAATCCTAACTGACTCAGAGAACATGGTAGAAATTCGAATTTAGTATGCCCGAACTCAGGATGATAAAATACATCTTTTAGTAAAGTTGGTTTTAACATTCTGTTTTGAAAATGCCACTTTTAGAAAGTAGGCATTTTCATGTCTAACCATTCAAACCTGCCTCTGCTAGGTTGTGTGTATTCCTTTGTCTGGAGTTTGAGTGACCGGGCTGGGGAATTCCAGGAGACAGGGTGAGGTGTCCAAGTGGTGAATAGAGAGAACTACATCCAGATGGGTGGGAGGAGCTGCACCTGGGACCTGAATAGGGCTGTGCCTGCCTTCCACAATGCTGGCTCCACCTCCTGGGGAGCGGCTGATGTCTCTGCCCTGCACAGTGAATGAAGAGAAGGAATCCTGTCAACAAAGTGCTCCAGTGCTGTACTTGCCTTCCACAATGCTGGCTCCACCTCCTGTGGGGCGTCTAATGTTTCTGCCCTGCACTGTGAAAGGAAAGGAGAAGTCTGGTAAACAGAGTGCTCAGGAACTGGTTTGGACTGGGCAAAGGCCCCTCTGCCTTGAGAGGACAAAGGATTTCTAGGTATAAATATTGGGACCCTGATCCCAAGAAATTAGATCACTTTGGGAAAACAAGAAGAACCTCTGCTGAGGGAGGAACCAGAAGAAGCTGAGGAGGAAACTATCCCTGAACCTGGGGGATTGGCCTGCAGTGGTTGCCTTACTGCCAAAGAGAGGAGAAAGGAACTTTGTGTGTACTTTTGCTCAACTTGTGAAGGATATCCAAGGGCTTAGAAAAGAGGTTGTCTCCTGCTGAAGTCTCAGGAACAACAGACTTCACCCCCCAGCTCCCCAGAGTTCTTTGGAAGTGCCTGCTGCTGTTGTTGGGCCTTCTGAGGGACTGCGTGTCGCAAGGAGCTGGAGCGCGACTCAAGAAGGAGAAGCGTGCGCCCGTCGGAGCTGTTGTCGTCGCATCTCGTAAAGTGTGTCGCCGCTGCAGCATCGCATCGAGCGGAAGCATCTCGCATCATCCAGGAAGTGTCTCGCAACGCCGAAGAAGCGTGTCGCCATCGCAGCCATCGTAGCTGACGCATTGCACAGCATCAAGAGAAGAGTCTCACATCGAGGAAGAAGCGTGTCGCCATCGCAGCCATCGTAGTTGTGGCATTGCATCACATCAAGAAAAGAGCCTCGCATCCACGGAGAAGCGTGCCGCCGTTGGAGCTGCTGTCGTCGTATCGCGTAAAGGGATGTCACCGCTGCAACATCGCATTGAGCGGAAGAGTCTAGCAAACGCCGGAGAAGAGTGTCGCTGCCAAGGCCGCTGTCGTCTCATCGCGTAAAGAGTCTTCTCGCAACATCGGAGAAGCGTATCGCATCTGGAAGATCTTCACGTAGCGGTCCACAAGGGTCACGTGGGAGACTCAGCCAAGAGTGGGCAGGGTCCCCAGCAGAAGAGTGGGGGGAACAAGGATAAACACAGGTAGTTCCATAAGATGCCTCAAAGTAATCCCCAAGGAAACCAAGGGAAAGGTTCTCAGCCTCCCCCCCAGAAACCGTCAGGGGCCCCGACAGGTCCACCTGTTCAAAGAGGGCCCCCGAGATGCTACAAATGTGGTGAACTGGGTCATTTTGCCAATGACACCAAGTGTCGCCTTTTTGGAAAACCCGCACCCACTGGTGCAGCCCCCCAGCAGATGGCTAGTGTAGCCCTGGGTGAGGAGAGGGGTGCCCAAGGTGGGTGGGGTCCCGCAGAGATGTCCCTTGTCTCATTAGGAGACTGTGAGGTGGTCCCTTGGACCCAGCTGCCTGATAACAATAAAAGGTACAGGCAGTGGGTGACCATCAATGGCCATTGAGTGGAGGCTCTGAGAGACACAGGGGCCAGTGTGACAGCTGTCAAGTGTCACCTGGTGTCTCAAGAGCAGGTTGTCCCTGGAGCATTCTACCCAGTTGTTGCCACTGACAACACAGAGAGTCACTGCAAGGTGGCTCAGGTTCCCTTCGAGTGGGGGGGGGGGTCCTCTGGTACTCTTCAGGTAGCTGTGAGGCCCGCCATGCCTGTTGACTGTTTGTTGGGGAATGACTTGGAGAGCTCACCTTGGGCGAAGGTGGAGCGGAATGCACATTTAGAAATGTTGGGTATGCCTGACTGGGCGTGTGTGACCACCCGGTCAATGGCAGCAAGTAAAGGTGCTCAAGAGGACCTGGAGCCTGAGAGGGAGGCCCAGGTACCTGGCAGCAAGAGGAGAGGCAGGGGGCATGGGAAACCGGCCCCCAAAGTTCCCACGGTCCAGGAGGGAGCAGACCCTGAGGGGGATGCCCTGGAGCCTACAGGGGAACAGGTAGCCGAACTGGGGGACCTGCCTGAGCTGACCCATTGGCAGCAAGAAGGAGGACCCTCCAGGGAGGAATTCTGCAAGGAGCAGAAAGAATGCCCTTCTCTTGTGGGTCTGCGGCAACAGGCTGCAGACCAGGCAGCAGGTGATCAGTCTGGGTCACATTGGATCTACTGGGAGAATGACCTCCTGTATACAGAGCCTAAGGTTGCTGAGCCTGGGTCAGCCCGTGTGCTGGTGGTACCCCAGCGCTTCAGAGCCTTCCTACTGGGGCTGGCTCATGATGTTCCATTGGCAGGACATTGGGGGCAGGACAAGACCTTTGAAAGGCTTTCCACCCATTTTTATTGGCCCCAAATGCGCAGGAGTTCAGACACTAGCTGCAGGACATGTCAGACTTGCCAGGCAAGTGGTAAGAGTGGGAGGAAGCACAAGGCTCCTCTCCAGCCCTTCCCTGTAGTCAGCACCCCCTTTGAACGGGTGGGTATTGACATTGTGGGGCCACTGGACCCCAAGACAGCCATGGGCAACAGGTTCATCCTGGTCTTGGTGGACCATGCCACCCGGTACCCGGAAGCCATACCTCTGAGGACAGTGACGGCCCCCGTGGTTGGACGAGCACTGATGGGAATTTTCTCCCGAGTGGGATTCCCTCGCGAGGTAGTGTCTGACCGGGGTACCAACTTCATTTCCATGTATATGAAGTCCCTGTGTCAAGAGTGTGATGTAACCTATAAGTTCACCACTCCTTACCACCCCCAAGGAAACGGGTTGGTTGAGAGATTCAACCGCACCCTTAAAGGCATGATAATGGGTCTTGAAGAACCTATGAGGCGTATGTGGGACGTCCTCTTACCATGCCTGCTCTTTGCTTACCGTGAGGTGCCACAGAAATCTCTAGGGTTCAGTCCCTCTGAGCTTCTCTATGGATACCCCGTAAGAGGACCTCTAAGTCTGGTCAAAGAAGGCTGGGAGCAATCTCCCAGGAAACCTCCCCAGGATGTATATAGCTACATGCTGGCCTTTAGGAACCAGACTAGGCGTTTCAGACAACTCGCTGAGGCGAACCTGGAAGCCAGCCAGGAGGAGATGAAGCGGTGGTACGACCAGAATGCCACTCTGGTTGAGCTTCAGCCTGGACAGAAGGTGTGGGTCATGGCTCCAGTGGAGCACTGTGCGCTCCAGGATAAGTGGACCGGCCCCTTTGAGGTTGTGGAGCGCAAGAGTCCGGTTACCTACTTGGTGGACTTGCGGTATCCCAGGAACCCCTTGAGGGTTCTGCATGTTAACTGCCTGAAGCCCCACTTGGAGAGGTCTCAAGTGGGCATGATCTTGGCAACAGATGCTGGGATGGAGGAGGAGACCGAGCCTCTTCCTGACCTCCTGTCAGCCAGAGAGCAAGATGGGTCAGTGGATGGTGTCAACCTCTCTTCCACCCTGACCCCTGAGCAACGGAATGACTATCACCAGTTGCTGGGACAGTTTTCTGATCTGTTCTCCCTGGTTCCTGGTGTCACTGACTGGTGCGTCCATGAGGTGGACACTGGGGACAGCACACCTGTGAGGCACAAGGTCTACAGAGTGACTGACAGGGTAAGGGCTTGCATCAAGGAGGAGGTCTCAAAGATGCTTTCGCTAGGGGTAATTGAGTCCTCTAGCAGTCCTTGGGCCAGCCCAGTGGTCTTGATCCCAAAGGCTGCCGCGCCGGGTGCCACACCCGAACTCCGGTTCTGTGTGGACTACAGAGGGCTCAATGCAGTCACCAGGACTGATGCACACCCCATCCCCAGAGCTGATGAGCTCATAGATCGGCTAGGGGCTGCGCGGTACCTCAGCACGTTTGACTTAACGTCTGGGTACTGGCAGATCGCCTTGACCGATGGGGCAAAGAAGAGGTCAGCATTCTCCACACCAGATGGGCACTACCAGTTCCGGGTGATGCCCTTTGGGATGAAGAATGCCCCTGCCACCTTTCAGAGGTTAATCAACCAGGTGTTGGCTGGGCTGGATTCGTTCAGTGCCGCCTACCTGGATGACATCGCAGTGTTCAGCGCCAGTTGGGAGGAACATCTGTGCCACCTCTGGGAAGTGTTGATGGCGCTGCGGAGGGCAGGCCTCAAGATCAAGGCGATTAAGTGCCAGATCGGACAGGGTTCCGTGGTGTACTTGGGACACCAGGTAGGGAGCAGCCAGGTGGCGCCCCTACAGCCCAAGATTGAAACCATCCTGGCTTGGGAGCCGCCTAAAACCCAGACAGAGGTGAGATCCTTCTTAGGACTCACGGGTTACTACAGGAGGTTTTTCAAGGGGTATGGCAACATTGTTGCACCCTTGAAAGCGCTGACTTCCAGGAAGCAGCCAAGGAAAGTGATTTGGACTGACACCTGTCAGGAAGCTTTTGAGGCCTTAAAACTGCTATGTGCACAGCGCCCGTGCTCTTGGCACCCAACTTCTCCAAGGAGTTCATAGTGCAAACAGACACTTCAGTCCATGGTGTGGAGGCTGTTCTATCACAGATGAATGAGGAGGGCCTAGATCAACCTGTAGCCTTCATCAGTAGGAGGTTACTTCCAGGGGAACACAGGTGGAGTGCTATTGAGCGTGAGGCTTTTGCTGTGGTCTGGGCACTGATGAAGCTGAGCCCCACCTGTTTGGGAATCACTTCCGGGTTCAGACAGACCACAGGCCCCTCAGATGGTTGATGCAGATGAGGAGTGAGAATCCAAAGCTGTTAAGGTGGTCCATTTCCCTACAGGGGATGGATTTCACGGTGGAACATCGTCCCGGTACAGAACACGCCAATGCTGATGGTCTGTCCAGATTTTTCCGCCTTAGTGATGAGAACTCCCAGGAGGTAGGGTAGTTCTCCCCACATTTCAGCTGGAGGGGACACGTGTTAGACCTGGCACATTGGCGTGAGTCTCCCTTCCATTTTTTTGTTGTGCCTCATGTATTTTTGCTGGTGTTAGCTGCTCAGGGCACTGTGCCACTGCTGTCCAGTGCCACAGTGCAAGTGCTCCCTATTGTAAATTGAAGTATAAATTGTGATTCCATGATTGGTTGGTTTGGTTTACCTGTCAGACCCTAGTACAGTGCACCAGGAGTGCCCAGGGCTTGTAATCCAAATACTGCTGGTGGGCTTGCAGCACTGGTTGTGCCACCTACAGAAGCGGCCTGTAAACATGTGTCTAAGGTCTGCCATTGCAGAGCCTGCGTGCAGTCTGGTACTGTCATGCTGACTGGGCAAGTGCACCCACTTGCCAGTCCCTAAACCTTCCCTTTTCTTCATATCAGACACCCCTATGGTAGGCCCAAGGGCAGGGTGCATTGTAAGGATAAGGTAGGACATGCCCTGGTGTGTGTGGCATGTTCTAATAGTGAATTACAGCCATTTTCGTTTTTCACTATTGCAAGGCTACCTGTTCTTCATAGGCCAGAATGGGCAGTTTGGTTATTACATTTTATAATCCTAACTGACTCAGAGAACATGGTAGAAATTCGAATTTAGTATGCCTGAATTTAGGATGATAAAATACATATTTTAGTAAAGTTGGTTTTAACATTCTGTGTTTGAAAATGCCACTTTTAGAAAGTAGGCATTTTCTTGTCTAACCATTCAAACCTGCCTCTGCTAGGCTGTGTGTATTCCTTTGTCTGGAGTTTGAGTGACAGGGCTGGGGAATTCCAGGAGACAGGGTGAGGTGTCCAAGTGGTGAATAGAGAGAACTACATCCAGATGGGTGGGAGGAGCTGCACCAGGGACCTGAATAGGGCTGTGCATGCCTTCCACAATGCTGGCTCCACCTCCTGGGGAGCGGCTGATGTCTCTGCCCTGCACAGTGAATGAAGAGAAGGAATCCTGTCAACAAAGTGCTCCAGTGCTGTACTTGCCTTCCACAATGCTGGCTCCACCTCCTGTGGGGCATCTAATGTTTCTGCCCTGCACTGTGAAAGGAAAGGAGAAGTCTGTTAAACAGCGTGCTCAGGAACTGGTTTGGACTGGGCAAAGGCCCCTCTGCCTTCAGAGAACAAAGGATTTCTGGGTATAAATATTGGGACGCTGATCCAAAGAAATTAGATCACTTTGGGAAAACAAGAAGAACCTCTGCTGAGGGAGGAACCAGAAGAAGCCGAGGAGGAAACTATCCCTGAACCTGGGGGATTGGCCTGCAGTGGTTGCCTTACTGCCAAAGAGAGGAGAAAGGAACTTTGTGTGTACTTTTGCTCAACTTGTGAAGGATCTCCAAGGGCTTGGAAAAGAGGTTGCCTCCTGCTGAAGTCTCAGGAACAACAGACTTCACCCCCCAGCTCCCCAGAGTTCTTTGGAAATGCCTGCTGCTGTTGTTGGGCCTTCTGAGGGACTGCGTGTCGCAAGGAGCTGGAGCACGACTCAAGAAGGAGAAGCGTGCCGCCGTCGGAGCTGTTGTCGTCGCATCTCGTAAAGTGTGTCGCCGCTGCAGCATCGCATCGAGCGGAAGCATCTCGCATCATCCAGGAAGTGTCTCGCAACACCAAAGAAGCGTGTCGCCATCGCATCCATCGTAGCTGATACATTGCACCGCATCAAGAGAAGAGTCTCGCATCGAGGACGAAGCGTGTCGCCATCGCAGCCATCATAGTTGTGGCATTGCACCGCATCAAGAAAAGTGCCTCGCATCCACGGAGAAGCGTGCCGCCGTCGGAGCTGCTGTCGTCGCATCGCGTAAAGGGGTGTCGCTGCTGCAACATCGCAT
The DNA here is from genome assembly GCF_964204655.1 of Triturus cristatus. Classification (NCBI taxonomy): domain Eukaryota; kingdom Metazoa; phylum Chordata; class Amphibia; order Caudata; family Salamandridae; genus Triturus; species Triturus cristatus. Next base: position 74,243,363 of record NC_140591.1, on the reverse strand, counting down.
CGAGCGGAAGCGTCTTGCAAACGCCGGAGAAGAGTGTCGCTGCCAAGGCCGCTGTCGTCGCATCGCGTAAAGTGTGTCGCTGCTGCAGCTGAAGCATCTAGTCGAGTCTTCTCGCAACATCGGAGAAGCGTATCGCATCTGGAAGATCTTCACGTCTTTATTTCTTTGCACCAAAAACTTCATCGCATCAACATCGTTGCAACACTTTTGTTGCCCTGCGTGTCGCATCTAGAAGGTACATTGACTTAAAGTGTCGCATTTAAGAACTTAAGAGAACTAAGCAAAATCCTACCATCTAAAGTAACAGTATTGTGTGTTTTTGTCGTTTAATGGTCTTGTGGTAAATCTATATAAAGAATACTTATTTTTTATATAAAACATGTGTGGTATCCATTTGTAGTGTTGTCACTTGGTTAATGTATGTGTTCACAAATGCTTTACACACTGCCTCTGAGATAAGCCTGTCTGCTCGTGGCAAGCTACCAAGGGGGTGTGCTGGGGTTATTTTAGGAGTGTACCCCCTTACCCTGACTAGAGGAGAGGGTCCCTATTTGTCACAAGTGCATACCTGTGCCAACTAGAGACCCCCGAGTCTAACAGAGGCGTAAACAAAAAGCCCTGGCTTGCTCCTTTTCGGGCAATGCCCCCAAAATCTGGAACCCCCTACCAGCAGATCTAAGAACTAACCCCTCCTTCGTGACCTTCAAAAAAAACCTCAAGGATCTCCTCCTCGCTCGGCACCTTTAACCTTAGGATTAATACACCGTTAGCTACCATTTCCATTTTTATATGTATTTGATATGTGTCTGTTCTTTCTTATTTCCTGTGAACTTGTTGTAAAGCGCTCTGATACCCTCGGGTCCTGCCAGCGCTATATAAAACTCTCTAAAAAAATATTTTTAAATGGCATGACCCCCCCTCTCAGACATCGTCAGATCCCACTGCCTCAAAATAATTTCATACGCAGGCAACACTCATCTTACCCTCTCTGAAGAACCCTCCACCGCCAGAACTAACTTCTGCAACGGCAAGACCAATATATCCAACTGGATGAGGGAAAACTTCCTTAAACTCAACTCCGACAAAACAGAAGTACTGATCTTCGGGAAGAACACTTCCATCTGGGACCACAGCTGATGGCCAAAGGAACTCGGACACACACCAACAGACCAGGCCCGGAACCTAGGCATCATCCACAACAGCAAACTGATCATGAAACGGCAAGTCAATGCAGTTGCATCCGTCTGCATCTACACCCTTCGCACTCTCCGCAGAATCCTACAATGGATCCCAACCGACACCAGAAAAACAGTCACTCCGGCCCATGTCACTAGCCACCTTGACTACGGCAACGGTGTCTACGCTGGCATCTCCACCCAGCTCCTCAGTCGACTCTAGACCATAAAGAATGCGGCAGCCAGGCTCATCCGGGACCTCCCCAAAAGGACCCGCATCAACCCCACCTCAGACTCCTCCACCGGCTCTCCATCGAAAAGAGATGCCAGTTCAAGATCCTCACGCACTCCTACAAAGCCCTACACAATCTAGGACCGATCTACAGCAACCATCGACTGACTTTCCATTGACCCACAAGACACCTATGCTCTGCCGAGCTAGCGCACACCCTTGCATCCGCATCAGCTGCGGCGGGGGGCCGATCCTTCCCCTACATCGCAGTCAAGCCCCTCCATCTCCGAACAGCACCCTCACTGGAGGATTTCAGAAAGAACCTCAGAACCTTGCTCCCTCAGCACCCAGATATCCCCACGGGTGACAGTGCTGCGCTATACAAATGCTATATGATTGATTCGTCCAACTACTTTATTTTAAAATGCTGTTTAACGTGTGCAACTGCCTTATGGGGTATCCTGGCCCTAAATCGCTATTAGCAGTAGCCATATAAAGGACTATTAGTCTGCAAACAGCCATGTTTTTAAGGCGTTTAAATAAGCAAGATGGTTAGAATTGAGGCATAACTGCAAAGAATTACAGAGTTTGGCAATCTATTTGAAGAACTAGTGGCCACCAGTTCTTAGTTTGCACATTTTGGGAGAGCTAGAATAGGTTGTTAACTATGTGTAAGCTGAAAAAGGCACAAGAGTCTAGGTACAAAACAGGTCTAGTCTGGGTAAAAAGGCAGGACTAGACTGGGTACAAACGCAGGACTAGGCTGGGTACAAAAGCAGGACTAATCTGGGTACAAAAGCAGGACTAGTCTGGGTACAAAAGTAGGACTAGTCTGGGTACAAAGGCAGGCCTAGTCTGGGTACCAAAATAGGGCTAGTCTGGGTACAAAAGCAGGACTAGTCCAGGTACAAAAGCAGGACTAATCTAGATACAAAAGCAGGTCTACTCTGGGTACAAAATGAAGCCTAGTCTGGGTACCAAAACAGGACTAGTCTGAGTATAAAAACAGGTCTAGTCTGGGTTTCCAAACAGGACTAGTCTGAGTACAAAAGCAGGTCTACTCTGGGTACTAAAGGAAGCCTAGTCTGGGTACCAAAACAGGACTAGTCTGGGTACCAAAACAGGACTAGTCTGGGTACAAAAGCAGGACTGTACTAGTCTGGGTACAAAAGCAGGTCTACTCTGGGTACCAAAACAGGACTAGTCTGGGTACCAAAATCAAGACTAATCTGGGTACAAAAGCAAGACTAATCTAGGTACAAAAGCAAGACTAATCTGGGTACAAAAGCAAGACTAATCTGGATACAAAAGCCGGACTAGTCGTGGTACAAAAGCTAGACTAGTCTGGGTACAAAAGCAGGACTAATCTATGTACCAAAACAGGACTAGCCTGGTTACAGAAGCAGGACTAGTCTGGGTACAGAAGCAGGACTAGTCTGGGTACAAAGGCAGGTCTACTCTGGGTACAAAAGGAAGCCTAGTCTGGGTACCAAAACAGGACTAGTCTGGGTATTAAAGTGGGTCTAGTCCGGGTCCCCAAACATGACTAGTCTAGGTACAAAAGTGGGTCTAGTGTGGGTACTATTGCAGGACTAGTCTGGGTACAGAAGCAGGACTAGTGTAGGTAAACAAGGGTGACATTAATAACCCAGCCCGGTGTGACATCTTCCGAGTTAAGCAGGTGAATGTTGCATTCGGTTTTATTTGCCATCAGTGCGGCACTGTTTATGCCCGAGCAGACAGGAACGCAGCGCTTGACTGACACAGCCCTTAACCTACTCTGAAAAACAAAATAGACGAATCCATTACAATTAGGCCGTAATTCAAAACAAATGAGCAGAGGCAAGCCAGCCGCCGCGGTGCGCCCGAGCGGCCTGCCGCGTGTACTCACGGATTAGCGGCGTCTGCGTCCGTCGGATGCCGCGGGCCCGGGTTGTTGCTATTTATACTTTATTAAAATTCTCCCCGGAACCTCTTCCGCAAGGCGCATCTGGAGCAAGCTGTCCTCGCCGCCTGCGGGGCTGCGGCGTGTCTGGTGCCGGGAGCAGGGTCCGAGAAGCAGCCGCGGGGTCTGACTGGAGCACCTGCTGGGGTCGATCCCAAGGTCTGGTGCCAAAGAGGCAGGTCCCGATGCATGAGAGACAACCCTCCCACCCCCTTATATACGAAGATACAAGCCAAGAGACAGGTTCCGATGCATGAGAGACACCCTCCCCTTATATACGAAGATACAAGCCAAGAGACAGGTCCCGATGCATGAGAGACACCCTCCCCTTATATACGAAGATACAAGCCAAGAGACAGGTTCCGATGCATGAGAGACACCCTCCCCTTATATACGAAGATACAAGCCAAGAGACAGGTTCCGATGCATGAGAGACACCCTCCCCTTATATACGAAGATACAAGCCAAGAGACAGGTCCCGATGCATGAGAGACAACCCCCCCCCCACCACCTTATATGCGAAGATACAAGCCAAGAGACACAGGACCCAATGTATAAGAGACCCCCCCTTATATATGAAGATACAAGCCAAGAGACACAGGACCCAATGTATAGGAGACCTCCCCACCATGTATGAAGAGAAAAGCCAAGAGGTAGGCATCGATGTATAAGAGACCCCCGTCCTTATGAAATAAGAGACAGGACACGAGACAAGACCCAATGTATAAGAGCCTCCACTGCCACCCTCCCCCACCCCCTACGTATGAAGAGACAGGCCAAGAGACTGGACCCGATGTATAAGAGACCCCCCCCCCCTCCCTATGTATGAAGAGACAGGCCAAGAGACAGGACCCGATGTATAAGAGACCCCCCTCCCTATGTATGAAGAGACAGGCCAAGAGACAGGACCCGATGTATAAGAGACCCCCCTATATACGAAGATACAAGCCAAGAGACCCCCCTCCTTATGTATGAAGATACAAGCCAAGAGTCAAGACCCGATGTATAAGAGACCCCCCTCCTTATGTATGAAGACAGGTCCCGATGTATAAGAGACCCCCCTCCTTATGTATGAAGAGACAGGCCACGAGACAAGACCCGATGTATAAGAAACCCACTCTGTCACAATCCCCGCCCCCTATGTATGAAGAGACAGTCCAAGAGACAGGGCCTGAGGTATAAGAGACTCCCTTGCCCCTCACCCATTGTATGAATAGACGAGCCAAGAGACAGGACTCGATGTAAAAGAGACCCCCTCCCCCCCTATGTATGAAGAGACAGGTCCCGATGTATTAGAGCCCCCCCCCCCCCCACTGCCCCCCTCATGTAAGAAGAGACAGACCAAGAGACAGGTCTCAATGTATAAAGAAACAGGTCCCGGTGTGTAAACAGGCATTAGAAGACTCAGAGACAGGTCTCGATGTGTAAAGAGACAGGACTCGATGTATAAAAACCCCTCACCCTTATGTATGAAGAGCAGGCCCGGCTCCAGGAATTTTTATTTGGGTGGGCCAAGGGTGCATTGGGGTGAGCCCTTGCGGGCCCGATTTGTCACTTAAGTGTCTAGCCAGGCCTGCTTCAGGGCCCTCCTTTATTTCTTCTTAGTCTTAAAAGTGTTTTTTTCCCCATGTAATGTCCCTTTGATGGGAAGAGGAGGTTTCTGAGGAGGGAGTATCAGGCAAGTGACACTACTCGGGCTCCCTCTGTGCGAGCCTTCAGGGAGAATCCCTCGTCATTACTACCTTCACCTGACCCCGGCCTCTGCAATGCACTCCCTTACAGGCTTGATTATCCACTTTTCTACCACCCCTCTCCAGTGCACCTTATCTCATAGCTGACCTTGGGCCCCCTCCACTCCATGACCTACTCCTCTGACTCCCTCACTTCTACCCTCCACCAGTGTCCCTCACCGCTCCGTAGTCCCTACCCAATAACCTCCTCCTCAGATTCCCTCACTACCATGCTCATCTCTCGGTAGCTGCCCTTCATGAACTCCTCCTCGGATTCCCTCACTGCCACCCTCCACCAGTGTCCCTCATCTCTCCGTAGCCCCTCCTACAAAGAGCTCCTCCTCGGATTCCCTCACTGCCACCCTCCATCAGTGCCCCTCATCTCTCCGTAGCCCCTCCTACAAAGAGCTCCTCCTCAGATTCCCTCACTGCCACCCTCCATCAGTGCCCCTCATCTCTCCGTAGCCCCTCCTACAAAGAGCTCCTCCTCGGATTCCCTCACTGCCACCCTCCACCAGTGCCCCTCATCTCTCCGTAGCCCCTCCTACAAAGAGCTCCTCCTCGGAATCCCTCACTGCCACCCTCCACCAGTGCTCCTCATCTCTCCGTAGCCCCTCCCCCTACTGACCTCCTCCTGAGATTCAGTCACTGCCACCCTCCACCAGTTCCCCTCATCGCTCCATAGCACCTCCCCCTATTGTCCTCCTTCTCAGATTCCCTCAATACTACCCCCCACCGGTGCCCCTCATCTCTCCGTAGCCCCTCCTACAAAGAGCTCCTCCTCGGATTCCCTCATTGCCACCCTCCACCAGTGCCCCTCATCTCTCCGTAGCCCCTCCTACAAAGAGCTCCTCCCCGGATTCCCTCATTGCCACCCTCCACCAGTGCCCCTCATCTCTCCGTAGCTCCTCCTACAAAGAGCTCCTCCTCGGATTCCCTCATTGCCACCCTCCACCAGTGCCCCTCATTTCTCCGTAGCCCCTCCTAGAAAGAGCTCCTCCTCGGATTCCCTCACTGCCACCCTCCACCAGTGCCCCTCATCTCTCCGTAGCCCCTCCTACAAAGAGCTCCTCCTCGGATTCCCTCATTGCCACCCTCCACCAGTGCCCCTCATCTCTCCGTAGCCCCTCCTACAAAGAGCTCCTCCTCGGATTCCCTCACTGCCACCCTCCACCAGTGCCCCTCATCTCTCCGTAGCCCCTCCTACAAAGAGCTCCTCCTCGGATTCCCTCACTGCCACCCTCCACCAGTGCACCTCATCTCTCCGTAGCCCCTCCTACAAAGAGCTCCTCCTCGGATTCCCTCACTGCCACCCTCCAACAGTGCCCCTCATCTCTCCGTAGCCCCTCCTACAAAGAGCTCCTCCTCGGATTCCCTCACTGCCACCCTCCACCAGTGCCCCTCATCTCTCCGTAGCCCCTCCTACAAAGAGCTCCTCCTCGGACTCCCTCACTGCCACCCTCCACCAGTGCCCCTCATCTCTCCATAGCCCCTCCTACAAAGAGCTCCTCCTCGGACTCCCTTACTGCCACCCTCCATCAGTGCCCCTCATCTCTCCGTAGCCCCTCCTACAAAGAGCTCCTCCTCGGATTCCCTCACTGCCACCCTCCACCAGTGCCCCTCATCTCTCCGTAGCCCCTCCTACAAAGAGCTCCTCCTCGGATTCCCTCACTGCCACCCTCCACCAGTGCCCCTCATCTCTCCGTAGCCCCTCCTACAAAGAGCTCCTCCCCGGATTCCCTCACTGCCACCATCCACCAGTGCCCCTCATCTCTCCGTAGCCCCTCTCCCATATGCAGTTCATTTGTTGTAAAGCGCTACTCATATCAGTGTAGGGTGTCACAGTACTTTACACCATGCACACATTATACAGAGACAATAGATCAGTCTACAAGGAATGTCACATAAATTAATGAGGATTACAAGGTGTAGGAATCACGTCATCTGTACTGGTGGGCAATATATTTTAAGAGGGTTTGGTCTGGAGAAGCACCAACACAGGGTTTAAAGAGTGCTCCAGTGGTTGCGGGTTGGCTTTACTGATAAAATGTTTATCTGCCCGAACAAACTTCTTTTAGCAACATTATAATAATGAAAGACTGGGTAAATTCTAACTATATCACAACACAAAAAAGCAAAGTTTATATGCAGCTCTTTGATGACAGTTCAGAGGTCACTTCCCTATCTTAGATTTGTAACTTCTGAACTGCAAGTAACACAAGGATCTCTGTGACAAAGGCAGTACCCACTGAGCTATCCACATAGAATACAGTTTATCTGCATTTAAAAACTACCAATAGACAAATGACTGCTCTCCAGCAGGATCATAAATCACCAGTTATCTGAACATTTTTTGTTGTTGTACATCAGTGGCAGATACACTGCGAGGGCCAAGGCTCATGTTTGGGTGGGCCAGGCTCATCTTTGGGTGAGCCTGGCCCACCCTGCCCACCCTCTAGAACTGGGCCTGATGAAGAGACAGGCCAAAAGACAGGTCCCGATGTATAAAGAGACAGGTCTCAATGTATAAAGAAACAGGTTCTGATGTGTAAACAGGCTTGTCAAGACCGTGACAGGTCTCAATGTATAAAGAGACAGGTCCCAATGTGTAAACAGACAGGTCAAGAGAGAGTTTCCGACGTATAAAGAGACAGGCCCCATGTATAGAGAGACAGGGTCTGATGTATAACGAGACAGGGACCCATGTATGAAGAGACAGGGAAAGAGACAGGTCCCAATGTATAAAGAGACAGGGCTCGAAGTATAAAGAGACAGGACCCGATGTATAGAGAGACAGGGGCCCATGTATAGAGAGACAGGGGCCCATGTATGATGAGACAGGCCAAGAGGCAGGTCCCAGTGTATAAAGAGACAGGTCTCGATGTATAAAGAGAGAGGTCTTGATGTACATAGAGAGAGGTCACGATGTATAAAAAGACAGGTCCCGATGTATGAAGAGACAGGACCCGCTGTATGAAGAGACAGGACCCGATGTATAAAGAGACAGGGTCTGATGTATGATGAGAGAGGCCTCGATGTATAAAGAGAGAGGTCTTGATGTACATAGATAGAGGTCACGATGTATAAAGAGACAGGTCCCGATGTATAAAGAGACAGGCCCCATGTATAGAGAGACAGGGACCCATATATGATGAGACAGGCCAAGAGGCAGGTCCCAGTGTATAAAGAGACAGGTCCCGATGTATAAAGAGACAGGAGCCAATGTAGAACGAGACAGGCCCCATGTATAGAGAGACAGGGACCCATATATGATGAGACAGGCCAAGAGGCAGGTCCCGATGTATAAAGAGATTGGTCCCGATGTGTAAAGAGTGAGGCCCCGATGTGCAAAGACACAGGTCAAGAGACAGATCCTGATGTATAAAGAGACAGATCCTGATGTATAAAGAGACAGGTCCCGACATATGAAGAGATAGGTCCCAATGTATCAACAGACAGGCCACGATGTGTAAAGAGACAGGGCTCGATGTGTAAAGAGACAGGGCCCGATATGTAAAGAGACAGGTCAAGAGACAGATCCTGATTTATAAGGAGACATACCAAAAGACCGGTCCTGGTGTATTAAGAGACAGGCCTCATCTATAGAGAGACATGGATAGATGAATGAAGAGACAGGTTCCATTGTATAAAGAGATAGGGCCCGATGTGTGAAGAGACAGGCCCCGATATGAAAAGAGACAGGCCTCGATGTGTAAACAGACAGGGCCCGATGTATAAACAGAGAGGGTCCGATGTATAAAAAGAGAGGTATTGATGAACTTAGAGAGAGGTCACGATGTATAATGAGACAGGGCCCAATATATAGAGCGACAGGACCCGATGTATAACGAGACAGGCCACAGGTATAGAGACAGGGACCCATGTATGAAGAGAGAGGCCAAGAGGCAGGTCCCAGTGTGTAAAGAGACAGGTTCCGATGTATGAAGAGATTGGTCCTGATGTGTAAAGAGACAGGTCCTCATATGAAAAGAGACATGCCTCAATGTGTAAACAGACAGGGCCCGATGTATAAACAGACAGGGCCCTATGTATAAACAGACAGGGTCCGATGTATACAGAGAGAGGTCTCAATGTATAAGGAGAGAGGTCTCAATGTATAAAAAGAGAGGTCTCGATATATAAAGAGAGAGGTCCCGATGTATAAAGAGGCAGGACGGGGACCCAATGTATAACGAGACAGGGACCCATGTATGATGAGACAGGCCAAGAGGCAGGTCCCAGTGTATCAAGAGACAGGCCCCGATGTATGAAGAGAATGGTACTGATGTGTAAAGAGACAGGTCCCGATGTGCAAAGACACAGGTCAAGAGACAGATCCTGATGTACGAAGAGACAGGTCCCGACGTATGAAGAGATAGGTCCCGATGTATCAGTAGACAGGCCACGATGTGTAAAGAGACAGGGTTCGATATATGAAGAGATTGGTCCTGATGTGTAAAGAGACAGGTCCCGATGTGCAAAGACACAGGTCAAGAGACAGATCCTGATGTATCAATAGACAGGCCACGATGTGTAAAGAGACAGGGCTCGATGTATATACAGACAGGTACCATTATGAAAAGATACAGGCCTCGATGTATAAACAGACAGGGTCCTATGTATAAAGAGAGAGGTCTTGATGAACATAGAGAGAGGTCCCGATGTATAAAGAGGCAGGGCACGATATATAAAGAGACAGGACGCGATGTATAACGAGACAGGCCCCATGTATAGAGACAGGGACCCATGTACGATGAGTCAGGACAAGAGGCAGGTCCCAGTGTATAAAGAGACAGGTCCCGATGTACGAAGAGATTGGTCCTGATGTGTAAAGAGACAGGACCCGATATGAAAAGAGACAGGCCTCAATGTGTAAATAGACAGGACCCGATGTATAAACAGACAGGGCCCGATGTATAAACAGACAGGGCCCGATGTATAAACAGACAGGGCCCGATGTATAACGAGACAGGCCCCACGTATAGAGAGACAGGGAGTGGGACCCATGTATGATGAGACAGGCCAAGAGGCAGGTCCCAGTGTATAAAGCGACAGGTCTCGATGTATCAAGAGATTGGTCCTGATGTGTATAGAGACAGGTCAAGAGACAGATCCTGATGTATAAAGAGACAGGTGCCATGTAAAGAGAGACACAGCCAGATGTATAAACAGACAGGGTCCGATGTATAAACAGACAGGGCCCGATGTATAAACAAACAGGGTCCGATGTATAAACAGACAGGGTCCGATGTATAAACAGACAGGGTCCGATGTATAAAGAGAGAGGTCTCGACGTAGAAGGAGAGAGGTCTCGACGTAGAAGGAGAGAGGTCTCGACGTAGAAGGAGAGAGGTCTCGACGTATAAAAAGAGAGGTTTCGATGTATAAAGAGAGAGGACCCGATGTATAGAGAGGCAGAGCCCAATGTGTTAAAAGGCAGGACCCGATGTATAACGAGACAGACCCGATGTATAACGAGACAGACCCCATGTACAGAGAGACAGGGAGTGGGACCCAAGTATGATGAAACAAGCCAAGAGGAAGGTCCCAGTGTATAAAGAGGCAGGTCCCAGTGTATAAAGAGACAGGTCCAGATGTATCAAGAGATTGGTCCTGATGTGTAAAGAGACAGGTCCAGATTGGCAAAGACACAGGTCAAGAGACAGATCTTGATGTATAAAGAGACAAATCAAAAGACAGATCCTGATGTATAAAGAGACAGGCCCCATGTATAGAGAGACAGGTCCTGATGTGTAAAGAGGTAGGGCCTGATGTGTAGAGACAGGACTAGATATGTAAATAGACAGGCTCCCGATGTATAATGAGAGCGGTCCCGATGTCTAAAGAGAGAGGTCCCGATGTATGGAGAGACAGGTCCCGAGGTATGAAGAGACAAGTCCCAATGTGTAAAGAGACGGGTCCCGATGTGTAAAGAGATGGGTCCCGATGTGTAAAGAGACAGGGCCCGATGTATAGAGAGGTTCTGATGTATGAAGAGACAGGTCAAGACACAGGTCAGGTCCAGATGCATAACGAGACAATACCCAATGTATAAGGAAATAGGTCAAGAGACATGTCCCGATGTATAGAGTCAGGTCCGCTCTATAAAGAGACAGGTCCTGATGTGTAAAGAAAAAGAAGAGACAGGCCCCAATGTATAGAGGCAGGTCCTGATGTATACAGAGACAGGCCCTGATGTATAAAGGGACAGGTCAAGAGAGAGGGCCCAGTGTATAGAGACAGGTCCTGAAATATAAAGAGAGGTCAAGAGATAGGGCCCGGTGTATAGAGACAGGTCGTGATGTATAAAGAGACAGGTCAAGAGACAGGGCCCGGTGTATAGAGACAGGCCCTGATGTATAAAGAGACAGGTCAAGATGTGTAAAGAGAAAGACCCCGATGTGCGAAGAGAAGTGCCCCAATGTGTGAAAAAACATGGCCCGATGAATAAAGAGACAGGTCCCTATGTGTAAAGAGAAGGGTCCCGATGTGTAAAGAAACAGGATTCTATCTGTAAAGAGACAGGCAGGTCCCAATGTGTAAAGAGACAGGTCCCAATGTGTAAAGAGACAGGTCCCAATGTATAAAGAGACAGGTCCTGATGTATAAAGAGACAGGTCAAGATGTATAAGGAGACAGCTCCCAATGTATAAAGAGACAGGTTCCAATGTATAAAGAGACAGGGCGCGATGTATAAAGAGACATCTCCTGATGTATAAAGAGACAGGTCAAAAGGTATAAAGAGACAGGCCCTGATGTATAAAGAGACAGGGCCCGGTGTATAGAGACAGGTCCTGATGTATAAAGAGACAGGTCAAGATGTGTAAAGAGACAGGTCAAGCTGTGTAAAGAGACAGGTCAAGCTGTGTAAAGAGAGAGGTCTCGATGTATAAGGAGAGAGGTCTCGATGTATAAAGGGCGAGGTCTTGAAGTATAAAGAGACAGGGCCTGATGTATAACGAGACAGTACCCGATGTATAACGAGACAGGCTCCATGTATAGAGAGACAAGGACCGATGTATGAAGAGACAGGCCAAGAGGCAGGTCCCAGTGTATAAAGAGACGGGTCCCAATGTATGAAGAGATTGGTCCTGTTGTGTAAAGAGACAGGTCCTGATGGGCATAGACACAGGTCAAGAGACAGATCCTGATGTATAAAGAGACAGGCCCCATGTATAGAGAGACAGGTCTCGCTCTATAAAGAGACAGGGCCAGATGAATAAAGAAACAGGTCCTGATGTGTAAAGAGACAGGTCATGATGTGTAAAGAGTCAGGACTAGATTTGTAAATAGACAGGCTCCCGATGTATAATGAGAGAGGTCCTGATGAAATTAAGAGAGAGGTCCTGATGTATGAAGAGACAGCTCCCGCGGTATGAAGAGAAGTCCCGATGTGTAAAGATACGGGTCCCGATGTGTAAAGAGAGAGGTCTCGATGTATAACGAGACAGGTCCTGATGTATAAGAGAGTGGTTCCAATGTATGAAGAGACATGGCCCGATGTATAGAGAGGTTCTGATGTATAAAGAGACAGGTCAAGACACAGGTAAGGTCCAGATGTATAACGAGACAGTACCCGATGTATAAGGAAATAGGTCAAGAGACATGTCGCAATGTGTAGAGTCAGGTCTTGCTCTATAAAGAGACAGCTCCAGGAGTATAAAGAAAAAGGTTACAATGTGTAAAGAGACAAGTCCAGGTGTGTAAAGAGACAGGCCAAGAGACACGGCCCGATGTATAGAGGCAGGGCCCGATGTACAGAGGCAGGTCCCGATGTATAGAGTCAGGTCCCGCTCTAGAAAGAGACAGGTTCTGATGTATAAAGATAAAGGTTACAATGTGTAAAGAGACAGGTCTAGGTGTGTAAAGAGACAGGCCCCGTTGTATAGAGGCAGGTCCTGATGTATAAAGAGGCAGGTCCTGATGTATAAAGAGACAGGCCCTGATGTATAAAGAAAGGTCAAGAGACAGGGCCCGGTGTATAGAGACTGGCCCGGATGTAGAAAGAGACAGGTCAAGATGTGCAAAGAGAAAGACAGGGCCCGATGTATAAAGAGACATGTCCCTATGTGTAAAGAAAGAGGATTCAATGTGTAAAGAGACAGGCAGGTCCCAATATGTAAAGAGACAGTTCCCAATGTATAAAAAGATAGGTTCTGAGGTATGAAGAAACAAGTCCCGATGTGTAAAGAGACGGGTCCAGATGTGTAAAGAGTAACCCTCCGATGTGTGAAGAGAAAGGCCACGATGTGTGAAAAAACAGGGCCCGATGTATAAAGTGACAGGTTCTAATTTATAATGAGACAGGCCCCTAGGTGTAAAGAAACCGGGTTCGATGTGTAAAGAGACAGGCAGGTCGCAATGTGTAAAGATATATAAAGAGACAGATCAAAAGATAGGTCCTGATGTATAAGGAGACAAGGTCAGATGTATAAAGAGACAGGTCCTGATGTGTAAAGAGACAGGTCCTGATGTGTAAAGACACAGGAATGGATACGTAAATAGACAGGCTCCCAATGTATAATGAGAGAGATCCTTATGTATAATGAGAGAGATCCTTATGTATAAAGAGAGAGGTCCCAATGTATAAAGAGACAGGTCCCGATGTATGAAGAGACATTCCCAATGTGTAAAGAGACGGGTCCCAATGTGTATAGAGACGTATCCTGATGTATAGAGTCAGGTCCCGCTCTATAAAGAGACAGGTCCCGATGTATAAAGAGGCAGGTCCCGATGTATAAAGAGGCAAGAGGCAGGTCCCGATGTATAAAGAGAGAGGTCCCGATGTATAAAGAGACAGGTCCCGATGTATAAAGAGACAGGTCCTGATGTATAAAGAGACAGGTCCTGATGTGTAAAGAGACAGGTCCTGATGTGTGAAGACACAGGACTGGATACGTAAATAGACAGGCTCCCAATGTATAATGAGAGAGGTCCTTATGTATAATGAGAGAGGTCCCAATGTATAAAGAGACAGGTCCCGATGTATGAAGAGACATTCCCAATGTGTAAAGAGACAGGTCCCGATGTATAAAGAGACAGGTCCCGATGTATAAAGAGACAGGTCCCGATGTATAAAGAGACAGGTCCCGATGTATAAAGAGACAGGTCCCGATGTATAAAGAGACAGGTCCCGATGTATAAAGAGACAGGTCCTGATGTATAAAGAGACAAGTCCCGATGTGTAAAGAGATTGGGCCCAATGTGTAAAGAGACAGGGCCCGATGTATAGAGAGGCTCTGATGTATAAAGAGACAGGTCAAGACACAGGTCAGGTCCAGATGTATAATGAGACAATACCCGATGTATAAGGAAATAGGTCACGAGACATGTCCCGATGTATAGAGCCAGGTTCCGCTCTATAAAGAGACAGGTTCAGGTGTATAGAGAGAAAGGTTACAATGTGTAAAGAGACAAGTCCAGGTGTGTAAAGAGACAGGCCAAGAGACAGGGCCCGATGTATAGAGACAGGGCCCGATGTATAGAGGCAGGGCCCGATGTATAGAGGCAGGTCCTGATATATAGAGTCAGGTCCCGCTCTATAAAGAGACAGGTCCTGATGTATAAAGAAAAAGGTTACAATGTGTAAAGAGACAGGTCCAGGTGTGTAAAGAGACAGGCCCGATGTATAGAGGCAGGTCCTGATGTATAAAGAGACAGGTCCTGATGTATAGAGAAATCGGTCAAGAGAGAGGGCCCGGTGTATTGAGACAGGTCCTGATGTATAAAGAGAGGTCAAGACACAGGGACCGGTGTGTAGAGACAGGCCCTGATGTATAAAGAGAAAGACCCGGATGTGTGAAGAGAAGGGCCCCTATGTGTGAAAAAATAGGGCCTGATGAATATAGAGACAGGTCCCTATGTGTAAAGAAACAGGATTCAATGTGTAAAGAGACAGGCAGGTCCCAATGTGTAAAGTGACAGGTCCCGATGTATGAAAAGACAAGTTCTGAGGTATGAAGAAACAAGTCCCGATGTGTAAAGAGACGGATCCTGATGTGTAAAGAGACGGGTCCCGATGTGTAAAGAGAAAGCCCCGATGTGTGAAGAGAAAGGCCCTGATGTGCGAAAAAACAGGGCCCGATGTATCAAGAGACAGGTTCTGATTTATAATGAGACAGGTCCCTATGTGTAAAGAAACTGGATTCAATGTGTAAAGAGACAGGCAGGTCGCAATGTGTAAAGGGACAGGTCCCAATGTATAAAGAGACAGGTTCCAATGTATGAACAGACAGGTCCTGATGTATAAAGAGACAGGTCAAGATGTATAAGGAGACAGGTCCCAATGTACAAGGAGACAGGTCCTGATGTATAAAGAGACAGGTCCTGATGTATAAAGAGACAGGTCATGAGACAGGGCCCGGTGTATAGAGACAGGTCCCGATGTATAAAGAGACAGGTCAAGATGTGTAAAGAGACAGGTCCCGATGTATAAAGAGAGGGACCCATGTATAGAGAGACAGGGACCCATGTATGAAGAAACAGGCCAAGAGGCACGTCCCAGTGTATAGAGAGATGGGTCCCGGTGTATGAAGAGATTGGTCCTGTTGTGTATAGAGTCAGGTTCTGCTCTATAAAGAGACAGGTTCAGGTGTATAGAGAGAAAGGTTACAATGTGTAAAGAGACAAGTCCAGGTGTGTAAAGAGACAGGCCAAGAGACAGGGCCCGATGTATAGAGACAGGGCCCGATGTATAGAGGCAGGTCCTGATGTATAAAGAGACAGGTCCTGATGTATAGAGAAATAGGTCACGAGAGAGGGCCCGGTGTATTGAGACAGGTCCTGATGTATAAAGAGAGGTCAAGACACAGGGACCGGTGTATAGAGACAGGCCCTGATGTATAAAGAGAAAGGTCAAGCAACAGGTCCCGGTGTGTAGAGACAGGCCCTGATGTATAAAGAGAAAGACCCGGATGTGTGAAGAGAAGGGCCCCTATGTGTGAAAAAATAGGGCCTGATGTATAAAGAGGCAGGTCCCAATGTGTAAAGTGACAGGTCCCGATGTATGAAAAGACAAGTTCCGAGGTATGAAGAAACAAGTCCCGATGTGTAAAGAGACGGATCCCGATGTGTAAAGAGACGGATCCCAATTTGTAAAGAGACGGGTCCCGATGTGTGAAGAGAAAGGCCCTGATGTGCGAAAAAACAGGGCCCGATGTATCAAGAGACAGGTTCTGATTTATAATGAGACAGGTCCCTATGTGTAAAGAAACAGGATTCAATGTGTAAAGGGACAGGCAGGTCGCAATGTGTAAAGAGACAGGTCCCAATGTATAAAGAGACAGGTTCCAATGTATGAAGAGACAGGTCCGATGTATGAAGAGACGGGTCCTGATGTATAAAGAGACAGGTCCTGATGTATAAAGAGACAGGTCATGAGACAGGGCCCGGTGTATAGAGACAGGGCCTGATGTATAAAGAGACCGGTCAAGATGTGTAAAGAGACAGGTCCCGATGTATAAAGAGAGAGGTCCCCATGTATAAAGAGAGAGGTCTTGAAGTATAATGAGACAGGGCCCAATGTATAACGAGACAGGACCCAATGTATATCGAGACAGGACCAGATGCATATCGAGACAGGACCCGATGCATATCAAGACAGGACCCAATGCATATCGAGACAGACCCCATGTATAGAGAGACAGGGACCCATGTATAGAGAGACAGGGACCCATGTATGAAGAAACAGGCCAAGAGGCAGGTCCCAGTGTATAGAGAGATGGGTCCCGGTGTATGAAGAGATTGGTCCTGTTGTGTAAAGAGACAGGTCCTGTTGTGTAAAGAGACAGGTCCTGTTGTGTAAAGAGACAGGTCCTGTTGTGTAAAGAGACAGGTCCTGTTGTGTAAAGAGACAGGTCCTGTTGTGTAAAGAGACAGGTCCTGTTGTGTAAAGAGACAGGTCCTGTTGTGTAAAGAGACAGGTCCTGTTGTGTAAAGAGACAGGTCCTGTTGTGTAAAGAGACAGGTCCTGTTCTGTAAAGAGACAGGTCCTGATGTGCAAAGAGACTGGTCAAGAGACAGATCCTGATGTATATAGAGACAGATCAAAAGACAGGTCCTGATGTATAAAGAGACAGGCCCCATGTATAGAGAGACAGGTCCCGCTCTATAAAGAGAAAGGGCCAGATGTATAAAGAGACAGGTCCAAGTGTGTAAAGAGACCAGTCAAGAGACAGATCCGGTGAATAAGGAGTCTGGGTCTGATGTATAGAGTCAGGTCACACTCTATAAAGAGACAGGTCCCGATGTATAAAGAGAAAGGTTACAATGTGTAAAGAGACAAGCCCAGGTGTGTAAAGAGACAGGCCAAGAGATGGGCCCCATGTATAGAGAGAAAGGGACAGATGTATAAAGAGACATCTCCTGATGTGTAAAGAGACAGGTTCTGGTGTGTAAAGAGACAGGTCCTGATGTGTAAAGAGACAGGTTCTGGTGTGTAAAGAGACAGGTCCTGATGTGTAAAGAGACAGGTCTTGATGTGTAAATAGAGAAGCTCCCGATGTATAATGAGAGAGGTCATGATGAATAAAGAGAGAGGTCCCGAGGTATGAAGAGATAGGTCCCGAGGTATGAAGAGACAAGTCCCAATGTGTAAAGAGACGGGTCCCGATGTGTAAAGAGACGGTTCCCGATGTGTAAAGAGACGGGTCCCGATGTGTAAAGAGACAGGGCCCGATGTATAGAGAGGTTCTGATGTATAAAGAGACAGGTCAAGACACAGGTCAGGTCCAGATGTATAACAAAACAATAACCGATGTATAAGGAAATAGGTCAAGAGACATGTCCCGATGTATAGAGTCAGGTCACGCTCTATAAAGAGACAGGTCCCAATGTATAAAGAGAAAGGTTACAATGTGTAAAGAGACAAGCCCAGGTGTGTAAAGAGACAGGTCAAGAGATAGGCCCCATGTATAGAGAGAAAGGGACAGATGTATAAAGAGACAGGTCCTGATGTGTAAAGAGACAGGTCCTGATGTGTAAAGAGACAGGTCCTGATGTGTAAAGAGACAGGTTCTGGTGTGTAAAGAGACAGGTCCTGATGTATAAAGAGACAGGTCAAGATGTATAAAGAGACAGGTCAAGATGTATAAAGAGACAGGCCCTGATGTATAAAGAGACAGGTCAAGAGACAAGGCCTGGTATACAGAGACAGGGCCGGATGTATAAAGAGACAGGTCCCGATGTATAAAGAGACAGGTCCCCAGGTATTAAGAGACAGGCCCTGATCTATAAAGAGGCAGGTTCCGAGGCGTACCCCAAGGCTCATCCCTCAGCCCAATGTTGTTCAACATCTACATGGCACCACTCGCCCACATCGCACGACGGCACGACCTCAACATCATCTCCTACGCTGACGACACCCAGCTGAACCTCTCCCTCACCAA
This sequence comes from Triturus cristatus, assembly GCF_964204655.1. Taxonomy (NCBI): domain Eukaryota; kingdom Metazoa; phylum Chordata; class Amphibia; order Caudata; family Salamandridae; genus Triturus; species Triturus cristatus. The sequence goes on along the minus strand of NC_140591.1, from coordinate 74,224,896 downwards.
GGACCCCCACACCGCCAAAACCAACCTCCACGAAGGACTGAAGGCCTTCGCCGACTGGATGAGGAACAGTCGACTGAAGCTGAACTCGGACAAGACAGAGGTCCTCATCCTCGGATCCACCCCCTCGGCCTGGGACGACTCCTGGTGGTCGACTGCACTAGGAACACCCCCAACACCCACCGACCACGCACGCAACCTAGGAGTCATCCTCGACTCTACCCTCTCCATGACGAAGTAGGTCAACGCCGTTTCCTCCTCCTGCTTCAACACCCTCCGCATGCGTCGCAGGATCTTCAAGTGGATCCCCACCGAAACAAGGACGGTCACCCAGGCCCTCGTCAGCAGTAGACCGGACTATGGAAACGCACTCTACGCAGGAGCCCCGGCCAAACTCCTGGAACGGCTTCAACGCATCCAGAACGCCTCTGCATGCCTGATCCTCGACATCCCTCGCCGCAGCCACATCACACCCCACCTGAGAGACCTGCACTGGCTCCCTGTCAACAAGAGGATAACCTTCAAACTCCTCACCCACGCACACAAGGCTCCCCACAACACCGGACCAATGTACCTCAACAGCCGACTCTACACCCCCACCCGCCGGCTCCGAAGACTTCTCAAGACCTGGCTCTTCGAACAGTAGCAGCTCCCTGCCCCCCCCCCCCCCCCCCCTCCCCACAGCGCCTTGAGACCCTCGCGGGTATGTAGTGCGCTTTACAAATGCCATGATTGATTGATTGATTGATATACAGGTCCCGATGTATAAAGAGACAGGGCCCGATGTATAAAGAGGCAGGGCCCGATGTATAAAGAGACAGGTCCCGATGTATAAACAGGCAGGTCCCGATGTATAAAGAGAGAGGGATCCCGATGTGTAAAGAGACAAGGCCTGATGTATAGAGAGGTGCTGATGTATAAAGAGACAGGTCAAGATGCAGGTCAGGTCCAGATGTATAACGAGACAATACCCAATGTATAAGGAAATAGGTCATGAGACATGTCCCAATGTAGAGAGTCAGGTCCCGCTCTATAAAGAGACAGGTCCAAGTGTTTAAAGAGAAAGGTTAAAATGTGTAAAGAGACAAGTCCAGGTGTGTAAAGAGACAGGCCAAGAGACCAGCCCCGATGTATAGAGGCAGGTCCCGATGTATAGAGTCAGGTCCGACTCTATAAAGAGAGAGGTCCTGATGTATAAAGAAGGTTACAATGTGTAAAGAGACAGGTCCAGGTGTGTAAAGAGACAGTCCCCGATGTATAGAGGTAGGTCCTAATGTATAAAGAGACAAGTCAAGAGAGAGGGCCCGGTGTATAGAGACAGGTCCTGATGTATAAAGAGAGGTCAAGAGACAGGGCCCGGTGTATAGAGACAGGTCCTGATGTATAAAGAGACAGGTCAAGAGACAGGGCCCGGTGTATAGAGACAGGCCCTGATGTATAAAGAGACAGGTCAAGATGTGTAAAAGAAAGACCTCGATGTGTGAAGAGAAGGGCCCCAATGTGTGAAAAAACAGGGCCCGATGTATAAAGAGACAGGTCCCTATGTGTAAAGAAACAGGATTCAATGTGTAAAGAAACAGGATTCAATTTGTAAAGAGACAGGCAGGTCCCAATGTGTAAAGAGACAGGTCCCAATGTATAAAAAGACAGGTTCCGAGGAATGAAGAAACAAGTTCTGATGTGTAAAGAGACGGGTTCCGATGTGTAAAGAGACAGGTCCCGATGTGTAAAGAGACAGGTCCCGATGTGTAAAGAGACAGGTTCCGATGTGTGAAAAGAAAGGCCCCGATGTGTGAAAAAACAGGGCCCGATGTATAAAGAGACAGGCCAAGGGACAGGTTCTAATTTATAATGAGACAGGTCCCTATGTGTAAAGAAACAGGATTCGATGTGTAAAGAGACAGGCAAGTCGCAATGTGTAAAGAGACAGGTCCCAATGTATAAAGAGACCGGTTCCAATGTATAAAGAGACAGGTCCTGATGTATGACGAGACAGGTCAAGATGTATAAGGAGACAGGTCCCAATGTATAAAGAGACAGGTTCCGATGTATTTGGAGACAGGTCCTCATGTATAAAGAGACAGGTAAAGATGTATTTGGAGACACGGCGCGATGTAAAAGAGACAGGTCCTGATGTATAAGGAGACAGGTCAAGAGGTATAAAGAGACAGGTCAAGAGACAGGGCCCGGTGTATAGAAACAGGAAGGATCGCGTCAACCAGACCGGAGGAGGCATCGCCATCGTACACAAGAGCACCATTCGCATCTCGACTGACTCCATCGACGTATTCAACGCCGCCGAATACCTGCACTTCCAGATCCACACCGACCCCAAGACTACCCTCAGAGGCACCCTCATCTACAGACCCCCGGGACCACGCGCACAGTTCTGCGAAGACATCGCCGACTTCATCAGCCCTCACGCCCTCCCCTCCGCCGACTACATCCTCCTCGGGGACCTCAACTTCCACCTGGAGAACAACATTGACCGCAACACCACCGCCCTGCTGGATAACCTCGCCAACCTCGGACTTCAGCAACTGGTCAACACCCCCACCCACTTCGCCGGCCACACGCTCGACCCACTCTTCTCGTCCAGCAAGCACGTCACCTTCAGCCACTCCACCGGACTTCACTGGACCGACCACAGCTGCGTCCATTTCAGCTTCAGAAAGAACACGGTCCACCATCACCCGAAGCAGGCTCCCCACAGAAACTGGAGCAAGATCACCGCCGACCAGCTCGCCACCTCCCTCAGCCAGAGCCCACCTGTCAGGACCACGGACCCTAACACAGCTGCCCTCGACCTCACGCAGTGGCTGACCTCCTGTGCCGACGACCTCGCGCCACTGAAGAACCCCCTCACCAGGCCCAGAAGCAAGAAGGCCCCCTGGTTCACCGACGAACTTAAGGACTCCAAGAAGGCCTGCCGCACCCTCGAGAAGGCCTGGCTCCTCAACAAGACCGCCGACAACAGAACAGCACTGAAACTCGCCACTCGCAGACATCACCAGCTCATCCGCACCACCAAGAAGAAATCTCTGCGGGAACGACTGGACAAGAACGCCCACGACAGCAAGGAGCTCTTCAACATCGTCAAGGAGTTCTCCAACCCCAGCACCGGCAACAACGACATCACTCCCTCACAGGACCTCTGCGACTCCCTCGCCTCGTACTTCCACCGCAAGATCGCCAACATCCACAACAGCTTCGACATTTCACCCCCGCACCCATCGGCCGTACCTTCGCACCCCGCCGCCACCCTCCAGACATGGACCGAGGTGACCCCCGAAGACACGTCACGCATGATGAACACCATCCACTCCGGATCTCCGACCGACCCGTGCCCCCATCATGTTTTCAACAAGGCAGCCTCTACCATCGCACCCCACCTCCGAGACATCATCAACACCTCCTTCAACACAGCAACTTTCCCGGAGAGCTGGAAGCACGCCGAACTCAGCGCTCTGCTGAAGAAACCAACAGCGGACCCGACCGACCTCAAGAACTTCCGCCCCATCTCGCTCCTTCCTTTCCCCGCCAAAGTCATCGAGAAGGTCGTCAACAAGCAACTGGCCGCCTTCCTCGAGACGAACGGATCCCTCGACCCATCACAGTCCGGATTCAGAGCCAACCACAGCACCGAGACCGCCCTCATCGCAGCCACCGACGACATCCGAGCCCTGCTCGACAACGGCGAAACAGCGGCACTCATCCTCCTAGACCTCTCCGCAGCATTTGACACTGTCTGCCACCGCACACTAGTCCAACGCCTCAACGACACCGGCATCCAAGGGAAGGCTCTGGAATGGATCATCTCATACCTCTCAGGCAGAACACAGAGAGTACGCCTCCCTCCGTTCCGCTCCGAGGCCACCGAAGTCATCTGCGGCGTCCCGCAAGGATCGTCGCTCAGCCCCACTCTCTTCAACATCTACATGAAACCCCTCGCTGCCATCGCACGCAAACACAACCTCAACATCATTTCCTACGCCGATGACACCCAGCTAATTCTCTCCCTCACCAGAGACCCCGACACCGCCAAAGCCAGCCTGCACGAAGGGATGACAGACGTCGCTGAATGGATGAACATCAGCCGCCTGAAACTGAACACGGACAAGACAGAAGTCCTCATCCTGGGACCATCACCCTCCGCATGGGACGACTCCTGGTGGCCCCCGGCACTAGGCACCGCACCTGAACCGACGGACCACGCACGCAACTTGGGCGTCATACTGGACTCCTCCCTATCGATGACCAGACAAGTCAACGCCGTCTCCTCAGCCTGCTTCCACAACCTCCGCATGCTCCGAAAGATCTTCCGATGGATCCCAACCGAGACCAGGAAGACGGTCACCCACGCTCTCGTCACCAGCAGACTAGACTACGGAAACACCCTCTACGCCGGTACTACGGCCAAGCTTCAGAAAAGACTTCAGCGAATTCAGAACGCCTCCGCCCGACTCATCCTGGACGTCCCCCGACGCAGCCACATCTCGTGCCACCTGAGAGACCTGCACTGGCTCCCGGTCAACAAGAGGATCACGTTCAGACTCCTCACCCACGCACACAAGTCCCTCCACGACCTAGGCCCAGGGTACCTCAACAGCCGCCTCACCTTCTACACGCCCACCCGCCGGCTACGTTCCGCTAACCTCGCCCTCGCCGTCGTCCCTCGCATCCAGAGAGCCACCGCTGGAGGAAGGTCATTCTCCTACCTGGCAGCTAAGACTTGGAACTCCCTACCCGTCCACCTGCGGATGACCCAGGACCACCTGGCCTTCAGGAAACAGCTCAAGACCTGGCTGTTCGAGCAGTAGCAGACCCCCTTCCCCAAGCGCCTTGAGACCCTTACGGGTGAGTAGTGCGCGATATAAGTTCCATGATTGATTGATTGATGTATAAAGAGACAGGTCAAGATGTGTAAAGAGACAGGTCCCGATGTATATAGAGAGATGCCTCGATGTGTAAGGAGAGAGGTTTCGATGTATAAAGGGAGAGGTCTTGAAGTATAAAGAGACAGGCCCCATGTATAGAGAGACAGGGACCCATGTATGAAGAGACAGGCCAAGAGGCAGGTCCCAGTGTATAAAGAGACGGGTCCCGAAGTATGAAGAGATTGGTCCTGTTGTGTAAAGAGACAGGTCCCGATGTGCAAAGACACAGGTCAAGAGACAGGTCCTGATGTATAAAGAGAGGTCAAGAGACAGGGCCCGGTGTATAGAGACAGGTCCTGATGTATAAAGAGACAGGTCAAGATGTGTAAAGAGAAAGACCCCGATGTGTGAAGAGAAGGGCCCCAATGTGTGAGAAAACATGGCCCGATGTATAAAGAGACAGGTCCCTATGTGTAAAGAGACGGGTCCCGATGTGTAAAGAGACGGGTCCCGATGTGTAAAGAGACAGGTCCCGATGTGTAAAGAGACAGGTCCCGATGTGTAAAGAGACAGGTCCCGATGTGTGAAAAAACAGGGCCCGATGTATAAAGAGACAGGCCAAGGGACAGGTTCTAATTTATAATGAGACAGGTCCCTTTGTGTAAAGAAACAGGATTCGATGTGTAAAGAGACATGCAGGTCGCAATGTGTAAAGAGACAGGTCCCAATGTATAAAGAGACAGGTTCCAATGTATAAAGAGACAGGTCCTGATGTATGACGAGACAGGTCAAGATGTATGACGAGACAGGTCAAGATGTATAAGGAGACAGGTCCCAATGTATAAAGAGACAGGCTCCGATGTATTTGGAGACAGGTCCTGATGTATAAAGAGACAGGTAAAGATGTATTTGGAGACAGGGCGCGATGTAAAAGAGACAGGTCCTGATGTATAAAGAGACAGGTCAAGAGGTATAAAGAGACAGGTCAAGAGACGGGGTCCGGTGTATAGAAACAGGTACTGATGTATAAAGAGACAGATCAAGATGTATAAAGAGACAGGTCAAGATGTGTAAAGAGACAGGTCCCGATGTATATAGAGAGATGCCTCGATGTGTAAGGAGAGAGGTTTCGATGTATAAAGGGAGAGGTCTTGAAGTATAAAGAGACAGGGCCCGATGTATAACGAGACAGGCCCCATGTATAGAGAGACAGGGACCCATGTATGAAGAGACAGGCCAAGAGGCAGGTCCCAGTGTATAAAGAGACGGGTCCCGAAGTATGAAGAGATTGGTCCTGTTGTGTAAAGAGACAGGTCCGGATGTGCAAAGACACAGGTCAAGAGACAGATCCTGATGTATAAAGAGACAGATCAAAAGACAGGTCCGGATGTGTAATGAGATGGGTCCTGATATGCAAAGAGATGGGTCCCGATGTGTAAAGAGACAGGGCCCGATGTATAGAGAGGTTCTGATGTATAAAGAGAGAGGTCTCGATGTATGAAGAGACAGGTCCTGAGGTATGAAGAGACAAGTCCCGATGTGTAAAGAGATGGGTCCTGATGTGTAAAGAGACAGGGCCAGATGTATAGAGAGGTTCTGATGTATAAAGAGACATTTCAAGACACAGATGTATAACGAGACAATACCCGATGTATAAGGAAATAGGTCAAGAGACATGTCACGGTGTATAGAGTCAGGTCCCGCTCTATAAAGAGACAGGTCCAAGTGTGTAAAGAGACCGGTCAAGAGGCAGGCCCCGATGTATAGAGGCAGGTCCTGATGTATAAAGAGACAGGTCAAGATGTATAAAGAGACAGGCCCTGATGTGTAAAGAGACAGGACTAGATATGTAAATAGACAGGCTCCCAATGTACAATGAGAGAGGTCCTGCTGTATAAAGAGAGAGGTCCCGATGTATAAAGAGACAGGTCCCGAGGTACGAAGAGACATTCCCAATGTGTAAAGAGACGGGTCCCGATGCGTAAAGAGACGGGTCCTGCTCTATAAAGAGACAGGTTCTGATGTATAAAGAGACAGGTTCTGATGTATAAAGAGGCAGGTTCTGATGTATAAAGAGGCAGGTTCTGATGTATAAAGAGGCAGGTCCCGATGTATTAAGAGACAGGCCCAAATCTATAAAGAGGCAGGTTCCGATGTATAAAGAGGCAGGTTCCGATGTATAAAGAGACAGGTCCCAATGTATAAAGAGACAGGTCCCAATGTATAAAGAGACAGGTCCCGATGTATAAAGAGAGAGGTCCCATGTATTAAGAGACAAGTCCTGATGTATAAAGAGACATATCCCAATGTATGAAGAGAGAAGTCCCGATGTGTAAAGAGACAGGTCCGCTGTACAAAGAGACAGGTTCCGATGTATAAAGAGACAGGTTCCGATGTATAAAGAGACAGGTTCCGATGTATAAAGAGACAGGTTCCGATGTATAAAGAGACAGGTTCCGATGTATAAAGAGAGGTCCCGATGTATAAAGAGACAGGTCCGATGTATAAAGAGACAGGTCCGATGTATAAAGAGACAGGTCCTGATGTATAAAGAGAGTGGTCCGCTGTACAAAGAGACTGGTCCCGATGCAGAGACAGGTGCTGATGTAGAGACAGGTCCCAATGTATAAAGAGCCGGCACCCAATGTATAAAGAGACAGGTCCCAATGTATAAAGTGACAGGTCCCAATGTATAAAGAGCCTGCACCCAATGTATAAAGAGACAGGTCCCAATGTAAAAAAAGTGACATCGCCCGATGAATAAAAAGACAGGTCCCTAGGTCTGGTATAGGCAGTTAAATGGGGTGTAATGAAAGCTAGGATTCCTGGAGACCCTTTTAACTTGTAGAATACTCTTCCAGTGTTTATTGGAAATGTCGTTTCCCAAGTCCATGGCCCACTGGTCTGTGGTGGTGGATTGCCAGTGTGACAGATGAAGACATACTCCCTCAATGGGGAGGTGTTGTGGGTGAGCCTGGGGAAGAGGACTAGTCCCCAGCAGCATTTTGACACACCATGCCCCAAGGAGCTACGAAACACATGTTTGCCTGCTGCACTTACTTTGGGGGCTGGTGCCTCAGAAGGGTAGCCATGGAGAATGTGCTCTAAACTTGCTGTACTATTGATGATACTGGCCAGAAGGTCAAACCAGTCCCAAGGATTGGAGTGTTTGAAATATTCTAGTGTTGAGTTAGCATTCTCACCGGAAGCGGGCTCCATCAAAGGGCATGTCCATGAGGATAACTTGTATTTCAGCTGAAAAACAGCTACAATGATGCCAAGCAAGGCAGATGGCAGCTATAGAGGAGCCCATGGACTGTGTCCACCAGGCCTGAGTGGAGGATCTATTTGGCCACTCTTGCCCAAAGTACATAACCTCAGCAAAATGGTCACAAAGTGGTGCCATTGTCCACAGAGCATGGGACTAACAGGCCAAAAGGCAAGCTGAGTTTGTAGAACAGAGGGCAAGTCTCTCTTAAGAGAAGACCTTCTTCCCTGTTGTCTCAATTCTTCTGACTTGCTGTCTCTAGGAGTAGAGGAAATCGAGGAAGAGGAACCCTGAACAAAAGATTCCCCGGAGAGGGGTCTGCTGTTAAAAACATCAGAAAAACTTCAGGCCTCCAGGAGTTGGATGACGGCAATGAATGACCTGGCAGGTCACTGCAGGACCTAAAGCTGGTTTGCTCCAGCGGACTATAATGGGATCCATTAGCGCCTCATTTAAGTAAAGTAAAGGCTGTGCTGCAGAAGATGCCGGCTGCAGGGCTTCTGTGAGGAGGTCAGCTTTAGTCTCCTGTAGCGGCAAAGGTTATTTAATGACCCCTCCGCTGCCTTGCGTAGGACAGCTGTCAACGAGGCAACGTCCTCGGAGGAGGACCTAAAGGACACTCCAAGGGTTATCCAAGCACTCACTGCAGTCATCACTCTCTGTACTCATATGGGGATGTAGATTGCCTGCCTCACTGACGTCATCATTATCAAGATAAATAATATTGAGCATCTGAATAGGATATGAACTTGAACCGAACATCCCCTCAAGCCATCCCGAGCAAAGGCCAGTGGGAGGACTCTTCCTTCAACAGTTGCGACTAGGAAGTCTGCGGTCTAGAAAATTAGAGCTACTTGGCACTGGATTTAGAGTTGGTGATCGACTTCCCAACAAGGACTTTGGTGGAGGAAGAGTTCCATTTGGTGCTAAAAGTATGTCAAGAGTAGGTTGGTTGGAGCCGCCAGGGATGGAGCTGCTGGTGAAACCCTGCTAGGAGGCACCAATGGATTCTTAGAGCCTCAATGTGCATTGCGCACCAGAGCTTGCAAGGTTGGAGCACAAAGCCCAGCTTAGCCTAGGTGAAAACCGCAATCTGTGCTGGTTCAGCGTCAGTGGCTGGAAACTCCAGAAATACAGTAGGGGTGCCGGACCCAGAACCGGTGCCGACTGCTACTCCACCAAAACTGGTTCTGAGGACGGCAGTGAGGCTGGACCTGGGGACTGAATCCACAAACTGGAGGACCTACCCCTTGAGCAAGAACAACCCTGTGAAGCCAAATAATGGCTCTCTTGGTGCTTGCTGTGTTTCTTTCTGGGCTTGTGTTTGTCCTTGGAAGTAGCCGCAGTCACAAATTTGCTGGCAGGATCGAGTCGCAGCAAGAGCCGACGCAATACTTTGGCCTGACCGATGGGCCCATCATCCATCATGGTCTCATGAAATGAAGAGCTTCGCCGCCTGCTCCTTACCAATCTTGCATGGACCACACTTTTTGCATGACCTGCTGTTCACTTGCTCCCCAGCCCCAAGGGAAGACATTGTCCAGGTCCGCGAGCCAATTCTGCTTATGACAGTCTCAACATTATTTAAACCCTGAGATTTTCAGGCTAAACCCTGCGAAAGATACATTCTGCAGGACATGTTCTGAGGCGGGCAACTTCAGATCCAAACAAAAAGGTGCTGAAAAAAAGAACTGACGCCCCTGTACCATGGGTGGACCTTACAGGACTCGGTGATGTCATCTCGGTAGAACTAGAGCAATGTCACCACCTATCTGCACAGAAGAGCAAATTACAATTTCCACATCCAGCATGGCAACAGGAGGAGATTCAAAAAGTGTGGAATCAGCAAACACATCAATCAGACACCACAATTTTGTTAATGATTTGGGTTTGATTTTTCTAAAATATAGTTTGTGTGAGGCAATTTTATAAAATTTTCCTCCAACCACTAAAAATACACAGTCGCTTGACTCAGGAGGTCGATGATAAACATAATCTGGCTGCTAATGTATTCCTCTTGCCTAGGCTGGTCACCAGGCTCAGCTACCCCGGACAATAGATTTTGGGAGAAAAAAAAATGGTTTATTGCATTTTTAATACAAATGTCAAGATCAAATAAATCAAACAAGAAAAACATTCATATAAAACCAAAAAAACTCAATAAACCGGGCAGGTGTGCTCTAGCAGATAAACAATAAGAAGTGTCTGAGCGCATCACAATGGGTATCGGAGAGCGAGAGAGGGCAGTCATACAGTCAGTGCCAAACAGGGGATAACCGATATGTTCCAAGGACCCTTGGCGCCACCCCAGACATAGACGCGTAGCCTCCAGCGCCTCTCCTCCCAAATGCCACACGCAGCCACTTGGCCCATGCATTCCACAAGCAAACTGGTTCTAGACCACCAGATGTTAGTCCACAGGGGCCATAAGTAAGCCAATCTCAGCAGGGATGGTAGAGGAGTGTGTGACTAGTGCGCGTGACGGAGGGGACCCGGGTGATAATGATTCTGTGTCTCTAATCCTCCCTTGACTATCCAAACATGGTAAGTCGCCAGTGTTGAGTCCCATCAAGGTAGCAAGGGGGCTCCCTGCAACCCTCTAGCTTCTATCCTACACAGTGCTTCCCTCCTGTAGTCCGCTCACTTGATCCTTTCTCTACCCCAGCTGGCCAGGTCGGGGCCAGAGGCAGAGTTCCAAGTCATCAATAGTTGTCTTTGGGCAAGTTTTAGAGTTAGGACTGCAAACCAGTCAGTTGCCTTCCAAGCTGCGGTACGTGTGTGTAGGCCGAGCAAACAGAGCAGCAGAGTGAAATCAAAATGCCTATTGGTGGCCCTTTGCATCATGGTAGCCCAAAACAGGGTCACGATCGGGCCAGACCATACTATATGGAAAAACTTGGACTCTGGCGCACGACAACGAGGGGAGTCCAACAGCGCCCTGAAATACATAGTATGCAGTCGACGGGTTGTAAAATACACCGATGCAGGTAATAAATTGAATACATTTAAACCTAGCATTCTGAGATACCTTGGGGGTAGATGTTATTAGTATCGACTTCCAGGCAGAGTCAGAGTGCCCTGGACCCAAGTCTGTTTCCCATTGGTGCCGTAGGGGTGAGAGGTCCATCTGCGCACTCCTTAACAGTGCACGGTACAGTAAAGTAATCGCCTTGGTCATTCTAGAAATGAGTAAAAGGTAAGAGAGGCAGTCATGTTCCGGGGGTTCCGAGGAGCCCATCTTCCACCAGTTGCAGATCCAGCCCATTAAAGCTCTGTGTAATAGAAAGTGCCCTGCCATTATGTCATACGTCTCTCTGAGGTCTGAGATAGAACTCAGTTCACCGTCAATGAATATATTCACCATAATATTGACACCCACGTCGGGCCACACCTCTAATCTATCCAAGCCTACGGAGAGCTGGCAATAATGAGCCATCAATAAGGGGAGTTTGCAAGTGTACAGGGTGTGGGAGTGTGTCCTCCGTAGTACCCTACCCCATGCATCAGGATACAAGTTAGGAGAGTTCTAGTGGGTATCCTGCACTCGTAGATGCTTGCCACTGCCCAGTGCGCCCACCTCCAACAGGAGACCTAGTGCAGCTGAGCAGCCAAGTAGTATAATTCAAAATCTGGTACAGCCATTCCCCCCTCATCCAAGCATATGCCATTCATGCTTCTCATTAAATGTCCCATGGCAAGGATGGACCATAGCCTGTGGTACCAGTGGCTAACAGGGGTGCAGTCTGCATGTTTCCAAATGTAAGCAGGGGTCACTTTAGCAGTCCTCAAGCCTTAAAACACAATGGGCCACTCATCTTTTACCATGGCCTTGAGTGCAATGGTATCGGGTACCCAAGTATGTACCAATGTAGTTGCAACACCACCTACCAAATAGAACAGCCCGACAAGCAGTCCCACCAATTGTGCAGAGCCACTCCTAGGGTGCCACAACCCCGCCAACATCTAGGATCCCATTATAATACACATAATGTAGTCAGAGGGGGGGTGTATTGCCAGCTGTCCCACACCTTATAACACCTAACCTGAACCAATGTTAAAGATGAGATCAAGTCGCATCCCAATCCCTCCCATTCTTTTGAAGTGCATTGCTTCCCCAATGTGCGTTTCCATTCTCCGTTGGGTTTCACTTACACTAACAACATCCAGTATAGGTGAGAAATTGTGCCCTTTTGGGAAGAGTGTTTCGAATTCAGTCTTGTCTCTGGTAGCCCCACAGAAAACAGAAGGATGTGTTATCCAATGCCGAATCAGAGCATAGCAAAGTCGTTCAATCTCAGGAAGGCTAAATGTTGTCTTATATTGCAGGAAGGTCTTGGAGACATAAATCTCATGGAAGTCTGAAATCATCCTGCAACCACCTTCTCTCCACCTAAAAAACGCCAGGCCCTCCTGAGAAGGAGCGAAGGCCGCACTGTAATGAATTGAAGTGTAGAGGGATGGATACGTGTTGTATCGTAGGAAGGAGTTCCAGTAGACGTGGTTAGGTTAAAGATTAATACATTTATTGTTCTTAGATGTTAAGTAGGTTTTCCAGTAAGTTCAGTGGTAAAGATCTAGATGTGCCCTGAAAGCCAGCTTGCTGCCTCTACGCTGCCTTATCGCCTACCCAGTAACTGTCCACGGAGGAGGGCGGGACTGCGAGGACCAGCCTGCCAAGCGCCTGCAGCACCATCGGCGCAGCTGGGTCCTCTTCCCAGCCACTCCCCCTGGTTTACTCAGCGACTCGCGGCCCCCGCTGTGCGGGTGCCGCTCGAGGATAAAAGCTCCAGTTTCCACGAGAACTCTGTGTGCCCTGAAAGCCAGCTTGCTGCCTCTACGCTGCCTTATCGCCTACCCAGTAACTGTCCACGGAGGAGGGCGGGACTGCGAGGACCAGCCTGCCAAGCGCCTGCAGCACCATCGGCGCAGCTGGGTCCTCTTCCCAGCCACTCCCCCCGCGCCCTCCGCAAACATATTAACTGGCCTTAGTAATCGCGCCCGCGGAACGCGCGCGGAACGAAGGGCGGAGCGAAGACCGGGCAAAGAGCGGGCCGTTTGAGGCCGTTCGAGGACAGGCGAGCCAGAGCCAGGCCCTTGCACTTACGCCATTCATATTGCACAGCTGCTCAAGCAGCAGTCGAGGATGTCGGCCATAGAAACAAGAAGCAGATCTACGCGTGCTGCAGGACCGGCAAAAGGTACTCTAGACACTTACTTTGCCAAAGCCGGTTCTTTGTTAATTGATGAAATATCTATCCTCGAACGGCGAATATCTCAAGAGATTGACTGGGTCAGACGATCTTCGCTAGGTCCACTCACACTTGCCACCTCCCCCAAACACACTGATGCACCTAACTCTGGGGGGCTAACTGGCACTTCCGTCCTGGCTGACTCACCTAGCCCTGTCTTAACGAACACTGATAGCGATATGACTGCCATTACGGACCTAAGCATATTGCCTCTCCCTTCTGCTAGGCCTCCCTCTTTACCGTTGACTTCCATCTTGCCTACCGATGACGCAACTGGCGAGAGACCTACTCCCAACTCTGAGCCTGCACGGAGGCTGAGGGAAGGAGCGTTCCCTAAAAGAAAGACGAAGGCTGGCCCCATTCGAGGCCGCAAGGTGACCGCCCCAAACCGGAACTTAAAAAGTGACCCCAACCTTCACATGTCCAAAACTAAGTCACTGAATCACTCCGGAAAAAATAGGCCACCAACTCCCTCCAACAAGCCCGAGCAACCTTCCAACCAAAATTCCGCATCTATAATTGAGCCCTTTACTCTCTTGGATATCCGAATACTCCTAAAGGAAATTCTAAGCCCCTTGGAGGACCGTATCTCCAAGATAGAAACACTACTTTTGGAAATTAGAAAGGGGTTCTCTACTAGGCCAGAGGGGAAACAGTCATCATCCACCAAGGCTAGCGAGCAAAGCACTGATAAATCCCTGCTCCCACTCAGGAAAATTCCAACACCACCTCAGTCGATTTTAACTCGTGATCCCCCTGCATTACCAACAGAGTATCCTCTAACCTGTAAGCCAATACATGCAAGCGTGAATGCCCAAGACGCTTTCATTGCGCCTCACGTTGAGACACATCTGAAGGCCTCACAGGACACAACGTATAATCTTCCACCACAAGCTAATCCATACGCAGTGATCCTAGCTGGCATTCCTCCACTGAACCCCGCCGATAGAGAGCCAGTAGGTGCATTAAAAAACAAAATTATTCACTGGCTCTCTAAAAATAGACCCCTCCCTGAGGGAACACACGGTGAGGTTCTTATGGTGAGAAGAGTCCCCTGGGTGGGCACCACCAACAAGAGCATCCAGGGCGACTGCGCCGTGATTAATTTTAGGGACCCTGCCACTGTGAAGTACATCTGCAGTTGGCCTAGAAATACGCATGGGTCATCCATCCACACACTGCCCCTGTCCTTTTTCTATCCTCTTCCAGGACATGAATTGGATGGAGAGGGATGGAAACTGGTACCTAGAAGAGATTACAGGCGGAGACCTAATGCAAATTTAGAACACCTCACCACTAGAATCACTGCTGATAATTATTTTCCCCTACAAAATAGCTATAGCTGTTTGGACATGCTGGACTGACTGAGTGAGAAAGGGACGGGTGTTGTGCCGCAAATAAAAAGGCCTCTAATAAATGACCCACACTTAGATACTCTCACACAGAGCGACGGTCTAAAGCAGTTACAAACCGATGAGGAATCTAGCATGTTGGTTACTATCACACCCACAATCGAACTTTCAGTACAAGAGGTAGCGCCAACTGACCCAAAGGCCTTCACTATGGACTTCCTCCCCCCATCCCCTAAGTCTTCTAAACATCAAACTTCTCTTTTAAACATTCTTTCCTGGAATATTGCGGGCTTGTCCAACAAATTAAATTGTCAGGCCTGGAATAGCTTTATAGCAAACAGGGATATATGTTTATTTCAAGAAACGTGGATGAGGGAGGATAGTGCCCGCACTGGCTTTGCTGCCTTCTCCAAAAACGCCAAATGGAGTGGCAAAGGTCGCCCTTCTGGTGGGCTCACAACCTGGATAGCCTCTCATCTAGGCTGCAGGGCATCCCCTGTGAAAGTAAACTCGGAGGACATTTTGGCAGTTCTATTGGAGTGGCCAGGTCTGTCCAGTCTCCTGGTAATTAATGTTTACTCAAGGCCAGTTAGTAATTCGCAAGAATCTACTACCATTGCTGAGCTCGATTCTGCCCTAACCACAATCCCTGTGGGCAACCCCTATATAGTAGGAGGAGATCTGAATTGTCACTTCGAACCTCTTTTGGGCCTAACGGATGGCCTGTCCCAGGAGGAAGATCACATCTGGTCCATACCACCGTCCCACCTTCCAACACCAAAAGCGTGGTCCCCCCTGGCGGTACAAATCACTTCTCTTACTCTCAAACATGGGCTGAGGGCCTGCAATGGAAGGCTACCATCAGACATCCCCTCAAACTGCACATATCATAGAGAGGGTAAAACATCGAGACTGGACTACATTCTGGTCCCATTAGCCCTTTGGTCGCAAATAAGTGACTTTCGGGTACTCCAAAGAGCTGATAGTGATCATAATGCTTTGCAGCTCGAGTTACATTATTCTGGCCTAGAACCAAGGGAGAATAACTGGGATTCATCTGACCCGGGATTACTCCTTTCTACTAACAGACGCAGAATAAAATGGGAGAATCTAGTAGCCAAAGAAGGGATGATACCAAACTTATATGCCCTACTCGTTCCGATCCTGGAGAAGGTTCAAACTCTCAATCTGCATCCTAGTACTCCGGGATCATTTAACAACTTTTGGCAGTTACATGTAGATCTTATCACTTCTACATCAGAAATTCTTACTGGCAAACCCAAAAGGACCCTTCCTACTTCAGTCCCTTCCTGGTATAACTCAGCCTGCAGGAAGGCTAAGAGTGACCTTTTGGCCACAATTAAGTCAGGTCAGGATCGGACAGAAATCAGGGAGAAAAGAACAGCCTACAAATCATTAACTAAGAACGCAAAACTGGAATGGGAACAAGATAAATGGGAGAAATTATCGAAATTTCTGGCAGTAGGAGACTCCAGGAATTTTTGGCGATGTGTAAACACTTGCTCAGAAGAATTGGTCTCTGCGATTGAACCCAACATTTCTGCTGAGACCTGGCGAGACCACTTCCAGTCTTTATACACGACCCCCGTGGGGACAGGGGCCTATACCGCCCCGGCGGAAGTCACCACTACTTCGGGCTTTTTCTTTTCCTTAAAAGAAGTTAGAGCAGCTATCATGGCCCTTGCTACAGGAAAGGCGCCAGGTTTGGATGGATTGCCCGGCGACCTTTTCAAGCAAGAACCTGAAGTTTGGGCACCTTACTTCACGTTTTTATTCAATTCCATCCTGAAGGGTATGGAACTACCAGATACTTGGCTGGGCGCAGAGATTGTCCCAATTTTCAAAAAGGGCTCTCCTCTGCTCCCAGCCAACTATAGACCGATTAGTCTCATTGATGTTTCCCAGAAACTCTTTGGCAGACTCATCCTTAACCACTTGCAGGACTGGATTGAGGACTCTAACATCATGAGCACATACCAGGCTGGTTTTAGAAAGAAAGTTTCGACCATTGACCAGATTTTTCGTTTAAATCTCATTCACTGGAAGACCGTATTACTAGAGGGCGGCACTCTATATACGGTCTTTGTCGATTTACGCGCCGCATTCGACTTAGTGCCTAGGGAAAAGCTGTGGACTGTTCTTGACGATCTGGGCATCCCAACTGACATCCTAGCCATCTTGAGAAGACTACACCGGGGGAACTATGCAAGGGTGAGGTGTGGGAGAGGGGGCACCCTAACGGACCGCTTCCCCGTTGACAGGGGGGTCAGACAGGGTTGTGTGCTCGCACCGACTCTTTTCTGCCTCTTTGTCAACGGGGTGATTAGCCACTTGAATGCGTTGAAAGACACTGACGCTCCGAGGCTCGGAGGCACGAGGGTACCCGCTATTCTCTTTGCGGATGATACCCTATTGCTCTCCAAGTCTCCCATGGGCATCCAGCGGATTCTTGATGGGTTCGTACTCTTCTGTGCATCTCGGGGGTTGGAGATCAATGCGTCAAAAACTAAGTACATGATCTTCAACCCCCCATCAAACACTCGCCCCAATCCCACGCTCGGGCCCTCTAGGCTAGAGAGGGTCTTCACATTCGAGTACCTGGGGATAACATTAAATCAATCTTTGTCCTGGGACACGCATCGCACTAGGGCGAACCTGAAATTATCTCAAATGATAGGAGGACTGGCAAGGATGTCCCGAGGTTTGACTTACCAACCATTTTCCCCTCGCCTACAAATATACAAATCACAGGCAAAAGGGGCAGTGACCTATGGTGCTGAAATATGGGGACACACTGTCACTCAGACGATCCAGGTGAATGAGAATAACTTCCTCAGACAGCTAACAGCTCTTCCCCCCAGCACCCCCCTCCTACCTTTGAGACTTGACCTAGGCCTCAGACCAATTTCAGAAGAACTGTGCCTCAAACCCTTACTGTATTGGCGAAGGCTATGGTCTACACCGGAATTATCCGACTACAGATCTGAGCTTCAGGAAATCCTGAAGCTCTGTAATCCTGTACGACTTCCATGGCTTAGGCATATTAAACAAACCTGTGAGGCACTAGGAAGAAAGAACTTATGGTCCCACCCGGAAATCACATGTCCCAGAGTCTCAAGGAAATCTCTAGCCAAAGACTATTATGAACACCATTTATGTCTCCAAATTAAAAATACACAGGAGAGCTCCCTTACGGGCAAATTCTTGGAGTCCAAAGACCTATACTGCCAAGAGCTGGTGTACGATAATATAGGCCCCCCGTTTACCAGGAAGCTCTTCATGCAATGGAGATACAGCACCCTTCCTCTCAAAGCACACACTGCTTGCTGGACAAACTCTGAGACTTCATCACAATGCCCAGCTTGTGCGCATCCGAGGGAGTGCGACTTGCACATAATATTTTTTTGCCCGGCATATAGAAGAGCAAGACAGTACTGGCTGGTCCCACTCCTTAAAAACCTGGGCTTCAGGACCTACCTTCCGGCATACAGGATTTTAAAAAGAGATCTCTCTGCCCCAACTGTGTTTGCAGTTTCAAAATTTTTAACGGCAATGTGGCACAGTCGTATTAAATGTATTAAGCTTTTATCAACCAAATGATTGTTTTATACTCTGGTCAACCACCTGGAAACTATCACTGTATCCTTCGTTTTTTAAAATGTTGTTTAATGTATTCTTTTATGGTCATGGCGACCGAAATAAAGATTAAGAATGAGATAGCCCCACCAGGAGCAGCCTCCCTGCTGCTCAGCCCAGGATCCAACTGACAGTCCCACTCACAGCAATCCACACATGCCAGTGACATCGCCATCCACACCAACATTCTACCCATACCATTCACACTGGCTGAGCAGCAGAGGCAGAGAAACAGAGAAGATGCATGGCACCAAAACCTTAGATCTAACAATACGTAACCAAACCCTACAACACTATGTACGTGCCCCATGTTTTTGTGTAGTATTCACTGGAGATAGGCGTTTTGGGGCCTAGCTGTTTATCCACCCAAACAAGACCCCAAAAAGTTCTTAGAACAATGTTGTGATCCATCTGCAGCCTCCCTTGGCTGAGTTAAGTCTCTGAGAAATTCTTGATGTCCTTCCCCTCCAGATAAAGCTCAGAAAGTACTCCTGAATTTTCTTTATAATGGGCTCAGTAAATGGGCATGGCCTGGTACTGTCAATATCAGTGAGATAGGGAAAAACCCTTATTTCCTGATTGACTGTGTGTATGTGCATGGGTCACCTAATTACTTCAGTGGAAATAAATTTAAATTTGTAATTAAAAATTAAACAAATTTAAAGGGGGGAATTCCCCAGGAAAGCATGCAAGGCAGTTATAGGTTCTCCTGGAACTGGTCCTGTAGGGAAGTAGTGTCTGCTTTCATGGTTACCCTCAATGTCTGCTGGTGTTTTTCTGTTTTCTGACTAGTCTGACTGGGATCCTGCTAACCAGGACCACAGTCACTGTGCTTCCGCCCTAGATTTGACAGTGGTAAGTACTTTGGTACCTTCCCAACTGGTTACTGGTGTACTCATGTTAGTCCCTAGTATATGGTACTAAGGTACCCAGGGCATAGGTACACCAGGGGTCTCCCATGGGCTACAGCATGTATTATGCCACCCATGAGAGACCACTCAAACTGTGACTACAGGCCTGCCATTGAAGCCTGTGTAAGCTGGTGCTAGAACCACTTACTACAGGTATGTTTCCTTATATCTGAGGTCACTGCACTTAAAACCTATAAGTCACCGTTTAAGCAGGTCTGGGTTATAAGTGTGAGGGTGCCCAGCATGAGCAGCACACCCGCTACAAACCCGGAGTAGATTCTCCAGGTTTTGTAAGTGCGGTCAGCCATTTTGATACATATAGTGGCATGCGTCATTACATGATGGCTAACTATATATTGGCTGTGCCGAACGTGGGCATGTTTGGTATCAAACTTGTTGGAAGCATACCCCAACATTGTTGCCGGTGTTGGAGGTATGATTCCATGCACCATGTGGTTCATCCGGAAAGCCCTAAGTGCCCCCGGTAAACAGCCTTCCAGGGTCTGCCACCAAAATAGCGCTGCTGCCGACCCCAGGCACGATTCTGCCCTCCTGCTGCTGAGCAGAGCTCGAGTAGGGAAAGGTAGAACAATAGGTTTCCCATCACCTCCCAAACAGGACGTAGTGTGCTGGGGTGGGGGTGCTTGCCAGCGCCTCCAGATTTCTTTGAAGGGCACATTTGGTGCCTTCCTTGCATACTCCAGTTTGAGCCAGTTAAGGGATCCCTTGGCTCTCGCTCTGGGGCAAAACTGGACAAAGAACATGGGAGTATCCTCCCCTCTGGCCAGCCCCTTCTTTGCGAGGGACCCCTGTGTTGTCCATACCCTTTCCCTATGGTTCTTAAGACCTTACCTGTGGGTGGCTCTTCAGATTCATCGTGGAACTAGATTGAAACTCAAAACCACTTAAACATCAACCGTCTGGACACCTTGGACTTCACTTGGAACCGAGACTGCACCAAGGAAGACTCCTGCTGCTCCTGCTCTCGCTGTTCTGCAAGCCTTCTTTGTCGTCTGTGCCTGTTCTTCGTACAGGTTCTTCTCCAGGCCTGTGGGCATCACAGAAACCCAAAGGAATCTCCTTTAGAGTGCAGGGGTCACTCCCCTGCATCGGCAGGCATCGCAACAAAGCTGACTGGTCTGCTACTCCTGATGGACTCCATGGACTTCGAAAAGTCTCAGCAAAACAGGTGGTGTTTCTGCAACACCCTCAAGGTCTGACCTGTCCTCTCAGCAAGTTTGAGGCCAGTATCCCTTGTCAAACCGCTGGAACAGGAGGAGCCTGTGCACCGGGTCAACTTGCTGTTGCCAAGACTTGTTGACTCTGTCCTCCAGAGATCTTCGGGCTACAAGAAGTTCCAGCGTCCAGTATCTCTTCCTACCAAGGTTTTCATCCTCACTGTGGGCCTACATCTTTGCTGAGCTGCTCGAGGACCTCTTGAGACTCCTTTGCCTTCGGCCTTTTGACTTTAGTGGGCTCCCCTGCTTGCTCACGGCCTGCTCCGACTCTCCTGCATTTGGGGAGTCCCTTGGATCTTGCTGGTCCCAACGCTGCACCTTTTTCGTTTGATACAGCTGTTGCTGCTATCAAGGCTTGTTGGTGTTCCCGCCAGACACCGACCCCCATGGTTTTTGACTTCCAAAGTGGGACAGCTCGTGAATGGCCTTCCACAGCATCGCCTGGTCCTCACAGCTACAGCAACAAGGTCACCGTCGTAACTCCTGCATCTTGTGTCATCGGTGATCATTGGTCATCCGTGCCTCCTGGTCATCCCCGAGTGGCATAGACTCTGTCCCCTCTGCTGACAGGGACCTCTCTTCAAGAATCCATCCCTGGATTCCACCGGACTCTTTCACCTTCTTCGCCAGCGTCATCTTTTTGGTCTACAGCAGTTTCCGACAACACTTCGCACCTATGCGCCCTGCTTCACTGGTTCTAGGTATCCTGGTTCATGGGGTATGCACGGGTGGGGTGACTCTCCAACCTTCTGTCTTCATCGAGGCTTCTTCAAGGTCCACTTGAAAGGGTCCTTCTTCTTAAAAACTGCGACTTTCCTATTGACTTGCATGGAGTACGCAGCTGTGTTCCCACTCTGCATAGTCTCCGTGGTGTTCCCGGGTACTTACCTTGGGTGGTTTCTTGGGTCCCCAGCTCTTCTGACTCTTCTGGTCCAAGTACCGACTTTGGTTGCGGTTCGCATTCCACTTCTTTAGTATATGGTTTGGTCTCCCCCTAGAGACCACTGTGTATTTGTTCTTAACTGTTTCCTGTTGGAATTTTGTGGTTATTGTGTCAATATCTCTGGGTAGGAGATATACCAATGTGTTAGTGAGTGTGTACAGTAAATACACTTATTTTTATAACTACACTTTGTGATCCTTTTTCGTTTAAACTACACTATATGATTAGTTCTGGTAAAACAAGCTGCTCATACTCCTGGACTACGCCTGAAGGCTGGTCTCCACAGCTACCACTTAGAGAGCTTTCTATGGTTGTCTAAGACCTCTTAAATCACCATAAGGGTTGCCTGGATTAGTGCAAGGTGCTTCACTTAAATAAGTGTGCACCATATACCAAGCCAGCCTCCTACAGGTCCTCCTTTCAAATCTTACTGAGCATCTTACTGCTCCATGTAAATGTCAAAATATTGCCAAAAGTCCACAGGAAACGGTTCCTCAATGTAGCACGGGGGCTAGTGTATCAAGACCAGAATGGCCTTATGCCACAGAGAACCACAAGCCATAATAAAGGACGCATGTTCAATGCCTTAGCAAACCCAATCTAGGGTCCCCTCGCTACACTATCTATTGACTGTGAGAAGGCATTCGATAACAGACTAGATTATATGAATTTCTGTCGAAATTTTATTTTGTATGTCCTTCAACTTAATAAAAAGCCCACCACAATGGTTAAAATAATTGTTCTATTTTCTGATGCATTTCCCATTGGCCAAAGAACCCACCTAGCTAACACTTCAGCCAAAATTTGCTTACAGGAGGATGTAGCTGGTTATCGATGGACACCAGAGCTCGAGGACATAGTCTCTCTGTACGTGGACAACCTCCTTGTTTATCTCTGCAACCGTAGAAGGGTGGGATCCCCGTTAGAAAGAATCCTGAATCACTGGTAAATTCTTCAGCCTCAGAGTCAACTGGTGGAAGTCGAGTGTATACCCAGTTCATCAGCATAAAGGCACCAAGGTATGGGCATCACACTCAGCTATCGGGCTATCATATGGTAGCTCTAGGAGTACATGTCAACAAAGATGAGACAATGGCGTGCGGTAAAATAACCATCACTCAACTTCTCAAAAGATTAAAGAGGGAATTTTTGAGCTGGAATTCCCTACCCTGCTCCCGGATGTGCAGGGTCGTGCTAGTAAAAAAGGTGGTGCTGTCGAGAGCCCTGAAAATACTACAATTTCCCATTCATGATTTCATTCTCATTCTTGAGGGGCGTTGCTTCTCTTTTGCTGTCACACCTCTGAAGGAATTTAGTGCCTCGGGTATCCACTGCGAAGGGCTACAAATCAACTTTTGAAGGGGGTTTGTATACGGGCGACTTTGGCTCTTACCATCAGGAGGCACCATTGATAGTGGTTAACGACTGGTGGGATGGACCCAGCACCGATGCACCATGCACAACAGAGCTATTTGCAATGTGAAACAATTCACCACTGCATTTTCTAAAGTCTCCCTCTGGCGATGCAAGTGGGCATCAAAGCTTTGAATGATGTGCTGGGGCATATAAAGTGGAGGTGAGAAAAGAAATACTGCTTTGAGTTGGCACTAGACTTCCCCAGGTGACGACTACTAAGATCTGAAGAATGGGACTAAATGGGCATCTCCACACTGGGATAGGTGCTGCTCAGGGTGCCATGAAATTGTTAATGGAACCTTAGGAGGAATGTAGATATTCTCCGAACCTTATTCGTCTGCTACCTGCAACTAGAAATGCTCTTACCTCTTATCTCCTTGATGGGTAAATGCTGCTGAAACACAATCCCTCATACATAAAACTCATCATGGCTGAAATGAGGGGTGAAAGAGCGTCTTAAAGGGCGACACCTCAGGCTGAAAGAGAATAGAGACACACCCCCTCCTTGGCCAACCTCAAACTCCTACATCAAAGTCGCAGCCCCTACAATAGGCACATTAGGAACTCCAAAGCAGCCTTCATTTAAAATCAACTACACACTGCTACTAACGGACCTAAGAAACTGTTTGAAATTATCAGAAAGCAATCTACCTGCATAAGTGATTTTGCTTCCACAAATAAAGCACCCCCTAACTGTGAAACCTTTGCCTCCTTTTTCGCTGAGAAAACATCACAAATCACTAACGACATTGAGACCGCTCTCAAATTACTTCTGTACTAACCCCTCCTACACCACTCCACAATGGATAATGAAGCAAGCCAGTATAATCGCCTCATCTCACCCATAAATAACACCTTATTTATTTATTTTAAAAGTTTCATGTAGCGCTAGCTTGACCCGTAGGTATCAGAGCGCTTTACATACATACTGTAAAGAAAAACAGACGGAATTTGCATTACATAGTAGGCAGTAAAAAAGCAAAACCAGGGATAAAAAAAAAAATACAGCATGGAAGAAAAGGTGGTGAACACAGTCCGGTAGCCAAACTATCCTTGAATGTCAAGAGAGAGGAGTAAACTCGGATATTAAAGTCTAGGTTAGTTGACGTTGGTCAGGAAAGTATTTGTTAAGGAGATGGATTTTCAGGTCTCTTTTGAAACAGGAGAAGGAGGGGTTGCATCTGAGGACTCTAGGGAGAGCATTCCACATCCTGGGAGCGTTGCCAGAGAACGATCGGTATTGTGTGGTTTTCTTATTCAGTTTCGGATGAATAAGAAAGAGTGAGTTGGAGCTTCTCAGCGATCTGGATTGACCTGCTCTTACCAGTTTGTTGTTCAGGTAGTTAGGGGCCGGAGCGTGGAGGGTTTTGTGTGTGATGCAGGCCAGTTTGTAAATACACCTCCCTTCCATGGGAAGCCAGTTGAGGGAGTTGAGAGCTGGAGTGATGTGATCAAATCTTTTTACTCCAGATACGAGTCGAGCGGCCATGTTCAACACTGCCTTTAGAGGGGCTAGGTGAGCTTTTGGAGTCCCTGTTAGGATGGCGTTCCCGTAGTCGATTTTAGAGAGAACTAGGGATTGGACTACTACTGGTCTAGCTTCATAACCCTCAATTAGATTGGCACTCTAAATCTATTTACCTCCTTGAAATATTCTAACCCTCCCCTCCAAACTCCTAAATGAGTCCATTCACCTCTTTCTCCCACTATGGAATAGGATAATCAATGCATCTCTCACCCAAGGCTCCCTACCCGACTGCCTAAAAGTTGGTCACTTTACTCCTATTCTAAAAAACCCAACTCCGACCAGTCCGACGCCAACAACTACCACCCAATCTCCAACATCCCTACTCTGGCCAAACTCCTAGAAAAATGTGCGCAATTACAGCTCCACACTCACATTGAACAACTCCAACTCCTTGACCACTGTCAATCTGGCTTCTGATCGGGTCATAAAACCTAAACTGCCATGGTCCACATTGTCGACGATGCCCTTCGCTCACTCGACCAGAATGACTCTTGCCTCCTGATCCTACTAGATCTGTCAGCAGCCTTTGACACCATCAACCATGCTACCTTGTTTGACCTTCTAGAACATAGGATGGGCCTCTACGACACTGTGCTAAAACGGTTCTCCTCTTTTCTACACAACAAGTCGCAGTGCTTCCTAATCAATCACACAATTTCCGGGCAGTCTCCACTATCGCGAGCATCCTCAAGGCTCTATCCTCTTCCTGACATTGTTCGGCCTCTGCGTGGAGCCCCTTACTGAAATCCTCAAATTCTCCCAAATTACCTACCATAGGTTTGCTAATGACACCGAATTCTACATGAGAATAAATTCCCTCGAGGACATCTACACCCTTAACAACATCATAACAATAATGCAACAATGGCTGACTTGTAACCACCTCAAACTCAATGCCCATAAAACTTAATTCTTACTGCTCGCACCACTGACTAACACCACTAATGTCAAAGACTGGCTCCCTCTTCGTTCTGCCTTTAACTGCACCCCCTACATCCCGACTACAACAAATCCCTAGGTATAATCTTAGACAAAGAGCACTCCATGCAAAAAGACATCCGTGCCATCACAGAGGAGCTAACCATCAGTTGCATATCCATAGGAAACTAAACGTTTCCTCCCTGCGGCTGACCTCCCAACTGCGACTCATGCACTTGTGCGTTCGTAACTAGACTACGGTAGCACTACCCTTGTGGGCTGCCCGAAAACATCACTTGCACCTCTGAAGGCTACACACTACCCTTGTGGGCTGCCCGAAAACATCACTTGCACCTCTGAAGGCTACACTTAAAGCAGCAACTGGGCTCATCATGGGATCATTAAAAAAACATTTATCACATCACGCCTGACCTTCGAGCACTGAATTGGCCGCTCTTCGAAGCCAGGATGCATCTCAAACTTACTTGCATGACCCACAAAGCGCTGTACCACAAGACCCCCCCCTCCTACCTGTCCCAGAAAATGACCCTATCAGGTCGAAATACATCCTCCAGAAGCATGAGCTCCTTACTTCTTAAGCTATAAAAATTCAAGAAAAAGAAACATCCATCCAATCCTTTTCCAGAATGGCCCCAAATATTTGGAACCCTCTTCCTACAGAGATTAGATGCAACTATCCGCATCCTTCTTCAGAAAAGAAGTCAAAATCTTTCTATCCAACACATTTTTCTCACTGGGGACTAGGCCCAGCCCCTGTCCCCCTGTTTAGACCCTGCCCTCCATTTGTCCGCTGTCTCTTCTCGCACCGAAGCATGTCTTAGTCTTGGTCCTATGTTACACCAGGTGCCTCTTTCTCCACGCTTCCCACATTCACATGTACTATGTTTGAATATTTTGGACTCTTTTCTCCCTGCTTTCCTTCTCACTCGCACTATATTTTGAACTGTTGCCTTATTTCTTCATGTCCTCCCCCTAGTCTCCTTTGCTCAGTTTCTGTAAAACTTGCTGTCATTCGGCGGGGTCTTATTCGCGACATACCAAATTCTGTATAAATAAATAAATATCCACACATTCCCAATATTTCTGGATGAAACGTAAACTCCTGCCTCCCAATAATTACATAAACCCCACACACTAAACCTTCCGTTTGGCATGTTGCTCCTACCCTACACCCCCCACGTAAATTTGAGCATCTTTACCTCGGGGAAACTGCGCCTCGACTCTCCCCACCCTCGTAACTCCCTACCACAACAACCTCAGAACCTTAACGTTCACTTATCCCACTGTCTATCACATACCTCTGTTACGTTTAATATGTATTTTTGCGTACGTTTATGTAACCAGGGTAACTGCTGCTATTTTGTTTACATATCTCACTGTATATTTTGTTTAGATCTCCCACTGTATATGGTTTATTCTTTTTATACCGTTATGCAATTTTATTTTATTTTTTATTGTACCTTGTGTTATTGCGGTTGTGCTTACTCTGTCAAGTTAGAGCTATATAAAACTCATTAAATACATAAATAACAGGTACACAGGACGCGAGTCAAACACACCAGACACATTTCACATCCTTAGAGGAGCCTGGGAAGCAGACACAGACCCTCTTGAAGACTTATGGCCCCGAGAGGGATTGCGACCTCAGCAAGGTCCAGGCTAACTCAATTGTACTATCTCCATCAACCATACAACGCTGGACGGAGATTGCGGTAATTGGGCAGAGTCCTCCACACAGTGTTTTAGAGGCCCCACCAAGGAAGGTGACTTCTTACCTACAGTATGGAGCTTCAGGGTTTGCAGGGTCTCCTGGGCAGAGGTGAGTTAGTATATGCGGGGAGGTTCTTGGTCGCTCTGTCACACTTACTCCACACACGGTCCTGTTACACATTCGCGGTGAGGAGGGATTTAAAAGGTAAGTGAAGGCATTGCTTGGGTTTGTACTCACCAAGCTCGAACCTGTCCTGCATCGGAGGTTCTGCATTAATTACCAACATATGTGGCGCAGGGATGTCCCAAAAACATCAAAAGACATGTGGTGCCTGGATGCAACTTTGGGGAGAGATCAGAGGGGAGTAGATGGGTGTCTGACCAACTCAGATAGCAATGAGACACCCATATACCAGAGATATGCAAAGCACTGGACCCATAATGGCTGCATCTTGATATGCATAAAGCTACTCACATTGACAGTGCCCAAAACACCTAAACTATATCTGCAGTAAAATTAGGTCAGATTGTGGAAGGTGTTATTGAGTCTCCATTGCAAGTTATTTTAAAATGAGGCAGTGCGGGCATCCGAGAGCTCGGTCACAGCGTCTGGCATGTCCTGGTAATATGGCTTGTATGCTATTAACACCTCTGTCCCGTCTCACGTCCTGCCCCTTACAGGAAGTGCTTAATTTGTAAATAAATGTGTGCCAGGGCCCACGTCAGGAGGCCACTGCAGCTTGCGCCACCCATTGCCCCTACCAGTGCTGCCAAGGACAGTGCCAACACAAGTACCAATCATCACATTCATCGCACACCTACAGGTGTGTTCCAGGCCCCCAAAGGCATAAGAGCGGCTTGAGCGGCAGGCATTAGTAATTTTTAAAGTATATTGAATTAATAAACAGCTGCTGTTGTGCAGATCTCTACATCAGACAAACTGTCATAAGGGCCAGTGTTGAGCACCGGAAACCATCGGCCTAAACAAGCACTGGAAATACCACAACCAGCATGTCGATGGGGGGACAAGGTGGCCACAGCCACGGAAAGGAAAGCCATGCATTCTCTCCACATCCCCTCTTTTCTCTCAACAACGTACCTCTCTTTCTACCCTTCACCTTTTGGCCTCACTACTTTCTTTACCATATCCCTTTCCCCATTCCATCTGCCTCTCTCATCCATCTCTTTATACTATACCTCTCTCTCCACCGCACTTCCTAGTGTCCCTCACCACTCTTCCTCGACCTTCAGTTATTTCCCCCTATTTCTAGCTCTCTCTACTTAGCTTTAACCCTCTCTCCTCACCTATCTTTAGCTCTTTATCTTTCATTACTGGTACCTCTCCATTATCCTTGTACCTTACATCGCTCCACACTGACCCATCTCTCTACCTACCATCTCCCCCCCGCACTTCTCACTCTCTTACTTCTCCATTCTTCTCTCGTCTCTGGCCACTTCTCTTCCTGAGGAGGGACAGAGGTCCCTGGCTGACCAGGGGAGTGGAGACTTGGAAAGAAGTGAGGAAGGAAAAGGCAGGAAGACAGGGATCACCTGATGTATTGGGGAAAATCCTGGGAGCAGCGCTTTGATTTTCGTTGTTGCAGAAGAAATGGAAGTTGTGAAGATACATTTGTTTGTGATTCCTTTCAAGCAGCAGTTAAAGCTACAATCTCAAGGGGTGCATGTGTGTCTTATGTTAACATGATGCTCTAGTCACTGAACATCTTTGCTACAGTGTGAGGAACAGGCTGGCCACACAGTGAACCCATCGCCGTTGCAAGAACAATACAGAAGGGATGGAAGCTCAAAAAGAAAGGGGTTCATTAATGCATGTTGAAGATACCCTCCGATGCTGTCTGGCTGGGGGAAGCCTCCACATTTGGCTGCTTTTACGAGCCCCTGTGTCTGGATGTTGAAGATATAATTTAATATTGTTGGCATAAGGTCTCGAAGTAGTTAAACACTGGCAACACATTTAAAGTTGTTCCTTGCAGGGGGTCCCAAATATATCTCCGCGAGCACACCCAAAAAGGGTCTTTGCGAGGAAAGCTATTCATTTGGGAAAGAAGGAAAAATGTACCATCTGCAGCTACATTATTATTTTACAGAAACGCAACAGAGCGACTGATAAATCAATGTTTATTTAATTTAAAAGTTATTTAATTGTGGCAATGTATCTGCAGTTGTGTAATTCATGTAGTAATTCAAGAATTCGCTCACTAAAATTATATTATTAAATATTAAACTTTTGTTTCCCAAAGAGAGCAGCCCAGCTGCATGGTTTAAGTGAGAATAGTGTGTTCCTTTTGTGCGGTGTGCTTCCCTGCAGGCATAAACATCACAATTCATGGCTGCACAGTGATGCACGCATATTTACAAGCAGCCCCGCTGCTACAAACAAGTTCTACTGACAGGAACAGAAAATTCATTTGTCTGTTCCACGGCTTTTCTCGTGAATACTTATTTTTTCATATTCCGAAGACTGGCGCCATCTCTCGATGAACCAATGGCGACTAATGGCATCTGGTGTCAGTTTTGCCAAAAGAGACGCCTCTTCGGTGTGCAATGTACGCGGAGTCTTCACGGCTAATCCCCCGTCAGCACGTGCCAACAAGGCTGTAACTCACGAAGAAGGCTGGCGTTCCAAGTGCTTGCACAGTGTCAATGATTGGCTGCAGTCCTCTTCCAGGTCACAGGTCAAGGTCTTCTATCGCACCCCAGCTGGGGCCCATTTTTACTTTCACTTTTAGTTTGACCGACAATTTAAATGCATTCTCCATTTCGTTCCTCATAATCTGTGCTACCTGCAGGGAAGAGAGCACGAGAGGTGAGTGGTTGCAATGAACTGACTGAAGACTCTTAGATTACAAGAGTACACTGCCAGAAGTGTCAGCTATAAACCTGCGCAGGCGCAGCATGCATACCAACCTGGGCCTGAGAGGGATACACGGGGCTCGCCCCACACCCGCTGCATGGTTAGTTTATGCTACCGCCGGGAGGAGGACAATCAATCAATCAGGAACTAGTATAGCGCGACTGCACACCCGAGAGGGTCTCAAGGCGCTGGGGAAGAGGAGCAGCTGGTCAGACTGGGTAGAGGATTATTTGAAGGACCTGGTCACGAGGTCCTTCCTGTATTGGGTTAGGGACGCGGATCGCCTGAGGTGGAGGGGCAGGGTGGGAGAAAGACCTTCCTCCTGTCCTGGTCTTGTGGATACTTGGGAGGATCAGGGTGGTCTGCCGGGTACGTAGAATGTGAGGCGGTGGGTCAGGTCTGCTGGTCCTCCGCCGTGTAGAGCTTTGTCGGCGTGAGTGAGGAGCTTGAAAGCGATTCTCTTGTTGATTGGGAGCCAGTGGAGTTGTTGGATGTGTTGCGTGATGTGGCTGCGGCAGGAGATGTCAAGGACAAGTCTGGCTGCGGCGTTTTGGACGTGCTGAAGTTTCTTGAGCTGTTTCCTGGTTACGCCGGCATAGAGTGCATTGCCTTATTCGAGTCTGCTGGTGAGGAGTGCGTGGGTGACCGTCTTTCTGGATTCTGTGGGAATTTATCTGAACGTCTTTCGAAGCAGGCAGAGCGTGTGAAAGCAGGTTGAGGAAACTGTTGATTTGGCTGTTCATAGTGCGCGATTAGTCCAGTCTGATGCAGAGGTTGCGTGCATGGTCCGTCTGGGTGGAGGGGGGATCCCAAAGTGGCTGGCCACCAGGAGTCGTCCCAAGCTGAAGGGGTGGGTCCCAGGATGAGTACATGGGTCTAGTCAAAGTTGAGTTTGAGGCAGCTGACTTTCATCCAGGTAGCAACGGCCTTCATTCCCCTGTGGAAGTTGGTTATGGCGGTTGTGGGTTCGTTGGTGAGGGAGAGGATCAGCTGGGTGTCGTCGGTGTATGAGACAAAGTTGAGTCTGTGGCTTCTCGCGATGGCTGCGAAGGGGGTCATGCAGACGTCGAAGAGGGTAGGGCTCAGAGATTAACCCTGGGGCACTCCAAAGGTGATCTCTGTGGGTTCTTAGATGAACAGTGGTAGTCTGACCCGATGGGTCTGGCCCGTGAGGAAGGAGTGGATCAGTCCAGAGCCTTATCGCGGATGCCAGCGTCGTGGAGTCTCTTGATTAGGGTGCAGAGGGATATGGTGTTTGAAGGCGGCCGAGAGGGCTAGTAGGATGAGGGCTGTGGTCTGGCTCCAGTCGAGGAGGGAGCGGATGTCGGTGGCATCGAGGAGTGTGGTCTCTGTGCTGTGGTTGCTTCGAAAGCCAGATTGGGGAGTGTACAGGACGTGGTTAATTTCGATGAACTCTGAGAGTTGGACGTTGATGGCCTTCTGGATGACGTTGGCTGGGAAGGGGAGTAGGGAGTTGGTCTGAAGTTCTTGAGGTTTGTCAGGTCTGATGACAGCTTCTTCAGCAGGCGGTTGATCTTGGCATGTTTCCAATCACTTGGGAATGTGGCGGTTTCGATGGAGCAATTGATGGTGGGGCGAGGCTGGGGGACGATGGCGGCGACTGCTCTGTGGAAGACAAGGATCTGTCGGGGCTCCAGAGTGGAAACTCCTCATAGTCTTGAACGTGTTCTGTGTTGTGAGCCGGGTCCAGCAGAGCAGTCTGTTGGGGTGCAGATTAGTTGTGTGGTCGGGTCTAGAGTGTCGAAGTGGTTGTAGAACTTCTTGATCTTGTGGTGGAAGAAGGTGCTGAGTTTGTTGAAGAGGTCTTGGGAGGGAGGGGCGTCTGTGGTCTCACTGTTGGGCCTGTCGAACTCCTTGACGATGGCAAAGAGTTCTTTGCTGTTGTGTGCGTTGCAGTTGATTCTGTCTTGGAGGGCAGTTTTCTTTGTGGTTTTCAGGAGGAGGTGGTGTGTGTTGATGGCGGATTTGAAGGTCGTGAGAGTTTTCGGGGTTTTGTTGTTCCTCTATCTCTTCTCGCGTCGTCTGCAGATGCGTCTGGACTCGTGGAGGGCCGGAGAGAACCAGCTGGCGTTCTTGGAGTGTTGCTTGCCTGATCTTTTCTTGAGGGGTGCCAGGGAATCGGCGCAGTTGGAGATCCATCAGTGGAGGATGCGTGCTGCTGTGTTGGTGTCTGTTAGCGTTGGTGGAGTGGCTGTGCTGAGGGAGTTGACTAGAAGTTCTTCGGTGGCCTTGGTCCAGCTGCAACGGTTGTGGCGATGATGATGATGGTGTACAGAGGGTGTGGCGAAGGCGAGATGCACGCAGTTATGGTCGGTCCAGGAGAGTTTGGTAGTGTGGCTGTAGCTGATGTTCCCGCTGGCGGAGGAGACGGCGTCAAGCATGTCAGGCTGTGTGAATCCGATGTTGTTGAGGTACTCCAGAAGGGAGGACGTGTTCTGGTCACTGGGGTTGTCAATGTGGAAGTTGAGGACAGAATCACTTTTGGGAGCTGTAATGTCAGGGGGGCTGAGGCGACTCTGTCCTAGATGGGGTAAGAAAGAGGCTTCTCACTCTTCTAGTGTGCCAGTAAGCCATGTATGCTATATGTCTTACAATGTACAGAGGGAGGGGATGGAATCGGGAGACTGCTGGAAAGGGTACACGGAGTCCAGATATTTTTGAGGGAGGACCAAATGCAGTTCATTTTGGGGACAATATTTTCAGAGAAGCAGATGAGTCTTTCATATGGCCTGCATCCTTACATGGTTAATAGAGGGAGTAAGATTGCCTTCATTTACCCTGGCTATTGGATGGCCGGGAGATGGCTGGCAGACACATATTAAATAAATCATGACCGCTTGTATATTGTACTCACTTTGTCACAGGGGACACAGGAATTACTTATAAGCCATGCAGTGCTTCATTTAGAGGCGAAATAGGGCGTACGTCGAAATGCACAAGTTACTTACCTTTAGCAAAGGTCTTACTGGTAGATGCTCTGCAGATTACTCACTTTTTTAACAGCACTAGATGCCAGACAAAATCCCGAACGTTTTCCTGCAACAGCTTTCATGTGCCAGTAGGAGGAGCCATCAGTCGGTAACAGCCTCATTCTGCCTCCAGAAGTGACGTGGGCCCACATGTAGGCGACAACCATGCACACCAACATCATTTTATAAAGGCAACTTCCACACGTTTAGATATGAAGTGACTGGCAAACGGATGGTAACAATATGAAGAAACTAAAAGGAGACCTTTTTACCTATCAGAGGTCCAATCCACATAAGTGGGAAGAGTGCGGGTCAGAGAGGAATCTGCGGTTGGACAGAATATTCATCATAAAGAGCAGTACCGAAAGTAGATAACTTGCTCTTCTTATGGATACCTCTAATCATAGATTCTCCAACTTTTGAATAGATACCAAAGCGGTACCTGAAAAAGGCTTTGAGGACTGGACTTCACAACAGGAAGTCCAGCAGAGCAAAAGGACAAAAGTACCCTCCCAGTCAATTTGCCAAGAGAAAAAAATGCCTTGATGGAGTGCTCCATCTTGAATGTGTGTTTCTCAATTGTCCTTCCATTCTTCGCAATGGCGAATTCAATGAAAAGTTGGCCATCCACATGTTTTCCTCAGCTTGATCGATATAGCTGCTAACGGCTCTCTTGTGGCCCAATTGGTGACCCCTCTTCTCATCCTGACAGAGAAAAGAAAGTGGTGAAAGTGATGGACGTCCCACATAGAAGGGCAACATCACTTTCGAGACCAAAATACCAACATGACCGCAAAGAAGGTGATATTAGGAGAGTGCACTGACAGCGCCTGTCGCTAACCGACATGACACAGGTGCCTGTAATGAGAAAACCAATCTTAATGGTCAACATCCTGAAATAACAACTATGCATGGGTTAAAAAAGGAGTGCCCATAAAAAACGTAAGGATCAAGATATCGCAAAACTGTGGAATAACAAATGGAACAGTAGAGAACATGTAAGTGAGACCTTCCTGAAACAAATCACAGCAGGTGACTGAACAAAGAGGGCTGATCAGGCAATTATAAGTAGGCCGAAAGGGCCATCAAATTACAATTAATGGTGCCCACAGCAAAGCCTTGCCGGTCTGTGGACGGAACAGATGGAAGTGTATCAGAAAACTTAACCTGAATCAGATCGACTCGGTGGTCTTCGCACACAGGGACAAACTGCCAAGCGACCAGAACGAACAAGTTACTTACCTTCAAATGCTTTTTCTGGTAGAGACTTTCTAACTGCAGATTCCTTACCTCAGACTACTCCCAGGCCTCAGACTTGATGCAGAAAATCTTGTGCCGTACCTCTGCTTGTCAGTAGGTGGCATTGACCAGCTTCATGTCAACGAGGTCTGTGTTGGAAGTGACGCTGTGGTACCCATATATGCGCCACCCTGGCTCACTGATATCAGTTACTTTCATGACAATTTTCACAGCAAAAACACACGGCTACAACTGACTGTGACCAGTGTGTAGATATCTAACCGGCTTTAGGGTGTAGAGTCTGATCGCAGAGTCTCTACTAGAGAAAGCAAAGGTAAGTTATTTGTTCTACTGATCGAGCCTTCTAACGTCCATCCCCTTACAATAGATACCCAAGCAATGCCTCCCCAGAGTTGGGGCTGCGTCTAGGCTCAGACTAGAAGGACCTGGAGGACCGAATGGGCGAAATGCCCACCTCAACGGAACAAACTGTCCAAACACTAGTGCTTTGTGAACTCAGAGTGATGCCCACATGGTAGCTTGGATCGTAAACTTTCTGGACAGCTGGCAAGCGGGCAAAATCACATCCACCATCATTGCAGCAGGTTAAAGCTACTTGGCTGGTTTTACACAATCTCCATTCATGGAGGCATGGGCTGTAAAGGTTCTGGTAAATCTTGCCCAATTGTTGGAACAGCAGAGGACAGATGCTCAGACTCAGCAGATCAGATTAGCAGAGCCTCCAAGCGCCGTCCAGAGTTATCAAGACGAAGTGAGCACAGTCCTGCTTGGCCTTCTTGTGAACCCGTCAAAGCAGTTGCAGGAATAGAAAGGCGTAAAGGAGCATTTATCCGTTTTGACGGCTGTTTTCAAGTAGTGTTATTTCTTGGCACAAAACTCTGTTGACTATTGTTAGTAGATAGGGTTTTTTGTTAAAAACCATGCACGTTTGCATGGGAACACCTATATATCCCCCATGGAATGCCCCCTTGATGCAGACTAACGCAAAGCTTTGCACTGATTTGCGTTACTTTCAGGCAACTTTCCAGCACGAAACACGTTTTGTGCTGGAAAGTAAATAAAAAAGCTAAGATTTTGTACAAAGCTCAGTACAAAATGTTTGTTAATGTGGGCCATAGTGTTCTCAAAATATGTTCCCCCTTGGCGAAGATGCCTTGAAATACCTCTGGGGGCAGACACCACTTATGGTCGGCTAGATAACACCTGCTCAGCTCGTCCTCCTTGGCAATAAAGAGTCTGCCAGATGATCGTCAGTGGAATTTCAGTGATGGTCTAGCCAGCTCTTCAGCTTTGTCGCTTTAGGTGGGAAGGGTATGCCCAGATCTGGGTCCCGTGCTCACTGCGCCACTGGATTCAAGCTAGCCTGGCTGATGCCCTGAAACCGGTTCCAGGATACTTGTTTCCGGTCCAGGGAGGATCTGGCTTGGCAGTCGGGCTGGATTGTTCCCATGAGGAGTAGGGTCAAGACTGATTTGCATATGGCTGGGTTCAAACTGGGATTGTGTGGTGGGCAAAATAATGATGGATTACACCCAGATTTTTGTGGCTGGGGGAAAATCTTTGCAATGTTCAGCATTCCGTCCACCATTTTCTCCTTTTGCTTTTGTTGCCCTAAGTGGGAAGGGTATGCCCAGATGTGGGACCCATGCTCACTGCACCACTGGATTTAAGCTAGCTTGGCTGATGAGGGGTGATCGCTTCTCCTATAGAAGAGGTGTGGACAGATCAAGAGGGAACAGTCATTAAGACTGCTTCTTGTTGCCCTCACACACCCCTAGGGATGTCAAGCTTCATCATCAGGCGGGTGTGCGTCATCGGGCTGGCGCTGCAATGCCCTACAGGGCCCCCGAAGGGTCACTTTAGCGGAGATATTTTAGTTTGTTTGCAGTCGGTATGAGTGCTAGGGTGTCCAAAGTGGGGAGAATA
Source organism: Triturus cristatus (assembly GCF_964204655.1). Lineage (NCBI taxonomy): Eukaryota > Metazoa > Chordata > Amphibia > Caudata > Salamandridae > Triturus > Triturus cristatus. The sequence goes on along the minus strand of NC_140591.1, from coordinate 74,188,760 downwards.
GTGAAGTGTGGTTGTGGTGAATTAAAACTGACGAGGAGATGCTAAACACATCTTATTCATAGACTCTCCGATCAGATTAAAAGACTAAGATTGTAAATGCTACTCATAGGTTCAATGATGTGCCCATGTACTTATTGTAGTTTTGTGTGGGTCAACATATTTCACACCTCTCTGGTCTATATAAAATCTGTGGCGCTTCTTCAGGACCTGGGAAAAGGTTGAATAATTTGCCCACTTTATTTTAACATGCTAGGTTACTTATTGCAATACCACATGGTGGTTATGTTGCCTGTCAGAACCTGTACAGGGCATCCCCAGCCAAAAAGCAGGGAGGCCTTGAGGGCCAGATGGATGGTACGCAGCTCCAGGAGATTGATGTGGTGCCCCTGCATCACTGGAGACCAAGGAGCTCTGATCTCCACCTCGTCCAAGTGGCATACACATCCTAGAGAGGACACATTTATCATCACAAGGAGCTCTGAATAGGCCAGAGAGAAGAACCTGCCACAAGTCATACTGGAATCCTTCATCCAACACTAATGGTTCCCGGCTGCCTCATCTGACTCATGGATGTTGTCCGTGAGTCACCCCAGAGTGCTGAGCTCATTAAAGGTCAAGGTTCCATTGCAGAGTCAGCAATGGGCATGAGGTGCCAGCAAGATGGACGCGGTGAGCAGACCAACAAAACATGTCAACCCAGGTCACAACCCAGGAATGAGCCCGAAACATCAGAATACTACTCAGAGTATCCCAGACTAACTGTAGAGGTGGAAAGGCTGTGAAAGCAGCTGTGTCCAGAATGATGCCTATAAAGAAAATCTTCTGTCTGAAGGTAGCACTTCAGCTCGTTGACTGACCACTCCAGGGATGATAGCTGAGATTCCCTCTAAACACGGCCATCCACACATTGACAGCTCGGGAACGTAGCACTGTATGAAAACCAGAAACAAATTCTATGTATTCATGTTTTATACTACTGTATTGCTGCATGCTGTGGTGAACCGCTGAAAATGTGATATGCAGGGGCGGAGCTTGGCTCGCAACGAAGATGGCTGCTTGAGCCTCGGGCTCCGGCACGCAGCACCTTAATCCTCCACTAATCCTGCCCTGCACTGCTGGTAATCGTCGCGAAGGAGGAGACCTGCACACCGGGGATTGGTGAGCGATCCAACGCTGTGAGCCCTGGGCTCGGTAACGCTGCTGGGGCTGCTCGACTGACGGCGGAGCTCGGGGCGGCGCAGGGCCGCCGATCCCCGGACACTGGTGAGCGCACTGGCGGACTTGCGTCGCTGTGCGTGCGGCCCGGATGCTGGATGGAGCGCGGCCCACCCCATCGACCCCACTGCAGCGACCCAGGCTCAGGCATCGCGGCAGGTGAGACGCTGAGGGGTCAACGTGAGCGCTGCCTTGGACCGCTGTAGTGCGGGAATAGCTCTCGAATCTGCTGGCACCTGCGCGTCTTACACGTTCCCGGCCAGGAAGAGCCCATTGACGAGGACGGCTCGGCATCCATTGACGGATGGGCGAGGGGAGTCTGGATCTGCGCGCACCTTGGACGAGTGCAGGGAAGCAGCACACCGAGGGCATTGAACGCGCACCCCAGGGCAGCTACAGTTGGAAATCCGCTGAAGAGTCCTGCCAGACGCAAGCCGCCTTGATACGGTGCGACGGGAGTGACTTCGGGACACAGTCGGGCGGTGACCGCCGGAGCAGCGGTTGGGTGACCCGGATTGGGCGGAGAAGAGTTGCGGAGCAACCGCCCATGGTACTGGGGGGACGGCGCCCCTGGAACCGCTTGGAGCTGTTGCTGCACGCACTGAGTGTCAGGGTCTCTAGCAGCGACGCTCCAACTGCCAGGAATCCAAACACGTATGCCCTGAGACTACCAGTCCCGGCGGGCGTTGCGAGAGACGTTTCACGTGACTCGCGCAACGCCCGTCGCGGACGTCAAAAGGGCAAAGGTTGACTCCTTCGGAGCCGATAATTCTTCCGGATGAGGACGCCTGGAAAAGAACACCGCTGCACTGGAGATAATCACCGTGGTTTCAGAGAACCGGACAGCGAGAAGGCTGCGCACCCCCTCTTAGACAACCCAACTAACGAGGTAGGCGTGTTGTAGCCATTTTCTACCTTCGCTCCTCCGCGGACCGAGACCCGAAATCAGTGGGTCTCGCGGAGGGGAGCGTTTGGAGTTTCTATACCCTGGAGCCAGATTGCCCCTCTGTTGGAGAAGACCGCAACTCGAGGGTGTCATGCAGAGGAGCGTTTCTAGTATTGTGGTACCTTGCCCCTCCAGAAGGGCCTCATAACCCCTCCGTTGAAGGAGGTCCATTCCGGAGCTCAAGCAAGGAGGGAGGGGGAAGAGCGTGAGAGACTCTCAGCCCTGACCTTCTCTGAGTGGCATGAGATCACTATCAACCGAACTCTATTGGCAACTGTTATTTGTTCATGGAATGCATTTTGGGGCAGACATACTGCCAGTATGCATGATTTCTCCTGTGTGGCATCGTTGATGCAGAGTTGATACAGACAAAACCCAGTAACTGGCAGAAGCCAGGACGTGTAGCAAGTCACGTACCAGCAGCCAGTCCGCATTTTATGTTGCTTTTCTTGTGTTTCATCTAGATAGAGGAGAGAGCCTCAACATGAAGGGGTGGTGTCAGCCTCGCTGGGCATAAGAATAGTGCTTCATACACAAGTGGGTATATGCATAAGTGGAGCTCAAACGACGACGTTACACCCGCATCGGGTCCGGGGACCCGGGATTGTAGTTTGGAGAGGCCGGGTGGGTGGGTTTACTGACGAGGTGTGAGACGCCGCACGGCGGTAGAATCCACGATGGGCAAGTCTGACAAGTCCCAATCGAAACTAACATTTGAGCAGAAGCGCTCCAAACCCCAGGCCCCTGCTGAGGGGGCTGCAAGCAGCGCAACCGCCCCGCCGGAAGAAGACCATGATATTCGGGGCTTGTTGCTCTCCATGGAGAGAGGATTGCAGAACGGTATTACCTCCTTGGGTGCAAAGATTGATGCTCTCTCATACAGAATGGATCGAATGGGGGAGCGAATTGACAAACATGCAGAGAGACTAGACCAGTCGGAACAACGGCTTGCGGAAGTTGAGGACCACAAGAAGCTTGGGCGTCTTATGCAGGTGTCACAGGATAAAACGGAGGACCTTGAGGCACGTACTCGTCGCTGCAACTTGCGCATTACGGGCCTGCCGGAGACGACGCCAACTGGTAGAATTAAGTGCTTTGTGGAGTCGCTGCTGGTCGAGCTGCTGGGACGGGACGTGTTCTCAAATATGTTTGTGGTGGAGAGAGCGCATAGATCCCTGGGACCTAAGCCCCCTCCAAGAGCGCCGCCGTGACCAATCATAGCGAAACTACTGAACTACCGAGACAGGGATGCGGCCCTCCGTGTAGCAAGGGAGAAAAAGACACTGGCATATGAAGGGTCGAACATCTCGCTCTACCCGGATTTCACGGCCCGCGTGCAGGAGGCCCGGCGGCAGTTTATCCCAATTAAAAAGCAGCTACGGGAAATGGGACTGGATTATGCGATGCTGTATCCGGCCAAGTTGCGAGTTAACAGGCAAGGGAAAACCCATATCTTCCTGGACCCAAAGGCGCTGCAGAAGGCGTTGAAAGACTGGAATAAAGAGCGGAAGCGGAGCCCAGAGAGACAGTTGCAGGGAGCAGTGGTGGGGAGTGCACTGGAGCATCAAGACTGAACCTGGATGGTCGGCAAGCAAGTGTTGCAGTTGTCTTAACACCAGGGAGTTCAGGGGGTGGGGGTGGAGGGGGGAACTCAGTGGACAAGGTGCATACAGTGAAGGATGGCTAGACACTTGCAGAAATTGTTATACTGCTTGCAAAATAGTCGGGCAACTCTCATAGTGGCGGCGAATTTAGGAGGGTGGGTTGGTACACAGGCCTAGGCTTTGGCGGCAACCACATTACGCAAAGTGTATGGTGGGCACACTAGCAGGGCGCACGTTGGGGGTCACGAAGAGACGTATACAGTGTTGCAATCCTTACCTGGCGGCGGGGCAGAGATTTGCATGCTGCGCTCGGAGGTCGTGACCGGGTATAAGGGGATATCCCGTTATAAATTGAGGACTGAGCGACCTCCGCCCGCGAGTACATAACACAACTTTGGGGGGTTAATTTGTTCAGGGAAGGGCGGCGGGAGGTGTAGGAAGTCCCTACATGGGATGCGGCATGGCCGAGTTGTGGGAGGTCTGCTGTGGGAGGGGGGGGGGGGGGTAGTGGGTTTCAGTTTCTTATTAAGAGGTCCGACTGTCAGTATACTATATTGCGTATTATTCATCATACATGTCACATACAGTACTCAGTGGTAGACGCTACGTGTTACAGACAGGAAAGTAATGACTAGTAAAACCGCTTTTCGGGGACCGCTTGATTCTCTAAGAGTGGTGACCTGGAACGTCAGAGGCCTGAATGATCATCAAGCTACGCAAGGTGTTACACTACCTCAATAGACACACCATTGACATAGCCTTCCTACAGGAAACGCACCTCCCAAACCAGAGCCCCATGCTGCGCACCAGAGGGTTGTTGGGAAATACACATGCAGCTGGTTTTACAACTCATGCCAGGGGGGGTAATGACTTGGATTAACCCTAAGTCGGACTATAGGGCACAATTGCTGTCAGCGGACAGCGGAGGCAGGTTTGTGCTCTCGCGTTGTCAGGGTAGGGGTCTAGACTTCTTATTGGTTAATGTTTATGGCCCAAACTATGACTGCCCGGAGTTTTACACTACGCTAGCCCATACAGTTAGGGACTGTGGAGTACCCCAAATTTTGTGAGGAGGAGACTTCAATATGGTCATGAACCCGAGCCTCGATAGATCGGGAGGCCCGGCTAGAACGCAGACAGCGGCAGCTAAAATAATGGGAAGGGAAATGCTCTGCATGGCGCTTACGGATGTGTGGAGAACACTTAACCCTACAGAAGGGGGCTTTACGCACTACTCTGCTTACCATAACCTACACACGCGTATAGACTACTGGCTCGCATCAACATCTCTTATGTCACAGGTTCGTGCGTGCCAGGTTCTGCCGCGTACCCTATTGGATCATTCCCCTATATTGTTGATCTTAGCTACACCTAGGAAGACCATACCTCCATTTACATGGCGGTTTCCCCCATACTCTCTGCTGGGCCCCCTTTTTATTGGTTCAGTGGATAGCTTCCAAACGGTATGGGAAATATTTAAGGTCTACATTAGAGGGGTGGCCATTGCTAAGCATTCTGGAGTGCTTCGCGATATTCGGCAGAGACTGTCGACATTGGAGCGCAAACTGGGGGAATTGGAGGTCAGGCAACAGTCTGATACAGTGAATGATACAGCGGAAGAGTTGAAGGCACTGTTAGCGGAATATCATGAGGCAGCAGATGCGGAAGTGCAGCATTTAGGGAAGTACGCCACGGCCAGGGTGTATGGTGAGGGCGACAGGCCTGGCTCAGTACTAGCTAATATACTAAAAGCCCGGAGGGGTAGAGCTGCTATTACCAAGATTAGATCGGACGAAGGGGTGCTGCTAACGGAGGAAGTAGACATAGCAACACGCTTTAAGTCGTATTATGCTACTCTCTATGCTACACGACAGACTGATATGGAAGAAAGCATACGGGACTACCTGGATCATATTCAGTTACCCTTCCTCACCAATACGCATAGGGAATTTCTGGCCCTCCCCATAGAGAAGGATGAAATTCTGGAGGCGTTGGCTGGCATGAAGGCGAATAGCGCACCAGGGGCGGATGGCCTCACGGTCGCTTTTTACAGAACCTTAATAGACCTCCTGCTCCCCCATATATCGGTGCTGTTTGATGATATGTGTGTTACGGGCCAAATGCCACAGTCTATGCGAGAGGCCATCTTGGTGGCTATCCCCAAACCAGGTAAGACACTGGAGGAGTGCAGTTCTTATCGACCGCTATCTTTGCTAAATGTGGATACTAAGCTATTTGCAAAGGTCTTGGCCACGCGCCTGGCTCTGCTCACTTCGGAGCTGGTTGCTCCGGAATAGGCGGGGTTTGTGCCCGGTAGAAACCTCACGTATAATTTACGGACAGTGTTTGGCACTAAGCAGCATGTACGGCGGGACTCGAAGGCCTTCGCAGTCTTCCTAGACATGGAGAAGGCCTTTGACTCGGTCGAATGGCCCTTCATGCGACAGGTCCTGACCAAAATGGGATTGGGTCCAGTCTTCTTGCAAATGATCGGGGTGCTATATAAGGGACCTACTGCGCGGATACGTGTAGGCGACCTGGTCACGGACGCTATTCCTATCTCCAGGGGAACGCGTCAGGGCTGCCCCCTGTCGCCCACACTGTACGCCCTGATAGCGAAGCCTTTGGCCTGCGCTCTCCGGGAATATCACAGCCTTTGAGGAGTGAGCTTTCCCTCCTACAGGATCGTGGTCTCCACATACGCAGATGACACCCTGCTATATGTCAGAGACCCTGAGAACAACTTGTCACCAGTGCTGCGGATGGTGGTGCACCTTGGGGCGCTTTCTGGACTGAAGGTGAATTGGACTAAGTCCATCGCTTTTCCGTTGACCCCGTCCACTACCCCATTCGGGATGGAATATCCGCTTCAGTGGTCGGACGACTCGGTAAGATACCTTGGGATACACCTACATATGGATTCCGAAGTAGTACTCAGTGAGAACTATGGCAGAGCCATTGCTAAACTAGAAGACGAGGTGGAGACCTGGATCGGGCTACCCCTGTCACTGGTAGGTCGGATATCCATTATGAAGATGGTCGTACTGCCCAGGTTTTTATTTCTGTTTACTAATATCCCTATCATGCTGCCGCGCGCCTTTTTTGCTAGGCTTACTAAATCCCTGTTGCGGCTGGCGTGGGCGGGAAAACACGCCCGGGTTAGCTGGCGTGTCTTGACATTGCCTTACCACATGGGAGGCCTAGGGGCACCTGATTTGGAGCTGTACTACAGGATAGCGCAGGGAGCTCAGGCGCATAGTTGGATACACGGCGAGGAATCGGTTCCATATCTTAAGTTAGAGAGACTGTTTGCAGAACCTCTCCCGCTACCCGCGGTCATTTTTGAGCCGACTGACCGCAGAACGGGATTTTTAGACTCATTAAACTCAACTCGGCATGCATGGAATAATATTCTGCAGCAAACGGCGGGGGCATTATTATACTCTCCGGCAATGCCACTAGACTGGGCGGTCTGGTTGACCCCTTGCAGGGATCGTGGGGTGGTGCGGGTCCTCCGAGAGCTAGGTGTCCACACGCTAGGGGACCTGTTCTCGGACGGCACCGCTAAAACATGGGATGAGGTGTCTGCCACAGCGGAGTCCCCTACACAACTACAGCGCTTTCAATTCCATAGGGTGAGGGGGGCATGGCGGCAGCACCTAGGGGACGATATGGCCGAACCCCCTGAGGTTCTGGAATTATCATATCTAATCAAACATAAAAGTCCCCGCGGGCTGATGTCTAAACTATATTGCATAGCGATGTCACAGAGAACTCAGAAATACACTAAGGCCAGATTAGCCTGGCAAAGGGACCTAGACACTGTAATAGACGATGCCATGTGGGCGTATTGCTGTGCAGGTATACGTCGGATATCATTGCATGGCAAGCACAGATTGATTCATTTTAAATTTATTAATAGAGTCTACTATAAGCCGGAGAGATTACACAGGTACGGCCGGCGGGAGGGGTCGACTTGTGATAGATGCTGCCACCCAACTGCTGATTTCATTCATTTAGCATGGGACTGCCCGGGTGTATACAAATTCTGGGAGGCTATCTTTCAGAAAATAGGAGAAATGGTGGAACTAGATCTTGCTCCAGACCCAGCAGTTGCGCTGCTGGGGTACTCTAAAGTGCTACCCAGGGCAGTACGTAAACTGGTGGACATGGGTTTGCTGATGGCAAAGCGCAGGGTGGCATTATGTTGGATGCGGGGGCCCTTGCCTACAGTGGCGCAGTGGGCATGGGACGTGCTATACTGCTGCACGCAGTCAGAGACTTTTAGTGAACTGCTCCCGCTGCGGAGTAGGCCAAAGAACTTCTGGGGATTGTATACCGACTATCTCAGAAGGGGTGTAGTAGCTGATGAGACGAGGACGGGGACAAACAACGAGACGGCCCCTGGCGCAGGTGTTCCCGGAGCAGACTGAGGGACGACCTTCAAGAGACCATAGGGCCGTATAGATTAAAGGGCAGGAGAGCTCCTAGGCAACGGGGGATTGGTGGTAGGGGGGGGGGGGGGGGGGACAACTAAAAAAAAAGAAAGGCCATTTACTGACGTACACCTGTCTGATATGGGAATTAAGGTAGGGAAGTCTCTTCTGAGTGGAGACGTCACAGTTAGGCAGTGAGTACGATGATAAATCTTATGAGGGTTACTGACAGGACGCCTCAACGGTTACGGGTAGGGGGTGGGGAGGGTGTTGGTTTTTTATTGTTCTGTTTAAGGAGAAAACTTTGTGTCCCTGGTGTGGAAAAGACTATAAGAAATGGCATACAAGATTGCAATCTTTTAGAAATAAATCGCACTACAACTTTTTGACACAGCGATGCCCAGCCTCCGGGATGTGGGATAAGCTGTGATGTAACATGCACTTCAGTGTCATGGCAGCCGGCCTCAGGGTTGTAGGCGCATAGCTATGTATGTCATCATGTGTTGTCAGTTAAAAATAAATAAAAAAAAATAAAAAAAAGAAAATGTGATATGCACCACAAATGCTCTGTGCTTGTATATGCTATGGCATTGTCTTGCATGCTGTTGTATATTGGCATTCTCAGACACGTGATATCCACATGTAGTTGATGAAACATGAAATAGAGAAAGGACAATCTTTGCTAACCCTATGAGGATGCGGGCCCCGATGGAGATGAGCCGCTGGTGCCCAAATGGTTAGACAACGCACGGTTCAATGGAACGTTTCTGATACGCCACCAAAATATTAGAAGGGAGTCTGGGAAGGACGTCACTGGTGGTGTTCAAATCCAACCAAGCATAAAAGGACGCAAAAATCTGAAATCTTGCTACTGGGCATTGGCGATCTAGATGTAGGTAAACTAGGTCACTTTTCTTTCTGCATTAAATAGGAAAACTGGTGCAAAAACACACCCTGATTCTTAAATTACAGCTAGGACATGGCCGGAACCAATCTGGGAGGTTCTGAAGGTGGAGACACTATGTTTTTGTGTTGGTTACAAAAGCAGTGAACGGCTCTCTGTAAGTACCCCTTTTCTTTGCAATTAGCACAAAACACACAGTTCAGCTCAGTAAAGAGCTCTTCAACAGTACAGCTGTAAAAACTGGTTAATGTCAAATTAAAATCATGCCTGATGCACACATTAACAAGTCGGTACAAAATGCTGTTGAAGCATCCTCGGGCAGACAGTAGGACCCTAGAGACAGGCTGGGTGACTGGGTTGTTACCGTCAGGTCTGCTGGGATCAGGTAATTCTTATTATTGAGAATTAGTTTTGATTTATTTAATGCAAATGCAAGTAAAAAGCCACAAATCGCCACATACGTACCTAAGAAAAGTAGAATAGGACCCCTCATTTAGAGATTAATTCAGGTTTACACATTAATTTGCACCGCAGACAAAGCGCAGATGGCGCACAGCAGAGGAGGTAGCTTATCGACATATCCAACCTGTTTAAGAAGGGAGCAGGCAGGTACTAAAAGTGCAAGGATTTACTCTAGGAAACTGAATACAGTTTTGAACAATGTTAACAGTGTTCACCGATCTCATTTGATTGCACCATCAAAGCAGCAAAGAAAGCTAACAAAATAGTCACTTGAAATGTTTTTTCTTAAAAGACAAACAAATTTAAAGATAGCGTCCATAAATGCTCAATCATAGTTTGGGGACAACGTGGAATGTTTTTTCTTTTTCAAAAACATTATACAAGAATGGTCACCACTGTCCCACAGGGGCACGTGGCTTAATCTAAGAAGACTATACGAAGTGCCAAACTTGACGAGAGCGAAACAGACTGGGGAGACAGTGCTACTTTCCCTGGATGCGCAAATGGCATTTGACAGTATTGAATGGCAGTTCATGATCACAACTTTGCACAGATTGGGCTTTGGACTGAGCTTCTTTGCATGAGTTAAACTCCTATATCAAGACCCGCAGGCTAGGGTAAGAGTTAACGGAGAGGTATCCTGTTTCTTCCCACTTAGAAAGGGTACGAGGCAGGGTTGCCCACTCTCGCCGATGATCTTTGCCCTAGCACTAGAGCCTCTGGAGGCCTGGGTCCACAACGACCCAATAATATCTGGTATACAGGGAGGGGGCGACTGGGAGGACCGTAAGCGGATGACATACTTCTATATTTGGTTAACCCGTATAGGTCGGTACACAGGGTGCTTCATATATTCCAAATATTCGGAAGCTACTCTGGATATATGATAAACTGGTACAAGTCTCTTACCATCTCCCTCAGACTGGAGACAGCCCCCTCGAGATTGCTAGGGACTACCCCACTAATAGTTAACAATAATTTTACATATCTGGGCATTAAGATATCCATGAGTAGATGACTTTCTAATACATAATATGTACCCTCAGATACAGCGATTAAAAAGCGGCGTGGAATCGTGGAGAAAATGATCAGTGTCCTTGATGGGCAAGGCAGTCATATTAAAAATTATATCTCTACCCCAGCTACTGTACTTATTACAAAAACTCCATACAAAATACCTATTACAGTATTTTAAAGTATCAACAGTGAACTGCGAAAATTCTTATGGGACGGAGGTAGTTCCAGAATTGCTTTTCTTAAACTATAGCGGATGTGTATGAGGGAGGACCGAAAATACTATTGGGCCTCACAATTGATCGCAGTGAATGATTGGGTAGTCACTGTTTGCAATGATCCAGCCTTTTGAGTAGACCACTGGGCAATGGCAGAAAGAGGCCATTCAGCAGCACTGTACAGTAGAAGCAGGGAAAAACAGCATCCACCCCACACGCAAACAGTAGTGTGAGCATGGCGCGAAACGAGCAAATGCTTGGGCTGGGTAGGAAAGGTGACAGGGAAAACTCCACTGTGGAACACCGATCAGTTAAGGGAGGTAGGGACCCTGGAGGGATTCAAAAAGTTGGAACTGTAGGGCATCGAAAGTCTGGGGGATATCTGGAGGGGACCGACACTGATCACCTTTGAGAATTTAAAAATCGAAGATGAAATGGCAGACACAGAAAGGTTTAAATATTTACAATTAGGGCCATCCTCTACGCAAACATCTCAGGGATGGGGAATCTGTATAGGACTACTCACCCCTGGAAGACAGACTACTAATGGCCCCAATGATAGCGAGGGCCACTAACTTACAAGAAAATCATGTACAATTCTCCAAATCCGATAAGCTCTTTGTTGGAGGCATGATCGACAGAGTTGGGACTCCTGGAAGAAGACGATTGGGAGGAGGGGGTGCAAAGTGCTCGGGAAGTAGATGTAAGGACCCAATTCCGTCTCATTCAGCTACGTATCCTCCATAGGTCCTACACTTCAAGATCACTTTTGTATCGGTTGGGCCACTGTGTATCCGGATATTGTGTGAGAGGGTGTAGTGGATTAGGCTCTTTCTTTCATATTATCTGGGAGTCTAGTTACATCCATATTTACAGGAAGGAGGTAACACGAGTCATGTTTGATGTCACTGAATTAGAGATCCCAGTGGAGCCACGTTTGCTCCTACTTTGTGTGACGGGCGAGGCAACATGGCCCAAATACATAACAATATGGCCTAAGGTGGTGGCAATTTGTGGCGAAACGAAATATAGCCAAGATGTGAGGGGGCAAGCCGTCCACCGGGTTGTTGGAATGGGAGGATGACTTAGACTGGTGCTTCAGGGCTGAGAAAGTGATATATAACGCTAGAGGGTGCCCTTGTAAATGGGACAAGATCTGCAGTAGGTGGAGGGCATACAGGGGACAGTGGCGCAGGTGGGATGGGGATGATAAGGAAGAGATCAAATGTATGTTTGAAAGTCTCCATTTCCAGTGGACACAATAGACAAGGCCCGAGAGTGGAGGAGGGTAGGTTTACGAACTGTGATGCCAATTGACTTAAATGTGCGTGCTACATTTTGCTCTGTCCGTGTATACAAAGACATTCTGAGCTATTGTTAATAAAAAGACTTATAAAAAAAATTAGTGACCACAAATAAAAGAATGGTTACTGCATATGTGTGCACTTGTGGCAGACATCGTAGAATGATTTTTCTTTTAAGGATGAGTTTTCGTAAAAACAAAAGGAAAAACATTCCAAACCCACCATCACTCATCACTCACCATCGGCCATCTTGGAATGGTTTAAAAACAATTTTAAGATGGCTGCCCATCAATAGAGCATCATGCAAGGAGAAGAGTGCAAGGGGGGAAGCCCCCCTGCAGCTAGATCATGTCTCTACCAAATAACGGGTTACCGAAGGTCAGTAACTTGTCCATCTGATAGAAACATCTAGCCGCAGATTTCTTATCTTAGAATCAGATACCCAAGTAATACCGTCCTTGGAGGAGTGCTGCAAACTGACTTCACTAAATATCCCCAATAGGAGAAGCCGGTAAAGAAGACAGAGAGGGATCAAACTATCTGAAAATGATAGGTGAAGCAAGAAGCTTACCGAGAGGACTGATCTCCAAGAAGGACTATAGAAAGCCCAGATGGAGTAGATAGATAGTAAGACCACAGTATAGAACCAGTAAAGAGGCAGCCCCACAGGCAATGCAATCTAAGATCGAGAAATGTAAAGGGACCACGGACAATAGTCTATAGAGTACAGGCTCAAAATCAAATAGAAGGAGCACACACAACATGCTCAGTCGCAGCAACACATACAAGGAATTCAAAGCACCCACCAATCATTGAGGAAAATATCCTGAGAAACAGATTTTGAAAAAATAAACCTCCAATGATGGAGAAAAGAGAAAGAGAACAGGGAATGCTGGAGAGCTTCGCCAGGAAACAACAAGAATGGTAAAGAGAACCGGTCTTACATTGAGAACCTTGATGGTATATAAGGTATCCTCTGGAAAAAGGTAATGGAGACACTCACAGAAGAGAAGGAAGGAAACAGACATCTATAAGAGAACCATTGAAGAGATAGATATATAAATGCAGAGACATGCATCCAAAGATAAATGTATATAAGGATAAATATGCATAGAAAAAACTGAAATTTCCGTGGAGGCACAAGTCATACAGGGGAGCAAAATGATATGCATTTCACTGCGTCCTCCGCCAGTGAGCTGGAGTATGAGAAGTGGAGGATTGAAAGGTATTCCAAGAACAGAAGTCATCAAGGGAGGACTGAGATAATACATCCTACTGTCTTAAATAAGAAGTTACAACAGTAACTGGGTGGACAAAGAAAAACAAGGCTGGAAAAAAGCAACACAATGCCACCTAAGAGTATGAAGAGGAGGGTATTGCCCACTACAGGAAAACTAGGGCAACCGTCCAAGAACCAATGCCATCGACTGAGGAAGGGTGCAAGCCGGTGGTAACAGTTGAAACAAAGAATAAACAGCAGGTGGGAGTCCACCATGAAGAAGAGAAGAATAAGACCACCACCAGGGTGAAACAAAGGTCTGGCAGAGACTAAGGGCAACAAATAGTTGATGTAGACAATCACACATTGTCCAACCCATGGAGGCTTGAAAAACAGGTGAGAAACCTGACCAACGCTCCATGGAAACTTGAGGACCAGGTAATAAACCAGAGTAGACTATAAGGGGAACAAACCCCAGGAAGGGAAAACAGCCCCCAAGATTGGAGGACAGTGTATAAGCAGCAGAAATAAGTAGTTGGACAGAAGATAGGATATGCACGAAGAAAAGTAATGAAATACCCCAACAAGAAAAAGGGGAGGCGTTAATGGAGCCTCTCCCAAAGGGAGGTGGGAAAAGGGAGAAAGTAGTCCTCCACATAGAAAAACAACACCACGATAGGCGGGAGTGACATACAGAGCTGTAAGGAAGAGAACAGTATTTCCACCTATGAGGAGGAAGGAAGATACGGGAAAGAAAGGGAACCTAGCCTCCTGTGAAAGCAGGATACTAAGACATAAATACAACAAACAAAGGCACTGGTCCCAGGGGAACAGAATTGAAAAGAACAGTAGACGCAACTGGTACCCCAGGGTTGCAATGGCATCTATGTATGCAACCCCCAAACCCCCGCAGGAAGCAACAGTAGTGGCTGTGATCCAATTAGGCAGGTAGGAACACCTAAAGGGTAAAACAGATACAAAGAACACCAAACTGCTGACGATTAACAGAAGCAGGGGCACAATGAAGTAGAAAAAGGGCTTGCACAAGAAAGCTGTGCCCATGTCAAGAGTCTGCCTGCCTGTGGTAGGATTATTGCCTATAAGGACAGAAGGAGAAGAGAAAATAGGAAGTCGAATTCCCTTTGAGGGATACTAAGTGTACAGGTAGCTAGGTAAGGCATACAAAATAAGGTCCCCTAAAAACAGGGAACCAGGCCATAGTGTATCTGCACAACGTAATAGAATACCCAATATAGAATAAGTACTTGGGTAGAAAAAGCAAGCAGCAAAAGGAAGCTGTAAGAACAGGCCCCTATAAGGACACAAAGCAAGATCTGTTCCATAAGGCTGGAAAACAAATCTGTCACTGACAGAATAATTAGGAGAAAAGCACCTGCAGCAAGCAGGAACACCACATCGGGTGCAACCCTAGAAAGGAGAGAAGTACTCCACCCTAGGAAGGCCAATAATAGCTGAAAATTGGGAAAATATTTGTCCTGATAACCTAGTACAACAACAGAGTTTAAACTCTGCACCACCATGACTATCTCTGAACCGGCGTAAAGTCCTGTCGGCAAGCGCACTAAAAAGGGAGGCGCCATCAAAATTCATGTCAATAAAAGTAGTTTGTACAGCCTCTGAAAATCTGGAAGTATGCATCCATGCACAGAGACCATAGCCTGGCCAACAGAATCAGTGGCATCCATACCACAGCGGATGCTAAGTGTGGCAGCTTGATGCCCATCTCGAACGATGGAACAAGAGCAATCCAGGCTTCCTCCGGAAGGGAGGGCAATAAGCATCCCACTGAGTCCCACAAGGTGTGGGAGAAGTGGGCGAGGACACAAAAAGTGTTCAGAGATCACAGGGCAGAGCCAGAAGAAGAGAAAAGAAGCCTTCCACACACATAAAATTCCTGGCCTCTCTTTTCGGAGGGACAGGAGGGACAAAATCAATATTTTTGGTGGCTAAAGCAGCTTGTTCCACAAAGCTCTGCGTAGATGAATGTCTAAAGAGACAGGAGGGATCCTCCAGGGTCGGGCGATGCCCGTGTGAAATAGAGCGATCCACAGTGAGCCCTACTCAGGCTGAGCCCTACTCAGGCTGAGCCCAAGCACCCAAGAGGACATCGAAAAGACAGTCACTACCAGGAAGGACAGGCTCTGTGTTAGACTGGTCAGGGTGTAGAACACCAAGTAAAGGGTCTGATGACAATTCCACAGAAGGAAGTTGTAAGTCCCGAAACTCGATTGAGCAAGTCCGCCAGAGTGAAATTTGCCTCCATGTGCAAATCAGGAGGAGACTGTAGGCTGGAGAAGATTCTAAGCTACTGACGTCACCCAAGACAAGCAACAAGCTAGACTGCATAAGGGGTGGAACTGTGTCTGAAATGGGAGGGGGACACATCACACCTTCTATAGTACTTCCACAACCATGGTCTTCAGAAGGAAAAACCAGAGGAAGGGAGTCTGAGATGGTCGCCTCCACAGCAAATAGAATGAAGAGATTGAGACGATTGTCTCATCTGGGTCAAAGATGGCCCAGGATAGGCGGGGAGACGCGGGGTGAACGCATGCCCTGACACTTCAACAGAAGAGCAGGGACCAGCAGTAGGTGATGGAGGGAGGCGCTGCGACTTCAGCCGCCTATGCTGAGACTTGCCTCCGTACTTTGAAGGAGAATGAAGTCTGCGAAAACAGATTCAAGAGAGGATGCACGGTAGGTCTGTGCAGCGTATAGGGGACCGAGAACAATGAAAAGACTTTGATAACTGTGACATCTGCACCACAAGGAGCTTCATGCGATGCTCTCTTCACGCCTTCAGTCAGAGCTGGCGACATTAGTCAGAGTCAAGGTGCTCACCCAGACACTACATGCAAAACGAGTGAGGGTCCGGGGTGGACATTCGCAGTCCACAGGACTCGCAAGCCTTGAACCCTGAGGACACTGAAAAGGGTATAAAGTGGGTACACTGCTCCGTCAACGAAAAAATTTCATGTAGGCAAAAAAAGTCCAGAGGACCTGAAGACGTGGATCTGTGTTCCTAGCGCGTCGGGGAAGGGCTTATATGGACTCTGTTGACATCACATTCGGGCGACGGGGTCGATACAAAGTCACTCTATGCCCTCTACCGACGTGCAGAAGCACTGCTGGGAAAATTTGCAGATCCAGTCTGGCACCTGGGGAGGATTCTAAGATATGAATCTGCAGCTAGATGTCTCTATCAGATGAAACGGTTTTAGGTTTATTGCTGATGACGGTGATGTTGAGAAATTATATCAGATAGTGTCTGTCTGTGAGGAAGAGATATGGAGTCTTTAACACTGTATACATTTTCTAGAATGTTTTTTTAAACTATTGTATCTAACTGATTAATTTAATGGGAAAAGATGTTTTTATTGTAAACTATATTTTAATGCCTAAGCTGAGCTGTAACCTATCATTGTCTCTACAGCCACTACCATTTTTAACCAGAAAAGTGGACTCGCCTATTAAACTCCTTGAGCACCACTTAGTCTATTTTAACATGCACTATCACTAATATGCACTGCACCTACACCAATGTACACCAGCAGCATCCACACCCACACTTCACAGACGGCATAAAAAGAAAACATCACTGACAAAGAGCACCTGCGCTGTGCCTTACGGACATTAAGGCGCCGGCCCGACGAGGACCATGCCCTATGATCAGGCATGACACCCTTCAGGGTGTATGAGGGCTCTTGCTCCTGAGGAATCAGTCTCCCAGGCGAATTCCTCAGTCCATAACCTCCTACACACTCCTTACTTTTCTTCAAAAGGAATTGCATACCCCTTTGTTGTGACATTTGATATAGTGAGGGGCATGTATGCTGGACCTATAAGCTCCTGATCCCCTCTCTTTGGATATATTATATTTTAACAACATGTGCATTTACGTTTGTGTGCTTTTATGGTTCTATCTTAAACTGAATAAGGCTTTTTTGATGATGACTGAAGAACTGTGGCTCAGCCCGGATCGTCGAGAATCTGAATGATTAGGTAACGGTCCGAGATTATGGCTTGTAGGCTGCAAGGAGGGGAATGGTGCTTGCTGGTGCACGTCGCAGTGGGTTGAGGGGCGGCTGAGCTTACTGGCAGAGACCACCGGGGGCAGACACTGATAGTGTGGAAAGAGGGTGAGTGGGCCGGAGGCATGAACAGGCTTTATAGCTAGCGAAGGCTTTAGAAGCAGACACTGTGGTGATCCGGCAAAAATAACCTAGCACAAGGAGTCAGGGCCCACGACCTCTCAAATGTGCAGAACACCCATTAATTCAGGACAGTCCTGTAGCTGGTGAGTGATCGATGGGTGTCCCCAGTGCAGGAGCGGGGGAAGCCAGTGTGATTAGTGTGACCGGAATGTCACTTTTTTCATGGTGACTGCAGTGCTGAATAAGACCGTGGCATTGAATTGGAGAGATGCAGAAACTGGTACCATTATATGGATATAAAGACTCATGCTCCAGACCCTATGCTTTCGATCTGAAAATGCAAGCATGCCTCAGCAAATTTCCAGCTATTATTCTATTGACCCTATGGGGCAGTGTAGAACTAGAGTACATTCTGGTTAAAAGGTGGACTCCCTGGCACCTCAACCTTAACACAGTAAGAGAGAGCTGGTCTGAATGGCGCAATCGTCATCAATGGGAACCCTGGATCGGATTATAGAGTGAGATACTCCAACACCAGCCAATTTGGATATTAAACAATCCATGATAGCAGATAACAAGAGCATCTCTGAGTAAAACCAATCAATCTGAGCTCAATGTAACACTGCTGCGCCAAGAAATGGACAAAATTATTAAATGCATGTACAAAACAGAATGAAGGATCTCTGAAGTATAGGATGAAATCCAAAACTGTGCTGATGGAGTTACATAGCACAGTAGAAGGAACAACATGCATTTACTAGGGCTACTGGAGGGGACAGAGATGCAACTTATGAAACTCCTTCTGGAACAGTTCTAGCCCTCATGTTCCCAAATCAGGATGGGATGCACACCAGCACAGAAGCTCCACTGTGAAATATTACGATAAGTGCTCCCGATTTTATGGTATTTATTTTTTGCCATTTCCGTCTGTATTTATCCATATTTATTTTTTGGTCATTTCATCTGTATTTATCCACATTTATTTTTGACGCAAGAAAAAAACCCGCTAAAGCTAGTATTGTTCCACATTTATTTATTTTGACATGCACACTTGCACTAGGTTGTTATAGCGTTTTTTTTTTGTTTTTGTTTTTTTAAATTGGAGCCTATGCTAAGTGCACTTTACATATTGGGAGCAAATTTCTTCCCTGTCCTCTAAGAAAAGATGCGTGAATTGGTGATTTTGATTAGGTCTCATTTGCGCAGCTGTCTTGCAAAATGTCAACTCATTACTACCTCTTTTACTCACATTTAATCAGCCATCACAGAGAGTGTCTGCTCAAAGAATATCAGATCATTCTTAGTGTGCACTAGAAGATGACCTACCCCACGAAGCATTGTAAATCGCCAAAATATCTAAAGAATATTACATCTTCATCTGTACAGAATAGTGCTTTGATATGGACACTATGGAGAAAATGTAGAGCACAGGTGGTGCAACAGTCATTTCTGTTCTTGTTTTTATTTTTATTTAAGTAGCACTTAAATAAACATTAAATAGAAAAATGAAGTCATGCTAACTGACTTGCTCACCTCTCACTCAGCCTCACTGCCGAACAGCGTGCATAGTCACTGAGAGATGCAGCCATCCTTTATGCTAATAGTTGTTGAAGCCCTGCCACATCACCCTCCCCATACAACAAAAAACAAAAGGTTGCTGGAGCTGCAGCCGATGTCCTGGGGTGTTTTCCCACCTCTTAATGGACATCGGCTGCTTGCACTGCTCCAACAATTATCTTGCGGGAACTACCAGTGAGAGGTGCTGGAGTGTCTCTGCAGACACGGCGCTCCCAGTTCCCCCGTCTCTGGAGCAGTTTCAGGGCAGCAGTTTCCTGTTTCTTTTGGCCGCCCCTGTGCACCTCTGACTCGGATTTTACAGAGGAGCACAGAGGCAGGAGGAGCATTTGTTTTGTAAGTATTTTCCCGTTTTTATATATAAACACAGACAAAAACCAAAAAGTTTCTGTCTGTATTTATATGTAAAAATATGTTTAAACGGAAAACCGGGAGCCTTAATTATGATTAGGCTCCAAAAATACCATGCTAAGGTCTGGCTGTAGGTGATTGACAGAAAGACATCATGCATAATGGGAATTGCCTTTCTTTTCACTCCGGCTTTGGGTAGGCCACCCAACAGAAAAGGTAAACACTTGATGAACTCAAGTGCAGATGAGAGAAAAGGATACACTGTATGTTCAACCGCCACCAGCGACACTGTGGGTAGATCTCAAAAGGAAAAGACAATTTTTGGATTGCCACAAAGAAGCACTGAGTACGTTGAAAGACTGGGACAAGAGGTTTAAAGATGCATACAACGACATGCAAGAAAGTTGAGCTATGTGACAGGGAAACGTTATGGGATATACTAGGGTCGTTATTGGGATCCCCAAACAGGCAGCGCTACAGGCGCACAGAGATGACCTCAGGTAAGGAGGTTTAGTTTCTCTTGTATTTCAATTGCAAAGGCACAATTGGTTATAACTCACTGCCACCCCCACCCCACTACAGCTGTGGATTAGGTGAACTGTATTGGGGCCTAATAAAAAGTCCATCCTTGGTGTCCTGACGAACAGCAGAGTGTGGGAACATGTGCTACAAGTGTTAGCACTATTGAAGGGAACGAATTGCATCTAGTTAAACCATTTGCTTTGACACCGCTGGGGTACAGTCAAACAGAAGGAAGGGGTTAGGGGAGGCTTAATGCTTAGCAATTATGCTTAAATGTGCTGCCATCACTCAATGAATGCTTCTATGAGCTGCAGACACTAGTAATAGTGTAAGTGGGACAGGATGGATTGTGTTCTAATATCTTGGAATGTAAAGGAGTTCTGAAACCACAGATAATTGAGTCCTACTTCTAGAGGGAGGGAGTGCATATTGAGAAGCTGCATGAGACCCATCTAACAACTGAGTACCACAAAAAAATGAGCAGGTAGTGGAGAGGTGATAGACCTGTAAGCCATAAGACCTGTAAGTCAATTTATTTTGCCTCACTCCTCCATTTTTGCTGATATTGTTTTTATTGGTCTTAAGACTCTGTGCACTTTACCACTACTAACCAGTGCTAAGGTGTGTGTGCTTACGCCCTAAAACATGGTAACTTTGGCTTGCATCCAATTTACTTATTAGTCCCTAGTAAAGTGGTACTATCTGTACCCAGGGCCTGTAAATTAAATACTAATAGTGGGTCTGCAGCACTAATTGTGCCATCCACTTAAGTAGGCTGGCAAACATGTCTCAGCGCTGTGTGTGTCAGGCCTAAGCCTTCCATTTTAATACAGATGTCACCCCTAGGGTAGACCCTAAACAGTCCATAGGCCAGAATGCAATGTCTTTAAAAAGTTGGACATGTACTTTTAGGTTTTTCTTGTCCTGGTAGTGAAAAACCTTTACATTCTTTTTTTACTACTGCAAGGCTTACCTCTCCCATAGGATAACATTGGGTTAGCTTATTAAGTTTAATAAGTGATAACTTTGAATTGGGAGCAGGTAGGAATATTGAGGATTGGTGCCTTAAGAATTGCAATTTAAAATCCGCTTAAATGGTAAAGTTGATTTTTAAGTCACGATTCTGACAATGCCACTTTCAGAAAGTTGCCCTTTTCTTGTCCAAAGCATTTAATGCCTGTATCCTATATCCTCGGTCACACGCCTAGGTGTAGATGGCAGGTGGCCTTTGTGTACTGCTCCCTGACAGTGAGACAAAGGGGGGGGGGTGCATGTTGGCAGGATGGGCCATCTCTAACTGGATAGGTGGGAGGAGCTGTCACCTACCACACTTATCCAGCACAAAGGCACTGCCTCAGTACACTCACAAAGGGCTATGGGTGCAAACCTCCACAGCTTTCTCCTACTTCAAAGCTGGCACCAAGTATAAATATTGTTGTCTGAGACCCAACTCTTCAGTACACATCTGGACCTGTGGAAAACTCAGAAAGAGGACTGCTGTGAGGCTCTATTGCAAGAAGGACTGGTTCTCTGATGTCTGAGTGAGAAGAACTGGACCTGCATCTTGAACTTAAGACCACTGGAGTGACTGCAAGGGCTAGTTGGCTGGCCTTCTGATCAGAGCCTCAGGTACAGACAAAAGGTCTAACCACCAGGTACCCAGCACGTGGACTCTGGTCCACCCCTCCCCCATCTGGTGCCCCAGTCGAGGAACCTTGGAAGAGGCCCTGATGGTGCACTGCCAGCCCATCTGTAGTGTCTTGTGATGCAGCGCAACACCTCTTCCTGCAGCTCAGCATTGGAACTGCTACTGTGTGATGCATCCCGAAACAGGACCGTGCATCACAGCTACTCCGAACCGCCACTGCATGTTGCATCTCTAACACAGGACCTTGCATCGCAGCCCACAGGGTCTTCAGGACAGCCGCTGCACAACGCATCCTCGATGCCAGATCTCGTAATGCTCTACATCAGGAGTTAAGGTACTTTGTTCAGCAGGCCTAACTTGGTCCCTGTACCCAGCCCATGCTCCACTGCTGTGGCCTGAACTTATGACTTTGTCCCGGTCTGGCGCGACCCGATACCCACAGTTGACATTTGTGCTTTTAAGCACTATTTTTATCTAAATCTTTATAATTGCATATCTTCGGTTCTACTGATTGGACTTTTGTCGTTTTGCTGTCAAATGATTTATTACATTTTACTCTATTTTTCTTAATTGGTGTGGGAATTTTCGTGTGTTCTGTTTTCACTTTATTACTGTTGGAAGTGCTGCAGAAAGTTATTTACACCTTGCCTCTAAATTAAGCCTGACTGTTTTGTGCCAAGCTATCAGAGGATTAAGCAGAGGATGATTTGGGGTTGCATGCATTTCACCCTGAAAAGAGTTGTGGTTGCTGCATGAGTAGGGTTTTACCTCCCTCAACCAGTAACCTTATTTCCTACAAGTGGTTTGAGTTGGTATTCAGGATTTAGCTCCATGATTACTCGACTGCAAGTTGAAATGTGTGCAACTATAACACAGCTATCTCAGAGACTGAGAGGGGGTGCAAAAGCACGACTAATATACGCTGAGTGCTTCTACTGATGGAATATGTGAGGGTGCAGCAGCCCCTTTCGCAGTGAACGGCCAGGATGCTCACAGTCTTTGGGCCGGATCAGTGCTCTTCAAAGTTTTTATTTCCGTGCCCCCACCCCACGTGGAAAAAAAAAGTCACTGGGTCCCCCTCAAAAATTTTCACAATTATTCCTTTAAACTGGCAATGTTTAAATATGTATAAACATGATTGCCACACATACTTCTCGGGGCAGGCAGGCCTTACTAATGTGTAAAGTATCCATAGTGTGATTGTTAGAAATGGGGTGAGAGTTTTGAAGAATATTTGGAGTCCCTTCCTTTCTTACACCTTTTTCCAGCCAGGATATAAATGACAGCAGATGTTAGTGGTGGCCCATTATAGAGCGGCTTACTGCAGTGTATTTTTCCGGGCGTAAATCAAAGCACTTATCAGCAAAATGATTCTTTTGGCCAGAGTCTTGAATTTGGGGAGGGCCTTCTGCAATGGGTGACATTGCTCTACACTGATTGTTCAGCAGGGTTAAGACCAAGGAGATGATAAGCGAACAGTGGTTAATCTCCAGGGATATAAGAGCTGGGGTTCCCCTTGTTGCAGCTGATTTCTGCATTGGTTATTGTCCTCTAGCGCAGCTGATAAAGCGGAGACACTCTCAGAGGGAGTGCAGGTAGGGAACACTTCCCATATTGTATCTCCATAAGCAGAAGTCGTACTGGTGATTAGTCGAGACCCTGTTAAGGTGTTCCCAGCAATGTATGGCACAATGACATGGATGGTATTGATTATGGGATTTCAACTGAATCAAAGTCGATCTTCTACCACTTATTGGATACAAACATTGATGTTCTACAGCAGAAATCGATAATACCCTACAAATACCTTGGTTCTTAAATAAGTCATTCAGATGATATCTTCAAGAAGAGTTTGAGTCGATTGCTGGCACGTGCTACGGCGTCTGAAAACAGATGGCTTAAATTCCCCTCGTCACTCATGGGTCGTCCTAGTATACATAATGTGAAGAGAATATGGTTGAGGAGGGTGGGAGGCAGGTGAGAATTATGTGGGGGCGCAAACTGAAGAAACAAAGTGGATCAGAAAATATGCTAATTAGTTTATTCACTAGAAATGCCAGGTTTACGTTACTATTGTATCCATAGAGCATGTATAACCCCTCAGTTAATGAGCAGAATATGATCAAGAGTGATACTAGTTGCCCTAGGTGCACCTGTGCACATAAACGGAGGACCTATGCCCAGGTACAGTGCTTTGGCAGGCAATATTAAGGCACATGGAGCTACAGAACAGGTCACTGACTGCCAGTATATGCCTGTGCTTATGGATCATGGTGCTAAGAAGCAATGGACTAAATTGGTGAAACCGGGCTTGACATTAACGAAAAGAAGGGCTTGGCCAACATGACGGACACTTTCTTAGGGTGCTGCACTCAGCCCCTTTTAATCTGCCTTGATTCTGTTCCTGGCGGTGGCAGAAATGGAAAGCTCCTTACCTAGATCTTGCAGGAGGTGGCATATTTGTGTCCATATCTCGCCTCCTCCGCCCCCTAAAGGGACTTCGGAGTGCAAGTGTCTGACGAGTCCAGCCTGATGGACAAGATGGCGGCTGAGATCTAGGCCACCTGAAGAGCTGGCAATTCCCTAGCAGCATCTGACATGGGCTGCAGGCCATGAGCATTACCAAGATCAGGCAATATCCAGCTCAATGTCAGGTCGCTAGATATGCACCAACAATGCTAGGGCTGAGGTTTGCATACGAGGGCAGCTGTAGCCCTCCACCACTGGAGGAACGCGGCTATGGGACTGATGGGAACCTTATCTCAATAGGCAGCAATAAGGGGAAGGAAGGAGCAGCTGCACATGCCTTCTGACTCACTCAGTTAGGGCTAGGGGTGCACTATCTTGTGCGCAATATGCTGTCAACAACAAAAGCAGCAAGCACGTAATAGAAGTGTTTGGGCGCATAAGTACTAAAAGGCAACTGTTTATGAGAACAAAAAGAAAAATAATAACAGTAAAGTTACCAACATAAAAAATTATGGAAAAAGCAAAGAATAAAATGTCCCACAAAATGCTGCCGGCTGATCCAAAAATGAGACCCCGCACATGTAGACAATGCCTGAAGGGTGCTCACCCAAACAAGCCAATGGCTGAAGAAGGCAGACCAACAGCCTTTTCTGTATGCACATGTTAGCATATGAATATGCTATGGCAGGTGAGTGGTGGTGACAAGAGGCCTTGCCAAACTGCTAAAGCTGTTGGTAGCAAGGCCTAGAGTGAAGATGATTAGGAGACCTTTGGGTAGAGAGGGTAAAAACACATCACTTTCCCACACAAAAAAGATTTCCCAATATTGCTATTAGTTCCTAAGACCCTCAAGGCCCCCCCAACATTGAAGGGTGGAAGTAGAGAAGGACTGAATACCCAGTACAGAGGACACAACATGTTCTGAACCCTCAAACATCAGTCGTATCCCTGCTGCCCCCGAATAAGCTACTTCCTCACTTTCGAGTTATCCATACTGAGAAGCAGGAGGAGACACCACTCACCGCTAACTCTGGAGTATACCCCGCTCCCTGAATTGACCAATACTGCTGAAAAGGAGTATTCATTATTGTAAGAGGATTCTAAAATTATAAGATTTTTCCTTGAAAAAGTTCTCCGGAACGAAACATGTTGGCTGGTTGCATTTTCTCATTTGGATCATTGAAATATTAAAGATTTAATAAGAATGATACATGTGGCAAGTACATCTTTCTGAATTTGGACCACCGCTTGCGAGAAACAACTTTAATGTTAACTACTAAGATTGAGCAAGATATTTGAACATTAGTACAATTACACTGTCAGAGTGCTTCTTGGCCTCTTAAACATGACATTCTTTCATTAATCTGGGGACCACAGAACTCACATGGCACTGAAAACCCTAACAGGGAGCTGGCACTGTAAAGGGGCTTTAAAAAGACATGTGAGCATTCACAATTTAACACAATCCAAAGGCAATAATTGTGTTGTTCTCACATCAGAAGGTAAGTGAGAGCTGAGGTGGTACCTGAATAGCATCATCCTCCGCAGCCTCGTAAATGAGTTCATCATGAAGCTGCAGGATAAAGAAGGCGCCACTGGTGGGCTGTAACAAGCCTTTAAGTCGTCTTCGCTCTAATTTCCCTGCAAGAGAAAGAAAACAGTAAACCTTGTTCATAAGGCTGCCTGATGGTGATTACCACATTGAGGCATTATTCATTTTCAAGTTTTAATCCCTAGAGTGGCCCCAGGGCAGTGGTAGTCAACATGAAACTCTGGCATCCACATGGCAGAGGATCTCCTTAAGAAGAACGCCAGAAGCAGGAAAGCAACCTTTATAAAAGAGACTTAAAACAAATTGACAAAAATAAACCATATATGTCAAAACACCCGAACAAACACTATTGCTGACAAACCTCAGCAATGTCACTGAGATCTTTATCAACCGGATGAAACAGAGGGAAGGGGTAAGATGGACAATCAGCAGCAGAGGAGGTTGGTGGGGCAGCACTAACCAGCCATGCTATACCTCAGGGCTGATAAATGCTTCTGAGGGAGCGGTGGGACAGGATCATCAACAAGCGGGCAGACAACGATGAAGCAGCACTACCAAACTACACTCTATCTGGCCCTATTTACCATCTGGTTTCATCCTCTTCCACCCATGCAGCTACCTGCCAAGAGGGTCTAGACAGTCAATGAATGAGGGAGGAGGTGAAGCGCTGACCCATCCCCGTGCCTGGTGCCAAGGTGCACTCATGCAACTGGCCAGGAAGGAGAGTGGGCACCAGGAGTGCTATCTCTGTTGGTCATTTTCTTTGTCCCTTCTGATGTATTGGAACCACTGTCTAAATTCTTCTGCTTTCTCTCGCTGTACATACTGCCTCATGGTGCAGCCTTCTTTGTCACCTTGAGCGTTAGGTCCAAATTTGCATATCACTTCTGCATTTGCTGTGTATTATCTGCAGTGTGGAGCATTTGGGAATCACACATTTCTGTTACTACTTCTACTCGGGCAGCGCTCTAACTCCCTTTGAGCCTGGTCCAAGCTAAATAAAACATCAAAATAAATTAAATAAGGCAGCCATCAGCTGGAAGAAAAGGGAGAGCCATGGGTGCCGAAAGGGCGGCTTAGGAATATTATCAGGAAACAACCAGTTCATAAGATTAGCAAGTGAAATACATTTTTAAGTGGACAAAATGCCTCTTCCGTGCCAGTGCACTGTTACTGATGTTATTTCCTAACAACACATTTTTGTGTCATAATTCTGCATGTAAAATTTAAGACAAATTTCAAACCATGTTAGGCTATCTCAGTGCCTTGTTACGAAGACATATCAGGCTGTTCCTTCATTTAATGGCACACACAACCTTCAACTCCTTCACTACTGTTTGCCCATATACATAGGCCAATAAAGTGAGCTTTTTTATCACAGAGTGCATTCCAAAAAATAGCTTAGCTATGCACTATTTCTGACTGCTGAAGTGCGCTTGTTTGCAACAGTTTTGGCGATGTTAAATTCATAGGACCTACTACACTTTTGTCAGTTAGGAAATATAAAATACCAGGTCCAAAAGTTGAGGCGATATCAGTTTGACAAAATAAGATAAGAGATGGATAGGCATCATACTCCACAGAGAAAGAGCTAAAGATGCTCGCGGGTAGTGGCTGTAATTTGTGCTTCCAACCACTAGATCAGCTCTTCTTCGGGCAAATGCCCTTGACAATACACCTACCTACACTAAAAGACGTATTTCTTTACTAGGGATATTAGAGGAAGAGAATGCACGTACATGAGCGGCTACAATCAATCAATCAATCAGGGAATTGTAAGCGCGCCACTCACCCCTGAGGGTCTCAAGGCGCGGGGGGGGGGGTAGGGGTGGGGGAATGGGGGTCCGCAGATCTGTTTAGCCGAAGAGCCAGGTCTTGAGGGTCTTCCTGAAGGTGTTCAGGGAGGGGCGTGTCTGATGTCTGCCGGTAGCTCGTTCCAGGTCTTGGCTGCAATGTGAGAGAGGGATCTTCCGCCTGCTCTGGCTCTGTGGATGCATGGGGTTTCGGCCAGTGCGAGGTTGGAAAATCGGAGGTTTCTTTTGGGTACGTGGAAGTTGATTCTGTCATTGAGGTATTTGGGTCCGTTGTTGTGTAGGCATTTGTAGGTGTGAGTGAGGATTTGAAAGTGACTCTGTTCTCCACGGGGAGCTACTGGAGTCTTCGTAGGTTTTGACTGATGTGTTCATGTCAGGGGATGCCGAAGACGAGTCTGGCGGCGGTGTTCTGTATTGTTTGGAGTTTGCGGAGTAGGGACTTGTTGATGCCAGCGTAGAGTGCGTTCATAGTCCAGTCTGCTGGTGATGAGTGCATGGGTGACTGTCTTCCTAGACTCAGGGGGGATCCACTTGAAGGTCTTGCGGAGGATGCAGAGGGTGTTGAAGCAGCTGGAGGTGACGGCGTTGACCTGTCGGTTCATGATGAGTGATGAGTCGAGTACGATGCCGAGGTTCTTGGTGTGGTCTGGGGGGGTAGGTGGGCTTCCGAGGGTGGTTGGCCACCAGGTGCTGTCCCATACAGAGTCAGAAGATGGACAGTTCACCTTTACCAGGGCAGCGGCGCAATAACTTTTTGATAGGAGTTTTTTATCTCCAGAAAACACCAGCTGCAGTTTTGGGCATATGACCAACGTCAATAGAGGCTGGGTGTTTTGGCCTCGCATTTTCTTGATGAACAGGTCCAGCTACATGTACTCTGTTTAAAAGGACATAACATTTTATTTCCAAATTGCCATAAGTCACCTTAATAAGACAGATATAGGATTGCATGACCCAAGCACAGATGAGCACGTTACTTCCCTTTGGCAACGCTCTTTCTGGTAGGGTTTCTATCTAGCCGCAGATCCCTCACCTCTAGAATAGTCCCCAGGCGTTAGACTGGATTCCAGATGCTTTCAAGCTGAACCTCTGTGCGCCAGTAGGTGGTGCTATGTGGCTGTCCATTGATGCCATTCTGCTCTGGAAATTACATGTGGAGCATTTATAGGCGCCACTCCTGCAATCTGATATCAGTTGCTTTCGAGAGTGTCTGCGCCCCTAGATTCAGAGCCACAAAAGCAAATTGGTGTGACCGGTGTGCATATTCGGACTTGGGAACTTATTAATTGCTAGAGTCCAGTCAAGGAACGGAGAGGTTGGGCGGGTCAGTGAGGAATCTGCAGATATATAGATTCTCTACTAGAAAGAGCATTAAAGAAGGTAAGTCAATTAATCAAACATTTAGAGCGTGACAAATCACCCATGAGGGTCTCGAGGCGCTGGAGCTGTTGGTTGCTGCGTGGAGGTTTGATCATTCAACCACCCAAGTTTTTGTTCTCTTTTAAATTGCTGGAGCAACGGTGTCATCCTGAGGTGCAGGGGGAGGTTGTTCCAAGCTTTGGCTGCCAGGTGCGAGATAGAGCGTCCTCCGCTGTTGGCTCAACAGATTCGTAGGATGTCTGCGAGGGAGAGGGAAGCTGATCGAAGGTGTCTGGTTGGTTGGTGGACGGTCAGGCATTTCTTGATGTATGCTGGCCCTTCCTTGTAGGCGTGGGTCAGCATCTTGAACTAGTAGTATCTCTTCAGAATCCGGAGTTAGTGTAGTTTCTTGCGATGTGGTGTGATGTGGGTTTTTCTAGGGCTGTCGAGTATGAGTCTTGCCTCTGAATTTTGCGTTGTCTGGAGTCTCTTCAGGAGGTGTGCAGTGATTCCTACGTAGAGTGTGTTTTCGTAGTCCAGTCTGCTGGTGATGAGGGCCTGCATGATCTTCTTTGGCTCTGTGGCTAAATAATTTGGTTCTTCTGACAGAGACTTCTAGACAAAGATTCCGGACCTTTTCAATAGATGCTAAAGCCGTACAGTGCTTCAAAGCATTAGACAGCGTGGTTCAACTCGTTGATTCGAACGTAAGCAGTACTTCACTTTCAAGTCAAACTTTGGATTACTTCTGGTAAAAATTTATTTTGAAATATTATGTTCGAGGCATATGAGCTGCAGATTACACACTTTTGCATAGATCGCCATCTGGTGTTGGGCTCGGATGTTTGCAGTTTGTTTTTCCTCTTGGAAAGTCTTTGGAAGTCACGAGATCGGTGACTCCTCCTTTGGATCATACTGCGCATGGGCTTCGGCTCCATCCTCAGATTGTTTTTTTCCACTATCGGGTTCGGATGTAATCTTTGCGCTCCGGTTCCGAACAGCTTCCAGTTCGACGATCGACGCGCAATCCTCACCCACATCGCGGTATTGTTTTGATCGCGATCTCCCCACTCGACGCGCCTTCTCATCGGCACAGACTTTCGGTTCCAGTCGTCGACGGCGGCCTTCGGGCCTAACCAAGCTCCGGTCCCGGCTCATGGAAAGGACGCCATTTAAAAAGTGCCCTCGATGTGGGTCCAAATTTCCCCACACCGATCTTCACGAGGTATGCAACCTCTGCCTCTCCCCTGAACACGAGGCGTGTAAGTCTTTCCGATCCAAAAAGACTATTCGGGACCGAAGAGCCAGAAGAACTATGGCACACTCCTCGACGTCCATTCCAGTCGACATCTTCGGAGACGGAATCGACGATCCAGAGCAGCGTCGCACCAAAGAGGACCTCGTCAGCACTTCCGTGGCCGACGAATCAGATGTGGAGGACATCACTCCGGCACAGAGGGTCGTGAGTACCAATCTACCCCCCCCCAAACCCTTGCCGGCTCCGAAAAAGGCTGCGGTCACGCCTTCGCCTCCGGGCCTAGGTAAAACCAAAGACACTGCTTCACACACCCCACCTTCGGGCCCGGTGAAGAAGCCAAGTAAGCCTTCAGGCAGCTCGGGCTCGAGCCAGCCTACCAGTGGCGCCGATAAACACGCTTCGGCACCGAAAAAGAGACCGCTCTCCACCTCGACACCAAGCTCCGCACCGAAGCCTTCGGGGTCGAAACCCAGCTCTTCAGTACCGACGCCATCTTCGGTACTGACAAAACCACACAAGGCCACCGGCACCGACACTTCCAAACCTAAGTCGAGCTCGGCGCCGACCAAGCGACCGGAGGTTCCCAAGCCGGGTTCCAAGCAAACCGGCACCGAAAAGCCTAAAAAGACAACGGCCCAGACGCCTTCACCGCCGACGGACCAAATACTTTCTCCAGAACTATTTACACCGGATCCCTTGCAAACGACTCTCACTAGGGATCCGAAAACTGGTCATTTGACACTCGCTACCAAGAAAAGACATTTGGACAAACCGGCTCCGCCTCCACCTCCACCTCCAAAGAGGAAGGACTCTGCTACTTCTCCATTCAGAATACCTTCCCCACCTCCTTCACCTCCTCCGCCTTCTCCACCTCCACCCCCTCCGTCTTCTCCACCCCCACCTCATCGCTCTCCGACCCCGTCTCCAGACGACGATGATCAGGGGGATCCATATCATGATATAGGGATGTGCCCCAGGACCCCACCCCTACAGGATCCCCAGACCCATGGGGCGACTACAATAACCCCGATATCCCCGACGTCCCACAAGATGACCTTTACCCCTCCAGGCCATCTCCACCGGAAGACTCACTAGGGTTCCACCATCTAATCCAGAGGGTGGCACACTATCATGGGGTGGACTTGCACAATGACCCCGTGGAGGAGGATTTCCTCCTCGACACATTTGATACCACACATAGGTCTACTTCCATATTACCTATACTTAAAGGGGTGGTAAAGCATGCGCCAGAGGTTTTTAAAGACCCCGTTAGGGCCAGGGTCATTAACCCCCGTATAGATAAAAAATACAATGCTGCACCCACAGATCCCTCCTACATCAGGGGGCCAGCGACACTAGATTCCCTAGTGGTGTCTACTGCACGGAAAAGAGCAAATTCCCAGGCGTCAGGCGAAGCACCACCACCTGGCAAAGAGTCAAAGCTCCTAGACGCATCAAGAAAACGCACTGTGTCACAGGCAGCCAATATATGGCGTATCGCCAATACCCAAGCGCTATTGGCCAGATATGATAGGGCACATTATGATGAGCTAGAAAGCATAATGCACCATCTCTCTGAAAAATATAAAGCTAGGGCCAACAAATTAATTCAAGAGGGTAAGACTATCACTAACACCTCTATTCGTTGTGCTTTAGATGCAGCAGACACAACCTCCAGGGCCATTAATACTAGCGTCCTCCTCCGTCGCCATGCTTGTTTGAGAATATCCGGTTTTAAACCGGAGGTACAAGCCTCCATCCTTAATCACCCTTTTGACCAGGAACACCTATTTGGACCAAAGGTGGATGAGGCCCTGGAAAAAATGAAGAAGGACACAGACACGGCGAAGTCCATGGGGGCCTTACAGTCACATACTCCTAGACGCTCCTTTCGCCGCTCTTCCTTTCCAAGTACATCTAGAGGCTACTCCTCAGACAACGCGTCCACTTCCTATAAATCCCCCACTCAGTCCACCTTCTGAAAGGGGTATCAAAGAGGCGGCTATAGGGGTAACAACAATAAGGGCAGAGGCAAAACAAATACCGCCCGCTCTGCCACACCGCCTACCCAATGACTTCCCCCCGCTCCCCCCAGACCATCCCACTCCGGCCGGGGGCAGGCTTCAAAATTTCCTTCCGGTCTGGGAGACCATCACCTCAGACAAATGGGTAACAGAAATAATTCGATCAGGCTACTGCCTAGAATTAAAATCTATCCCCCCAAAACATTCCACCCAGACAGCGCCTCATGTCACAACAACATTTAATGTTGCTGAAACAGGAGGTAATCTCCCTTCTACAGAAGCAGGCAATACAACACGTTCCTGTCATACAACAAAATATGGGAGTCTACTCCCTATATTTTCTCATACCAAAAAGGGACGAGACCCTACGACCCATCCTGGATCTCCGGCTCCTAAACACATACATACACTCAGACCATTTTCATATGGTAACGCTTCAACAGGTACTTCCGCTCCTCTCTCAAAACGACTTCCTCACGACTCTGGACCTAAAAGACGCGTACTTCCACATTCCAGTGCACTACGCTTACAGAAAGTACCTCAGATTTGTAGTGGACGGACAACACTACCAATTCAAAGTGCTCCCATTCGGAGTTACAACAGCACCACGGGTATTCACCAAGTGCCTAGCAGTGGTGGCAGCACACTTGAGAAGACAACACATTCACGTCTTCCCATACCTAGACGACTGGTTGATAAAAGCCAGTTTATACAACCAGTGTGTACAACACACCTCCACCACAATCCAATTACTTCACCAACTGGGCTTCACCGTAAATCACCAAAAGCCCCAGCTGCAACCATCCCACATACAGCAATACCTCGGTGCCACCATAAACACTTCAAAAGCGCTAGCCTACCCCAATCCGGCCAGGATAGCAAACATTCAGGCTCTACGAGCCAAATTCATAGCACAACACTCACTTCCTGCTCGAGTGTTCATGCAACTAATAGGGATGATGGCCTCTTGCATTTTCATAGTACCTCACGCAAGACTCCAGATGCGTCCTCTCCAAGAGTGCTTAGCGCGCCAATGGAACCAGGCCCAGGGCAACTGACAGAACTGGTGTTGGTAGACGGTCGTACCCATCGCTCTCTGCA
The DNA here is from genome assembly GCF_964204655.1 of Triturus cristatus. NCBI lineage: Eukaryota > Metazoa > Chordata > Amphibia > Caudata > Salamandridae > Triturus > Triturus cristatus. Next base: position 74,155,590 of record NC_140591.1, on the reverse strand, counting down.
GTGGTGGAACACCACAAACCTTTCCAAAGGTCGACCGTTCCTGGACCCGGTTCCTCAGATAGTACTGACAATGGACGCATCGCTCTCCGGCTGGGGAGCTCATCTATTACATCTCACCATGCAGGGCACATGGACACCTCAACAAAAGTTACTCCATATCAACCATCTGGAGTTACTAGCAATCTTCTTAGCCCTCAAATCTTTTCAAACACAGATTTCAGGCAAGGCAGTCCTGATTCGCACAGACAACATGACAGCCATGTATTATATCCAGAAACAAGGCGGCACACACTCTGCACAGCTCTCTCAATTAGCACAGAGCATATGGAGATGGGCAATACCCCACAAAATCTTTCTCATAGCTCAACATGTCCCAGGAGTCCAAAACACAGTGGCAGATCTGCTCAGCAGACAAACACAACAAATCCACGAGTGGGAACTTCACCCACAGGTTCTTCGTCCGTTCTTTCAAATGTGGGGGCATCCACAGATAGACCTCTTTGCCACCCACGAGAACGCAAAATGCCCAAGCTTCGCCAGATACCCACACCCATTATCCAAAGGAAATGCAATATGGATGAACTGGTCAGGCAGATTTGCGTACGCTTTTCCGCCTCTCCCACTCATTCCACTAGTGGTGCGCAAACTACAGCAACACTCCCTCCCACTAATCCTAGTAGCTCCAACGTGGGCCAGACAACCATGGTACACCACACTCCTGGAACTATCTGTAGTACCGCACCAAAAATTACACCTCTCACCATGCCTTCTAACCCAGAACCATGGAGAGATCAGGCACCCGGACCCAGCTCAGCTCAACCTTGCGATCTGGCTCCTGAGATCCTAGAGTTCGGATACCTAAATCTTCCCCCTGACTGTATGAACGTCATCAGAGAAGCTAGACGACCTACCACTAGAGCGTGCTACGCCGCCAAGTGGAAACGATTTGTTGTCTATTGCCATAACAACACCATCAATCCCCTGGACGTGTCTATTCAACACATCATAGGCTACTTACTCCACCTACAGAGGTGTAATCTAGCCTATACGTCCATTCAACTACATCTCGCAGCTATTGCAGCTTACCTACAAAACAGGCAACATCTATCACTCTTTAGAGTACCTGCCATTAAAGCCTTCATGGAAGGCCTAAAAAGAATAATTCCCCCCAGAGTACCACCCTCACCTGTGTGGAATTTAAACATCGTTTTCACAAGGCTAATGGGCCCTCCTTTCGAACCCTTACACAAATGCGAACTGCAATTCCTGACGTGGAAGACAGCTTTCCTTGTAGCCATCACTTACCTTAGAAGGGTCAGTGAGATACAAGCATTTACCATACAAGAAACTTTTCTTCAACTGCACCATAACAAGGTGGTTCTCCGTATTAACCCAAAATTCCTACCTAAAGTCATTTCCCCTTTTCACCTAAACCAATCAGAAGAACTACCAGTATTTTTCTCGCAACCACAAACCGTTGCAGAAAGGGCTCTGCACACACTAGATGTCAAACGAGCCTTACTCTACTACATCGAGAGAACACAACCTTTCCGTAAGACCAAACAACTGTTTGTCTCTTTCTCCCCACCACACAAAGGCAACCCCATCTCAAAATCAGGGATAGCTCGGTGGATTGTAAAATGCATTCAAATTTGCTACCACAAAGCAAACGAACACTATCTGTTCCCCCTAAAGCCCATTCTACACGAAAGATAGGGGCTACCATGGCATTCTTAGGGAACATTCCATTAGATGATATCTGCAAAGCAGCTACATGGTCAACACCGCACACTTTCACCAAACACTATTGTGTAGATGTGCAAACTAAGCAACAAGCTAGTGTGGGCCAGGCTGTACTAAAAACATTATTTCAAACCACTGCAACAGATACGGGTGGTCGCCGCTAGGGTTGGCAACTGCTGTATAGTCTATGCAAAAGTGTGTAATCTGCAGCTCATATGCCTCGAACGGAATATGCTACTTACCAGTATGCATCTGTTCTTGGCATGCAGAGCTGCAGATCTACACACACCCACCCGCCTCCCCGGCTACCTGTATCTGTTCCAGCTTATCTTATTTAGATACACACACATGGGTTTCTTCACTGTTATTACTACGCTCCATCTTTCCCTGCTGGCGAAAAACAATCTGAGGATGGAGCCGAAGCCCATGCGCAGTATGAGCCAAAGGAGGAGTCACCGATCTCGTGACTTCCAAAGACTTTCCAAGAGGAAAAACAAACTGCAAACATCCGAGCCCAACACCAGATGGCGATCTATGCAAAAGTGTGTAGATCTGCAGCTCTACATGCCAAGAACAGATGCATACTGGTAAGTAGCATATTCCTTCCATCATAATATATATTTTTACATTTTTATAAATTTTTCTAGTGTGTGACTTCACTTTTTTAAATAAAATTTTCAGCTTATATCCAACATTGTGTGGATATTGAAGTTAAAATCTTTGAAATTTAGATGCACTACTATTTAACTACACTAAGAACCTACAATTTATACAAGGAAAGGCTTGTTGCTAGAGTCAAGCTACCAAACGCAAGTCAAGGATTCTTTACAGAAACAGTTTATCTTGCCCAATATTTTGACACTCCCATGGCTGACACTTCTGCTATGCTTTTCTCTATATGATGAAGTTTGCTATGCAAAAGACAGGAAGGCAGTAAGTTCTGGCTGCTTCATTTCATTATGAAATGTACCTTGTATATATTAATTAATTGCAAAGCTTTTATCACTGCAGAGTTTTAAGCCATACAATGGCAAAATGGCTGCTTGAAATAAATGTAGGTGCATACCCGTCCGATCGATCTTGACCATGCTCTCCAAGTGGCCATGAGATTTGGCAACTGAAGGGTATACCTGCTCAAGCCGCTTCTGAATGTTCACTGTCGCCATTTTCACAATATCCGCCGCAGAGCCCTGCACAGTGGTGTTCACAGCCTGACGCTCTGCCTAAGGAAAAGATGAACAACGGGTTCTTATTCGGAATACCACATGCAGTCGCACAGTATATATAATATACACGTTAATGAGATCATGGCTACCTACAGAAGGCGATGCACCATTTCAAGAAGAGGCACGTGATGCCTTTCTTAACACACTCGCTGCAGGAACCATTGGTAACTGTGCCAAGTGAAGCCCCCAAGGGTAAAGGTCAAGCCACAATTACTGCAATAATTACAGCAGCCAGGGGTAACAGTGCCAAGTGTGGGTTTAATAAAACACACATTCGAGCAGCCAGGGGTGAGTATGCCAGGAGATGACCCCAATAATATGCCAATTACAGAATCTATGTGTATCTGTGCAAGGTTATAACCCCATTAATGCAAACAAGACAGCGCCTATGGGCAACTGCCATGTGTGCTCCCACTAGTATGCTTATTAAAGCGGTCTATAGAAATCCTGGTAAGTGATGGCTGTTATTACAATAAATGCAGATTCACTGGGTAACTACGTGATGCCCCTGTTCGTTACAGCTGCCATAGGAGACTGTGTCAGGTCACACCCCATTAACACAATAAATACACAAATCCTGTAGGTATGTGTAACTGTGTCAGGTGATGCCCCCACTACTGCATGTGCTGTACATGTTCTCTTTACTCCTTCCATTAAAATAATTAAACCATTTCAATTTCAGACACTGCTCTACCTGGTTACCAGTAGCCAGTGCTTGCATCCTTTCATTACGCTGAAAACACCAGCCTGAGGCTGGAGCAGTGCAGTTTACAAGTGTCCAAAACAACAATAGCCCACTCTTCGTTACCAGACCACGTACAGAGGCCACTGCCTGGAGAAGACCAGACTCTTGCTCTAGTGCTACACAGACCACTCACGTGCGCTCTAATATGAGGGTTTGGGTCCTTGATCGCAGGCAGGTACCGACGTCTCCCACGAAGGGTCTGTACAAAGCCATCTCGGGTGCAGTTTTTCACTGTGTCCTTCAGAAATCTGTGAATCCCTAGAGAAGAACCAAAGGTTGGGTTTAGAAAAGGGACTATGTGGTCAGGTGATGTTCACACAGCAGACACAGTGTAATAAGGCAAAGGTTAAAGCCAGGAATCCAAGGAGAACTGATAAGATAGTGATGTCCAGTTGAAGGAGCAACATGATGAAATCTCATGCTGGCACCTACATAAAAAACCAGGCATGTCTAACAGGTGACTGGGAAGTAAAATGCACGAAAACATAAAAGACTGCAATTCAGAGGCCTCAGGAAAAATTACAGAACAGCATAGACATGATAAAGTCTAAGCCTTGTGAAACGAATGCAACATTATAAGGTTCTTCTAAAAAAAAAAAAAGTAATACATCGTTCAGGAACAACACAGTGGAAATAGCACCATGGATATATGAAAGCAAAACAGTAAACCACAGCTATGATATACTTGAAGAAGAACAAGGTAATGGTAAGAAAGATAATGTGCTTGCAAAACATAATATTGAGAGAATAACATGAGATTTAAAAGCAGAAGACATATGGAGCTGAGCAAAGAGAGAAGAATGTCAGAGAAAAGATGAGAAGGTAACTGTAAGGACGATCCTAAGAGACATAAGAGAAGGACTAAGGGAACTTCAAGGGGGCTCAGGGAGAAGATCCTGAGGGAATAATCAGGGAGATCAGATAAAAGTTACTGTAGGATGAAAAGTACAACCATGGACAAAATACTGAGAAACAGTATGGGAGACCAAATACACAGAGGAGGATCAGTGAGAAGCGAGTGTTTCCTATTTGGGCAGCAGACCATTGCCGAGCTGCCCGCAGCACTGGTATAGTTATTTGTGTTTTTGTTATCTGTTGAACTCAGTCCTGGTTTTGTATTGTACATGGCTATACATGCAGACCATGTCTCTCCACTCTTCCCTTAGCGTGCCCTCCTCCTTCTTCCCTGCCCCACTCACCCCCTACCCTTGTAGTTGCCTGTGGGACATGGGGGAGTGCAAGATTATTTGGCCTTATACTGCTCCAGACTTTTAATATCCTAACCTGGAAAAGCCGCAGCATGCACACTCCGGTTAAGCAATATAGAGTACAGACCTTCCTTAAGCGCAAGGGGTGCACTCATTTGGGTGAAAGTGAGGACTCTCCTGTAGGCGCTCCTTATTGGCCACCATGTCCTTATTTATGCCCCCAACACTAATCAACCCACCTTCTTTCGGCACCTCTCCCTCTTGTTGGCCAGGTGGGAACAAATCCCGTGGCTCATCAGGGGGACTTTAACGCAGTTCTGGACCCTACTATGGACCGCTCGCACCCTGCTCCCTAACCTATTGACAGTTGCTAATGCAAAGGCCCTTTCGGCCTGGCTGCATCAGTGGGCTTTTCCTGGATGCCTGGAGACACTGCGATCCAGGCCTGCGACTCTACTCCTCCTAGTCCCTAGTTCACAAGGTTTATGCGTGCTTGGATCGCATTGTTTGCTCCCTGACCCTCTGCCCCTCTCTTGCATCACTGGACTACATGGGAAGGGAACTCTCCAAACACAATCCCTTGATGTCGATTCTCCGCTGGGGCAGGCCACCCTCGCTGAGCCCTACTTGGCAGCTTCAGCCTTCCGCCCTTGAGGACCTCCTGTTCCATGAGACCCTGGCTGGTAAGATCCAGAACTATTTTGATCGTAACAAGGGCACATCCTCTACCCCAGTGCTGGTGTGGGAGGCCTTTAAGGTGGTCATTCGTGATGAGTGCATACAGACCCCGGTGGGAGTCCGTCCTAGCATCCCACGGAATCTCGACGCCGCTGAGTGGAAATATGTTGACACCGAACATAGGGTGACTTCCGATCCTCACCTTCAGTCCTCTTTGACCACTCTACGGGAAGCAGAGGCCCGGCTACTAGAGCACCTCCACTGCTTAGACTATGCTAGGTACCATGCGAAGATGCACCCTCCTCTGCCTTACCCATGTCGGGGTCAGTCTTCCCTGGAATCTATCCCTCCTTCTGATGGTAGACCTCATCTGTCTACATATCATTACTGCCAGGAATCAGCAAAGTTGCTGAAAAGCATGCTAATTCTGCTCTCTCGTCATTTTTGGAAAATAATAATGGTCTCCATCCCTCACAAACTGGATTTAGACTCTGAACAAGGTACGGAGACCGCCATTCTGGCAGTTGTAGAAGAAGCCAGAAAAAGTTTAGATGATGGAGGCTGTTCTGTTATTATCCTGTTTGATCTCAGCACAGCCTTCAACATGGTTAACCATTTGCTGCTGATTCAGAGACTTGGGGAGGTAGGAGTGGTTGGGACGGATCTTAAGTGGATGCAATCCTTTCTGGAGGATAGGTCTTTCCAGGTGTTTGACGATAAAATTAACTCCGAATGTATGCTTCTTAGCTGTGAAGTTCCGCAGGGTTCGTCCCTGAGCCCCACTCTATTTAATGTATACATGAGGCCCCTGGCAGAGGTCGTGCAGCCTTTAGGTATCCAGATTGTCACCTATGCCGATGACACTCAGCTGGCTGTTTCTCTCAATCAGCTTGACAAAACTGGACTTGATCTAGCTTTGTGTCTAGAAAGGGTGGCAGTATGGATGGAAGGCTCGTACCTGAAACTTAACGGGGCCAAGACGGAGCTGATGCTCCTCAGTCAATCGCCCACTCTGAACGTTGGCCTGCCCTGGCCCAGCTGTTTTGGTCTAATCCCCTCCCCTAAAAAACAGATTAAGAGTTTGGGTGTTTGGCTTGATTGCAATCTTGATTTTAGGGAGCAAGCACGGAAGGTTGCAGCTAGCTGCTTTGGGATTCTAAGGATGATACGGAAAATCCTCCTTCTGTTGCCTTTTCCTACCAGAAGATTGATGGTTCAAGCATTGATTCTCTCTCGGCTTGACTATGCCAATGCCCTCTATCTGGTAGCCCCACGCTTCACCACCCAAAAAAATGCAGACTGTGCAAAACTGTGCCTGCTCCTGAACATCACTAGCCGTCAATCAGCAAAGCCCGTCATGGCCATCCTCCACTGGCCTCCCATCCAGGAGAGAGTCAAGTTTCAGGCTCTGTGCATTGCACACAAAGCACTGTCAGCCAAGGGACAGCCTATTATTCGTACCATCATCTCGCCCTACCATCCTAATAGAGCCTCGAGGTCAGATAATAAACATCTGGCGGCAGTCCCTAAAATCAAACGATCACGAAGTGGAGGACGTCTCTTTTCCTGTAACACTGGTAGGTTGTGGAACCGTCTCCCCCTCCATATTCGTCTTGAGACCAATTATCTGACCTTTCGAAAACTCATAAAAACCTTTTTATTCCCCTAAACACTGCTCGGAGTTCGTGATTGGACTGCTATCAGCGCTAGGATGCCCCCAGGTAGCCAAGCACTCTAGAAATGCTGATTCGTTCATTCATTCATTAAAGCAATCGCTTTTTCTAATGCGGTCCATACCATACCTCCATATGGCCCAGTGATTCCACTGCTGGGCTCAGTCCAACAGGTAACACCTGTGGGCTTTCACCACCCAGGGAATCGCCAGACACGCTTTTTCAATAATGGCATAAGCTACTTCATGCTGCAGTAACGAATGACTAATGTCCAAAATTGAACAATGCCCATGATCAAAGTCTTGTCAAAGAACGGCTTCTAGCCCGGTTCCTGATGCACCCATTTGCAAAATAAATTCCCTGTGAAGTTGGGACATTTTAACCAGATTTCGTACACAAGCCTGATTTCAGGGTTAAAAAAGAGCTTTTGGATCTGAACCTCAGGGTTCTTGAGGTGTAGATATTTTATTTAAAAGGATTGTAAGTTGTTCAGTTCAGAGCTGAAAAGTGTGAGACAAAATGCCTATAACCGAAAAAGTGAACCTCTCTATTAGTGCATGATCTGGAAATCCTTTACAGAGCCTGAACATTCTTGACTTGTGGCTGAACAAGGCAAATGCCAATCAGGTGTCTCAAATAGTGGACTTGGGCAATCTCAGCCTTACGTTTAGCCAGACTGGCTGTTTAACCTGCCTCCTGAAGAGATGTCAAGATGACCTCAAGGTGATGAAAATGGAACTTACAGTCAGGGCTAAAGAAGACAATACCATCTATAGAGCCTGCTACAAATGTTCACTGGGACTAAAGAACTCGATCGTTGAGATGCTGGAACATGTCAGGCGCCTCATATAAGCCAAAAAGCAATATCTTAAAATGCAAGAGTTCAGAAAGGGGTTGTAATGACGGCTTTGAGCCTATCTGATTCCTTTAGGGAATCTGCCAATAGCCCTTAGTGAGGCCCAGGGAGGTACTAATAATAAAAGCCTTCACCAGTTGTTTATGATATCGTCCACATGTGGCAAGCGGTAAGCATCGAAGGTGGATACCTCATTAACTTGAAGTAACTCGATACAGGAGCAAATTGACTCTTCCTTTCCAGGAACAAACACTATGGCAGATATCCTCTCGCTACCTGAAGGTTCTGGGATTCCTACAGCTATCTCTTTCTAAAATGCTTCTCTTTTGCTTTGGGTATAGAATGGGGCCAAGCTCTAATCCTGGTCTGCAGTGAGGTGTTTTTTGCATGTTCGACTAGGGAAGTATGCCTGGGCGAATGGTTCCAGCTGAAAATGGTTCAGGACAGAGTCAATGGTGGAACTGGCACCACTGAAGTTGTAGCCAGTATAGACGAAGGTCCTAGAAACAATAACTGCAGCATATGGTTGGAGTCATGGCCCAGCTTGGGGTCAGTCAGTGCCTAGGAAAGACCCGGTGGCAGAAGTTTCATCTGGCTCCCCCATAAACTGACTGGATCCTCTAGTTAAACTTTAAAAAATCTGCAGCACGGCCTCCTTAAAGTCTGAAACCTGCTGTGGAATCGAGTGATATGGCACTTGGGTATATCAGCCCAACGTTCACCATAGGGTCCAAGTCAGGCTCTGAAGATGAATGAGGCTGCTGACTGAGTTACCTCCCCCCAGTGCCGGAGCATCTGTATGTCGAGGAGCGTTAGGTGTGGTTTTTGCTCAATTGGTCATTGGAATTGTCTGTTGAATTTACCTTAGGCCTACCTGATGAGGGCAACCTCAACTGAGAATAACCTAACTTCTTGTGTTCTGACACATGAAACTTGGCCTCTCTTTTACAGATGTCCTTCCGGTGCATCAACGAACACTTGCTGGACAATGTAGTCTGCTTAGTCCTGAAGCATCATAAGCAGACATCATATGGGTTCATCACCAACATGTACTTCAAAGACAAGTGGCTTGACACCTGTCATCTTTGAAGGTGACAATCCTACACATTGCCAAAGGAAAGATATTGATACTTGTGTGAAAAACTGAAATCGGTACGAGCGGATCTTCAGATCTGAGTCTTCGGGTATAAGGTCAATGCGCAACAATGGCACTTCATGCAGCTCCATGTTGTAATATCATGAGGTCAGTGCTGCCATCTCTCTACACACAGGAGCTATTGCAAGGGTTTCCAGATACAATCCAGTGCCTTGGGAGAATCTTAAGGTGAAGAAACCGTAGTTAGTACTATCCATCAGAATGAAGTAATTTGTATTGCAAAATTGTCACATGTTCTACACGATGAATGATACAAAGTTCTCTGGCATCGATATATTCAGATGTCGGTTTAGTCTCCAACCAGGGTGTATAGATCAAGTGGTGTCTGTTACATTTTTGGTGTGGTTTATGGAGTTAGAAGTGATGTGGTATAACTACATGTAGTAATGGATGGTGAAATAGGAGCCCCTCCTTTAGTTGTAGCGAGGTTGATCAGGAAAATAGATAGCATCATTGGGGAATGTAGCACGGTAAACAGAGTAAATGTGCATTATGTAAATTATGATATAGCAGTGCTGGGCAACTTACATTTGGAGCAAATTACACTGTGGAGCAATACTGAGAAAACAGCAAGGAACAATGAAGATACTGGCAGAATGGTAAGAAGAACTAAATAGAAAACCCTAGTATATTTAAGACAGATAGTGAGGAAACAATGAGCAGAGTAAAGATATTGAGAAAATGAGAAGAAGAATCGGAGATTAAATACTGAATGAAGATGTTGATGGATGATCAAAGATACTGGGGGAATGGTAAGGACAATAAGAAAGAACATACAGGAACAGGAACTGGCAAACAGAGAAGTCAAAAAGTAAATGAAAAGAAGAATCACAAGAAGATACAGGGGGAATCAGAACAAACAGAAAGAATATATGGAGGGAACATAAAGGACAAACGAAATATACTGCAGAATGTGAGCAAAAGGGAACAATAGACTGAGGCAATGAAAAAGGCAGAAAGCAAGTACTGAGCGAATGGGAAGGATGATTAGAAAATGAGATAATAAGAACATAAAAGATACTAAGGTAATTGTATGTAAAAACCAGAGACAAGTTATTTTGGGGACATGAATCACAGAGAAGACACAACCGCAATCACGAAGGTAGAACCAAAATAAAATACTGCAGCAACATTGGCGAAAATAGAAAAGATACTGAGGAAAGCTTAAGAATGATCCTAGAGGGGAGGAGCTTAGCGCGTGATCAAGATGGCCGCGTGAGCCTAGAGCTCCCGAGACCCTCGCTCCCTCCGGCATCTATCCTGTCTATTATCCTGTACTTGATGCCCGGACTATTGGAGAGGATCTGCTGCTGAGGCGGGAACCGTTGTCCGGGTCGAAATCGCCCACCGGAGACCGAAGTTATACTGCCTGGAAGTTTGGGGCCTAATCCCCGCACGGTGCCCGGGACTTGCGTTGGCACAGTGCCCGTGCCCTAATTGAACAACAGCGGCCTGGTCGGGGAGGAGTCGTCGGAGGTGGAGGGGACTTCACTTTCGCTTTCGATTTCGCCTTCCAGTCTCCAGGGCGCCCGGGACGGGGCGTGCGCGGCGCCAGCCACTGGTTGCATGCCCATTTACCCTGCACGGGCCAGGAGATTGTCTACACGGCGGATTGAGATGTCGACCAGGTCGGACGCCGAAAAGCTGAAGCCCAAGAACACCAGGCGGGGCACCTCCACCCAGACTAATACCATGGATCGCTATGCCCATCAGAGGGGGTCCCCGGGAGAATCGGGCCCGACGTCGGAAGCCTCGAAGGACGCGGCGTCCCCCTCCACAGAATTAACCCTGCAGGACATCATGGGGGCCATCGAAGGGATGAAGTCCTCGATTGGGCAGCAATTTGAGACCCTGGCACAAAAAGTGGATGCCATATCGATAGATGTCAACCTGGTTCGGGCCGACCTCGGCAAAACTAATGAGCGGGTTCAGTCCTTGGACCTCAAGACTGCCGGCCTCCTGGGCGATGTCTCCGGCCTCCAGCAGGAAGTCCGTACTCTCCGGGCAGCAAATGATCACTTCGCCCGCCGGTTGGAGGACTTCGAAGGCCGTGCTAGGCGCAACAACGTCCGCATCATTGGGGTCCCGGAAAATTCGGAGGAGCAGTCGGTGGACCTGTTCGTGGAGGACCTGGTGGTGAACCATCTGGCACCCAAAGGCCTTAGCAAGTTCTTCACCGTCGAACGGGCCCATAGAGTCCCTGGCGGGAGGCCTAAGGTGGGGGCCCCACCAAGGCCGATTGTCGCCCGGATCTTTAATTTCAGGGATCGAGATGCCATACTACAAGCATCGCGGATGGCCGGCCCGCTGCCATTCCAGAACACTACTGTAAGCTTTTATCCGGACTTCACTCAGATGGTGCAAAAGCAGCGGCAAGGCTTCATGGCGGTCAAGAGGAGACTGCGTGAGATGGGACTAAAATATGCCATGCTCTTTCCTGCAAGGTTGCGGGTGGTGTTCGAAGAGCGAACTTTCTTTTTTGAGGCACCCGACATGGTCGGAGACTGGTTGGACACTCTGCCCCAAGGGCGACATGGCGTGGAACGCTCTGGTGGCGCGGATGGTGCCGGTGATGAACATTGACCCGGGACTCAAGTATCACGACTCCGATCCCTCCGGGAGGTTGACAGTCCGGGGGGTGGCGGGGGCGGTAGGGGAGCTTTTCCTCCTCTGGGGTTCTTTCCGTAGACTAGTTTTATAAGGGGCGACAGGCACACTGCAAGTTGGGGGGCACTTTAGAGCTTACGCAGGGGTGCAGGGTGGGGGGTGGGGGGGGTTTGTTGTTGGGGTTGTTGTTGTTTTTGGTTCTGCAAGGCGTCATGATGCAAGCTCCTGTGGTTCGGGTCGGGTTCCGCGTGGGTGGTGGTGGTCTCCTTACATGCTGGGATGGGGGGTAGGGGCCTCAAAATACTCAGTTGGAATGTGAATGGCCTGGGGGATCGTATTAAGCGTGGGATTGTACTGCAATTTCTGAAGAGATGTGCCCCTGATATTGTCCTCTTGCAAGAGACGCACTTGATTGGCAACACGTGCCATGCACTCAATCGTAAAGGCTATAAGTTTGTTGCGCATTCCGGGTTCACCTCGGGTTCCAGAGGGGCGGGAATACTAGTCAGGTCCTCTCTCCCATTTGAGGTTGACTCTACTACTGTAGACGATAGGGGGCGCTTCGCGGCAGTGGCGGGACGGTGGGAGGGCAGGACGCTGGTCCTGGTGTCGGTTTATGTCCCCCCTGCATTGCAGCCCACTACCCTAGCGGACTTAGAGAGGACTTTACTGGGTCTCCCAGAGGGCGTGTTGGTGGTGGGTGGTGACTTTAATGCAGTCGGCTCAGGCCTGCTTGACAGGCACCCGCAGAGGATTTCGGGGGGGGGCTCAGAAGTGGCTTCCTGATTTCATAGACACCCTAGGGCTGGTTGACTGTTGGAGAATGTTGCATCCCACACAACGGCAGTACACTTTCCACTCAGGTGCGCACGGCAGTCTCTCCAGAATTGATTATGTCCTTACTTTGGCCGCACACGCTTCTAGTGTCTCTGAGGCCAGGCACATGGCACGAGGTATTTCTGACCATTCTCCGGTGTGGATCTGTATGGATGTTGCCAGAGGAGTGTGTGGGAGGGTGGCCCCAATTAACCCGTGGCATCTCCGAGACCCTGTGACTCGTAGTGCGGTACTTAAGGCGATCGACCGTTATTTTCAAGAAAACCTCGGTTCGGTCACGTCGGCGGTGTCCTTGTGGGAAGCATTCAAAACCGTGATTCGGGGTGAGGCCCTCTCCTTGATTACAGCGGCCAAGCGTCGGAGGGACGCGGAGGTCGCCCAGCTTGAGGCGGAGATCGCAGAACTAGGGCTGGCCCTGGAGGGTGAGGTCACGGAGGGGGCGCTGCACGAATTGAGCCTTAAGCAATCGGAGTACAGGGCCCTCGTGACTGACGCAGCCAAGGCTCTGAGTAGGGAACAGCGAGGCCGTCTGTACGACGTCGGGGACAAGGCCGGGAAATTGATCGCGTGGCTGGACAAGAAGGAGAGGGTCAATCGAGTGGTGCCGGACCTAGTGACGGAGGCTGGCGTCCTGGTCACGGAGCCGGAGGACATAGTCCAGTGCTTTGCGGATTACTTCCGCACGGTCTATACATCCGTGTCGGACAGGCCTGTGGAGGACTCATGTGCACTCCTGCGCGATCTCGCCCTGCCTTGCCTCTCCGACGTGGACAGGGACGACCTTGATGGCGACATCACGGTCGATGAGATCGCGGGGGCGATCCGTTCTTTGCGTCCGGGCAAGGCCTCGGGTCCGAATGGCCTGCCCATGGAGCTCTACAAACTCCAGCCGGACAAGATTGCCCCGCATCTACGAGCCATGTTTGTGGAGGCGCGGGCGACGGGTTCCCTCCCGCCCGACCAGCGCCTGGCAACGATCGTGGTCATCCATAAAGATGGCAAGCCTAGAGACAGGTGCAGTTCATACCGGCCGATCTCGCTCCTTAACGCTGAGCCTAAGATCCTTGCTAAAATCCTCGCAAACCGGCTAGTCAGGGTGATCGGTGACCTGATCCACCCCGACCAATCTGGATTCATCCCACATCGGAATACTGCGTTGAATCTTAGGCGCATTCATGGTGTGATCGCAAGGGTCGGGACGATGCGGGAACCGGCCGTGGTGGCGGCGCTCGACGCAACGATGGCATTCGACACGGTTGAGTGGGCATATTTGTGGGCCGCGCTCGCAAAGTTCGGCTTCGGGCCCGGATTTGTGGGCTGGGTAAGGCTCTTATATGAAGGACCTCTCGCCAAAGTTGCGGTTAACGGGAGGGCCTCCAATCCCTTCGACTTGGGAAGGGGTACCAGGCAGGGTTGTCCCCTCTCGCCGCTGTTGTTCGCTCTCGCCCTTGAGCCGCTAGCGGCATGGATACGGTGGCACCCAGACGTGAGGGGGATTCGCTGGTCCCCCGACCACGAGGACCGCATTTCCCTCTATGCCGACGACATTCTGCTCTATCTTACCTCACCCCGGAAGTCCCTTATAGTTGTCTGCGACATCTTGACTTCCTTCGGGAGGAACTCGGGGCTCACCATCAACTGGGGTAAGTCATATCTGTACGCCCTGTGTGGAGACGCTCCGGTTCCCCCGCGGAATTGCCCGATCCAGATCGCCCGGGAGGGCTTTCAGTATCTTGGGATCTATATTACAGCCGACCCCACGGTACGGTATGAGCGAAACCTGCTCCCTCCGTTGGCGCGCCTGCGGCGGGACGTGGCGGGCTGGAGGCGGCTGCCGCTTTCCCTCCTCGGTCGTGCGGCGCTCTTTAAAATGATGTCGCTTCCCCGCTTTCTCTACGCCCTGCAGAACACCCAGGAGCTGGTCCCGGCCAGTTACTTTCGGGAGGTCGAGAGTCTACAGCGTTCGCTGCTGTGGGACGGCCGCCCGCGTATAGCGATAGCAAAACTAACTCTCCCTTGGTATGACGGTGGTATCGCGCTTCCCGACATCCGGAGATACTATTGGGCCTCCCAACTGAGCGCAGTCAACCACGGAGTCTACGGTCCTGCGCTTAGCCCCGGCTTTGCTATGGACCGGTGGTTGTTGCGGGGTGGTGGCTACTATAGGGCACTTTATTCAAGGGCCCCGGCTGGATCCCTCACGGGGCCGACCGGGGTGGCGGTGCACGTGTGGAAGGCAGTCACGAACTCCCTGGGGTGGAAGGATAGACTCACACTGGCCACTCCGCTGTTTGACTCGGACATGCTGGGGAAACTCTGGAACTCTAAGGGTTTCGACAAATGGGACCTGATTGGTATCTCCAGGGTGGGGGACATGCTGGCCAAGGGGCGGATTAAGTCGTTTACAGAGCTGCAGACGGAATATGCGCTAGAGGGCACGGAATACTTCCGGTACGTGCAGGTACGTCATGCGCTCCGGTCGGTCCTCGTTGAGGGGGAGAAGGTGCCTGAATCCTCTCCGTTGGAGGACCGGATCTTGGACGGCCATGTGCCGGAGAGCACAATCTCTCTCATTTACAAGAAGCTGGTGAACGTCCGTACCGATCTCCTCCTGGGGGTGCGGGACCAGTGGACTAGAGACGGTCTTGAGCTGGACGATGAGGACTGGCAGTGCGCTGTCTCCTCCCCGAAAGAGGTTGCCATCCCCGCCAGGCTGCGGCTGGTCCAGCTTAAGATACTCCACAGAGTCTATGTCACTGGTCCCCGGTTGGTCCACATGGGTTTCTCCGAGGACGGGCTTTGTAAGAGGGGCTGCGGGATGGTGGGCACCTTCCTGCACATTATATGGGAGTGTGGTGTGATTGCGGAATTGTGGAAGCAGATTCATGTTGTGATGCAGGAGGTCACGGGTATTGTGTTGCACTCAGAGGCGCGGCGCTGTCTCTTGAACGTGTGGGGCCCTACAGACTACGACGCTGCGCAGACTCAATGGGTGACCCTTGGTAATATGGTGGCCAAGCGGGATATTGCACGATTGTGGGGATCCCCTAACCCGCCCACCCTGGATGCATGGAAGGATAACATGGACTGGTGCATGTTTCGGGAGAAAACAGTGTATTGTGCACGGGGGAGGCCCAAGAAATGGCACAAGGTGTGGGGGGGGTGGAACCAGTATAGGGGGTACATCTGCCTGCCTCCTGCCACTGACCCGCCAGAGGAGCACCTTTCCCCCTAGCCCCACTTCCGACTTGAGTTTTGCGGATGAAATCTGATAGAAAGTTAGTGCCTCTGCCTCTCCCTCCCCTCCACACTTGAGGGCTGATCTGATGGTGGATATGGGGCCGCCTCATCGGTGGGATCTGGCGCGAACACATGATGTACATTGCCTTGCTTGTCACGTTTTTCTTTAAAAATTGAAACCTTTTTTCTCTCCTGCATTACAGCTGTAGAAGACTACATATGTTGATTGACGAGCTGCCGAACCTCCGGGTTGTCGGCTGAATAGCTGTGTATCTGAAATATCCGAATAAAGGTTTTTAAAAAAAAAAAAAAAAAAAAAAAAAGAATGATCCTAGAGAAGGTACAGAGAGGGAATATCAATGATGATCACAGAGAAGCTACTGATAGAATAGTGATGGCAAAAGAGAGCTGATATTGTAGTAATGGGAAGGAAGAACACCAAGAAGGTACAGCAAAAATGGAAGAGTGGTCATAGAAAAATACAGAGGGACTGGGAAGAATTATTAGAGAAGATATAAAAGGAATGGGTATGGAAGTTCACAGAGATAATAATGGGCAAACCAACCAGTGAGAAATACTTCAGGACAGAGAAGATCAATCATAAAATAAAAAAAGATTACGAGGGAACGGAAATGATGATGAGAGATATGATACTGAGTATATGGGTAGGACGAATAGAAAGAAAGCTCTCAGGAATGGAAAAAAATTGTAACAAATAATAAACTCAGGATCTGGGAGAGATAACCAGAAAGAAAGGCAATTGAAGAAAAGACAGAATGGTAAGGATAATGGGCGAGAAGATACTGAAGGAATGGGAAGGCCAACCTTAAAGGAATAATGATGAAATAGACAAATCTGAGGGCTGAAGGTAAGGAGAATTCGTGAGAAGAGGCAGAAGATCAGTAAAGGAGGTCTAGCAGCAGTAAAATAAAGATGACATAAGGAGTTTTTCTTTGAAAAAAAACCAGAATGGTATGTACCAGCTTAAATTATTTACACTAATTACAATAAAATGGATACAAATAGCCATTGGTGTTTCAATTTGTGCGATTACCTGAATATCTCGCTTTAAAGGATTCAATGTAGCTGGCTGCATCATTCTCATCGATACCCATCTGCTCTCCAAGGGATCTTGCACCCATTCCGTAGACTATTCCATAGCAAATCTGCCAAGACAAACACTCTCAATCTCACTACGAAAACAGGGGCACAGATGTCCTACGTCTTTAGAATGCCAGGCACTTAATAGATTCTCAACTTCCAATGAAAGACAAAGGCCCCAAGTAGTGCGAGACATACTGGAGTTGAATTCTGGTGCCAACTACATCACTGAAAGTGTTGACGTCCTGGGTTTAACGCGTGCCTCTAGACTAGGGTTCTCCAAAGTCGGTCTTGGAGGGCCAGATCCATGCCAAATGTTTAAGATCTCTACATGTCTCTAAATGGGGGTATGCAAAAAATCTCTGGCATGGATCGGGCCCTCCAGGACCGACTTTGGAGAACCCTGCTCTAGACCAACATTTCCTAAAAATGTTAGTCTGGCCGCACAAGTCGCAAATGAGCAAACAATAAATTCTGAGAAAACTTCATTAACAGTTGAAAATCATAGGAAGACAAAAAAAATAGTCTACTTCTTAGATTTGTAGAATTCTAATTGTCTTGTCAATATGGTCTCATACAGGTGCATGTTCTTAAATCATTCTACAAAAGGTTCTCAACAAATATTTATGGAAGGACAAAGTAGGTTAAGATCATTTTTATTATTTATTTAGATATATATTTCAGGGGTTTGATAAAGTGTGAGAGGTGTGGCGCAGCGGCCAGGGCGGCTGAACTCGAAGCCCGGGGTTCATGGTTCTAGTCCCAGCACCAGCTCAGCCCAGCACCATGTGACTCTGGGCAATAGCTCGCTTAATATCCCCGACGGCCCCCAGCCCCTTGAGACCCTTAGGGGTGATTAGTTAGCGCTTTACAAGTACCGGGTTATAAAGTGCAAAGGAAGAATGTCTTCCAGAGTACATTGTAATGCAGTATTTCAAATACAGGCTGCTGCTTTGAGAAAAGCATTGTGTGCTAAGTTGGGTTAAAACTAGCTTATAACAAGCACTGCAAAGGTCTGACATTTGTATCAGGAGTGTGTACGCCATACAAACATCAAACCCAGTGGCTTTCAACATTTTTGTTGTGTTCTGGGGAGCAAGTTGACACAAAAACAACAGAAAATATGGATGTTACAGAAAAAAATCATTATGTTTTCTGTAATATCCATTTGTCAATCTGTTTGTTAGTGCTATTTTCTGCGTTGCTTATTGCTTGCCAACTGATTATAAATAAATAAGCCAGTCAACCTGGAATAGTAAAATCAAAGTAAACGATATAGAATATGGTTCCAAAGTAGCTGCTGTGCTTATAACCGGTTAGCAAAATTCTGATTGATTACAAATGAAATCTAGACCCTCAATCATTTCATTGGGAGTGGAAAGACGCACCTAAACAGACAAAGGAAACTGGTCAGACTAAAATACTCGGTGGCCTGATACAAGATGAGCTGAACTTTGGCTCAAGCGATTGCCTGATAATCCTGAGCAGAATAAACCAAAGGTTAAAGGAAGCTGACCCATATTCCTTGTAAAGTAAATATACTATATAATGTTTAGCATGAATTCTGCCAGCGCCATATTCATCAGACCCAAAAACCAGATAAAGATGTGATACAGTAGCGGTGGGGAGCATAGTGGGAGCACAAGTAATTGTACTCTGTAACACAGATATTTTTTTAAGTCACACATGTTTACATATTATGGATATTTACATTATATTACAATACTGCAGAAAGAGATATTGTGATTGGTCCATGTGAGAAGTTGGCCTGGTATATTCTGTCCACTAGTTATAGTGGACACCTTGCACCAGTCCAAACGACCCTTATTGATGATTAGGTTAAAGACAACCTTTCTTGAAAGCTATCCTAGTGGTAGCTATGGAGAGCAGCCTTCAGGCTAAGTCTCGAAGGAATGTAAAGCAGCTTGTTTTACCAGATCAGAACCTCCTGAATGACCAAATGAAACTAGAAATTCAGACAGAATCCTTCCATCTTGTAAGGTAACAACTGCAGGTGCAGTGTCAGTCAAAACTACAATTTTTTTAAACCATATTCCATTAGACATACAACACAGTGTTAAAATACATACAAATACAAATTATCTGACCAATCATTAAGATGTAACCAAAGAAATTCCCTTAATCATACAGCATTAAAATAACCTAAAAATTAATACAATTTTGTGTGGCTGCTCAACAGAGAAACGGCCAGGGACCCTATAGTAATGCTGAGGAGATAGGACAGAACAATAGCCACTACACAGAGTTTGATAAACTAAGCCATAAAGGAACATCTTCAAGAATTATATATGGTCGATGGAAGGGGAACTTGAGGAATACCTAGGGGAGGTGGAGCTTCCCAGACTGGAACGACAGGTTAGCAAGGAAATCGAAGCTGACCTTACTTTGGAAGAGATAAAAGAAGCAATCAAGGCACTGAACAGGAGAAAGACGCCGGGAAGCAATGGATTTCCCGTTGAGTTCTACCAGGCATATATTGATCAGTTGGCAGGGCTGTTACTAGAGGTATACAGAGAAGCAGGACAGAAGGGAATAATGCCTCTGACACTCAGGGAAGGAGTTATTTGTATGGTGCCCAAACCGGGGGGGGGGGGGGGACGCAACGGACCTGGCAGCATACCGACCTTTAACAATGCTGAATGTTGATAGCAAGGTCTTGTGCAAGATACTGGCGGGGAGATTGACGGGTATCGTGAGCGACTTAGTACATGAGGAACAGTGCAGATTCATCAGGAGCGAAGCAAGGCATTGAATTTGCATAGGCTGGTGCATGTAATGCATGCGGTGAAAGACAGTCAGGAGAACCTAGCACTTTTGTCTGTGGATATCACAAAGGCCTTTGACATGGTTGAATGGACATATCTCCAGAGGGTACTGCAGCGTATGGGCTTCGGCCCAAATTTTGTCACTGGGTAAAGGTACTATACACTTCCCCAGGAGTACGGGTGCATAGTGGAGGCATTCTGTCAACGAGCTGGGAGATGAGGAGGGGTACGAGGCTGGGTTGCCCACTCTCGCCATTTCTGTTTGAGGTGAGCCCGATGATATCGGGACTAACCCGATCCATCCAGTTCTGGAACACGCTACTGACCTACACTATGGGGAGGGTGGCGGTGGCGGTGGCCAAGATGGTGCTCCTCTCAAGGTGTCTTTATACAATCCAGAACATGGATAGCCTCTTGATCCACCTGGTATGGGTGGGAAGGCGGAGCAGGGTAGCATTGCCGCAATTGAAACATGACACACAGAAAGGGGGGGGGGGGGGAGGATGAGCCTCACGGATTTTAAGTTGTATTATTATGCATCTAAGTTGCAGTATGTGGCACAATGGGTGTCGGACGAGGACAACCCTGAGAAGCGAATGCTAAGGGGAACACATGGGACAATCTCATTGATGGAGCTGCTCATGCTATGAAATAGGGTACCTGAGGGAACTCCATATCTTATAAGCCAAACAGCAGAGATTTGGGAACAAGTGATTAAGAAAGTGTTTAAGAAACCACCATTTGCCAGGGACTTAGATAACTGGACGCTCCTGCCGTTTCGTCGTATAGACTGTGATAGGTCAATGGCGCGATGGAGAGAGCGGAGATGCATAACATTGGGGGACCTATAGCCGGGAGAGACATGTCTGACTTTTGAAGAAGCGCAGGAGGCATTCAGGGTGACAAGGGGACAGTTCCTCCAATATGCTAAAATAACGGACACAGCGAGGGAAATATGGACGGACTTCCCGAACGCCCCAAGGGAATTAGGCCCTTTACAGCTACTGTTTCCACGGTCCTGGGGGGGGGTAAATCAGGGTTGTCATGTTTGATAGTTGCCAAGAACTATTCTCTCCTTGGTAAGAGGGGGGTTTCTAGTGGCACCGTGAGCTAGCTGGTATACAGGCTGACATATTCGGTAGGGGTGTCCAGAATCAATCTGACTCCAATCCTACAGTATATGTTTTCTAAACACGCAGATCCTGCATAGGTTCATAGGAACTACACAACAGTGGCATAAGGACGTATTAGAATGGGCACGAGCAGAGGAAATATACATGAAGAAGATCTGTAGGGATGATAAGTTGGAGGGGGACGTAATCGAGTGGGTAGCATTCATGAACAGTATGACTAGAGATAACGGAGAGAATGATGAAGACACGGAAGGAGGTGTGGAAACAAGGCGAGGGGACATTCAGGAGGCACAGCAAAGTAAGGACTAGTTCGAGAGAGGCATGGCAGTGGTAACTTTCATGCAGCAAAAGTACTGAACCGTAAAAGGGGGATCACAGGAAGAAGGGAGTGCTCAAGAGAACACCGTAGTAAAGCCAGTGGTAGGAGGAAGACCACACTAATTTAGGAGGGGGGGAAAGAAGGTTGGTTGGGGAGATAGTTAATACATAATTTTCCGGTTGAGGTTATTATATAAATGTATAAAGGTGCTGCACAGATGGATATATACTTGACAAATGTAACGCTAATAGTAATCTGTGTCAAACAGCGTTCAATGAAAAGATTTTTTTTTAAATAATTGATAAAATTACATTAATCTAATTATGTTTTAACAAGGTTTTTGCCCTTGATTAAAAACCACCCTATTGCACATACCACATCAAAAAAAGCATACAAAATAGAAATATCATGGCTTCCTATCAATTTAGTATGCCATATTTCATTAAAATAGGTTTTAAAATGCTCCATCTTTCTGTCATAAAAAATAAGCAGCCCAATAAATTGTGACAGTTCGTACATTTCATCTCCTACCCACAATTACATACATCACCTTTCTTCTTTAAAAACATGGCCAGCTCTGTACACGAATAAAAAGGATTAAGGCCACTTTCTGAATCTAAAAATGTCATGCCTATTTCATGATTAGCCAAGGAAGATAAATACGGGAATGATACATTATTGTACCATGACTCCTATAACTGGGTTGTGGACTGATTGGTAACCTTTACTTCTAGTGCCTGTCTTGAGTTTATTTCCAATCTTAAACGGGATTTGTTTTGTTTTTATGGGAACAGATAAGTTGGGTCCAAGGCAAAATGATCTTCTATATCTAGGACTTGTTCTCTTAGCCTTGCAGTTAACTTCCTTGTCACGGACTTGTCTCTACAATAGGACGCACTCTTAGGATCACCTGAACCTAAGAGACTATTTCAAAATCTCACAACAAGCCTCTTGGAGAGACAGACCCAGGATGTCAGACTGGTTTCCAACCTTATGGCTTGAACCATAGCCAATTTAGGTAATTTCAATATCATTTTCAAGCACTGCCCTTCGATACTTTACCAGTTCCACGTACCACTCAAAAAGAGAATTTCAGATCCGGGAAGGAACATCGTCTGGACCACTGCTTTGAAAGCAGTTAACACCGGACCAATATCAGTTCCCTCATACTTTCTCCTGAATTTACAAAGACTGGACTGGAGTGTGTTAAGTTTTTATCATTTCACAGTGTGTTTTCCAGCTTAGGATGGAGGATAAATACATACCGAGTTATCAGTACCTGCCCACCACATCAATCTTTTTTTTCATATAGGTACCACTTAAAGGCTTTTTTTTGTCCCTAAACACCAATATTTTTGTTTTCTCCATATTAACCACCAGCTCTTCTTCTGAACGCTAACAAGAGAATGCCTCTAATTTTCTTTGGAGGCAAATTTGAGTCCTGTCTATGATTAATAAATCATCAGCACAAAGCAGACAAGGCACATGTTGGACACCTTAGGAGAAAATTGCATAGTTCCCGATAAAACCGTAGGTAACTCCATTAAATAAAGTGTAAAAAGTATCAGTGCCAACACACAGCCTAGTAGTAGACCATTCCCTATCCCAATGTTTTCGAAGAGGCAAATTCCACTCTTGCCAGTTTCACAATGTGGAGTTCTTTCAAGATCCCTAGCAACCCTCTTCCAATTCCAAGCTTTTCTAGATTGTTCCACAGAATCTCTTGATTTACTAAGTCCAATGTCGCACCGATGTCTACAAAGCAACAAAATAATTTCCCCTAACAATCAATTACCTTCCTGGCAACTGACCACACACTCAAGTGCCCTTTCTTAGGCCATCCCTGCTCAATCTGGATCTGGGTACTCTCATCAGCCTATTGTTTTAGTTCCCCAAGGACAAATTTCCAGTAAACTTTCTCCTCCATGTTCATCAAGCCAATTAATCTAGAATTCTTGGAGTCTGAGGACGGCCATTTTTATGTATAGGCTTGATGAGTGCACCCTTCTAATTTGCAGGCATCACCCCCATTAAAGTTATCACTGTGAATAAACTGTCAAAGATCCTATACCACCAACTGATATTTACGTTTAACGTTATCACTGAGAGATTATCTAGTCATTTATAAATTTTACAGAGATACTTTTTAAGAGATTCTTATTCTTTTAGGTCCACTATTAACTGTAATTAAAGATTTGCAAACAATTCCAGCTATCTATTCTCTATTCAAGTAGTTAACCTGCTTGGATACTAATGTCTTATCAGAATCTTGTCCCTTTCCATTATGGTCTTGAAATGAAAACAAGCTTGCATGTGCCAGTGATATCTTCCATCAAATATAAGTACTTTAAATTTGGTCACTAAATAAAAATGCCATGCTGGCACAAATATGTAATCAATCAGACATTTTTGTATTCCTATCCGAAGGGTTTGGGCTGCCGGAGCACCTGCTGGGAAGCACTCATTCAAACAAATCCTACAGTGTGCATCACCTCTTGCCATTTTCTATCTAACTTCGAGGAGCTAGTGACTGGGAAGACTGCTTTTGCGATGATGTAGGCATCGTATAGTTCATCATACAGGATATTGTTTGGGTTTATTCTTGGATTGAATACTCCACTTACTATGATTAATTCATAACAATTCTAATGCATACAATTTTGCATATCATTAAAAAAAACTCCCCCTCCATACACAAACATTCAACACAATAAGATAATTTACCTGACCCGAATTCTGATTGAGATCAACTCTGCATATCTGTACCCAATTAAATCCTGAGGAAATTTGTTTTACACTGTTCACTATCCTGACACTAAAGTTTACAATCCTCCCAATGGACCCCCTGAGTGTGTTCTCTTGCCTTTCAACTTATTATTAAAAATCCCTCGAACTTAATTGACTTACCGCACACACATTAATCCTGGATGCATATAATTTTGTTTAGTTTTGACACTGCACCTAAGTTCCCCATATTTGTTTATCGTTTCAAGCCATAGGCATGTGTTGCATTGTTCTTTTATGCTTATTCTTATGTTGTGCATTTTATCTCATGCTTCTAATGTTCTAGAACGTAATAGCAGTTACTATCTGAACAGTGCTGGTTTTGAGTAGCTGCTCTGTACTGTGCTGTCAACATTAAACTGATTTTTGATCTTTACCTTGCATCGTTGGATCTTTACAGCATTCCAATTCTCTACTCTAAGGCTGTACGGGAGAGCAAGATATCCCTAGTCAATATCACTTAAACCAACCATGTCCTGGTCATCTCGATCACAGCAATCCATTGTTGGTCTTTTTTGTGACTTACCTTCCCACAAGCTGTTATGTATATTCTACATTGACCTTCTCTACGCTTGTGTGTCTCATTTCACACATTTCATATTTGTTCAATGGATAAGGCAGCATGATAGTTCAGAAAGTCTTGGGGTTGGGTCATTTCAATTTCCTTAATAGAGATAATTCTAATTCATTTCTTCACATTCTGCTCGAGGGGTGCGGTGCTTCTTCTTGAGAGAACAAATTAACCCCCATGGACTCACAGGATTTAGCCAAATTTGCTGTATGGTTCACTCTAAAGTGCCTCCCAACAAACTATTATATGGACACAGCCAGGGACGACCTGGATGGTAATGGAATAGGATCCTCTAGCTCTTTCTGTGATTTTGGATCACCCCCTTCTGGATTGCTTCAGTAGAGTTGACCCAGCGGGTATCTGGATGTTTTTTGGGGTGTTTACCTACACTCCTTAGTCCTTCCATGCCATGGTACGCCCCTCTTGTTCTTGGTTTTAACTCTCCCTTTTGTGCAGTTTCATTTGCTTTTTCCTGGATGCTGGCATTCTATAAAATTCTGCTGTCCGCTTTGTACTAATCAGTGCTGGCAGGTCCATTAGTACCACTGTATCCTCCATGGTCCTTGGCAATTAATACTTACACCTTTGGAACTGCGGGGGATACTGCGCAGAAAATACCATGCAGAAAATCTCAACAGCAGTCCCACTTGTGATCCTTGTTGCTTATTGCTTTATCTGATGTACAATTATACACTAATTTCCTCCTGCTCTCCTTTCTTTTTGCATACACTTGAGCATGAATTCATGCAGCCGTCGCCTCCACGCACGGACTTAAATCCTGTAACTGGTATTCTGGCCAGCACTTTAGCTGATGCCTTCTCTCTATTTTTTCAAATTCCTGGCTTGGGGTTTACTGGTCACGGACCTGCCTATTACCACCCTGTCGCACTTGCACCGCACCCTGCTCCACTTGACAGCGGCGCAGCACAGTCCCAGAACTGTCATTTGAGCGGTGATTACCCACTGCACCACTGCACTGCTCAATCTTGGTGCAGCCTTGAGTTGTGGGCGGAGCCGAGGCAGGTTCTGATAGGGGCGAATCCCACCTTGAACAAAATCACAACTCACAAGCGCTAGTAGGCTTAGACTACCGCCTCCGGGGCTCTTGGCTGATGTCAGAAGGTGTCAGCTGTGGTTCGAATTGCAATATAGCCTAAAGCCTGTTACTTGTACTGGAGCTATAAAAGGTGCTGGTGATAGTGGGCCGGCTTCTGAACGACATGGCTATCTGACAGTCCGACACTACATTAGGGAAATCCAACGCAATTCAGCAATCCAGTTATCCGTCAATTCAGCAAGGCTTGGCAAGCTTGATGGTGTTTGGGCAGACATGAGCATGGTACAATAATGAGCACTAACCATCTTTCAGGGATTCTGCATTTCAGAATTTTGCGGACTGATTCTGTAGGTGCAGTGATAAGGGACATCTTTGAAACCTTGTCACCTCTCCTCAATATCCACCCATGATCAGACATAATAACTTAAACGAGCAGTGAGTTGGAAGGCAGGTAAACTGGTTCCAACAAGTTCACTCTGAATATTTCACCAGATCTTCAGTGAACAAAATGTAACTTTCCAGATCTTGAGGGCTCCCTTCAACTTGTGTGTGGAAATACCAATTAGGCCTAGAGAGCATAGGTTTTGTGAAGAACTCTTCAAGGAGCCCCCTAAATGTATTGGAAAAGTATGGAATTCCCTTTTTTCCACCTCAGAATTAAGCACACCCATTAAAGTTCTCCACATCAGTAAAACAGAAGAGGGGAACTAGGATGGGACCACCCAAGATCCAAGTGCCGGAGAAAACGAACATCAAAGTAGCAAAAAGAAAACCAACTTAGCAGAGCACCGCAGGAAGATGGGTAGGAATTAGGTTCAAGGCTCTAAGCCTGTGAGGAGCCTGTGCAGGGCACAAGAATGGTAATACAAGGGTCGGACTTATCCAGGAAGTAAACTTTATTCTGTCAGGGTGTAGAGATTTTATCTATAGGGGGAAAGCACAACTTATCAGCTGTCAGATGTACCAACAGGCGATCTATAATAGGCATTTGTGTGCGCACTCAAAAAGATGATAACAAAAGCTATCAGACATGGCTGCATAGCACAATTTTTACCAAGTAAAGAGAACTCAAACAACCCTGACAAGCCTACTATGTCCCACTCAATAGGGCTCTCTTCTATCTGAAGAGCAGCACAATAAGGCAGAGGTCATAGAAGAGATCCGTCTCAATGGGGGAATAGTAAATGACAGCAAGGGGTAACTACTAGATATTCATGATGGGGTACTTGCCAATCACCCACTCAAAGTCTGCCTACTCATAAGGAAGTGCAAAAATAACAGTTGATGGACAGAATGCAGAACAATGTCATACATTCACCCCAGTACAGAGATATTGGCCTAAATCAATCGTTTTTTGCTCACCATGCTATTCCAGTTTGAACCCAGCCACATGCAAATCAGTCTTGACCCTGTGCCTCATGGGAACAGTCCAGCCTGAACTGCCAAGCCAGGTCCTCCCTGGACTGGAAACAAGCATCCTAGGACCGGTTTCGGGGTTTCACCCCTCTTCAGCCAGGATAGCTTGATTCCAGTGGCATGGAGAGCACGGGACCCACATCTGGGCATACCCTTCCCACTCGGGGTGACAAATGCAAAAACAACAGTTGATGGACAGAATGCAGAACAATGTCATACATTCACCCCAGTACAGAGATCTGGGCCTACATCCATCGTTTTTTTGCTCACCATGCCATTCCAGTTTGAACCCAGCCATATGCAAATCAGTCTTGACCCTGTGCCTCATGGGAACAGTCCAGCCCGAACTACCAAGCCAGGTCCTCCCTGGACTAGAAACAAGCATCCTAGGACTGGTTTCGGGGTTTCACCCCTCTTCAGCCAGGATTGCTTGATCGGGCTGGACTGTTCCCATGAGGCACAGGGTCAAGACTGATTTGCATATGGCCAGGTCTAAACTGGGGTGGCATGGTGAGCAAAAGAATGATGGAATTAACCCAGATCTCTTGACTGGGGGTGAATGTTTTGATTTGCTCTGCATTCCGTCCATCAATTGTGTATCTTTTACTCATAAGGGAGGTCAGCTAATAGGGCAAATTTCGTCAAATAGCAAACTTCCCTCACAATATTTGAGGAAAGAGTCTCTACAGCATTCTGCCTGGGACATAAACTGGGCATGTCTTGGTTATAAATGCTGAGAAAGGTCAAAGGCTGAGCTCCAGTTCTCACTCTATCAAAGGAATTCCTGGGGTCATGGTAAATATAATCACTTACATTGTAGAGTTCTATTACCATATGGGGTGTGCACCAGTTGCTTGCCTGATAATTCCAACTGGAAAAAGAGATTTTAATTCAGCTAGAATTCTGACTACTATATGGGGGAAAGGAAGGTAAATTGCGTGGAACAACATTGTATAGTTGAGAAGTTATTAAAGACTTATCAGATGAAAAATAGCCACTTACCTGTAATCCTCTTTCTCCAGTGGAATTTTCATTACTGTCATAACCAATGAACAGTGCCGCCCATATGTGGGATACCGGATTACTTAGTTCAGAATATATACATCATACAGTGGGTAAAGTGGCCACCAGTGCCTTATTAAGAAACGTTTAAATTCTGATATATGTAAAGGTACCATTTGGAGATCCATACATACCTTAGGAAGACACTGTTTTGACTCAGATTCCAAAGCAGGTGTGCAAGTCGGCCAATCTGTGAGTTATCTTTTTGGAGCATAGGATTCTTTACCTATTTTCTCTGCCTTTAATAGCAGTAGCTTGCTACTCTTATGACTATAAATTAAGATCCACTGGAGGACAAGGGATAGTTACTTAACTATTATCCTAGTTTCCCTCCATGGGTACCTTCATTATATTCCTAAGCAACCCCTCCCTCCTTCGAAATGAAAAGACAGGGGAATTTAACTTCAGTGTTCTCCGAATTCTTCATTAAAGAAAAAAAACCTGATCGAACTGTCACTGGAAGGGTATGAGGGGATAGCGGTGCCTTCACCTAAAGGAACAGAGACATATTTCCAGCCTGTGTAGGCTGCAGCCTATCTGACCGCATTGTTTTACTTGATTCTTAAAGAATGATTTCTCATTTTTCCTTTTAAAAAAGGTTTGGGGAAAGGGCTTACCCAAGCCTAAGATAGTCCCGAATGTGTAAGACCAGAGATCCGACCCAAGCCGTGGCCTAGCTAGTGACCCGCCGGCCAATCCATGGCCATCCTGTTTGTGTGAGGATAGAATCCGACTAGAGCACGACCGGGACAGAGCTGCAGAGTGGGTAACCAAGGAGACCCCAGTTGTTATAGAACAATTTTGTGGATCGATACAACTGTAAAAGTCTTGGGACGTGTTATTTAAAATAGAATTCAGAAATGGGCCCAAGCAAACTCCATTTTATATCCTTCGCAGCACGGATTTAGAAGCAAGGTTGGGATGATTGAGCAATGTGCCAAATTGAACTTAATATAGCCTTATAGTCCGCCGTAGCAGGCTATACCGGCTATTAAAGGCCCGCTGCAGCAGTACTTTAACAAGGGAGCGGGACTTTAATAGCCGGTATAGCCCAGCTACCAAGGGCTATAAGACTATTAGAACATTCTGCCACTAGAGGGCAGAATGTTCTAACAAATTACACACAGGCCTCTCGGAGTCCGAGGGGATTGAAATCCCCTCGGGCTCCGAGAGGCCTTTGTTTAAATAAAAATTGGAAAGTGGCTCCGCGGTCCTTTACCGGCCCGTAGAAGCACGGAGCACTCCATTGTCTGCATTGGAGTGCTCCACATTCCAATGTTCTAATAATAGATAAATACACTGTCGCCAAGCATGTGCCCTTAAATATGGCCTTCATGGATTTAAGTGCCACCTTTGACTGTGTTAATAAAACTCAGCTATGGCACATGTTGCTGCTTAAGGGCCTGGATGCTCCCCTTGTCCATTTCACTGCATATCTCCATAGGGGTATGAGAGCCAGAGTTATACTAGGTGATAATGAGAATGTATCTGAGGAAATGGAGATTGGCAAGGAAATCCGACAAGGGAGTGTGCTAGCTCCGCACCTATTCATACTATACATTAATGATCTTCATCCGGCCCTAGCCCTTATAACCAGCGATAACCAATCTGTTAAAGGGAAACCCCTAGCCACACTTTTATTTGCAGACAACGTGTGGAAATCAAAAATAATTGCTGTTCGCATGAGCTGAAGCCATCTTGTTTGCAGCATCCATTTTGTTAGCCTTGTGATTCTGCCGTCTTCACTGTTGCCTGCTTTTCTATTGTGCTTGAGTCATCAACCTTAGTTAACTCCTTCTGTACTGAGCCAGAGCAATGTATGAGCTCAGAAAGGCCTGTAGCTGCTAGAACGCACCTGTTTGAGAATGTAACTGTCTAGCATATCCTACTGATGTAAGCAGTTCTGTTTCCCCTCCCACTTTGCAGACTAAGTGATATTCATCTGCCCATGTTCTATTCCTGTGTAGGCCTGTACCTTCTATTTGTAACTAAATGCTTACCCTGCAACAAACTGTGTATAAAAGGCCCATGGTTTCTGTATTCCATGTACTACCTCCTACAGCGCCTGAGGGTGTTGTATTGATGTAGTCCCACTCATGAGTGATTAATAAACTTGTTATTTTGAATTCCAGCTTCAGTGCCAATCTCGTCTTTGTTAGTCTAAGGACCCGTGGACAAACTTAAGGGTGGACCCTGCACCGGTGTGTCCCTGAAAAGGCACATTTCCACAGTTTGGCGTCAGACTTGTGGGGCTCATCCGAGACGCAGCCGTCCGAAGGAGTGGTCTTGATGGAGGACTGGAATCTTACTGAAGAGACATCCTGCACGAGGAGACATTTTCTCTTTGCAGACCGAAGTGCTTTTCCGGTTTTCCCGATTTGACCCTCCAGGTGGTGGCCGGTCCCGACTGAGATCTCCTTTAGCGCAAGTTTTGCAGTGACCATTAGGTCGACCAAGAGATTGGCAGTTGGAGGTTGGAAACTTTTGTTTGGTAAGGTCGCTGAAGCAACACTCTTGATTTTGGATTTGCTTGGCCAAGATTCTGGTTTTGTTTGTTTGTTTATTGCAATAAATAAAGGCAGGTAATGTGGAGATTTTTCTCTACTTTGATATTTCTGGGATAAGTAATATTTTACTACAATTTGGTAGCATGCCTGCTCCTAGCACACTTCGTAGGTTGTGTTGCTGTCTTGGTGGTACCAAAATGGATTTAGAAAGTAGTCAGCCGGTTCCCCTAGAGGGGACACCTAATAGGTACATGTATATTAAATACGGTATTTCTTCCATAATGTATAGTACACTGTGGAACAAATATACGAAAAAGGATCCTGATCTACGATGGCCAATAAATGGGTCTTTTGATTTTAAAAAGATTCAGTATATTGAACAGTGTCTGTTTAAATGAAAGAGTCGACAAGGTATGTTTGATTGTGTACGAATGTGGGAGAAAGAAGTGCATGAGAGAGTGAGGAAAAAAGAAGCTATAGCAGAAAAAGAACAGCGAAAAACAATATATAAAAAAGCAATGGAATTGAAAAATAAGGAGAAAAAAGCTACAACTGAACAAACAGTTCAGACCCCGGAGCGACAAGAGGGAGCTACGGGGACAGATAAAGATACTAGTGATATTGAAGTTACTATGAAATCCATGCGTGAAGCAGCACCTCTGTATGTTCCCCCAAGGGGAGCGGGAATGAATGATGATAAAGATTCAGATGATGCAGGGATATTTTGTTTATAATTGGGTCTACACTCCTTGGAGTAGAGCAGACGTTATGGCTCCTAAAGCTGCTTTGCCCAACCCACGAAAAACCCGGCCGCTTGTTATTAAGAAGTGGAAGGAGCTATTAGCTCCTGTACTATGACTCTGCCATATATTCACATGTTTTTTGGACTTATTTTGCCCCCTGATATGTGGAGATCAATTCGGAAGGTAGATGATAATGTAAGCTATGGTGATATTTGGGTGCATTTAGAGCAAATAGTTGCGGCTAGAGAGCCTGCGCAGAAACCACAACAGGAGATATTAGATCTTCCCAAAGCTATTGTGATTAAATTGAAAACTCTTATACCCCCCAAGAAAATAGATTGGACTACATTAGCGTCTTGTCAACAGAAAGCGGATGAGTCAGTTTCTGATTTCTTTACACGATTTGAAGAGACATTGCATGATTTTAGTGGGCAGTCATTGACAGATGACACGGGTAAGCATCTGTTCATCGACAAATTTGTCGCTAACATATTGCCAGAAATAGCTAGTCGCCTAAAGGCCAGCGAGAGTTCATGGACTACGTCTTTCCCAGTCTCCCTTTTGACTATGGCTCAGTATTATGAGCGACAGGAATTGGAAGCAAAAGGCAAGGAGGATAAAAAGGTTAAGGATCTAAAAACGAAAGTTATGTTGGCTCAAGTCTATGGTCCCTCATTTACAGGCAGTGGTAGAGGTGGACGTGCGATGTATCGCCCTGGTGTACCCCCTTTCCCTCAAGCAACTTTGTCTTCTGATCAGTGTACTTATTGGACACTGGCGTGCTGCGTGCCCCCTTTTGCAAGTACAGCAGTATCAGCAGGGTAGAGGAAGTATGAGAAGCCGCCCAGGGAACACAGGAAATAGGGGAGGCATGGATAATCGTACCTGAATTGAGGCAGTTAACAAAATCCAAATTCTTTTAATACCTTTGGATAGACGAAACCAATACCAAATGTCTGATTATTCGGCTGATGGGCCTAAGGATTCTGATTATGCATAGGAATTCCCACCAGTACATATTCAAGTGAAAGAAGGTGCTTCTTTGCCTCTACTGCCCCAATATAAAATATCTCAGGAAGGCGAAGAAGCATTGATACACATTGTCCAGGATTTGATGAAGGTGGGGGTTGTGGAAGAAGTCCCTTACAATACCTGTAATAGCCCTATTCTTCCTATTTTGAAAAAAGACACGATTCTAAAATTTATAGATTCATCATTTACTTGCAAGAGGTTAACAAGATCGTAGTGCTCCAATTTCCGGTAGTCTCTGACATCACTACAGTTCTTACTATGGTTCCTCCTACTGCAACTACATTCAGTGTGATGGATTTGAAGAAGGCTTTCTTCTCGATACCTATTCATCCTGACAGCCGTTATTTGGTCGACTTCACTTTGAATAATCGACCATTCAGATTTTGTAGAGCTCCACAAGGGTATACAGAGAGTCCTAGCATTTATAGCCAGCCAGGCATTGAAAAGGCAGCTTGATTCTTTCCCTGTGCCAAAAGGTCGATGACATCTTGTTGGCTGCTGATACCCCTGAACAGTGTGAAGAAGGAACACTGTTATTGCCGGTGAGCAGCCAAAATATCGAAACTAAAATATCTACCTACACTAATATCGAGTTTTAAAAATCGAAGGGACAGAATATCGATGTCAATAATTTCTATGGACAGAATATCGATCCTAAGGTAAGTATTTTAATATCGATGTTAGTAATATCGAAGTTAGTAATATCGACATCAAATATATCGATTTTACTAATATTGATGTTACTAATATCGATATTTATATTATTGTTATGTATTTTATTATGTATTTAATATGTATGTGTTATATGTTTTTAGTTAAGTGTTCTACTGGTTTTAACATATATGTATACAATTTTTATATGTTAACAATGGTTTTTTAAGTCAATTTTGTGTTTTAGTACCGTAGCGGGTTGTGGGTTTATAGGGGAATAGGGTGGGAAGTAATTTAATTATATGGAATTAATTATACATTTTTATGAATTATAAATTGATTTTAATAAATTTTTGCGTTTAAGTTCTGTAGCGGGTTGTGGGTTCATAGGGGAATAGGGTGGGAAGTAATTTAATTGTAATTCATTAATAATTTATTTTCATTTATTGGTATTGATAATTATATTATTGTTAATTAAGTATTAATTGGTAATTAATTTTTATTAATTGGCAATTCGTTTTAATTAGTTGATTAATTAATTATGTTAAGTGTATTATTTTATTAGTGGAGTGTGTCGTGCGTTTATAGGGGAATAGTGTTGGAAGTAATTGAAATCTAATTAAGTAATTAAATTAGTTGTTGGGTATTGATAATTAATTAATTAGACAATAATTATTAATTGGTATATATTTTAAATTATAATATTTTGGTTATGAAAAATAATTAATTGTTGATTAATCATTAATTGTGCATTAAATATAATTACATATTATGCATTGATATTTCTAATTAATATATTAATAAGTAATTATTATTATTTTTTTTTTAAACCGTTTATTGCAATCTCAAGTATATACAAGTATGGGCCTACAACCTTCCGGCCGGCCGCTAGAGTGACAGGAGCACCTGACAAACTTACAAAAGGGCACTTGGCGTTGCAGAGAAGTAAATCAGGAGGCATCAACGACGTGGGCCACATGACTCTAAGCCCACAATACGGTTTCATTTTATACACACACAACAACATAGAAAAACCACACCCGCAAGGCAACCCGCAATCGAAGGTAACCACACGTGCTCCTCAAATGAGGGACCCCGACCATCCACAGGAATCTGAAGAGGGGGAAGGGAAACAAGTCCAGGACTGGGGGAACTCTGTGCCCGGGGCTGGGGGAGGGGGTCAACTAGGGGGACGGAGCCGGTGAGGCAGCAGGCAGCAGTGGTGGCTCGCAGATACCCCCGCGGTAGGCGTTCCAGGGGCCCCATATTTTCACCCACGCCCCAGGCTTGCCCCTCGCCACATACACCACCTTTTCTCGGAACATGCACCAATCCATATGTTCTTTCCAGGCCGACACCGCCGGGGGCCGCAGGGATCCCCACAGTTGAGCGATGTCACGCTTAGCTATCATATATCCCAGAGTCACCCATCGCGTCTGCGGAACCGAGTAATCAGTTGGTTCCCACACATTCAGCAAGCATCTCCTCGCTTCAGGCAACAGTGCGACATGCGTAACCAGACGCAGGACCTCGTGCACACCACGCCAGAATCGCTCCACCTTCGGGCATTCCCACAAAATATGCAAAAAAGTCGCCAAAGCACCACACCCACGCTTACACAACCCATCCTCAGCATAACCCATACGCAGAAGCCTTGGCCCCGTCATGTAAACCCGGTGGAGTATCTTAAGCTGGACGAAGCGAAGGCGAGCCGGTATGGCCACCTCCTTCGGAGAGGCCACCGCGGAAATCCAGTCTTCGTCGTCCAACTCCAGCCCGTCGGCAACCCAAGCCTCACGGAGGCCAGTCAGCAGGCCCGAGCGGTCATTAATCAATTTTTTGTAAATGAGGGAGACCGTGCTATCCGGAACGTGGCCATCCAGCACTCTATCCTCCAGGGGGGAAGACTCCGGGATGGAGGCGACGTCTGGGAAGACGGAGCCCAGCGCATGACAGACCTGCAAGTACCGAAAGTATTCACTGCCCTGCAGCTGAAACTCCGTCTGCAGCGTCTCGAATGTTTTAAATCCCCCTCTCGTCCAGAGGTCCCCCACTTTACTGATGCCAATCGTGTCCCACTTCTCGAAGCCCTTCGAGGTCCACAGGGAGCCCAACCGCTGAGGCGCATACAACGGCGACGCCCGGGTCAAACGGTCCTTCCACCCCATAGCTGCATTGGCCGCGTGCCACACCCGCACCATGACACGCGTGGGCCCCGTCAAGCGGGGATCCGGCGCGCCAGAGTAGAGTGCTCGATTGTAGTCGCCACCGGGCAGGAGCATCTTGTCCATTTCAAATGCCGGGTTCAAGGCGGGCCCATAGTGACCGTGATTAATTGCAGCTTGCTGGGAGGCCCAGTAATACCGCTTAATGTCCGGGAGGGCAATCCCCCCGTCATACCACGGGAGCGTCAACTTCGCCAGGGCTATACGCGGCCTCCCGTCCCAGAACAGGCGGCGCTGTAGACTCTCCACCTCACGGAAGTAGCGCGCCGGGACTAGGTCCATAGTGTTCTGGAGAGCGTACAGGAAGCGCGGCAACGACATCATCTTAAACAATGCCGCCCGGCCGAGCGGCGAAAGCGGCAGGCGCCGCCAGCGCGCGACGTCCTCCTTCAAGCGCTGGAGGGGGGGGGAGTAAGTTTCGCTCGTAGCGGGCCTCCGGGTCCAGCGTGATATAGACACCCAGGTACCGAAACCCCTGCGAGGCAATCTGGATCGGACATCCCCGCGGGAGGACGGGAGCCTCCCCGGAAAGCACATAGACACATGATTTAGCCCAGTTGATGACAAGGCCTGAGTTACGGCCAAAGGAGCGCAAGACATCAACCAGGACAATCAGTGATTTGCGCGGGGAGGCTAGGTACAAAAGGATATCGTCAGCGTAGAGGGACACGCGGTCCTCATACTCGGGGGTCCAACGGAGACCACGGATGGAAGGGTGCCACCGCAGCCACTCCGCCAGGGGTTCCAAGGCCAATGCAAACAGGAGCGGCGACAAGGGGCAACCCTGTCGCGTGCCCCGTCCCAGCGCGAACGGGGCCGAGACTCGCCCATTCACTACCACCTGCGCTAACGGGCCAGAGTACAACAATTTGACCCAGCTGATGAATCCCGGTCCAAATCCAAATTTCGCCAGCATCGCCCAAATGTATGGCCATTCGAGCGTGTCAAACGCCATGGTGGCGTCTAAGGACGCCAAGATGGCCGGCTCCCGCACAAACGGAACACGCGCGAGCACCCCGTGCAAGCGCCGCAGATTGAGGGCCGTGTTACGATGGGGGATAAAGCCAGACTGGTCTTGGTGGACCAAATCGCCCACCACGCCGACCAGCCGGTTGGCGAGCACCTTGGCAAGGATTTTGGGCTCCGCATTCAAGAGCGAGATAGGCCGATAGGAGGTAACCCGGTCTCGGGGTTTCCCCTCCTTGTGGATCACCACGATTGTAGCCAGACGTTGGTCCGGCGGGAGGGAGCCCCGCGAGTGGGCCGCCAGGAACATCGCGCGGAGGTGGGGTGCCAGTACGTCCGGTCGCAGCTTATACAACTCGATAGGGATGCCGTTCGGGCCCATGGCCTTGCCAGATGCGACCGAGCGTATAGCGAGGGCAATTTCGTCCGAGGTAGGAGCGGCATCCAACGACTCCCTGTCCTCCACCGAAAGGGAGGGCAGCGCGATATCTCGAAGCAGGGCATGAGAATCCGCCTCCGAGCAGGGAGAGACCGGGGAATACACCTCGCGGAAATAATCCGCGAAGCAAGAGACAATGTCTTCTGGCTCGGTGACACGTACACCATCCGTCCTCTCAATCAGCGGAACCACACGACTCGCTCTCTCCTTTTTATCCAACCACGCAATCAATTTACCAGCCTTATCACCCACATCATACAGTCGCCCCTGCTGCTCTCTACTGAGGCCCCTGGCTGCCTCCGTGACGAGGGCCCTATAGGCCGCTTGCTTAAGGTGTAGAACATGCAGTGCAGCATCCGTCACCCCACTCCCCAAATCACCCTCTAGTTCAGTAATTTCGGCCTCCACTCGGGTCACCTCCTCCTGCTCGCGCCTCCGGGCATGGGATATGAAGGAGAGGGCCTCCCCCCTAATAACTGTCTTGAAGGCCTCCCAAAGGGAGATAGCCGAAGGGACAGACCCCACATTCTCCTCAAAATACCGCTGCAAGGATTTAATCAGGTCAGCACGAATAGTGGGGTCGCGCAGGTACCAGGCATTGATTGGAGCTACCCTGCCCTCCCCCCTCGGGAGGACACCAAAGTGCAACAGGAGCGGGGAGTGATCTGAAATACCCCGCGCCAGATGGCGCACCTCTCCCACCCTCCCAGCATAGGCCGCAGGGACAAGGATATGATCAAGCCGCGAGAGGCTACCATGGGCACCCGAATGGAAGGTGTATTGCAGCTGCGTGGGATGTTTTAAGCGCCAGCAGTCCACCAATCCCAATGTATCTAAGAGGCCGGACAGCCACACCTGTGCCCGGGGGAGGTCCCTAGGGGGGTGACGATCCATAGTCCCAGAAACCACCGCATTGAAATCCCCCCCAACCACCAGAAGCCCCCCCGGAAGGTCAAGGAGGAGGCGCCCCAGGTCCGCAAAAGTGGTAGACTGTAGCCCCGGTGGGACATACACTGAAACAAAGACAACCACTTTGCCCTCCATTCTCCCCACCAAGGCAGTGTAGCGTCCCCTCTCATCATGGCGCACCTCATCTATTTCCAGCGGGAGCGAGTTCTTAACCATGATGCCCACCCCCCGCGAGCCAGACGTGAAGCCCGAGTGGGCCACCAAACGATAGCCACGCCGATTCATGGCACAAAAGGAATTACCAATAAGGTGTGTCTCCTGCAGAAAGACCACATCTGGCGAAATTCGTTTCAGATACTGCAGGACCACACCTCGCTTAATCCTATCCCCCAGTCCATTAACGTTCCAAGACAACAAAGTCAAGTCCCTACCCCCCATCACATACAGAAGCCATCATTCGTCCCCCCGAGAGCACCTCAAAAACACCAATACAGTAAAGGGTTTGCCTTGCGGTAAAAACGAACAACACCCCACCCCAACCCACCCGTCCCAACAGAACTCCCCCCTCCCTGCACCCCTGCATGAGCCCAAACAGCCCCCCCAAAGTGCAGTGTGCCTGTCGCCCCATAGATGAAAACACTAACTAGTCCCCCAGAGGAGGAGGGAAAGCCCCCAAGAGACCCCGTACGACCTCCACGGGAGGGGAACTTACACAATCAGTCAGTGATGACAATAATGTTGTCCAGAGCAAGGCCTACTATTAGTCCCTCAGTCCTGATCCGGCAAGCCCTCCCCACCAACCGCGCCCCCCCCACCCCCCCGGCCCCGATCCCCGGGCAAAGTGTCCAACCAGTCCCCGGCCGCCTCGGGACGATCAAAAAAGTGCGTGCGGCCATCCACCTCTATCCTCAACTTCGCTGGAAAAAGCATCGCATACTTGAGGTTCAGGTCCCGTAGGCGACGTTTGACTCAGAGAAAACTCAGTCTCTGCTTCTGGACCGCCGGAGTAAAATCAGGATAGAAGTTTACGTCCATATTGTCGAGTCTGACCGGTCCTTGTTGCCTAGAAGTCTGCAGG
The DNA here is from genome assembly GCF_964204655.1 of Triturus cristatus. NCBI lineage: Eukaryota > Metazoa > Chordata > Amphibia > Caudata > Salamandridae > Triturus > Triturus cristatus. The sequence goes on along the minus strand of NC_140591.1, from coordinate 74,116,842 downwards.
ATAGCGTCTCTGTCCCGAAAGTTGAAGATCCGGGCAATGAGAGGCCTCAGGTCTCCCTCCGGGGACCCTGTGGGCACGTTCCACTGCGAAGAGTTTACTCAGCCCCCGGGGCTGGAGACGGGTGAGGATCAGGTCTTCAACAAACAGATCCGCCGCCTCCTCCTCACGTCCCTCCGGCACCCCGACAATGCGAACGTTGTTCCTCCGGGCCCGACCCTCGGAATCTTCCAGTCGACGATCCATCAGGGCGCTCGCCTGGCCCAGTCGGCGCACCTCCTTTTGGAGGGCCGCCACGTCCGTTGTGAGGCCCGAGGTGGTGTGGGCCAAAGAGTCGACCCGGTCATTCGTCTTGGACAGATCGGCCCTCACCAGGCCCACATCCACGAGGACCGAGTCAATCTTTTGCGCCAGAGTGTCAAAGCGCTGGTCCACTGAGGCCTTCATCTCGGCGATGGCGCCCATGACGTCCCGGAGGGTCAGATCCGCGGGCAGAGCAGGAGCATCAGTCGGGCCAACAGGGGACCTACGCGGCGCCTCTGGAGATCCCTTCTGGAGGGTGTAGCGGTCCATGTTGTTAGACTGAGGGGCTGCGCCACGGCGGGTCGATTTCACCTTTGCCCGGTCGCCATCTTGTTTCGTGGACATGGCTCCAGTCCCCAAATCGTGCCAATCTCCTTGAAAGGGGCTGACAGACCCGTTCACGGGCTCCGGGGGAGGGCGACCACAGCTCCGAAGGGCGGATCACAGCTGGCGGGCCGGCAGGGCACCCCGATGAAGCCACACCACCGCACGCCGCCTCGCGACCCTACCTCGCTTGGCAGCAAGGAGGGCGCAAAAGCAAAAGTGAAGTGCGGGGTACGCGAATCGCCCAGCCTCGCCCGCCGCTGTTGTTCACTTTGTCTCCGGGTCGCCCCACAACTCCAATCCGGGGGGCCGGCGTGGAGAAGGCCGCAAACCTCAATCGATGCTCCCGCCGGTGTCCGAGGTCCAATTTGGAAACGGAAAACGGGTGGCACCTCAGCTCGGTCTCACGAACACAGTCCCCTCGTCTAGGACAGGATATGGTCAGGATTTATGCAGGAGGTCGCGGAGGTCCTCAGGAGCCTCGCACCTACGCGGCCATCTTGGTTGCGCGCTAGGCTCCTCCCCCCAAATAAGTAATTATTAATTGGTAATTAATGTGTAATATTTATTATTTTGGCGTATGAAAAATATTTAATAGTTCAATATTTTTTAATTGGTAATTAATGTTTCATAATTATTATTTTGCGGTATATTTTTTTTAAAATTGTTAAATATATTTTAATTGGCATTTACTTTTTAATAATTCATATGTTTTTGGTTATGAAAAATATTTTGTTTCATATTTATTATTTGGTAATTAATATTTATTAATTATTATTTATTGGTATTTATTATTAATGTATTGTTAATTAATTATTCTTTGGTAGTTATGTTTGTAATAATTATTTATTGGTATTTGTAAATAATTTTGAGTTATTTAATAATTAAATCACTAATTATTTTAAATAATTATTTTATTTATAACTATGTTATTTTTAACTTCTACGCTATCCAACACTTTCCCTACTGTTGCACCCTCTGGAGTTGGAATAGTAAATTTTATCCCTACGCTATCCAACACTTTCTGTACTGTTGCATTCTCTGGAGTTGGAATAGTAATTTTTACCCCTACGCTATCCAACACTTTCCCTACTGTTGCACTCTCTGGAGTGGGAATAGTAATTTTTACCCCTACGCTATCCAACACTTTCCCTTCTGTTGCACTCTTTGGAGTTGGAATAGTAATTTTTACCCCTTCGCTATCCAACACTTTCCCTACTGTTGCACTCTGTGGAGATGGAATAGTAATTTTTACCCCTACACTATCCAACACTTTCCCTACTGTTGCACTCCATGGAGTGAGAATAGTGCTTTTTACCCCTACGCTATCCAACACTTTCCCTACTGTTGCACTATCTGGAGTTGGAATAGTAATTTTTACCCCTACGCTATCCAACACTTTACCTACTGTTGCACTCTCTGGAGTTGGAATAGTAATTTTTACCCTTACGCTATCCAACACTTTCCCTACTGTTGCACTCTCTGGAGTTGGAATAGTAATTTATACCCCTACGCTATCCAACACTTTCCCTACTGTTGCACTCTCTGGAGTGGGAATAGTAATTTTTTCCCCTTCGCTATCCAACATTTTCCCTACTGTTGCACTCTTTGGAGTTGGAATAGTAATTTTTACCCCTACACTATCCAACACTTTCCCTACTGTTGCACTCTCTGGAGCGGGAATAGTCATTTTTACCCCTACGCTATCCAACACTTTTCCTACTGTTGCACTCTGTGGAGTTGGAATAGTAATTTTTACCCCTACGCTATCCACCACTTTCCCTACTGTTGCACTCTCTGGAGTGGGAATAGTAATTTTTACCCCTACGCTATCCAACACTTTCCCTACTGTTGCACTCTCTGGAGTGGGAATAGTAATTTTTACCCCTACGCTATCCAACACTTTCCCTACTGTTGCACTCCTTGGAGTTGGAATAGTCATTTTTACCTCAACGCTATCCAACACTTTCCTTACTGTTGCACTCCCTGCAGTGGGTATAGTAATTTATACCTGTACGTTATCCAACACTTTCCCTATTGTTACACTCCCTGGAGTGGAAATAGTAATTTTTAGCTCTACGCTATCCAACATTTTCTTTACTGTTTTTTTTTTGGAGCTGGAGTAGTAGTTTTATTGTCGGTGCTATTTAATATTTTTTGTATTATTTTAGCTAATGTAATATATAATTAATTTTAACAATATTCAAATTAAATGTAATTTTTTAAATGTGTTATATATAATTATTAAATTTTTATTCATGTTATTGTTTTATGTGTATGATGTATTTGTAATTTATAATAATTTTTAACAAGTTATAAGTTATTAAAACAATTAAAATGTATTATTAAGTATATATATTATATATTATATGTATATGTTTAATTAATGTTTTATTACATTATATATATTAATTATTAATTTTAAACATTATAAAATATATTTAATTATGTTTATTTTATTTATAAGTATTTGGTTTATTTTACATATTTTTTTTTAACTAAAAAATACTTTATATTTTTAATAACGATATTTTTGACATTCTATATTTTATTTTCGATATTTTTGTACTTACCATGTTGTAGATAGGATCTCGATATTCTTGTCATCGATATTTTTGTGTCGATATTTTTGTAGGTCGATTTTCTGTCCGTCGATATTCTGTCAGACATTCGTTATTGCCATCATTCTATGCCTCTAATCATCACAAAGTCTCTCGGATTAAATTGCAGTATTGTAGACAGCAAGTTACCTATTTAGGTCACCTCCTGTGTAAGGAGGGACGTGCACTTACACCAGATCACATTCAAGCTATTTTAGACACGCCTTTGCCCCGTACTCAGAAGGATGTTCGTGCACTGATTGGCCTTACTCCTTTCTGTAGGCAGTGGATCCCTAGTTTTTCTCACATTGTTAAACCCTTGTTGGCCCTTTTGCCTAAAGACACTCCGATGCCTCTCCCGAGGACTACTGAATGCCAGAATGCTTTTCAATAGTTGTGTCAAGCTCTTTGTTCTGCACCAGTATTAGGAACTCCAGACTACACTAAGGCTTTCACACTCTATGTACACGAGCCAGACAGTTGTGCTCTCTCAGTTTTAACTGACACACGGTGATGAGCAGCATCCTTGTGCACATTTCTCTCTTCCTTGATCCAGTTGCCCGATGCGCTGCCTGGGTGTTTTCGAGCGGTGGTGGCGACAGCTGTGTCCATACGTCAGAGTGAGGGAATAGTCTTGTCACATAGATTGCTTGTGCTAGTACCCCATTCAGTTGATGCTCTTTTAAATCAAACGAAAACACAACAACCCACTTGACAAGACATGAATTGACACTTTTGCCTCCTCATATCACACTGAAAAGGTGCTCGACTCTGAATCCTGCTACATTATTGCCATTTCCAGTCACTCAGTCTCAGGAGTTACGTGATTGTATATTCCTTACTGAAGAACAAACAAAGGGTTGTGTTGGCCTACAAGATACACCCCTTTCTAGTGTTCATGGGGAACTGTGGGTTGATGGGTCCTGCTTGAAGTTGCCTGATGGTACGACATCCGCTGCCTATGCACTCACAACACTTCAGACAGTAGTTGAGACAGGTCGCATTCCACAGAAGTCAGCTCAAGCAGCCGAGTTGATAGCACTGACAAGATCATGTGAGCTTAGGACAGATCTACTTGTTAACATCTACACCGATAGCCGATATGCTTTTGAAGTGGCTCATGATTTTGGGCAACTCTGGAAGGTAAGAGGCTTGCTTACTTCACACGGGATGCAAATAGTGCAGGGGAATTAGTACACAATCTCCTTACTGCCTTGAAATATCCTAAGAAAGTGGCAATTGTTAAGTGTAGCGCACACAAGAAAGTGACTGATAAAATAGGAAAAGGCAATGCCTTTGCGGATCACACAGCTCGTGACACTGCAATGCAGCGAAGTAGTACACCTATGTATGTAGTTAAGTCACAGGCTAAGCGTTGGAATGATGCCAGGCAAGAGGTACTGGATTTGCAATGATCTGCTTCTGTTGAGGAATTAGACCAATGGTCTAAGGAGGGAACATTGGATGATGAGGGCTGTTGGAGGAATAAAGAAATGACAACATAGAAGTTACCCACAGCCTATTTACATCCTATGATTCACATGGCACATGGGCCGGCACATGTTGGAGCGTCATCAATGGCAAAGCAACTTATGCAAGTTTGAAATCATCCAGATATTACCGGCACAGCTCAAAAGATAGTCCAGTCTTGTCTGATTTGTCTCCAATATAATCCTGGAAAGAGAACACGAACTCCAGCAGGAGGGTTTGCCATACCTACTGCATCTTTTGAGGTCCTGCAAATGGATTACATACAGTTTGAGCATTGTAACAACCTAAAGTTTGTCTTGGTAGTGGTTTGCGCCTTCAGTAAATGGGTGGAGGCATACGGTATGAAAGATAATACAGCTCTTACTAAAGCAAAGGTACTCCTAAAGGAGTTTTTCCCCAGAATCGGCATTTGTCGAGTTTTGTGGAGTGACAACGGACCCTATTTCATTGGGCAAGTTGTTGAATCCCTCATGAAAGGGTTAGTAATTGAACAGAGGTTCCATGCTGCTTTTCACCCACAATCAGCAGGACTAGTGGAACGTTACAATTATACCCTCAAGCTAAAATTGGCCAAAATATAGGCTTCCACATCTTTGAAATGGCCTGATGCACTGCCATTAGCGTTGTTATCCATTAGATCGATACCACATACATGATCTGGCCTCACACCATATGAGGTGGTTTTTGAAAGGCCAATGAATATTTGTGGGATTCCTAAGCCACGCCCTATACATGATGCACCCTATCTATTGATGAACAAATATTTGTCTCAGTTGACTGACATTTTGTCTTCTATTTATCAACAGTTTTGGGAGACTCTTCCAGATAGGTCGCAGGGTGAGGGCCATAATCTACGGCCTGGGGACTTTGTCCTAACGAAGTCCTTTCAGCAGACCAGCTCCTTGGAACCTCGTTGGCGTAGCCCTGAGCAGGTGCTCTTGGCTACCAAGACTGCGGTTCGAGTGACCAAATGGAAGAACTGGGTTCACGCAACCCATTGTCGGAAAGTGTTGCAGAACCTAGCAAGCCCAGCTGTGTTGGCAGATCATCACGACATCCTGGACACAGAGAAAGGACAAGCCACGTCACCTGAAGGACCTGAGGAAGTCTTCCTGGACCACACGATCCCTGGTACATCTCGATATCAGCTGCGACTTCGGAAGAGAGACACTTCGTTGCTGAAAAAGACTGTTTGAGCCACTGTCCTGGGTAGTGAAAGTCTGAGTTACAAAGGGGGGTACGCTTTTAGTGGCTACTCGTCTCAACCTCGGCGAAGAAACCAACGTCTGCTCAGGACCTTAGGGCACCATCTGATCTGTTGTTCAATGGCAAGATGAACATGCCTGCGGAGAATTCAACTGCTGCAAAAGTTTGTGATCGAAAGAGTATGTTCATTATTGGACTCACTTTGATTTTTGTCATCATTGCTACAACAACATGGGTTGTAGAGGGAGTAGCTCCTGCTCGAAAACTACTGACTGCTGCTACTCCTGTCCCCATTGAGCACCGATATTTTACTCTTCCCTATCATGAAAAGAAGCACCGAATGTCATATCTCAATAACGCTTTCATACAAATGTTGCATCACACCCATAATGCTACGAACATTACCAACTGTTGGGTGTGTAGAATGATGCCAGCTCATCAGAAAAAGGGAGGAAAGCCTTTCATTCCTTTGCCGTTTTCACACAATGGTTCCTGCAGAGCCTGGTTTGCATCATTGTGGGCTTCTCATATTGGTAATATTACCAACATTGATGTAGGAAGACTTAACGCTCAGTTAAATAGAGTCTGTTAACCTGATGAGGAAGGAGATCCACAAGCTAAAGGAACTGTATGGGAAATGGAGGAGTATCGCCAAGGAAATCCCTCAACGCACTATGTTTTCCCTAACACTCGAACTGTCAAGGGTAATGGGCCTCCTGTTATAGCGGTTACAAGAGCTCGAGCAGACCTTTGCGTGAGCAGTATTGGCAGTATTCCTTTGGGAAAAAGTGACTGTACTACAGTGCTGAACATTACTGGAATAAACAATAGTAGTTTTTTTGTCCTCACGTAACACCTATTTCATTTGTGGAAGTAAAGGCTATTACCACGTATCTGTTGGGTGGTCAGGTAGCTGTTTTGTGTCCTTTTTGTTACCACCTGTGTTTTTGGCACTTGCATCCTACCACAAACACTATAAACTGTTTAATGACATTTCTAAGATCCGATTTAAGAGGACAATAAATCACGATGAGGTGGATCAAACTGATACTGCTTTGCAGCAGTAAATTGACTTTAATTTGGGACCATTCTTCTTTGTTGGTGCGAGTTTAAACAGCAGAAAAATAAGGCGCTGAACACATGTTGTAGAGGCTGTAACCAATCAGACAGCCATGGCACTTGGAAACATCACGGAAGAACTACAAATTGCGAGAATTGTGGCACTCCAAAACAGGATGGTTTTGGATGTGATCCTGACAGACCGTACTGGAGCATGCCGCATTATTGGGAGCATCTGCTGTGTCTACATCCCTGACCACGCCCCTTCAGTTTTTGAAGCAATTTCTAAGCTGCACAAGATAGCCACTGAAATCCATCAGGATTCAGGAACATGGACTTTGACTGGATGGCTATGGACTATGTTTACTGTATGGGGCTGGAAACTATTGTCAACCCTATGTATATTTGTTGCAATCATTTTTATCTGTTGCCTATGTATCCAATGTGGCCCGATGCTCTGTTCACTTTGTGCTTCTACCTGTACCTCATGTATACCAGCTAAACAAAATGTCAAGAATGTAAATACCTGACTAGTAACAGACCAAGACATTAGAGAGTTAATGATGATTGATGTCCATGATATCTTCCATGCTCCTTCTAAATCATAGAGATGTCTTCAGCTAATGCTAAAAGGGTCGTCTGTGGAAATCGAAAATAATTGCTGCTAGCATGAGCTGAAGCCATCTTGTTTGCAGCATCCATTTTGTTAGCCTTCTGATTCTGCCGTCTTCACTGTTGCCTGCTTTTCTATTCTGCTTGAGCCGTCAACCTTGGTCAACTCCTTCTGTACTGAGCCAGAGCAATGTATGAGCTCAGAAAGGCCTGTAGCTGCTAGAATGCACCTGTTTGAGAATGTAACTGTCTATCATATCCTACTGATGTAAGCAGTTCTGTTTCCCTCCCCACTTTGCTGACTAAGTGATATTCATCTGCCCATGTTTGTCAGTATCTATTCCTGTGTAGGCCTGTACCTTCTATTTGTAACTACATGCTTACTCTGCAGCAAACTGTGTATAAAAGGCCCATGGTTTCTGTATTCCATGTACTACCTCCTACAGCGCCTGAGGGTGTTGTATTGATGTAGTCCCACTCATGAGTGATTAATAAACTTGTTATTTTGAATTCCAGCTTCAGTGCCAATCTCTTCTTTGTTAGTCTAAGGACCCCTGGACAAACTTAAGGGTGAACCCTGCACCGGTGTGCCCCTGAAAAGGCACATTTCCGGAAAAGCAGTATTAAAGGCTCGGACTACCAATGCATTAGGCCTCCTAGTATCTGCATTCATTGATTTTATGTCTACACTAGACCTTCAAACCAATTTTACAAAATCACGTATCATGGTATGCAGCCCACACTGCATTCAATTGTCTAGTATGCAAGTAGGGGATAATTCCCTAACTAGTGTTAAGACTTCTCCATATCTAGGAGTTCTTGTTCTCTGCTTCTGGAGCTTGGTCATCTAGTATTGAACACCATAGAATGTTATTTTTCAAAGCAATCATTTCACTGTTGTCCTTCCTCAGGGATAACAACTGTCACTATAAATAAGGTCACCCCTTTTGGCTCCTTTTTTGAGTGGTGGGCCACCAAATCAATAGGGGAGGCCTGCTGGCTGTTAGATTTTCTTAACCCCCAACTTAGAGACTGAGCCAGACCGTGACCTGCCGAGACTCAGGAGCCCAAAATGGAAGACTGTTGGAGGCTGAGGTGGGCTGAAGATTTTGGAATTGAGAGGAGATACTAGTAGGATGCAAAGCTGCACTGGAGGTCCAGAAAGTAATTAGTGTGCTGGATTATGGTGCAACTGGAAGATTATCTCCTAATCCCCCATCGGAGATCTCAGGGGAAAAGAGGTACATGTCTTTTGAGATTGTAACCTGGCAAAGCAGACTGACACACTGACGTCCACTGGGGTATGAATTTCAAGTGCAAGACAACAAACTGCTCCTTGCCGGGATGGATACTCACCTGTGCAGATGTCAAGAACGGTCTTACCCCGTATATCTTCTACGTTGAAAATCTCATTGCAGTATCTTTTTGTCTTCTAGCCATCATATACAGGGTGAAAGGAATAATACTACGTTTTGTTATTTACTCCTATCGGTGCGCCACCTCCACTGGTTAACTGTTAACATATTGGACGTTCTGGCATTTACTGGTTAAGGGGTTTGGCGGGATTTGGGAGGGGGAACCTACTTCCTTTCTGCCTCTTACAACATATCTCCTTCATTACGCGAGGGGTGCATACATCTCTTATCCACTCTTGACACTCTTGCCCAATAACACACTGACTATATCCACATACAATGTAAGGGGCCTCAATAACCCACTTAAACTTTGCTCTATCCTTCAAGAACTAACTACACTAGACATACATATAGGGCTCATTCAGGAGACCCACCTCCGGAAGCAGGAACAAAGCTGGCTAAAATCAAATGACTTCCCAGGCGAATACTTTTTCTCGGGAGAAAAAGACTAGAGGTGTGGGACATCGCACATAGTACCCTAATAGTAAAAGAGCCTCTCGGAGATAAAGCGGGTTGGTGGATTGCATAAAATGAACTTTGAGAGGCGAGCCTGTAACATTAGCCTCCATATACAGCCCTAATCACGTACAAGAACAATGTCTGATAGGGGCGGTTCGTTCTATGCCTAGACGTAGGTCCCGGGCTCACCGTGCCACTGGAATCAAGCTATCCGGGCTGAAGAGGGGTGAAACCCCGAAACTGGTCCTAGGATGCTTGTTTCCGGTCCAGGGAGGACCTAGCTTGGCAGTTCGGGCTGGACTGTTCCCATGAGGCTCAGGGTCAAGACTGATTTGCATATGGCCAGGTCTAAACTGGGGTGGCATGGTGAGCAAAAGAATGATGCATTTAACCCAGATCTCTTGACTGGGGGAGAATGTTTTGATTTGTTCTGCATTCCGTCCATCAATTGTGTGTCTTTTGCTTTCTAGCCCTAAGTGCGCCGGGTATGCCTAGACGTAGGTCCCGGGCTCACCGTGCCACTGGAATCAAGCTATCCTGGCTGAAGAGGGGTGAAACCCCCGAAACTGGCCCTAGGATGCTGGTTTCCGGTCCAGGGAGGACCTAGCTTGGCAGTTCGGGCTGGACTGTTCCCATGAGGCTCAGGGTCAAGACTGATTTGCATATGGCCAGGTCTAAACTGGGGTGGCATGGTGAGCAAAAGAATGATGGATTTAACCCAGATCTCTTGACTGGGGGAGAATGTTTTGATTTGTTCTGCATTCCGTCCATCAATTGTGTGTGTTTAGTGGTTCGTTCTCTTGCAGCTTTGTCCTCAGCGCCCATAATAATAGGCGATTGGCCTTAATCTAATCAATGATTCAGAGATGGATTCAGATGAATTGAGTAGGGATGGATCAGTGATTCTGTTGATATCTGGCAAATGTCTGCTGGAGGACCTAGGACTGGTGGATGGTTGGGGAAGCAGGCATTCAATATGGAGGGATTATTCCCATCACTCAAAGCCACACAGATCATGTGCCAGGCTTAACCATCTTATCCTGGATAAATTACCAATTCCACACCTCATTGAGGCAAACCAATTCTCAGACTATGGGCCAGTCTCTTGCGCTCTCATACTCAGGGGATTTGCACCCTAGGGTCTCAGAGGCACATTGAGGCTACAGGATTCCCTCCTGCAAGACTCTGTAATGATCTCCAATATAAAAACCAGCATTAAAGACCACGTCTCACATAATGATACAGCGGAAGATAAGGCAGCTACACTCTGGGACGCACTGAAAGTCGTCGTCAGAGGTAATTTACAGCAGAAGCGGCCCGCCTGTCCAAAATGCGTACAGCAGTGCGAACAAAGCTGATGGTGGAGCTCTAGTAGTTGAACGTATGCACAAACATACCAGCTCCCATAAAATTTGGAGGAAGATCCTTATGATACACAGCAAAGTCTGAATTTTGGAAACACATCAGGAAGACTATAGATTGGGAAACAAATCCCAAAAACGGCCAGCCAACCTGTTATGGGTGCAGAATGCCAAAACCATAATAAGATTTTAAATCATTGGATGGCCACATGCACACCTACCATTTAGATCCGGATGCTTCCACAAGTTTTAGTCATAACTCTATTAGAAAGAGCACACAGGCCCACAAGCCAGAGCTGCTTACCTGGTGGGAGCCATAGTAACTAAGTTACAGCCAGTGAATAGGGATTGCCTTAACAAACCCACGACAAAAGAGGCGATTGTCATGGCTATCTCTGGCTTACGCTCCTCCAGGGCCCCAGGCATGAAGGTCTTAACAGCCGCATGTTATAAATGTTTTGTGTCGATGCTCCTCCCCTTGCTCCATAAGGCCTATCAAGAAAGGATGCAGGAGGGCCAGGGGATAGCTTTATAAACTGGCTGCGATGAGGTACTGTGGTCTCAGAGCCAGGAAAAGGGTGAATAGGCGCCACTCACAATTGGTAAATATTACCAGAGGCATGGGGCAGCGGTGCCCACTGTCCACCTCACTTTTTGAATTACTCTGGAGCCACTGGCCCAGTGCATTTGAGCAAACCCCTTTGTGGGAACTGCTGTACCCAAGTGTAAGTGGGCACCTTGCACCAATCCAGACAAGCCTTATGGTGATTTAAGAGGTCTTAGACAACCTTAGAAAGCTCTCTAAGTGGTAGCTGTGGTGAGGAGCCTTCTGGCTTAGTCCACAAGGAGTGTAAAGCAGCTTGTTTTACCAGAACATAATCTTATAGGTATGGATTAAGTGAAAAAGAACCACACAGTGTATCTATAAAAATATATATTTATTACAAGTCCAGAGTGCCCCGATGGGTGAAGCAGTAGTGTTTGAAATGTATCTTGCCCCACGACTAATCTAGGGACCCACCCTCAGGTAAGCCCCTAAATATTCTATGGAAAGGGTTGGGATGATACAGGGGTCCCTCCCTGCGGAGGGGATGGACAAGGGGAGGTTAATCCCCTGTCCTTGGTCCAGGTTCGCGCCAGAGCAGGAGCCAATGGCTCCCTGAACTGCTCTGAACTGGACTATGCATGGAGGGGACAAAGTGTGCCCTGCACACAGACTATGTGGTGCTGGCAAGCACCCCCACCCTGTCCCAATACACTAAACCCTGTCTGAGGGTGGTCACACCTCCCTGTGACAGGATACCTATTGTTCTGCCTTCCCCTGCCCGAGCTTGATTTTGCAGCAGGAGGGCAGAAACATGTCTCTGGTTGGCAGCAGCCTTAGTTTGCTGTCTGGGTCTGGAAGACTGTTATGGGGAGCACCGAGGGCCTCCCAAAGGAGCTTTATGGTGCATGGAATCATACCTTCCACACCGTTTAGGGTGTGGGGGTATGATTCCAACATGTTTGATACCAAAGATGATAGGATTCGTTACAGCCAGTTCTGGGATTGTCATCGCGTAATGACGCGGTACCCGTCTATGTGTCTCACTTACAACCCGGAAGAATGGACTTCATGGGCTGTAGGGGTGTCCTGCTCATGCAGGGGCACCCTCACACTTAGAACCAAGCACCCTCCCTTCAGTATTGTAAGGCAAGCCTTAGGGGTGACTTATAGGTTTTAAGTGTAGTGACCCTAGATATAGGAAATCCTATATGTTTCAAAAGTGGTGTTAACACCAACTTACACAGGCTGCAATGGCAGGCCCGTAGTTACAAATTGAGTTGTCGCCCAAGGGTGGAATAATACATGCTTCAGCCCATGGGGGCCCCTGGTGTACCTATGCCCTGGGTACCTAAGTACCATATACTAGGAACTAATAAGGTTACAACAGTGTCCAATCTTGGATGTACCCAAGTACTTACCAAACCAATTTAGGGGAGAAGCACAGAGACTGGTGTCCTGATTAGCAGATTAGTCAGAAACAGCACTACATCAAGCACATAGTGGGGGTAACCATAAAAGCCGATCCTACTTTCCTACACCCTCACATTAAAAGAATCCAATTTGGCACCAGGGAAATAAAACTGACCATGTTTGTAGACAACATCTTGTTTTCGGTCAGGGACCACCTGAGCTCCCTCCCATATGTGTTAGAGGAATTGGCAGCTTATCATCAGAGGGTCTCTGGATTTAAAATCCGTATTTCTAAATCGGAAACTTTGATTGAACGAGTAGGTAAGCTAACCTTGCTGCGGTGTGGGGACTGACAGTATCAATTATCTAGGCTAGGCTTTGGCCACCATCCTATCCAAAACCAAGGAAATTAATCTTCTATGACTTACGAGGGGGGCAAAGGCTAAACTTAATAGCTAAAAACATACAACGCTTTTCATAGGGCTGAATAGCAGTTTACAAGATGTCCCTTCTACCCAAGATCCTCAACACTTTTCAAACACGGACTCTCCATATCCCCAAAGACCACAACAAAGATGTTCAATCAATGTGCTACTCCTTTATATGGTTCGGCAACAAAGAAAGGCTCCCTAAGAGACATGCTCAATGTTCCCACTCCAGGGAGGGTTGGGTCTCCCATATATGCTCCACTATTATGCGGCGGCCCACCTATGCTTTCTGATACACTGAACAAGGAGGGAGACCAAAAAGAGATGGTGTACGATTAACCACACATTAGCAGGAGGCCACTCCGGGAAGTACCCTGGCAGCCCAACATGGACTGGGCAATTCAATGCTTATAACTATAAATGAAGATTTCTTGAAGAAGTAAAGTTAACAGCTATGCGGAATTGTCTTGGACATTAAAGCAATAGTTCAAATGGGGACCAGTTACGTTTTACAACCTTGATCTTCCACGTGGGAGCCTGTAGTACTTGTGTGTAAATTAATACCTGAAAAGGAAACACTTTAAGAATGCCGGAAATGCAACTACATTTGTATGGATACAATACAAAATTATATAGTACAGAGTACTTATGAACTGCTGCCTCACATAATATTCTGTCTTGGTAAGAATATCATTTTGAGCACCTGAGCTAGCAGCACAGGCTAAAATATATTGATCTGGGAAGCTTTCAAGCATCAACATGAATTTTCTTTTATTGTTTTCATTATTGTTACAAAGTCTCTGATCATGGTACCATGGCTTTGAACGTTAAAAGCAAATTAGCAGGATTTATCTGAAATCACAAGAAACCTAGAGTCTTTCTAGGTAACTCTACTGTAACAATCTCTGGTGAATGTGGCTATGCATTGCTAAATTTGAAAAGTATGTAGGTGGCCCAACTGGAACTTCCTTTTGGCTTGTCTGCCCCAATCACAGATCTATCACAGATATATAGTGAATCCTTAACTCCAGCCACACTCCTGGATATCAGCAGGCAGCAGAAATCAAATCTTTAAGCAATAGGCTTCTATAGAAACTGTCATAATATATTAGGATTCTCCCAAATTTGTCAAAACACAACTTTCGCCAGGTTCCCTACTTAGTTTTATTGGTGAAGACAAGTGAAGAACTTTCAGCAATGCTAGCAAGAATTTGGTCTATCAGAATTGCATGGATACCAAAATGTGCAAATGAAGTATATAGCATCCTGAACCCAGGTCAATAAATGGGATACTAGAGATGCACACAGCAGAACATGTATTCATGAAGCCTTAGGACATGATGTGTTCTGGTTACCCATTAAACAACACCTTCATAAAACATTAATCAGTTTTATATAGATCCCTACAGTGTCAAAATTGATCAGAGTGATAAAAATCACACATCTTCTCTGGCCATACGAACCATAAGAAGGGCTGTTAGAAATTTGGTATCTGGTTGGCAGAGGTTTGCACCCTGTTCAAGCAGGAACCACAATCCTAGTCAGGGTAAGTCAGACACACACCATAAATTAACTTGTGCTCACCCTCTGCTAGCTTGGCACAGAACAGGCTGGCTTAACTTAAAAGGCAATGTGTACAGTATATAACTGTAACACAGTGAAAACAGCACAAAAAAGCTCCACGCCAGTTTAGAAGAATAGTTTATGACTTTATAAATACAACAAGACCTACAAGAATAAAAGTAAAATCTAAATTAAAAGCAATAAGCGCCAATGGAGGTTATCTGGTCGCGCTGGACTGCGGCAAAGTTGAGACTTCAGGCCAACGACGATGGAGTGCGGACCAGAGACAGGAGCCATGCAAGTCCCGTTGAACAAAAGTACCTTGATCCTGGTCGCAACAGTGAGGTGCGGGATGCAGGACAGCGATGCATCTGTGTCGATCTTGCAGTTGAGGTGATGCGTCAATTTCCTCCACGCAATACGCCAATTCTGAAGACGAATCGTTGGTCCCAAGCTGCGTTATTTCCAAGTGTGTTGCTCTTGGTTTCTCCATGCAGTTGAGGGGATGCATTGATTGTCCCCCCTGCAGAGGCAGCGATGCGGTGGTTCCGATGCACCATCTCCAATGGCGATGCGCTGGCTGCAAGTGCAATGCGCCAGTTCGGTTCAGACACCAGCGGCGATGAGTTGATTCTACCTTACGCAGCAGAGGATGTGTCGGTTCCACTGGAAAAAGCACGTGGATCTCCTTCCAGTGGACCAGGCACAGGAGCAAAGTGTAAGACTTAGATATCTCCAAATCTTAGAACAGAAGGTAAGCCAGCATGCACTTGGAGATCACTCTGCATTCAAGCAAGAGTTCAGTAATTCCTCAGTAGGGAAGAAGATAGCAGGGCAGCACTGCAGAAAAGCAGTTCTTCCAGAGCAGAAGTCCAGCAGAGTGGCAGTCTTTATAGCAGTACAGCAGTCCTTCCTCCTGGCAGAGTTTCTTCACAGGTGCAGTTTAGTGTCTGAAATGATGGGGTCAGAACCTCAGTGTGAATACCCGGTTGTTCCTTTAAAGTGGAGTGACTTTAAAGAGGGGTTTTGAAGTCCACAGAGGTCCTCTCTCCAAGCCCAGCTCTAGCTCTAGACTCACTCCAGGGGGTATGCACCCCTATGTGTTTGGACAGGACAGTGCCTATTCAGGTGTGTCAGTTGCTCCCTCATATCCTGCCAGAGTTGACCCATCAAGATGAGGATGGCCACTAAGTAACACCTAACCTTCCTTTGTGTGTGGCTATCTAGAGGGAATGCACATAATCCATCTATCACCCACCTCAGATGTGTATTGGAGATAGGATGCAGGAGCACAGAGAAATTACATCTTTCTAAAAGTGTCATTTTTAAACTTTGCCAGCAAAGAGGAGTTATCATAACCATTACAATGATATGAAACATGACAGAGAAACTCCTTCTCAATCAGGAATTACAACTTATAAGTGTAATAAGAAATTTCCAATGTTAACCTACAAGAATTTGGGTCTTTTTTTTCACTTCCAGGACATGCAAAACTTAGCAGTACATGTCCTATCTTTTAATTTCACAGCACCCTGCCCTATGGGCTACCTAGGGCCTACCTTAAGGATGACATATATGTAATAAAGGGGAAGTTTAAGGCTCGACAAGGAGTGTTCAACCCCAAGTCAACATGGCAGTGTAAACTGCACACACAGGCTCTGCAGTGGCAGGTTTGAGACATGTTTAAAGATCTACTTTAATGGGTGGCAATATCAGTGCAGCAGCCCACTATTAGCATGTAATTTACAGACCCTGGACACAGGTAGTGCACTCTACTAGGGACTTGCAGATAAATTAGCCACGCCAATTGTGGATACGTCAATCACACCATGTTTAAAGGAGAAAGTAAATGCACTTTAACACTGGTTAGCATTGCTCAGAGTTGTAAAGCTAACAAAACAAGGTCAGAAAAAGAGGAGGTGGAAGGCAAAACCTTTGGGGTGACCCTTCAGAGAGGGCCATTTTCCAACAGGGGAATTAGAAAAACATGCCCCAAAATAGGCTTCCTCTACATGTGCTTTTTATAATTTCTTACTCTCACACTAGTTGCATATGTTTGTATTCTTTCACTAGACCTGGATATTTTATGCTACTTGTGTACACAACTTTTTATGGCCTACCTAGCATGGCTATATACCGAGAGTGCTCTTTGATCTGCCACATTATGAATCTTGAGGATATTACTTGAATGAAACATGCAGCAATGTGAACATTTGTGTATTTCTTCAAATATGATCAAGTAAAACATGTATTACAAAAATATTAAAAAATGCAAATTGATTTAGTTTTAATGTTACCACTGTCACCTTGGTGGGAAAAGAATGAACATCTGATGGCTAGGAAAGGACAGGTCCTTTTCTAGATTAAAATTCTTAAATTAGCAAACAAAGTAACCTTTAAACAGTCATACAGATCTACGGTGTATTAAAATACACAATTATCTACCTCAGAGAGTAAGTTAAAGTCCAACAGCACATCCTACCAGTAAAGTCAAGCACAAAATTAATGCCAACACAATTCTCATTTTACCTGTTTTGCTTGCTGTCTGACCTCATCCTTCACAGCCTCTGGATCGATCATCTTCCACTCAGCAGCAATGCTTTTGAAAACATCAGCCCCACTGTTCAATACATGAATGAGCCGGCGGTCTTGGGAGAGATGGGCAAGGATTCGCAACTCCAGCTGAGAGTAGTCTGCAGCCAAAATAAGTCCTCCTTCAGAAAAAAAAGATTATTACTATGTGTGATATACGTAAAACTCCTTGAACATTTAATGTTGATAGGACATTAGACACTCAGAAATGAGGAGCAATTAGACTCCTGTACAGACATTCCAGAAAAAACTAAATACAGCTGTAGAAGACCAGAATTTCAGAGGCCACAAACAGAACTTCAAAGTGGCTAAAGAGGCCACCAATTCATTTCCTGAAAATAAGTTTATTACTCGGGGGCTGATCATACTACACAGTACAAGACAGTTACAATCCTGACCAGAGAAGTTCAGAGCCCAAATTGTCACAAATTTCAAACCCCTATAACAACTGAAACTGCAAACCCACCATGGCTTGGAAGTCTCAGAGGTTTGAACTGAAAGGAAGAACTTTCCCAAAAAGTATTTTATTAAAAAAAAATATGAAATCCTCCTTGGCTCCAGGTAGCCTGCCCTCGGAAGGATGGAAGGTGGTTTTCTTGCCATAATTCAAATTTGCGACCTGCAGATGACTAGGTGTTGGCTGCAAGCACTTAATTCACTGGGACATCACATAGGCTTACAACTCTATCACTCAGTATATGTAAGATGCCACAGGACACCAAACAAATACAAAACAAATTAAACTCCAACAACAAGTAATTAATCAACATTCCTCTTTGTTAGCAAATTAATCAAATCATATGTCATATGCAACACCACTGTGAACTCAACGTTATCCTACAAGACTACCAGTTCGGTATGAGGTGACACCTAGGTAATGGGGGTACCTATCCGAACATCAGAAAAGAGCTCCTAACCATTCTAGATAAACTCATTGACCGAAGTAGACCGCTCTGCATTAAATGATAAAGAGGATTACACCATACGTTATAGGTCCACTCCACCCTCCTCCTTAATATGTGTCCAGTAGTTGAGATCATTTTCCCAGACAGTGAAATTCAAAATGTTTAAGGAGGAGACCCAGATCAACCTCAATGTATAAAATAAAGACTCAAGTCTTACCCTACTCACATTTAAGCATAGCTTAGGACTTCCTATGAGATATTCTCCATATTCGAGACCATCCACTCTCCGTACTACGTACCCTAGCCTCTCTTTGAAAACGCTGGAACATGTTTTATTAATCTATGTTTTCAACCAGAAATAGACCTGAAGCATGGATAATTTCAACTCAACTAGCCAAGAGAGCCGGATGGCTCAAATCATAACAGCCCTAGCCATGGACAAGAAAACATTAAAAGGTTATATATGTGCTCTTTTGGGAGGGGGAATATAGGTCAACAATTCCAAATTATCCCAAACGATGAGGCACAATAGATCCTTGTGCCTTATAAAATTGGATCATACATGACTCCCAAACCAGCAAAAATAATCTCAAAACTCCTTTGCCTGGCAAAAAGGCATACTTGCCTCCACTGCCTGTGCCCTTATGCAAATCATGCCACCATTATTCTCCCAAATTGAAATTTAAGATTTTTCACTACACATGAAGCCTCCAAGTCAGAAGGTAAGGTATTTCAATCCAGAGTCTTGGAATGCCTGCACTCTAAACAGAGTCCAAATTGACAATTTAAAGTTGAACTGTAGCATTGATGTAGGACTTCATACACCCTCGAAGGTCTCAAGTGCTACAATTTCCATTCATAGATGCCCTTTCAAGTCAATAGTTGAAAAAGGTGTTGGTTGTAGATTTTTGGGGAACAGAGTAAGTGACAGGGGACAAATTTTACCTGACAAGCCAGACGCTGCCAAAGGCCCGGGTTGAAGAATACCAAGGCTGTCTACTCTGGATTCAAACTCGTGCCCTTTCAACCACCGTCACACATTCTCTGTCTCTTTATCTCTTCTTGTAAGTTTTTTATTCTTTACTTTCTTCCTTTATCATGATTTTCCTGTCTTTCTCTTCGTCCTCCTAGCCCCCTTTTCTGACTTTCTCTCTCATGTTCAAAATCAAAGTCTGGTGACTCTGAGGTGGCATTGTGGGCAAAACAAATGGGCTGGAATACTACCGCGAGTGATTGCCAGTGGCCAGAGTATTTGCAAGCATTCCTCCTATCATCTATTGTGGGGTTATCGACCAAAAGGAAAACAGGAGAAAAATTAATGTCACGCTGATTAAAGTATAGACCCTTCAATCTGAGTGAGGAATGTGATTTCACATTTATTAAGACAAAAGGGATACACTTCTGTGGAAGTCGGCAGACTTTCCGGTAATTTGGGCCAAGGAGATGTGACAGGCTTGAGGGTGAGCTTTTAAATACTTTGTTTTTTGTGCTAATTAAAATGTGATTCAGTTCCCTCCCATTACCACACAGTACATCCCACAAGTCTGATGAGTGGAAAGGTTTGGAGGTAAAAGTATTCATTCCATTTAGACCTACATCACAGATTTGCATACCGACAAAGGAGAGAATTGCGTGATAAAAGAATATAAACACAAACTGGAGCTGATCAAGGGGGAATTCAGGTCCTGATGTACAGATTTAACACACTGTAATAACAAGTCATGCTTAGAGGCCTATTGGCTTTAACATATGCTTTTAGTAATAAGTCAGTCCTACTGCCTTTGTCATAACTTTAACTAAAAACACAGATCAGACATAGTGCAGCAGGCGTAACTTTCCCTGAAGAACCAATCAGGAGTCTAGCCTTTATCCTTGGCTTGAAGTTGTTGCCATAATCGAGGTCTAATGTACTGAATTTAAAATTTCCCCACAATGCAACCATCAGGCTTATAGTCATAAACGTACAAACATGAACTAGATTCCAGTTCTTTAAAACCCTTCATAAGTTCAAATTTTGTAACCCTGGGGAATGTCAGATGGAGGAAACCAGCACGAAAACCCTTGCCTACAACGTAAATCTGTGAGATTCCATGTACCAAAGTATCTGTCTAAGGCCTTTAACACAGTGTAAAAACAACCAGCTCTTAAAGCCTATTGATTTTAACATATGCTTTTTGGAATAAATGTCTATTTGACTGCGTCTATCAAGACTTTTCATATTAAACAGGTCAGTCGAAATGAAAATTGGTAAATAAAGTTTTTTAAAAAACAGGTCAGAAGAAATTAGCTACTTACATGTGACTCCAGTTCTCCAGCACTGGTTTCTCTCTTGTATTCATCTGCTTGAATCAGAATCATTTCCTCTCAGGATGGGAATGAACCCCAGGTAATCTTAAACATCAGTAAACAATGTTGGCTAGTTTAAAAAACTATGGAAGTATTTTGTGAAAATGCATATAGAGCGGGTGAAATCCTTTGCGTTTGCATTAGACAGAAAAATGCTTCCACTAGTGTTTTGGAAGCTGGTGCCTGTGCCAGGATGCTTCTACATTTCATCGGTTTATCCAAGTGAACAATCCCTAAGTGGTCAGTTAACATGCTGTTAGGCTCAGCGACTTGAGGTCATGCTAGAGTATCTACCCTTTGAGTCGGAGGAAGTACAGTTTAAGTGGTATCACCAGACGCGTGGATAGCTGGAGGAGTCTGCTGTACCAGTACTGACGTGGCTACGGCAGAGAAATGAGAATCAGGGTGCAGTGATCCGCTTTCAACTTCCTCAGAACCCTGGGGATCATCGGGAATGATGGAAAGGTGTATGCTGAGATGTTGGACCATTTCATTAAAAAATGCATTGGTAATTGTTCCTGGTTGCCGAAATCTGCTACAGTAACATCTGCATTTCCTGTAGTTCTGGGCGGCAAACAAATCTATTAAGGGGTGACAGCACTTTTGGAAGATGTAGTCGACTTGTTCGTTGCGGAGTTCCAACTCATAGCAGTCTGACAGTGTTCCACTGAGCGTATCTGCTTGATTGCTGGCAGATATTCCACAGTGGTATCAACTTAGTGAGAAATGGCCCGGTCTCATTGATGCTGTGCCTCTTTTAAAAGAAGTTGGGACTTGTTTCTGTTTGCTTGAGGATGTAAAACATTGATGTTGTATTGCGTGTCCTGCTGAGGACTGCTTGACCTGCCAGTTTTGGGAGGAACACTTGGAGGGCCAGTCATATGGCCCGGAGCTCGTGGACATTGATATGGAGCATCTTCTCTGCGTCTGACCAGAGACCGCTTGTGAACAGCTGTTGCATGTGAGCTCTCCCTAGCAGTCTATGAACACAACCGTTTTTAGCACTGCTCTGTCCGATGAGAGGCCTGCACTGAAATTTGCGGGGAATCCCCACCTTAGAAGCGCCTGCTTAAGCAGTCTTGTAATTTGGACCATGTCATTGCATGAGCCATCTATTTGTTTCCATGGATTGTCCAGCTCTTGTTGGACGGGTCTCATTCAGAGCTAGCAGAAGGTTACAAGGCCTACACAGGAGGACATCAGGCCCAGAAGAGTTTTGTACTGCCTGATCATGACTGATTGTCTGGAGGAGAAGTCATTTGCTAGGGTATGAAGCTTCCTTGCTCTATCCTACTTTCTTCCTCTCCCAATTGTGTAACTAGTATTGCTGCCGAGAATATAAGTTTCAGTTTTGCTTCTGTAACGATTTGTTGATATTTAGTGTAGGACCCAACTAGTGAAACAGATTGATACAGGTGGTCGTAGTAGTTTTCGCCTCTTCCTCTGATGGAGCCTTAACAAGCCAGCTATCGAAGTACAGGTGCACTTGGTGGCCCGGTTTCTGAGAAAAGCAGCAACTGGCGCTACGCATTGGCAAATGTCCAAGGTGATTTGAGGACAATTGAAAATGTGTTGAATTGGCAATGCTGCCCTCCCACTGAAAAGCGGAGATATATCCTGCGCTTCCGGAGTATTGGGATATGGAAGAAGCATTTTGAAGATCCAGGGAGGTCAGGTATCTCCTTCCTGGATCATCAGGGGGGCTTCTTGAAGTGTAACCGACTGTTACGAAAATACAGTTTTTTTTCCAGGAACTTTGTTTGGATTTCTGAGGTCTAGAACCAGTTTCCATGGTCCAGTTTTCTTGTTCATCCAGAGTAAAATCCCTGTTTTTTTGGGGATCTTGGGACAGTCTCTATTGCTCCCTTGAGGAGGAGGAGAATTTCCTTCTGTAGCTCCCTCAAGTGAAGATAATGTTCTTTCGTAGGCGGGCAGACAGGTGGTTTCTGTACAAACTCCAATGTATGTCGTGAGTGTACAATTTGCAGCACTTATTGGTCAATTGTTATGGACTCCCATGCATGAGAAAAAAGGGAAATTCTTCCCCCACCTGCTGAGATTGAGACAGTATGGGAGGGGGGGGGTGCAGCTGGGGGAAAGTCAAGCTCTCTTTTGGTTATCATTGGAGTGCATTTGAGAGGCATTCTTCCGTCAGGACAATCTGTAATATCCTTGGTTCCGGATGCTTGTGTATCGCTAGGCATATCTGGTTTGTCGTGGAGGGTAACAAGGTCAGCCTTGAACTCCCATGCTGATTCACATCTGTGTCAGGGGTTGCTTTTACTCATTTCAGGTTGGCTTGGATGGTATTTTATCAATTCAAAGCTGCAATACTGTGCCTGGAGTGGTAAATGGCTTTTGTCATTTTACAGCTCGGCAAGGACAGCACTGTGCTAGTCCTATGCTTAAAGACTGTAGAAATGGCAAAAGACTTTGTCCTTTTCTATCTCGGCATGGATGGCACTGTGCTAATCCTATGCTTAAAAACGTTGATAGAAAAGCAGACATTTGAGGTGAGCAGATCTAGAGTGTCGCTGCTGTTGAGAGTGCTCTATACAGGAGCTGCTTTCCACCTAAACTTGAGAACCACCCAGAGTTCTCTGCTTCTTGTTTGCATAATTTATTCGTCACTCTATGCCTGAAAGGGTATTTTTGTTATATATATTATATATATATATATATATAGATATATATATATATATAGATATATACTGCTTGACTTTTTTAAAACATCTATTTAAATCCCCACAAAAACGAAAATTGACATTGAGAAGCTGTGTTGAGACATAATGGAATTGAAGGATGCCCATCCAGGCATAGATATAATTATAACAGGAGATTTTAATCTGAACCTATTTCATATTCAATAAGATAAAGTGGACCTGCAGGATCTAAACTCTGGAGGGGAAATTCCAGCTCAATACCTTCCACCGACAAAAAGCTTTGACAAACTTGGCAAAACACTTTTTGAATATTGCACCATAGGAGGGCTGAGGGACCTTAAAGGCAGTTTTTCTAGAGCTAATCCCCCAACATGGACGCAGATAACAGAAAATTGCGTCTCACATTTGGATAACACTTTGGCAACTATAGCTCTCTCCAGTTACAGCCAAAAATGTCATATCGACTATCGCTCAGAAGGCGATCACGTTCCGAAACGTATTACTCTATTAACAAACATCCAAAGCTATCACGAGTCAAAAGCTGTGTTGTAGGATGGACATGCTAAGAGTCTGAAGCGCATGAGACGGGGTGAAGCTATAACCCCAGAAATAATACCTGCCTACATTTCTGAAAAATAATACATTCTAGGGGACCCTACCAGTAGCGGGCTGGAATTTACAAAATTAATTACAAAGAATTACCCTAGGAAAATCTGTAATAAACCCCATTCTCTAATGGTATCGGCTAGACAGCGAATGCCCCTAGAAGTGAGGCATTCAGAGAAGCTTGTGAATAGGCTGCTGCAGCAACTACAAGTTATTACACAATGCCAGAAATTAAAAATGAAAATAAAACAAGAAAGGACTAAACAGAAAAAAGCTTTGGGAGTTTAAGAAAACATAAGACGACTTCTGGGTAAGGCTTATTCACGCCAGTAGGAATAACAACCCTGCAAGCTCTTGGCGAATGATTGATATGAAAGAGCATGGACAAAGGTCAATGCCAGAGTTTTGAGCAGACAAGTTGACCGAAAAGCTTTATCGCAGAGATCTCACGCTTGTATGGTACAATCAACATATCAGGGAAACAAGCTCACCTATCTGCAAATTTCCATAGGTACATAACAAATAGACTCCTGGCATTCCTTTTTGGTGCTTTGCCAACACTGGAGCATTTATTGAAGTGGCAAACCCCACCACCCAAAGAGAAATGCAGGTTCTGTGGCGAGAAGCGAGGATCCTTTCTCCATGTTTTGTGTTTGTGCCCCCCACTGCGGGAACCTCGTAGACATTAATTCCACCAGCAATTAAACCTCCTGAACATACAGTCTTGCAGGCAGGCCGTAATAGCAGCTATGAACACAGCTTTGAATGTAAGGTTGGATAATTTATGTCAGCATTTTTGCATATGAGGAAACAACAGGAAAACTGCGAATGAAGTCATTACAATTTACAACTCTGACATTATTTAGGATGAAGAGATTTTAATAATTTCTTTAAATTACTGCGCATATTAGTTTTATGTGGCTTTTTGAATTTCAGATTATTCTTGCTTCCAACCCCTGGTCACCCAGGCACAGCAGCACTTAGTGGATAACATTGTATCTTGGCCATGTTTTAATATGAAATGGTAATGTCTTATTTGAATATATATTTTTAATGCTGTCCTTATATATTGGTTTTTCACTTAGTCTGGGATTAATTTGTTTGTTTTATAATATGGAGCAGATCAAGAAATAAGTATTGGAACTCTGGCTTCCTGATGCAAAGCAAACAAATTAGATACATGACCACACATCTTCAAATCACACTGTTACTTGAAATCTTGATTTGCATTAAGAGACTGCACAATTCTGAAATATTTATTTTTCTTTTAGAAATAAACATTTAGTAAATTGTGAAATGTTTCCATAGGCTCACTTTTCTTAAGCGTGCTCTTGAAAACGATTTTTGGTAGCAATGCTTCTTGGCTTTCAAGCAATAAGTGTCCATGCAGAAGGCATCTCCAGACATAGAAATATCTAGAGAAAGATTAGAAATCCCAACAGCCCATCAATTCAAATTCAAACTAGAACAAAAGATTACCTGGAAAAGGCACAAAGGCATGTCTCATGCTTACAGAAAAAGGTACCCCCTTCTCCTCTGGCATCTCCTCCATCAGCAGTTTGGGGCCATTCTGCAGAAGGTTGTATCGCTTTCTACTCCTGAGAGAATAAAATGATTGTGCATTATTGTATGAGACGCACGTAGCCGTCAGCCATTCAGATCTCATTTCATGGAAACTTCGAGTGCATAACATTTTGTAAACTGATTTCAGAAATCTGAAGCAGAGAAGGAAAACCATCTCTTAAAAAATGGCACAGTCACAAGACAAATGAAATACTCTTATTCATTCCTCACAAAAGAAAAATATAACTATTCCAATCAATTTTACAAAATCCACATACCCAATATAAAAAAGTAATTACCATCTCTTAAATAACCTATTTGCTTGACAGTGCCACATCTAGACCAATTGACGAAAAACAAGTATCAGCTAGAGCAAATAATCAATGACAAAAAACGCTGTAGATTTTTTGAGGGGAGGAGATCATTAATTAAATGGTAAAATAGAAAGATATTTCAATCTGCTTCTTCTGAGAACAAGCACCGTGCAGGTCACCTCTGGTTTTATCTACATGAATGTAGTGGGTTCAAGCCCAGGCAGGACTTTCACCTATGTACTAGGGGTGTTTGGCAGGGTCCGGGGATGTGTGTTGGCTGCTTTTCTAGAGGTCCCAGGTTGTAAATCCTTACACAGACCAGATACGTATAACCTTTTGTACTAATCAGAAACCAAAAGTCAAATTATGTCTGTTTCAGAGGAAATGTCTATAGTGTCCAAAGTAGGATTTAACACAGTGAGATGGCAGCGTTATACTCGCTGATCAGTGTATGATGATGAGCGGAACGGACAATGTATTTCTGATTCTTAAGCAGCGTTATCAGCTCAAGCTGCAGATTACGGAGAGATTATTTCATGCACGGTCGTCCTATGTAGGTCCAAGAGCACTGCATGCATTCCAGATTTTCAGGATAACCAACGGCTATGCAAATCAGTCTTATTTAGATTAATTGTTTGTAAATGTTAACTCCCCTGGAAATGTGGCACACATGCAGCCTTCTAAGAGCCAAACTGGACCTCCCTGTTTAAAGAGAAGGTTTTCTTAGTTATGACTTATCATATATGCTCCATTGGTATAGAGGATGCACATGTCTGAATAATTACCTGTGACCTTTAGATTTTATTGTTCAAAATGAGAGGCAGTATGTTTATCTTCCCATAATGATTATGATAAAAAATAATGTCATTTTATTTTGGATACAAATTCTTTGCTGCACGAGCCACGTAAATTGTCCCATTGCAACATATCAAGTGCCTTCAATGTATCCGTGGCAATCAATATCTAAGAAAAAGTATGGCTAATCTATATTGCTAACTAATCAGTAGCAGTCACCTTGCATCCTTTCATTAACCATAGTTTAGTGCAGAGAAGTGGAGGTTTAAAAGCAGCCATTTGGTACACTTCCTAACTAACATACAGTTGCACATGTCACAAATACACAGATTCAACCAGCTAGACCTCGTGACATCACATAACAATCCTTATCTGCAAGGTCAAGTGGGGTAAAATTCATAGTTCTTATTGTAGAGGGAACCAGAGGGCATTTTGGCACAAAGGACATGCTGAGGTGTCAGCTGCACACTCTCCAAATTTGGATAATTTAATTTTAATATTGAACAAGTATTTTGGATTTATTTCCCCCACCAAATTCAGACTCCCAACATACCAGAGTGGAAGGTTGTCCAATAATTTCACATTTACATATGTGACTTATAAAAGATAAATCTCTCTTGGGTAAGAGCAACCAGCTACAATGAGTTTTATATGTCTTATATTATATAGTTATATTCAATACAATTCTAATAAGGATGCAGGTCTATCACAAAAGTGTCTGAGCAAGGGAAGACAGGTGACAAATACAGTTTCTCCTGTTACCTGTTGCACTAGCATGGTAGGAAGATTACAATATATAACAGAGAACTGTTTCTAGGGCAGGTCTTACCACCACACACTCCCTAGACCTTTCTTTTTCCAAAGATTCCAATATTTCTGGAAACAGAGACTGGAAATCTAATCTTGGTTTTGGAGCAAAAAAGAATGTGCATGAAACTGACCAACTTGCCATATCAACATTACAGGGCACCTATTCAAATTGATTACATGCCATCTTGGCTACAGAAATGGGGATGCTTTGGCGACTCCAAATGTCCTCCACGTCGAAGTGATGAAGCGGATCCAATTCATAGATGCCGGCATCCTTTTGTCCTGTTTTAATAGATTTCTGATCTCCGAGCTCTTCACAATAGATATCTTACATCAGCCTCTTGTTAGAAAGGCCTATATGCACATTCAATTTCAACATTTAGATATCTTAAACACCTGAACATGGACCTCTTCTAAACAGCCTTCACTTTCTTGGATCTTGACAACCTGACTAAAAGACGATTCTCCACTTGACGGTCCTTGGAATCGTCAGTGTAAAAAATTAGAGCCCTTTGAGGGGGTGAGTGAGAGCAAAGATTGCAGTTAGTGATCGATTGCGCAACTTGGATAGAAGTCATGACTTTTGGTAAGGAGATCATCTGAGTCCGCGGCACCAATTTGCCCAGGAAAAGGGTGGTGTAAGGCAGCTAGACTAAAAATGCCTGCAGTTCACTCCCACAACAAGATGATGTAATCAAGATTAGAAGACAGTCTTCAAGGTCAAGAGATGCAGAGATCAGCTAAGCACAGGCTCAAAAGATGTACACATGAGGAATGTCAAGACCAAGTTCCAGTTCTACTCTGGCATCACAAACAGTTTGGGAGGTAAGGTGAGTCAAATGTGTAATAAACTTCTTAACAACAAAAACGGTTGGTCTTGCAAATGTAAAAAAAAAAGGCTTTAAGTGCCGACAGGGAAACTTAGGTTATGTTATATTGATTTTTATAGCGCACTAACCACCCAAGAAGGTATCCAGGAGCTTGGGCAGGTGTGTAGGTTGTGGTCCCTAAGGTGATTATACGAGCAATGGGGTCTTCAGCTTCTTGCAGAACTCAAGAAGTGAGGAGAAGGCTCTGATGTGTTGAGGGAGGTCTTTCCATGTCTTGGGTGCGAGTAGGAGAATGAGAAACCTCCTGTTTTGCTTTTGCGCATGCGGGAATGTGTGTGAGTGAGAGTTAGGCAGAGCGTAGATGTCTTGTGAGTTGGTGAAAGTGTATGTGGCTGTTCAGGTATTCTGGTCCTGTGTTGTGTAGGACTTTGTATGCGACAAGTTTGAATTGGCTGCGCTTGGGAATGGGGAGTTAGTGAAACCTCCTTAGATGCGGTGTGATGCAGGTGTGCTGTGAGAGGTTGAGTACGAGTCCTGCAGCGGTTTTCTGGATGGTCTGGAGTTTGTGTGGTTGTTTGGAGATTCCAGCATAGAGTGTTGCTGTAGTACAGCCTGCTGGCGATGAGTGCTAGCGTGACGGTCCGTCTGGTGTTCTGAGGCAACTATTTGAAGATTTTTCGCAGTAGGACGTGGAAGCAGCAGGTGCATGGGCTTGTTGTCAATGATGATCCCTAGATTTCTTGAGTAGTCAGTGGTGCTGGTCCAAGCTCCGACAGCCACCAGGAGAAGTCCCAACGGGGGGGTCTTGCTTGCGAAGTCCAGTACTTCTGTCTTGTAAGAGTTGAGCTGCAGTGCAGTTGGTTCGTATCCAGTCTGCAACCAGGGTCGTCTGTTGTTATGGGAGACCGTATAGAAGGCTGCAGAGAGGTCTCTCAGGATGAAGGCAGATGATTCTCCTCGGTCCAGGATGATTAAAATGTTTTTCGTTGCCATGATGAGTGCTGTTTCGGTGTGTGGTTCTTTCTGAATCCTGCTTGAGTCTAGTCTAGAAGATGGTGAAATTCAAGGTGTATTGTGAGTTGTTTGTTGATGGCCTTCTCAATCCCTTTGGCTGGATAGGGAAGCAGAGAGATGTGTCAGAAGTTGCTCAGTTGATTCATGTCGGTTGTGGGCGTTGATTTTTGCAAGTTTCCATTCATCCGGGAAAGTGGCGGACGTGATGGAGGTGTTGATGTTGTGGGTCAGGGTGGTGGCGATTGCTGATTTTCCCTGGTTGGAGATGTAGTTGGGATCCATGAGTGTATGGTCCACATGATTGCAGCTGTGTCGTTTTTGGTGCAGGTTGTCCACTGGTTCAGGTGGCCGTCTGGATTGGTGTTGGGTAGGTTAGAAACCAGTTCTCTGGGACTGAGTTGGTGTGCAATGTTGCTGTAGATGTTTGCGATTTTGCTGTGAAAGAAGTTGGATAGGTTGTCGCAGAGTTGTTGGGAGGCAACAATGTTGGTGACAGTGGCTGAGGGTGAGGTGAAATCCTCAAAGGATCGAGAAGATCTCCTTGCAGCTGTTGAAGCTTCCTTTGAAGCGGTCCACATGTGCTTTTTTTCTTAGTGTCTCTTATTTGCTGGTGATAGGGTCTGAGTGCAGCCTTGTAGGTAATTCTGTTCATTGTGTTGTTGCTAACTTTCCATTTCCTGTCTACCTGTTTACAGTGTTGTTTGGTGTCTTGGAGGTCTTCTGTGTTCCAGCTGGCCTCCTTGTGTGATCTACTATGCTTGTTGGATTCGATGAGTGTGAGGGAGTCCATGCAGTTCTTGAAGTCCTGGTCAAGGAGGTCTGTGGGGCTAGGTTGATCTGTGCTAAGGGCGTTGAGCCACTCTGCTTCTGTGACTTTGAGCTTGGAATGCTGAACCTGGTTGGGGTGTTGACTTGAGGTGTGTTGATTTGGAAGTGGATGATGGAGTGGTGGGTCCAAGTGAGTTGTGTGGTGGAATTGAATTTGATGCTGTCGCCTGTATTGAAGATGGGGTCCAGTGTGTGCCCTGCAGTGTGTGTTGGGTCTGGGACGAGGCAGGTGAGTTAGATGTTGCTCAGGATTTAAAGAGTGCTGTGGAAGATGGGTCATTTCAGTCTTCCAAGTGAAAGTTTAAATCACAGAGGAGAACGTAGGCTCTGGAGTTGATGGTGAGCGTAGCAACGAAGTTGGTGATGAGGTTGGTAAATATGGTCCAGGTGGTCGGAAGGGGAGAGTTTTGTTCAGGGTGAAGATTTCAGAGAACTGCAGCTTGAAATGTAGGTGTTCCATGAATGAGGTGGTGCTCTCAAATGGATGTCATGCATTTGATGGCTTCCTTATAGATGATAGAGAATCCTCCTCCTGGTCTGTGAAGGTGGTCCTGTCCTGTAATCTTGTAGCTCGCAGGGATTGCCGTGGTGATGTCGGGAGCCGATGTGGAGTTGAGTTAGGTCTCTGTGATGAAGAGGATGTCCGTTGAGTCACTACTCAGCAGTTCCCATTTTTCGGATATATGTTTGCTGGGTGATCGTGTGTGGAGAAGCATGCATGCAAGTGGGTGTTGACGTGTGGGTTGCTGTGGTGTAGGTGTTGTTGGTTCTTGTGTGGCTTGTATGTTGGGAGGGGGTATTGTCAGTATTTGCATGAGGGGGAAGTGGGGTGTGGCTGCTGGAGTACCGGCAGTGGGTGCAGGTGAAAGTTCCTACCATGGTATGAGGCGTGGCACAGCAGTAGTTGGGGGAAGTGTCCAGAGTCTAGCAACATAAGGAGTGCAGCAGAATATTGCTGGGCAGTGATCAGACCAGGGTTCCTGGCGCTGGGTGCAGATTAGGCGTGGTTGGGCGCAGACTGGGTAGCCTTTGGTGTGCTTTCAGCGCGTCCGCTGCTCGCATTCATGCTACAACTGCAATTAAGTAAGTCCTGGGAGATTAATATAGGCATTGTTGGTGCTTGTGTGGCGTGTGTGTTAGGAGGGGGCGTTGGTAGCATTTGAGTGGGGGGTGTGAGGCTGCTGGAAAACCGGCAGTGGGTGCATGTGAAAGCTCCTACCGTGGTGTGAGGTGCAGCAGTAGTTGGGGGAACGGCATCAGGAGTCTAGCGACTTAAGGAGTGCTGCAGAGTATTGCTGGGCGGTGATTGGACCAGGGTTCCTGGCATTGGGTACGGTCCTGGTGCAGACTGACTTGCATTTAGCGAGCTTTCAGCATGCCAGTGGCACGTCCGCTGTTCGTGTCCGTGCTACAGCTGCAATTAAGTAGGACCTGAAAGGGGGGAGGGGGGGGGGGGAGGGTGAAGGGTGACTTGATGTAATTTCCTGTGCTGATGGGTGATGGGGGGAAAAACCTGTTACCATTCAGGGCCTTGCTGGCTTAAAACAAAACAAACAAAAGCAAATCCAAGTGCTTTGCCTGTAAGGAGTTAGTGTCCCTGGCACCACACCAGGTTACAAACTTGTTGCCCTGCCCAGCATAAATGAATTTCATGTGGTGTGTCTGGCACTGAGGTTGACATCCACTACTTCAGGCGCAAAATCAAAAGCAGTCAACTGCTGTTGCTTAATCTCCATGCATTAAGGTATTAGGAGTTTCAGATACCATACACTCCTAGCCAACTTTGGGGCCACTAGGATGAATTGGGCTCAGTCATTCCTTATCCTATTCAGAACTCGGGGCTGAAGAGGTAGTTGTGAGAAGGCATACAGGAGTCCCTTGTTCTATTCCAGCCGGAAAGCGACACATATCGAGTTTTGTTGCTGAAACTCCAACGTGGGAATTTATTGATATTAGCATTGGACAATCCTGCCAGGGCTCCCTCACTGGCAGAAGATATCCTACGTCATCTTGGGATGTGGATGTCACTTGTGGTCTGCCAGACAACATGTGCTGAATTCATCGGCACAGGCATGTAGGGACCCCACCAGATGGTTGGCCACCAGGAAGATACTTTGGAGCTCTAGCCACCTCCAGAAACGCATTGCAGTACCACATGGCAATTATGTTATCTGTGAGAACCTGCACAAGCCATCCTGGGAATTGTGTCAGGAAAACCTTCTGGGTCAGACGAATTGCTATTAGTTCCAAAAGAGTAATGTGGAGCAGGCACTCCAATGGAGACCAAAAGCCTGTAATCTCCATTTCCCAAGGTGTCCCCATCCCTCAACCCAACACAGTGATGTGTCCGTCACCACGGTAAGCTCTAGATGGGGAATAGAGAGTGGGCTGTCGCAGGACAGATTGTGACAGTCAGCGACCACTGCAGATCATGGACCTGGGTAGTGTCAGAAAGGCAGCCGTGATGCTGGGCCCTCTGGGGATTTATGTTCTACTGCAGGGATCACATGTGCCAGCTGGTGTGGCTTACAAGGAGGATGCAGGAGGCTAAGAGGCTATGAAACCTATGAGTCTCCCTCACCTGGTTCCAAGATAGAGCATAAATCATCTGGGTCACAGCCCGAATGTCCTGGATTTATTCAGTGAAGGAAAAGCCGTGAACTCCACCATTTCCAGAATCAACCCAATACACGTGATGGAATCAGGCGGGATTTTGGCTCATTCATGGTAAACCCCAATGATTTTAGTGGCTCTGCCATTGTCCGGAGGAAGTCTATGACTGAATGTGACAAACACGCCTTCCGCAGCTAGTCATCAAGTTAAGGGAATAAAGGAACTCACTCCTGGGGTTCTGGTGAAATTGAAGGGAATGCTCCTGGCCTACCTTGAATCACAGGTATTGCCTGTGAGACTGCAGGATGGGTAAATGAAAATACACATCCTGCAAGTTAAATGACACCATTTAGTATGCTGGGTCCAGAGCAGAAAGAATCCGAGTCGATGTCAACATTTTGAATTTGTCCTTCCACAAAAGGTGCTCATGAGTCCATGATAGGGCTGAGGCCCATATCCTTTTTTTCAGATGAGCAAGTTTCAGGAATAAACACCCCCAACCCCCTCTGACTTTGTCTGGTACCCTTGCCATGGCTCATGTGCAGAGTGTCACCTATAGCAGAATGTACAGAGGCTCTTCCAAAATTTGTCCTGGTGTGGGAGGGATATTACGTAGGGAAGAAAGAAAGGTAGGACCATAGCGTTTTC
Source organism: Triturus cristatus (assembly GCF_964204655.1). NCBI lineage: Eukaryota > Metazoa > Chordata > Amphibia > Caudata > Salamandridae > Triturus > Triturus cristatus. Next base: position 74,083,540 of record NC_140591.1, on the reverse strand, counting down.
AAAACATTTGCAAGACCCATCTGTCGGACCCAATGGATCGCCATCCCGGGAGGAAGTAGCGGATCCTGCCTTCTACTGGTTTGCCATGAACCACTGAGGGAAAACTAAAGCAGTTTGTTGTAACCGGGGAAGAGAACCGATTCCCTTGCTGGCATGCACACCTGTTTTGAAGGGGTCAACAGGCCCAAGGAACAAGCTGAAGCTCTGTTGTCTTAAAAAAATTCCTTAGTAGAGTCCTCCTTCTTTCAAAAGAGGTGAGACCTGTCAAAGGGCATATCCATTAGCGATGCCTGTATATCGCCGGAGAATGCAATGGACCGGTCTATGAAGGATAACACTAGTACCTACTGTCCCTTCAGTGAAGTCTGTGGTATCCACATCTGCACGAATAACGCACGTGGGAGAGTCCTGCCTGTCATGGATTGTCTAAGCCAGAGAGGCTTTAAGGTGCTCCTTGATTGCACACATCCATTTGTACATCTACTAAATAAACAGACAGCGTTTACAGATTGCATTGCTGGTTGGCAGAATACAACATATTTTTGCCTAAAGCATCAATGCTTTTGGATTCTTTAGCCGGTGGATTGGATTGGAAATGAATTAGGGTTCATCTTACTGCTCGAGGCCCGTACAATGCAACTCTACAGAGCAGGGCGCATAATGAGAAATTCTAGGCCACCAGGTGTTGGCCTATGTCGCCTGGCCACCTCTTGGTTAACAGGTGTGAAAAAACATGCTTTCAACCAGGTCGGCCATCAAAGTCTATGTGAAGGTGTCATTAAATTGAAGCAAGGGCTCAGATGTTGCTGGCCCCTGCAGGAAAATGTATGTCAATACATGCTTGTTGGCACTGAAACATTGGGATCAGACCCTGAATGCCCCAGAGATGGAGGAAAGGCTTCGATGGCGACTGAATCCAATTCCACTTCAAGAAAGAAAAGGCAATGTATTAGCTGAAGCTGGTATCTTGAAGTGGTAAATGGAATACCTCTGATCAAAGGATAAACAGATCGTGCTCTGGAGGTGGTCAGACACCGCCTTCAGTAGCCAGACATCAAAGTATGGGAAGAAATATTCCTCCAGCCGATGAAGAGGTGCCACAAACACTGGCATGAGCTTTATGCAGGCAAGAGGTGCTAATGTTTCACCAAACAGCACTACAAACCGATAGTGAGGGAAGCCCAATCTAAAATGCAGAAACTATCTGTGAGACTGAAGGACTGTAGGAAAGTAGGATCTGCTTTCATGGTTACCCCCACTTTTTGCCTGGTGTCAGTGTGTTTTGACTATAGTTTGCTGGGATTCTGTACCCTTATAAGTCCCTAGTATATGGAACCCAGGGCATTGGTACACCAGGAGTCTCCCCTGGGCTGCAGAATGCATTATGCCACCCATGGGAGTCGACTTCAACTCTGACTACAGGCCTGCCATTGCAGCCTGTAGGAAATGGTGCTTGCATCTCTCACAGCAGATATACGTTTCCTTATAACTGAGGTCACTGCACTTAAGCCCACAAGTTACCCATAAAAAGGCCCTTCAGTCCTAAAGGCTGGGTGCTAGTTACAAGAGTTATATGCATGTGCAGGATACCCCTACACACCCCGATCAGCCATTTTGAGACATTTAGTGGACATCAGTCATTACGAGATGTCTAACTATATATACTATATTATATAGTGGCTGCTCCGAACCTGGTCATGTTTGGTATCAAACATGATAAAATCATACCCCAACTCCGATTCCGGTGTCAGAGGTATGATCCTATGTACTGGGGGGCCACTTAGAGACGCCCCCTGTACTCCCGGTTACAGCCTTTCAGGGTCTGCCAGCAAGCTAATGCTACCACTGACCACAGACACTGTTCTGCCTTTTCAGCACCACCAGACTGCAATGAAGGGCACATTTGGTGCCCTGCTTACATACTCTGGTTTGAGCTACTTCAGGAACCCTTGGTTCTTGCTATGGCGCAAAACTGGACAAAGGACAGGGGAGTATCCTCCCCTCTGTTCAGCCTCTCCTCTAGGAGGGACCTCTGAGTCATTTCAATCCTTTCCTTGGGTATTTAAGGGTGCCTAAGTGGGTGGGTCCTCAGATCCTTAGTGGGACAAGACTAACCTCCGAAACTAGGACACTCTTCCACCGTCTGGACATTTGGACTTTGTTGGACTTCGACTGGAACCGAGACTGCAACAAGGAAGACTCCTGCTGCTCCTGGTCTTGCTGTTCAACTCTTTTGCCTCGTCTGTGTCTGTGCTTTGGTCTCCAGAAGACCTGTGGGCATCAACGACATCCAAAGAAATTTTCCTTGGAGCGGAAAGTCACTCCCCTGCATCTGCAGGCTCAGCAACAAAGCTGACCGGTCTGCTGCTCCTGTCGTCCTATGGACTTCTCAAAGCTCTGCAACACAGGTGATGGTTCTGTGGCTCTCCATAGGCCTGACCTGTTTCCCCTGCAATCTGGAGGACAGTATCCCTCGTAGGACCGCTGGGACCAAACCCCTGTGCACTGCATTGACTTGCTGTGGCCAAGGCTTGTTGGCTCTGCACTCCAGAGATCTTTGGGCTACAAGAAGCTCCAGCCTCCAGCACCTCATCCCTCGGAGATCAGCATCCTCATTGTATTTCTTGCACCGTGGGCCACCATTTTTGGTGAGCTGCCTGAGGTCCTCTTGCAACTTGTGTGCCTTCGGCCTGTGGGTCCTCTTGAGGGTTCCCTGGTGCAGGTAACCAGGTTCCTGAGGCATCCATGAGTGGGGTGGCTTTCCAATTTTCCATCCTCGAAAGGATTTCTTCTGAGTCCTCAGGGAAGGGCCCTTCTTCTTTATAACTGTGACTTTTTCCTAGAATTCCACTGGGCATGCAGCTGTGTGTCCACTCTGCAGACAGCCTCCGTTGGGTTCCTGGGTACTTACCTTCGGTGGTTCCTGGTTCGCCAAGCTCCTCTGAGTCCTTTGGTTCAAGTCCCATTCTTCCTTGCAGTTCGCATTCCCCTTCTTTAATATATGGTTTGATCTCCCCCTGGAAACCAGTGTATATTTGTGCTACTTACCTGATTTCTTTTGAGTATTTTCATGTGTATTGTTGATATCTCCAGGTAAGGGCTATACCTATGTGTTTGTGATCGCGTTGTGTAATAAATAGACCTATTTTTATAAACACTGTGTGGTTCTTTTTCATCTAATGTACACTGTCAATTAAATGTGGTAAAACAAGCTGCTTTACACCCCCTCAAGATAGGCCTGAAGCCTCCTCTCCACAGCTACCACTTTGAGAGCCTAAGATTATCAAAGACCACTAAAATCACTATAAGGGTTGACTGGATTAGTGCAAGGTGCATCACTCCTTTAGGTGTGCACCATAAATTAAGTCAGTCTCCTAGAAGGATCAATATAATGATAATATTTCATCTGCAGGCTTTCTGATTGCATTCAGTCTCCTTCACACCAGAGCTAAAATAACCTGTGGAAAGGACATCATTGTGAAGATCTCCTTGGGAAGAAACACATTCAACTCGTAAAATTCCAGACAGGAGAGAAAACCAAATCCTTATTGAAAACAAGGAAGTATCAGGATTAACAATCCTACCCGATCTCATTATCGGGACCATGCTTTATTGCACCATCGTTCAGACGGGCAAGAACTTCCTACTGGAGAATTAGGCCTGGTTGGCTGAGGGGACAGAAAAACGGGAAAGATGTTTGGAGGGTAAGCCTAAAATGGAAGGGTGTAGCCCCTTCGTGTAATCCGAACCAGCCAGAAGCAGCAAGTCCTACTACAGGGAAAATGTGCTCTTTTGAGAATGCACTAACATGGTTTGGAGGTTAGTCTGGGGAAGAGGACTGCTGCTACCAGCCCTGGTGCGCTTTGCTGCTTCCACACCACCTGCAGTTAAAGAAAAACATATTTGGCTGTGCAAGCTGGTGTTGCAGGTAAGACTGCATTCTCGAGTAACCTTACATTTTCTTTACCGCTGGTGAAACTCGCAGCCAGGAGAAAACAAACCAGAGAGTGAGCAGTGGGACATCCTACTTGGAATCTCTCCAGGGCCAAAACTGTCTTTAAGCCAAAAAGGCCAGACCTGTTAGAGGGTGCATCAATTAAGTTTTTTCTGGATGTCATCAGAGAGGCCAGCAGAATGCATCCAAGTGCTTCTACATATAGTCACATAGGAACCCATTGGCCTGGCCACCAAATCCACGGAGTCAAGACCAGATCTAAGAATTTGCTTGCTGTGACCAAACTCATCACAAACTACTTCAGCAAGGTGCCCCTGAGGCAGAACTACCACCGGTGCCATCTCCCAAAGAGCACAAGCCATAGGGCAAGTAGTGCTTCAATCAGTTTTGACTCACTACTGCGATGAATTGAAGAAAAAGAGACCAGGTCAAGCATGAGGCATGAAGACATTTGTACTTCAAACCTTCAGGAGAAGGGGGAGGGGAATAAAAATGATTGGGATCGGCTGAATCTGGGCAATGATGGCAGAGTACCTGGTAGTAGACAGACAGAGCGGAGCCTTGCCTATTCCGAGCAGTTATTATGGGATCTAGGAAAGCCTCAAAGAAAAACAATAAAGAAAGAGATGTAGAAAAACTGGGTTTGAGTATTTCCATAAAATAAAATGTATTATACTTTTCAACTGGCAAAGCAATTCTAAGATTCCTGCTGCCATACATAGGGCTCTGTTAATGGAAAGAACATCCTCCAAAGGGAGGCCCAGGGGGAATGAAAGACCAACCTCTGGTGAAGTATCCAAGTCACTAGCGTTTAGAAGACAAAGTTATAATAGCTTTGGTCATGTCAAGAATTGACTATGCCAATTCTCTTTACTTGGATGTTCCTAAACATCTTACCTGGAGGCTCCTGCTGATCCAAACCCGGGCTGCTTGGCTGACTTATCAGCTTCCCAAACGTCGCCATATTTCTAAAGTGACCAAAGACCTTCACAGGCTCCCAGTTGCACAGAGATCTACATTCAAAACATGTGGCACTATTTTCAAGGCTTTGCACATAAAAGTCCAGCTTTTATTAAATCTTGAATTCACAAGTATTTCCCCACCAGAGATCTTAGATCCACCCATTTGCACTTGTCAAGAAGAATAGGACAGGTGGTGCCAGGTTTTTAGTCACTGCTTCTCGCGTCTGGAACTCCCCGACTCTGGGACTCAGGACCACCTTCAATTATGGAAAGTTGAGATAGATGCTGAAGACTTGGCTCTTTAAGCAAGCCTATTAATAAGCATCCTGAGCCATGTTGAGACAGTTACCTAGCGCCAAGAGACCATTTGGTGTATGTGCGCTCTACAAGCTACAGTAACATAACATAAATACATCCCCGCCAGAACCTGAAGGGGAGAGAGGTAGCCGGTTCCAGTACTGTCATCCTTATCATGGAAGTCTTGGTCTGGCATTAGGAATAAGTCAGAATAAGACCCTATAAATGAATCTAGGTGTATAGAGTTCCAAACCCAAGCTTGCAAAGATGCTTGTTATTGAATTTGGCCTGCACTGACCGATTAGCCAAGGCCAAAACGGTCATGGTGCTAGAGAACTCCAACAGTGCCTTTAAAGCTGGTTGTGGCACCAGGCTTATCTCGTCTAGGACAGGAGTCAAATCTGAAGACTTTGAGGATAGAGTTAGGGGACAGACCTGCTGACCAGAAAAATTGCCCCTAGAACAGAAGCAATGTTGAAAGAAAGAGGAGTCCCTCTTTTGGTGCTTCCTATGTTTTATGTGAGGAGATTTCTCTGAAAATGAAGCCTTCTCCCTGGACTTACCTCGAGATGAGGATCTTGAGCGGGCACTGTCAATTTAATGACAATGTTCCTCTCCTTCTTTGATGGCCTTCAAATGAATGGGGTGCTTGGGTCCCAGACCCTAAGGACAGACGTTATGTGGACCAGAAATAGACCTCTGATTGTAGAAGGGGCAAAATATTTTTGAACCGGACATTCTTTACCTAGAACGTGCTACAAATACAATTTAAAGTGAAAATTTTAGAAGAGAGCAACTTCAGACATGCGAAGGGCGCAGAAAAAAGAAACTAATATTGTACTGCAAGATGGCTCCATATATGGCTTTTTTACATCACATTTAGAGGAAGCAAGGCACCAGAGAAGGCGGAACGATGATACGGTCTACTGGTGCTTGAGACATATTTCAACCCTTGAAGATAGAGCCTGGTGCACAGTGTAAAGTCACAAGTTGAGGATTCTTGAGGTAGAAGTTCCCATCAGAAATCCTTTTCTAAAGAATGGGCTGGACTTCTGCATGGGGCTAGAACAACCCATTTTCATTGCTAGGGGGTGTCCGCGCAAACACTACAAAATTTGGAAGCGGTGGGCAGACTCGGGGTCTGATGTTGGACCCGCCACCGGTGGTAGAGGCACATTTGTCGGAATGATACACACGCGTACTATTAGACCATGGTGGCGGGTTGTGGGAGGGATCGGAGGGGCTAGCATTTCCTACTGTGTCATTAAGTGGTGGACAGGTTTATGTGGAATTGGCGCGATCTGGGGGGTGGGGGGGGAGTTTTTAATATGTGTTTGGTTATTAAATGCAAAAGTTAAAATCATTATCACTGTATGATTGAATTGTGCAGTTGTCTCTGGGGTGCAGAGCCCTGCAATATATGTGCAACTTGAAAAATAAAATTTGTTAAAAAAAAATCCTTTTCTAACCTGTCTCAGAAGGGAATCTCATATCGTATTAATTCAGCTCGTGAGATCTGTTTTCTAGGAGCAGGACATTAAAAACGGTTAGCTGGGAAAAAAATGGGAGTTGGTCAACAGTTCTGGGCTGACCTGAAGAAAGATGTACTACAGCATTAACTTAGTTTATTTAAAAAATGAATTGACCAAGGAACAAGGAGGCATGTTCCAAAGCTGGTATATGGATTACCCATTTTAGTCAACTACATTCAGTTAATGTGTGTGGCCCAGGCGCTTCCATGCCTGTAAATGGATCAGATGTGAATACGAATGCTCCCTTCGCCACCCCACCTTTTAAAAAACATGCACACTAAATTTCAGAAATCCAATTAGACTCCAGGCTAGTACTAGATACCTAAAGACATCTTCAAAATAGAGTCCGAAATATGGGGTCCACTCAAATGTACTTTGACACAATATTCATTCGTGGAGCAGAGAGGCTCTCTATTTACAAGGAAGGGGACCAGGCTGAAGTGAGAAACTATGGGTTGGAATTGGTTTAATCACCGTCACCGCATCTGAAAATTGGCATGACAGAGTTCCAAACTGTGAAACTGGAAAATAATATACCCGGATGCTCAGGATTTAATGTATTGTTTATAAGTAGCTAGGAGGGCCATGAGAAGTGAGGGTATTTGGTGGAGGAAAAATCGGGAAGATGGCTGGAAGGCCTCAGATATAGCCAGGCTGGAAGATGAAAAAATTAAGACCATCTGCCTGAACTTTTTTCTTTCTTTCAATCAGTCCTGAAAGTGGACATGCATGACAATCAGTATAATAATAAAGCTGGGGCATTTATAGGAGTCACAGTTCTCATTCTGCTCTGACCTTCTCTGAAGATGAATTAGAGTAATCACCGCCTGATCTGCATTTGATAATAGCACTGCTCTTAAGAATTAGCCTGGGCTCTGCCCTCTGCGTGCACACCACTTCGTTTCCATCTTAAATTGATTTGATGTTAATTGCGCCCTCAGAATAATCACTATGAAAAAGTGCATTCCCCTGAATGTGACACGGCGAGCCTCTGCAATGCAGGTGTGCTAGAAGGTGGGTTACATGCACCCCAAAACAAACACTGAATTATATAGGGGCAACAGTGAATAACTGGGATGTATTTCACTGATGGGTCCTGAGCGACATCAAAAATACAAGTTCAATGCCAGCACTACATACACACTTGGACTTACTTTGTGGTAACCTGCCTGTGTCAAGTTTTAGTTTTTGGGCCTGCATGTTCGCAGGTTAGCTTGTTGTATGAAAGCAACTGGTACTATTTTATTGATTTTTATTTTATTTAAAGAGTTTTATAAAGCACGGACAAGACCACAGAGCGCTTCACAGAAAGGTAGTTACATAGGTACAAGGGTACAAGAAATATAAACGACATTAGCACAGGTAGGACCGGAAAAGGACAACATCGGTCACAACAGTAGAACATTTCAAAAGGAGTGAAGAGTAAGAGAGGGAACCCTAGGGTGAGACTGAAGGACTGACCAAAGAATTCTTTCAGCATAACCCTTTGACTTTCCTAATAAGGGAGCAAGAGTTAATATCACAGCCGAACTGGAGAGGACAAAACTAAATGACAATAACAATCCTTGTAGTACTCTCGAGACAAGGCTAACGCAGCGCCTTCTTAGGTGGGCTGTGTGGCTAGCCCAGAAATCTTTTCATCAGAATCAGTTTGACTTCCCTTTTGAAGGCAGCTGTGGAATTATTCAGACTGGTGGTAAGGAGCTCCAAATTCTAGGTGCAATACCTGAGAATGCTCGATTGTAAGTTTTCATTTTATGAAATTTCTGTGGTTTAAGTGGTAAGGTGCTGGAGCCCCTAGAGGATCTGGTGCTTCCAGACAGCTCAAGTGTTTGTGCAAGATATAGTGGGGTGCTGAAGTGTAGAGCTTTGGGAGTCATGCGGGCAATTTTTAGATGTATCCTTGCTTCATACGGGAGCCAATTAAGAGCTTTTAGCTCAGGTGAGATGTTATGATAACGTTTGGAGCCTGTGATAAGCATTGCAGCGGAATTTAGCGAGGCCTTAAGTGGAGCCATCCTCGCTATCGGAAGTCCACAGAAGTTTGCACTGCCATAATCCAGCTCAGATATCACTAATGCTTGCACCGCAGCTTTGAGGTTGTTGTGGGGAAGGAACGGTTTTATTTTCCTTAGGCTGCTTAAATGGAAATGTGCTCCTTTGGTGAGAGAACTGATGTGATTCTGCATGTTCCGATGTCTGTCAAGTATTAATCCGAGTGAGCTCGTACAGTCAATGATGTTTGGAGTGCAGCTGAGGACTGTCAGTTGTTGCACCCATTTTGCAATGCGATGAGGAGGAATTCAGTTTTGAGAGCATTCAATTTCAGATGATTAACTGTCAGCCAACTCTGCTTTTCCTGAAGAACTGAGTTGAGAGATCTGATATCCTCTGGGGAGGAGATTTTCAGGTACTGTTGTGTGTCATCGGCATACATGTGATAACGGATGTTGGACACTTTCAGGATTTCTGTTAGAGGTTCCATGAACAGGTTGAAGAGAGTGGACCCCTGCGGTACTCCCAGAGTGAGCGGAGAGGGGTTGGACAGGTACTCATTAACCTTGAGCCTTTGGGATCTATTGTGTAGAAAAGAAGAAAACCAGTCAAGAAGGATCAAAAGGCAGGATTCATTTTGGTCAAGCATTCGTAGTGCATCATCCACAATATGAATAAGAGCAGATTCCGTGCTATGACCTTGCCTGAAGCTGTATTGGAATTTGTCAAAAAGTTGGGTGGGAACGCATTTCTCCAGGAGTTTTGCCAGTGTAGGAATGGTGGAGATTGGACGAAAATTGTGAAGATTGGCCTGGTCAGCCGTTGGTTTATTTAGTATGGGGGTGACCTGCCCAGTCCTTAGGCAGTCCAGGATAGAACCTTGAAGCAGAGACGTTAACTATTTTCGTCCATAGAGGGAATGTGGATGATCTGATCTCCTTGAAGAGGTTCGGAGGCACGGGGTCATTGAAATGGTTGGAAGGTTTCAGAGTAGCCAGAGTTTTTCGAATGGTGCTCTCATCAACTGTTTGGAATAGACTCCAAGAGGCATTGTTTTTGCGTGGGCGAACCAGACGTTGAGGGGGCACAACCAGCCCAGAGGATACAAAGCTGGCAGGTAGATTCTCACAGGCTGCCCTTAGAGCCTGTTCAATCTTTGTTTTTTATCACGGAAGAAGGAAGCAAACTCCTCACAGTTTGGCTGCTGTCATGGTCCTGCGGAGGGCAGAATAGGTGGGTTGTTAGATTGAATCTTGATTAGTTCAAACAGCTCTTTGGACGATTTCTTGCTTGGACTAGTTGTTCTCTGAAGTAGCTAGCTTTACAGATTCTGATGCATTTGTTATATACGTTTCTGAGAGATCTCAGCTGCGCAAGATGGTACACGGAGGATCTCCATATACGTTCTGCTAGTCATAGATTTCTTTTCTCAATATTTAGGTTCCCGTTGTACCAAGGTTTGGAGATTTTGGAGGGTGTCCTTTTCAGTTGTAGTGGTGTCATAGCATCTAGTATGTTGGACATCGAGTGATTGGAGTGATCTGTGAGGTCATCAACAGCAAACATGTCCGGGGGAGGAGGCAAGATGCTATCCGTGCGGGAGGACAGATCATATAGGTTAATATTTCTCAGATGTCTTTGCCAGATTCTAGGTTTCTTCATCTGAGATTTAATGGTTCTCGCTGGTTCTGAGCCGAGGATAGAGATGTAGTGGTGGTCAGACCAGTCACAAGAGAGGATAGACTCAAGTTGAGTGGAGTTGCTCTTGCCAATAACCAGATCTAAGGTAGCTCCCTTGTTGTGCATAGGGCTGTCACATATTTGAGTAAGGTTGAGGTCTAATATGAAGGATTTAAGGCTATTGACTGATGAGTCATTTACGTCATTCCAATGCAGGTTGAAGTCCCCCTGGAAGATCTGGGTGCAGGGACAGTTCACATTCGTTGAAATGATTTCCATGACCTGTTCTAGGAAAGGGGATTGTCTCTTGGAGGGTGGTAGAGCACGTGGAATTTGCAGGCCTGTTTGTTGCTGCATGAGACCTTGAAGCACACTTATTCGCAGGAAGCCAGGGAATCAGAGTGCAGTTGTCTAACTGATAAATTGATACGATGAATGCAAGCGACGCCGCCACCTAGAGCCCACCCAGTCTATCAAGTCTGATGATGTTATAGTTGGGGGCCACTAAAATATCGATTATCAGTCCAGCAGATTCGTTAAGCCACGCTTCCGTCAACACTAAAATGTCAGGATCATTTGCAAGGATGAGGTCAGCGATGTCTGCAGCGCGGCAGACGGCCGATCTGCAGTTGAGAAGCATGCATTTAAGCTGGGGTTTGGGATCATCTGAGGAAATGGAGGTGGTGGGGACTATGGTGAGGTTGTTATTATTTAATGATCTAGTGTTAGCCGTGGGTTCTCTAGCCCGGTCAGAGTGGATAGTTTCAATTTGGCACTTCTTATCAGTGTTCAAAGCAGATGATGTGTCATAAGAGAGCAGAAGGGTTCTAATATCCAAGACTTGGAGTGGGACTTCAGCTCTGCAAGGCCGAGAGGGGTCATTAGGGAAGGGTATTGTTTCCCAACTTTGGAGAGTATGAGCCCCTAGAGGTGAGTTCTTAGTTGGTGTGGGGTATACAGGCGGTCTAGCCCCAGAAGTCGAGGTATGACTGTAGATATGTGGCACTGTCTCTGAGAACCCCCGAGACTTCTTATTAACAGATTGCTCCGATGTGAGGAGAAAGAGGATATGTACAGCTGCCATGAGCTGTTGAAGGGTAAGTGATATAGCATCCAGCCTAGATTCCAGACCAGTGTGGGAGCAAGTTCTTGGCCCTGTGGACAGGGGCATATGGGGGGGGGATTCGAGTAAACTATAGGAGTGAGTAAGGAGGACGGGGAAGTAAGTATCAGTAATGTATGCTTTGAGCTTCGCCTGCTATGTACCACTAAACTCAATAAAATCTGTCATAAAAAAGAAAATACAAATTCAAGTTATCAAGGATGCCACTCAGAACCCCACGGTGATAAACATCCCAATTATTCACTTTTTATATTATATATGCCTCCCCCTACCCCCAAAATCGCCTGCCCCTTCTTTCAACATCCAGGCAGGGGGAAAGGAATAATAGGAAGCCATCCATAACATGGCATCCCCTCCCAAATATAAAAGAGCTGCTGGTCTCCTACTATCCACTGTGCCTTCCCTCGCACCCAGCGCTCTGTTCTCTATCGGAGCAGAGAGCAAGTGCTGTGCTGACACCCTCTCAGAGAGACCTATGAGAGAATCATGGAATTCCTTTATGACGTAGCAACAATGGGAAACGGCGTTTGTCATAGCTGTGTATAACATCTGGGTAGTCTCGACAAAGGCTTCCTATAGCAGTCATGTTTAACAAAAACCAATAAAAGTTTTGAATTTTATAAGAATATTAAATAGATATGAAACTTAAAACGAACAGCCAATTTAACATTTGTATTTTTTACATTTTAATGTTTATGGAAGAAGCCAGATTGTTTAAATCGTTTTCTGCTTTCTCCCATATGTGAACCACATTTGCAGTTTTTTTACAACGCAGAAAAGAGCCCACTGAAGCGCTCTGCATGCTTCTAAAGAGTAGGAAAAGTCAGCATGAGAAAAGAAATCTCAAAACGTGGTATTTGGTAATATTAACAGCCACATTATAATAGAGGGATAAGCAAATGCTACCTTTATGCACAAACCGAGCCTCCAGCGCTTACTTAACAGTTGATATTATGAGTGCTGGCAATTTGCTGCCATCAGTTGCAGAAGACACTCCCAACTTCAAAGCAATGGCAGTGCACTCAATGGCAATTCACCCAAGATCAAGGGTGATGACATCTCTAGATTGACATTTACCTTTTATATCAACTTTCAGCACTTTGACCAGTTGTCTGATTGCTGCTGAACAGTTCGGGTGAAGAAATGGAACCTAAATAAGGTAAATGGAACACTTACAGTTCTGATCACTTTCTCCAACTAATCCTGCCTTCACGACCCCCTAAAAAAGCAGCAGCACGGATAATGCATGCCATAGTGAACTATGGTTAGCAGCTGGTGACTACCACTATTTGATGCCCATAGTGATGTATATGTTGTTTTTAGGTCTCGCCTGAGACAGCGCTTTAGCGCTGCTCTGGCGAGACTTATAGTAAGCGAGTTTTGGAAGTGCAAACAGTGCTTTTCAGGCCTCCAAATACAGTGCATGTGTGCCGGCGGCGCGCACCATTTGGCAGCCTGAAAAGCACTGCCTGATCACTTCGCGGCCCCTTTGATGTCCTCAGTGAGCCGCGCGGCCACTGAGGACATCAAAGTGCACACCATTTGCACTGTGCCCGCCCCCACTCCCCCTCCCACTCCCTCCTCGTCAACTTCAGTGCGCAGCCCTGCTCTCCGCTCCCCCGCCTGGAATGCGCTCCTGTAACAGCTCCCCCGCCCCCAAGCGCGCGCGCGCCACGCTCCATAACGAGATAAAAGGATTACTCTGGTCAGCTGTGATTTTCTACGTCTTGCCTACCAGACAATATTTAGGTGCGTGTTTCCTTTTTTCTCATTCTAAATCCATTTTTCCCTAGGTGCATCCCCCACCCCAGCTAACACCTCTCTTCTCTCTGCTTCTTTAAAGCCCCTGAGTTTTCTTTCTTCTTCTAATTCACCTTTTCTCTTCTCATTCCGTTTATATCTCCCATCTGCCATTAGCACCTTCCTAATATCAGTAAAACGTGTCTTTATTTCCCCTGCTGCTAAACACACTTGGACTCATTTCTTTGTTACTGCTATTTTGCTCAATGCTCACTTTGTGTTCTCTCTCATGTCCTCTGTGCCCAGTCGATGCTGCTGTGAGGATTCGAGCAAGGAATTTCCAAGTAGATGCTGAAGAGGGCATCGTGGGTCTTTTCTGAGTACTACAAAGTTCCTTTTAAGTTTGGTGCAAAGAATCCGAGTGCACATCTCCAGGGCCGCCTAAGCATTTCACAATAACATCGAGAGGGTGAGGGAAAATCACTCTTGATCCCCCTGGTTTATAATGAATCAACAACAAAAGAGTGAACGGGAGAAGGAGCAAACTAAGAGTAACAGCGTGGGCAAAAACCAAAATAGTGTTTTAAAAGAACCCTCACTCACCAACCTAGTTGGTGACATGCTTCATCATCGGGTTCCCACCAGAGAGGCCGAATGCCTCTCTGGTGTGCTGCAACGCCTGAACTACAGCGGAGCTGGTTTTGGATGAAAAGGGAGTGAAAATTTAAAAGGTGAATGGTTTTAACCAATAACCAATTTAATCCTGGTAAACCAAAGACCGAATACAAACAAGTGAGTCGGACAAGAGCCGGCCAATTAGGTGGGACAGGGCTCGTCCTAATTAAAGGGAGGTCAACATGTTTCAGCTTAACATGCCCAGTCGGCTAAGCATTCATCAGGACCATGTAGAACACCACGGCGGTATGCACACGCTAAGGTGCCCCCTAACCAGTGGCGTGTTTAGGCGGTAAAACTCACTGTTCTACCGCAAAAGCCATCCTACAATTCAGGGGCTAGTAACGCCTGTAAAAGAAAAACAGACATAACACACATAAAGACATATAAAGACAGACACTTTTTGTCACTTGAATTGTTTATACTTTACGTGATTCAGGTGAACACAAATGGTAGTCCCGTGCTGTGAAGCGGGAGTGGGTGTCAAATAACGATATGTGGTTATAAAACGCCCACAGTAGAGTGTAGTGCTCTATGAGAGGTAGAGGACCTATACATATATCGTTGTGTATCGTTACGGTCCTACGCACTAATTGTGCCTGTGAAAGGATCAATAAATATATTGACCGATCGACCAGCGATGTGCAGTCGACAAAGGCTATTTAGCCGTTATGTATGCCGAAAAACTAGCAGACTCGTGCAAGTGAAGTGCATGCTGAAACGAGCGCACGTAGTGTTTGCCAGGCGCCGTTGCTCCAGTGCATGACTATCAATAAAGTATGATAAAAACATCAACAACAACATGGAAAAAAGGGGCGGAAAACTCTTACTCAGTAAATTGGTACTGTTTGCGTCATGGGTCCGAGAGGGGGGTAGTGAGCTATAGTATCTGTGAGAATAAATAAACAGGAGAGCCTTGTTTGACTAGATACTCAAAAGTAAACCTCACTGGGACCAAAGGGATGCGGTAGCGAAGAATATCTACTTACTTCCATGCTCGCACACTCCCGTGAAATACCTGGTTCAGTCCTGCTCGGCCCGGATATTGGTGAGTGTAAAGCGAAACCGGAAGAAATACTAACGCGATCCCGTCACGTGATCAAAACAACGCGTGTCATGTGATCTTAACAGCGCACGTCAACGTGTGACGTCATATGGTGGGGCGTGTTGTATCGTACGTGCTCCCATACCTAAGTCAGTCAGGATTGGTCTTTAGTGAAGAAAAAGGTGACATGCCAGTCTATTGTTGAAAAAAGGGGGGGAAACCGGGTAATATTCGTGACAACCGGTTCTGGCCTGTGAAAATGCATTAACATTGCGTGCACTTTCACTGCGAAACCTTTGTCCTGGTGCATGATGTCTAGGAATGGCAGGTAACTACTGACTGTTTGTGAATGGCACGTGGTGTCTAAAAACCTTTAGTTGATCATACGTTATGTAGATCTCCAGTGTAACAGCTACCTAAGAGGTAATTTCAGTGTGAGGCACAGAGAAACACACACACACACACATACACCCCCTTTGATCAGGTGGATGAATTACAAAAGGGATGCATTGAAATCGTAGGCTATGCTGCACGGAGGCCATCAAGGTGTTATCCTGTGTTGGTGAAAACCGTCCAACACTTCAGTTTTTGAGAATGGAGTTCCACGGGATATTGTCATTCAGACCTGAGAGGTGAGTCGAAAGGCGATAGACCCATCTTTGTTCTTTCTCAAAGAGTAACTGCTGAGTGTTTGGTCCTGGTTTCAGTTTCTCAATAATTGACCAAGTCATGTCATTTGTTGTGTGATTGGCCAAAAGAAAATGTTCTGTCAATTTGGTACTTAGTTTGCGACAGCGAATGGTGCTGCGATGTTCGCAGATGCGCTGTTTTATTTTCCTGCCTGTCATTCCCACATATCTCAGTCCGCGGGGACAGGTAATTATGTAGACCACGTCTGTGGAATTGCAGTTGGTGTGCGTTCTCTGCACCCATTGCTTCCCTTGTTCAAGCTCAAGATACTTTGAAGGGGAAGTCAGGTGGCAAACACTACATGAACCACAGGGGTAGTGGCCAACAATAGGGGGAAGGCCCCACGCGCTGGTGATAGACAGATGCTGATCTTTGTCTAGTGGCTTTGGGCGAGTATGAACCAAAGCATCCTTCAAACTTCTCGCTCTTTTGTAAGAGAATAAGGGTTTTTCCCAATTGTGTTTATTGCTCGTCAGGATATTCCAGTGTTTCCTAATGGACTTACTGACTGCGTTAGATGCTGCATTGAAAGTGGTCACACATGTGAGAGGTAAGGAGTCCTGGTCATCTCTCACATGGTCTTCCAATAAAGCCTCCCGATTTTGGTTACGGGCCCGCTTATTACTCTTCGAGAGGATCTTATCAGGGTAACCCCGGGATTTCAGTTTCCAAGTAAGTTCCTGTGCTTGTTTTTTGTATGCAGACACTTCGCTACAATTCCGACGTAGACGCAGATATTGGCCAAAGGGGAGGTTTTCCCTCAGTGGGCGAGGATGGTAACTAGAAAAGTGTAACAAATTGTTTTTTGCCGTGGGCTTCTGATGAGTTTTGGTTTGTAGGGTGTCGCCTGTTCTGGTGATGACACATCCAGGAAAATCATCTCATCTTTGTTGTGTGTATGGATAAATCTAAGATGGGGATCACAAGTATTTACCCATCTGAAGAAATCCTGGAGGCATTCCTCAGAGCCCTGCCAAATGATCAGTACATCATTGACGTACCTTTTCCAAAAGAAAAGGTTTGGCAAAAAGGGGTTATGTTGAGCCAGGATGAACTTACTTTCAAAATCGAACACGTACAGCCCGGCTACCGAAGGCGCAAAAGTACTGCCCATTGAAGTACCTGTTGTTTGCAGAAAAAGGTCACCCTTATATTCGAAAAAGTTCCTTTTCAGTGCGAGAGTAGCACAGCTGACAACGAATTCTCGCGGGGTGGTGTAGTTCCAGTTACTGGACTCAAGGGTGCGCCTTACGACATTGATGTCATCCTGGGGGATACAGGTGTACAAACTTTCAATATCCATTGTCACCAAAAAAGATGCCCCATCTGGGAGAACAATCCCTTGAAGTAGTGCTAACAGACTCTTAGTGTCTTTGAGATAAGTGCTGGTTGATTGAATCAGAGGTTTCAGAAAGAAATCACAATAACGTGACAGGGGTTCCAGCAATGAACCGATCCCGGACACAATAGGTCGGCCAGGAGGGGGTGTTCTGTTCTTATGTGTTTTGGGCAGGGTGTAAAAGTAAGGGATCTTGCCCTCACTGGTAGTGAGGAAAGTCGCTTCCTGTTTGGTGATAAAGCCATTAGCTTCGGCGTCCTGAACCAAATCGTGAATGATACCTTGGAGTTCCAAGGATGGATCCGTAGTCAGAGGAGTATAGCTAATAGGATCATCTAGGAGACGTCTGCATTCCCTGTCATAGGCAGTAGAATCCTGAATGACTACTCCGCCACCCTTGTCTGCTGATTTAATCACGATACCAGTATTCGATTGCAGAGAAAGTAGTGCTTGAAATTCGCCCGCCGTCATGTTCTTGAAGCGGTTGGGTTCGATGAAGGCTTCAACATCGTTAGATACCGCCTGCTCAAATGCTGTGATTTCAGGCGGAATAGAGTGAGGGGTAGGGGTAAAGGTAGATTTGACCTTAAATCCTGTATCACTCGATGGAGGCTGGGTGCTGTCCAGAGGTTGTTTTTCAAAGAAGCTTTTGAGCTTCAGTTTTCTGAAGAAGTTAGAGAGTTCGCATCTCAGTTTGAAGCGATCAAAACTGGCTGTGGGTATAAAACCCAGCCCCTTTTCCAGGACTGAAGTTTTGTCGGTCGTGAGTGTTACTGATGAAAGGTTCGTGATCAGACTCGTTGATTGCTGGGGCCTGCTCGTTGAGTCTTGCTCCTCGTATTGTCCCCCACTGCTTCGTCTTGTTGCCAGTGGACTTGGGTGGAGCCTCTTCTTCGGCCCCGGCCTCTCCTGCCCCTCTCTAAAAAAGGGGGGCGGTATTGGTTCTGTTGGAACTGTGGAGGTGGAAAGAAACCGGGGTTCCAACCCATCATCGGGTGGAACGGGGGTGGTTGAAATGGTGGTTGTTGGTAGGGAAGCCAAGACTGATTGTTGTGTTGTCGTCTGTTTCTTCCTCTACCCCGCTGACGAGCCTTGTAGCTGTCGCTGCTAGAATCACTTGCAGTGGAGCCATCAAGTGAGCTGTCAGTACCAAAGTCATTCTTGGTCGGTGGGATGTAGTCTGGGCTGGTATAAGGGTATGCTCGTACATAGGACCATTTTGCCAGATCCTTCTGGAATTTCTGGGCTTTGGAATGAGTAAGAGAATCTTTATATTCATTCATTTCTTTGTTTAGTTCATCGAGCCGTTTCTTATAGCCAATTAGTGTTGATTTGAAATGGGTTTCCGTTAGTTGGATTTCCACCATTATGGCCTCCGAGAGCCTAAGTGCTGTTTTAATAATTAGCACCAGCCAATCCCTGGTGCAGTGCCAGGCGATTTGGGCCCATTCCTTCCTAAACTGTGCATCATCTAGGAAAATGCGGGGGGCATTTGTGACTAGTAGACCCTTGGGTGCTATATTGTTTCTGAGATTTTCAGTGAGAATTGTGCCATGAAGGATAGTGCGTATCCGCCCTCTTTTCTGCTCGCTTAATTTATCCCACTCAGTAGTTTGTGAGATAGTTTGAGCAATAGAGGGATCAGAAAAAAGTGAGGGATCTGCCAAAAGGGCATCTACTTCCTCATTTGAGTAAGAGAGGCCCAGATTATCCATGATGCTGTGTTGAGGAGTCGCTAAATAAAAAGGCAAAACGAAGGGAAAAATACCCTCGCAGCTGTGCGCTGCCAAATATCACAATAACAACGAGAGGGTGAGGGAAAATCACTCTTGATCCCCCTGGTTTATAATGAATCAACAACAAAAGAGTGAACAGGGGAAGGAGCAAACTAAGAGTAACAGCGTGGGCAAAAACCAAAATAGTGTTTTAAAAGAACCCTCAGTCACCAACCTAGTTGGTGACATGCTTCATCATCGGGTTCCCACCAGAGAGGCCGAATGCCTCTCTGGTGTGCTGCAACGCCTGAACTACAGCGGAGCTGGTTTTGGATGAAAAGGGAGTGAAAATTTAAAAGGTGAATGGTTTTAACCAATAACCAATTTAATCCTGGTAAACCAAAGACCGAATAAAAACAAGTGAGTCGGACAAGAGCCGGCCAATTAGGTGGGACAGGGCTCGTCCTAATTAAAGGGAGGTCAACATGTTTCAGCTTAACATGCCCAGTCGGCTAAGCATTCATCAGGACCATGTAGAACACCACGGCGGTATGCACACGCTAAGGTGCACCCTAACCAGTGGCGTGTTTAGGCGGTAAAACTCACTGTTCTACCGCAAAAGCCATCCTACAATTCAGGGGCTAGTAACGCCTGTAAAAGAAAAACAGACATAACACACATAAAGACATATAAAGACAGACACTTTTTGTCACTTGAATTGTTTATACTTTACGTGATTCAGGTGAACACAAATGGTAGTCCCGTGCTGTGAAGCGGGAGTGGGTGTCAAATAACGATATGTGGTTATAAAACGCCTAAGCATTTGCCAACCAGATGAGCTTTCTCGAGGCTTTGATATGGTAATGTTTGTTAGCGTCTCCGAATCTAGAGCTCTGTCTGCCTGGACTTGTGTTTACAAGTAAGCAGAGCTCCGTTGCGTGACCAGGTCACAGCAATAAAAGCCGGCACACCTTGCATTATAAAAAAAAGGGGCGCTGCATTCCTACACTGCCCCAGCTTTTCACTGCCTCTCCTTGTCCGTGTCTTTACGCCCGGCACATAAACAACCAGCCCGCGGGAGTGTCCCCAGACAGCTTGCAGGACACAAATCTCCTATTTCTTTGTTCGTGTGCTTGATTGTCATGTGGCACATTATGTAAACTTTGCACCAGTGCAAAAGAATTGCACATTGATTTTACACGATATTTGTTCCTTGCTTCACTCGGAATTAAACAAAGAGGTTTTCCTGCAATCATGTTTTTGGAAAGATGTTTGCATTGGGCCAAAAATGGAGTAAAGTGTTTTGCTCTATTTTTGTTACTTGTAAGATGGAAATGTGCAAACAGGAGGCTAGCCATCACTGGTGCAGACACAATTTTGACCCAGTCATTTCCAGATAACAGACTGCAGGGGTGAAATGTAGCCATTTACACTTGCACCTGGACACACGCTAACTGTATAATCTGTAAATATCAGTGAAAAATTGAACCAGAACCATTAAACCAACATCACTGTAATTCGACCTAGGTTTTACGCCATATATTTTGCTTGTTATTATATGCATATTTCCACCAGGACAAAAAGCAAATGAAATAAATAGAATGTTCTCATTTTTTTTATTTTAAATAAAGAAGAAGATAAATGCATTTTGCTCCCATTTTGAACTGTAAAAGATGAGACGATGTTTGAGGGAAAAACAGTTTGCATTATCTCAGATTGCATAAACTCCTTTTTGTCTTAAGCAAAAAGATTTAATGAAATAACATTTGGAGTCAAATCTGCTTTTCTCCAGTCCCTGCTATACAAGAAGGAAAACGGTGTAAGTTGCTTGCCACACACTGCTGCATGCCTCACACTGCTACACGAAACACTGCTGCACGCCTCACACTGCTGCACGCCTCACACTGCTGCACGCCTCACACTGCTGCACGCCTCACACTGCTGCACGCCTCACACTGCTGCACGCCTCACACTGCTGCACGCCGCACACTGCTGCACGCCGCACACTGCTGCACGCCGCACACTGCTGCACTCCACACACTGCTTTTATGCGAGTTTATGCTACTGACATTGTAAATGACAATGCCTTTTATTTGTTTTAAAACCAAAACATAAATAAAAGGCATTGTAATTTTACAATGCCAATAGCTCAAACTCTTATAAATGCGAGACCTATTGCATTGCAAATGCTTGTTGTAAAAAGCCAGCAATGGCTTTAATCAGACACCAATGTAGACAGTGCAATCGCTTATGTGAGTAAGGGCCCAAATTAAATGTTGGCGGAGAGGCTGATTGAGTTCTCTCTTGCCCAACATTATGACCCCCACCTAGTTTGATTCAGAAGGACCACAGTTGGACTACTTCACCTGCGCCACGGACAAACTTCTCCAACGTAAGTAAGGGCTGTCAGAGATTTTGCTATATATCGGTACTAATTCAGATGGCCAGAAATATAGCAGTTTTTTCAATGCCAGTCACCCCCAGGAAGTACCTTGCGGTTAGGGGCACTGAAAAGTGCTCAATGCCCCACTCCCATGGGAGAAAACTCCCATGGCAAGGAGGTCATAGAATTTTTTATTCTTCAGAAAGAAAATTCAGCTTCGGGATCTACTTTTTGAAAGAAAATACAAACCTGTAACTTTGCCGTATAGCTCTGTCATGTTTGACAGAGCCGTCCGGCAGAGTTACATTGCACTGGTAGGTTCTTGTCAACGCTAGAAATGCCCGCCGGGCTGACGGACATTTCAAAATGGGGCTGTCGGCACATCCAGAAGGGCGATGGAGTAGTTTACTCCATCACCCTGGCGTAGAAGAGGCTGACAACCAAATTTTAAAATTAGCCCTTAAGGCAGATGCAGGAACAACTCACTGCAAATCTTGCTCCCCTCATAGCTTTATAGCATCTTAAATGCTTTAAAACAATGTGTAAAAGCAAATCTTCATACCTTATGCACAGTCAGGGGTTGGAAACGAAGGGCGTGATTTAGATGTTGGTGGACGGGTTACTCCACCACAACGGTGAAGGATATCCTGTTCGCCAAAATATAAATCCCATTATGTCCTAAGATTTATATTTCTGCGGACACAATATTTGTCACCGTTGTGACGGAGTAACCAGTACGCCAAGATCTAAATCAAGTCCTAAGTCTAGGAGTAATTGATCCAGGCCAGATTTTCAAGATCCCATTATTTGCATATAATGAATCGGAATGAGCAGGGTTATATAGTCAGTGAAAGGGTAGCAGGGATTCTGCCCTGCTGCTCCAGTGCTGGAGAAACAGTGTAATTCAGGACCAACTTCAAGGTCATAGTTCGAAAAAAGACTCATCTTATACAAGGCTCCACTAATCAATTTAAGAAGAAAGAAGTTAGGTTCCAGTATGGATAACATATACAACATTGCATTCAAATGCACGAATGGTGGTGGGAACATTCCAGTCAAATTGTTGTGAGCCCAGCCTTTGCTGAAATCTGCTGCTCCCTCATCATCCTTTTAGCATGTAAATTCCAGAACTTTGCTAATTTAGGGCCTTCTTTTTAACCTTCTCTTTGTGTTCCCATTTCCAATATGCTCTGCTTTACACTGTGTGACCTTACACCCAAAAAGAGAGTCATGGTCTCCAATGGAAAATGTTGATGTTTTCTAAGAGGAGAAGCCTTCACTGGGCAATCTGGCGTGGGGGCGGTTATCCTCATCTTCGATTGTTCAAGCTTGAGAGTGACTTTGGCAAGTGATGAAACAGGGGGAAAGGATTCAGAAGGGCACCCGACCAACTGATCAAAAGACAATTCACATTGAGTTGACCTCGGGGCAGCACAACGTAAAGTCTTGGCATGTTTGTGTTGATGAGCATACACCAAGCCGTGGGAGTCTCAAAGCGAGAACACGTCTGCTAGCGCATCATTGTTGAGGACCCATTTGTTTTTCTAACGCAAGCTCATAGCAGAGCTGCTCAGCTTTCAGATGTTGCACACCTGGGTGACACATTCCCGTAATAACTGGTTTGATGCAAGGAGCATAAACCACACTGCTGAGCTTCGTTCTTCAGGATCTCGGACCTTGTTCATTTCTGCCGATTGACTATAGCATGCATTATTACACTATTCCAGTCCATATTCATTAAACTGTCGGGTGTTCAGGTGAGCGCTCCATTAGAGCACGGATAAATCCACCACTCTACTGTGGGAAAGTGCTTTCTTCATGTTCGCTTGGTATCAGCTTGGAACTGACAGAAGAGTCGAAGAAGTAAAGGCGAGAGTGTCTTCCCAGCTTCATATTTCCTACCATGGATCTTCAAAGAATTCCTGTAGATGTCTCATCTACAAGCACAAAAAATGCACACGTTGGACTGTATGAGATTCTGCAGGGTTTTAGGCTCTTTCTTCTTTTCCTCCTCTTTTATACATCTCTTGTGTCACCGCCCTCTGTCACCTCCTTCCTCCACGTTGCCTGATCTTGGTGTTGCTCTAATATGCTGCACCCTCAGTCGTAAATATTCACCATCCCACTGCGTTGAAATGTGTTCGTTTGTGCTGCATAAGGCGGAGGTGTATCTGTCCACACTCAGCAAGCTTCACGCACTGTGCTGGTTTTTATACTAACGCCCAATGGAAGGATGGCGCCGCCAGACTCTCCGCTTTGGCACACACAGCCTCAGCCATGGTATTGTCGGTTTGAATTAAGCTACCACAGGTTCAATGCGCTGCATGAGTGCAACCACTGTCTCTTGTAGCAAATATGGCAATTTCTCTACAAATCACTGGTAAAGAAGGTTTAATGCCAGACGCTCCATCACAGGTTTAAACTTCCAACGCGCAAACGCACAGGGCTGGTTTGCCGGTTACAGCCAGGCGGCAAACACACCTCTTCAGAGATACTCTGGGAGTTTCTGTGCCTCTTTTCGTGATCCAGGGTAGGTCAGTATTCCAGCTGCTCCCAGCACATACTGCGCACCACCGTTATATAAAACAAATCACACACTTTTTATATCTTCCCGAAAGGTATTTATTCTTTACGATTTACATAAAATGTTAAGCTAGATCGTCCTCTGCTTAAACAGACATTTGGAAAGATATTGCTCTGAAAACAAAGTGTTCCAGGATCCCACAAGAAGGAACAGACATTCAATATTCATCAATATATATGAAGACTTTCGGATGCATAGCATGTGTTTTAAAAATAGTGTCGACGTGAAAGGCGTACGTGTCGTCTGGGTGGTGGCAGAAAGCAGCCCAATTGTAGTTTCCTCTTATGGCCGAATGAGCCACAATTGTAATAACTAGAAAGCTGTGAGAGCTTAGAAGCGGGGTGAACACTAGTTCAAAGCACTACCTACACATTAACTAACCCATTCTGTTCAGCCTGGAAGTGCCTTGAACTTTGAGCTGCTGCATCAGATCAAGACATGCTTGGCCACTAACAGACGATGAGGGAACGGTCATGCTCCTGCTGGAAATATAGCACAAAAGGGTTCTTTCTAATCTTAGCGTCTTCTGCCACACCGTCAACAGACTTTAAAGGGGTGAAACATTATTCACTGGCACTGATTTTCCACTGATGATTACATAAGGGAGGCCAGTGGTGGGAATTCCGGGCTTTTACCATCATGTAACCTTTTATCAGATTCTACAAAGACAAAGTGACACTTAAGACCACTTCTGCTTTATTCCTAGATCCCAACTTGAATTCACCCTCGTGAACGGGCTGCCAGTCCAGCATTGTCTCAGCAATCCTTCTAGCTGGAAGAGCGAGCGCTTGACGTGCCAGACATCAGAAGAGCTCTCAAATTCTATTTATACTGAACAAAAGAATAGAGGAAATCAGGCCAGCTTCTTGTATCCTTTAGAAACGCTGTCAAGGGTGATGTAAGAGCCTGCTAGCATTAATATACAGAAAGGTGACATTTCATTCCACCAAAGACATAGATGACAGAGCAGGTTTATTCTTGGTACTCAATAGGAGGACATCTGCCAGGCAGGAGTGTGGAAGGCTACCTCTGTATTCACCAAGCACTCCGGATGGACGTACAGATGTGGAACAAGCAGGGCTACAAAGCTTGCTCTGATGAGTTGAGCCTCTTTTCCACCTTTTACTGTAATGTTGCTAACTGCTGTCCAGCTGCAAGTCAAGCCCCTGACGATGAAAGAACCAATGCTGCAGAATAAAATTTATCTGAAACTACAGTTATCCAGCACTGGCGTCTTTCAGAGACGAACATGCAGCCTTCCCTCCTCCCCTTCGAAGCGGCTCATACTGCATTTCAATTGGACAATGAAAATCGGAGCTACATAAGCCTCTCTGGCATTGGACCGATGACCCCTCTACCTCATTTGCCAAGGTTGGGGTCATATAATGAGGTTGATGGATGGCACAAGGTGGGTGAAACAAATGCGGTCTTAACATTTATTACAGAAGATTCCCAACCAGAGGATGGATAATATTTCAAGCATGTGACTCTAAATAACAAGCATTGGCATAGCCAATAGGTCTCGCTTTTTGGACCGTATAAGTATTAAGTTATGCAGCAGAATATCCTTGGTGCAACAACACCAACTGTTGCATGGCTAAACACTTATAAGGTCCCAAAGGCGAGACCTATTGGCTATGCCAATGCTTGTATGTTAGTTGCATCATGTTAAAAAACATGAACATTTCTCTGCAAAATATCTGTAATAGACTCCCATGCATCACCCACAAAAAAACGGCATTAAACCAATCTGTTTACGAATTATTCAAGGTAATCAGAGCAAGGCCCTCTGCAGAATAGAGCTAGTTCAATTAGGTGCCCTCCTGAAAGGATGGCACCCTAGGCCAGAGCCCTTTGCCCATGCCTTAAAACGTCTCTGGTCCAGTGCCCACAATCAGGGCACGATGTGTGCACCCCTCCGGGTCACAGACCAGTTTCTGGACCTCGCATTACCAACTAAACGCCTAGGCCTCTGCATACACGCTAGATGAGCGTGATAAAAGAGCCAAAGCAAATGTCAGGACACCAGTTTGTCTGCAGTCCTGTCAGGAACTGGGGCAGGGGTATGATTGTGTTAGGAGCAGTGCGCCTCACTGTGCCATCAGTACCGCTTACTGTCAGCTTGGGATTGGTGCACTTTATCCTCAAGGGGCTGGAGTAAATCGTGGTGATAGGAGGAATAGTGCATCATATTATGAAAAGACTGGACGCTATTGTCGTGATAGAACTAGTGCATATTATTGCGACAGGGCTGCTGCCTATCGACAGAGTAGTAGGAACGCACCTTAATGTGACAGGACTGGTGCCCGTCGTCCTAAGGAGGAAGAGAGAATGTATGGACAACTGAAATAGAGGATAACTACCGCACCTAGAGGGAGCGGGAGATAGTGGAAGGTGAAACATTGTGAAAGAGATAAACAGTAAAAGCAGTAAAATAGAATATACCGAGGCAGGGATGTTAAAGAGTCAGTCGTAAGTGGGCCGGAACAGAAAGAGTAAAATAAATATGAGACCAAGAGAGATGAAATAGAGAGAAATAAAAAATGAAAAAATTAAAGAGGTTACGTGGAGGCGACTTGGAGAAAGAAGTGCAAAACTCCAGAATTCGAAGGGGGAGAAACGGAGAGTGACTAAGAAAGAGGCAGAGGAAGTGAGACAGGATGGAGCGAGTTTCAAGGCAGAGGAATAGGAAAGATAGGAAGGGAGAGAGATAAGAGAAGCACACAACGAAAGAGAAATGAGGGTGAGGTAAATAGTGTGTAGACTGAAAGGAAAGAGGGGGGAGAGAAGGTCGCAAAAGAAAGACTGACAGTGAAACAGAGGAGGAAACTGAGGAGGCAGAGTGGGCACACAGAGAAGAAAGACTTCTAGAAAAGGGCAGACTACGATAGGAGGCAAGGGTAATTGAGAGCTTAAAAGTAAATGGTTAGCGAGAGTCTGCGGAATGCAGGCAGTGGATACACAGGAAGGGGGGGGAATCCGGAAGAAAGAGTCGAGAGAAGAGAAACGGGGAATGGGGCAGACGTGGGACGGGGAAGAAAGAGGCTGATGGAGGGAACGGCATTACAGTACAGAGAAGAAAAAAAAAGAGTGTTGGGTAAGAAAGTCTGAGTGAGGCAAATCAGTGGAAAACAGTGGGACGGAGGAAGAGGGAGAGACAGAGAAGAGAAAGAGTAACTGATTAGACAAAACATGAGACAGACTGCGGGATGGATGCGGTGAGACAGACAGGAAGGAAGAAAACTCCGGAAAAAAAGAGAGCCACAAGATGAGAGAGGCTGAGATGGGCTGAGGGGAAGAGAGAGACCGATGCACAGAGTCTGGAAAACAGAGGAGAAGCTGAAGGGGGCTGAGCAGCAGGGGACGACAGAGGGAGGGGCGAGGGACTGTGAGGGAGGAAGAGGAGGAGAGACACTCAAGGAGAAAGGAACAGAAAACATTGAAGGGGAGAGATTTGGGGAGGGAGAGACTGATAGAAGCAGGGAGTGGGCAGAGAAGGGACGGTTTGTGGCTGCACACAAGCTACACAGAGTACTTGGCTTTTGCCACAAGAGGAGGGGCGGCCAATCCCCAGTGACCGTTAGAGGGGGAGTGAGAGCAGAGAGAGGGGGTGGAGGGGCATGGTTCTGGCGGTAAGGCTTAATGAGCCATTACAAAAGCCAGATGGCCTGTGCACGTTCACGCGAACGTGCACTCAAGCTTCAGGCCAGCAAAAGGCCTGGTAGCATTTAAAAAACTCGCTTACTAAAGGTCTCGCTTGCGCTAGCGCATGCGCTAGCTCAGGCGAGACCTAAAAAATAAACAAGCATTGACATAGCCAATAGGTCTCGCCTTTGGGACCTTATGTGTTTAGCCATGCAACAGTTGCATAACTAAACACTTATAAGGTTCCAAAAGCGAGACCTATTGGCTATGCCAATGCTTGTTTTAACTGCTGCAATCTATTGAAGCCTCACTGAGAACATCAAAGCGATCGCGATAAAACATCAAAGCGAACGAAAGTGAAAGCGAAAGTAATCGCCGTAAAGCGCGACGCGCACGCCTGCGCACATGCACTGTAGCTCTAGGCTGGCCTGGTAGCACTTTTTGGAGCCCTCACAAAATGTCTCGCCAGACCAGCGCATGCGCTGGGTCAGGCGAGACCTAAAAAAGTACTAAACAAAGTAAGCCTTAGTTGCTCGATCACTGTACTCTTGGTGAGTCAAGACTCCGAAAGTAATACTTGCCATACAATGTGCAGTTTAATAGTGCCCAGTGCTCTGAGACACCAGCCATTCATGACTGTTACACATCAGAAATCTACGTTTCTCTTTCCCCTTTCACACACTTAGATGTGGAGCACAGAACAATAGTTGGTGACAAATGGTTTGAATGTTAAAGAGCCCAGTCCCCGGAACAGGGAGGTGGAAGGGGCATTGATGAATTTGTGGTTAGGTGGTGTATACAGCAGAAAGAGCATTACCGATGGTAAGTAACTTGATCTTCTGATGGATAATTCTAACCGCACATTCCTCACCTTAAGAATGGACATGAATGAAGTACCTAGGCGGTATTGCTTCATCAACATATGTTCCAAAACCCACATCACATCCTGGCTGATATGAAACACAGGAACCTATCACTCCAATACCGTTGTGCCAGCTCTGGCCTTGGTGGAATGGGAAGTCAGGCAGACAGTCTGACTGCGACGACGGACACCCCCTTCATGAACACCCGAGGGGGCTGAAGTTGGGCTGAAGGAGGAGCTCAGCAAATTGAAAGTGTTCCTGGGACACCTTGAACCACAGGCAATGCCTGCGGGACTGCAGGGCAGGTAGATGGAAATACACTGCTTACAAGTCCATGGACAACATTCAGTCTCCTAAGTCCGAGGCAGGAAGTTGATCGCCAGTGTGAGCATTTTTGAATTTTTCTTTCTGCAAAAAGGAATTCAATAGGGGAAGGCCCAGGATAGGCTTGAGGCCCGTTTCCTTTTCTGGGACAAAAAAGCAGCATGAAAAGCATCCCTCCGCTTTTTCCAAGTCCGATACCTGTCCGATGACACCCTTGGAAAGTAAAAGATTTGCCTCCTGCATCAGAATGTTCAAATACTCCTTCAAAATGTGTTCTAATATGGGAGGAAGCTGGGCTGGAGAAGAAATGAAGAGTAGGGTACAGCCCCTTTAAATGATCTGTAAGACTCATTTGTCTGACGTCACGGAGCTCCTGCTGGGGAGAAATGCTGAATCCTGCCTCCCACAGCTCTAACAGGAGCTCCTGAGGACAAACTAAAGCGGCTTAGTAGCCACTGTAGCAGGACAGGAGGAAATGGACGACTATCGACCCTACTGCCCCATGTGTTGTGTCTGTTAGTGCTGCACCACTGGCCCCAAGAGGACTGAGCTGTCTGCTGAACAAAATGGTTGGCAAGGCTGACACGGTCTTTAGGCAAGCCCGCTCTCGGAATAGCATCTAAATTTCGTTAAGTTGATGCGAGAATTGTTTTCACTGGCTTTAGCAACCACAAAGAGCGGGCAGTGGCTCAGCTCTCTTTATATCTCTCTAGGGCAGAGTCCTCCTTTTCCCCTTAAGAGTCTAGATCCATCAAAAGATAGATATATTGGGGCACTTGCACACTGCCAGAAAACCCAGTTGATCGCATCCAAGCAGGCCTCCTGATGCCACCAGTTCAGCCAAGGCAATCGCCGCTATATAGGTCTGCACAGATCACAGACTTTGCTGAATCCTACTAGTCATGTATTGTCTGAGCCAGAGAAGCTCTGGGGTCCTCTGGCACCGCTGGCAAGATCTCTCCTGCCATGTCCCACAAAGCATGCATGTACCTGACCAGTAAACAAATCGCATTTCTGGACCCAAGTGTTTTCTTGCAGAAGAAAACACTCTTAACAAAAGGGTTAATGCTTCTGATTCCCCCGGTCATTCACGGAGTTATACACTTTGGGACCTTTTCTGGGTTATTAATTAACTGGCATAAACCACTAAACTGCTTGATCTTGTATACCCCTTGCGCTGGTGCACCGATTCTCCTAAATACTTGGGAATCTTTTAACAAAGAGATAAATCAGAAGTTATCCTTGTCGCTCATTACTGGTATCATCCTGCTAGATTGCCATATCATAAACCAGAGAGGACCCAAGAACCACATTTCCCCCTTTGCTCCTTACTCCCTCAGGGCATTCCGCAGACCCCACCGACATAGAGAGCCTCTCCACCACGTGTTGGGCTCCAAACTATGGCGTTACCTGGGCTGGGGGATTTTGTACTCTCCGTACATACCCCCTCTCAAATAATCTGTGGCTACCACTAACACAGGTGAGGTCGGTACAGCGTACACTTGCATCCCACCAGCTAACTGTTAATGGGTGACTTGTTCCTTAATGGAACCTTGAAACTCAACTCTGCCTTGATGGAGGGTGGGAACCCAACCCGTATGGACAGTTTTGTCTTCTACCTCTTATATAGTACACTGTGTTCCACCCTGCCTACATTTCCTGAAGAACCCAAAGACTTTCCTCCACTCCTCTCAGTAATATCCACCCCAGATAATGGTAAATTAGTGTCCCGCCTCTATGACACCTCCGGCAACGATGCCTTGCTGATTCGGAGGAATCCAGAACTGCATGAGAGCATAACTTGGGCCCCACTCTTCCAGATAAAACTTGGTCCTTTTGTTGTATGCAAACCAAACTGGTATCCAACAACCACTGACACAAGCTGTTACACTACAAATACCTACACTGAGCTTATACAGCTCCGAAAGCTTTAGTTAACCTCGATCCCACGAGACTACACCACTGTCCTAAATGTGAAATGATCCAAGCGGTCTTCACACACTTGACTTGGAACTGCGCTGTGAAACTTTCCAAGCAAGCTTCCATTTTAAAAGCAGCTTATAGCGATCCACCCCTCGGTCATCCATATTTCCCAGCAAGCACCCTGAAATGATCTATAACTTCATGCAACATTGTAAAAAACACAAAAATCAGAAAACATGATAGGATTGCCTTCACTGAGCAACATGTGTATGTTTAGCTCACACACCGATAAGGGAGACATCAGAGAGAGGCTGAGGGGGCAAATATCGCCTTCATTGCTTTAAGAGGAACCATACCTGTTTTTGGGAACAAAGGCGGCGCTAATGCCTGGTGCCTGGGACGGTGGACTCTCTCCAACAAGCTTTGGCATTTCTATCTCAAAGTCTTTAGGAACGTTCTGGATATTTGGTTCTGTGAAGCTCACTCTACCTAGAGGACAAAGGGAATATCACATGGTATTACCACAGAGCAACATCACTAAAACACAGTGCCTGGACATATATGAGCAAGTTGCTTAAGTGTGACATTCTTTTTCATGCTTGATTCTCTTCATGCATGAAATACTTTGCAGCTGTGATCAATGCTGCACACCCTGAAATACACTAAAAGTTCAAACTATTTCTGCGAGGGAGTTCGTGTCTGCATTATTATCAAAATCAAGTGCACATGTGGCTGTTTATTTTAGAATTTCCTCGGTTATAATTCTAAATGTAGTAACTTTACCCTTTCTCTGTGAATCGAACTGTCATTGCACTTGATGATATAGTATATTTAAATATCTGCTCCTTCATACCTCTTGGGTTTTGACAACAGAGAGTAGGCAGACCAATTACACCAAGATGACGCTTCCAGATGGCAGCAGCATGCATCCTCCCATTTATGGAAGGACATTGGTTTTGATGGTGAGGACTGCATTTATTACAGAGTGCTGCTCTCTCTGGGGTCTTTTCTATCTTCTGCACACACCTGGGAACTCCTAGAGTGTGTGAAAGGTAAAGGGGTCTGTGGAATGTGCCCATTCACCTTCATGTGCTGTTACTCTCCTGGCTTTACAAATCTCCTGGCGAGACTGGGAAGCCTTATGGCATAGACCCCTGAGTAGGGATACCATACTCTGTAGTTTACCACACGAAGTTATATTTTTAGTGCCCATTGTCTGTGTGCAATGATGTTTGGTTGTATTTTGTCATGCCACCCATGGAGTCACTTCAGCAGTGCCCTCTCCAATGTTCAGTCTCACCTTCATTAAACTAACAATCTAAAACTGGAGCATGAGCTGCCCACCCTGTCTCAAGCACTTTCACTCATGCACTCCTACCCACATTCAAGCACTCAACTATCCATATTTGTGCATCCCATCACGTTTACTGAACTCCATGAATTTACTCACTCTCAATTCTTTCACTCAATTAACATTAAACCCATCTGGCCATTCACGGTTATTTACTGGGAGGACTTTAATTCATTCATCCACTGCCTTAACCTTCCAGTCTTCTCTTATCCACTCACCTTCACCCATTTATCTACTCATATTCATCTACTTACCCACTTACCTACTCTCATTCACCTACTTACTGACCTTCAACCGCCTATCCATTCACATGCACTCACCCTTATTGAGCATTATGACTCACATTATTTTTCAACTCACATTTACCTATCCAGTCACTCAGACCCAGCATTCCATGACTTACCAAACCACATAACTACACACAAATATACCTACCCACAAACTCCCCCATCAATTAAAAATCACTTTCGTTAATAAACAGCCAGACTTATTGCTTTTGTCAATGCTTCCAGAAGTAAATTAACATTTTTCAAGTACAACCAACCTGTCCTTCAACTCCAACTGATAATCCTGGTTCTGTTCCAGGGGTATACTCCATAATAGCCATAAGCACTGAATAGTCCCACCAGCGTGCGGGGGACCACGTAGCACATATAACATATATAATATATATATATGTATGTATGTTTAAACATTTAAAAGTATGAAGTACTCTAACACATAGATATATATGTATCAATACATGCAGCCTACCAGTATTACGCTAAAATGCCAAATTTCATTGAATTTTTCATTTAAAATAACCTTATACATTTAGC
The DNA here is from genome assembly GCF_964204655.1 of Triturus cristatus. Taxonomy (NCBI): domain Eukaryota; kingdom Metazoa; phylum Chordata; class Amphibia; order Caudata; family Salamandridae; genus Triturus; species Triturus cristatus. The sequence continues at coordinate 74,050,901 of NC_140591.1, read as the reverse complement.
ATTTCTGTAACATAGAACTTGCACAACTTAGACCTTAGAAATATGATATTTATTTGAAAGGAAAAAAGCAAGGAAATAAAAGGCATTGTAAGCCAATAGGCTGCACTGAAAAGCACAATAGAGTAAACTGGCACTGTGCCTTTAAGACCTCCAAGAATTCCCCAATCCCATCATGCCCCACAGGTGACCGTTAGATCAGGTCTTTTTTACGGCACTCAACATTATTTGATGATAGTAAGCCACTTATAGCTGCTGCATAATGTATCTGTCCAGGGAAGAGGGAGGGTTGCTTATGACTTTGAGGAGTATACCCCTGGAAGAGAACTAGGATTACAGGTAAGGAACCTATCCTTCTCTTCCAGGGGATCCTCATCAATAGTCATAAGCACTGAATAGAAAAGCAAACCCATCCCTTACAACTGCGGACGAATACCAAGCATTAACAGAACTACTGGTTTATTACCCAAAGAGATTTCTCAAAAGGGCCTACCCCACCTGGGCGTCCGCCTGAGTAGCTGAATGCAAACAATAATGGTGAGCGAAGTTGTTTACGGATCACCATGTGGCAGCCTTACAGATCTCAGCAATGGCTACATTCCTAAGAAGGGCCACAGTGGTGGACTAACCCCTTGTAGATTGAGCCTTCAGCCTACCAGGGAGGTGTTTGTTGGCTAACTGGTAATCAAGAGAAACACAAGAGCCTATCCTCTTGTAAAGAGCATGGTTTTAAAGCTTTCCTAAAAACCAAGAGATTTTTCATTGTTTTTAAATATATACATAGGTCATTCCAAGAATTTGAAGCATCTCCCATGAGGTGCGCTTATATTTGGGAATCAAAACATTGGATGCTGTGGAGGACCTCCGGGTTCTTGATGGCTTACACCACTTGAATTTATTCTTCAAGTAGTCATGGCCCATCCCATGCAGCGCTTTAAAAACAATGCATACCAACTTGGAACCCACTCTCTGTTTTATTGGCAAACAATGAAGCTTTTTAGAGCACCTGCTAAGGATTTGAAGTTGGGGAAGCCTAATAGCAGTCGAGCGGGTGCGTTTTGCAAGGTCTGAAGTTTGTTCAAATGTTTCTGTTGCATGTTGGAATGGAGCCCATTACAGTAGTCAGGATTCGAAAGCACCATCAGTGACTACTGTTTTTTTCAAAGAGGGAGGCATAAAAGGAAGATTTTTTAAATTGTTTTGAAGGTGCAAAAAACTGAGACCATATTTACCTGTTTCTTGTAGGCAAGTCTCTTGTCGATAATCACTCCCAAATTACGGGTTGATTTGACTGGAATTGAGGAAATATCTAGCTCAATGGGCCACCATGAATGGGATCAGAAGGAAGGTGATTTTCCAAAAACAATGACCTCTGTTTTATTAGAGCTCAGTTAGGCCTTACCATCCCCCCCCAGTGCCCCCCCCCCCCCCCCCCCACGTGCTAAGCCTTTTTTTTGGCTATTTGGGATAGTCAGCACTTAGGCCCCTGTAACTGTTTGCCCACATAAGGTATCCACGCCAAATTTGCATCCTTTTCTTCCAACATCATGGGGATTCTAAAGGTAGCCAGGGTTTGTAGATTCCCCAGGAGGGGACCCAAAGATTAGCCAAAATACAGCAAAATCTTTTTTTGGGGTGGGGGAATGGGAAAAAAGTGCTGCAAATGAAAGGGTCTGTTTTTTTCCTTGCAAATGGTATCAACAAAGGGTTGTGAGGCTGAAATCACAATTTTCACAACTTTCATGGACTGACAGACTGTTGTAAGAAAACCAAAAATGTTTACACAGCTTTGGCATTTTACTGGGACATAGCCTATTTTTGCTATTTTTTGTGCTTATAACCTTCTTCTAGTTAATGGTAGAAATGGGTATGAAAGCAATAATGGATCCTGGACAGCTATACATTTTAGAAAAGTAGACAAAATTCTGAATTCAGCAAGGGGTCATTTGTGTAGATCCTTCAAGGTTTCTTTATAGAAACTAACAGTTGAAAATAGGAAAAATTGAAAATGAGTTGAAAAAAACGTTTTCACCTGTAACCTCTTCTAATTAGGACAGATGTTTGAAAGCAATATACTGTTACATCCACTGGACCTTTCTGGTTGTGGAGATATATAGGACTTGTAGGTTCACCAAGAACCCGACGGACTCAGAGCAAATAACTGAGCAGCGTCTTGCAATGGTTTTTTATTATGTACCGGGTATAAAGCAATTCATTTGGGAAAATATATATAGTGAAAAATCGGGATGAAAGACACCTTAGTATTTCTGAAATTGGAACAAAATGTAGAGTTTAGAAACAGTAGCTATTTGCACATTTCCGAAATTGTGAGTACCCATACTAGCATGAGAATTATAGGATATTTTTCAAAGTGACTTCTTTTTTACACATTGTCTTTCATTTGGAAGGCAGAAATGCAAAGAAAGTCAGAAGGTAATAACTGTTGCTCTACAATTCTGTGTTACCCTAAGTCTCCCGATAAAAATGGTACCTCACTTGTGTGGGTAGGTCTAGTGCCAGCAACAGGAAACGGCCCAAAATGCAACATGGACACACCACATTTTCACAGTGAAAACGGACCCTTTTATTGCAAAGTGCCTAGCTGTAGATTTTGAATCCTAGATCTACCGGCACCTAGGGAAACATAGCAAACATATACATTTTCGAAAACTAGACACCCAGGGGAATACAGGATGGGGTGACTTGTCTAGCTCTCACCAGTTTCTGTTACCCAGAATCCCTTGCAAACCTCAAACTTTGTAAAAAAAAAAAACATTTCTCACATTTCTGTGCAAATGACCAAAGACGGGTGCATATCCCGTCTTTCCTCTAAACGTTCACTCCCATGGCCTTTGGGTCTCGGGAGCGAGCAGTGGCACGCAGGCTGGCAGCTGTTTGTGGATGAGGTTACTAATTTAACATAGCTTTCACTTTCGCGGCCGCGCTTGTTTTGTGCTTGCTTAAGTGGGCTTAACCTTTGAACACGGCATTGACCAAACCTTTCACCTTCGAGACCTCACGGAGAAAGACATTGCACGGCTCGTCATTACATTACTGTCCAAACCTCTTAATGGCAATTTCATTTTATTTTTAAAATGGAGCATGCCTCAATTTTAATTGAAAATCCTGATTTAAAACGCATGTTTTTGGATAACATTTACTAAACTCTATTCGGAAATCGGTTTCTAATAAATTGCTTGCGACTAGGAAATGCAATGAAATTGAGAAATTATGTTTCGCATTAGCCTCCAAATGTCTGAATAGGTTCTGCGTATGCTGCAGTTTGCGTGTGGAATCTCTGGAGTCAGGCTGCACCGCTCATCTTCAGAGCATGTTAAAAAGATTCTGGTTAAGGCGGATATGGTAACATCTATTGTTTCAACTCAAAGGAATAATTTGGTTTCAGATGCGCATCGTATTACTTATTATGCGCGATAATATTGTGGTTGATAAAAGTTGAATTTCGCATTTTTTTTTTTTACAATTTCCAGAAAGTTTCTCTGTTTTTCTGTGCTTGAAAAATATTGGTTTGAGGCGCTCGGAAAAATCTAGAAATTTACAAGTTGGCGCTGTGTCCAATACATAGGTAAACACGCAATTTTAATAATCGCCTATGACAAAAACATTTTTCAGAATGCAGTTTGTCTTTGAAAATCATTTCATGTGAGGTCAAAGGAAGAGCACATCGCAATCTACATATGAGGTATATTTGAATTATCCTTTGCAATACTTAGGACCATAAATTAATCATATGCGTATTTCTTTAGTATGAATTGCTTTTTTCAAGTGCTTGGAAAGATAAAACCTACAACTAATGTCTTGGTGTTCGAGCAGTAGCAACATGTTTAGCGCCTTCTGCGAACTGAAAAGCCACTTGGCACTTAACGTGAGTTTACACTTGTCACGTTTCTGGGTCGTGGGTGTATGCATGAGGGGTAGTCGTGGTTACAAATTATATAGCTCAATGGTAGATGGCGCTATAATGCGCTGTTGCAGACACCTGTGTTTGACATGCGGAAGTGCAAGTTAAAATTCTAGATAACTCCGCTCTTCAACCTCCTAGCGTTGGACTCGGTACAAGCGAGATATATTGAGCGTTGACAGAAAATCTGTATCTGGCCGCGCGCCTTGCAACCTCGCGCTGGGCAGATTTCAATTACGGTATCAGTGAAAATAAGAACTACCTTTAATTCACACACCGTTTAAAATTCAGGCAGTGCACCAAGCACGTAAGCATTCTTTACATGGGCAGTCACCTGTAAAATCATATATTTTATGCACTCTGCACTGACATTTCAAGCAATACCTTAGAATTCTAAGCAGCTGCAAACATTCCTTCAGCAGAGTGACACAAGTTCAGTCTGATTATCATGGACTTTGTCCATATGATGCATATTTGATGGATAGTGTGCAAAATAAAATAATTATTTTGTCCAGAAATATGAGAAATGTATGAAGCATTAAAAATCATGTTAATTTTGTTATGCTCTTAGCCTAGATAGTTCACAGAATTATAATATATAATTTTTTGCCTATTTATTCATTTCGGGAGTTTCATAAAGCGCTTAGTGCCGCCTTCAGTGTACTTTAGAGCACTGCACGTGAGTCAAGCCCGGATATTGATTTGAAGCAGGTAGTGACAGACCAATTTGTCGGGCGTGGGGGACACATAGCTTTCAGGACAGATTTCATTGGCACAGCCACATACCACGGCCAGGACTGTGAGGTGTAACTCTGGACAAAGGTAACAAAAATGCTTCTGACACTTTTTTATTACAACTTCTCAGAATGCTGCTCAGCAATCACACTTCTCTCAACATAGCTTAAAGATATTGGCAAAGTCAATATATCTATCTAAACACCTATAAGGTCCCAAAGGAGAGGCCTATTGGCTATGCCAATACTTGTTTTGCAAAGTCCCTAGCAGTAGATTTTGAGCCCTAGCTCTGCCGGCACCTAGGGAAACCTAGCAAAACCTATAAATTTTTGAACACTAGACACCCAGGGGAATCCAGGATGAGGTGACTTGTCTGGCACTCGCCAAGTTCTGTTACCCAGAATCCCTTGCAAACCTCAAACTTTGTCAAAAAGACACATGTTCCTCTTATTTCTGTGCTGGAAAGTTCTGGAATCTGCATGGATCCACAAAATTCCACCCACCACACATTCCCCAAAGTCAACCACAAAAATGGTACCTCACTTGTGTGGGTAGGCCCAGTGCCCGCGACAGGAAACCGCCCAAAACGGAATGTGGGCACACCACATTTTCACAGTGAAAACGGACCCTTTTTTTGCAAAGTGATTAGCTGTAGATTTTGAACCCTAGCTATGCAGGCACCTAGGGAAACCTAGCAAACCTATAAATGTTTTAAAACTAGACACCCAGAGGAATCCAGGATGGGGGGACTTGCATGGCTCTTACCAGGTTCTGTTACCCAGACACCCTTGTAAACCTCAAACTTTGTAAAATAAAAATAAACATTTTCCTCACATTTCTGTGGGGGAACGTTCTGGAATCTGCGTGGATCCAGAAAATTCCACCAGCCCCGCATTCCTCAAAGTCTTCCGAGTAAAATGGTACCTCACTTGTGTGGGAAGGCCGAGTGCCCGCGACAGAAAACGGCCCAAAATGCAACAAGGACACACCACATTTTCACAGTGAAAACGGACCCTTTTTTTGCAAAGTGATTAGCTGTAGATTTTGAACCCTAGCTCTGCCGTCACCTAGGGAAACCTAGCAAACCTATAAATTTTTTTAAAATAGACACAGGGGAATCCAGGATGGAGTGACTTGTCTGGCTCTCACCAGTTTCTGTTACCCAGAATCCCTTGCAAACCTCAAACTTTGTAAAAAAATAAAAAAGCACGTTCCTCACATTTCAGTGGTGGAAAGTTCTGGGATCTGCGTGGATTCACAAAATTCGACCCACCCCGGATTCCCCAAAGTCTTCCGAGAAAAATGGTATCTCACTTGTGTGGGTAGGCTTAGTGCCCGCGACAGGAAACGGCCCAAAACGCAACGCGGACACACCACATTTTCACAGTGAAAACTGACCCTTTTTTTGCAAAGTGCCTAGCTGTAAATTTTGAACCCTAGTTTGGCCGGCCCCAATGGAAACCTAGATATCCTATATGTAGGAGAGTAGGGTCTGCAATCCTATGATCACCCAGATTTTTTTGCTTTTGCTTCATTGGTTTACGACTTTCTCCGGCTGTGGGCCTGCCAATCAGACCCACAGCCTAGCTGTTCTCTCTCGAAATTAACACACATGTACGTTAGGTGCATCCACTAATTGGAACTGGGCCGCCTTGTCAGTCCCTGTCTCAGCATACCACAGGTATCCAGGGCATCGGTGTACCCAGGGCCTACCAGGGGCTGAAGCATGTATTATGCCACCCCTGGAATGGCCGCCCAAATCTGACACAACTGGCTGCACGACAGCTGGGGCCACGTGGTGTGATCACCCGTTGCTGTAGGTGTAGTATTCCTACACCTAAACCCTAAAATGGACACATGGAATCCTATCAGTCACTCCTATAGCAGGCCTTATCAATCCTGAAGGCAGAGTGCAGGGGATCATGTGGGACGGTGCTCTGGCGCGAGCTGAGCCCGTCGACGGCTTGCGGAACCAAGTCCTAATAGCCGTTCCATGGTGACGCGGGCCAACTACTTTTAATGCATTATAATCCTTGCGGTTATTTGCTAACTTTGGCCTCACATCACCTATACATGTCGAGTAAGGTGTCATACGAATGGGAATACGAACCCCTTGTCAGTCCTGGTGACGGGGTTAGCATTCCCCCCTTTTAGAGGGACACGACATGGAAGTAACCTTGAACCCCGGTTAAAGTTGACTCAAGCCTCAGCATCACAAAATGGATGCTGCCACCAGACACAAGTCTGACCTCCTGCTGCTGGGGGACCTTCCAGCAAGGGGAGCTTGGACAAAGGGTTTCCTGTCGAGGGCGGTGTTAGCACCGTCCCAGACAGGGTTTGTGTATCCCAGGTAGGCAGGGCTGAAAGGAAGGTGATTGCAAGTGGCACCCCGGTGCTCACTGTGCATAGCCCGGCTCAAACCAGTTTCGGGGGCACACCAGCCCCTGAGCTGGCGCGAAGCCGGACAAAGGATAGGGGTGTAACCACCCCCCTCCTGGCTCCACCCATAGGTAGAACCTAGTCACGGGCCAGCCCCTTTTCTTAGAATAAAGGTAGGAGCGAGTCCCCTTCCCAATTTGGATAATCAGATAATCGGATAACTCCGAATCACGAACCACTTTCCACGAAAGGAACTCTTGACTATTTCTGAAGACTCTCCCTTGTGGCTAAGGAGTAGCCACCCTGCACCAGCAGGCACCACCTAAGCGCTTGCGGTTTGCTGTAAGTCTCTCCTACGGATCAAGACTGCCCAGCTCGACGAGACCCGAGTACCCTGCCATCTCTGACCTTTTACCTACCTCATCAGCCCAGCTGAGAGTCGTAGGTGTGACGAGACCTGCGGGACCGGCTATCTTCAGAACCTGCACGACGCTTATCTAGCACGCCCACCGAGGGACCCTCGAGTGAGTGCACCTAGGGTTTGAGAAGCCCTAAACCCTGAGCAGCTCCAGCATCGAAGTCTGTCTCCCCAGCATCCACGAGATCTGCGTGGGGGCCCTTCCGCTCCTTGCTGTTCACCGCGTTGTTCGACCACTTGCCGACCGGCTTGTGGCCCTCTTCACGACGCACCACGATTGTTTCATCACTAGTCTGGTTGCCCCAGACTGGCTCTTGCTCCCCTTCAACAGAGGAGTACCACGGACCCTCCTGGTCCACTCCCGACGCCATCTTGACTCCCCCGCTTGGGTTGCCACTGCCAAGATCCGCTGCCCTTCCTGGGCCCAGCACCATCGACAGCAGACACCTTCGTGGGACAGCTCGCCCTCCATCCTGGTCGCCGCCGCGCCTCCTGGTCCGAGGAACAGCCGAGTCCGACGTCACCCACTCACCTGGTCGAGGTGACTTCAGCCGGTACCCTCCTGGTACCCACACGATCGCTGGCTAGCGGTTGAGAACTGAGTCCCCTCTGCTTTCAGGTTTCCTTCATCACCGATCCCGGCTTGGATCGCTCTGAACATCGTCACTGGTCGCCTGCCAGCAACTTCTTCTTTCAGGCTCCTGAGACTACACGAGGACTCCCGACATCTTGCCGAACTTCACGCAGCCGCAGCCTCCGGGCTAGGCAACTCGAGCATCTCGGTGCTCCATCGCAGGTTCGCTCTACAAGTGTCCAGTTCCTTTTTCGTTTAGTCCCACTGATCGGATCACTCCGGAATCAGTACCTCCAGACTCTAACCATTCGCATTTCACTGTTAGTGTAGATGGTTTCTCGTGCCCCTCGGGCATTTGTGTAAATTGTGCAACTGAAGTATTTTCCTAAGAGTTTTGTAGTGTGCTTAGCTCCCTGACTCATAAAGAGCCAGGGTAGTCTTGTTATAAATAAATATCCTTTTATTTTCATAACAACTTGTGTGGTGTCCTTTCACTTGGTGTTCAAGGGGTATATGTGATGGTAAACAGCTGGCTTAACACGCCCTCTAGAGTTTAGCCTAAGACTTCTCGTATCCACGCTACTAGGATAGCTGGTCTATAAGGTTGACTTACAACCAATCATCAATAAGGGTCGTTTGGAATGATACACAGTGATCACTAGAATAGTGAGCACTACATATCAGGCCAACTTCTCACATTGGTGAGCAGCGGTTGGGATTTGAGCTTGCTGTTGTTTTACCACACACGTATCCTAAGAATATCGCAGTGAAAGATCACATAAGTACCCAGGTACATATAACTTAACTTAGAATACTCCGAGTTCTACTGAACCGGCTGTTGTAGTGTAACAGGGCTTAGCACACCCTGACTACAACTCTTAGCAAGGGATCAGTAGGTAAACCCATAGTGTAGGTAGGTGCAACACTTACACCTCACTAGAAAAGCATGTCGGTCCACGGAGAGTCTTCGCAGACTCCCTTAGTGGTCAGTGACCCTCCACAGGTCGTGTCACGATATGCAACTCTTAGCTTCAAGGAGATGCGACAACTGTGTGCCTCCAGGAAGCTAAACCAGGGTTCTAACCCTACCATCGCAATTCTGATAGGTCTCTTAGAGGCGTACGATGCTAGGAGGTCCTCTAACACAGGTCCCCCCAGTGCAGATGGGAACATGCCTCCCTTAGAGGGAACCCTCGGTGACCCAGACCTCGACCTCCACACAGAGGAGGAGGACGAGGACGAGTTATCGGGAGACGAGGCAGACAAAGGTCCAGTGGTAGTCGGCAGGCTTACAAGGACCAACTTAAGCAGGCATGAGAATGGAGCTAGGGGAGCCCCGGGCCCACGCTCAAGCAGGCTTAACCTTGGGAACGGACGAGCTAGGTCTCTCTCCAGAGGCTCTGGCAGATCGGTTCATACACATGTCTCTCAGGCATCTTCTCAGAGAGGAATGACTTCCCCTCAGAGGAGGGAGCATGAAGCGAAGATGCGGGAGGTCAATCTGAGGATCGAGCGGGAAGAACTTGCCCTCGCCAAAGAAAGACTTGCCTTGGCCAGAGAGCAGAAATTAAGTGGGTTAGATCCCACTGGTGGCAGCATTCTCAATAGAGAGAAAGACAGGGGTATAGACACTAGACACCTGAGTAAAATAGTGCCCCCCTTTAAACAAGGGGACGACATCCACAAGTGGATAACTGCCTTGGAGAGGGCCTGCACTGTCCAGTGCGTCCCCCCAAGTCAGTGGGCAGCTATACTGTGGCTTTCCTTTGAAGGTAAAGGAAGGGACAAGCTCCTCACTACAAGAGCTGAGGATGCTAACAACTACCAAGTCCTGAAGAACACACTGATTGATGGGTTCGGCTTAACCACAGAACAGTACCGGGTGCTGTTCCGGGACACCCAGAAAATTCAGTCTCAGGATTGGGCTGACTTTGTCGATTGTGCCACTAAGGCTTTGGAAGGCTGGTTGCTGGGTAGCAAGGTTACTGATTACACAGGATTGTACAATCTTATCATGCGAGAACAGATTTTAAACAACTGTCAGAACCAATTGTTGCATCAGCACCTTGTCGACTCGGATCTGACCTCTCCCCAAGAATTGGGAAAGAAGGCAGACAGATGGGTCAGAACAAGGGTCAAGCAGAACCAGAATCAGAACCAGGGTGGTCAGAAGAAAGCAGACCAAAAGGGTAACAAGAACGAACAAAATGACCAGAAGTCTTCGACAGGTCCCCAACAAACCAAAGAGGGTGGGGGTCAGGCTTCACAGAAGAAGAAGACTCAAGAAGGCCAGTCGAAAAGGTGGTGCCAATACTGTAAAAGTAAGACTCACTGGTTTAGTGAGTGCACCAAGAAAGGAGGGCAAACTCCTGCCACTGCAGCCCCTAAGGCACCTGCGCCCCCTAGTACAGTCAGCAGTGGTAGTGCGCCTCCCAAGGCATTAGTTGGGTTAACCTTGGGAACCGAGGGGAGTGACGACTTAGTCGGCACGCTCACTCAGGCCGTCCTTGTCTGTACAGGGGATATGGATATGTCCCCTGATGCCAGTCCCAATACTTTGGGCAAATACAGACAGACACCTTTGATAAATGAAAAAGTGGCTCAGGCCTACAGGGACACGTGTGCCAGTGTCACCATGGTGACGCCTAACTTCGTGGACCCTGGACAGATCATGCTAGGTACCAGTTACCTAGTGACCAATGCCAGCAACGTCACTACCAATCACAGTATGGCAGTTGTTGATTTCTCCTGGGGAGGGGTAAGTGGCCCGAAAAAGGTTGTGGTTAGTTCAGACCTCCCCGTAGAATGTCTGTTGGGCAATGATTTGGAAACGTCACAATGGTCAGAAGTGGAGCAGAGGACTCACATGGAGATGTTAGGCTTGCCAGCACATGTCCTTGCTGTGACCAGGTCACAGGCCAAAAGATGCCCCACTGAACAGGTGCTGGATCCTGGAAGAACGGACCAGACACCTTCCAAGAAAAGGAGCAGTAAGGGTAAGGCTTCGCCTTCCCCCTTGCCCCAGGTCGTGGATCAAGTCTCCGAGGAGGCTGACCTTAAAGAACTGAGGGAAACTGAGCCGCAAGAGCTTGAACCTGGTCAGGTTGAGTTTCTGGGCTCAGGGGGACCCTCCAGGGAAGACCTGGGGAAGGCACAGTTAGACTGCCCCTCACTTGAACCCCTCAGACAGCAGGCCGCTGCTGAGGCTGCAGGGAACGCCACAGGTACCCACAAAGTGTACTGGGACGATGGACTCCTGTACTCTGAGGCAAGAGACCCCAAACCTGGTGCGACCAGGAGGCTGGTCATCCCCTTGTCTCTGAGAGGTTTCCTTCTCACCTTGGCCCACGAGATTCCCCTTGCAGGTCACTTAGGCCAGAATAAGACTTGGGACAGAATTGTTCCACACTTTCACTGGCCCCACATGTCCGAAGATACGAAGGAGTTTTGCCGCTCCTGTGTCACTTGCCAAGCCAGTGGTAAGTCAGGTGGCACGACAAAGGCCCCCCTCATACCACTACCAGTGGTGGGGGTACCCTTTGAACGAGTGGGGATCGACATTGTCGGACCAATGGAACCCCAGACAGCATCAGGGCACAAGTTTATACTGGTGGTGGTGGACCACGCCACCAGGTATCCTGAAGCTATTCCCCTTAGGACCACTACAGCACCTGTGGTGGCACGGGCCCTACTTGGAGTGTTCTCCAGAGTGGGCTTCCCTAAGGAGGTCGTCTCCGACAGAGGTGCAAACTTCATGTCGGGATATCTGACTGCTATGTGGAAGGAATGTGGTGTCAACTACAAGTTCACCACACCCTATCACCCACAATGCAATGGGCTTGTTGAGAGATTCAACAGGAGCCTAAAAGGGATGATTCACGGACTACCTGAAAAGCTTCGGCGGAGATGGGATGTCCTGATACCCTGCCTCATGTTCGCCTACAGAGAGGTCCCGCAGAAGGGGGTTGGCTACAGCCCTTTTGAGCTTCTGTTCGGACATCCTGTAAGGGGACCCCTTTGTTTGGTAAAGGAAGGATGGGAGAGACCTCTCAGAAAGCCGGCATCAAACATTGTGGACTATGTACTCGGTCTCCGCTCGCGGATGGCGGAGTACATGGAAAAGGCGTCTAAAAACCTGGAGGCGAGCCAAGAATTACAGAAAGCTTGGCACGACCAAAAGGCTGTCCTGACTGTGTACCAGCCTGGACAGAAGGTGTGGGTGCTGGAGCCAGTGGCCCCAGCAGCACTCAAAGACAAATGGTCTGGGCCCCACACGATCATTGAGCAAAAGGGAGAGGTCACCTACTTGGTAGACCTGGGAACTCCCCGGAGCCCCCACAGGGTGCTCCATGTAAACAGGCTCAAGGCATATGTCGACAGGGAGGGCATGGGCTTGCTCATGGCCACAGATGAGGGACAGGAGGAGGAGAGTGACCCTCTCCCAGACCTGCTCTCTCAGAACCCTGACGATGGATCAGTAGATGGTGTTGTCTTTTGTGGCAGCCTCTCTGGACATCAACAAGAGGATTGTAAACAGGTTCTTCAATCCTTTCGACATATGTTCTCTCTGACACCCAGTCAGACCAAGTGGTGTACCCATGAGGTCGACACTGGGGACAGTCTGCCCGTAAAGAGTAAAATCTATCGGCAACCTGATCATGTCAGAGACTGCATCAAGACAGAGGTGCAGAAAATGTTGGAGCTGGGAGTCATTGAACCCTCGGACAGCCCCTGGGCTAGTCCCGTAGTGCTCGTGCCGAAACCTCACACCCAGGGCGGTAAGAAAGAGATGAGGTTTTGCGTGGACTACAGAGGTCTCAATGCGGTCAGTAAGACTGACGCCCACCCGATACCAAGAGCAGACGAACTTATCGACCGGTTGGCCTCGGCCAACTACTTAAGTACGTTTGACCTGACAGCTGGGTATTGGCAAATCAGGTTAGCTGAGGAGGCCAAGCCCAAAACAGCATTTTCTACCCCGGGTGGGCATTATCAGTTCGTGGTAATGCCCTTTGGTTTGAAAAATGCACCTGCCACCTTCCAAAGGCTGGTGAATCGAGTTCTCACTGGGTTGGACGACTTCTGTGCGGCGTATCTGGACGATATCGCTGTCTTTAGCTCCACCTGGGAGGATCACCTGGTCCACCTGAGGAAAGTGTTAGAGGCCCTGCAGAAGGCAGGCCTCACTATCAAGGCCACCAAGTGCCAGATAGGGCAGACACAGGTTGTATACCTGGGCCACCTTGTAGGTGGAGGCCAGGTTCAACCATTGGAGAGCAAAATACAGGCCATCCAGGACTGGGCTCCTCCAACCACCCAGACTCAGGTTCGAGCTTTCTTGGGCCTGACTGGTTATTACCGGAAATTTGTCAGAAATTATGGATCCATTGTGACCCCGCTAAACGACCTGACAAGTAAAAAGATGCCGAAAAAAGTTCAGTGGACAGCAAGCTGTCAGAAGGCATTCGATGACCTAAAGCAGGCCATGTGCACAGCACCTATCCTAAAGAGTCCAGACTACTCCAAACCATTCATTGTCCAAACAGACGCTTCGGAGCTGGGTGTGGGAGCTGTTCTATCTCAACTGAATTTTGATGGTCATGACCAGCCCATAGCTTTTATTAGCAGGAGGCTGACCCCCAGAGAGAAGAATTGGTCAGCTATTGAGAGGGAGGCCTTTGCTGTGGTTTGGGCCCTGAAGAAGTTGAGGCCATACTTGTTTGGCACTCACTTCAAGATTCAGACCGACCATAAGCCCCTCTTGTGGCTAAATCAAATGAAGGGTGAAAACCCCAAACTACTTAGGTGGTCCATTTCCCTACAGGGGATGGACTTCACAGTGGAGCATAGACCTGGCACTGATCATGGCAATGCAGATGGGCTCTCCAGGTATTTCCACTTAGAGCAAGAAGACTCACCTGGTCAAGGTTAGCTTATTGTCCCAAAGTTTGGGGGGGGGGTCATGTAGGAGAGTAGGGTCTGCAATCCTATGATCACCCAGATTTTTTTGCTTTTGCTTCATTGGTTTACGACTTTCTCCGGCTGTGGGCCTGCCAATCAGACCCACAGCCTAGCTGTTCTCTCTCGAAATTAACACACATGTACGTTAGGTGCATCCACTAATTGGAACTGGGCCGCCTTGTCAGTCCCTGTCTCAGCATACCACAGGTATCCAGGGCATCGGTGTACCCAGGGCCTACCAGGGGCTGAAGCATGTATTATGCCACCCCTGGAATGGCCGCCCAAATCTGACACAACTGGCTGCACGACAGCTGGGGCCACGTGGTGTAATCACCCGTTGCTGTAGGTGTAGTATTCCTACACCTAAACCCTAAAATGGACACATGGATTCCTATCAGTCACTCCTATAGCAGGCCTTGTCAATCCTGAAGGCAGAGTGCAGGGGATCATGTGGGACGGTGCTCTGGCGCGAGCTGAGCCCGTCGACGGCTTGCGGAACCAAGTCCTAATAGCCGTTCCATGGTGACGCGGGCCAACTACTTTTAATGCATTATAATCCTTGCGGTTATTTGCTAACTTTGGCCTCACATCACCTATACATGTCGAGTAAGGTGTCATACGAATGGGAATACGAACCCCTCGTCAGTCCTGGTGACGGGGTTAGCATTCCCCCCTTTTAGAGGGACACGACATGGAAGTAACCTTGAACCCCGGTTAAAGTTGACTCAAGCCTCAGCATCACAAAATGGATGCTGCCACCAGACACAAGTCTGACCTCCTGCTGCTGGGGGACCTTCCAGCAAGGGGAGCTTGGACAAAGGGTTTCCTGTCGAGGGCGGTGTTAGCACCGTCCCAGACAGGGTTTGTGTATCCCAGGTAGGCAGGGCTGAAAGGAAGGTGATTGCAAGTGGCACCCCGGTGCTCACTGTCCATAGCCCGGCTCAAACCAGTTTCGGGGGCACACCAGCCCCTGAGCTGGCGCGAAGCCGGACAAAGGATAGGGGTGTAACCACCCCCCTCCTGGCTCCACCCATAGGTAGAACCTAGTCACGGGCCAGCCCCTTTTCTTAGAATAAAGGTAGGAGCGAGTCCCCTTCCCAATTTGGATAATCAGATAATCGGATAACTCCGAATCACGAACCACTTTCCACGAAAGGAACTCTTGACTATTTCTGAAGACTCTCCCTTGTGGCTAAGGAGTAGCCACCCTGCACCAGCAGGCACCACCTAAGCGCTTGCGGTTTGCTGTAAGTCTCTCCTACGGATCAAGACTGCCCAGCTCGACGAGACCCGAGTACCCTGCCATCTCTGACCTTTTACCTACCTCATCAGCCCAGCTGAGAGTCGTAGGTGTGACGAGACCTGCGGGACCGGCTATCTTCAGAACCTGCACGACGCTTATCTAGCACGCCCACCGAGGGACCCTCGAGTGAGTGCACCTAGGGTTTGAGAAGCCCTAAACCCTGAGCAGCTCCAGCATCGAAGTCTGTCTCCCCAGCATCCACGAGATCTGCGTGGGGGCCCTTCCGCTCCTTGCTGTTCACCGCGTTGTTCGACCACTTGCCGACCGGCTTGTGGCCCTCTTCACGACGCACCACGATTGTTTCATCACTAGTCTGGTTGCCCCAGACTGGCTCTTGCTCCCCTTCAACAGAGGAGTACCACGGACCCTCCTGGTCCACTCCCGACGCCATCTTGACTCCCCCGCTTGGGTTGCCACTGCCAAGATCCGCTGCCCTTCCTGGGCCCAGCACCATCGACAGCAGACACCTTCGTGGGACAGCTCGCCCTCCATCCTGGTCGCCGCCGCGCCTCCTGGTCCGAGGAACAGCCGAGTCCGACGTCACCCACTCACCTGGTCGAGGTGACTTCAGCCGGTACCCTCCTGGTACCCACACGATCGCTGGCTAGCGGTTGAGAACTGAGTCCCCTCTGCTTTCAGGTTTCCTTCATCACCGATCCCGGCTTGGATCGCTCTGAACATCGTCACTGGTCGCCTGCCAGCAACTTCTTCTTTCAGGCTCCTGAGACTACACGAGGACTCCCGACATCTTGCCGAACTTCACGCAGCCGCAGCCTCCGGGCTAGGTAACTCGAGCATCTCGGTGCTCCATCGCAGGTTCGCTCTACAAGTGTCCAGTTCCTTTTTCGTTTAGTCCCACTGATCGGATCACTCCGGAATCAGTACCTCCAGACTCTAACCATTCGCATTTCACTGTTAGTGTAGATGGTTTCTCGTGCCCCTCGGGCATTTGTGTAAATTGTGCAACTGAAGTATTTTCCTAAGAGTTTTGTAGTGTGCTTAGCTCCCTGACTCATAAAGAGCCAGGGTAGTCTTGTTATAAATAAATATCCTTTTATTTTCATAACAACTTGTGTGGTGTCCTTTCACTTGGTGTTCAAGGGGTATATGTGATGGTAAACAGCTGGCTTAACACGCCCTCTAGAGTTTAGCCTAAGACTGCTCGTATCCACGCTACTAGGATAGCTGGTCTATAAGGTTGACTTACAACCAATCATCAATAAGGGTCGTTTGGAATGATACACAGTGATCACTAGAATAGTGAGCACTACATATCAGGCCAACTTCTCACACTATACATTTTTGAAAACTAGACACGCAGGGGAATCCAGGATGGAGTGACTTGTCTGGCTCTCACCAGTTTCTGTTACCCAGAATCCCTTGCAAACCTCAAACTTTGTAAAAAAAAATTAAAAAAAAAAATTCCTCACATTTCTGTGATCGAAAGTTCTGGAACCTGCATGCATCCCTTGCCTGTCGCTGGGTGGGTCAAGTACCCGCGACAGGCAAGGGCCTCGTTTTGCAAGGGGGGTCACCTGGGTTTTTGGCCACGGGCTCGGCGGCCATCTTGGGAAACCTACCAAACCCACACCTTTCTGAAAACTAGACACCCGGGGGAGTCCAGTGAGGTATGGCTTGCATGGACCTCCCAACGTTTTCCTACTCAGAATACCCTTCAAACCTCACATTTAGCTGAAAAAATGTTTTCTCAAATTTCTGTGTGGGAAAAGTTAAGGAATCTCCATGGATCCACAAATTTTCTACCACCAAGGTCTGCCGATAAAAATGGTACCTCACTTGCGTAGGTGGGCCTAGTACCCGTGACAGGCAAGGGCCCAAAACGTATTGAGGAGACATCAAAATGACCTATCACAAGACAACCTGGTTTTGCAAGGGGGGGGGGGGGAGGGGGTGCACCTGGGTTTATGGTCCTGGGCTTGGCGGCCACCTTGGAAAACTACCAAACCCACAAATTTCTGAAAACTTGAGTCCAGCGAGGTACGGCTTGCGTGGATCCCCCAACGTTTTTCTACCCAGAATCCCGTGCAAACCTCAAATTTAGCTGAAAGAAATCATATTTTCTACATATTTATGTGTGGAATCACCGTGCGGGCACAAATGTCCTACCCACAACGTTCCACTCAGTCTCCCGAGCAAAATGATACTTCACTTGTGTGGGTGGGGCAAGGGCCTGTGACTGGGAAGAGCGAAAAACATAGGGATTAAGGGTATAGCACCAAGAATTCCAAGCGCTATATTTTTTTAAAAATACGTTTTTAGCCAATTCTACATTGGACACCCACACAAGTGGTGTGTCCACATTGCGTTTTGGGCCGTTTCCTGTCACAGGCACTAGGCCTACCCACACAAGTGAGATACCATTTTTATCGGAAGACTTTGGGGAATGGGCAGTGGGTGGATCCACACAGATCCCATAACTTTCCATCACAGAAATGTGAGCAAAATGTGTGTTTTTTTTTTAAACTAAGTTTGAGGTTTTCAAGGGATTCTGGGTAACAGAACCTGGTGAGAGGCGCACATGTCACCCCATCCTGGATTCCTCTTTGTGTCGAGTTTCCAAAAATGTACAGGTTTGCTAGGTTTCCCTATGTGCCGGCTGCGTTAGGGCCCCAGATCCACAGGTAGGCACATTGCTAAAAAAAAGGTTGTGACTAGTGGGCTTTCTGCTGCCCTGGGAGATATGGGGGGGCAGATAAGGGGCTATTGTTGCCCCATATGCCTCCCAGAGGGGCAGAAAGACTGTAGCATTTTTTAGGGGGAATGGGGGCATTTTCATGCCAAATCTAAGTATATTAAAAAAAAAAGATCACTGGTGCCTTGTGGGCTTTCTGCGGGGCAGATCAGGGGCTACTGTCCCCATGTTCCTCCTGGGGGGGGGCAGAAAGACTGTGGCATATTTGGAGGGAGTGGGGGCATTGGCATGCCCATTCTGGGCAGCCCCCACCCCAAACTTTGGAGACAAAAAATCCATGGTGCCTAGTGGGCCTTCTGCCTCCCCCAGGGGGAAGATAAGGGGCTATTGCCCCATCTGCCTCCCAAGGGGGGCAGAAAGACTGTAGCATTTGTGTTTTGGGTGGGGACATTGGCATGTCCATTCTGGGCAGCTCCCCCCCCTACGTATATATAAAATAAAAAAATCCCTGGCGTCTAGGGTGCTTTCTGACCCTCAGGGGAGGCAGAAAGGCTATCTGGTATAATTTTATAGGGGGGAGCAAAGGCCCTTGCCAAAGGGGCGCTCCCCCCTCCCTGGTGGCTAGTGGGTGGATCCCTGCTTGGGGATCACCCTCCTGGGGCGATCCCCAAGCAAGGATACAGTAGGGAAGGGTACCATTGGAAAGGGGAGATTTATCCCCTTTGCAACGATACCACTCCCATGTTTGTCGGTGCTCAGGGGGCTGAGATCGCCCCACAAGCGCCGAAACTGTGAAACTGAAACGAAGTTTCAGTTTTGTTTTCATATAATGACGACAGCGCGCCATGCGCGCTGTCGTCATTACAGTGAAAACACAACCCATGCTTAGGGAGGTTGGGGAAGCTCTTCCCCACCTCCCAAAGCAACAAAAACAAGCATTTGCAATGCAATCGGTGTCGCCTTTGGGACCTTATAAGTATTTAGCCATGCAGCACATTATACTGGGCAGTGCAACATCTACTGTTATTTAACATGGAATTCTTCCCAAAGTTTTTTTTTTTTCACCTGTTCAAAATGTTGAGGGTCACCGGTGATGGAATGTATCAGATAGGGCAAGCTGTGAGTGTGCGTGAGAGAGCTTTAGCAAGTGTGTGTCTGTGAGGGTGAAACTGTGTGAGAGAAGGGAGGGGTGTCTGAAAGCATGTGCAAGCAAAATGTGTGTGTTAGTATAAATTGGGTGCATGCGTTTGATAGAAAATGTGGGCATGAGAATGTGTTTGATAGAGAAGTTAAGAAGCGTTGTATTTACTTCCCTTTAAAAGCCCAGTCTGCTCTAACAGAGGCCTGAAGGTTTCTGAAATGTGTCAGCCCACACCTATGGTTAGCAGCCCCCACTATAAATCTAGGAGACCCTAAATAAATCCTCGATGAATTTTCCGATATAAAGTTGGCCCGTTATTGGAAGAGATCGATTGCAGCGGCACAGAAGGGGGCCGAGGACTCTGTTGTAAAGAAATTGAATTATTTGAAGAACAAGGTCAAGAAATCAGGCGAATGGCGCAGCGCCAGACTGCAATTAACAGACTCTGAGGCCGGAAGTCCAGATTTCATTAAATAAAGGTGGCTGTGAGGTAAATGGACCGTCCGGAGAGTGCGGAAGCATGCAGCACACAGATGCGTAAAGGACACTATGGGTACAGGGCAGGCCGAACACCCTCCCCTACAGGATGTGCACATTCATAACAGTACCGTGACACCCCCGCCCCAATATGCCTCCAAAGCCCTGAAGCCACTGCGTTTAATAACTGCTAGCCCATATGAAGTGGAGACACTTGGCATTTTAGCTGATGTCAGCAGAGGGCTTCTGCTGCCTCAAAAAGCGCCTTCCTTATTGATACGCACTTACCCTGACTTCTAGTGCGAAACCTATTCAGCGCCCACGCTAATGTGCTGCATAGCTAAATACTTATACTGGGATATAGCGCAACAGTGCCAGAGGTAAGCACACTCATCTGCAAGCACGCATACCACATATACAAGCATTGTAACCTACTTCAGCGGCCAGATAGGGCCATATTCCAGCTAACTGTACTCAATGTTTTTTATTACACTAATAGTTAATAATAACATATTATTCACTACTAGTGTAATAAAAAAAAAATCTGTCTGAAAACAAGGAAAGTTGTGCCGCAACCAACCTCCATAAGGCCCAGCTGCTCCTGTGCTCCTGGCACTGACTTTGCCACCGCTGAGGTCAGGGGTCGCAAAGGCAGTGTTTGGGGCTGCAAAGGGCAAGCCAGGGGTTACAGCTACGGCCCTTAAGTGACATCCATGCGTGCATTAAGACCCATGAAACTCATGATATATCCCTGGATCTCATCAACAGCGTGTGCTCCAGGAGGCCAGTTAGGTAGTGACAGCTAGAGGTGGGATCGCCAACAAATTTACAGGGAGAGCGGAGCCCGAGCCAAACCAAGAGTCTGGCTTGGCTCCAACAGCCCGATTACGAGCCGAGCTACGGAAATACTTGGCATAATAATCATGCAACAAACAACATACAACCTATAAGCTGTATTTAAAACTGCATAAAGTGTATTTCTTCAAAACACTGAAGTTTTCCACCTTAGTACATGAGATTAATCATTGCACTGACCATATTTATTAAAAGTCAAGTTTTTTAAACATGAGACATTCTTGCCTCAGCCCTGATAACGATACTATTATTGAACTAAAAGGCACGGTAGTTGTCATGTGTACCCTCTATGTGGCCCAGGTTCTTATTGTAGATGGAGTCACATTGTAATCGTTTAAATCAAATAATGAGGTTTTTGTACAGCGTACATCCTGAACTTATATTTTTGAAGGGGCTGTCATATGTGATAATAAACAACAGCCACTGCCAAAGCCAATAGGTTTCGCCTAATCGAGATGTATTGGATTTGTCAATGTTTTTAGACATGACTGAAAGTAAAGAAAATAATAATGGTATGAAGCAGGCAGCACTGGCACCGTCACAGCACTTTTTATTTTTAAACTTAATCCATGTTACACAGTAGCCCGTGCTGCTGTGCAGCATGTCTAAAATATTGACAAAGCCAATCCATCTCGCATAGGCAAAACCTATTGGCTTTGCCAATGCTTATTTCTTGTTTGTGGGCCTTTGTTGGGGTATAGTGCGTGGTTTTTACTGTTCATTCTCCGAAATGACCTCAAACTGTCTACAGCAAGCACAAAAGCATTCAGTCTCCGATACTTTGCAAAGCATCTATACATCGTCCATGTATTTGCAAATGTGGTCCATCTTTCTTTCAGCTTCCTGATTTGCTAATGGGGCTATTTTAATTTTGGTACCTAGGTTTTTTTTGTCCCAATCCGACTTTATCTGCCGAGTGCAAATCAAGAACTGGCCAAAGGTGTGATGTATGACACAAGACCCTTTACCAGCTGTGCACGCTCCACGTCCATCCACCATTGGGTCTTGCAGCCATGTCTGTGTTCACATCTCCCGAGCAGGGAAGCCTCTTTCACTTACAAAAACTCAGCTTCTCGAAGTGTGGGGAGGTTGAATGGGCATATGACACGGTCTTTTCCCTCACTTGTTCATGAGTCTTGCAGAGTAATATAACCGCGTGAAACAGCTGTCTCAAAGGATATCATGTTATCGACTTCAGAAGGATCAACGGCTAATGCAGTCATACAAGATAGGAAGTAGCGCACTGTGCAAAGATATCCCCATGAGGGGCGTGAACCTGCTAAGCTGTCCAGTCAGCTAGAAGAAATTGCAGTCCTGCTCCCTCAGAGTGCACAGTGGGAGATCACAGGGAGCCTAAGAGAGCCTGAGCAACAAGCTTTGCTGGTGAGAAACACCTGAGCTGGTAGACAACATGAAGCCAGCCGCAGAAGAACCCCTGTCTGCAACTCCGAACGTCCCCAGAAAGTGCATTACCCCCCATGAGCAACGTTATCGAGTTTCTCTATTTAAGGCAGCATTTTCCCACCTCTTTACTCAATGTGCATCCTTCCACCTTCTTAAACGCAAGAGGGAAGCTCCCGCAACCCCTTTCTCAGACCATCCTCTGAGAAATGTCATCATCAACGTCCACAGCATAAAAATGCATAAAAGTGGTTAATACAGTTGCCGTCTGGCCGTATATTATTTTTTATAACCAGCAGAACCACTATTTGCAATGTTCAGTCACGTGTTAACTCATAATTCTGCCATTGATGATGAAGGTATTTGGAGCAGAATTGCAGATAGACTGCACTTATAGTCCTCGCTTTCTATTTGGGCACGCTGCCGGCACCTCGAAGGTGGTGAAATGTGCGTGTCAAACCGGACACTGGAGCAGAACCTAACTCTAGTGAGAACAATGTTTGTGCTCTATTTGGCAATAGGTATAGAGGACTCCAGATGATGTCCGGTAATAGCGTAGAGGGCCAGAGACTCGCAGCTGTGTGCGTTCGGGGGGTGACAGTCATTAAAAGAGTTACAGAACTGTGAATACTCATAGAACTAGGAGAACAGAGCCATGTTTTGTATGCTGTGTTGCTTAAGAACTAGAAAGCTATCGCTCTGCATGGCATCGAAAAGAATGGGATAGCTGGATGTCTTTTGAGGTTATCTAGACTGAGTAATCAATAGACGAACCTACTTGAGTTATAATTTGCGCTTCCCGTGCTCTAGGGTGACTGGGTTCTTCGCCTCTCTAGCTTTAGAAGACTCACTTTCAGGCGCTGCGTGACATTTGGTTGATAAATAATTCCTTCCGCCATTTAGAGAAAAAACCCTTAGCAACGGCACAACAGGTAGCAAAACGTCACTTCCTAGTGAGCGCGCGCTTTTGCTTTCAATGCTGCCGGGCAGCTGCTTTAAAATGTATATTTAAAGGAAGGTGTAGGCTCCAGGGAGGCTCGAGCGAGGCGGAAGTGATGCGCGCTGCCGCCCACAACCAGGCAACTGCTGCTGACATTTGGAGGGGACTATTTAATAAACAAACATTTGCAATCCAATAGAACTCGCATTTACGCGAGTCCTATTGCATTTAAAACGGGAGTGCGGGTGGGCAAAAAGGCATGAACAGGAGTGCGGGGGTGGGTGCGGGTGGCCCCAGAAGTCATGGACTGCGAAATGGAAGGGGGTGAGCCACAGCAACAAAATAGTTTTTTACAGTAAAGGGGCTGATAGCCTTGGAAGGATACAAATCAGAACATGGCCGTCAGGAGGAGGGACTAACCAGCTAAAAACCAATCAAAAGGCAGCATTTACAATCTCACCCAATCCAAAAGATGGGCGGAGAGTGGGCGGAGCTTAAACTGAGCTTCCCCCACTATAGTGTATACTGCATGCCTCGCAAAGCGATGCAGCGCTAGGCGAGACCTAAAAAGGGAAATCCCTCTGCTGTTTACAGCAGAAGGATTTTTTTTAAAAGTGTGCTCATGACGGAATGGTTCCCGTCATGAGGCA